>NC_135502.1:176320782-177714115 GCF_052857255.1 Amblyomma americanum | reverse complement strand
TAAACGCCGACGATATCGCTTCTATCCCCGCACGTGTAGACGCTCGTTGCTGTAGATGCGCTGATCTGGAAAATGTTCTGCAGAACGCAGAACAAGGTCCTCGTAGGCGTCATTGCCAGCCCACGTCCATCGTGTCCACAGAAGACGAACCGGTGAGGTGCTTCTTGTATATTGGTGGTCTCAGGTGACGTCACACCGCGACTACCAGGTGGTGTCGCTAGAAGAGCCAGGTCGCCAGAAAATAACCATGCTGTCATCTGGTCAACCGTGTAATCCGGAAGAAGTTGATAAACGCCGACGATATCGCTTCTATCCCCGCACGTGTAGGCGCTCGTTGCTGTAGATGCCCCGATCAGGAAATTGCCCTGCAGAACGCTGAACAAGGTCCTCGTAGGCGTCATTGCCAGTCCGCGTCCATCGTGCCCACAGAATACGAACCGGTGAGGTGCCTGTTTTATAGTGGTGGTCTCAGGTGACGTCACACCACGACTACCAGGTGTTGTCGCTTGAAGAGCCAGGTCACCAGAAAATAACCATGCTGTCATCTGGTCAACAGTGTAATCCGGAAGAAGTTGATAAACGCCGACGATATCGCTTCTATCCACGCACGTGTAGGCGCTCGTTGCTGTAGATGCACCGATCAGGAAAATGCCCTGCAGAACGAAGAAAAAGGTCCTCGTAGGCGTCATTGCAAGTCCGCGTCCATCGTGTCCGCAGAAGACGAACCGGTGAGGTGATTGTTTTATAGTGGTGTTCTTGGGTGACGTCACACCGCGACTACCAGGTGGTGTCGCTAGAAGAGCCAGGTCGCCAGAAAATAACCATGCTGTCATCTGGTCAACTGTAATCCGGGCGAAGTTGATAAACGCCGACGATATCGCTTCTATCCCAGCATGTGTAGGCGCTCGTTGCTGTAGATGCGCCGATCAGGAAAATGCCCTGCAGAACGCAGAACAAGGTCCTCGTTAGCGTCATTGCCAGTCCGCGTCCTTCGTGCCCAAAGAATACGAACCGGTGACGTGCTTCTTGTATATTGGTGGTCTCAAGTGACGTCACACCGCGACTACCAGGTGGTGTCGCTAGAAGGGCCAGGTCCCAAGAAAATAACAATGCTGTCATCTGGTCAACAGTGTAATCCGGACGAAGTTGATAAACGCCGACGATATCGCTTCTATCCCTGCACGTGTAGGCGCTCGTTGCTGGAGATGCGCCAATCAGGAAATTGCCCTGCAGAACGCAGAACAAGGTCCTCGTAGGCGTCATTGCAAGTCCGGGTCCATCGTGCCCACAGATTACGAACAGGTGAGGTGCTTGTTTTATAGTGGTGGTCTCAGGTGACGTCACACCGCGACTTCCAGGTATTGTCGCTAGAAGAGTCAGGTCGCCAGAAAATAACCATGCTGTCATCTGGTCAACAGTGTAATCCGGACGATGTTGATAAACGCCAACGATATCGCTTCTATCCCCGCACGTGTAGCTGCTCGTTGCTGTAGATGCGCTGATCTGGAAAATGCCCTGCAGAACGCAGAACAAGGTCCTCGTAGGCGTCATTGCCAGTCCGCGTCCATCGTGCCCACAGAATACGAACCGGTGAGGTGCTTCTTGTATATTGGTGGTCTCACGTGACGTCACACCGTGACTACCAGGTAGGGTCGCTAGAAGAGCCTGGTCGCCAGAAAATAACCATGCTGTCATGTGGTCAACAGTGTAATCCGGACGAAGTTGATAAACGCCGACGATATCCCTTCTATCCCCGCACATGTAGGCGCTCGTTGCTGTAGATACGGTGATCTGGAAAATGCTCTGCAGAACGCAGAACAAGGTCCCCGTTATCGTTATTGCCAGTCCGCGTCCATCGTGCCCACAGAATACGAACCGGTGAGGTGCTTCTTTTATATTGGTGGTCTCGGTTGACGTCACACCGCGACTACCAGGTAGTGTCGCTAGAAGAGCCAGGTCCCGAGAATACAACAATGCTGTCATCTGGTCAACACTGTAATCCGGACGAAGTTGATAAACGCCGACGATATCGCTTCTATCCCCGCACGTGTAGACGCTCGTTGCTGCAGAGGCGCTGATCTGGAAAATGTCATGCAGAACGCAGAACAAGGTCCTCGTAGGCGTCATTGCCAGCCCACGTCCATCGTATCCACAGAAGACGAACCGGTGAGGTGCTTCTTGTATATTGGTGGTCTCAGGTGACGTCACACCGCGACTACCAGGTGGTGTCGCTAGAAGAGCCAGGTCGCCAGAAAATAACCATGCTGTCATCTGGCCAAAAGTGTAATCCGGAAGTTGATAAACGCCGACAATATCGCTTCTATCCACGCACCTGTAGGCGCTCGTTGCTGTAGATGCACCGATCAGGAAAATGCCCTGCAGAACGCAGAAAAAGGTCCTCGTAGGCGTCATTGCCAGTCCGCGTCCATCGTGTCCGCAGAAGACGAACCGGTGAGGTGATTGTTTTATAGTGGTGTTCTTGGGTGACGTCACACCGCGACTACCAGTTGGTGTAGCTAGAAGAGCGAGGTCGCCAGAAAATAACCATGCTGTCATCTGGTCAACTGTAATCCGGGCGAAGTTGATAAACGCCGACGATATCGCTTCTATCTCAGCATGTGTAGGCGCTCGTTGCTGTAGATGCGCCGATCAGGAAAATGCCCTGCAGAACGCAGAACAAGGTCCTCGTTAGCGTCATTGCCAGTCCGCGTCCATCGTGCCCACAGAATACGAACCGGTGACGTGCTTCTTGTATATTGGTGGTCTCAAGTGACGTCACACCGCGACTACCAGGTGGTGTCGCTAGAAGGGCCAGGTCCCAAGAAAATAACAATGCTGTCATCTGGTCAACAGTGTAATCCGGACGAAGTTCATAAACGCCGACGATATCGCTTCTATCCCTGCACGTGTAGCTGCTCGTTGCTGTAGATGCGCTGATCTGGAAAATGTCATGCAGAACGCAGAACAAGGTCCTCGTTAGCGTTATTGCCAGTCCGCGTCCATCGTGCCCACAGAATACGAACCGGTGAGCTGCTTCTTGTATATTGGTGGTCTCAGTTGACGTCACACCGCGACTACCAGGTAGTGTCGCTAGAAGAGCCAGGTCGCCAGAAAATAACCACGCTGTCATCTGGTCAACCGTGTAATCCAGAACAAGTTGATAAACGAAGACGATATCGCTTCTATCCCCGCACGTGTAGGCGCTCGTTGCTGTAGATGCACCGATCTGGAAAATGCCCTCCATAACGCAGAACAAGGTCCTCGTTAGCGTCATTGAAAAGTTTGAAAAGTTTGAAAAGTATTTATTTGAAGTGTGTTTCATACACTTCAGGAAGGAGGCCAAAAGGCGTGGTGCCTGACGAGGGCTTTCCTCCCTGGGGGTAAGGCCGCATCCATCGTGCCCACAGAATACGAACCGACGAGGTGCTTCTTATATATTGGTGGTCTCAGGTAACGTCAGACCGTGACTACCAGGTGGTGTCGCTAGAAGAGCCAGGTCCCGAGAAAATAACATTGTTGTCATCTGGTCAAAAGGGTGATCCGGACGAAGTGTATAAACTCCGACGATATCGCTTCTATCCCCGCACGTGTAGCCGCTCGTTGCTGTAGATGCGCCGATCTGGAAAATGCCCTGCAGAACGCAGAACAAGGTCCTCGTAGGCGTCATTGCCAGTCCGCGTCCATCGTGTCCGCAGAAGACGAACCGGTGAGGTGATTGTTTTATAGTGGTGTTCTTGGGGGACGTTACACCGCGACTTCCAGGTGTTGTCGCTAGAAGCGTCAGGTCGCCAGAAAATAACCATGCTGTCATCTGGTCAACAGTGTAATCCGGACGAAGTTGATAAACGCCAACGATATCGCCTCTATCCCCGCACGTGTAGCCGCTCGTTGCTGTAGATGCGCCGATCTGGAAAATGCCCTGCAGAACGCAGAACAAGGTCCTCGTAGGCGTCATATCCAGTCCGCGTCCATCGTGTCCGCAGAAGACGAACCGGTGAGGTGATTGTTTTATAGTGGTGTTCTTGGGTGACGTCACACCACGACTACCAGGTGGTGTCGCTAGAAGAGCCAGGTCGCCAGAAAATAACCATGCTGTCATCTGGTCAACTGTAATCCGGGCGAAGTTGATAAACGCCGACGATATCGCTTCTATCCCAGCATGTGTAGGCGCTCGTTGCTGTAGATGCGCCGATCAGCAAATGCCCTGCAGAACGCAGAACAAGTTCCTCGTTAGCGTCATTGCCAGTCCGCGTCCATCGTGTCCGCAGAAGACGAACCGGTGAGGTGATTGTTTTATAGTGGTGTTCTTGGGTGACGTCACACCACGACTACCAGGTGGTGTCGCTAGAAGAGCCAGGTCGCCAGAAAATAACCATGCTGTCATCTGGTCAACTGTAATCCGGGCGAAGTTGATAAACGCCGACGATATCGCTTCTATCCCAGCATGTGTAGGCGCTCGTTGCTGTAGATTCGCCGATCAGCAAATGCCCTGCAGAACGCAGAACAAGGTCCTCGTTAGCGTCATTGCCAGTCCGCGTCCATCGTGCCCCAAAATACGAACCGGTGACGTGCTTCTTGTATATTGGTGGTCTCAAGTGACGTCACACCGCGACTACCAGGTGGTGTCGCTAGAAGGGCCAGGTCCCAAGAAAATAACAATGCTGTCATCAGGTCAACAGTGTAATCCGGACGATGTTGATAAACGCCAACGATATCGCTTCTATCCCCGCACGTGTAGCCGCTCGTTGCTGTAGATGCGCCGATCTGGAAAATGCCCTGCAGAACGCAGAGCAAGGTCCTCGTAGGCGTCATTGCCAGCCCACGTCCATCGTGCCCACAGAATACGAACCGGTGAGGTGCTTGTTTTATAGTGGTGGTCTCAGGAGACGTCACACAGCGACTACCAGTTGGTGTCGCTAGAAGAGCCAGGTCGCCAGAAAATAACCATGCTGTCATCTGGTCAACAGTGTAATCCGGAAGAAGTTGATAAACGCCGACGATATCGCTTCTATCCACGCACGTGTAGGCGCTCGTTGCTGTAGATGCACCGATCAGGAAAATGCCCTGCAGAACGCAGAAAAAGGTCCTCGTAGGCGTCATTGCCAGTCCGCGTCCATCGTGTCCGCAGAAGACGAACCGGTGAGGTGATTGTTTTATAGTGGTGTTCTTGGGTGACGTCACACCACGACTACCAGGTGGTTTCGTTAGAAGAGCCAGGTCGCCAGAAAATAACCATGCTGTCATCTGGTCAACTGTAATCCGGGCGAAGTTGATAAACGCCGACGATATCGCTTCTATCCCAGCATGTGTGGGCGCTCGTTGCTGTAGATGCGCCGATCAGCAAATGCCCTGCAGAACGCAGAACAAGGTCCTGGTTAGCGTCATTGCCAGTCCGCGTCCATCGTGCCCACAAAATACGAACCGGTGACGTGCTTCTTGTATATTGGTGGTCTCAAGTGACGTCACACCGCGACTACCAGGTGGTGTCGCTAGAAGAACCAGGTCCCAAGAAAATAACAATGCTGTCATCTGGTCAACAGTGTAATCCGGACGATGTTGATAAACGCCAACGATATCGCTTCTATCCCCGCACGTGTAGCCGCTCGCTCCTGTAGATGCGCCGATCTGGAAAATGCCCTGCAGAACGCAGAACAAGGTCCTCGTAGGCGTCATTGCCAGCCCACGTCCATCGTGTCCACAGAAGACGAACCGGTGAGGTGCTTCTTGTATATTGGTGGTCTCGGGTGACGTCACACCGCGACTACCAGGTGGTGTCGCTAGAAGAGCCAGGTCGCCAGAAAATAACCATGCTGTCATATGGTCAACAGTGTAATCCGGAAGAAGTTGATAAACGCCGACGATATCGCTTCTATCCCCGCACGTGTAGGCGCTCGTTGCTGTAGATGCGCCAATCTGGAAAATGGCCTGCATAACGCAGAACTGGTCCTCGTTAGCGTCATTGGCAGTCCGCGTCCATCGTGCCCACAGAATACGAACCGACGAGGTGCTTCTAATATATTGATGGTCTCAGGTAACGTCACACCGCGACTACCAGGTGGTGTCGCTAGAAGGGCCAGGTCGCCAGAAAATAACCATGCTGTCATCTGGTCAACAGTGTAATCCGGAAGAAGTTGATAAACGCCGACGATATCGCTTCTATCCACGCACGTGTAGGCGCTCGTTGCTGTAGATGCACCGATCAGGAAAATGCCCTGCAGAACGCAGAAAAAGGTCCTCGTAGGCGTCATTGCCAGTCCGCGTCCATCGTGTCCGCAGAAGACGAAGCGGTGAGGTGAGATTGTTTGATAGTGGTGTTCTTATGTGACGTCACACCGCGACTACCAGGTAGTGTCGCTAGAAGAGCCAGGTGCCGAGAATATAACAATGCTGTCATCTGGTCAACAGTGTAATCCGGACGAAGTTGATAAACGCCGACGATATCGCTTCTATCCCCGCACGTGTAGACGCTCGTTGCTGTAGATGCGCTGATCTGGAAAATGTTCTGCAGAACGCAGAACAAGGTCCTCGTAGGCGTCATTGCCAGCCCACGTCCATCGTGTCCACAGAAGACGAACCGGTGAGGTGCTTCTTGTATATTGATGGTCTCAGGTGACGTCACACCGCGACAACCAGGTGGTGTCGCTAGAAGAGCCAGGTCGCCAGAAAATAACCATGCTGTCATCTGGTCAACCGTGTAATCCGAAAGAAGTTGATAAACGCCGACGATATCGCTTCTATCCCCGCACGTGTAGGCGCTCGTTGCTGTAGATGCCCCGATCAGGAAATTGCCCTGCAGAACGCAGAACAAGGTCCTCGTAGGCGTCATTGGCAGTCCGCGTCCATCGTGCCCACAGAATACGAACCGACGAGGTGCTTCTAATATATTGATGGTCTCAGGTAACGTCACACCGCGACTACCAGGTGTTGTCGCTTGAAGAGCCAGGTCGCCAGAAAATAACCATGCTGTCATCTGGTCAACAGTGTAATTCGGAAGAAGTTGATAAACGCCGACGATATCGCTTCTATCCACGCACGTGTAGGCGCTCGTTGCTGTAGATGCACCGATCAGGAAAATGCCCTGCAGAACGAAGAAAAAGGTCCTCGTAGGCGTCATTGCAAGTCCGCGTCCATCGTGTCCGCAGAAGACGAACCGGTGAGGTGATTGTTTTATAGTGGTGTTCTTGGGTGACGTCACACCGCGACTACCAGGTGGTGTCGCTAGAAGAGCCAGGTCGCCAGAAAATAACCATGCTGTCATCTGGTCAACTGTAATCCGGGCGAAGTTGATAAACGCCGACGATATCGCTTCTATCCCAGCATGTGTAGGCGCTCGTTGCTGTAGATGCGCCGATCAGGAAAATGCCCTGCAGGACGCAGAACAAGGTCCTCGTTAGCGTCATTGCCAGTCCGCGTCCATCGTGCCCAAAGAATACGAACCGGTGACGTGCTTCTTGTATATTGGTGGTCTCAAGTGACGTCACACCGCGACTACCAGGTGGTGTCGCTAGAAGGGCCAGGTCCCAAGAAAAAAACAATGCTGTCATCTGGTCAACAGTGTAATCCGGACGAAGTTGATAAACGCCGACGATATCGCTTCTATCCCTGCACGTGTAGGCGCTCGTTGCTGGAGATGCGCCGATCAGGAAATTGCCCTGCAGAACGCAGAACAAGGTCCTCGTAGGCGTCATTGCAAGTCCGGGTCCATCGTGCCCACAGATTACGAACAGGTGAGGTGCTTGTTTTATAGTGGTGGTCTCAGGTGACGTCACACCGCGACTTCCAGGTATTGTCGCTAGAAGAGTCAGGTCGCCAGAAAATAACCATGCTGTCATCTGGTCAACAGTGTAATCCGGACGATGTTGATAAACGCCAACGATATCGCTTCTATCCCCGCACGTGTAGCTGCTCGTTGCTGTAGATGCGCCGATCTGGAAAATGCCCTGCAGAACGCAGAACAAGGTCCTCGTAGGCGTCATTGCCAGTCCGCGTCCATCGTGCCCACAGAATACGAACCGGTGAGGTGCTTCTTGTATATTGGTGGTCTCACGTGACGTCACACCGTGACTACCAGGTAGGGTCGCTAGAAGAGCCAGGTCCCCAGAAAATAACCATGCTGTCATGTGGTCAACAGTGTAATCCGGACGAAGTTGATAAACGCCGACGATATCCCTTCTATCCCCGCACATGTAGGCGCTCGTTGCTGTAGATACGGTGATCTGGAAAATGCTCTGCAGAACGCAGTACAAGGTCCCCGTTATCGATATTGCCAGTCCGCGTCCATCGTGCCCACAGAATACGAACCGGTGAGGTGTTTCTTTTATATTGGTGGTCTCGGTTGACGTCACACCGCGACTACCAGGTAGTGTCGCTAGAAGAGCCAGGTCCCGAGAATACAACAATGCTGTCATCTGGTCAACACTGTAATCCGGACGAAGTTGATAAACGCCGACGATATCGCTTCTATCCCCGCACGTGTAGACGCTCGTTGCTGTAGAGGCGCTGATCTGGAAAATGTCATGCAGAACGCAGAACAAGGTCCTCGTAGGCGTCATTGCCAGCCCACGTCCATCGTATCCACAGAAGACGAACCGGTGAGGTGCTTCTTGTATATTGGTGGTCTCAGGTGACGTCACACCGCGACTACCAGGTGGTGTCGCTAGAAGAGCCAGGTCACCAGAAAATAACCATGCTGTCATCTGGCCAAAAGTGTAATCCGGAAGTTGATAAACGCCGACAATATCGCTTCTATCCACGCACCTGTAGGCGCTCGTTGCTGTAGATGCACCGATCTGGAAAATGCCCTGCATAACGCCGAACAAGGTCCTCGTTAGCGTCATTGAAAAGTTTGAAAAGTTTGAAAAGTATTTATTTGAAGTGTGTTTCATACACTTCAGGAAGGAGGCCAAAAGGCGTGGTGCCTGACGAGGGCCTTCCTCCCTGGGGGTAAGGCCGCATCCATCGTGCCCACAGAATACGAACCGACGAGGTGCTTCTTATATATTGGTGGTCTCAGGTAACGTCAGACCGTGACTACCAGGTGGTGTCGCTGGAAGAGCCAGGTCCCGAGAAAATAACATTGTTGTCATCTGGTCAATAGGGTGATCCGGACGAAGTGTATAAACTCCGACGATATCGCTTCTATCCCCGCACGTGTAGCCGCTCGTTGCTGTAGATGCGCCGATCTGGAAAATGCCCTGCAGAACGCAGAACAAGGTCCTCGTAGGCGTCATTGCCAGCCCACGTCCATCGTGCCCACAGAATACGAACCGGTGAGGTGCTTGTTTAATAGTGGTGGTCTCAGGAGACGTCACAGAGCGACTACCAGTTGGTGTCGCTAGAAGAGCCAGGTCGCCAGAAAATAACCATGCTGTCATCTGGTCAACTGTAATCCGGGCGAAGTTGATAAACGCCGACGATATCGCTTCTATCCCAGCATGTGTGGGCGCTCGTTGCTGTAGATGCGCCGATCAGCAAATGCCCTGCAGAACGCAGAACAAGGTCCTGGTTAGCGTCATTGCCAGTCCCCGTCCATCGTGGCCACAAAATACGAACCGGTGACGTGCTTCTTGTATATTGGTGGTCTCAAGTGACGTCACACCGCGACTACCAGGTGGTGTCGCTAGAAGGGCCAGGTCCCAAGAAAATAACAATGCTGTCATCTGGTCAACAGTGTAATCCGGACGATGTTGATAAACGCCAACGATATCGCTTCCATCCCCGGACGTGTAGCCGCTCGTTCCTGTAGATGCGCCGATCTGGAAAATGCCCTGCAGAACGCAGAACAAGGTCCTCGTAGGCGTCATTGCCAGCCCACGTCCATCGTGTCCACAGAAGACGAACCGGTGAGGTGCTTCTTGTATATTGGTGGTCTCGGGTGACGTCACACCGCGACTACCAGGTGGTGTCGCTAGAAGAGCCAGGTCGCCAGAAAATAACCATGCTGTCATATGGTCAACAGTGTAATCCGGAAGAAGTTGATAAACGCCGACGATATCGCTTCTATCCCCGCACGTGTAGGCGCTCGTTGCTGTAGATGCGCCAATCTGGAAAATGCCCTGCATAACGCAGAACAAGGTCCTCGTTAGCGTCATTGGCAGTCCGCGTCCATCGTGCCCACAGAATACGAACCGACGAGGTGCTTCTAATATATTGATGGTCTCAGGTAACGTCACACCGCGACTACCAGGTGGTGTCGCTAGAAGGGCCAGGTCGCCAGAAAATAACCATGCTGTCATCTGGTCAACAGTGTAATCCGGAAGAAGTTGATAAACGCCGACGATATCGCTTCTATCGCAGCATGTGTAGGCGCTCGTTGCTGTAGATGCACCGATCAGGAAAATGCCCTGCAGAACGCAGAAAAAGGTCCTCGTAGGCGTCATTGCCAGTCCGCGTCCATCGTGTCCGCAGAAGACGAACCGGTGAGGTGAGATTGTTTTATAGTGGTGTTCTTATGTGACGTCACACCGCGACTACCAGGTGGTGTCGCTAGAAGAGCCAGGTCGCCAGAAAATAACCATGCTGTCATCTGGTCAACTGTAATCCGGGCGAAGTTGATAAACGCCGACGATATCGCTTCTATCGCAGCATGTGTAGGCGCTCGTTGCTTTAGATGCGCCGATCAGGAAAATGCCCTGCAGAACGCAGAACAAGGTCCTCGTTAGCGTCATTGCCAGTCCGCGTCCATCGTGCCCACAGAATACGAACCGGTGACGTGCTTCTTGTATATTGGTGGTCTCAAGTGACGTCACACCGCGACTACCAGGTGGTGTCGCTAGAAGGGCCATGTCCCAAGAAAATAACAATGCTGTCATCTGGTCAACAGTGTAATCCGGACGAAGTTCATAAACGCCGACGATATCGCTTCTATCCCTGCACGTGTAGCTGCTCGTTGCTGTAGATGCGCTGATCTGGAAAATGTCATGCAGAACGCAGAACAAGGTCCTCGTAGGCGTCATTGCCAGTCCGCGTCCATCGTGCCCACAGAATACGAACCGGTGAGGTGCTTGTTTTATAGTGGTGCTCTCAGGTGACGTCACACCGCGACTTCCAGGTATTGTCGCTAGAAAAGTCAGGTCGCCAGAAAATAACCATGCTGTCATCTGTTCAACAGTGTAATCCGGACGATGTTGATTAACGCCAACGATATCGCTTCTATCCCCGCACGTGTAGCCGCTCGTTGCTGTAGATGCGCCGATCTGAAAAATGCCCTGCAGAGCGCAGAACAAGGTCCTCGTAGGCGTCATTGCCAGTCCGCGTCCATCGTGCCCACAGAATACGAACCGGTGAGGTGCTTCTTGTATATTGGTGGTCTCAGGTGACGTCACACCGTGACTACCAGGTAGTGTCGCTAGAAGAGCCAGGTGCCGAGAATATAACAATGCTGTCATCTGGTCAACAGTGTAATCCGGACGAAGTTGATAAACGCCGACGATATCGCTTCTATCCCCGCACGTGTAGACGCTCGTTGCTGTAGATGCGCTGATCTGGAAAATGTTCTGCAGAACGCAGAACAAGGTCCTCGTAGGCGTCATTGCCAGCCCACGTTCATCGTGTCCACAGAAGACGAACCGGTGAGGAGCTTCTTGTATATTGGTGGTCTCAGGTGACGTCACACCGCGACTATCAGGTGGTGTCGCTAGAAGAGCCAGGTCGCCAGAAAATAACCATGCTGTCATCTGGTCAACCGTGTAATCCGGAAGAAGTTGATAAACGCCGACGATATCGCTTCTATCCCCGCACGTGTAGGCGCTCGTTGCTGTAGATGCCCCGATCAGGAAATTGCCCTGCAGAACGCAGAACAAGGTCCTCGTAGGCGTCATTGCCAGTCCGCGTCCATCGTGCCCACAGAATACGAACCGGTGAGGTGCCTGTTTTATAGTGGTGGTCTCAGGTGACGTCACACCGCGACTACCAGGTGTTGTCGCTTGAAGAGCCAGGTCGCCAGAAAATAACCATGCTGTCATCTGGTCAACAGTGTAATCCGGAAGAAGTTGATAAACGCCGACGATATCGCTTCTATCCACGCACGTGTAGGCGCTTGTTGCTGTAGATGCACCGATCAGGAAAATGCCCTGCAGAACGAAGAAAAAGGTCCTCGTAGGCGTCATTGCAAGTCCGCGTCCATCGTGTCCGCAGAAGCCGAACCGGTGAGGTGATTGTTTTATAGTGGTGTTCTTGGGTGACGTCACACCACGACTACCAGGTGGTGTCGTTAGAAGAGCCAGGTCGCCAGAAAATAACCATGCTGTCATCTGGTCAACTGTAATCCGGGCGAAGTTGATAAACGCCGACGATATCGCTTCTATCCCAGCATGTGTGGGCGCTCGTTGCTGTAGATGCGCCGATCAGCAAATGCCCTGCAGAACGCAGAACAAGGTCCTCGTTAGCGTCATTGCCAGTCCGCGTCCATCGTGCCCCAAAATACGAACCGGTGACGTGCTTCTTGTATATTGGTGGTCTCAAGTGACGTCACACCGCGACTACCAGGTGGTGTCGCTAGAAGGGCCAGGTCCCAAGAAAATAACAATGCTGTCATCAGGTCAACAGTGTAATCCGGACGATGTTGATAAACGCCAACGATATCGCTTCTATCCCCGCACGTGTAGCCGCTCGTTGCTGTAGATGCGCCGATCTGGAAAATGCCCTGCAGAACGCAGAGCAAGGTCCTCGTAGGCGTCATTGCCAGCCCACGTCCATCGTGCCCACAGAATACGAACCGGTGAGGTGCTTGTTTTATAGTGGTGGTCTCAGG
Organism: Amblyomma americanum; assembly: GCF_052857255.1. Lineage (NCBI taxonomy): Eukaryota > Metazoa > Arthropoda > Arachnida > Ixodida > Ixodidae > Amblyomma > Amblyomma americanum. The sequence continues at coordinate 177,701,364 of NC_135502.1, read as the reverse complement.
AGACGTCACACAGCGACTACCAGTTGGTGTCGCTAGAAGAGCCAGGTCGCCAGAAAATAACCATGCTGTCATCTGGTCAACAGTGTAATCCGGAAGAAGTTGATAAACGCCGACGATATCGCTTCTATCCACGCACGTGTAGGCGCTCGTTGCTGTAGATGCACCGATCAGGAAAATGCCCTGCAGAACGCAGAAAAAGGTCCTCGTAGGCGTCATTGCCAGTCCGCGTCCATCGTGTCCGCAGAAGACGAACCGGTGAGGTGATTGTTTTATAGTGGTGTTCTTGGGTGACGTCACACCACGACTACCAGGTGGTTTCGTTAGAAGAGCCAGGTCGCCAGAAAATAACCATGCTGTCATCTGGTCAACTGTAATCCGGGCGAAGTTGATAAACGCCGACGATATCGCTTCTATCCCAGCATGTGTGGGCGCTCGTTGCTGTAGATGCGCCGATCAGCAAATGCCCTGCAGAACGCAGAACAAGGTCCTGGTTAGCGTCATTGCCAGTCCGCGTCCATCGTGCCCACAAAATACGAACCGGTGACGTGCTTCTTGTATATTGGTGGTCTCAAGTGACGTCACACCGCGACTACCAGGTGGTGTCGCTAGAAGAACCAGGTCCCAAGAAAATAACAATGCTGTCATCTGGTCAACAGTGTAATCCGGACGATGTTGATAAACGCCAACGATATCGCTTCTATCCCCGCACGTGTAGCCGCTCGCTCCTGTAGATGCGCCGATCTGGAAAATGCCCTGCAGAACGCAGAACAAGGTCCTCGTAGGCGTCATTGCCAGCCCACGTCCATCGTGTCCACAGAAGACGAACCGGTGAGGTGCTTCTTGTATATTGGTGGTCTCGGGTGACGTCACACCGCGACTACCAGGTGGTGTCGCTAGAAGAGCCAGGTCGCCAGAAAATAACCATGCTGTCATATGGTCAACAGTGTAATCCGGAAGAAGTTGATAAACGCCGACGATATCGCTTCTATCCCCGCACGTGTATGCGCTCGTTGCTGTAGATGCGCCAATCTGGAAAATGGCCTGCATAACGCAGAACTGGTCCTCGTTAGCGTCATTGGCAGTCCGCGTCCATCGTGCCCACAGAATACGAACCGACGAGGTGCTTCTAATATATTGATGGTCTCAGGTAACGTCACACGGCGACTACCAGGTGGTGTCGCTAGAAGGGCCAGGTCGCCAGAAAATAACCATGCTGTCATCTGGTCAACAGTGTAATCCGGAAGAAGTTGATAAACGCCGACGATATCGCTTCTATCCACGCACGTGTAGGCGCTCGTTGCTGTAGATGCACCGATCAGGAAAATGCCCTGCAGAACGCAGAAAAAGGTCCTCGTAGGCGTCATTGCCAGTCCGCGTCCATCGTGTCCGCAGAAGACGAAGCGGTGAGGTGAGATTGTTTTATAGTGGTGTTCTTATGTGACGTCACACCGCGACTACCAGGTAGTGTCGCTAGAAGAGCCAGGTGCCGAGAATATAACAATGCTGTCATCTGGTCAACAGTGTAATCCGGACGAAGTTGATAAACGCCGACGATATCGCTTCTATCCCCGCACGTGTAGACGCTCGTTGCTGTAGATGCGCTGATCTGGAAAATGTTCTGCAGAACGCAGAACAAGGTCCTCGTAGGCGTCATTGCCAGCCCACGTCCATCGTGTCCACAGAAGACGAACCGGTGAGGTGCTTCTTGTATATTGATGGTCTCAGGTGACGTCACACCGCGACAACCAGGTGGTGTCGCTAGAAGAGCCAGGTCGCCAGAAAATAACCATGCTGTCATCTAGTCAACCGTGTAATCCGAAAGAAGTTGATAAACGCCGACGATATCGCTTCTATCCCCGCACGTGTAGGCGCTCGTTGCTGTAGATGCCCCGATCAGGAAATTGCCCTGCAGAACGCAGAACAAGGTCCTCGTAGGCGTCATTGGCAGTCCGCGTCCATCGTGCCCACAGAATACGAACCGACGAGGTGCTTCTAATATATTGATGGTCTCAGGTAACGTCACACCGCGACTACCAGGTGTTGTCGCTTGAAGAGCCAGGTCGCCAGAAAATAACCATGCTGTCATCTGGTCAACAGTGTAATTCGGAAGAAGTTGATAAACGCCGACGATATCGCTTCTATCCACGCACGTGTAGGCGCTCGTTGCTGTAGATGCCCCGATCAGGAAATTGCCCTGCAGAACGCAGAACAAGGTCCTCGTTAGCGTCATTGCCAGTCCGCGTCCATCGTGCCCAAAGAATACGAACCGGTGACGTGCTTCTTGTATATTGGTGGTCTCAAGTGACGTCACACCGCGACTACCAGGTGGTGTCGCTAGAAGGGCCAGGTCCCAAGAAAAAAACAATGCTGTCATCTGGTCAACAGTGTAATCCGGACGAAGTTGATAAACGCCGACGATATCGCTTCTAACCCTGCACGTGTAGGCGCTCGTTGCTGGAGATGCGCCGATCAGGAAATTGCCCTGCAGAACGCAGAACAAGGTCCTCGTAGGCGTCATTGCAAGTCCGGGTCCATCGTGCCCACATATTACGAACAGGTGAGGTGCTTGTTTTATAGTGGTGGTCTCAGGTGACGTCACACCGCGACTTCCAGGTATTGTCGCTAGAAGAGTCAGGTCGCCAGAAAATAACCATGCTGTCATCTGGTCAACAGTGTAATCCGGACGATGTTGATAAACGCCAACGATATCGCTTCTATCCCCGCACGTGTAGCTGCTCGTTGCTGTAGATGCGCCGATCTGGAAAATGCCCTGCAGAACGCAGAACAAGGTCCTCGTAGGCGTCATTGCCAGTCCGCGTCCATCGTGCCCACAGAATACGAACCGGTGAGGTGCTTCTTGTATATTGGTGGTCTCACGTGACGTCACACCGTGACTACCAGGTAGGGTCGCTAGAAGAGCCAGGTCCCCAGAAAATAACCATGCTGTCATGTGGTCAACAGTGTAATCCGGACGAAGTTGATAAACGCCGACGATATCCCTTCTATCCCCGCACATGTAGGCGCTCGTTGCTGTAGATACGGTGATCTGGAAAATGCTCTGCAGAACGCAGCACAAGGTCCCCGTTATCGATATTGCCAGTCCGCGTCCATCGTGCCCACAGAATACGAACCGGTGAGGTGTTTCTTTTATATTGGTGGTCTCGGTTGACGTCACACCGCGACTACCAGGTAGTGTCGCTAGAAGAGCCAGGTCCCGAGAATACAACAATGCTGTCATCTGGTCAACACTGTAATCCGGACGAAGTTGATAAACGCCGACGATATCGCTTCTATCCCCGCACGTGTAGACGCTCGTTGCTGTAGAGGCGCTGATCTGGAAAATGTCATGCAGAACGCAGAACAAGGTCCTCGTAGGCGTCATTGCCAGCCCACGTCCATCGTATCCACAGAAGACGAACCGGTGAGGTGCTTCTTGTATATTGGTGGTCTCAGGTGACGTCACACCGCGACTACCAGGTGGTGTCGCTAGAAGAGCCAGGTCACCAGAAAATAACCATGCTGTCATCTGGCCAAAAGTGTAATCCGGAAGTTGATAAACGCCGACAATATCGCTTCTATCCACGCACCTGTAGGCGCTCGTTGCTGTAGATGCACCGATCTGGAAAATGCCCTGCATAACGCCGAACAAGGTCCTCGTTAGCGTCATTGAAAAGTTTGAAAAGTTTGAAAAGTATTTATTTGAAGTGTGTTTCATACACTTCAGGAAGGAGGCCAAAAGGCGTGGTGCCTGACGAGGGCCTTCCTCCCTGGGGGTAAGGCCGCATCCATCGTGCCCACAGAATACGAACCGACGAGGTGCTTCTTATATATTGGTGGTCTCAGGTAACGTCAGACCGTGACTACCAGGTGGTGTCGCTAGAAGAGCCAGGTCCCGAGAAAATAACATTGTTGTCATCTGGTCAATAGGGTGATCCGGACGAAGTGTATAAACTCCGACGATATCGCTTCTATCCCCGCACGTGTAGCCGCTCGTTGCTGTAGATGCGCCGATCTGGAAAATGCCCTGCAGAACGCAGAACAAGGTCCTCGTAGGCGTCATTGCCAGCCCACGTCCATCGTGCCCACAGAATACGAACCGGTGAGGTGCTTGTTTAATAGTGGTGGTCTCAGGAGACGTCACAGAGCGACTACCAGTTGGTGTCGCTAGAAGAGCCAGGTCGCCAGAAAATAACCATGCTGTCATCTGGTCAACTGTAATCCGGGCGAAGTTGATAAACGCCGACGATATCGCTTCTATCCCAGCATGTGTGGGCGCTCGTTGCTGTAGATGCGCCGATCAGCAAATGCCCTGCAGAACGCAGAACAAGGTCCTGGTTAGCGTCATTGCCAGTCCCCGTCCATCGTGGCCACAAAATACGAACCGGTGACGTGCTTCTTGTATATTGGTGGTCTCAAGTGACGTCACACCGCGACTACCAGGTGGTGTCGCTAGAAGGGCCAGGTCCCAAGAAAATAACAATGCTGTCATCTGGTCAACAGTGTAATCCGGACGATGTTGATAAACGCCAACGATATCGCTTCCATCCCCGGACGTGTAGCCGCTCGTTCCTGTAGATGCGCCGATCTGGAAAATGCCCTGCAGAACGCAGAACAAGGTCCTCGTAGGCGTCATTGCCAGCCCACGTCCATCGTGTCCACAGAAGACGAACCGGTGAGGTGCTTCTTGTATATTGGTGGTCTCGGGTGACGTCACACCGCGACTACCAGGTGGTGTCGCTAGAAGAGCCAGGTCGCCAGAAAATAACCATGCTGTCATATGGTCAACAGTGTAATCCGGAAGAAGTTGATAAACGCCGACGATATCGCTTCTATCCCCGCACGTGTAGGCGCTCGTTGCTGTAGATGCGCCAATCTGGAAAATGCCCTGCATAACGCAGAACAAGGTCCTCGTTAGCGTCATTGGCAGTCCGCGTCCATCGTGCCCACAGAATACGAACCGACGAGGTGCTTCTAATATATTGATGGTCTCAGGTAACGTCACACCGCGACTACCAGGTGGTGTCGCTAGAATGGCCAGGTCGCCAGAAAATAACCATGCTGTCATCTGGTCAACAGTGTAATCCGGAAGAAGTTGATAAACGCCGACGATATCGCTTCTATCCACGCACGTGTAGGCGCTCGTTGCTGTAGATGCACCGATCAGGAAAATGCCCTGCAGAACGCAGAAAAAGGTCCTCGTAGGCGTCATTGCCAGTCCGCGTCCATCGTGTCCGCAGAAGACGAACCGGTGAGGTGAGATTGTTTTATAGTGGTGTTCTTATGTGACGTCACACCGCGACTACCAGGTGGTGTCGCTAGAAGAGCCAGGTCGCCAGAAAATAACCATGCTGTCATCTGGTCAACTGTAATCCGGGCGAAGTTGATAAACGCCGACGATATCGCTTCTATCGCAGCATGTGTAGGCGCTCGTTGCTTTAGATGCGCCGATCAGGAAAATGCCCTGCAGAACGCAGAACAAGGTCCTCGTTAGCGTCATTGCCAGTCCGCGTCCATCGTGCCCACAGAATACGAACCGGTGACGTGCTTCTTGTATATTGGTGGTCTCAAGTGACGTCACACCGCGACTACCAGGTGGTGTCGCTAGAAGGGCCATGTCCCAAGAAAATAACAATGCTGTCATCTGGTCAACAGTGTAATCCGGACGAAGTTCATAAACGCCGACGATATCGCTTCTATCCCTGCACGTGTAGCTGCTCGTTGCTGTAGATGCGCTGATCTGGAAAATGTCATGCAGAACGCAGAACAAGGTCCTCGTAGGCGTCATTGCCAGTCCGCGTCCATCGTGCCCACAGAATACGAACCGGTGAGGTGCTTGTTTTATAGTGGTGCTCTCAGGTGACGTCACACCGCGACTTCCAGGTATTGTCGCTAGAAAAGTCAGGTCGCCAGAAAATAACCATGCTGTCATCTGTTCAACAGTGTAATCCGGACGATGTTGATTAACGCCAACGATATCGCTTCTATCCCCGCACGTGTAGCCGCTCGTTGCTGTAGATGCGCCGATCTGAAAAATGCCCTGCAGAGCGCAGAACAAGGTCCTCGTAGGCGTCATTGCCAGTCCGCGTCCATCGTGCCCACAGAATACGAACCGGTGAGGTGCTTCTTGTATATTGGTGGTCTCAGGTGACGTCACACCGTGACTACCAGGTAGTGTCGCTAGAAGAGCCAGGTGCCGAGAATATAACAATGCTGTCATCTGGTCAACAGTGTAATCCGGACGAAGTTGATAAACGCCGACGATATCGCTTCTATCCCCGCACGTGTAGACGCTCGTTGCTGTAGATGCGCTGATCTGGAAAATGTTCTGCAGAACGCAGAACAAGGTCCTCGTAGGCGTCATTGCCAGCCCACGTTCATCGTGTCCACAGAAGACGAACCGGTGAGGAGCTTCTTGTATATTGGTGGTCTCAGGTGACGTCACACCGCGACTATCAGGTGGTGTCGCTAGAAGAGCCAGGTCGCCAGAAAATAACCATGCTGTCATCTGGTCAACCGTGTAATCCGGAAGAAGTTGATAAACGCCGACGATATCGCTTCTATCCCCGCACGTGTAGGCGCTCGTTGCTGTAGATGCCCCGATAAGGAAATTGCCCTGCAGAACGCAGAACAAGGTCCTCGTAGGCGTCATTGCCAGTCCGCGTCCATCGAGCCCACAGAATACGAACCGGTGAGGTGCCTGTTTTATAGTGGTGGTCTCAGGTGACGTCACACCGCGACTACCAGGTGTTGTCGCTTGAAGAGCCAGGTCGCCAAAAAATAACCATGCTGTCATCTGGTCAACAGTGTAATCCGGAAGAAGTTGATAAACGCCGACGATATCGCTTCTATCCACGCACGTGTAGGCGCTTGTTGCTGTAGATGCACCGATCAGGAAAATGCCCTGCAGAACGAAGAAAAAGGTCCTCGTAGGCGTCATTGCAAGTCCGCGTCCATCGTGTCCGCAGAAGCCGAACCGGTGAGGTGATTGTTTTATAGTGGTGTTCTTGGGTGACGTCACACCACGACTACCAGGTGGTGTCGTTAGAAGAGCCAGGTCGCCAGAAAATAACCATGCTGTCATCTGGTCAACTGTAATCCGGGCGAAGTTGATAAACGCCGACGATATCGCTTCTATCCCAGCATGTGTGGGCGCTCGTTGCTGTAGATGCGCCGATCAGCAAATGCCCTGCAGAACGCAGAACAAGGTCCTCGTTAGCGTCATTGCCAGTCCGCGTCCATCGTGCCCCAAAATACGAACCGGTGACGTGCTTCTTGTATATTGGTGGTCTCAAGTGACGTCACACCGCGACTACCAGGTGGTGTCGCTAGAAGGGCCAGGTCCCAAGAAAATAACAATGCTGTCATCAGGTCAACAGTTTAATCCGGACGATGTTGATAAACGCCAACGATATCGCTTCTATCCCCGCACGTGTAGCCGCTCGTTGCTGTAGATGCGCCGATCTGGAAAATGCCCTGCAGAACGCAGAACAAGGTCCTCGTAGGCGTCATTGCCAGCCCACGTCCATCGTGCCCACTGAATACGAACCGGTGAGGTGCTTGTTTTATAGTGGTGGTCTCAGGAGACGTCACACCGCGACTACCAGTTGGTGTCGCTAGAAGAGCCAGGTCGCCAGAAAATAACCATGCTGTCATCTGGTCAACAGTGTAATCCGGAAGAAGTTGATAAACGCCGACGATATCGCTTCTATCCACGCACGTGTAGGCGCTCGTTGCTGTAGATGCACCGATCAGGAAAATGCCCTGCAGAACGCAGAAAAAGGTCCTCGTAGGCGTCATTGCCAGTCCGCGTCCATCGTGTCCGCAGAAGACGAACCGGTGAGGTGATTGTTTTATAGTGGTGTTCTTCGGTGACGTCACACCACGACTACCAGGTGGTGTCGTTAGAAGAGCCAGGTCGCCAGAAAATAACCATGCTGTCATCTGGTCAACTGTAATCCGGGCGAAGTTGATAAACGCCGACGATATCGCTTCTATCCCAGCATGTGTGGGCGCTCGTTGCTGTAGATGCGCCGATCAGCAAATGCCCTGCAGAACGCAGAACAAGGTCCTGGTTAGCGTCATTGGCAGTCCGCGTCCATCGTGCCCACAGAATACGAACCGACGAGGTGCTTCTAATATATTGATGGTCTCAGGTAACGTCACACCGCGACTACCAGGTGGTGTCGCTAGAAGGGCCAGGTCTCAAGAAAATAACCATGCTGTCATCTGGTCAACAGTGTAATCCGGAAGAAGTTGATAAACGCCGACGATATCGCTTCTATCCACGCACGTGTAGGCGCTCGTTGCTGTAGATGCACCGATCAGGAAAATGCCCTGCAGAACGCAGAAAAAGGTCCTCGTAGGCGTCATTGCCAGTCCGCGTCCATCGTGTCCGCAGAAGACGAACCGGTGAGGTGAGATAGTTTTATAGTGGTGTTCTTATGTGACGTCACACCGCGACTACCAGGTGGTGTCGCTAGAAGAGCCAGGTCGCCAGAAAATAACCATGCTGTCATCTGGTCAACTGTAATCCGGGCGAAGTTGATAAACGCCGACGATATCGCTTCTATCGCAGCATGTGTAGGCGCTCGTTGCTTTAGATGCGCCGATCAGGAAAATGCCCTGCAGAACGCAGAACAAGGTCCTCGTTAGCGTCATTGCCAGTCCGCGTCCATCGTGCCCACAGAATACGAACCGGTGACGTGCTTCTTGTATATTGGTGGTCTCAAGTGACATCACACCGCGACTACCAGGTGGTGTCGCTAGAAGGGCCAGGTCCCTAGAAAATAACAATGCTGTCATCTGGTCAACAGTGTAATCCGGACGAAGTTCATAAACGCCGACGATATCGCTTCTATCCCTGCACGTGTAGCTGCTCGTTGCTGTAGATGCGCTGATCTGGAAAATGTTCTGCAGAACGCAGAACAAGGTCCTCGTAGGCGTCATTGCCAGCCCACGTCCATCATGTCCACAGAAGACGAACAGGTGAGGTGCTTCTTGTGTATTGGTGGTCTCAGGTGACGTCACACCGCGACTACCAGGTGGTGTCGCTAGAAGAGCCAGGTCGCCAGAAAATAACCATGCTGTCATCTGGTCAACCGTGTAATCCGGAAGAAGTTGATAACGCCGACGATATCGCTTCTATCCCCGCACGTGTAGGCGCTCGTTGCTGTAGATGCCCCGATCAGGAAATTGCCCTGCAGAACGCAGAACAAGGTCCTCGTAGGCGTCATTGCCAGTCCGCGTCCATCGTGCCCACAGAATACGAACCGCTGAGGTGCCTGTTTTACAGTGGTGGTCTCAGGTGACGTCACACCGCGACTACCAGGTGTTGTCGCTTGAAGAGCCAGGTCGCCAGAAAATAACCATGCTGTCATCTGGTCAACAGTGTAATCCGGAAGAAGTTGATAAACGCCGACGATATCGCTTCTATCCACGCACGTGTAGGCGCTCGTTGCTGTAGATGCACCGATCAGGAAAATGCCCTGCAGAACGAAGAAAAAGGTCCTCGTAGGCGTCATTGCCAGTCCGCGTCCATCGTGCCCCCAGATTACGAACAGGTGAGGTGCTTGTTTTATAGTGGTGGTCTCAGGTGACGTCACACCGCGACTTCCAGGTATTGTCGCTAGAAGAGTCAGGTCGCAGAAAATAACCATGCTGTCATCTGGTCAACAGTGTAATCCGGACGATGTTGATAAACGCCAACGATATCGCTTCTATCCCCGCACGTGTAGCTGCTCGTTGCTGTAGATGCGCCGATCTGGAAAATGCCCTGCAGAACGCAGAACAAGGTCCTCGTAGGCGTCATTGCCAGTCCGCGTCCATCGTGCCCAAAGAATACGAACCGGTGAGGTGCTTCTTGTATATTGGTGGTCTCACGTGACGTCAACACCGTGACTACCAGGTAGGGTCGCTAGAAGAGCCAGGTCGCCAGAAAATAACCATGCTGTCATGTGGTCAACAGTGTAATCCGGACGAAGTTGATATACGCCGACGATATCCCTTCTATCCCCGCACATGTAGGCGCTCGTTGCTGTAGATACGGTGATCTGGAAAATGCTCTGCAGAACGCAGAGCAAGGTCCCCGTTATCGTTATTGCCAGTCCGCGTCCATCGTGCCCACAGAATACGAACCGGTGAGGTGCTTCTTGTATATTGGTGGTCTCGGTTGACGTCACACCGCGACTACCAGGTAGTGTCGCTAGAAGAGCCAGGTCCCGAGAATACACAATGCTGTCATCTGGTCAACACTGTAATCCGGACGAAGTTGATAAACGCCGACGATATCGCTTCTATCCCGCACGTGTAGACGCTCGTTGCTGTAGAGGCGCTGATCTGGAAAATGTCATGCAGAACGCAGAACAAGGTCCTCGTAGGCGTCATTGCCAGCCCACGTCCATCGTATCCACAGAAGACGAACCGGTGAGGTGCTTCTTGTATATTGGTGGTCTCAGGTGACGTCACACCGCGACTACCAGGTGGTGTCGCTAGAAGAGCCAGGTCGCCAAAAAATAACCATGCTGTCATCTGGCCAAAAGTGTAATCCGGAAGTTGATAAACGCCGACAATATCGCTTCTATCCACGCACCTGTAGGCGCTCGTTGCTGTAGATGCACCGATCAGGAAAATGCCCTGCAGAACGCAGAAAAGGTCCTCGTAGGCGTCATTGCCAGTCCGCGTCCATCGTTTCCGCAGAAGACGAACCGGTGAGGTGATTGTTTTATAGTGTGTTCTTGGGTGACGTCACACCGCGACTACTAGTTGGTGTAGCTAGAAGAGCCAGGTCGCCAGAAAATAACCATGCTGTCATCTGGTCAACTGTAATCCGGGCGAAGTTGATAAACGCCGACGATATCGCTTCTATCTCAGCATGTGTAGGCGCTCGTTGCTGTAGATGCGCCGATCAGGAAAATGCCCTGCAGAACGCAGAACAAGGTCCTCGTTAGCGTCATTGCCAGTCCGCGTCCATCGTGCCCACAGAATACGAACCGGTGACGTGCTTCTTGTATATTGGTGGTCTCAAGTGACGTCACACCGCGACTACCAGGTGGTGTCGCTAGAAGGCCAAGTCCCAAGAAAATAACAATGCTGTCATCTGGTCAACAGTGTAATCCGGACGAAGTTCATAAACGCCAACGATATCGCTTCCATCCCCGGACGTGTAGCCGCTCGTTCTGTAGATGCGCCGATCTGGAAAATGCCCTGCAGAACGCAGAACAAGGTCCTCGTAGGCGTCATTGCCAGCCCACGTCCATCGTGTCCACAGAAGACGAACCGGTGAGGTGCTTCTTGTATATTGGTGGTCTCGGGTGACGTCACACCGCGACTACCAGGTGGTGTCGCTAGAAGAGCCAGGTCGCCAGAAAATAACCATGCTGTCATATGGTCAACAGTGTAATCCGAAGAAGTTGATAAACGCCGACGATATCGCTTCTATCCCCGCACGTGTAGGCGCTCGTTGCTGTAGATGCGCCAATCTGGAAAATGCCCTGCATAACGCAGAACAAGGTCCTCGTTAGCGTCATTGGCAGTCCGCGTCCATCGTGCCCACAGAATACGAACCGACGAGGTGCTTCTAATATATTGATGGTCTCAGGTAACGTCACACCGCGACTACCAGGTGGTGTCGCTAGAAGGGCCAGGTCGCCAGAAAATAACCATGCTGTCATCTGGTCAACAGTGTAATCCGGAAGAAGTTGATAAACGCCGACGATATCGCTTCTATCCACGCACGTGTAGGCGCTCGTTGCTGTAGATGCACCGATCAGGAAAATGCCCTGCAGAACGCAGAAAAAGGTCCTCGTAGGCGTCATTGCCAGTCCGCGTCCATCGTGTCCGCAGAAGACGAACGGTGAGGTGAGATTGTTTTATAGTGGTGTTCTTATGTGACGTCACACCGCGACTACCAGGTGGTGTCGCTAGAAGAGCCAGGTCGCCAGAAAATAACCATGCTGTCATCTGGTCAACTGTAATCCGGGCGAAGTTGATAAACGCCGACGATATCGCTTCTATCGCAGCATGTGTAGGCGCTCGTTGCTTTAGATGCGCCGATCAGGAAAATGCCCTGCAGAACGCAGAACAAGGTCCTCGTTAGCGTCATTGCCAGTCCGCGTCCATCGTGCCCACAGAATACGAACGGTGACGTGCTTCTGTATATTGGTGGTCTCAAGTGACGTCACAACCGCGACTACCAGGTGGTGTCGCTAGAAGGGCCATGTCCCAAGAAAATAACAATGCTGTCATCTGGTCAACAGTGTAATCCGGACGAAGTTCATAAACGCCGACGATATCGCTTCTATCCCTGCACGTGTAGCTGCTCGTTGCTGTAGATGCGCTTATCTGGAAAATGTCATGCAGAACGCAGAACAAGGTCCTCGTAGGCGTCATTGCCAGTCCGCGTCCATCGTGCCCACAGAATACGAACCGGTGAGGTGCTTGTTTTATAGTGGTGCTCTCAGGTGACGTCACACCGCGACTTCCAGGTATTGTCGCTAGAAAAGTCAGGTCGCCAGAAAATCACCATGCTGTCATCTGTTCAACAGTGTAATCCGGACGATGTTGATTAACGCCAACGATATCGCTTCTATCCCCGCACGTGTAGCCGCTCGTTGCTGTAGATGCGCCCGATCTGAAAAATGCCCTGCAGAGCGCAGAACAAGGTCCTCGTAGGCGTCATTGCCAGTCCGCGTCCATCGTGCCCACAGAATACGAACCGGTGAGGTGCTTCTTGTATATTGGTGGTCTCAGGTGACGTCACACCGTGACTACCAGGTAGTGTCGCTAGAAGAGCCAGGTGCCGAGAATATAACAATGCTGTCATCTGGTCAACAGTGTAATCCGGACGAAGTTGATAAACGCCGACGATATCGCTTCTATCCCCGCACGTGTAGACGCTCATTGCTGTAGATGCGCTGATCTGGAAAATGTTGTGCAGAACGCAGAACAAGGTCCTCGTAGGCGTCATTGCCAGCCCACGTTCATCGTGTCCACAGAAGACGAACCGGTGAGGAGCTTCTTGTATATTGGTGGTCTCAGGTGACGTCACACCGCGACTATCAGGTGGTGTCGCTAGAAGAGCCAGGTCGCCAGAAAATAACCATGCTGTCATCTGGTCAACCGTGTAATCCGGAAGAAGTTGATAAACGCCGACGATATCGCTTCTATCCCCGCACGTGTAGGCGCTCGTTGCTGTAGATGCCCCGATCAGGAAATTGCCCTGCAGAACGCAGAACAAGGTCCTCGTAGGCGTCATTGCCAGTCCGCGTCCATCGTGCCCACAGAATACGAACCGGTGAGGTGCCTGTTTTATAGTGGTGGTCTCAGGTGACGTCACACCGCGACTACCAGGTGTTGTCGCTTGAAGAGCCAGGTCGCCAGAAAATAACCATGCTGTCATCTGGTCAACAGTGTAATCCGGAAGAAGTTGATAAACGCCGACGATATCGCTTCTATCCACGCACGTGTAGGCGCTTGTTGCTGTAGATGCACCGATCAGGAAAATGCCCTGCAGAACGAAGAAAAAGGTCCTCGTAGGCGTCATTGCAAGTCCGCGTCCATCGTGTCCGCAGAAGCCGAACCAGTGAGGTGATTGTTTTATAGTGGTGTTCTTGGGTGACGTCACACCACGACTACCAGGTGGTGTCGTTAGAAGAGCCAGGTCGCCAGAAAATAACCATGCTGTCATCTGGTCAACTGTAATCCGGGCGAAGTTGATAAACACCGACGATATCGCTTCTATCCCAGCATGTGTGGGCGCTCGTTGCTGTAGATGCGCCGATCAGCAAATGCCCTGCAGAACGCAGAACAAGGTCCTCGTTAGCGTCATTGCCAGTCCGCGTCCATCGTGCCCCAAAATACGAACCGGTGACGTGCTTCTTGTATATTGGTGGTCTCAAGTGACGTCACACCGCGACTACCAGGTGGTGTCGCTAGAAGGGCCAGGTCCCAAGAAAATAACAATGCTGTCATCAGGTCAACAGTGTAATCCGGACGATGTTGATAAACGCCAACGATATCGCTTCTATCCCCGCACGTGTAGCCGCTCGTTGCTGTAGATGCGCCGATCTGGAAAATGCCCTGCAGAACGCAGAACAAGGTCCTCGTAGGCGTCATTGCCAGCCCACGTCCATCGTGCCCACTGAATACGAACCGGTGAGGTGCTTGTTTTATAGTGGTGGTCTCAGGAGACGTCACACCGCGACTACCAGTTGGTGTCGCTAGAAGAGCCAGGTCGCCAGAAAATAACCATGCTGTCATCTGGTCAACAGTGTAATCCGGAAGAAGTTGATAAACGCCGACGATATCGCTTCTATCCACGCACGTGTAGGCGCTCGTTGCTGTAGATGCACCGATCAGGAAAATGCCCTGCAGAACGCAGAAAAAGGTTCTCGTAGGCGTCATTGCCAGTCCGCGTCCATCGTGTCCGCAGAAGACGAACCGGTGAGGTGATTGTTTTATAGTGGTGTTCTTGGGTGACGTCACACCACGACTACCAGGTGGTGTCGTTAGAAGAGCCAGGTCGCCAGAAAATAACCATGCTGTCATCTGGTCAACTGTAATCCGGGCGAAGTTGATAAACGCCGACGATATCGCTTCTATCCCAGCATGTGTGGGCGCTCGTTGCTGTAGATGCGCCGATCAGCAAATGCCCTGCAGAACGCAGAACAAGGTCCTGGTTAGCGTCATTGGCAGTCCGCGTCCATCGTGCCCACAGAATACGAACCGACGAGGTGCTTCTAATATATTGATGGTCTCAGGTAACGTCACACCGCGACTACCAGGTGGTGTCGCTAGAAGGGCCAGGTCTCAAGAAAATAACCATGCTGTCATCTGGTCAACAGTGTAATCCGGAAGAAGTTGATAAACGCCGACGATATCGCTTCTATCCACGCACGTGTAGGCGCTCGTTGCTGTAGATGCACCGATCAGGAAAATGCCCTGCAGAACGCAGAAAAAGGTCCTCGTAGGCGTCATTGCCAGTCCGCGTCCATCGTGTCCGCAGAAGACGAACCGGTGAGGTGAGATAGTTTTATAGTGGTGTTCTTATGTGACGTCACACCGCGACTACCAGGTGGTGTCGCTAGAAGAGCCAGGTCGCCAGAAAATAACCATGCTGTCATCTGGTCAACTGTAATCCGGGCGAAGTTGATAAACGCCGACGATATCGCTTCTATCGCAGCATGTGTAGGCGCTCCTTGCTTTAGATGCGCCGATCAGGAAAATGCCCTGCAGAACGCAGAACAAGGTCCTCGTAGGCGTCATTGCCAGCCCACGTCCATCGTGTCCACAGAAGACGAACAGGTGAGGTGCTTCTTGTATATTGGTGGTCTCAGGTGACGTCACACCGCGACTACCAGGTGGTGTCGCTAGAAGAGCCAGGTCGCCAGAAAATAACCATGCTGTCATCTGGTCAACCGTGTAATCCGGAAGAAGTTGATAAACGCCGACGATATCGCTTCTATCCCCGCACGTGTAGGCGCTCGTTGCTGTAGATGCCCCGATCAGGAAATTGCCCTGCAGAACGCAGAACAAGGTCCTCGTAGGCGTCATTGCCAGTCCGCGTCCATCGTGCCCACAGAATACGAACCGCTGAGGTGCCTGTTTTACAGTGGTGGTCTCAGGTGACGTCACACCGCGACTACCAGGTGTTGTCGCTTGAAGAGCCAGGTCGCCAGAAAATAACCATGCTGTCATCTGGTCAACAGTGTAATCCGGAAGAAGTTGATAAACGCCGACGATATCGCTTCTATCCACGCACGTGTAGGCGCTCGTTGCTGTAGATGCACCGATCAGGAAAATGCCCTGCAGAACGAAGAAAAAGGTCCTCGTAGGCGTCATTGCCAGTCCGCGTCCATCGTGCCCCCAGATTACGAACAGGTGAGGTGCTTGTTTTATAGTGGTGGTCTCAGGTGACGTCACACCGCGACTTCCAGGTATTGTCGCTAGAAGAGTCAGGTCGCCAGAAAATAACCATGCTGTCATCTGGTCAACAGTGTAATCCGGACGATGTTGATAAACGCCAACGATATCGCTTCTATCCCCGCACGTGTAGCTGCTCGTTGCTGTAGATGCGCCGATCTGGAAAATGCCCTGCAGAACGCAGAACAAGGTCCTCGTAGGCGTCATTGCCAGTCCGCGTCCATCGTGCCCAAAGAATACGAACCGGTGAGGTGCTTCTTGTATATTGGTGGTCTCACGTGACGTCACACCGTGACTACCAGGTAGGGTCGCTAGAAGAGCCAGGTCGCCAGAAAATAACCATGCTGTCATGTGGTCAACAGTGTAATCCGGACGAAGTTGATATACGCCGACGATATCCCTTCTATCCCCGCACATGTAGGCGCTCGTTGCTGTAGATACGGTGATCTGGAAAATGCTCTGCAGAACGCAGAGCAAGGTCCCCGTTATCGTTATTGCCAGTCCGCGTCCATCGTGCCCACAGAATACGAACCGGTGAGGTGCTTCTTGTATATTGGTGGTCTCGGTTGACGTCACACCGCGACTACCAGGTAGTGTCGCTAGAAGAGCCAGGTCCCGAGAATACAACAATGCTGTCATCTGGTCAACACTGTAATCCGGACGAAGTTGATAAACGCCGACGATATCGCTTCTATCCCCGCACGTGTAGACGCTCGTTGCTGTAGAGGCGCTGATCTGGAAAATGTCATGCAGAACGCAGAACAAGGTCCTCGTAGGCGTCATTGCCAGCCCACGTCCATCGTATCCACAGAAGACGAACCGGTGAGGTGCTTCTTGTATATTGGTGGTCTCAGGTGACGTCACACCGCGACTACCAGGTGGTGTAGCTAGAAGAGCCAGGTCGCCAGAAAATAACCATGCTGTCATCTGGTCAACTGTAATCCGGGCGAAGTTGATAAACGCCGACGATATCGCTTCTATCTCAGCATGTGTAGGCGCTCGTTGCTGTAGATGCGCCGATCAGGAAAATGCCCTGCAGAACGCAGAACAAGGTCCTCGTTAGCGTCATTGCCAGTCCGCGTCCATCGTGCCCACAGAATACGAACCGGTGACGTGCTTCTTGTATATTGGTGGTCTCAAGTGACGTCACACCGCGACTACCAGGTGGTGTCGCTAGAAGGGCCAAGTCCCAAGAAAATAACAATGCTGTCATCTGGTCAACAGTGTAATCCGGACGAAGTTCATAAACGCCAACGATATCGCTTCCATCCCCGGACGTGTAGCCGCTCGTTCCTGTAGATGCGCCGATCTGGAAAATGCCCTGCAGAACGCAGAACAAGGTCCTCGTAGGCGTCATTGCCAGCCCACGTCCATCGTGTCCACAGAAGACGAACCGGTGAGGTGCTTCTTGTATATTGGTGGTCTCGGGTGACGTCACACCGCGACTACCAGGTGGTGTCGCTAGAAGAGCCAGGTCGCCAGAAAATAACCATGCTGTCATATGGTCAACAGTGTAATCCGGAAGAAGTTGATAAACGCCGACGATATCGCTTCTATCCCCGCACGTGTAGGCGCTCGTTGCTGTAGATGCGCCAATCTGGAAAATGCCCTGCATAACGCAGAACAAGGTCCTCGTTAGCGTCATTGGCAGTCCGCGTCCATCGTGCCCACAGAATACGAACCGACGAGGTGCTTCTAATATATTGATGGTCTCAGGTAACGTCACACCGCGACTACCAGGTGGTGTCGCTAGAAGGGCCAGGTCGCCAGAAAATAACCATGCTGTCATCTGGTCAACAGTGTAATCCGGAAGAAGTTGATAAACGCCGACGATATCGCTTCTATCCACGCACGTGTAGGCGCTCGTTGCTGTAGATGCACCGATCAGGAAAATGCCCTGCAGAACGCAGAAAAAGGTCCTCGTAGGCGTCATTGCCAGTCCGCGTCCATCGTGTCCGCAGAAGACGAACCGGTGAGGTGAGATTGTTTTATAGTGGTGTTCTTATGTGACGTCACACCGCGACTACCAGGTGGTGTCGCTAGAAGAGCCAGGTCGCCAGAAAATAACCATGCTGTCATCTGGTCAACTGTAATCCGGGCGAAGTTGATAAACGCCGACGATATCGCTTCTATCGCAGCATGTGTAGGCGCTCGTTGCTTTAGATGCGCCGATCAGGAAAATGCCCTGCAGAACGCAGAACAAGGTCCTCGTTAGCGTCATTGCCAGTCCGCGTCCATCGTGCCCACAGAATACGAACCGGTGACGTGCTTCTTGTATATTGGTGGTCTCAAGTGACGTCACACCGCGACTACCAGGTGGTGTCGCTAGAAGGGCCATGTCCCAAGAAAATAAAAATGCTGTCATCTGGTCAACAGTGTAATCCGGACGAAGTTCATAAACGCCGACGATATCGCTTCTATCCCTGCACGTGTAGCTGCTCGTTGCTGTAGATGCGCTTATCTGGAAAATGTCATGCAGAACGCAGAACAAGGTCCTCGTAGGCGTCATTGCCAGTCCGCGTCCATCGTGCCCACAGAATACGAACCGGTGAGGTGCTTGTTTTATAGTGGTGCTCTCAGGTGACGTCACACCGCGACTTCCAGGTATTGTCGCTAGAAAAGTCAGGTCGCCAGAAAATCACCATGCTGTCATCTGTTCAACAGTGTAATCCGGACGATGTTGATTAACGCCAACGATATCGCTTCTATCCCCGCACGTGTAGCCGCTCGTTGCTGTAGATGCGCCGATCTGAAAAATGCCCTGCAGAGCGCAGAACAAGGTCCTCGTAGGCGTCATTGCCAGTCCGCGTCCATCGTGCCCACAGAATACGAACCGGTGAGGTGCTTCTTGTATATTGGTGGTCTCAGGTGACGTCACACCGTGACTACCAGGTAGTGTCGCTAGAAGAGCCAGGTGCCGAGAATATAACAATGCTGTCATCTGGTCAACAGTGTAATCCGGACGAAGTTGATAAACGCCGACGATATCGCTTCTATCCCCGCACGTGTAGACGCTCATTGCTGTAGATGCGCTGATCTGGAAAATGTTGTGCAGAACGCAGAACAAGGTCCTCGTAGGCGTCATTGCCAGCCCACGTTCATCGTGTCCACAGAAGACGAACCGGTGAGGAGCTTCTTGTATATTGGTGGTCTCAGGTGACGTCACACCGCGACTATCAGGTGGTGTCGCTAGAAGAGCCAGGTCGCCAGAAAATAACCATGCTGTCATCTGGTCAACCGTGTAATCCGGAAGAAGTTGATAAACGCCGACGATATCGCTTCTATCCCCGCACGTGTAGGCGCTCGTTGCTGTAGATGCCCCGATCAGGAAATTGCCCTGCAGAACGCAGAACAAGGTCCTCGTAGGCGTCATTGCCAGTCCGCGTCCATCGTGCCCACAGAATACGAACCGGTGAGGTGCCTGTTTTATAGTGGTGGTCTCGGGTGACGTCACACCGCGACTACCAGGTGTTGTCGCTTGAAGAGCCAGGTCGCCAGAAAATAACCATGCTGTCATCTGGTCAACAGTGTAATCCGGAAGAAGTTGATAAACGCCGACGATATCGCTTCTATCCACGCACGTGTAGGCGCTTGTTGCTGTAGATGCACCGATCAGGAAAATGCCCTGCAGAACGAAGAAAAAGGTCCTCGTAGGCGTCATTGCAAGTCCGCGTCCATCGTGTCCGCAGAAGCCGAACCAGTGAGGTGATTGTTTTATAGTGGTGTTCTTGGGTGACGTCACACCACGACTACCAGGTGGTGTCGTTAGAAGAGCCAGGTCGCCAGAAAATAACCATGCTGTCATCTGGTCAACTGTAATCCGGGCGAAGTTGATAAACACCGACGATATCGCTTCTATCCCAGCATGTGTGGGCGCTCGTTGCTGTAGATGCGCCGATCAGCAAATGCCCTGCAGAACGCAGAACAAGGTCCTCGTTAGCGTCATTGCCAGTCCGCGTCCATCGTGCCCCAAAATACGAACCGGTGACGTGCTTCTTGTATATTGGTGGTCTCAAGTGACGTCACACCGCGACTACCAGGTGGTGTCG
The DNA here is from genome assembly GCF_052857255.1 of Amblyomma americanum. Classification (NCBI taxonomy): domain Eukaryota; kingdom Metazoa; phylum Arthropoda; class Arachnida; order Ixodida; family Ixodidae; genus Amblyomma; species Amblyomma americanum. The sequence goes on along the minus strand of NC_135502.1, from coordinate 177,681,397 downwards.
CTAGAAGGGCCAGGTCCCAAGAAAATAACAATGCTGTCATCAGGTCAACAGTGTAATCCGGACGATGTTGATAAACGCCAACGATATCGCTTCTATCCCCGCACGTGTAGCCGCTCGTTGCTGTAGATGCGCCGATCTGGAAAATGCCCTGCAGAACGCAGAACAAGGTCCTCGTAGGCGTCATTGCCAGCCCACGTCCATCGTGCCCACTGAATACGAACCGGTGAGGTGCTTGTTTTATAGTGGTGGTCTCAGGAGACGTCACACCGCGACTACCAGTTGGTGTCGCTAGAAGAGCCAGGTCGCCAGAAAATAACCATGCTGTCATCTGGTCAACAGTGTAATCCGGAAGAAGTTGATAAACGCCGACGATATCGCTTCTATCCACGCACGTGTAGGCGCTCGTTGCTGTAGATGCACCGATCAGGAAAATGCCCTGCAGAACGCAGAAAAAGGTTCTCGTAGGCGTCATTGCCAGTCCGCGTCCATCGTGTCCGCAGAAGACGAACCGGTGAGGTGATTGTTTTATAGTGGTGTTCCTGGGTGACGTCACACCACGACTACCAGGTGGTGTCGTTAGAAGAGCCAGGTCGCCAGAAAATAACCATGCTGTCATCTGGTCAACTGTAATCCGGGCGAAGTTGATAAACGCCGACGATATCGCTTCTATCCCAGCATGTGTGGGCGCTCGTTGCTGTAGATGCGCCGATCAGCAAATGCCCTGCAGAACGCAGAACAAGGTCCTGGTTAGCGTCATTGGCAGTCCGCGTCCATCGTGCCCACAGAATACGAACCGACGAGGTGCTTCTAATATATTGATGGTCTCAGGTAACGTCACACCGCGACTACCAGGTGGTGTCGCTAGAAGGGCCAGGTCTCAAGAAAATAACCATGCTGTCATCTGGTCAACAGTGTAATCCGGAAGAAGTTGATAAACGCCGACGATATCGCTTCTATCCACGCACGTGTAGGCGCTCGTTGCTGTAGATGCACCGATCAGGAAAATGCCCTGCAGAACGCAGAAAAAGGTCCTCGTAGGCGTCATTGCCAGTCCGCGTCCATCGTGTCCGCAGAAGACGAACCGGTGAGGTGAGATAGTTTTATAGTGGTGTTCTTATGTGACGTCACACCGCGACTACCAGGTGGTGTCGCTAGAAGAGCCAGGTCGCCAGAAAATAACCATGCTGTCATCTGGTCAACTGTAATCCGGGCGAAGTTGATAAACGCCGACGATATCGCTTCTATCGCAGCATGTGTAGGCGCTCGTTGCTTTAGATGCGCCGATCAGGAAAATGCCCTGCAGAACGCAGAACAAGGTCCTCGTTAGCGTCATTGCCAGTCCGCGTCCATCGTGCCCACAGAATACGAACCGGTGACGTGCTTCTTGTATATTGGTGGTCTCAAGTGACGTCACACCGCGACTACCAGGTGGTGTCGCTAGAAGGGCCAGGTCCCTAGAAAATAACAATGCTGTCATCTGGTCAACAGTGTAATCCGGACGAAGTTCATAAACGCCGACGATATCGCTTCTATCCCTGCACGTGTAGCTGCTCGTTGCTGTAGATGCGCTGATCTGGAAAATGTCATGCAGAACGCAGAACAAGGTACTCGTAGGCGTCATTGCCAGTCCGCGTCCATCGTGCCCACAGAATACGAACCGGTGAGGTGCTTGTTTTATAGTGGTGCTCTCAGGTGACGTCACACCGCGAATTCCAGGTATTGTCGCTAGAAAAGTCAGGTCGCCAGAAAATAACCATGCTGTCATCTGGTCAACAGTGTAATCCGGACGATGTTGATAAACGCCAACGATATCGCTTCTATCCCCGCACGTGTAGCCGCTCGTTGCTGTAGATGCGCCGATCTGAAAAATGCCTTGCAGAACGCAGAACAAGGTCCTCGTAGGCGTCATAGCCAGTCCGCGTCCATCGTGCCCACAGAATACGAACCGGTGAGGTGCTTCTTGTATATTGGTGGTCTCAGGTGACGTCACACCGTGACTACCAGGTAGTGTCGCTAGAAGAGCCAGGTGCCGAGAATATAACAATGCTGTCATCTGGTCAACAGTGTAATCCGGGCGAAGTTGATAAACGCCGACGATATCGCTTCTATCCCCCCACGTGTAGACGCTCGTTGCTGTAGATGCGCTGATCTGGAAAATGTTCTGCAGAACGCAGAACAAGGTCCTCGTAGGCGTCATTGCCAGCCCACGTCCATCGTGTCCACAGAAGACGAACAGGTGAGGTGCTTCTTGTATATTGGTGGTCTCAGGTGACGTCACACCGCGACTACCAGGTGGTGTCGCTAGAAGAGCCAGGTCGCCAGAAAATAACCATGCTGTCATCTGGTCAACCGTGTAATCCGGAAGAAGTTGATAAACGCCGACGATATCGCTTCTATCCCCGCACGTGTAGGCGCTCGTTGCTGTAGATGCCCCGATCAGGAAATTGCTCTGCAGAACGCAGAACAAGGTCCTCGTAGGCGTCATTGCCAGTCCGCGTCCATCGTGCCCACAGAATACGAACCGCTGAGGTGCCTGTTTTACAGTGGTGGTCTCAGGTGACGTCACACCGCGACTACCAGGTGTTGTCGCTTGAAGAGCCAGGTCGCCAGAAAATAACCATGCTGTCATCTGGTCAACAGTGTAATCCGGAAGAAGTTGATAAACGCCGACGATATCGCTTCTATCCACGCACGTGTAGGCGCTCGTTGCTGTAGATGCACCGATCAGGAAAATGCCCTGCAGAACGAAGAAAAAGGTCCTCGTAGGCGTCATTGCCAGTCCGCGTCCATCGTGCCCACAGATTACGAACAGGTGAGGTGCTTGTTTTATAGTGGTGGTCTCAGGTGACGTCACACCGCGACTTCCAGGTGTTGTCGCTAGAAGAGTCAGGTCGCCAGAAAATAACCATGCTGTCATCTGGTCAACAGTGTAATCCGGACGATGTTGATAAACGCCAACGATATCGCTTCTATCCCCGCACGTGTAGCTGCTCGTTGCTGTAGATGCGCCGATCTGGAAAATGCCCTGCAGAACGCAGAACAAGGTCCTCGTAGGCGTCATTGCCAGTCCGCGTCCATCGTGCCCAAAGAATACGAACCGGTGAGGTGCTTCTTGTATATTGGTGGTCTCACGTGACGTCACACCGTGACTACCAGGTAGGATCGCTAGAAGAGCCAGGTCGCCAGAAAATAACCATGCTGTCATGTGGTCAACAGTGTAATCCGGACGAAGTTGATAAATGCCGACGATATCCCTTCTATCCCCGCACATGTAGGCGCTCGTTGCTGTAGATACGGTGATCTGAAAAATGCTCTGCAGAACGCAGAGCAAGGTCCCCGTTATCGTTATTGCCAGTCCGCGTCCATCGTGCCCACAGAATACGAACCGGTGAGGTGCTTCTTGTATATTGGTGGTCTCGGTTGACGTCACACCGCGACTACCAGGTAGTGTCGCTAGAAGAGCCAGGTCCCGAGAATACAACAATGCTGTCATCTGGTCAACACTGTAATCCGGACGAAGTTGATAAACGCCGACGATATCGCTTCTATCCCCGCACGTGTAGACGCTCGTTGCTGTAGAGGCGCTGATCTGGAAAATGTCATGCAGAACGCAGAACAAGGTCCTCGTAGGCGTCATTGCCAGCCCACGTCCATCGTATCCACAGAAGACGAACCGGTGAGGTGCTTCTTGTATATTGGTGGTCTCAGGTGACGTCACACCGCGACTACCAGGTGGTGTCGCTAGAAGAGCCAGGTCGCCAAAAAATAACCATGCTGTCATCTGGCCAAAAGTGTAATCCGGAAGTTGATAAACGCCGACAATATCGCTTCTATCCACGCACCTGTAGGCGCTCGTTGCTGTAGATGCACCGATCAGGAAAATGCCCTGCAGAACGCAGAAAAAGGTCCTCGTAGGCGTCATTGCCAGTCCGCGTCCATCGTGTCCGCAGAAGACGAACCGGTGAGGTGATTGTTTTATAGTGGTGTTCTTGGGTGACGTCACACCGCGACTACTAGTTGGTGTAGCTAGAAGAGCCAGGTCGCCAGAAAATAACCATGCTGTCATCTGGTCAACTGTAATCCGGGCGAAGTTGATAAACGCCGACGATATCGCTTCTATCTCAGCATGTGTAGGCGCTCGTTGCTGTAGATGCGCCGATCAGGAAAATGCCCTGCAGAACGCAGAACAAGGTCCTCGTTAGCGTCATTGCCAGTCCGCGTCCATCGTGCCCACAGAATACGAACCGGTGACGTGCTTCTTGTATATTGGTGGTCTCAAGTGACGTCACACCGCGACTACCAGGTGGTGTCGCTAGAAGGGCCAAGTCCCAAGAAAATAACAATGCTGTCATCTGGTCAACAGTGTAATCCGGACGAAGTTCATAAACGCCAACGATATCGCTTCCATCCCCGGACGTGTAGCCGCTCGTTCCTGTAGATGCGCCGATCTGGAAAATGCCCTGCAGAACGCAGAACAAGGTCCTCGTAGGCGTCATTGCCAGCCCACGTCCATCGTGTCCACAGAAGACGAACCGGTGAGGTGCTTCTTGTATATTGGTGGTCTCGGGTGACGTCACACCGCGACTACCAGGTGGTGTCGCTAGAAGAGCCAGGTCGCCAGAAAATAACCATGCTGTCATATGGTCAACAGTGTAATCCGGAAGAAGTTGATAAACGCCGACGATATCGCTTCTATCCCCGCACGTGTAGGCGCTCGTTGCTGTATATGCGCCAATCTGGAAAATGCCCTGCATAACGCAGAACAAGGTCCTCGTTAGCGTCATTGGCAGTCCGCGTCCATCGTGCCCACAGAATACGAACCGACGAGGTGCTTCTAATATATTGATGGGCTCAGGTAACGTCACACCGCGACTACCAGGTGGTGTCGCTAGAAGGGCCAGGTCGCCAGAAAATAACCATGCTGTCATCTGGTCAACAGTGTAATCCGGAAGAAGTTGATAAACGCCGACGATATCGCTTCTATCCACGCACGTGTAGGCGCTCGTTGCTGTAGATGCACCGATCAGGAAAATGCCCTGCAGAACGCAGAAAAAGGTCCTCGTAGGCGTCATTGCCAGTCCGCGTCCATCGTGTCCGCAGAAGACGAACCGGTGAGGTGAGATTGTTTTATAGTGGTGTTCTTATGTGACGTCACACCGCGACTACCAGGTGGTGTCGCTAGAAGAGCCAGGTCGCCAGAAAATAACCATGCTGTCATCTGGTCAACTGTAATCCGGGCGAAGTTGATAAACGCCGACGATATCGCTTCTATCGCAGCATGTGTAGGCGCTCGTTGCTTTAGATGCGCCGATCAGGAAAATGCCCTGCAGAACGCAGAACAAGGTCCTCGTTAGCGTCATTGCCAGTCCGCGTCCATCGTGCCCACAGAATACGAACCGGTGATGTGCTTCTTGTATATTGGTGGTCTCAAGTGACGTCACACCGCGACTACCAGGTGGTGTCGCTAGAAGGGCCATGTCCCAAGAAAATAACAATGCTGTCGTCTGGTCAACAGTGTAATCCGGACGAAGTTCATAAACGCCGACGATATCGCTTCTATCCCTGCACGTGTAGCTGCTCGTTGCTGTAGATGCGCTGATCTGGAAAATGTCATGCAGAACGCAGAACAAGGTCCTCGTAGGCGTCATTGCCAGTCCGCGTCCATCGTGCCCACAGAATACGAACCGGTGAGGTGCTTGTTTTATAGTGGTGCTCTCAGGTGACGTCACACCGCGACTTCCAGGTATTGTCGCTAGAAAAGTCAGGTCGCCAGAAAATAACCATGCTGTCATCTGTTCAACAGTGTAATCCGGACGATGTTGATTAACGCCAACGATATCGCTTCTATCCCCGCACGTGTAGCCGCTCGTTGCTGTAGATGCGCCGATCTGAAAAATGCCCTGCAGAGCGCAGAACAAGGTCCTCGTAGGCGTCATTGCCAGTCCGCGTCCATCGTGCCCACAGAATACGAACCGGTGAGGTGCTTCTTGTATATTGGTGGTCTCAGGTGACGTCACACCGTGACTACCAGGTAGTGTCGCTAGAAGAGCCAGGTGCCGAGAATATAACAATGCTGTCATCTGGTCAACAGTGTAATCCGGACGAAGTTGATAAACGCCGACGATATCGCTTCTATCCCCGCACGTGTAGACTCTCGTTGCTGTAGATGCGCTGATCTGGAAAATGTTCTGCAGAACGCAGAACAAGGTCCTCGTAGGCGTCATTGCCAGCCCACGTTCATCGTGTCCACAGAAGACGAACCGGTGAGGAGCTTCTTGTATATTGGTGGTCTCAGGTGACGTCACACCGCGACTATCAGGTGGTGTCGCTAGAAGAGCCAGGTCGCCAGATAATAACCATGCTGTCATCTGGTCAACCGTGTAATCCGGAAGAAGTTGATAAACGCCGACGATATCGCTTCTATCCCCGCACGTGTAGGCGCTCGTTGCTGTAGATGCCCCGATCAGGAAATTGCCCTGCAGAACGCAGAACAAGGTCCTCGTAGGCGTCATTGCCAGTCCGCGTCCATCGTGCCCACAGAATACGAACCGGTGAGGTGCCTGTTTTATAGTGGTGGTCTCAGGTGACGTCACACCGCGACTACCAGGTGTTGTCGCTTGAAGAGCCAGGTCGCCAGAAAATAACCATGCTGTCATCTGGTCAACAGTGTAATCCGGAAGAAGTTGATAAACGCCGACGATATCGCTTCTATCCACGCACGTGTAGGCGCTTGTTGCTGTAGATGCACCGATCAGGAAAATGCCCTGCAGAACGAAGAAAAAGGTCCTCGTAGGCGTCATTGCAAGTCCGCGTCCATCGTGTCCGCAGAAGCCGAACCGGTGAGGTGATTGTTTTATAGTGGTGTTCTTGGGTGACGTCACACCACGACTACCAGGTGGTGTCGTTAGAAGAGCCAGGTCGCCAGAAAATAACCATGCTGTCATCTGGTCAACTGTAATCCGGGCGAAGTTGATAAACGCCGACGATATCGCTTCTATCCCAGCATGTGTGGGCGCTCGTTGCTGTAGATGCGCCGATCAGCAAATGCCCTGCAGAACGCAGAACAAGGTCCTCGTTAGCGTCATTGCCAGTCCGCGTCCATCGTGCCCCAAAATACGAACCGGTGACGTGCTTCTTGTATATTGGTGGTCTCAAGTGACGTCACACCGCGACTACCAGGTGGTGTCGCTAGAAGGGCCAGGTCCCAAGAAAATAACAATCCTGTCATCAGGTCAACAGTGTAATCCGGACGATGTTGATAAACGCCAACGATATCGCTTCTATCCCCGCACGTGTAGCCGCTCGTTGCTGTAGATGCGCCGATCTGGAAAATGCCCTGCAGAACGCAGAACAAGGTCCTCGTAGGCGTCATTGCCAGCCCACGTCCATCGTGCCCACTGAATACGAACCGGTGAGGTGATTGTTTTATAGTGGTGTTCTTGGGTGACGTCACACCACGACTACCAGGTGGTGTCATTAGAAGAGCCAGGTCGCCAGAAAATAACCATGCTGTCATCTGGTCAACTGTAATCCGGGCGAAGTTGATAAACGCCGACGATATCGCTTCTATCCCAGCATGTGTGGGCGCTCGTTGCTGTAGATGCGCCGATCAGCAAATGCCCTGCAGAACGCAGAACAAGGTCCTGGTTAGCGTCATTGGCAGTCCGCGTCCATCGTGCCCACAGAATACGAACCGACGAGGTGCTTCTAATATATTGATGGTCTCAGGTAACGTCACACCGCGACTACCAGGTGGTGTCGCTAGAAGGGCCAGGTCTCAAGAAAATAACCATGCTGTCATCTGGTCAACAGTGTAATCCGGAAGAAGTTGATAAACGCCGACGATATCGCTTCTATCCACGCACGTGTAGGCGCTCGTTGCTGTAGATGCACCGATCAGGAAAATGCCCTGCAGAACGCAGAAAAAGGTCCTCGTAGGCGTCATTGCCAGTCCGCGTCCATCGTGTCCGCAGAAGACGAACCGGTGAGGTGAGATAGTTTTATAGTGGTGTTCTTATGTGACGTCACACCGCGACTACCAGGTGGTGTCGCTAGAAGAGCCAGGTCGCCAGAAAATAACCATGCTGTCATCTGGTCAACTGTAATCCGGGCGAAGTTGATAAACGCCGACGATATCGCTTCTATCGCAGCATGTGTAGGCGCTCGTTGCTTTAGATGCGCCGATCAGGAAAATGCCCTGCAGAACGCAGAACAAGGTCCTCGTTAGCGTCATTGCCAGTCCGCGTCCATCGTGCCCACAGAATACGAACCGGTGACGTGCTTCTTGTATATTGGTGGTCTCAAGTGACGTCACACCGCGACTACCAGGTGGTGTCGCTAGAAGGGCCAGGTCCATAGAAAATAACAATGCTGTCATCTGGTCAACAGTGTAATCCGGACGAAGTTCATAAACGCCGACGATATCGCTTCTATCCCTGCACGTGTAGCTGCTCGTTGCTGTAGATGCGCTGATCTGGAAAATGTCATGCAGAACGCAGAACAAGGTACTCGTAGGCGTCATTGCCAGTCCGCGTCCATCGTGCCCACAGAATACGAACCGGTGAGGTGCTTGTTTTATGGTGGTGCTCTCAGGTGACGTCACACCGCGAATTCCAGGTATTGTCGCTAGAAAAGTCAGGTCGCCAGAAAATAACCATGCTGTCATCTGGTCAACAGTGTAATCCGGACGATGTTGATAAACGCCAACGATATCGCTTCTATCCCCGCACGTGTAGCCGCTCGTTGCTGTAGATGCGCCTATCTGAAAAATGCCCTGCAGAACGCAGAACAAGGCCCTCGTACGCGTCATAGCCAGTCCGCGTCCATCGTGCCCACAGAATACGAACCGGTGAGGTGCTTCTTGTATATTGGTGGTCTCAGGTGACGTCACACCGTGACTACCAGGTAGTGTCGCTAGAAGAGCCAGGTGCCGAGAATATAACAATGCTGTCATCTGGTCAACAGTGTAATCCGGGCGAAGTTGATAAACGCCGACGATATCGCTTCTATCCCCGCACGTGTAGACGCTCGTTGCTGTAGATGCGCTGATCTGGAAAATGTTCTGCAGAACGCAGAACAAGGTCCTCGTAGGCGTCATTGCCAGCCCACGTCCATCGTGTCCACAGAAGACGAACAGGTGAGGTGCTTCTTGTATATTGGTGGTCTCAGGTGACGTCACACCGCGACTACCAGGTGGTGTCGCTAGAAGAGCCATGTCGCCAGAAAATAACCATGCTGTCATCTGGTCAACCGTGTAATCCGGAAGAAGTTGATAAACGCCGACGATATCGCTTCTATCCCCGCACGTGTAGGCGCTCGTTGCTGTAGATGCCCCGATCAGGAAATTGCCCTGCAGAACGCAGAACAAGGTCCTCGTAGGCGTCATTGCCAGTCCGCGTCCATCGTGCCCACAGAATACGAACCGCTGAGGTGCCTGTTTTACAGTGGTGGTCTCAGGTGACGTCACACCGCGACTACCAGGTGTTGTCGCTTGAAGAGCCAGGTCGCCAGAAAATAACCATGCTGTCATCTGGTCAACAGTGTAATCCGGAAGAAGTTGATAAACGCCGACGATATCGCTTCTATCCACGCACGTGTAGGCGCTCGTTGCTGTAGATGCACCGATCAGGAAAATGCCCTGCAGAACGAAGAAAAAGGTCCTCGTAGGCGTCATTGCCAGTCCGCGTCCATCGTGCCCACAGATTACGAACAGGTGAGGTGCTTGTTTTATAGTGGTGGTCTCAGGTGACGTCACACCGCGACTTCCAGGTATTGTCGCTAGAAGAGTCAGGTCGCCAGAAAATAACCATGCTGTCATGTGGTCAACAGTGTAATCCGGACGAAGTTGATAAACGCCGACGATATCCCTTCTATCCCCGCACATGTAGGCGCTCGTTGCTGTAGATACGGTGATCTGGAAAATGCTCTGCAGAACGCAGAGCAAGGTCCCCGTTATCGTTATTGCCAGTCCGCGTCCATCGTGCCCACAGAATACGAACCGGTGAGGTGCTTCTTGTATATTGGTGGTCTCGGTTGACGTCACACCGCGACTACCAGGTAGTGTCGCTAGAAGAGCCAGGTCCCGAGAATACAACAATGCTGTCATCTGGTCAACACTGTAATCCGGACGAAGTTGATAAACGCCGACGATATCGCTTCTATCCCCGCACGTGTAGACGCTCGTTCCTGTAGAGGCGCTGATCTGGAAAATGTCATGCAGAACGCAGAACAAGGTCCTCGTAGGCGTCATTGCCAGCCCACGTCCATCGTATCCACAGAAGACGAACCGGTGAGGTGCTTCTTGTATATTGGTGGTCTCAGGTGACGTCACACCGCGACTACCAGGTGGTGTCGCTAGAGGAGCCAGGTCGCCAGAAAATAACCATGCTGTCATCTGGCCAAAAGTGTAATCCGGAAGTTGATAAACGCCGACAATATCGCTTCTATCCACGCACCTGTAGGCGCTCGTTGCTGTAGATGCACCGATCAGGAAAATGCCCTGCAGAACGCAGAAAAAGGTCCTCGTAGGCGTCATTGCCAGTCCGCGTCCATCGTGTCCGCAGAAGACGAACCGGTGAGGTGATTGTTTTATAGTGGTGTTCTTGGGTGACGTCACACCGCGACTACTAGTTGGTGTAGCTAGAAGAGCCAGGTCGCCAGAAAATAACCATGCTGTCATCTGGTCAACTGTAATCCGGGCGAAGTTGATAAACGCCGACGATATCGCTTCTATCTCAGCATGTGTAGGCGCTCGTTGCTGTAGATGCGCCGATCAGGAAAATGCCCTGCAGAACGCAGAACAAGGTCCTCGTTAGCGTCATTGCCAGTCCGCGTCCATCGTGCCCACAGAATACGAACCGGTGACGTGCTTCTTGTATATTGGTGGTCTCAAGTGACGTCACACCGCGACTACCAGGTGGTGTCGCTAGAAGGGCCAAGTCCCAAGAAAATAACAATGCTGTCATCTGGTCAACAGTGTAATCCGGACGAAGTTCATAAACGCCGACGATATCGCTTCTATCCCTGCACGTTTAGCTGCTCGTTGCTGTAGATGCGCTGATCTGGAAAATGTCATGCAGAACGCCAGAACAAGGTCCTCGTTAGCGTTATTGCCAGTCCGCGTCCATCGTGCCCACAGAATACGAACCGGTGAGGTGCTTCTTTTATATTGGTGGTCTCAGTTGACGTCACACCGCGACTACCAGGTAGTGTCGCTAGAAGAGCCAGGTGCCGACAATATAACAGTGCTGTCATCTGGTCAACAGTGTAATCCGGACGAAGTTGATAAACGCCGACGATATCGCTTCTATCCCCGCACGTGTAGACGCTCGTTGCTGTTCATGCGCTGATCTGGAAAATGTCCTGCAGAACGCAGAAACAAGGTCCTCGTAGGCGTCATTGCAGCCCACGTCCATCGTGTCCACAGAAGACGAACCGGTGAGGTGCTTCTTTATATTGGTGGCCTCAGGTGACGTCACATTGCGACTACCAGGTGGAGTCGCTAGAAGAGCCAGGTCGCCAGAAAATAACCACGCTGTCACCTGGTCAACCGTGTAATCCAGAACAAGTTGATAAACGAAGACGATATCGCTTCTATCCCCGCACGTGTACCCGCTCGTTGCTGTAGATGCACCGATCTGGAAAATGCCCTGCATAACGCAGAACAAGGTCCTCGTTAGCGTCATTGAAAAGTTTGAAAAGTTTGAAAAGTATTTATTTGAAGTGTGTTTCATACACTTCAGGAAGGAGGCCAAAAGGCGTGGTGCCTGACGAGGGCCTTCCTCCCTGGGGGTAAGGCCGCATCCAACGTGCCCACAGAATACGAACCGACGAGGTGGTTCTTATATATTGGTGGTCTCAGTTAACGTCAGACCGTGCCTATCAGGTGGTGTCGCTAGAAGAGCCAGGTCCCGAGAATATAACATTGTTGTCATCTGGTCAATAGGGTGATCCGGACGAAGTGTATAAACTCCGACGATATCGCTTCTATCCCCGCACGTGTAGCCGCTCGTTGCTGTAGATGCGCCGATCTGGAAAATGCCCTGCAGAACGCAGAACAAGGTCCTCGTAGGCGTCTTTGCCAGTCCGCGTCCATCGTGTCCGCAGAAGACGAACCGGTGAGGTGATTGTTTTATAGTGGTGTTCTTGGGGGACGTCACACCGCGACTTCCAGGTGTTGTCGCTAGAAGCGTCAGGTCGCCACAAAATAACCATGCTGTCATCTGGTCAACAGTGTAATCCGGACGAAGTTGATAAACGCCAACGATATCGCCTCTATCCCCGCACGTGTAGCCGCTCGTTGCTGTAGATGCGCCGATCTGGAAAATGCCCTGCAGAACGCAGAACAAGGTCCTCGTAGGCGTCATATCCAGTCCGCGTCCATCGTGTCCGCAGAAGACGAACCGGTGAGGTGATTGTTTTATAGTGGTGTTCTTGGGTGACGTCACACCACGACTACCAGGTGGTGTCGCTAGAAGAGCCAGGTCGCCAGAAAATAACCATGCTGTCATCTGGTCAACTGTAATCCGGGCGAAGTTGATAAACGCCGACGATATCGCTTCTATCCCAGCATGTGTAGGCGCTCGTTGCTGTAGATGCGCCGATCAGCAAATGCCCTGCAGAACGCAGAACAAGGTCCTCGTTAGCGTCATTGCCAGTCCGCGTCCATCGTGTCCGCAGAAGACGAACCGGTGAGGTGATTGTTTTATAGTGGTGTTCTTGGGTGACGTCACACCACGACTGCCAGGTGGTGTCGCTAGAAGAGCCAGGTCGCCAGAAAATAACCATGCTGTCATCTGGTCAACTGTAATCCGGGCGAAGTTGATAAACGCCGACGATATCGCTTCTATCCCAGCATGTGTAGGCGCTCGTTGCTGTAGATTCGCCGATCAGCAAATGCCCTGCAGAACGCAGAACAAGGTCCTCGTTAGCGTCATTGCCAGTACGCGTCCATCGTGCCCCAAAATACGAACCGGTGACGTGCTTCTTGTATATTGGTGGTCTCAAGTGACGTCACACCGCGACTACCAGGTGGTGTCGCTAGAAGGGCCAGGTCCCAAGAAAATAACCATGCTGTCATCTGGTCAACAGTGTAATCCGGAAGAAGTTGATAAACGCCGACGATATCGCTTCTATCCACGCACGTGTAGGCGCTCGTTGCTGTAGATGCACCGATCAGGGAAATGCCCTGCAGAACGCAGAAAAAGGTCCTCGTAGGCGTCATTGCAAGTCCGCGTCCATCGTGTCCGCAGAAGACGAACCGGTGAGGTGATTGTTTATAGTGGTGTTCTTGGGTGACGTCACACCGCGACTACCAGGTGGTGTCGCTAGAAGAGCCAGGTCGCCAGAAAATAACCATGCTGTCATCTGGTCAACTGTAATCCGGGCGAAGTTGATAAACGCCGACGATATCGCTTCTATCCCAGCATGTGTAGGCGCTCGTTGCTGTAGATGCGCCGATCAGGAAAATGCCCTGCAGAACGCAGAACAAGGTCCTCGTTAGCGTCATTGCCAGTCCGCGTCCATCGTGCCCAAAGAATACGAACCGGTGACGTGCTTCTTGTATATTGGTGGTCTCAAGTGACGTCACACCGCGACTACCAGGTGGTGTCGCTAGAAGGGCCAGGTCCCAAGAAAATAACAATGCTGTCATCTGGTCAACAGTGTAATCCGGACTAAGTTCATAAACGCCGACGATATCGCTTCTATCCCTGCACGTTTAGCTGCTCGTTGCTGTAGATGCGCTGATCTGGAAAATGTCATGCAGAACGCAGAACAAGGTCCTCGTTAGCGTTATTGCCACTCCGCGTCCATCGTGCCCACAGAATACGAACGGTGAGGTGCTTCTTGTATATTGGTGGTCTCAGTTGACGTCACACCGCGACTACCAGGTAGTGTCGCTAGAAGAGCCAGGTGCCGACAATATAACAGTGCTGTCATCTGGTCAACCGTGTAATCCAGAACAAGTTGATAAACGAAGACGATATCGCTTCTACCCCGCACGTGTAGGCGCTCGTTGCTGTAGATTGCACCGATCTGGAAAATGCCCTGCATAACGCAGAACAAGGTCCTCGTTAGCGTCATTGAAAAGTTTGAAAAGTTTGAAAAGTATTTATTTGAAGTGTGTTTCATACCCTTCAGGAAGGAGGCCAAAAGGCGTGGTGCCTGACGAGGGCCTTCCTCCCTGGGGGTAAGGCCGCATCCATCGTGCCCACAGAATACGAACCGACGAGGTGGTTCTTATATATTGGTGGTCTCAGGTAACGTCAGACCGCGACTACCAGGTGGTGTCGCTAGAAGAGCCAGGTCCCGAGAAATAACATTGTTGTCATCTGGTCAATAGGGTGATCCGGACGAAGTGTATAAACTCCGACGATATCGCTTCTATCCCCGCACGTGTAGCCGCTCGTTGCTGTAGATGCGCCGATCTGGAAAATGCCCTGCAGAACGCAGAACAAGGTCCTCGTAGGCGTCATATCCAGTCCGCGTCCATCGTGTCCGCAGAAGACGAACCGGTGAGGTGATTGTTTTATAGTGGTGTTCTTGGGTGACGTCACACCACGACTACCAGGTGGTGTCGCTAGAAGAGCCAGGTCGCCAGAAAATAACCATGCTGTCATCTGGTCAACTGTAATCCGGGCGAAGTTGATAAACGCCGACGATATCGCTTCTATCCCAGCATGTGTAGGCGCTCGTTGCTGTAGATGCGCCGATCAGCAAATGCCCTGCAGAACGCAGAACAAGGTCCTCGTTAGCGTCATTGCCAGTCCGCGTCCATCGTGCCCACAGAATACGAACCGGTGACGTGCTTCTTGTGTATTGGTGGTCTCAAGTGACGTCACACCGCGACTACCAGGTGGTGTCGCTAGAAGGGCCAGGTCCCAAGAAAATAACAACGCTGTCATCTGGTCAACAGTGTAATCCGGACGAAGTTCATAAACGCCGACGATATCGCTTCTATCCCTGCACGTGTAGCTGCTCGTTGCTGTAGATGCGCCGATCTGGAAAATGCCCTGCAGAACGCAGAACAAGGTCCTCGTAGGCGTCTTTGCCAGCCCACGTCCATCGTGTCCACAGAAGACGAACCGGTGAGGTGCTTCTTGTATACTGGTGGTCTCGGGTGACGTCACACCGCGACTACCAGGTGGTGTCGCTAGAAGAGCCAGGTCTCCAGAAAATAACCATGCTGTCATATGGTCAACAGTGTAATCCGGAAGAAGTTGATAAACGCCGACGATATCGCTTCTATCCCCGCACGTGTAGGCGCTCGTTGCTGTAGATGCGCCAATCTGGAAAATGCCCTGCATAACGCAGAACAAGGTCCTCGTTAGCGTCATTGGCAGTCCGCGTCCATCGTGTCCGCAGAAGACGAACCGGTGAGGTGAGATTGTTTTATAGTGGTGTTCTTATGTGACGTCACACCGCGACTACCAGATGGTGTCGCTAGAAGAGCCAGGTCGCCAGAAAATAACCATGCTGTCATCTGGTCAACTGTAATCCGGGCGAAGTTGATAAACGCCGACGATATCGCTTCTATCGCAGCATGTGTAGGCGCTCTTTGCTGTAGATGCGCCGATCAGCAAAAGCCCTGCAGAACGCAGAACAAGGTCCTCGTTAGCGTCATTGCCATTCGGCGTCCATCGTGCCCACAGAATACGAACCGGTGACGTGCTTGTTTTATAGTGGTGGTCTCAAGTGACGTCACACCGCGACTACCAGGTGGTGTCGCTAGAAGGGCCAGGTCCCAAGAAAATAACAATGCTGTCATCTGGTCAACAGTGTAATCCGGACGAAGTTCATAAACGCCGACGATATCGCTTCTATCCCTGCACGTGTAGCTGCTCGTTGCTGTAGATGCGCTGATCTGGAAAATGTCATGCAGAACGCAGAACAAGGTCCTCGTAGGCGTCATTGCCAGTCCGCGTCCATCGTGCACACAGAATACGAACCGGTGAGGTGCTTGTTTTATAGTGGTGCTCTCAGGTGACGTCACACCGCGACTTCCAGGTATTGTCGCTAGAAAAGTCAGGTCGCCAGAAAATAACCATGCTGTCATCTGGTCAACAGTGTAATCCGGACGATGTTGATAAACGCCAACGATATCGCTTCTATCCCCGCACGTGTAGCCGCTCGTTGCTGTAGATGCGCCGATCTGGAAAATGCCCTGCAGAACGCAGAACAAGGTCCTCGTAGGCGTCATTGCCAGTTCGCGTCCATCGTGCCCACAGAATACGAACCGGTGAAGTGATTGTTTTATAGTGGTGTTCTTGTGTGACGTCACACCGCGACTACCAGGTGGTGTCGCTAGAAGAGCCAGGTCGCCAGAAAATAACCATGCTGTCATCTGGTCAACTGTAATCCGGGCGAAGTTCATAAACGCCGACGATATCGCTTCTATCCCCGCACGTGTAGACTCTCGTTGCTGTAGATGCGCTGATCTGGAAAATGTTCTGCAGAACGCAGAACAAGGTCCTCGTAGGCGTCATTGCCAGCCCACGTTCATCGTGTCCACAGAAGACGAACCGGTGAGGAGCTTCTTGTATATTGGTGGTCTCAGGTGACGTCACACCGCGACTATCAGGTGGTGTCGCTAGAAGAGCCAGGTCGCCAGAAAATAACCATGCTGTCATCTGGTCAACCGTGTAATCCGGAAGAAGTTGATAAACGCCGACGATATCGCTTCTATCCCCGCACGTGTAGGCGCTCGTTGCTGTAGATGCCCCGATCAGGAAATTGCCCTGCAGAACGCAGAACAAGGTCCTCGTAGGCGTCATTGCCAGTCCGCGTCCATCGTGCCCACAGAATACGAACCGGTGAGGTGCCTGTTTTATAGTGGTGGTCTCAGGTGACGTCACACCGCGACTACCAGGTGTTGTCGCTTGAAGAGCCAGGTCGCCAGAAAATAACCATGCTGTCATCTGGTCAACAGTGTAATCCGGAAGAAGTTGATAAACGCCGACGATATCGCTTCTATCCACGCACGTGTAGGCGCTTGTTGCTGTAGATGCACCGATCAGGAAAATGCCCTGCAGAACGAAGAAAAAGGTCCTCGTAGGCGTCATTGCAAGTCCGCGTCCATCGTGTCCGCAGAAGCCGAACCGGTGAGGTGATTGTTTTATAGTGGTGTTCTTGGGTGACGTCACACCACGACTACCAGGTGGTGTCGTTAGAAGAGCCAGGTCGCCAGAAAATAACCATGCTGTCATCTGGTCAACTGTAATCCGGGCGAAGTTGATAAACGCCGACGATATCGCTTCTATCCCAGCATGTGTGGGCGCTCGTTGCTGTAGATGCGCCGATCAGCAAATGCCCTGCAGAACGCAGAACAAGGTCCTCGTTAGCGTCATTGCCAGTCCGCGTCCATCGTGCCCCAAAATACGAACCGGTGACGTGCTTCTTGTATATTGGTGGTCTCAAGTGACGTCACACCGCGACTACCAGGTGGTGTCGCTAGAAGGGCCAGGTCCCAAGAAAATAACAATGCTGTCATCAGGTCAACAGTGTAATCCGGACGATGTTGATAAACGCCAACGATATCGCTTCTATCCCCGCACGTGTAGCCGCTCGTTGCTGTAGATGCGCCGATCTGGAAAATGCCCTGCAGAACGCAGAACAAGGTCCTCGTAGGCGTCATTGCCAGCCCACGTCCATCGTGCCCACTGAATACGAACCGGTGAGGTGCTTGTTTTATAGTGGTGGTCTCAGGAGACGTCACACCGCGACTACCAGTTGGTGTCGCTAGAAGAGCCAGGTCGCCAGAAAATAACCATGCTGTCATCTGGTCAACAGTGTAATCCGGAAGAAGTTGATAAACGCCGACGATATCGCTTCTATCCACGCACGTGTAGGCGCTCGTTGCTCTAGATGCACCGATCAGGAAAATGCCCTGCAGAACGCAGAAAAAGGTCCTCGTAGGCGTCATTGCCAGTCCGCGTCCATCGTGTCCGCAGAAGACGAACCGGTGAGGTGATTGTTTTATAGTGGTGTTCTTGGGTGACGTCACACCACGACTACCAGGTGGTGTCGTTAGAAGAGCCAGGTCGCCAGAAAATAACCATGCTGTCATCTGGTCAACTGTAATCCGGGCGAAGTTGATAAACGCCGACGATATCGCTTCTATCCCAGCATGTGTGGGCGCTCGTTGCTGTAGATGCGCCGATCAGCAAATGCCCTGCAGAACGCAGAACAAGGTCCTGGTTAGCGTCATTGGCAGTCCGCGTCCATCGTGCCCACAGAATACGAACCGACGAGGTGCTTCTAATATATTGATGGTCTCAGGTAACGTCACACCGCGACTACCAGGTGGTGTCGCTAGAAGGGCCAGGTCTCAAGAAAATAACCATGCTGTCATCTGGTCAACAGTGTAATCCGGAAGAAGTTGATAAACGCCGACGATATCGCTTCTATCCACGCACGTGTAGGCGCTCGTTGCTGTAGATGCACCGATCAGGAAAATGCCCTGCAGAACGCAGAAAAAGGTCCTCGTAGGCGTCATTGCCAGTCCGCGTCCATCGTGTCCGCAGAAGACGAACCGGTGAGGTGAGATAGTTTTATAGTGGTGTTCTTATGTGACGTCACACCGCGACTACCAGGTGGTGTCGCTAGAAGAGCCAGGTCGCCAGAAAATAACCATGCTGTCATCTGGTCAACTGTAATCCGGGCGAAGTTGATAAACGCCGACGATATCGCTTCTATCGCAGCATGTGTAGGCGCTCGTTGCTTTAGATGCGCCGATCAGGAAAATGCCCTGCAGAACGCAGAACAAGGTCCTCGTTAGCGTCATTGCCAGTCCGCGTCCATCGTGCCCACAGAATACGAACCGGTGACGTGCTTCTTGTATATTGGTGGTCTCAAGTGACGTCACACCGCGACTACCAGGTGGTGTCGCTAGAAGGGCCAGGTCCCTAGAAAATAACAATGCTGTCATCTGGTCAACAGTGTAATCCGGACGAAGTTCATAAACGCCGACGATATCGCTTCTATCCCTGCACGTGTAGCTGCTCGTTGCTGTAGATGCGCTGATCTGGAAAATGTCATGCAGAACGCAGAACAAGGTACTCGTAGGCGTCATTGCCAGTCCGCGTCCATCGTGCCCACAGAATACGAACCGGTGAGGTGCTTGTTTTATAGTGGTGCTCTCAGGTGACGTCACACCGCGAATTCCAGGTATTGTCGCTAGAAAAGTCAGGTCGCCAGAAAATAACCATGCTGTCATCTGGTCAACAGTGTAATCCGGACGATGTTGATAAACGCCAACGATATCGCTTCTATCCCCGCACGTGTAGCCGCTCGTTGCTGTAGATGCGCCGATCTGAAAAATGCCCTGCAGAACGCAGAACAAGGTCCTCGTAGGCGTCATAGCCAGTCCGCGTCCATCGTGCCCACAGAATACGAACCGGTGAGGTGCTTCTTGTATATTGGTGGTCTCAGGTGACGTCACACCGTGACTACCAGGTAGTGTCGCTAGAAGAGCCAGGTGCCGAGAATATAACAATGCTGTCATCTGGTCAACAGTGTAATCCGGGCGAAGTTGATAAACGCCGACGATATCGCTTCTATCCCCGCACGTGTAGACGCTCGTTGCTGTAGATGCGCTGATCTGGAAAATGTTCTGCAGAACGCAGAACAAGGTCCTCGTAGGCGTCATTGCCAGCCCACGTCCATCGTGTCCACAGAAGACGAACAGGTGAGGTGCTTCTTGTATATTGGTGGTCTCAGGTGACGTCACACCGCGACTACCAGGTGGTGTCGCTAGAAGAGCCATGTCGCCAGAAAATAACCATGCTGTCATCTGGTCAACCGTGTAATCCGGAAGAAGTTGATAAACGCCGACGATATCGCTTCTATCCCCGCACGTGTAGGCACTCGTTGCTGTAGATGCCCCGATCAGGAAATTGCCCTGCAGAACGCAGAACAAGGTCCTCGTAGGCGTCATTGCCAGTCCGCGTCCATCGTGCCCACAGAATACGAACCGCTGAGGTGCCTGTTTTACAGTGGTGGTCTCAGGTGACGTCACACCGCGACTACCAGGTGTTGTCGCTTGAAGAGCCAGGTCGCCAGAAAATAACCATGCTGTCATCTGGTCAACAGTGTAATCCGGAAGAAGTTGATAAACGCCGACGATATCGCTTCTATCCACGCACGTGTAGGCGCTCGTTGCTGTAGATGCACCGATCAGGAAAATGCCCTGCAGAACGAAGAAAAAGGTCCTCGTAGGCGTCATTGCCAGTCCGCGTCCATCGTGCCCACAGATTACGAACAGGTGAGGTGCTTGTTTTATAGTGGTGGTCTCAGGTGACGTCACACCGCGACTTCCAGGTATTGTCGCTAGAAGAGTCAGGTCGCCAGAAAATAACCATGCTGTCATCTGGTCAACAGTGTAATCCGGACGATGTTGATAAACGCCAACGATATCGCTTCTATCCCCGCACGTGTAGCTGCTCGTTGCTGTAGATGCGCCGATCTGGAAAATGCCCTGCAGAACGCAGAACAAGGTCCTCGTAGGCGTCATTGCCAGTCCGCGTCCATCGTGCCCAAAGAATACGAACCGGTGAGGTGCTTCTTGTATATTGGTGGTCTCACGTGACGTCACACCGTGACTACCAGGTAGGGTCGCTAGAAGAGCCAGGTCGCCAGAAAATAACCATGCTGTCATGTGGTCAACAGTGTAATCCGGACGAAGTTGATAAACGCCGACGATATCCCTTCTATCCCCGCACATGTAGGCGCTCGTTGCTGTAGATACGGTGATCTGGAAAATGCTCTGCAGAACGCAGAGCAAGGTCCCCGTTATCGTTATTGCCAGTCCGCGTCCATCGTGCCCACAGAATACGAACCGGTGAGGTGCTTCTTGTATATTGGTGGTCTCGGTTGACGTCACACCGCGACTACCAGGTAGTGTCGCTAGAAGAGCCAGGTCCCGAGAATACAACAATGCTGTCATCTGGTCAACACTGTAATCCGGACGAAGTTGATAAACGCCGACGATATCGCTTCTATCCCCGCACGTGTAGACGCTCGTTGCTGTAGAGGCGCTGATCTGGAAAATGTCATGCAGAACGCAGAACAAGGTCCTCGTAGGCGTCATTGCCAGCCCACGTCCATCGTATCCACAGAAGACGAACCGGTGAGGTGCTTCTTGTATATTGGTGGTCTCAGGTGACGTCACACCGCGACTACCAGGTGGTGTCGCTAGAAGAGCCAGGTCGCCAGAAAATAACCATGCTGTCATCTGGCCAAAAGTGTAATCCGGAAGTTGATAAACGCCGACAAGATCGCTTCTATCCACGCACCTGTAGGCGCTCGTTGCTGTAGATGCACCGATCAGGAAAATGCCCTGCAGAACGCAGAAAAAGGTCCTCGTAGGCGTCATTGCCAGTCCGCGTCCATCGTGTCCGCAGAAGACGAACCGGTGAGGTGATTGTTTTATAGTGGTGTTCTTGGGTGACGTCACACCGCGACTACTAGTTGGTGTAGCTAGAAGAGCCAGGTCGCCAGAAAATAACCATGCTGTCATCTGGTCAACTGTAATCCGGGCGAAGTTGATAAACGCCGACGATATCGCTTCTATCTCAGCATGTGTAGGCGCTCGTTGCTGTAGATGCGCCGATCAGGAAAATGCCCTGCAGAACGCAGAACAAGGTCCTCGTTAGCGTCATTGCCAGTCCGCGTCCATCGTGCCCACAGAATACGAACCGGTGACGTGCTTCTTGTATATTGGTGGTCTCAAGTGACGTCACACCGCGACTACCAGGTGGTGTCGCTAGAAGGACCAAGTCCCAAGAAAATAACAATGCTGTCATCTGGTCAACAGTGTAATCCGGACGAAGTTCATAAACGCCGACGATATCGCTTCTATCCCTGCACGTTTAGCTGCTCGTTGCTGTAGATGCGCTGATCTGGAAAATTTCATGCAGAACGCAGAACAAGGTCCTCGTTAGCGTTATTGCCAGTCCGCGTCCATCGTGCCCACAGAATACGAACCGGTGAGGTGCTTCTTGTATATTGGTGGTCTCAGTTGACGTCACACCGCGACTACCAGGTAGTGTCGCTAGAAGAGCCAGGTGCCGACAATATAACAGCGCTGTCATCTGGTCAACAGTGTAATCCGGACGAAGTTGATAAACGCCGACGATATCGCTTCTATCCCCGCACGTGTAGACGCTCGTTGCTGTTCATGCGCTGATCTGGAAAATGACCTGCAGAACGCAGAACAAGGTCCTCGTAGGCGTCATTGCCAGCCCACGTCCATCGTGTCCACAGAAGACGAACCGGTGAGGTGCTTCTTTTATATTGGTGGCCTCAGGTGACGTCACATTGCGACTACCAGGTGGAGTCGCTAGAAGAGTCAGGTCGCCAGAAAATAACCACGCTGTCATCTGGTCAACCGTGTAATCCAGAACAAGTTGATAAACGAAGACGATATCGCTTCTATCCCCGCACGTGTACCCGCTCGTTGCTGTAGATGCACCGATCTGGAAAATGCCCTGCATAACGCAGAACAAGGTCCTCGTTAGCGTCATTGAAAAGTTTGAAAAGTTTGAAAAGTATTTATTTGAAGTGTGTTTCATACACTTCAGGAAGGAGGCCAAAAGGCGTGGTGCCTGACGAGGGCCTTCCTCCCTGGGGGTAAGGCCGCATCCATCGTGCCCACAGAATACGAACCGACGAGGTGGTTCTTATATATTGGTGGTCTCAGGTAACGTCAGACCGTGACTACCAGGTGGTGTCGCTAGAAGAGCCAGGTCCCGAGAATATAACATTGTTGTCATCTGGTCAATAGGGTGATCCGGACGAAGTGTATAAACTCCGACGATATCGCTTCTATCCCCGCACGTGTAGCCGCTCGTTGCTGTAGATGCGCCGATCTGGAAAATGCCCTGCAGAACGCAGAACAAGGTCCTCGTAGGCGTCATTGCCAGTCCGCGTCCATCGTGTCCGCAGAAGACGAACCGGTGAGGTGATTGTTTTATAGTGGTGTTCTTGGGGGACGTCACACCGCGACTTCCAGGTGTTGTCGCTAGAAGCGTCAGGTCGCCACAAAATAACCATGCTGTCATCTGGTCAACAGTGTAATCCGGACGAAGTTGATAAACGCCAACGATATCGCCTCTATCCCCGCACGTGTAGCCGCTCGTTGCTGTAGATGCGCCGATCTGGAAAATGCCCTGCAGAACGCAGAACAAGGTCCTCGTAGGCGTCATATCCAGTCCGCGTCCATCGTGTCCGCAGAAGACGAACCGGTGAGGTGATTGTTTTATAGTGGTGTTCTTGGGTGACGTCACACCACGACTACCAGGTGGTGTCGCTAGAAGAGCCAGGTCGCCAGAAAATAACCATGCTGTCATCTGGTCAACTGTAATCCGGGCGAAGTTGATAAACGCCGACGATATCGCTTCTATCCCAGCATGTGTAGGCGCTCGTTGCTGTAGATGCGCCGATCAGCAAATGCCCTGCAGAACGCAGAACAAGGTCCTCGTTAGCGTCATTGCCAGTCCGCGTCCATCGTGTCCGCAGAAGACGAACCGGTGAGGTGATTGTTTTATAGTGGTGTTTTTGGGTGACGTCACACCACGACTGCCAGGTGGTGTCGCTAGAAGAGCCAGGTCGCCAGAAAATAACCATGCTGTCATCTGGTCAACTGTAATCCGGGCGAAGTTGATAAACGCCGACGATATCGCTTCTATCCCAGCATGTGTAGGCGCTCGTTGCTGTAGATGCGCCGATCAGCAAATGCCCTGCAGAACGCAGAACAAGGTCCTCGTTAGCGTCATTGCCAGTCCGCGTCCATCGTGCCCACAGAATACGAACCGGTGACGTGCTTCTTGTGTATTGGTGGTCTCAAGTGACGTCACACCGCGACTACCAGGTGGTGTCGCTAGAAGGGCCAGGTCCCAAGAAAATAACAACGCTGTCATCTGGTCAACAGTGTAATCCGGACGAAGTTCATAAACGCCGACGATATCGCTTCTATCCCTGCACGTGTAGCTGCTCGTTGCTGTAGATGCGCCGATCTAGAAAATGCCCTGCAGAACGCAGAACAAGGTCCTCGTAGGCGTCTTTGCCAGCCCACGTCCATCGTGTCCACAGAAGACGAACCGGTGAGGTGCTTCTTGTATACTGGTGGTCTCGGGTGACGTCACACCGCGACTACCAGGTGGTGTCGCTAGAAGAGCCAGGTCGCCAGAAAATAACCATGCTGTCATATGGTCAACAGTGTAATCCGGAAGAAGTTGATAAACGCCGACGATATCGCTTCTATCCCCGCACGTGTAGGCGCTCGTTGCTGTAGATGCGCCAATCTGGAAAATGCCCTGCATAACGCAGAACAAGGTCCTCGTTAGCGTCATTGGCAGTCCGCGTCCATCGTGTCCGCAGAAGACGAACCGGTGAGGTGAGATTGTTTTATAGTGGTGTTCTTATGTGACGTCACACCGCGACTACCAGGTGGTGTCGCTAGAAGAGCCAGGTCGCCAGAAAATAACCATGCTGTCATCTGGTCAACTGTAATCCGGGCGAAGTTGATAAACGCCGACGATATCGCTTCTATCGCAGCATGTGTAGGCGCTCTTTGCTGTAGGTGCGCCGATCAGCAAAAGCCCTGCAGAACGCAGAACAAGGTCCTCGTTAGCGTCATTGCCATTCGGCGTCCATCGTGCCCACAGAATACGAACCGGTGACGTGCTTGTTTTATAGTGGTGGTCTCAAGTGACGTCACACCGCGACTACCAGGTGGTGTCGCTAGAAGGGCCAGGTCCCAAGAAAATAACAATGCTGTCACCTGGTCAACAGTGTAATCCGGACGAAGTTCATAAACGCCGACGATATCGCTTCTATCCCTGCACGTGTAGCTGCTCGTTGCTGTAGATGTGCTGATCTGGAAAATGTCATGCAGAACGCAGAACAAGGTCCTCGTAGGCGTCATTGCCAGTCCGCGTCCATCGTGCCCACAGAATACGAACCGGTGAGGTGCTTGTTTTATAGTGGTGCTCTCAGGTGACGTCACACCGCGACTTCCAGGTATTGTCGCTAGAAAAGTCAGGTCGCCAGAAAATAACCATGCTGTCATCTGGTCAACAGTGTAATCCGGACGATGTTGATAAACGCCAACGATATCGCTTCTATCCCCGCACGTGTAGCCGCTCGTTGCTGTAGATGCGCCGATCTGGAAAATGCCCTGCAGAACGCAGAACAAGGTCCTCGTAGGCGTCATTGCCAGTTCGCGTCCATCGTGCCCACAGAATACGAACCGGTGAAGTGATTGTTTTATAGTGGTGTTCTTGTGTGACGTCACACCGCGACTACCAGGTGGTGTCGCTAGAAGAGCCAGGTCGCCAGAAAATAACCATGCTGTCATCTGGTCAACTGTAATCCGGGCGAAGTTCATAAACGCCGACGATATCGCTTCTATCCCAGCATGTGTAGGCGCTCGTTGCTGTAGATGCGCCGATCAGGAAAATGCCCTGCAGAACGCAGAACAAGGTCCTCGTTAGCGTCATTGCCAGTCCGCGTCCATCGTGCCCAAAGAATACGAACCGGTGACGTGCTTCTTTTATATTGGTGGTCTCAAGTGACGTCACACCGCGACTACCAGGTGGTGTCGCTAGAAGGGCCAGGTCCCAAGAAAATAACAATGCTGTCATCTGGTCAACAGTGTAATCCGGACGAAGTTGATAAACGCCAATGATATCGCTTCTATCCCTGCACGTGTAGGCGCTCGTTGCTGGAGATGCGCCGATCAGGAAATTGCCCTGCAGAACGCAGAACAAGGTCCTCGTAGGCGTCATTGCAAGTCCGGGTCCATCGTGCCCACAGATTACGAACAGGTGAGGTGCTTGTTTTATAGTGGTGGTCTCAGGTGACGTCACACCGAGACTTCCAGGTATTGTCCCTAGACGAGTCAGGTCGCCAGAAAACAACCATGCTGTCATCTGGTCAACAGTGTAATCCGGACGATGTTGATAAACGCCAACGATATCGCTTCTATCCCCGCACGTGTAGCTGCTCGTTGCTGTAGATGCGCCGATCTGGAAAATGCCCTGCAGAACGCAGAGCAAGGTCCTCGTAGGCGTCATTGCCAGTCCGCGTCCATCGTGCCCACAGAATACGAACCGGTGAGGTGATTCTTGTATATTGGTGGTCTCAGGTGACGTCACACTGCGACTACCAGGTGGAGTCGCTAGAAGAGCCAGGTCGCCAGAAAATAACAACGCTGTCATCTGGTCAACCGCGTAATCCGGAAGAAGTTGATAAACGAAGACGATATCGCGTCTATCCCCGCACGTGTAGGCGCTCGTTGCTGTGGATGCACCGATCTGGAAAATGCCCTGCATAACGCAGAACAAGGTCCTCGTTAGCGTCATTGGCAGTCCGCATCCATCGTGCCCACAGAATACGAACCGACGAGGTGCTTCCTATATACTGGTGGTCTCAGGTAACGTCAGACCGTGACTACCAGGTGGTGTCGCTAGAAGAGCCAGGTCCCGAGAAAATAACATTGTTGTCATCTGGTCAATAGGGTGATCCGGACGAAGTGTATAAACTCCGACGATATCGCTTCTATCCCCGCACGTGTAGCCGCTCGTTGCTGTAGATGCGCTGATCTGGAAAATGCCCTGCAGAACGCAGAACAAGGTCCTCGTAGGCGTCATTGCCAGTCCGCGTCCATCGTGTCCGCAGAAGACGAACCGGTGAGGTGATTGTTTTATAGTGGTGTTCTTGAGGGACGTCACACCGCGACTTCCAGGTGTTGTCGCTAGAAGCGTCAGGTCACCAGAAAATAACCATGCTGTCATCTGATCAACAGTGTAATCCGGAAGAAGTTGATAAACGCCGACGATATCGCTTCTATCCACGCACGTGTAGGCGCTCGTTGCTGTAGATGCACCGATCAGGAAAATGCCCTGCAGAACGCAGAAAAAGGTCCTCGTAGGCGTCATTGCCAGTCCGCGTCCATCGTGTCCGCAGAAGACGAACCGGTGAGGTGATTGTTTTATAGTGGTGTTCTTGGGTGACGTCACACCACGACTACCAGGTGGTGTCGCTAGAAGAGCCAGGTCGCCAGAAAATAACCATGCTGTCATCTGGTCAACTGTAATCCGGGCGAAGTTGATAAACGCCGACGATATCGCTTCTATCCCAGCATGTGTAGGCGCTCGTTGCTGTAGATGCGCCGATCAGCAAATGCCCTGCAGAACGCAGAACAAGGTCCTCGTTAGCGTCATTGCCAGTCCGCGTCCATCGTGCCCACAAAATACGAACCGGTGACGTGCTTCTTGTATAATGGTGGTCTCAAGTGACGTCACACCGTGACTACCAGGTGGTGTCGCTAGAAGGGCCAGGTCCCAAGAAAATAACAATGCTGTCATCTGGTCAACAGTGTAATCCGGACGATGTTGATAAACGCCAACGATATCGCTTCTATCCCCGCACGTGTAGCCGCTCGTTGCTGTAGATGCGCCGATCTGGAAAATGTCATGCAGAACGCAGAACAAGGTCCTCGTAGGCGTCATTGCCAGCCCACGTCCATCGTATCCACAGAAGATTAACCGGTGAGGTGCTTCTTGTATATTGGTGGTCTCAGGTGACGTCACACCGCGACTACCAGGTGGTGTCGCTAGAAGAGCCAGGTCACCAGAAAATAACCATGCTGTCATCTGGCCAAAAGTGTAATCCGGAAGTTGATAAACGCCGACAATATCGCTTCTATCCACGCACCTGTAGGCGCTCGTTGCTGTAGATGCACCGATCAGGAAAATGCCCTGCAGAACGCAGAAAAAGGTCCTCGTAGGCGTCATTGCCAGTCCGCGTCCATCGTGCCCACAGAATACGAACCGGTGACGTGCTTCTTGTGTATTGGTGGTCTCAAGTGACGTCACACCGCGACTACCAGGTGGTGTCGCTAGAAGGGCCAGGTCCCAAGAAAATAACAATGCTGTCATCTGGTCAACAGTGTAATCCGGACGAAGTTCATAAACGCCGACGATATCGCTTCTATCCCTGCACGTGTAGCTGCTCGTTGCTGTAGATGCGCTGATCTGGAAAATGTCATGCAGAACGCAGAACAAGGTCCTCGTAGGCGTCATTGCCAGTCCGCGTCCATCGTGCCCACAGAATACGAACCGGTTAGGTGCTTGTTTTATAGTGGTGCTCTCAGGTGACGTCACACAGCGACTTCCAGGTATGGTCGCTAGAAGAGTCAGGTCGCCAGAAAATGACCATGCTGTCATCTGGTCAACAGTGTAATCCGGACAATGTTGATAAACGCCAACGATATCGCTTCTATCCCCGCACGTGTTGCCGCTCGTTGCTGTAGATGCGCCGATCTGGAAAATGCCCTGCAGAACGCAGAGCAAGGTCCTCGTAGGCGTCATTGCCAGTCCGCGTCCATCGTGCCCACAGAATACGAACCGGTGAGGTGATTCTTGTATATTGGTGGTCTCAGGTGACGTCACACTGCGACTACCAGGTGGAGTCGCTAGAAGAGCCAGGTCGCCAGAAAATAACCACGCTGTCATCTGGTCAACCGCGTAATCCGGAAGAAGTTGATAAACGAAGACGATATCGCGTCTATCCCCGCACGTGTAGGCGCTCGTTGCTGTGGATGCACCGATCTGGAAAATGCCCTGCATAACGCAGAACAAGGTCCTCGTTAGCGTCATTGGCAGTCCGCATCCATCGTGCCCACAGAATACGAACCGACGAGGTGCTTCCTATATACTGGTGGTCTCAGGTAACGTCAGACCGTGACTACCAGGTGGTGTCGCTAGAAGAGCCAGGTCCCGAGAATACAACAATGCTGTCATCTGGTCAACAGTGTAATCCGGACGAAGTTGGTAAACGCCGACGATATCGCTTCTATCCCCGCACGTGTAGACGCTCGTTGCTGCAGATGCGCTGATCTGGAAAATGTCATGCAGAACGCAGAACAAGGTCCTCGTAGGCGTCATTGCCAGCCCACGTCCATCGTATCCACAGAAGACGAACCGGTGAGGTGCTTCTTGTGTACTGGTGGTCTCAGGTGACGTCACACCGCGACTACCAGGTGGTGTCGCTAGAAGAGCCAGGTCGCCAGAAAATAACCATGCTGTCATCTGGCCAAAAGTGTAATCCGGAAGTTGATAAACGCCGACAATATCGCATCTATCCACGCACCTGTAGGCGCTCGTTGCTGTAGATGCACCGATCAGGAAAATGCCCTGCAGAACGCAGAAAAAGGTCCTCGTAGGCGTCATTGCCAGTCCGCGTCCATCGTGTCCGCAGAAGACGAACCGGTGAGGTGATTGTTTTATAGTGGTGTTCTTGGGTGACGTCACACCGCGACTACCAGTTGGTGTCGCTAGAAGAGCCAGGTCGCCAGAAAATAACCATGCTGTCATCTGGTCAACAGTGTAATCCGGGCAATGTTGATAAACGCCAACGATATCGCTTCTATCCCCGCACGTGTTGCCGCTCGTTGCTGTAGATGCGCCGATCTGGAAAATGCCCTGCAGAACGCAGAGCAAGGTCCTCGTAGGCGTCATTGCCAGTCCGCGTCCATCGTGCCCACAGAATACGAACCGGTGAGGTGATTCTTGTATATTGGTGGTCTCAGGTGACGTCACACCGTGACTACCAGGTAGTGTCGCTATAAGAGCCAGGTGCCGACAATATAACAATGCTGTCATCTGGTCAACAGTGTAATCCGGACGAAGTTGATAAACGCCGACGATATCGCTTCTATCGCCGCACGTGTAGACGCTCGTTGCTGTTCATGCGCTGATCTGGAAAATGTCCTGCAGAACGCAGAACAAGGTCCTCGTAGGCGTCATTGCCAGCCCACGTCCATCGTGTCCACAGAAGACGAACCGGTGAGGTGCTTCTTGTATATTGGTGGTCTCAGGTGACGTCACACTGCGACTACCAGGTGGAGTCGCTAGAAGAGCCAGGTCGCCAGAAAATAACCACGCTGTCATCTGGTCAACCGTGTAATCCGGAAGAAGTTGATAAACGAAGACGATATCGCTTCTATCCCCGCACGTGTAGGCGCTCGTTGCTGTGGATGCACCGATCTGGAAAATGCCCTGCATAACGCAAAACAAGGTCCTCGTTAGCGTCATTGGCAGTCCGCATCCATCGTGCCCACAGAATACGAACCGGTGACGTGCTTCTTGTATATTGGTGGTCTCAAGTGACGTCAAACCGCGACTACCAGGTGGTGTCGCTAGAAGGGCCAGGTCCCAAGAAAATAACAATGCTGTCATCTGGTCAACAGTGTAATCCGGACGATGTTGATAAACGCCAACGATATCGCTTCTATCCCCGCACGTGTAGCCGCTCGTTGCTGTAGATGCACCGATCTGGAAAATGCCCTGCAGAACGCAGAACAAGGTCCTCGTAGGCGTCATTGCCAGCCCACGTCCATCGTGCCCACAGAATACGAACCGGTGAGGTGCTTGTTTTATAGTGGTGGTCTCAGGAGACGTCACACCGCGACTTCCAGTTGGTGTCGCTAGAAGAGCCAGGTCGCCAAAAAATAACCATGCTGTCATCTGGTCAACAGTGTAATCCGGAAGAAGTTGATAAACGCCGACGATATCGCTTCTATCCACGCACGTGTAGGCGCTCGTTGCTGTAGATGCACCGATCAGGAAAATGCCCTGCAGAACGCAGAAAAAGGTCCTCGTAGGCGTCATTGCCAGTCCGCGTCCATCGTGTCCGCAGAAGACGAACCGGTGAGGCGATTGTTTTATAGTGGTGTTCTTGGGTGACGTCACACCACGACTACCAGGTGGTGTCGCTAGAAGAGCCAGGTCGCCAGAAAATAACCATGCTGTCATCTGGTCAACTGTAATCCGGGCGAAGTTGATAAACGCCGATGATATCGCTTCTATCCCAGCATGTGTAGGAGCTCGTTGCTGTAGATGCGCCGATCAGCAAATGCCCTGCAGAACGCAGAACACGGTCCTCGTTAGCGTCATTGCCAGTCCGCGTCCATCGTGCCCACAAAATACTAACCGGTGACGTGCTTCTTGTATATTGGTGGTCTCAAGTGACGTCACACCGCGACTACCAGGTGGTGTCGCTAGAAGGGCCAGGTCCCAAGAAAATAACAATGGTGTCATCTGGTCAACAGTGTAATCCGGACGATGTTGATAAACGCCAACGATATCGCTTCTATCCCCGCACGTGTAGCCACTCGTTGCTGTAGATGCGCCGATCTGGAAAATGCCCTGCAGAACGCAGAACAAGGTCCTCGTAGGCGTCATTGCCAGCCCACGTCCATCGTGTCCTCAGAAGACGAACCGGTGAGGTGCTTCTTGTATATTGGTGGTCTCGGGTGACGTCACACCGCGACTACCAGGTGGTGTCGCTAGAAGAGCCAGGTCGCCAGAAAATAACCATGCTGTCATATGGTCAACAGTGTAATCCGGAAGAAGTTGATAAACGCCGACGATATCGCTTCTATCCCCGCACGTGTAGGCGCTCGTTGCTGTAGATGCGCCAATCTGGAAAATGCCCTGCATAACGCAGAACAAGGTCCTCGTTAGCGTCATTGGCAGTCCGCGTCCATCGTGCCCAAAGAATACGAACCGACGAGGTGCTTCTAATATATTGATGGTCTCAGGTAACGTCACACCGCGACTACCAGGTGGTGTCGCTAGAAGGGCCAGGTCGCCAGAAAATAACCATGCTGTCATCTGGTCAACAGTGTAATCCGGAAGAAGTTGTTAAACGCCGACGATATTGCTTCTATCCACGCACGTGTAGGCGCTCGTTGCTGTAGATGCACCGATCAGGAAAATGCCCTGCAGAACGCAGAAAAAGGGTCACGTAGGCGTCATTATCAGTCCGCGTCCATCGTGTCCGCAGAAGACGAACCGGTGAGGTGAGATTGTTTTATAGTGGTGTTCTTAGGTGACGTCACACCGCGACTACCAGGTGGTGTCGCTAGAAGAGCCAGGTCGCCAGAAAATAACCATGCTGTCATCTGGTCAACTGTAATCCGGGCGAAGTTGATAAACGCCGACGATATCGCTTCTATCCCAGCATGTGTAGGCGCTCGTTGCTGTAGATGCGCCGATCAGCAAAAGCCCTGCAGAACGCAGAACAAGGTCCTCGTTAGCGTCATTGCCATTCCGTGTCCATCGTGCCCACAGAATACGAACCGGTGACGCGCTTCTTGTATATTGGTGGTCTCAAGTGACGTCAGACCGCGACTACCAGGTGGTGTCGCTAGAAGGGCCAGGTCTCAAGAAAATAACAATGCTGTCATCTGGTCAACAGTGTAATCCGGACGAAGTTGATAAACGCCGACGATATCGCTTCTATCCCAGCATGTGTAGGCGCTCGTTGCTGTAGATGCGCCGATCAGCAAATGCCTTGCAGAACGCAGAACAAGGTCCTCGTTAGCGTCATTGCCATTCCGCGTCCATCGTGCCCACAGAATACGAACCGGTGACGTGCTTGTTGTATATTTGTGGTCTCAAATGACGTCACACCGCGACTACCAGGTGGTGTCGCTAGAAGGGCCAGGTCCCAAGAAAATAACAATGCTGTCATCTGGTCAACAGTGTAATCCGGACGAAGTTAATAAACGCCGACGATATCGCTTCTATCCCTGCACGTGTAGACGCTCGTTGCTGGAGATGCGCCGATCAGGAAATTGCCCTGCAGAACGCAGAACAAGGTCCTCGAAGGCGTCATTGCCAGTCCGCGTCCATCGTGCCCACAGAATACGAACCGGTGAGGTGCTTGATTTATAGTGGTGGTCTCAGATGACGTCACACTGCGACTACCAGGTGGTGTCGCTAGAAGAGCCAGGTTGCCAGAAAATAACCATGCTGTCATCTGGTCAACAGTGTAATCCGGAAGAAGTTGATAAACGCCGACGATATCGCTTCTATCCCCGCACGTGTAGGCGCTCGTTGCTGTAGATGCGCCAATCTGGAAAATGCCCTGCATAACGCAGAACAAGGTCCTCGTTAGCGTCATTGGCAGTCCGCGTCCATCGTGCCCAAAGAATACGAACCGACGAGGTGCTTCTAATATATTGATGGTCTCAGGTAACGTCACACCGCGACTACCAGGTGGTGTCGCTAGAAGGGCCAGGTCGCCAGAAAATAACCATGCTGTCATCTGGTCAACAGTGTAATCCGGAAGAAGTTGTTAAACGCCGACGATATTGCTTCTATCCACGCACGTGTAGGCGCTCATTGCTGTAGATGCACCGATCAGGAAAATGCCCTGCAGAACGCAGAAAAAGGGTCACGTAGGCGTCATTATCAGTCCGCGTCCATCGTGTCCGCAGAAGACGAACCGGTGAGGTGAGATTGTTTTATAGTGGTGTTCTTAGGTGACGTCACACCGCGACTACCAGGTGGTGTCGC
This sequence comes from Amblyomma americanum, assembly GCF_052857255.1. Taxonomy (NCBI): domain Eukaryota; kingdom Metazoa; phylum Arthropoda; class Arachnida; order Ixodida; family Ixodidae; genus Amblyomma; species Amblyomma americanum. The sequence continues at coordinate 177,648,032 of NC_135502.1, read as the reverse complement.
TAGAAGAGCCAGGTCGCCAGAAAATAACCATGCTGTCATCTGGTCAACTGTAATCCGGGCGAAGTTGATAAACGCCGACGATATCGCTTCTATCCCAGCATGTGTAGGCGCTCGTTGCTGTAGATGCGCCGATCAGCAAAAGCCCTGCAGAACGCAGAACAAGGTCCACGTTAGCGTCATTGCCATTCCGTGTCCATCGTGCCCACAGAATACGAACCGGTGACGTGCTTCTTGTATATTGGTGGTCTCAAGTGACGTCAGACCGCGACTACCAGGTGGTGTCGCTAGAAGGGCCAGGTCTCAAGAAAATAACAATGCTGTCATCTGGTCAACAGTGTAATCCGGACGAAGTTGATAAACGCCGACGATATCGCTTCTATCCCAGCATGTGTAGGGGCTCGTTGCTGTAGATGCGCCGATCAGCAAATACGAACCGGTGACGTGCTTGTTGTATATTTGTGGTCTCAAGTGACGTCACACCGCGACTACCAGGTGGTGTCGCTAGAAGGGCCAGGTCCCAAGAAAATAACAATGCTGTCATCTGGTCAACAGTGTAATCCGGACGAAGTTAATAAACGCCGACGATATCGCTTCTATCCCCGCACGTGTAGCCACTCGTTGCTGTAGATGCGCCGATCTGGAAAATGCCCTGCAGAACGCAGAACAAGGTCCTCGTAGGCGTCATTGCCAGCCCACGTCCATCGTGTCCTCAGAAGACGAACCGGTGAGGTGCTTCTTGTATATTGGTGGTCTCGGGTGACGTCACACCGCGACTACCAGGTGGTGTCGCTAGAAGAGCCAGGTCGCCAGAAAATAACCATGCTGTCATATGGTCAACAGTGTAATCCGGAAGAAGTTGATAAACGCCGACGATATCGCTTCTATACCCGCACGTGTAGGCGCTCGTTGCTGTAGATGCGCCAATCTGGAAAATGCCCTGCATAACGCAGAACAAGGTCCTCGTTAGCGTCATTGGCAGTCCGCGTCCATCGTGCCCACAGAATACGAACCGACGAGGTGCTTCTAATATAGTGATGGTCTCAGGTAACGTCACACCGCGACTACCAGGTGGTGTCGCTAGAAGGGCCAGGTCGCCAGAAAATAACCATGCTGTCATCTGGTCAACAGTGTAATCCGGAAGAAGTTGATAAACGCCGACGATATTGCTTCTATCCACGCACGTGTAGGCGCTCGTTGCTGTAGATGCACCGATCAGGAAAATGCCCTGCAGAACGCAGAAAAAGGTCCTCGTAGGCGTCATTATCAGTCCGCGTCCATCGTGTCCGCAGAAGACGAACCGGTGAGGTGAGATTGTTTTATAGTGGTGTTCTTAGGTGACGTCACACCGCGACTACCAGGTGGTGTCGCTAGAAGAGCCAGGTCGCCAGAAAATAACCATGCTGTCATCTGGTCAACAGTGTAATCCGGAAGAAGTTGATAAACGCGGACGATATCGCTTCTATCCACGCACGTGTAGGCGAACGTTGCTGTAGATGCACCGATCAGGAAAATGCCCTGCAGAACGCAGAAAAAGGTCCTCGTAGGCGTCATTGCCAGTCCACGTCCATCGTGGCCGCAGAAGTCGAACCGGTGAGGTGATTGTTTTATAGTGGTGTTCTTGGGTGACGTCACACCGCGACTACCAGGTGGTGTCGCTAGAAGAGCCAGGTCGCCAGAAAATAACCATGCTGTCATCTGGTCAACTGTAATCCGGGCGAAGTTGATAAACGCCGACGATATCGCTTCTATCCCAGCATGTGTAGCCGCTCGTTGCTGTAGATGCGCCGATCAGCAAAAGCCCTGCAGAACGCAGAACAAGGTCCTCGTTAGCGTCATTGCCATTCCGCGTCCATCGTGCCCACAGAATACGAACCGGTGACGTGCTTCTTGTATATTGGTGGTCTCAAGTGACGTCAGACCGCGGCTACCAGGTGGTGTCGCTAGAAGGGCCAGGTCTCAAGAAAATAACAATGCTGTCATCTGGTCAACAGTGTAATCCGGACGAAGTAGATAAACGCCGACGATATCGCTTCTATCCCAGCATGTGTAGCCGCTCGTTGCTGTAGATGCGCCGAACTGGAAAATGCCCTGCAGAATGCAGAACAAGGTCCTCGTAGGCGTCATTGCCAGCCCACGTCCATCGTGTCCTCAGAAGACGAACCGGTGAGGTGCTTCTTGTATATTGGTGGTCTCGGGTTACGTCACACCGCTACTACCAGGTGGTGTCGCTAGAAGAGCCAGGTCGCCAGAAAATAACCATGCTGTCATCTGGTCAACAGTGTAATCCGGAAGAAGTTGATAAACGCCGACGATATCGCTTCTATCCCCGCACGTGTAGGCGCTCGTTGCTGTAGATGCGCCAATCTGGAAAATGCCCTGCATAACGCAGAACAAGGTCCTCGTTAGCGTCATTGGCAGTCCGCGTCCATCGTGCCCAAAGAATACGAACCGACGAGGTGCTTCTAATATATTGATGGTCTCAGGTAACGTCACACCGCGACTACCAGGTGGTGTCGCTAGAAGGGCCAGGTCGCCAGAAAATAACCATGCTGTCATCTGGTCAACAGTGTAATCCGGAAGAAGTTGTTAAACGCCGACGATATTGCTTCTATCCACGCACGTGTAGGCGCTCGTTGCTGTAGATGCACCGATCAGGAAAATGCCCTGCAGAACGCAGAAAAAGGGTCACGTAGGCGTCATTATCAGTCCGCGTCCATCGTGTCCGCAGAAGACGAACCGGTGAGGTGAGATTGTTTTATAGTGGTGTTCTTAGGTGACGTCACACCGCGACTACCAGGTGGTGTCGCTAGAAGAGCCAGGTCGCCAGAAAATAACCATGCTGTCATCTGGTCAACTGTAATCCGGGCGAAGTTGATAAACGCCGACGATATCGCTTCTATCCCAGCATGTGTAGGCGCTCGTTGCTGTAGATGCGCCGATCAGCAAAAGCCCTGCAGAACGCAGAACAAGGTCCTCGTTAGCGTCATTGCCATTCCGTGTCCATCGTGCCCACAGAATACGAACCGGTGACGTGCTTCTTGTATATTGGTGGTCTCAAGTGACGTCAGACCGCGACTACCAGGTGGTGTCGCTAGAAGGGCCAGGTCTCAAGAAAATAACAATGCTGTCATCTGGTCAACAGTGTAATCCGGACGAAGTTGATAAACGCCGACGATATCGCTTCTATCCCAGCATGTGTAGGCGCTCGTTGCTGTAGACGCGCCGATCAGCAAATGCCTTGCAGAACGCAGAACAAGGTCCTCGTTAGCGTCATTGCCATTCCGCGTCCATCGTGCCCACAGTATACGAACCGGTGACGTGCTTGTTGTATATTTGTGGTCTCAAGTGACGTCACACCGCGACTACCAGGTGGTGTCGCTAGAAGGGCCAGGTCCCAAGAAAATAACAATGCTGTCATCTGGTCAACAGTGTAATCCGGACGAAGTTAATAAACGCCGACGATATCGCTTCTATCCCTGCACGTGTAGACGCTCGTTGCTGGAGATGCGCCGATCAGGAAATTGCCCTGCAGAACGCAGAACAAGGTCCTCGAAGGCGTCATTCCCAGTCCGCGTCCATCGTGCCCACAGAATACGAACCGGTGAGGTGCTTGATTTATAGTGGTGGTCTCAGATGACGTCACACTGCGACTACCAGGTGGTGTCGCTAGAAGAGCCAGGTTGCCAGAAAATAACCATGCTGTCATCTGGTCAACAGTGTAATCCGGAAGAAGTTGATAAACGCGGACGATATCGCTTCTATCCACGCACGTGTAGGCGCACGTTGCTGTAGATGCACCGATCAGGAAAATGCCCTGCAGAACGCAGAAAAAGGTCCTCGTAGGCGTCATTGCCAGTCCACGTCCATCGTGTCCGCAGAAGACGAACCGGTGAGGTGATTGTTTTATAGTGGTGTTCTTGGGTGACGTCACACCGCAACTACCAGGTGGTGTCGCTAGAAGAGCCAGGTCGCCAGAAAATAACCATGATGTCATCTGGTCAACTGTAATCCGGGCGAAGTTGATAAACGCCGACGATATCGCTTCTATCCCAGCATGTGTAGGCGCTCGTTGCTGTAGATGCGCCGATCAGAAAAATGCCCTGCAGAACGCAGAACAAGGTCCTCGTTAGCGTCATTGCCAGTCCGCGTCCATCGTGCCCACAGAATACGAACCGGTGACGTGCTTCTTGTGTATTGGTGGTCTCAAGTGACGTCACACCGCGACTACCAGGTGGTGTCGCTAGAAGGGCCAGGTCCTAAGAAAATAACAATGCTGTCTTCTGGTCAACAGTGTAATCCGGACGAAGTTCATAAACGCCGATGATATCGCTTCTATCCCTGCACGTCTAGGCGCTCGTTGGTGGAGATGCGCCGATCAGGAAATTGCCCTGCAGAACGCAGAACAAGGTCCTCGTAGGCGTCATCGCCAGTCCGCGTCCATCGTGCCCACAGAATACGAACCGACGAGGTGCTTCTAATATATTGATGGTCTCAGGTAACGTCACACCGCGACTACCAGGTGGTGTCGCTAGAAGGGCCAGGTCCCAAGAAAATAACAATGCTGTCATCTGGTCAACAGTGTAATCCGGACGAAGTTAATAAACGCCGACGATATCGCTTCTATCCACGCACGTGTAGGCGCACGTTGCTGTAGATGCACCGATCAGGAAAATGCCCTGCAGAACGCAGAAAAAGGTCCTCGTAGGCGTCATTGCCAGTCCACGTCCATCGTGTCCGCAGAAGACGAACCGGTGAGGTGATTGTTTTATAGTGGTGTTCTTGGGTGACGTCACACCGCGACTACCAGGTGGTGTCGCTAGAAGAGCCAGGTCGCCAGAAAATAACCATGCTGTCATCTGGTCAACTGTAATCCGGGCGAAGTTGATAAACGCCGACGATATCGCTTCTATCCCAGCATGTGTAGGCGCTCGTTGCTGTAGATGCGCCGATCAGGAAAATGCCCTGCAGAACGCAGAACAAGGTCCTCGTTAGCGTCATTGCCAGTCCGCGTCCATCGTGCCCACAGAATACGAACCGGTGATGTGCTTCTTGTGTATTGGTGGTCTCAAGTGACGTCACACCGCGACTACCAGGTGGTGTCGCTAGAAGGGCCAGGTCCCAAGAAAATAACAATGCTGTCTTCTGGTCAACAGTGTAATCCGGACGAAGTTCATAAACGCCGACGATATCGCTTCTATCCCTGCACGTCTAGGCGCTCGTTGGTGGAGATGCGCCGATCAGGAAATTGCCCTGCAGAACGCAGAACAAGGTCCTCGTAGGCGTCATTGCCAGTCCGCGTCCATCGTGCCCACAGAATACGAACCGGTGAGGTGCTTGTTTTATAGTGGTGCTCTCAGGTGACGTCACACCGCGACTTCCAGGTATGGTCGCTAGAAGAGTCAGGTCGCCAGAAAATAACCATGCTGTCATCTGGTCAACAGTGTAATCCGGACGAAGTTGATAAACGCCGACGATATCGCTTGTATCCCCGCACGTGTAGACGCTCGTTGATGTAGATGCGCTGATCTGGAAAATGTCCTGCAGAACGCAGAACAAGGTCCTCGTAGGCGTCATTGCCAGCCCACGTCCATCGTGTCCACAGAAGACGAACCGGTGAGGTGCTTCTTGTATATTGGTGGTCCCAGGTGACGTCACACCGCGACTATCAGGTGGTGTCACTAGAAGAGCCAGGTCGCCGGAAAATAACCATGCCGTCATCTGGTCAACAGTGTAATCCGGAAGAAGTTGATAAACGCCGACGATATCGCTTCTATCCCCGCACGTGTAGGCGCTCGTTGCTGTAGATGCGCCGATCTGGAAAATGCCCTGCATAACGCAGAACAACGTCCTCGTTAGCGTCATTGGCAGTCCGCGTCCATCGTGCCCACAGAATACGAACCGACGAGGTGCTTCTTATATATTGGTGGTCTCAGGTAACGTCAGACCGTGACTACCAGGTGGTGTCGCTAGAAGAGCCAGGTCCCGAGAAAATAACCATGTTGTCATCTGGTCAACAGTGTAATCCGGAAGAAGTTGATAAACGCCGAAGATATCGCTTCTATCCCCGCACGTGTAGGCGCTCGTTGCTGTAGATGCGCCGATCTGGAAAATGCCCTGCATAACGCCGAACAAGGTCCTCGTTAGCGTCATTGGCAGTCCGCGTCCATCGTGCCCACAGAATACGAACCGACGAGGTGCTTCTAATATATTGATGGTCTCAGGTAACGTCACACCGCGACTACCAGGTGGTGTCGCTAGAAGGGCCAGGTCGCCAGAAAATAACCATGCTGTCATCTGGTCAACAGTGTAATCCGGAAGAAGTTGTTAAACGCCGACGATATTGCTTCTATCCACGCACGTGTAGGCGCTCGTTGCTGTAGATGCACCGATCAGGAAAATGCCCTGCAGAACGCAGAAAAAGGGTCACGTAGGCGTCATTATCAGTCCGCGTCCATCGTGTCCGCAGAAGACGAACCGGTGAGGTGAGATTGTTTTATAGTGGTGTTCTTAGGTGACGTCACACCGCGACTACCAGGTGGTGTCGCTAGAAGAGCCAGGTCGCCAGAAAATAACCATGCTGTCATCTGGTCAACTGTAATCCGGGCGAAGTTGATAAACGCCGACGATATCGCTTCTATCCCAGCATGTGTAGGCGCTCGTTGCTGTAGATGCGCCGATCAGCAAAAGCCCTGCAGAACGCAGAACAAGGTCCTCGTTAGCGTCATTGCCATTCCGTGTCCATCGTGCCCACAGAATACGAACCGGTGACGTGCTTCTTGTATATTGGTGGTCTCAAGTGACGTCAGACCGCGACTACCAGGTGGTGTCGCTAGAAGGGCCAGGTCTCAAGAAAATAACAATGCTGTCATCTGGTCAACAGTGTAATCCGGACGAAGTTGATAAACGCCGACGATATCGCTTCTATCCCAGCATGTGTAGGCGCTCGTTGGTGTAGATGCGCCGATCAGCAAATGCCTTGCAGAACGCAGAACAAGGTCCTCGTTAGCGTCATTGCCATTCCGCGTCCATCGTGCCCACAGAATACGAACCGGTGACGTGCTTGTTGTATATTTGTGGTCTCAAGTGACGTCACACCGCGACTACCAGGTGGTGTCGCTAGAAGGGCCAGGTCGCCAGAAAATAACCATGCTGTCATCTGGTCAACAGTGTAATCCGGAAGAAGTTGTTAAACGCCGACGATATTGCTTCTATCCACGCACGTGTAGGCGCTCGTTGCTGTAGATGCACCGATCAGGAAAATGCCCTGCAGAACGCAGAAAAAGGGTCACGTAGGCGTCATTATCAGTCCGCGTCCATCGTGTCCGCAGAAGACGAACCGGTGAGGTGAGATTGTTTTATAGTGGTGTTCTTAGGTGACGTCACACCGCGACTACCAGGTGGTGTCGCTAGAAGAGCCAGGTCGCCAGAAAATAACCATGCTGTCATCTGGTCAACTGTAATCCGGGCGAAGTTGATAAACGCCGACGATATCGCTTCTATCCCAGCATGTGTAGGCGCTCGTTGCTGTAGATGCGCCGATCAGCAAAAGCCCTGCAGAACGCAGAACAAGGTCCTCGTTAGCGTCATTGCCATTCCGTGTCCATCGTGCCCACAGAATACGAACCGGTGACGTGCTTCTTGTATATTGGTGGTCTCAAGTGACGTCAGACCGCGACTACCAGGTGGTGTCGCTAGAAGGGCCAGGTCTCAAGAAAATAACAATGCTGTCATCTGGTCAACAGTGTAATCCGGACGAAGTTGATAAACGCCGACGATATCGCTTCTATCCCAGCATGTGTAGGCGCTCGTTGGTGTAGATGCGCCGATCAGCAAATGCCTTGCAGAACGCAGAACAAGGTCCTCGTTAGCGTCATTGCCATTCCGCGTCCATCGTGCCCACAGAATACGAACCGGTGACGTGCTTGTTGTATATTTGTGGTCTCAAGTGACGTCACACCGCGACTACCAGGTGGTGTCGCTAGAAGGGCCAGGTCCCAAGAAAATAACAATGCTGTCATCTGGTCAACAGTGTAATCCGGACGAAGTTAATAAACGCCGACGATATCGCTTCTATCCCTGCACGTGTAGACGCTCGTTGCTGGAGATGCGCCGATCAGGAAATTGCCCTGCAGAACGCAGAACAAGGTCCTCGAAGGCGTCATTGCCAGTCCGCGTCCATCGTGCCCACAGAATACGAACCGGTGAGGTGCTTGATTTATAGTGGTGGTCTCAGATGACGTCACACTGCGACTACCAGGTGGTGTCGCTAGAAGAGCCAGGTTGCCAGAAAATAACCATGCTGTCATCTGGTCAACAGTGTAATCGGAAGAAGTTGATAAACGCGGACGATATCGCTTCTATCCACGCACGTGTAGGCGCACGTTGCTGTAGATGCCAGAAGAGGGAAAATACGGGCTGGTTGGTACATGTTTAACGAATTGGAAAAAACAGCGCAATCAAAGACGAGACACAAGAGAAGCACAAAACACCGGCGCCGGTGTTTTGTGCTTCTCTTGTGTCTCGTCTTTGATTGCGCTGTTTTTTCCAATTTGCTGTAGATGCACCGATCAGGAAAATGCCCTGCAGAACGCAGAAAAAGGTCCTCGTAGGCGTCATTGCCAGTCCACGTCCATCGTGTCCGCAGAAGACGAACCGGTGAGGTGATTGTTTTATAGTGGTGTTCTTGGGTGACGTCACACCGCAACTACCAGGTGGTGTCGCTAGAAGAGCCAGGTCGCCAGAAAATAACCATGCTGTCATCTGGTCAACTGTAATCCGGGCGAAGTTGATAAACGCCGACGATATCGCTTCTATCCCAGCAGAGGAGGGCGCTGCGATCGTCGAAGAGCACGGACGTGCCTCACATGCGCTCCGCGATTTTTGGGTCCTCTGACCCGGTTAATCCCTACGGATCTCCAAAATTCTTGCTGGAACCGACGCCGAAAGTGAAGCGGACCACGAGGATACCACTTCCAAGCCGGTGGGTCCATTTTTTAGGATTTTATCGGACTTTGAAGTTCCCACGTGGTCGGCCAGGCGTTAAGCCTAACGAGGCTTAGCACGAGCTCGGGGCTCCACGGCCTTCCCGGCCTCGGCCCGCGGTGAAGACGCATCGGAGCGATGTCCCGAACGAAAACTTCGAGTCAGGAACAACCCACAATCACAAGACAACCAGGATGTTTTACGGAACCGCCCGAAAACATGGAAGAAGACTTCCACGACAACATCGACGTGACCCACGTACCGCGAGGCCACGACGGCCTCGTCGCTACAGGGACTCAAGCCCCGGGATGCAGCACCCCATCGACTCTACAACGACCACAAGTTAACGGAATGGACGCAGACAAAGCAGAAGGCTGGGCGGTCGTCCAGTCAAAGAAATCGAAGAGACGCCAAAATGGCGGCGACAAACCGCAAATTTTGGCGGGAAACGGCGCAGGAAGGTCGCCATCTTCCGACGAAGCGGGAAGAAGCGCAGCTGGCGCACCGGAGAAGAAACAATGGGAGGGAGGGCCGAGGCTGCGACTGCCTCCTCTCCCGAAAGACGACATCAAGATAGTCCTCCGGCCGAGGGGACTCGCAGTCAAGGATCTACCGCAATACAAAGTGGTGGAAGCGGTGGTTGCGGCCACCGGAAGAGGATGCAAGGAAGAAGATCTTCTCGTCCGACTTCGCCACGGCTCGAACATCATAATCGTGAGCACAGCTAACGAAGACGCAGCCAAGAAGGTTCTGCACATCAGGCAGATCAACTTTGGAGGCAAAAGCTTTGCAGTGAACACACACGCGGCGGCCCCGGAGGGAACGCTACGGGGAGTTATTCACGGCCCAGCACCGAAAACCACATCCGAGGAACTCAAGGCCCACATACGACTTCGCACCCAGGGCGTCAGAGTCATAACGGCAAGAATGCTTGGAAATTCAAGCACGGCCCTCATCACTTTCGACGGCCCTACTCTTCCGAAGTTTGTCATCTACCACAGCAGCGAATACCGGTGCCACCCGTACAGGCCAACAAGGCAGGTATGCTACACCTGCGGCCAACAGGGGCATCGCATGGACGTCTGCCCAAACCCGAACGCCAAGGTCTGCAGACAATGCGGACTTCAGAACCCAACGACGGACCACCAGTGTACACCCAAGTGCCTAGTGTGTGACGGCGACCACATCACGGGCACGAGGGACTGCAAACAACGACTCAAATCAGCGTGCGAGCTGCGGTGGGGCCCCCTGCAGCAGCAACGCAAGAGCCGGGACCGCAGCCGCAGAAGAAGGCCGCGGTGGTTCCGAGACGAGAGCCAGGAATCCGGGCGCAGCGGCAGCCGCGGACGCAGCCGCAACCGGAGCCGGAGTCGAGGATCCGAGCGGGACGAGTCCTTCCCGCCCCTGGGACAACAGCAACAGGAGCAGAAGCAAGGACAAGAGCAACAGAAGAAAAAGAAGACCGGCGGTGTCAAGGTGAGCTGGGGAGACGGCCCTCCCAAAACGCTCTTTGCTCCGCACTCAAACACAAACACACAATCCACTCGCGAGAAACAGTTAATGGAAGAGAACAAAGCCCTCAGACAGGAACTAGGCCAACTCAGAAAGCAGCTGAGCGAGGTCCTTAAAGAACTCCGCGAAATCAGGACAGGGCAGACACAGCCCAAAACTCAGACCCCACCACCCCCAATGGTGGAAGCAACACAGCCACAAGATGGGCAGCTCGAGGCTCTCATAATGAACATGCAGAAACAGACGCAAGAGCAGATGCAATTTATGCAGCAGAAATTTGCCCTTCTAGAGCAAAACGTTAGAACACACATTAAGAATCAGAACGCGCAGAGAACGACTAACGACGCTAGAGAACGCCTATATAACGAACGCAGGTTCGGCGCAGAAACCCTCAACTCCAACCCTAGTACACCATCATGGCAGAACGCCTCCAACAATTAGAGATATGGCAATGGAACTGCAGGGGGTACAGGCAAAAACAAGGCCTCCTGCAGCAGTACATTTATGCCAAAGGAACCCCGCCAGACGTAATTATATTACAGGAAACCAACTGCACACCTTCGCTGAGGGGCTATACGTGTCAGGAAGCTCGCCGTACGGCGACCCTCGTAAGCAAGAAATTGGTAGCCACAGCACACGACGAAATAACGGACACTCGGATCGACCACACGATCACAGAGATTATACCTAAAAAGAAAGCACAATCCAAGAGCACCTTTATTATCAACCTATACAGCCCGCCTAAGCAGAAGGATGGGGACTTTAGCAGGCTTTTTACAGAGGCTAGAAAACTAGCGGGCAACAACACCCTAATAATAGCAGGCGATTTCAACGCCAAGCACCCAAAATGGGGTTACAGCAAAGACGATAAAAAAGGAAGAACAATCAGCGACGCTGCAGAGCAAACGGATTGCGATCTCCTAACTGACGAAACCCAACCAACCAGACAGGGTAACAGCGTCAGCCCAGACACTTGCCCCGACCTGACTTTTGTGAGGGGCGCCAGACAGGTCGAGTGGGAAAACCTACTCGAAAACCTAGGAAGCGACCACTATATACTGAAAACCAGCATCACAGCCGAAGACACAAAACGAAAAATAGGCAAGACCCGTCTCGTCGACTGGGACGCCTTCAGGGCCCACTGTAGACAGATGCAAGGAGGCGACATTGTATCTGTGGGGGAGTGGAGCCAACAGCTCAAGGAGGTCCAGGAACTCTACACCAAAGAAGTGGACCGAACCGAACACGCCCCGGAGGTGGATAAGCGACTCCTCAAGCTATGGGAGGCGAGACGCGGACTCACCGCACGGTGGAAAAGACAAAAGCTGAACAGGAAGCTCAAGACCAAGATAGCTGAAATCACCAAGCAGGCGGAGGAGTACGCGACGCAGCTGGCCAGACAAGGATGGCAGCAGTTTAGCAACGCGCTGAACGGCACCCTGAGCACGGCCAGAACGTGGCAGATCCTCAAGTCCCTCATGGACCCAAGCAAAAACAAGTCGGAGAGCGGCAAAGCAATACGAAGGCTGGTGCACCAATACACCGGTACAGATAAACAACTACTGGAGGAGGTCCGGGTCAAATGCTACGGCAACGACCAGGTCGAGGTGTTACAAAGAGGAATATCAAGGCGAAGAGAACCCCGTCATGGACAGGCCCATAACCAGGGAAGAGGTGGTCGATGCGATCAGGTCGGCAACAAGAAACACGGCAGCAGGAGCAGACAGAATCCGCAATTCACTGATCAGAAACTTAAGCGACGGAGCTATTGACCAGCTCACCGCGTACCTCAATAAACTATGGCAGGAAGGAACAGTACCCGCCGAATGGAAACACGCGGTCGTGGTGATGATTCCGAAGCCCGGTAAAAAACTACAAGTGGAAAACCTCAGGCCGATATCCCTCACATCGTGCCTAGGCAAGATGTACGAACGAATAATAACGAAGAGAATTCAGTCACACCTGGAGAGAAACCAACTCTACCCTGATAGCATGTACGGGTTTCGAGCCCACCTGTCCACGCAAGACGTACTCCTCCAGCTAAAGGAGGAAGTACTTGAAAAAATGCCGAGAAGCGGAGAAAACGTTGTCATGGCCCTCGACATCAAAGGAGCCTTTGACAACGTAAGCCACGCCGCCATCATGGAAGGCATAAACGACACGAACTGCGGAAGGAGAGCCCATAACTACATCAGGGCCTTCCTAAGCAACCGAACAGCGACCGTAGGGCTAGCCGAGCTGCGAAGTGACGTCTTCGCCACACCCTGCAAAGGAACACCCCAAGGCTCAGTCATATCGCCGGTGCTCTTCAACATGTCAATGCTAAGACTGGCAAGAAAGCTCAAAGAGATCCCGGGTATCAAACACGCCATGTACGCCGACGACATAACCGTGTGGATCACCCAAGGATCGCTAGGAGAAAAACAAGACCGACTACAGGAAGCCGCCACCTGCGTAGAAGACTACGTGAAGGAGAGGGGCCTGAAATGCTCGACCGAAAAATCGGAGCTCATCAGAATAGGGAGACACCCTACCCAAGCCCCACTGGACGTCGTCCTCGAGGGACAACCGATCCCGGAGAAAAACATAATCCGCATTTTGGGCATGTGGCTACAGAGTAGCCGCAAATGCAGCCACACCATCACCCTGCTCAGGAAAGCCACGGAACAAGTAGGAAGAATGATCAGCCGAGTATCCCAAAGAAGATACGGAATGAAGGAAGACGACACCCTAAGACTCGTAAACAGCCTAATCGTCAGCAGGGTCACATACTCGCTGCCCTACCACGCAACAACAAAAGCGGAAAGAGAGCAAGCCGACTGTATACTAAGGAAGGCCTACAAGATCGCTCTGCACCTACCCAGGAACACGTCAAATGAAAAATTACTCCAGCTCGGAGTCAGCAACACCTTTGACGAGCTAGCAGAGGCTAAAATGGGTGCGCAATTGACGAGGCTCAGGGGCTCCCCCACAGGAAGGGCGCTCCTAAAAAGGCTAGGTCGGAACGCAAGTGGTCTGGCTGACAGATACACAGAAGTTCCAGACGACCTCAGAAGAACTTTCAACGTGGGACCCTTACCTAAAAATATGGATCCCAACCTACACGAAGAAAGGCGGAGAGCCAGGGCCGAACAGATAAACAGAAGGCTAGGCCAATCCGAAAGCACACTATACACAGACGCTTCTATGTACGCAAGAGCACAGAAACGCACAGCCGCGGTAGCGGTGGTCAACGGTACAGGGGAAACTATCACCTGCGCTTCAGTAGGGGTGTCAGGGATAGCAGAGGCCGAAGAAATTGCCGTCGCGCTAGCGATAGCCGAAGGCTACAGAAAAGGTCGCTCCCTAAATATCCTAACGGACTCGAAAGAAACATGCAGAAACTATACGAAGGGCAATATCAGCGGCACTGCCCTCAGAATAATCAGCGAGGCGGCAGCCTCAGCTGAAAGAATACCCATACAACATATAATCTGGGTGCCAGCCCATGCAGGCGTAGCAGGAAACGAAAGGGCGGACAGTCTAGCTCGAGGGCTCACTTACCGAGCAGGCTTATCGATCGTCTCGGAGTCACGGCTACTCATATGCGAGGGGGGCTACACAGAGACCCTACAACTATATAGGGGAATCAGAAAGAGATATCCATCACCACACAAAGCACTAAATAGGGAAGAGGCTGTAGGATGGCGTAGGCTACAGACGAACACCTTCCCTAACCTACACACATACAACAAGATATCACCAACGCAATTCAGACCAGACTGCCCCTGGTGCGGCAGTACGCCCACACTCTATCACATCACCTGGGAATGCAAGAGAAACATAGCATTCCACAATCAACAAACACCGAGTGCGGAGCAATGGGAGAGCTGTCTCTTCAGCAGCGAGCTTGAGGTCCAGAGGGCCTTGGTAAAGCACGCAACTGAAGCGGCACAACTCAGTGGAGCCCTGGACTGAGGGCCCACTCTTGCTTGAAGACTCAAGTCGCCAGCACCCAAGCAAGACGACCAGGAAGTCTTCATCCCCGCGAACCTCTTGGAAAGAAATAAAAGTTTTCTCTCTCTCTATCCCAGCATGTGTAGGCGCTCGTTGCTGTAGATGCGCCGATCAGAAAAATGCCCATCAGAACGCAGAACAAGGTCCTCGTTAGCGTCATTGCCAGTCCGCGTCCATCGTGCCCACAGAATACGAACCGGTGACGTGCTTCTTGTGTATTGGTGGTCTCAAGTGACGTCACACCGCGACTACCAGGTGGTGTCGCTAGAAGGGCCAGGTCCTAAGAAAATAACAATGCTGTCTTCTGGTCAACAGTGTAATCCGGACGAAGTTCATAAACGCCGACGATATCGCTTCTATCCCTGCACGTCTAGGCGCTCGTTGGTGGAGATGCGCCGATCAGGAAATTGCCCTGCAGAACGCAGAACAAGGTCCTCGTAGGCGTCATCGCCAGTCCGCGTCCATCGTGCCCACAGAATACGAACCGACGAGGTGCTTCTAATATATTGATGGTCTCAGGTAACGTCACACCGCGACTACCAGGTGGTGTCGCTAGAAGGGCCAGGTCGCCAGAAAATAACCATGCTGTCATCTGGTCAACAGTGTAATCCGGAAGAAGTTGATAAACGCCGACGATATCGCTTCTATCCACGCACGTGTAGGCGCTCGTTGCTGTAGATGCACCGATCAGGAAAATGCCCTGCAGAACGCAGAAAAAGGTCCTCGTAGGCGTCATTGCCAGTCCGCGTCCATCGTGTCCGCAGAAGATGAACCGGTGAGGTGAGAGTGTTTTATAGTGGTGTTCTTAGGTGACGTCACACCGCGACCACCAGGTGGTGTCGCTAGAACTGCCAGGTCTCAAGAAAATAACAATGCTGTCATCTGGTCAACAGTGTAATCCGGACGAAGTTGATAAACGCCGACGATATCGCTTCTATCCCAGCATGTGTAGGCGCTCGTTGCTGTAGATGCGCCGATCAGCAAATGCCTTGCAGAACGCAGAACAAGGTCCTCGTTAGCGTCATTGCCATTCCGCGTCCATCGTGCCCACAGAATACGAACCGGTGACGTGCTTCTTGTATATTTGTGGTCTCAAGTGACGTCACACCGCGACTACCAGGTGGTGTCGCTAGAAGGGCCAGGTCCCAAGAAAATAACAATGCTGTCATCTGGTCAACAGTGTAATCCGGACGAAGTTAATAAACGCCGACGATATCGCTTCTATCCCTGCACGTGTAGACGCTCGTTGCTGGAGATGCGCCGATCAGGAAATTGCCCTGCAGAACGCAGAACAAGGTCCTCGAAGGCGTCATTGCCAGTCCGCGTCCATCGTGCCCACAGAATACGAACCGGTGAGCTGCTTGATTTATAGTGGTGGTCTCAGATGACGTCACACCGCGACTACCAGGTGGTGTCGCTAGAAGAGCCAGGTCCCGAGAATATAACAATGCTGTCATCTGGTCAACAGTGTAATCCGGATGAAGTTGATAAACGCCGACGATATCGCTTCTATCCCCGCACGTGTAGGCGCTCGTTGCTGTAGATGCACCGATCAGGAAAATGCCCTGCAGAACGCAGAAAAAGGTCCTCGTAGGCGTCATTGCCAGTCCACGTCCATCGTGTCCGCAGAAGACGAACCGGTGAGGTGATTGTTTTATAGTGGTGTTCTTGGGTGACGTCACACCGCGACTACCAGGTGGTGTCGCTAGAAGAGCCAGGTCGCCAGAAAATAACCATGCTGTCATCTGGTCAACTGTAATCCGGGCGAAGTTGATAAACGCCGACGATATCGCTTCTATCCCAGCATGTGTAGGCGCTCGTTGCTGTAGATGCGCCGATCAGGAAAATGCCCTGCAGAACGCAGAACAAGGTCCTCGTTAGCGTCATTGCCAGTCCGCGTCCATCGTGCCCACAGAATACGAACCGGTGATGTGCTTCTTGTGTATTGGTGGTCTCAAGTGACGTCACACCGCGACTACCAGGTGGTGTCGCTAGAAGGGCCAGGTCCCAAGAAAATAACAATTCTGTCTTCTGGTCAACAGTGTAATCCGGACGAAGTTCATAAACGCCGACGATATCGCTTCTATCCCTGCACGTCTAGGCGCTCGTTAATGGAGATGCGCCGATCAGGAAATTGCCCTGCAGAACGCAGAACAAGGTCCTCGTAGGCGTCATTGCCAGTCCGCGTCCATCGTGCCCACAGAATACGAACCGGTGAGGTGCTTGTTTTATAGTGGTGCTCTCAGGTGACGTCACACCGCGACTTCCAGGTATTGTCGCTAGAAGAGTCATGTCGCCAGAAAATAACCATGCTGTCATCTGGTCAACAGTGTAATCCGGACGAAGTTGATAAACGCCGACGATATCGCTTCTATCCCCGCACGTGTAGACGCTCGTTGATGTAGATGCGCTGATCTGGAAAATGTCCTGCAGAACGCAGAACAAGGTCCTCGTAGGCGTCATTGCCAGCCCACGTCCATCGTGTCCACAGAAGACGAACCGGTGAGGTGCTTCTTGTATATTGGTGGTCTCAGGTGACGTCACACCGCGACTATCAGGTGGTGTCACTAGAAGAGCCAGGTCGCCGGAAAATAACCATGCCGTCATCTGGTCAACAGTGTAATCCGGAAGAAGTTGATAAACGCCGACGATATCGCTTCTATCCCCACACGTGTAGGCGCTCGTTGCTGTAGATGCGCCGATCTGGAAAATGCCCTGCATAACGCAGAACAAGGTCCTCGTTAGCGTCATTGGCAGTCCGCGTCCATCGTGCCCACAGAATACGAACCGACGAGGTGCTTCTTATATATTGGTGGTCTCAGGTAACGTCAGACCGTGACTACCAGGTGCTTGTTATATATTGGTGGTCTCAGGTGACGTCACACCGTGACTACCAGGTAGTGTCGCTAGAAGAGCCAGGTGCCGAGAATATAACAATGCTGTCATCTGGTCAACAGTGTAATCCGGACGAAGTTGATAAACGCCGACGATATCGCTTCTATCCCCGCACGTGTAGACGTTCGTTGATGTAGATGCGCTGATCTGGAAAATGTCCTGCAGAACGCAGAACAAGGTCCTCGTAGGCGTCATTGCCAGTCCGCGTCCATCGTGCCCACAGAATACGAACCGGTGAGTTGCTTCTTGTATATTGGTGCTCTCAGGTGACGTCACACCGTGACTACCAGGTAGTGTCGCTAGAAGGGCCAGGTCCCAAGAAAATAACAATGCTGTCTTCTGGTCAACAGTGTAATCCGGACGAAGTTCATAAACGCCGACGATATCGCTTCTATCCCTGCACGTCTAGGCGCTCGTTGGTGGAGATGCGCCGATCAGGAAATTGCCCTGCAGAACGCAGAACAAGGTCCTCGTAGGCGTCATTGCCAGTCCGCGTCCATCGTGCCCACAGAATACGAACCGGTGAGGTGCTTGTTTTATAGTGGTGCTCTCAGGTGACGTCACACCGCGACTTCCAGGTATTGTCGCTAGAAGAGTCAGGTCGCCAGAAAATAACCATGCTGTCATCTGGTCAACAGTGTAATCAGGACGATGTTGATAAACGCCAACGATATCGCTTCTATCCCCTCACGTGTAGCCGCCCGCTGCTGTAGATGCGCCGATCTGGAAAATGCCCTGCAGAACGCAGAACAAGGTCCTCGTAGGCGTCATTGCTAGTCCGCGTCCATCGTGCCCACAGAATACGAACCGGTGAGGTGCTTCTTGTATATTGGTGGTCTCAGGTGACGTCACACCGTGACTACCAGGTGGTGTCGCTAGAAGAGCCAGGTCGCCAGAAAATAACCATGCTGTCATCTGGTCAACTGTAATCCGGGCGAAGTTGATAAACGCCGACGATATCGCTTCTATCCCAGCATGTGTAGGCGCTCGTTGCTGTAGATGCGCCAATCAGCAAATGCCTTGCAGAACGCAGAACAAGGTCCTCGTTAGCGTCATTGCCATTCCGCGTCCATCGTGCCCACAGAATACGAACCGGTGGCGTGCTTCTTGTATATTTGTGGTCTCAAGTGACGTCACACCGCGACTACCAGGTGGTGTCGCTAGAAGGGCCCGGTCCCAAGAAAATAACAATGCTGTCATCTGGTCAACAGTGTAATCCGGACGATGTTAATAAACGCCGACGATATCGCTTCTATCCCTGCACGTGTAGACGCTTGTTGCTGGAGATCCGCCGATCAGGAAATTGCCCTGCAGAACGCAGAACAAGGTCCTCGAAGGCGTCATTGCCAGTCCGCGTCCATCGTGCCCACAGAATACGAACCGGTGAGCTGCTTGATTTATAGTGGTGGTCTGAGATGACGTCACACCGCGACTACCAGGTGGTGTCGCTAGAAGAGCCAGGTCGCCGAAAATAACCATGATGTCATCTGGTCAACAGTGTAATCCGGAAGAAGTTGATAAACGCGGACAATATCGCTTCTATCCACGCACTTGTAGGCGCACGTTGCTGTAGATGCACCGATCAGGAAAATGCCCTGCAGAACGCAGAAAAAGGTCCTCGTAGGCTTCATTGCCAGTCCACGTCCATCGTGTCCGCAGAAGACGAACCGGTGAGGTGATTGTTTTATAGTGGTGTTCTTGGGTGACGTCACACCGCGACTACCAGGTGGTGTCGCTAGAAGAGCCAGGTCGCCAGAAAATAACCATGCTGTCATCTGGTCAACTGTAATCCGGGCGAAGTTGATAAACGCCGACGATATCGCTTCTATATCAGCATGTGTAGGCGCTCGTTGCTGTAGATGCGCCGATCAGGAAAATGCCCTGCAGAACGCAGAACAAGGTCCTCGTTAGCGTCATTGCCAGTCCGCGTCCATCGTGCCCACAGAATACGAACCGGTGACGTGCTTCTTGTGTATTGGTGGTCTCAAGTGACGTCACACCGCGACCTACCAGGTGGTGTCGCTAGAAGGGCCAGGTCCCAAGAAAATACCAATGCTGTCTTCTGGTCAACAGTGTAATCCGGACGAAGTTCATAAACGCCGACGATATCGCTTCTATCCCTGCACGTCTAGGCGCTCGTTGGTGGAGATGCGCCGATCAGGAAATTGCCCTGCAGAACGCAGAACAAGGTCCTCGTAGGCGTCATTGCCAGTCCGCGTCCATCGTGCCCACAGAATACGAACCGGTGAGGTGCTTCTTGTATATTGGTGCTCTCAGGTGACGTCACACCGTGACTACCAGGTAGTGTCGCTAGAAGAGCCAGGTGCCGAGAATATAACAATGCTGTCATCTGGTCAACAGTGTAATCCGGACGAAGTTGATAAACGCCGACGATATCGCTTCTATCCCCGCACGTGTAGACGCTCGTTGATGTAGATGCGCTGATCTGGAAAATGTCCTGCAGAACGCAGAACAAGGTCCTCGTAGGCGTCATTGCCAGTCCGCGTCCATCGTGCCCACAGCATACGAACCGGTGACGTGCTTCTTGTATATTGGTGGTCTCAAGTGACGTCACACCGCGACTACCAGGTGGTGTCGCTAGAAGGGTCAGGTCCCAAGAAAATAACAATGCTGTAATCTGGTCAACAGTGTAATCCGGACGAAGTTGATAAACGCCGAAGATATCGCTTCTATCCGTGCACGTGTAGGCGCTCGTTGCTGTAGATGCGCCGATCAGAAAAATGCCCTGCAGAACGCAGAACAAGGTCCTCGTTAGCGTCATTGCCAGTCCGCGTCCATCGTGCCCACAGAATACGAACCGACGAGGTGCTTCTTATATATTGGTGGTCTCAGGTAACGTCAGACCGTGACTACCAGGCGGTGTCGCTAGAAGAGCCAGGTCCCGAGAAAATAACACTGTTGTCATCTGGTCAATAGGGTGATCCGGACGAAGTGTATAAACTCCGACGATATCGCTTCTACCCCCGCATGTGTAGCCGCTCGTTGCTGTAGATGCGCCGATCTGGAAAATGCCCTGCAGAACGCAGAACAAGGTCCTCGTTAGCGTCATTGCCAGTCCGCGTCCATCGTGCCCACAGAATACGAACCGACGAGGTGCTTCTAATATATTGATGGTCTCAGGTAACGTCACACCGCGACTACCAGGTGGTGTCGCTAGAAGGGCCAGGTCGCCAGAAAATAACCATGCTGTCATCTGGTCAACAGTGTAATCCGGAAGAAGTTGATAAACGCCGACGATATCGCTTCTATCCACGCACGTGTAGGCGCTCGTTGCTGTAGGTGCACCGATCAGGAAATTGCCCTGCAGAACGCAGAACAAGGTCCTCGAAGGCGTCATTGCCAGTCCGCGTCCATCGTGCCCACAGAATACGAACCGGTGAGCTGCTTGATTTATAGTGGTGGTCTCAGATGACGTCACACCACGACTACCAGGTGGTGTCGCTAGAAGAGCCAGGTCGCCAGAAAATAACCATGCTGTCATCTGGTCAACAGTGTAATCCGGAAGAAGTTGATAAACGCGGACGATATCGCTTCTATCCACGCACGTGTAGGCGCACGTTGCTGTAGATGCACCGATCAGGAAAATGCCCTGCAGAACGCAGAAAAAGGTACTCGTAGGCGTCATTGCCAGTCCACGTCCATCGTGTCCGCAGAAGACGAACCGGTGAGGTGATTGTTTTATAGTGGTGTTCTTGGGTGACGTCACACCGCGACTACCAGGTGGTGTCGCTAGAAGAGCCAGGTCGCCTGAAAATAACCATGCTGTCATCTGGTCAACTGTAATCCGGGCGAAGTTGATAAACGCCGACGATATCGCTTCTATCCCAGCATGTGTAGGCGCTCGTTGCTGTAGATGCGCCGATCAGGAAAATGCCCTGCAGAACGCAGAACAAGGTCCTCGTTAGCGTCATTGCCAGTCCGCGTCCATCGTGCTCACAGAATACGAACCGGTGACGTGCTTCTTGTGTATTGGTGGTCTCAAGTGACGTCACACCGCGACTACCAGGTGGTGTCGCTAGAAGGGCCAGGTCCCAAGAAAATAACAATGCTGTCTTCTGGTCAACAGTGTAATCCGGACGAAGTTCATAAACGCCGACGATATCGCTTCTATCCCTGCACGTCTAGGTGCTCGTTGGTGGAGATGCGCCGATCAGGAAATTGCTCTGCAGAACGCAGAACAAGGTCCTCGTAGGCGTCATTGCCAGTCCGCGTCCATCGTGCCCACAGAATACGAACCGGTGAGGTGCTTGTTTTATAGTGGTGCTCTCAGGTGACGTCACACCGCGACTTCCAGGTATTGTCGCTAGAAGAGTCAGGTCGCCAGAAAATAACCATGCTGTCATCTGGTCAACAGTGTAATCAGGACGATGTTGATAAACGCCAACGATATCGCTTCTATCCCCGCACGTGTAGCCGCCCGCTGCTGTAGATGCGCCGATCTGGAAAATGCCCTGCAGAACGCAGAACAAGGTCCTCGTAGGCGTCATTGCTAGTCCGCGTCCATCGTGCCCACAGAATACGAACCGGTGAGGTGCTTCTTGTATATTGGTGGTCTCAGGTGACGTCACACCGTGACTACCAGGTAGTGTCGCTAGAAGAGCCAGGTGCCGAGAATATAACAATGCTGTCATCTGGTCAACACTGTAATCCGGACGAAGTTGATAAACGCCGACGATATCGCTTCTATCCCCGCACGTGTAGACGCTCGTTGATGTAGATGCGCTGATCTGGAAAATGTCCTGCAGAACGCAGAACAAGGTCCTCGTTGCCGTCATTGCCAGCCCACGTCCATCGTGTCCACAGAAGACGAACCGGTGAGGTGCTTCTTGTATATTGGTGGTCTCAGGTGACGTCACACCGTGACTATCAGGTGGTGTCACTAGAAGAGCCAAGTCGCCGGAAAATAACCATGCTGTCATCTGGTCAACAGTGTAATCCGGAAGAAGTTGATAAACGCCCTCGATATCGCTTCTATCCCCGCACGTGTAGGCGCTCGTTGCTGTAGATGCGCCGATCTGGAAAATGCTCTGCATAACGCAGAACAAGGTCCTCGTTAGCGTCATTGGCAGTCCGCGTCCATCGTGCCCACAGAATACGAACCGACGAGGTGCTTCTTATATATTGGTGGTCTCAGGTAACGTCAGACCGTGACTACCAGGTGGTGTCGCTAGAAGAGCCAGGTCCCGAGAAAATAACAATGTTGTCATCTGGTCAATAGGGTGATCCGGACGAAGTCTATAAACTCCGACGATATCGCTTCTATCCCCGCACGTGTAGCCGCCCGCTGCTGTAGATGCGCCGATCTGGAAAATGCCCTGCAGAACGCAGAACAAGGTCCTCGTAGGCGTCATTGCTAGTCCGCGTCCATCGTGCCCACAGAATACGAACCGGTGAGGTGCTTCTTGTATATTGGTGGTCTCAGGTGACGTCACACCGTGACTACCAGGTAGTGTCGCTAGAAGAGACAGGTGCCGAGAATATAACAATGCTGTCATCTGGTCAACAGTGTAATCCGGACGAAGTTGATAAACGCCGACGATATCGCTTCTATCCCCGCACGTGTAGACGCTCGTTGATGTAGATGCGCTGATCTGGAAAATGTCCTGCAGAACGCAGAACAAGGTCCTCGTAGGCGTCATTGCCAGCCCACGTCCATCGTGTCACAGAAGACGAACCGGTGAGGTGCTTTTTGTATATTGGTGGTCTCAGGTGACGTCACACCGCGACTATCAGGTGGTGTCACTAGAAGAGCCAGGTCGCCGGAAAATAACCATGCTGTCATCTGGTCAACAGTGTAATCCGGAAGAAGTTGATAAACGCCGAAGATATCGCTTCTATCCCCGCACGTGTAGGCGCTCGTTGCTGTAGATGCGCCGATCAGGAAAATGCCCTGCAGAACGCAGAACAAGGTCCTCGTTAGCGTCATTGCCAGTCCACGTCCATCGTGCCCACAGAATACGAACCGGTGAGGTGCTTCCTGTCTATTGGTGGTCTCAAGTGACGTCCCACCGCGACTACCAGGTGGTGTCGCTAGAAGGGCCAGGTCCCAAGAAAATCGCAATGCTGTCATCTGGTCAACAGTGTAATCCGGACGAAGTTGATAAACGCCGACGATATCGCTTCTATCCCTGCACGTGTAGGCGCTCGTTGCTGGAGATGCGCCGATCAGGAAATTGCCCTGCAGAACGCAGAACAAGGTCCTCGTAGGCGTCATTGCCAGTCCGCGTACATCGTGCCCACAGAATACGAACCGGTGAGGTGCTTCTAATATATTGATGGTCTCAGGTAACGTCACACTGCGACTACCAGGTGGTGTCGCTAGAAGGGCCAGGTCGCGAGAAAATAACCATGCTGTCATCTGGTCAACAGTGTAATCCGGAAGAAGTTGATAAACGCCGACGATATCGCTTCTATCCACGCACGTGTAGGCGCTCGTTGCTGTAGATGCACCGATCAGGAAAATGCCCTGCAGAACGCAGAAAAAGGTCCTCGTAGGCGTCATTGCCAGTCCGCGTCCATCGTGTCCGCAGAAGACGAACCGGTGAGGTGAGATTGTTTTATAGTGGTGTTCTTAGGTGACGTCACACCGAGACTACCAGGTGGTGTCGCTAGAAGAGCCAGGTCGCCAGAAAATAACCATGCTGTCATCTGGTCAACTGTAATCCGGGCGAAGTTGATAAACGCCGACGATATCGCTTCTATCCCAGCATGTGTAGGCGCTCGTTGCTGTAGATGCGCCGATCAGCAAATGCCTTGCAGAACGCAGAACAAGGTCCTCGTTAGCGTCATTGCCATTCCGCGCCCATCGTGCCCACAGAATACGAACCGGTGACGTGCTTCTTGTATATTTGTGGTCTCAAGTGACGTCACACCGCGACTACCAGGTGGTGTCGCTAGAAGGGCCAGGTCCCAAGAAAATAACAATGCTGTCATCTGGTCAACAGTGTAATCCGGACGAAGTTAATAAACGCCGACGATATCGCTTCTATCCCTGCACGTGTAGACGCTCGTTGCTGGAGATGCACCGATCAGGAAATTGCCCTGCAGAACGCAGAACAAGGTCCTCGAAGGCGTCATTGCCAGTCCGCGTCCATCGTGCCCACAGAATTCGAACCGGTGAGCTGCTTGATTTATAGTGGTGGTCTCAGATGACGTCACACCGCGACTACCAGGTGGTGTCGCTAGAAGAGCCAGGTCGCCAGAAAATAGCCATGATGTCATCTGGTCAACAGTGTAATCCGGAAGAAGTTGATAAACGCGGACGATATCGCTTCTATCCACGCACGTGTAGGCGCACGTTGCTGTAGATGCACCGATCAGGAAAATGCCCTGCAGAACGCAGAAAAAGGTCCTCGTAGGCGTCATTGCCAGTCCACGTCCATCGTGTCCGCAGAATGGGAACGGGTGAGGTGATTGTTTTATAGTGGTGTTCTTGGGTGACGTCACACCGCGACTACCAGGTGGTGTCGCTAGAAGAGCCAGGTCGCCAGAAAATAACCATGCTGTCATCTGGTCAACTGTAATCCGGGCGAAGTTGATAAACGCCGACGATATCGCTTCTATATCAGCATGTGTAGGCGCTCGTTGCTGTAGATGCGCCAATCAGGAAAATGCCCTGCAGAACACAGAACAAGGTCCTCGTTAGCGTCATTGCCAGTCCGCGTCCATCGTGCCCACAGAATACGAACCGGTAACGTGCTTCTTGTGTATTGGTGGTCTCAAGTGACGTCACACCGCGACTACCAGGTGGTGTCGCTAGAAGGGCCAGGTCCCAAGAAAATAACAATGCTGTCTTCTGGTCAACAGTGTAATCCGGACGAAGTTCATAAACGCCGACGATATCGCTTCTATCCCTGCACGTCTAGGCGCTCGTTGGCGGAGATGCGCCGATCAGGAAATTGCCCTGCAGAACGCAGAACAAGGTCCTCGTAGGCGTCATTGCCAGTCCGCGTCCATCGTGCCCACAGAATACGAACCGGTGAGGTGCTTCTTGTATATTGGTGCTCTCAGGTGACGTCACACCGTGACTACCAGGTAGTGTCGCTAGAAGAGCCAGGTGCCGAGAATATAACAATGCTGTCATCTGGTCAACCGTGTAATCCGGACGAAGTTGATAAACGCCGACGATATCGCTTCTATCCCCGCACGTGTAGACGCTCGTTGATGTAGATGCGCTGATATGGAAAATGTCCTGCAGAACGCAGAACAAGGTCCTCGTAGGCGTCATTGCCAGTCCGCGTCCATCGTGCCCACAGCATACGAACCGGTGACGTGCTTCTTGTATATTGGTGGTCTCAAGTGACGTCACACCGCGACTACCAGGTGGTGTCGCTAGAAGGGTCAGGTCCCAAGAAAATAACAATGCTGTAATCTGGTCAACAGTGTAATCCGGACGAAGTTGATAAACGCCGAAGATATCGCTTCTATCCGTGCACGTGTAGGCCCTCGTTGCTGTAGATGCGCCGATCAGAAAAATGCCCTGCAGAACGCAGAACAAGGTCCTCGTTAGCGTCATTGCCAGTCCGCGTCCATCGTGCCCGCAGAATACGAACCGGTGACGTGCTTCTTGTGTATTGGTGGTCTCAAGTGACGTCACACCGCGACTACCAGGTGGTGTCGCTAGAAGGGCCAGGTCCCGAGAAAATAACACTGTTGTCATCTGGTCAATAGGGTGATCCGGACGAAGTGTATAAACTCCGACGATATCGCTTCTACCCCCGCATGTGTAGCCGCTCGTTGCTGTAGATGCGCCGATCTGGAAAATGCCCTGCAGAACGCAGAACAAGGTCCTCGTAGGCGTCATTGCCAGTCCGCGTCCATTGTGTCTGCAGAAAACGAACCGGTGAGGTGATTGTTTTATAGTGGTGTTCTTGGGTGACGTCACACCGCGACTTCCAGGTGTTGTCGCTAGAAAAGTCAGGTCGCCAGAAAATAACCATGCTGTCATCTGGTCAACAGTGTAACCCGGACGAAGTGTATAAACTCCGACGATATCGCTTCTATCCCCGCACGTGTAGCCGCTCGTTGCTGTAGATGCGCCAATCTGGAAAATGCCCTGCAGAACGCAGAACAAGGTTCTCGTAGGCGTCATTGCCAGTCCGCGTCAATCGTGCCCACAGAATACGAACCGGTGAGGTGCTTGTTTTATAGTGGTGGTCTCAGGTGACGTCACACCGCGACTACCAGGTGGTGTCGCTAGAAGAGCCAGGTCGCCAGAAAATAACCATGCTGTCATTTGGTCAACAGTGTAATCCGGAAGAAGTTGATAAACGCCGACGATATCGCTTCTATCCACGCACGTGTAGGCGCTCGTTGCTGTAGATGCACCGATCAGGAAAATGCCCTGCAGAACGCAGAAAAAGGTCCTCGTAGGCGTCATTGCCAGTCCGCGTCCATCGTGTCCGCAGAAGACGAACCGGTGAGGTGATTGTTTTATAGTGGTGTTCTTGGGTGACGTCACACCGCGACTACCAGGTGGTGTCGCTAGAAGAGCCAGGTCGCCAGAAAATAACCATGCTGTCATCTGGTCAACTGTAATCCGGGCGAAGTTGATAAACGCCGACGATATCAGTTCTATCCCAGCATGTGTAGGCGCTCGTTGCTGTAGATGCGCCGATCAGCAAATGCCCTGCAGAAGGCAGAACAAGGTCCTCGTTAGCGTCATTGCCAGTCCGCGTCCATCGTGCCCACAGAATACGAACCGGTGAGGTGCTTCCTGTATATTCGTGGTCTCAAGTGACGTCCCACCGCGACTACCAGGTGGTGTCGCTAGAAGGGCCAGGTCCCAAGAAAATCGCAATGCTGTCATCTGGTCAACAGTGTAATCCGGACGAAGTTGATAAACGCCGACGATATCGCTTCTATCCCTGCACGTCTAGGCGCTCGTTGCTGGAGATGCGCCGATCAGGAAATTGTCCTGCAGAACGCAGAACAAGGTCCTCGTAGGCGTCATTGCCAGTCCGCGTACATCGTGCCCACAGAATACGAACCGGTGAGGTGCTTGTTTTATAGTGGTGCTCTCAGGTGACGTCACACCGCGACTTCCAGGTATTGTCGCTAGAAGAGTCAGGTCGCCAGAAAATAATCATGCTGTCATTTGGTCAACAGTGTAATCCGGACGATGTTGATAAACGCCGACGATATCGGTTCTATCCCAGCATGTGTAGGCGCTCGATGCTGTAGATGCGCCGATCAGCAAATGCCCTGCAGAACGCAGAACAAGGTCCTCGTTAGCGTCATTGCCAGTCCGCGTCCATCGTGCCC
Organism: Amblyomma americanum; assembly: GCF_052857255.1. NCBI lineage: Eukaryota > Metazoa > Arthropoda > Arachnida > Ixodida > Ixodidae > Amblyomma > Amblyomma americanum. The sequence continues at coordinate 177,620,363 of NC_135502.1, read as the reverse complement.
ACAGAATACGAACCGGTGAGGTGCTTCCTGTATATTGGTGGTCTCAAGTGACGTCCCACCGCGACTACCAGGTGGTGTCGCTATAAGGGCCAGGTCCCAAGAAAATCGCAATGCTGTCATCTGGTCAACAGTGTAATCCGGACGAAGTTGATAAACGCCGAAGATATCGCTTCTATCCCTGCACGTGTAGGCGCTCGTTGCTGGAGATGCGCCGATCAGAAAATTGCCCTGCAGAACGCAGAACAAGGTCCTCGTAGGCGTCATTGCCAGTCCGCGTACAACGTGCCCACAGAATACGAACCGGTGAGGTGCTTGTTTTATAGTGGTGCTCTCAGGTGACGTCACACCACGACTTCCAGGTATTGTCGCTAGAAGAGTCAGGTCGCCAGAAAATAATCATGCTGTCATTTGGTCAACAGTGTAATCCGGACGATGTTGGTAAACGACGACGATATCGCTTCTATCCCTGCACGTGTAGGCGCTCGTTGCTGGAGATGCACCGATCAGGAAATTGCCCTGCAGAACGCAGAACAAGGTCCTCGTATGCGTCATTCCCAGTCCGCGTCCATTGTGCCCACAGAATACGAAACGGTGAGGTGCTTGTTTTATAGTGGCGCTCTCAGGTGACGTCACACCGCGACTTCTAGGTATTGTCTCTAGAAGAGTCAGGTCGCCAGAAAATAACCATGCTGTCATCTGGTCAACAGTGTAATCCGGACGAAGTTGAAAAACTCCAACGAAATCGCTTCTATCCCCGCACGTGTAGGCGCTCGTTGGTGTAGATGCGCCGATATGGAAAATGCCCTGCATAACGCAGAACAAAGTCCTCGTTAGCGTTATTGCCAGTCCGCGTCCATCGTGCCCACAGAATACGAACCGGTGAGGTGCTTCTTGTATATTTGTGGTCTCAGTTGACGTCACACCGCGACTACCAGGTAGTGTCGATAGAAGAGCCAGTTCCCGAGAATACAACAATGCTGTCATCTGGTCAACAGTGTAATCCGGACGAAGTTGATAAACGCCGACGATATCGCATCTATCCCCGCACGTGTAGACGCTCGTTCATATAGATGCGCTGATCTGGAAAATGTCTTGCAGAACGCAGAACAAGGTCCTCGTTAGCGTCATTGCCAGTCCGCGTCCATCGTGCCCACAGAATACAAACGGGTCACGTGCTTCTTGTATATTGGTGGTCTCAAGTGACGTCACACCGCGACAACCAGGTGGTGTCGCTAGAAGGGCCAGGTCCCAAGAAAATAACAATGCTGTCATCTAGTAAACAGTGTAATCCGGACGACGTTGATAAACGACGACGATATGCTTCTATCCCCGCACGTGTAGGCGCTCGTTGCTGTAGATGCGCCGACCTGGAAAATGCCCTGCAGAACGCAGAACAAGGTCCTCGTAGGCGTCATTGCTATTCCGCGTCCATCGTGTCCGCAGAAGACGAACCGGTGAGGTGATTGTTTTATAGTGGTGTTCTTGGCTGATGTCACACCGCGACTACCAGGTGGTGTCACTAGAAGAGCAAGGTCGCCAGAAAATAACCATGCTGTCATCTGGTCAACCATGTAATCCGGACGAAGTTGATAAACGCCGACGATATCGCTTCTATCCACGCACGTGTAGGCGCTCGTTGCTGTAGATGCGCCGATCAGGAAAATGCCCTGCAGAACGCAAAACAAGGTCCTCGTTAGCGTCATTGCCAGTCCGCGTCCATCGTGCCCACAGAATACGAACCGGTGACGTGCTTCTTGTATATTGGTGGTCTCAAGTGACGTCACACCGCGACTACCAGGTGGTGTCGCTAGAAGAGTCAGGTCGCCAGAAAATAACCATGCTGTCATCTGGTCAACAGTGCAATTCGGACGAAGTTGATAACGCCGACGATATCGCTTCTATCCCCGCACGTGTAGGCCCTCGTTGCTGTAGATGCGCCGAGCAGGAAATTGCCCTGCAGAACGCAGAACAAGGTCCTCGTAGGCGTCATTGCCAGTCCGCGTCCATCGTGCCTACAGAATACAAACCGGTCAGGTGCTTCTTGTATATTGGTGGTCTCAGGTGACGTCACACCGCGACTACCAGGTGGTGTCGCTAGAAGAGCCAGGTCCCGAGAATATAACAATGCTGTCATCTGGTCAACAGTGTAATCCGAACGAAGTTGATAAACGCCGACGATATCGCTTCTATCCCCGCACGTGTAGGCGCTCGTTGGTGTAGATGCGCCGATATGGAAAATGCCCTGCATAACGCAGAACAAAGTCCTCGTTAGCGTTATTGCCAGTCCGCGTCCATCGTGCCCACAGAATACGAAAGGGTGAGGTGCTTCTTGTATATTGGTGGTCTCAGTTGACGTCACACCGCGACTACCAGGTAGTGTCGATAGAAGAGCCAGTTCCCGAGAATGCAACAATGCTGTCATCTGGTCAACAGTGTAATCCGGACGAAGTTGATAAACGCCGACGATATCGCATCTATCCCCGCGCGTGTAGACGCTCGTTCATGTAGATGCGCTGATCTGGAAAATGTCTTGCAGAGCGCAGAACAAGGTCCTCCTAGGCGTCATTGCCAGCCCACGTCCATCGTATCCACAGAAGACGAACCGGTGAGGTGCTTCTTGTATATTGGTGGTCTCAGGTGACGTCACACCGCGACTACCAGGTGGTATCGCTAGAAGAGCCAGGTCGCCGGAAAATAACCATACTGTCATCTGGTCAACAGTGTAATCCGGAAGAAGTTGATAAACGCCGACGATATCGCTTCTATCCACGCACGTGTAGGCGCTCGTTGCTGTAAATGCACCGACCTGGAAAATGCCCTGCAGAACGCAGAACAAGGTCCTCGTAGGCGCCATTGCCAGTCCGCGTCCATCGTGTCCGCAGAAGACGAACCGGTGAGGTGATTGTTTTATAGTGGTGTTCTTGGCTGATGTCACACCGCGACTACCAGGTGGTGTCACTAGAAGAGCCAGGTCGCCAGAAAATAACCATGCTGTCATCTGGTCAACTATGTAATCCGGACGAAGTTGATAAACGCCGACGATATCGCTTCTATCCACGCACGTGTAGGCGCTCGTTGCTGTAGATGCGCCGATCAGGAAAATGCCCTGCAGAACGCAAAACAAGGTCCTCGTTAGCGTCATTGCCAGTCCGCGTCCATCGTGCCCACAGAATACGAACCGATGACGTGCTTCTTGTATATTGGTGGTCTCAAGTGACGTCACACCGCGACAACCAGGTGGTGTCGCTAGAAGGGCCAGGTCCCAAGAAAATAACCATGCTGTCATCTGGTCGACAGTTCAATTCGGACGAAGTTGATAACGCCGATGATATCGCTTCTATCCCCGCACGTGTAGGCGCTCGTTGCTGTAGATGCGCCGAGCAGGAAATTGCCCTGCAGAACGCAGAACAAGGTCCTCGTAGGCGTCATTGCCAGTCCGCGTCCATCGTGCCTACAGAATACGAACCGGTCAGGTGCTTCTTGTATATTGGTGGTCTCAGGTGACGTCACACCGCGACTACCACGTGGTGTCGCTAGAAGAGCCAGGTCCCGAGAATATAACAATGCTGTCATCTGGTCAACAGTGTAATCCGGACGAAGTTGATAAACGCCGACGATATCGCTTCTATCCCCGCACGTGTAGGCGCTCGTTGCTGTAGATGCGCCGATATGGAAAATGCCCTGCATAACGCAGAACAAAGTCCTCGTTAGCGTTATTGCCAGTCCGCGTCCATCGTGCCCACAGAATACGAACCGGTGAGGTGCTTCTTGTATATTGGTGGTCTCAGTTGACGTCACACCGCGACTACCAAGTAGTGTCGCTAGAAGAGCCAGTTCCCGAGATTACAACAATGCTGTCATCTGGTCAGCAGTGTAATCCGGACGAAGTTGATAAACGCCGACGATATCGCATCTATCCCCGCACGTGCAGACGCTCGTTGATGTAGATGCGCTGATCTGGAAAATGTCTTGCAGAACGCAGAACAAGGTCCTCCTAGGCGTCATTGCCAGCCCACGTCCATCGTATCCACAGAAGACGAACCGGTGAGGTGCTTCTTGTATATTGGTGGTCTCAGGTGACGTCACACCGCGACTACCAGGTGGTGTCACTAGAAGAGCCAGGTCGGCGGAAAATAACCATACTGTCATCTGGTCAACAGTGTAATCCGGAAGAAGTTGATAAACGCCGACGATATCGCTTCTATCTACGCACGTGTAAGCGCTCGTTGCTGTAAATGCACCGATCAGGAAAATGCCCTGCAGAACGCAGAAAAAGGTCCTCGTAGGCGTCATTGCTAGTCCGCGTCCATCGTGCCCACAGAATACGAACCGGTGAGGTGCTTCTTGTATATTGGTGGTCTCAGGTGACGTCACACCGTGACTACCAGGTGGTGTCGCTAGAAGAGCCAGGTCGCCAGAAAATAACCATGCTGTCATCTGGTCAACTGTAATCCGGGCGAAGTTGATAAACGCCGACGATATCGCTTCTATCCCAGCATGTGTAGGCGCTCGTTGCTGTAGATGCGCCGATCAGCAAATGCCTTGCAGAACGCAGAACAAGGTCCTCGTTAGCGTCATTGCCATTCCGAGTCCATCGTGCCCACAGAATGCGAACCGGTGACGTGCTTCTTGTATATTGGTGGTCTCAAGTGACGTCACACTGCGACTACCAGGTGGTGTCACTAGAAGAGTCAGGTCGCCAGAAAATAACCATGCTGTCATCTGGTCAACAGTGTAATCCGGACGAAGTTGATAAACGCCAACGATATCGCTTCTACCCCCGCACGTGTAGCCGCTCGTTGCTGGAGATGCGCCGATCAGGAAATTGCCCTTCAGAACGCAAAACAAGGTCCTCGTAGGCGTCATTGCCAGTCCGCGTCCATCGTGCCCACAGAATACGAAACGGTGAGGTGCTTGTTTTATAGTGGTGCTCTCAGGTGACGTCACACCGCGACTTCCAGGTATTGTCGCTAGAAGAGTCAGGTCGGAAGAAAATAACCATGCTGTCATCTGGTTAACAGTGTAATCCGGACGAAGTTGATAAGCGCCGACGATATCGCTTCTATACCCGCAAGTGTAGACGCTCGTTGCTGTAGATGCGTCGATCTGGAAAATGTCCTGCAGAACGCAGAACAAGGTCCTCGTAGGCGTCATTGCCAGTCCGAGTCCATCGTGTCCGCAGAAGACGAACCGGTGAGGTGATTGTTTTATAGTGGTGTTCTTGGGTGACGTCACACTGCGACTACCAGGTGGTGTCGCTAGAAGAGCCAGGTCGCCAGAAAATGACCATGCTGTCATCTGGTCAACTTTAATCCGGACGAAGTTGATAAACGCCGACGATATCGCTTCTATCCACGCACGTGTAGGCGCTCGTTGCTGTAGATGCGCCGATCAGAAAAATGCCCTGCAGAACGCAGAACAAGGTACTCGTTAGCGTCATTGCCAGTCAGCGTCCATCGTGCCCACAGGATGCGAACCGGTGACGTGCTTCTTGTATATTGGTGGTCTCAAGTGACGTCACACCGCGACTACCAGGTGGTGTCGCTAGAAGAGTCAGGTCGCCATAAAATAACCATGCTGTCATCTGGTCAACAGTGCAATTCGGACGAAGTTGATAACGCCGACGATATCGCTTCTATCCCCGCACGTGTAGGCGCTTGTTGCTGTAGATGCGCCGATATGAAAAATGCCCTGCATAACGCAGAACAAAGTCCTCGTTAGCGTTATTGCCTGTCCGCGTCCATCGTGCCCACAGAATACGAACCGGTGAGGTGCTTCTTGTATATTGGTGGTCTGAGTTGACGTCACACCGCGACTACCAGGTATTGTCACTAGAAGAGCCAGTTCCCGAGAATACAACAATGCTGTCATCTGGTCAACAGTGTAATCCGGACGAAGTTGATAACGCCGACGATATCGCATCTATCCCCGCACGTTTAGACGCTCGTTGATGTAGATGCGCTGACCTGGAAAATGTCTTGCAGAACGCAGAACAAGGTCCTCCTAGGCGTCATTGCCAGCCCACGTCCATCGTATCCACAGAAGACGAACCGGTGAGGTGCTTCTTGTATATTGGTGGTCTCAGGTGACGTCACACCGCGACTACCAGGTGGTGTCGCTAGAAGAGCCAGGTCGCCGGAAAATAACCATACTGTCATCTGGTCAACAGTGTAATCCGGAAGAAGTTGATAAACGCCGACGATATCGCTTCTATCTACGCACGTGTAGGCGCTCGTTGCTGTAAATGCACCGATCAGGAAAATGCCCTGCAGAACGCAGAAAAAGGTCCTCGTAGGCGCCATTGCCAGTCCGCGTCCATCGTGCCCACAGAATACAAACCGGTGACGTGCTTCTTGTATATTGGTGGTCTCAAGTGACGTCACACCGCGACTACCAAGTGGTGTCGCTAGAAGGGCCAGGTCCCAAGAAAATAACCATGCTGTCATCTGGTCAACAGTGTAATCCGGAAGAAGTTGATAAACGCCGACGATATCGCTTCGATCCACGCACGTGTAGGCGCTCGTTGCTGTAGATGCACCGATCAGGAAAATGCCCTGCAGAACGCAGAAAAAGGTCCTCGTAGGCGTCATTGTCAGTCCCCGTCCATCGTGCCCACAGAATAGGAGCCGGTGAGGTGCTTCTTTTAAAGTGGTGCTCTCAGGTGACGTCACACCGCGACTTCCAGGTATTGTCGTTAGAAGAGCCAGGTCGCCAGAGAATAACCATGCTGTCATCTGGTCAACAGTGTAATCCGGACGAACTTGATAACGCCGACGATATCGCTTCTATCTCCGCACGTGTAGGCGCTCGTTGCCGTAGATGCGCCGATCACGAGATTGCTCTGCAGAACTCAGAACTAGGTCCACGTAGGCGTTATTGCCAGTCTGCGTCCATCGTACCCACAGAATACGAACCGATGAGGTGCTTCCTATATATTGGTGGTCTCAGGTGACGTCACACCGCGACTACCAGGTGGTGTCACTAGAAGAACCAGGTCCCGAGAAATTAACAATGTTGTCATCTGCTCAACAGTGTGATCCGGACGAAGTGTATAAACTCCGACGATATCGCTTCTATCCCCGCACATGTAGGCGCTCGTTGCTGTAGATGCGCCGATCAGGAAAATTCCCTTCAGAACGCAGAAAAAGTCCTCGTAAGTGTCATTGCCAGTCCGGCTCCATCGTGTCCACAGAAGACGAACCGGTGAGGTGCTTCTTGTATATTGGTGGTCTCAGGTGACGTCACACCGCGACTACCAGGTGGTGTCGCTAGAAGAGCCAGGTCGCCAGAAAATAACCATGCTGTCATGTGGTCAACAGTGTAATCCGGACGAAGTTGATAAACGCCGACGATATAGCTTCTATCCCCGCACGTGTAGACGCTTGTTGCTGTAGATGCGCTGATCTGGAAAATGTCTTGCAGAACGCAGAACAAGGTCCTCCTAGGCGTCATTGCCAGCCCACGTCCATCGTATCCACAGAAGACGAACCGGTGAGGTGCTTATTGTATATTGGTGGTCTCAGGTGACGTCACACCGCGACTACCAGGTGGTGTCGCTAGAAGAGCCAGGTCGCCAGAAAATAACCACACTGTCATCTGATCAACAGTGTAATCCAGAAGAAGTTGATAAACGCCGACGATATCGCTTCTATCCACGCACGTGTAGGCGCTCGTTGCTGTAAATGCACCGACCTGGAAAATGCCCTGCAGAACGCAGAACAAGGTCCTCGTAGGCGCCATTGCCAGTCCGCGTCCATCGTGTCCGCAGAAGACGAACCGGTGAGGTGATTGTTTTATAGTGGTGTTCTTGGCTGATGTCACACCGCGACTACCAGGTGGTGTCACTAGAAGAGCCAGGTCGCCAGAAAATAACCATGCTGTCATCTGGTCAACTATGTAATCCGGACGAAGTTGATAAACGCCGACGATATCGCTTCTATCCACGCACGTGTAGGCGCTCGTTGCTGTAGATGCGCCGATCAGGAAAATGCCCTGCAGAACGCAAAACAAGGTCCTCGTTAGCGTCATTGCCAGTCCGCGTCCATCGTGCCCACAGAATACGAACCGGTGACGTGCTTCTTGTATATTGGTGGTCTCAAGTGACGTCACACCGCGACAACCAGGTGGTGTCGCTAGAAGGGCCAGGTCCCAAGAAAATAACCATGCTGTCATCTGGTCGACAGTTCAATTCGGACGAAGTTGATAACGCCGATGATATCGCTTCTATCCCCGCACGTGTAGGCGCTCGTTGCTGTAGATGCGCCGAGCAGGAAATTGCCCTGCAGAACGCAGAACAAGGTCCTCGTAGGCGTCATTGCCAGTCCGCGTCCATCGTGCCTACAGAATACGAACCGGTCAGGTGCTTCTTGTATATTGGTGGTCTCAGGTGACGTCACACCGCGACTACCACGTGGTGTCGCTAGAAGAGCCAGGTCCCGAGAATATAACAATGCTGTCATCTGGTCAACAGTGTAATCCGGACGAAGTTGATAAACGCCGACGATATCGCTTCTATCCCCGCACGTGTAGGCGCTCGTTGCTGTAGATGCGCCGATATGGAAAATGCCCTGCATAACGCAGAACAAAGTCCTCGTTAGCGTTATTGCCAGTCCGCGTCCATCGTGCCCACAGAATACGAACCGGTGAGGTGCTTCTTGTATATTGGTGGTCTCAGTTGACGTCACACCGCGACTACCAAGTAGTGTCGCTAGAAGAGCCAGTTCCCGAGAATACAACAATGCTGTCATCTGGTCAGCAGTGTAATCCGGACGAAGTTGATAAACGCCGACGATATCGCATCTATCCCCGCACGTGCAGACGCTCGTTGATGTAGATGCGCTGATCTGGAAAATGTCTTGCAGAACGCAGAACAAGGTCCTCCTAGGCGTCATTGCCAGCCCACGTCCATCGTATCCACAGAAGACGAACCGGTGAGGTGCTTCTTGTATATTGGTGGTCTCAGGTGACGTCACACCGCGACTACCAGGTGGTGTCGCTAGAAGAGCCAGGTCGCCGGAAAATAACCATACTGTCATCTGGTCAACAGTGTAATCCGGAAGAAGTTGATAAACGCCGACGATATCGCTTCTATCTACGCACGTGTAGGCGCTCGTTGCTGTAAATGCACCGATCAGGAAAATGCCCTGCAGAACGCAGAAAAAGGTCCTCGTAGGCGCCATTGCCAGTCCGCGTCCATCGTGCCCACAGAATACAAACCGGTGACGTGCTTCTTGTATATTGGTGGTCTCAAGTGACGTCACACCGCGACTACCAAGTGGTGTCGCTAGAAGGGCCAGGTCCCAAGAAAATAACCATGCTGTCATCTGGTCAACAGTGTAATCCGGAAGAAGTTGATAAACGCCGACGATATCGCTTCGATCCACGCACGTGTAGGCGCTCGTTGCTGTAGATGCACCGATCAGGAAAATGCCCTGCAGAACGCAGAAAAAGGTCCTCGTAGGCGTCATTGTCAGTCCCCGTCCATCGTGCCCACAGAATAGGAGCCGGTGAGGTGCTTCTTTTAAAGTGGTGCTCTCAGGTGACGTCACACCGCGACTTCCAGGTATTGTCGTTAGAAGAGCCAGGTCCCGAGAATATAACAATGCTGTCATCTGGTCAACAGTGTAATCCGGACGAAGTTGATAAACGCCGACGATATCGCTTCTATCCCCGCACGTGTAGGCGCTCGTTGCTGTAGATGCGCCGATATGGAAAATGCCCTGCATAACGCAGAACAAAGTCCTCGTTAGCGTTATTGCCAGTCCGCGTCCATCGTGCCCACAGAATACGAACCGGTGAGGTGCTTCTTGTATATTGGTGGTCTCAGTTGACGTCACACCGCGACTACCAAGTAGTGTCGCTAGAAGAGCCAGTTCCCGAGAATACAACAATGCTGTCATCTGGTCAGCAGTGTAATCCGGACGAAGTTGATAAACGCCGACGATATCGCATCTATCCCCGCACGTGCAGACGCTCGTTGATGTAGATGCGCTGATCTGGAAAATGTCTTGCAGAGCGCAGAACAAGGTCCTCCTAGGCGTCATTGCCAGCCCACGTCCATCGTATCCACAGAAGACGAACCGGTGAGGTGCTTCTTGTATATTGGTGGTCTCAGGTGACGTCACACCGCGACTACCAGGTGGTATCGCTAGAAGAGCCAGGTCGCCGGAAAATAACCATACTGTCATCTGGTCAACAGTGTAATCCGGAAGAAGTTGATAAACGCCGACGATATCGCTTCTATCCACGCACGTGTAGGCGCTCGTTGCTGTAAATGCACCGACCTGGAAAATGCCCTGCAGAACGCAGAACAAGGTCCTCGTAGGCGCCATTGCCAGTCCGCGTCCATCGTGTCCGCAGAAGACGAACCGGTGAGGTGATTGTTTTATAGTGGTGTTCTTGGCTGATGTCACACCGCGACTACCAGGTGGTGTCACTAGAAGAGCCAGGTCGCCAGAAAATAACCATGCTGTCATCTGGTCAACTATGTAATCCGGACGAAGTTGATAAACGCCGACGATATCGCTTCTATCCACGCACGTGTAGGCGCTCGTTGCTGTAGATGCGCCGATCAGGAAAATGCCCTGCAGAACGCAAAACAAGGTCCTCGTTAGCGTCATTGCCAGTCCGCGTCCATCGTGCCCACAGAATACGAACCGGTGACGTGCTTCTTGTATATTGGTGGTCTCAAGTGACGTCACACCGCGACAACCAGGTGGTGTCGCTAGAAGGGCCAGGTCCCAAGAAAATAACCATGCTGTCATCTGGTCGACAGTTCAATTCGGACGAAGTTGATAACGCCGATGATATCGCTTCTATCCCCGCACGTGTAGGCGCTCGTTGCTGTAGATGCGCCGAGCAGGAAATTGCCCTGCAGAACGCAGAACAAGGTCCTCGTAGGCGTCATTGCCAGTCCGCGTCCATCGTACCCAGAGAATACGAACCGATGAGGTGCTTCTTATATATTGGTGGTCTCAGGTGACGTCACACCGCGACTACCAGGTGGTGTCACTAGAAGAACCAGGTCCCGAGAAATTAACAATGTTGTCATCTAGTCAACAGTGTGATCCGGACGAAGTGTATAAACTCCGACGATATCGCTGCTATCCCCGCACTTGTAGGCGCTCGTTGCTGTAGATGCGCCGATCAGGAAAATTCCCTACAGAACGCAGGAAAAGTCCTCGTAAGTGTCATTGCCAGTCCGCGTCCATCGTACCCACAGAATACGAACCGGTCAGGTGCTTCTTGTATATTGGTGGTCTCAGGTGACGTCACACCGCGACTACCACGTGGTGTCGCTAGAAGAGCCAGGTCCCGAGAATATAACAATGCTGTCATCTGGTCAACAGTGTAATCCGGACGAAGTTGATAAACGCCGACGATATCGCTTCTATCCCCGCACGTGTAGGCGCTCGTTGCTGTAGATGCGCCGATATGGAAAATGCCCTGCATAACGCAGAACAAAGTCCTCGTTAGCGTTATTGCCAGTCCGCGTCCATCGTGCCCACAGAATACGAACCGGTGAGGTGCTTCTTGTATATTGGTGGTCTCAGTTGACGTCACACCGCGACTACCAAGTAGTGTCGCTAGAAGAGCCAGTTCCCGAGAATACAACAATGCTGTCATCTGGTCAGCAGTGTAATCCGGACGAAGTTGATAAACGCCGACGATATCGCATCTATCCCCGCACGTGCAGACGCTCGTTGATGTAGATGCGCTGATCTGGAAAATGTCTTGCAGAACGCAGAACAAGGTCCTCCTAGGCGTCATTGCCAGCCCACGTCCATCGTATCCACAGAAGACGAACCGGTGAGGTGCTTCTTGTATATTGGTGGTCTCAGGTGACGTCACACCGCGACTACCAGGTGGTGTCACTAGAAGAGCCAGGTCGGCGGAAAATACCCATACTGTCATCTGGTCAACAGTGTAATCCGGACGAACTTGATAACGCCGACGATATCGCTTCTATCTCCGCACGTGTAGGCGCTCGTTGCCGTAGATGCGCCGATCACGAGATTGCTCTGCAGAACTCAGAACTAGGTCCACGTAGGCGTTATTGCCAGTCTGCGTCCATCGTACCCACAGAATACGAACCGATGAGGTGCTTCCTATATATTGGTGGTCTCAGGTGACGTCACACCGCGACTACCAGGTGGTGTCACTAGAAGAACCAGGTCCCGAGAAATTAACACTGTTGTCATCTGCTCAACAGTGTGATCCGGACGAAGTGTATAAACTCCGACGATATCGCTTCTATCCCCGCACATGTAGGCGCTCGTTGCTGTAGATGCGCCGATCAGGAAAATTCCCTTCAGAACGCAGAAAAAGTCCTCGTAAGTGTCATTGCAAGTCCGGCTCCATCGTGTCCACAGAAGACGAACCGGTGAGGTGCTTCTTGTATATTGGTGGTCTCAGGTGACGTCACACCGCGACTACCAGGTGGTGTCGCTAGAAGAGCCAGGTCGCCAGAAAATAACCATGCTGTCATGTGGTCAACAGTGTAATCCGGACGAAGTTGATAAACGCCGACGATATAGCTTCTATCCCCGCACGTGTAGACGCTTGTTGCTGTAGATGCGCTGATCTGGAAAATGTCTTGCAGAACGCAGAACAAGGTCCTCCTAGGCGTCATTGCCAGCCCACGTCCATCGTATCCACAGAAGACGAACCGGTGAGGTGCTTATTGTATATTGGTGGTCTCAGGTGACGTCACACCGCGACTACCAGGTGGTGTCGCTAGAAGAGCCAGGTCGCCAGAAAATAACCACACTGTCATCTGATCAACAGTGTAATCCGGAAGAAGTTGATAAACGCCGACGATATCGCTTCTATCCACGCACGTGTAGGCGCTCGTTGCTGTAAATGCACCGACCTGGAAAATGCCCTGCAGAACGCAGAACAAGGTCCTCGTAGGCGCCATTGCCAGTCCGAGTCCATCGTGTCCGCAGAAGACGAACCGGTGAGGTGATTGTTTTATAGTGGTGTTCTTGGCTGATGTCACACCGCGACTACCAGGTGGTGTCACTAGAAGAGCCAGGTCGCCAGAAAATAACCATGCTGTCATCTGGTCAACTATGTAATCCGGACGAAGTTGATAAACGCCGACGATATCGCTTCTATCCACGCACGTGTAGGCGCTCGTTGCTGTAGATGCGCCGATCAGGAAAATGCCCTGCAGAACGCAAAACAAGGTCCTCGTTAGCGTCATTGCCAGTCCGCGTCCATCGTGCCCACAGAATACGAACCGGTGACGTGCTTCTTGTATATTGGTGGTCTCAAGTGACGTCACACCGCGACAACCAGGTGGTGTCGCTAGAAGGGCCAGGTCCCAAGAAAATAACCATGCTGTCATCTGGTCGACAGTTCAATTCGGACGAAGTTGATAACGCCGATGATATCGCTTCTATCCCCGCACGTGTAGGCGCTCGTTGCTGTAGATGCGCCGAGCAGGAAATTGCCCTGCAGAACGCAGAAAAAGGTCCTCGTAGGCGTCATTGCTAGTCCGCGTCCATCGTGCCCACAGAATACGAACCGGTGAGGTGCTTCTTGTATATTGGTGGTCTCAAGTGACGTCACACCGCGACTACCAGGTGGTGTCGCTAGAAGAGTCAGGTCGCCATAAAATAACCATGCTGTCATCTGGTCAACAGTGCAATTCGGACGAAGTTGATAACGCCGACGATATCGCTTCTATCCCCGCACGTGTAGGCGCTCGTTGCTGTAGATGCGCCGATATGAAAAATGCCCTGCATAACGCAGAACAAAGTCCTCGTTAGCGTTATTGCCAGTCCGCGTCCATCGTGCCCACAGAATACGAACCGGTGAGGTGCTTCTTGTATATTGGTGGTCTGAGTTGACGTCACACCGCGACTACCAAGTAGTGTCGCTAGAAGAGCCAGTTCCCGAGAATACAACAATGCTGTCATCTGGTCAGCAGTGTAATCCGGACGAAGTTGATAAACGCCGACGATATCGCATCTATCCCCGCACGTGCAGACGCTCGTTGATGCAGATGTGCTGATCTGGAAAATGTCTTGCAGAACGCAGAACAAGGTCCTCCTAGGCGTCATTGCCAGCCCACGTCCATCGTATCCACAGAAGACGAACCGGTGAGGTGCTTCTTGTATATTGGTGGTCTCAGGTGACGTCACACCGCGACTACCAGGTGGTGTCGCTAGAAGAGCCAGGTCGCCGGAAAATAACCATACTGTCATCTGGTCAACAGTGTAATCCGGAAGAAGTTGATAACGCCGATGATATCGCTTCTATCCCCGCACGTGTAGGCGCTCGTTGCTGTAGATGCGCCGAGCAGGAAATTGCCCTGCAGAACGCAGAACAAGGTCCTCGTAGGCGTCATTGCCAGTCCGCGTCCATCGTGCCTACAGAATACGAACCGGTCAGGTGCTTCTTGTATATTGGTGGTCTCAGGTGACGTCACACCGCGACTACCACGTGGTGTCGCTAGAAGAGCCAGGTCCCGAGAATATAACAATGCTGTCATCTGGTCAACAGTGTAATCCGGACGAAGTTGATAAACGCCGACGATATCGCTTCTATCCCCGCACGTGTAGGCGCTCGTTGCTGTAGATGCGCCGATATGGAAAATGCCCTGCATAACGCAGAACAAAGTCCTCGTTAGCGTTATTGCCAGTCCGCGTCCATCGTGCCCACAGAATACGAACCGGTGAGGTGCTTCTTGTATATTGGTGGTCTCAGTTGACGTCACACCGCGACTACCAAGTAGTGTCGCTAGAAGAGCCAGTTCCCGAGAATACAACAATGCTGTCATCTGGTCAGCAGTGTAATCCGGACGAAGTTGATAAACGCCGACGATATCGCATCTATCCCCGCACGTGCAGACGCTCGTTGATGTAGATGCGCTGATCTGGAAAATGTCTTGCAGAACGCAGAACAAGGTCCTCCTAGGCGTCATTGCCAGCCCACGTCCATCGTATCCACAGAAGACGAACCGGTGAGGTGCTTCTTGTATATTGGTGGTCTCAGGTGACGTCACACCGCGACTACCAGGTGGTGTCGCTAGAAGAGCCAGGTCGCCGGAAAATAACCATACTGTCATTTGGTCAACAGTGTAATCCGGAAGAAGTTGATAAACGCCGACGATATCGCTTCTATCTACGCACGTGTAGGCGCTCGTTGCTGTAAATGCACCGATCAGGAAAATGCCCTGCAGAACGCAGAAAAAGGTCCTCGTAGGCGCCATTGCCAGTCCGCGTCCATCGTGCCCACAGAATACAAACCGGTGACGTGCTTCTTGTATATTGGTGGTCTCAAGTGACGTCACACCGCGACTACCAAGTGGTGTCGCTAGAAGGGCCAGGTCCCAAGAAAATAACTATGCTGTCATGTGGTCAACAGTGTAATCCGGAAGAAGTTGATAAACGCCGACGATATCGCTTCGATCCACGCACGTGTAGGCGCTCGTTGCTGTAGATGCAGCGATCAGGAAAATGCCCTGCAGAACGCAGAAAAAGGTCCTCGTAGGCGTCATTGTCAGTCCCCGTCCATCGTGCCCACAGAATAGGAGCCGGTGAGGTGCTTCTTTTAAAGTGGTGCTCTCAGGTGACGTCACACCGCGACTTCCAGGTATTGTCGTTAGAAGAGCCAGGTCCCGAGAATATCACAATGCTGTCATCTGGTCAACAGTGTAATCCGGACGAAGTTGATAAACGCCGACGATATCGCTTCTATCCCCGCACGTGTAGGCGCTCGTTGCTGTAGATGCGCCGATATGGAAAATGCCCTGCATAACGCAGAACAAAGTCCTCGTTAGCGTTATTGCCAGTCCGCGTCCATCGTGCCCACAGAATACGAACCGGTGAGGTGCTTCTTGTATATTGGTGGTCTCAGTTGACGTCACACCGCGACTACCAAGTAGTGTCGCTAGAAGAGCCAGTTCCCGAGAATACAACAATGCTGTCATCTGGTCAGCAGTGTAATCCGGACGAAGTTGATAAACGCCGACGATATCGCATCTATCCCCGCACGTGCAGACGCTCGTTGATGTAGATGCGCTGATCTGGAAAATGTCTTGCAGAGCGCAGAACAAGGTCCTCCTAGGCGTCATTGCCAGCCCACGTCCATCGTATCCACAGAAGACGAACCGGTGAGGTGCTTCTTGTATATTGGTGGTCTCAGGTGACGTCACACCGCGACTACCAGGTGGTATCGCTAGAAGAGCCAGGTCGCCGGAAAATAACCATACTGTCATCTGGTCAACAGTGTAATCCGGAAGAAGTTGATAAACGCCGACGATATCGCTTCTATCCACGCACGTGTAGGCGCTCGTTGCTGTAAATGCACCGACCTGGAAAATGCCCTGCAGAACGCAGAACAAGGTCCTCGTAGGCGCCATTGCCAGTCCGCGTCCATCGTGTCCGCAGAAGACGAACCGGTGAGGTGATTGTTTTATAGTGGTGTTCTTGGCTGATGTCACACCGCGACTACCAGGTGGTGTCACTAGAAGAGCCAGGTCGCCAGAAAATAACCATGCTGTCATCTGGTCAACTATGTAATCCGGACGAAGTTGATAAACGCCGACGATATCGCTTCTATCCACGCACGTGTAGGCGCTCGTTGCTGTAGATGCGCCGATCAGGAAAATGCCCTGCAGAACGCAAAACAAGGTCCTCGTTAGCGTCATTGCCAGTCCGCGTCCATCGTGCCCACAGAATACGAACCGGTGACGTGCTTCTTGTATATTGGTGGTCTCAAGTGACGTCACACCGCGACAACCAGGTGGTGTCGCTAGAAGGGCCAGGTCCCAAGAAAATAACCATGCTGTCATCTGGTCGACAGTTCAATTCGGACGAAGTTGATAACGCCGATGATATCGCTTCTATCCCCGCACGTGTAGGCGCTCGTTGCTGTAGATGCGCCGAGCAGGAAATTGCCCTGCAGAACGCAGAACAAGGTCCTCGTAGGCGTCATTGCCAGTCCGCGTCCATCGTATCCAGAGAATACGAACCGATGAGGTGCTTCTTATATATTGGTGGTCTCAGGTGACGTCACACCGCGACTACCAGGTGGTGTCACTAGAAGAACCAGGTCCCGAGAAATTAACAATGTTGTCATCTAGTCAACAGTGTGATCCGGACGAAGTGTATAAACTCCGACGATATCGCTGCTATCCCCGCACTTGTAGGCGCTCGTTGCTGTAGATGCGCCGATCAGGAAAATTCCCTTCAGAACGCAGGAAAAGTCCTCGTAAGTGTCATTGCCAGTCCGCGTCCATCGTACCCACAGAATACGAACCGGTCAGGTGCTTCTTGTATATTGGTGGTCTCAGGTGACGTCACACCGCGACTACCACGTGGTGTCGCTAGAAGAGCCAGGTCCCGAGAATATAACAATGCTGTCATCTGGTCAACAGTGTAATCCGGACGAAGTTGATAAACGCCGACGATATCGCTTCTATCCCCGCACGTGTAGGCGCTCGTTGCTGTAGATGCGCCGATATGGAAAATGCCCTGCATAACGCAGAACAAAGTCCTCGTTAGCGTTATTGCCAGTCCGCGTCCATCGTGCCCACAGAATACGAACCGGTGAGGTGCTTCTTGTATATTGGTGGTCTCAGTTGACGTCACACCGCGACTACCAAGTAGTGTCGCTAGAAGAGCCAGTTCCCGAGAATACAACAATGCTGTCATCTGGTCAGCAGTGTAATCCGGACGAAGTTGATAAACGCCGACGATATCGCATCTATCCCCGCACGTGCAGACGCTCGTTGATGTAGATGCGCTGATCTGGAAAATGTCTTGCAGAACGCAGAACAAGGTCCTCCTAGGCGTCATTGCCAGCCCACGTCCATCGTATCCACAGAAGACGAACCGGTGAGGTGCTTCTTGTATATTGGTGGTCTCAGGTGACGTCACACCGCGACTACCAGGTGGTGTCACTAGAAGAGCCAGGTCGGCGGAAAATACCCATACTGTCATCTGGTCAACAGTGTAATCCGGACGAAGTTGATAACGCCGACGATATCGCTTCTATCCCCGCACGTGTAGGCGCTCGTTGCTGTAGATGCGCCGATATGAAAAATGCCCTGCATAACGCAGAACAAAGTCCTCGTTAGCGTTATTGCCAGTCCGCGTCCATCGTGCCCACAGAATACGAACCGGTGAGGTGCTTCTTGTATATTGGTGGTCTGAGTTGACGTCACACCGCGACTATCAAGTAGTGTCGCTAGAAGAGCCAGTTCCCGAGAATACAACAATGCTGTCATCTGGTCAGCAGTGTAATCCGGACGAAGTTGATAAACGCCGACGATATCGCATCTATCCCCGCACGTGCAGACGCTCGTTGATGCAGATGTGCTGATCTGGAAAATGTCTTGCAGAACGCAGAACAAGGTCCTCCTAGGCGTCATTGCCAGCCCACGTCCACCGTATCCACAGAAGACGAACCGGTGAGGTGCTTCTTGTATATTGGTGGTCTCAGGTGACGTCACACCGCGACTACCAGGTGGTGTCGCTAGAAGAGCCAGGTCGCCGGAAAATAACCATACTGTCATCTGGTCAACAGTGTAATCCGGAAGAAGTTGATAAACGCCGACGATATCGCTTCTATCTACGCACGTGTAGGCGCTCGTTGCTGTAAATGCACCGAACAGGAAAATGCCCTGCAGAACGCAGAAAAAGGTCCTCGTAGGCGCCATTGCCAGTCCGCGTCCATCGTGCCCACAGAATACAAACCGGTGACGTGCTTCTTGTATATTGGTGGTCTCAAGTGACGTCACAACCGCGACTACCAGGTGGTGTCGCTAGAAGAGCCAGGTCGCCGGAAAATAACCATACTGTCATCTGGTCAACAGTGTAATCCGGAAGAAGTTGATAAACGCCGACGATATCGCTTCTATCTACGCACGTGTAGGCGCTCGTTGCTGTAAATGCACCGAACAGGAAAATGCCCTGCAGAACGCAGAAAAAGGTCCTCGTAGGCGCCATTGCCAGTCCGCGTCCATCGTGCCCACAGAATACAAACCGGTGACGTGCTTCTTGTATATTGGTGGTCTCAAGTGACGTCACACCGCGACTACCAAGTGGTGTCGCTAGAAGGGCCAGGTCCCAAGAAAATAACCATGCTGTCATCTGGTCAACAGTGTAATCCGGAAGAAGTTGATAAACGCCGACGATATCGCTTCGATCCACGCACGTGTAGGCGCTCGTTGCTGTAGATGCACCGATCAGGAAAATGCCCTGCAGAACGCAGAAAAAGGTCCTCGTAGGCGTCATTGTCAGTCCCCGTCCATCGTGCCCACAGAATAGGAGCCGGTGAGGTGCTTCTTTTAAAGTGGTGCTCTCAGGTGACGTCACACCGCGACTTCCAGGTATTGTCGTTAGAAGAGCCAGGTCGCCAGAGAATAACCATGCTGTCATCTGGTCAACAGTGTAATCCGGACGAACTTGATAACGCCGACGATATCGCTTCTATCTCCGCACGTGTAGGCGCTCGTTGCCGTAGATGCGCCGATCACGAGATTGCTCTGCAGAACTCAGAACTAGGTCCACGTAGGCGTTATTGCCAGTCTGCGTCCATCGTACCCACAGAATACGAACCGATGAGGTGCTTCCTATATATTGGTGGTCTCAGGTGACGTCACACCGCGACTACCAGGTGGTGTCACTAGAAGAACCAGGTCCCGAGAAATTAACAATGTTGTCATCTGCTCAACAGTGTGATCCGGACGAAGTGTATAAACTCCGACGATATCGCTTCTATCCCCGCACATGTAGGCGCTCGTTGCTGTAGATGCGCCGATCAGGAAAATTCCCTTCAGAACGCAGAAAAAGTCCTCGTAAGTGTCATTGCCAGTCCGGCTCCATCGTGTCCACAGAAGACGAACCGGTGAGGTGCTTCTTGTATATTGGTGGTCTCAGGTGACGTCACACCGCGACTACCAGGTGGTGTCGCTAGAAGAGCCAGGTCGCCAGAAAATAACCATGCTGTCATGTGGTCAACAGTGTAATCCGGACGAAGTTGATAAACGCCGACGATATAGCTTCTATCCCCGCACGTGTAGACGCTTGTTGCTGTAGATGCGCTGATCTGGAAAATGTCTTGCAGAACGCAGAACAAGGTCCTCCTAGGCGTCATTGCCAGCCCACGTCCATCGTATCCACAGAAGACGAACCGGTGAGGTGCTTATTGTATATTGGTGGTCTCAGGTGACGTCACACCGCGACTACCAGGTGGTGTCGCTAGAAGAGCCAGGTCGCCAGAAAATAACCACACTGTCATCTGATCAACAGTGTAATCCGGAAGAAGTTGATAAACGCCGACGATATCGCTTCTATCCACGCACGTGTAGGCGCTCGTTGCTGTAAATGCACCGACCTGGAAAATGCCCTGCAGAACGCAGAACAAGGTCCTCGTAGGCGCCATTGCCAGTCCGCGTCCATCGTGTCCGCAGAAGACGAACCGGTGAGGTGATTGTTTTATAGTGGTGTTCTTGGCTGATGTCACACCGCGACTACCAGGTGGTGTCACTAGAAGAGCCAGGTCGCCAGAAAATAACCATGCTGTCATCTGGTCAACTATGTAATCCGGACGAAGTTGATAAACGCCGACGATATCGCTTCTATCCACGCAGGTGTAGGCGCTCGTTGCTGTAGATGCGCCGATCAGGAAAATGCCCTGCAGAACGCAAAACAAGGTCCTCGTTAGCGTCATTGCCAGTCCGCGTCCATCGTGCCCACAGAATACGAACCGGTGACGTGCTTCTTGTATATTGGTGGTCTCAAGTGACGTCACACCGCGACAACCAGGTGGTGTCGCTAGAAGGGCCAGGTCCCAAGAAAATAACCATGCTGTCATCTGGTCGACAGTTCAATTCGGACGAAGTTGATAACGCCGATGATATCGCTTCTATCCCCGCACGTGTAGGCGCTCGTTGCAGTAGATGCGCCGAGCAGGAAATTGCCCTGCAGAACGCACAACAAGGTCCTCGTAGGCGTCATTGCCAGTCCGCGTCCATCGTGCCTACAGAATACGAACCGGTCAGGTGCTTCTTGTATATTGGTGGTCTCAGGGGACGTCACACCGCGACTACCACGTGGTGTCGCTAGAAGAGCCAGGTCCCGAGAATATAACAATGCTGTCATCTGGTCAACAGTGTAATCCGGACGAAGTTGATAACGCCGACGATATCGCTTCTATCCCCGCACGTGTAGGCGCTCGTTGCTGTAGATGCGCCGATATGGAAAATGCCCTGCATAACGCAGAACAAAGTCCTCGTTAGCGTTATTACCAGTCCGCGTCCATCGTGCCCACAGAATACGAACCGGTGAGGTGCTTCTTGTATATTGGTGGTCTCAGTTGACGTCCACACCGCGACTACCAAGTAGTGTCGCTAGAAGAGCCAGTTCCCGAGAATACAACAATGCTGTCATCTGGTCAGCAGTGTAATCCGGACGAAGTTGATAAACGCCGACGATATCGCATCTATCCCCGCACGTGCAGACGCTCGTTGATGTAGATGCGCTGATCTGGAAAATGTCTTGCAGAGCGCAGAACAAGGTCCTCCTAGGCGTCATTGCCAGCCCACGTCCATCGTATCCACAGAAGACGAACCGGTGAGGTGCTTCTTGTATATTGGTGGTCTCAGGTGACGTCACACCGCGACTACCAGGTGGTATCGCTAGAAGAGCCAGGTCGCCGGAAAATAACCATACTGTCATCTGGTCAACAGTGTAATTCGGAAGAAGTTGATAAACGCCGACGATATCGCTTCTATCCACGCACGTGTAGGCGCTCGTTGCTGTAAATGCACCGACCTGGAAAATGCCCTGCAGAACGCAGAACAAGGTCCTCGTAGGCGCCATTGCCAGTCCGCGTCCATCGTGTCCGCAGAAGACGAACCGGTGAGGTGATTGTTTTATAGTGGTGTTCTTGGCTGATGTCACACCGCGACTACCAGGTGGTGTCACTAGAAGAGCCAGGTCGCCAGAAAATAACCATGCTGTCATCTGGTCAACTATGTAATCCGGACGAAGTTGATAAACGCCGACGATATCGCTTCTATCCACGCACGTGTAGGCGCTCGTTGCTGTAGATGCGCCGATCAGGAAAATGCCCTGCAGAACGCAAAACAAGGTCCTCGTTAGCGTCATTGCCAGTCCGCGTCCATCGTGCCCACAGAATACGAACCGGTGACGTGCTTCTTGTATATTGGTGGTCTCAAGAGACGTCACACCGCGACCACCAGGTGGTGTCGCTAGAAGGGCCAGGTCCCAAGAAAATAACCATGCTGTCATCTGGTCGACAGTTCAATTCGGACGAAGTTGATAACGCCGATGATATCGCTTCTATCCCCGCACGTGTAGGCGCTCGTTGCTGTAGATGCGCCGAGCAGGAAATTGCCCTGCAGAACGCAGAACAAGGTCCTCGTAGGCGTCATTGCCAGTCCGCGTCCATCGTGCCTACAGAATACGAACCGGTCAGGTGCTTCTTGTATATTGGTGGTCTCAGGTGACGTCACACCGCGACTACCACGTGGTGTCGCTAGAAGAGCCAGGTCCCGAGAATATAACAATGCTGTCATCTGGTCAACAGTGTAATCCGGACGAAGTTGATAAACGCCGACGATATCGCTTCTATCCCCGCACGTGTAGGCGCTCGTTGCTGTAGATGCGCCGATATGGAAAATGCCCTGCATAACGCAGAACAAAGTCCTCGTTAGCGTTATTGCCAGTCCGCGTCCATCGTGCCCACAGAATACGAACCGGTGAGGTGCTTCTTGTATATTGGTGGTCTCAGTTGACGTCACACCGCGATTACCAAGTAGTGTCGCTAGAAGAGCCAGTTCCCGAGAATACAACAATGCTGTCATCTGGTCAGCAGTGTAATCCGGACGAAGTTGATAAACGCCGACGATGTCGCATCTATCCCCGCACGTGCAGATGCTCGTTGATGTAGATGCGCTGATCTGGAAAATGTCTTGCAGAACGCAGAACAAGGTCCTCCTAGGCGTCATTGCCAGCCCACGTCCATCGTATCCACAGAAGACGAACCGGTGAGGTGCTTCTTGTATATTGGTGGTCTCAGGTGACGTCACACCGCGACTACCAGGTGGTGTCACTAGAAGAGCCAGGTCGGCGGAAAATAACCATACTGTCATCTGGTCAACAGTGTAATCCGGAAGAAGTTGATAAACGCCGACGATATCGCTTCTATCTACGCACGTGTAGGCGCTCGTTGCTGTAAATGCACCGATCAGGAAAATGCCCTGCAGAACGCAGAAAAAGGTCCTCGTAGGCGTCATTGCTAGTCCGCGTCCATCGTGCCCACAGAATACGAACCGGTGAGGTGCTTCTTGTATATTGGTGGTCTCAGGTGACGTCACACCGTGACTACCAGGTGGTGTCGCTAGAAGAGCCAGGTCGCCAGAAAATAACCATGCTGTCATCTGGTCAACTGTAATCCGGGCGAAGTTGATAAACGCCGACGATATCGCTTCTATCCCCGCACGTGTAGGCGCTCGTTGCTGTAGATGTGCCGATCAGGAAAATTCCCTTCAGAACGCAGAAAAAGTCCTCGTAAGTGTCATTGCAGGTCCGGGTCCATCGTGTCCACAGAAGACGAACCGCTGACGTGCTTCTTGTATATTGGTGGTCTCAGGTGACGTCACTCCGCGACTACCAGGTGGTGTCGCTAGAAGGGCCAGGTCCCAAGAAAATAACAATGCTGTCATCTGGTCAACAGTGTAATCCGGACGAAGTTGATAAACGCCGACGATATCGCTTCTATCCCCGCACGTGAAGGCGCTCGTTGCTGTAGATGCGTCGATCTGGAAAATGTCCTGCAGAACGCAGAAGAAGGTCCTCGTTGGCGTCATTGCCAGTCCGCGTCCATCGTGTCCGCAGAAGACGAACCGGTGAGGTGATTGTTTAATAGTGGTGTTCTTGGGTGACGTCACACTGCGACTACCAGGTGGTGTCGCTAGAAGAGCCAGGTCGCCAGAAAATGACCATGCTGTCATCTGGTCAACTTTAATCCGGACGAAGTTGATAAACGCCGACGATATCGCTTCTATCCAAGCATGTGTTGGCGCTCGTTGCTGTAGATGCGCCGATCAGGAAAATGCCCTGCAGAACGCAGAACAAGGTCCTCGTTAGCATCATTGCCAGTCCGCGTCCATCGTGCTTACAGAATACGAACCGCTGACGTGCTTCTTGTATATTGGTGGTCTCAGGTGACGTCACACCGCGACTTCCAGGTATTGTCGCTAGAAGAGTCAGGTCGCCAGAAAATATCCATGCTGTCATCTGGTCAACAGTGTAATCCGGACGAAGTTGATAAGCGCCGACGATATCGCTTCTATACCCGCACGTGTAGACGCTCGTTGCTGTAGATGCGTCGATCCGGAAAATGTCCTGCAGAACGCAGAACAAGGTCCTCGTAGGCGTCATTACCAGTCCGCGTCCATCGTGTCCGCAGAAGACCAACCGGTGAGGTGATTGTTTTATAGTGGTGTTCTTGGGTGACGTCACACTGCGACTACCAGGTGGTGTCGCTAGAAGGGCCAGGTCCCAAGAAAATAACAATGCTGTCATCTGGTCAACACTGTAATCCGGACGAAGTTGATAAACGCCGAAGATATCGCTTCTATCCCCGCATGTGTAGGCGCTCGTTGCTGTAGATGCGCCAATCTGGAAATTGCCCTGCAGGACGCAGAACAAGGCCCTCGTAGGCGTCATTGGCAGTCCCCGTCCATCGTGCCCACAGAATAGGAACCGGTGAGGTGCTTCTTTTAAAGTGGTGCTCTCAGGTGACGTCCCACCGCGACTTCCTGGTATTGTCGCTAGAAGTGTCAGGCCGCCAGAAAATAACCATGCTCTCATCTGGTCAACAGTGTAATCCGAACGAAGTTGATAAACGCCAACGATATCGCTTCTATCCCCGCACGTGAAGCCGCTCGTTGCTGTAGATTCGCCGATCTGGAAAATGCCCTACAGAACGCAGAACAAGGTCCTCGTAGGCGTCATTGCCAGTCCGCGTCCATCGTGCCCACAGAATACGAACCGCTGACGTGCTTCTTGTATATTGGTGGTCTCAGGTGACGTCACACTGCGACTATCAGGTGGTGTCGCTAGAAGAGTCAGGTCGCCAGAAAATAACCATGCTCTCATCTGGTCAACAGTGTAATCCGGACGAAGTTGATAAACGCCGACGATATCGCTTCTATCCCCGCACGTGAAGGCGCTCGTTGCTGCAGATGCGCCGATCAGGAAATTGCCCTGCAGAACGCAGAACAAGACCCTCGTAGGCGTCATTGGCAGTCCCCGTCCATCGTGCCCACAGAATAGGAACCGGTGAGGTGCTTCTTTTAAAGTGGTGCTCTCAGGTGACGTCACACCGCGACTTCCAGGTATTGTCGTTAGAAGAGCCAGGTCGCCAGAGAATAACCATGCTGCCATCTGGTCAACAGTGTAATCCGGACGAACTTGATAACGCCGACGATATCGCTTCTATACCCGCACGTGTAGACGCTCGTTGCTGTAGATGCGCCGATCACGAAATTGCCCTGCAGAACGCAGAACTAGGTCCACGTAGGCGTCATTGCCAGTCTGCGTCCGTCGTACCTAGAGAATACGAACCGATGAGGTGCTTCTTATATATTGGTGGTCTCAGGTGACGTCACACCGCGTCTACCAGGTGGTGTCACTAGATGAACCAGGTTCCGAGAAATTAACAATGTTGTCATCTGGTCAACAGTGTTATCCGGACGAAGTGTATAAACTCCGACGATATCGCTTCTATCCCCGCACTTGTAGGCGCTCGTTGCTGTAGAGGCGCCGATCAGGAAAATTCCCTTCAGAACGCAGAAAAAGTCCTCGTAAGTGTCATTGCCAGTCCGCGTCCATCGTACCCACAGAATACGAACCGATGAGGTGCTTCTTATATATTGGTGGTCTCCGGTGACGTCACACCGCGACTACCAGGTGGTGTCACTAGAAGAGCCAAGTCCCGAGAAATTAACAATGTTGTCATCTGGTCAACAGTGTGATCCAGACGAACTGTATAAACTCCGACGATATCGCTTCTATCCCCGCACGTGTAGGCGCTCGTTGCTGTATATGCACCGATCAGGAAAATGCCCTGCAGAACGCAGAACAAGGTCCTCGTAGGCGTCATTGCCAGTCCGCGTCCATCGTGCCCACAGACTACGAACCGGTGAGGTGCTTCTTGTATATTGGTGGTCTCAGGTGACGGCACACCGTGACTACTAGGTAGTGTCGCTAGAAGAGCCAGGTCCCGAGAATATAACAATGCTGTAATCTGGTCAACAGTGTATTCCGGACGAAGTTGATAAGTGCCGACGATATCGCTTCTATACCCGAACGTGTAGACGCTCGTTGCTGTAGATGCGTCGATCTGGAAAATGTCCTGCAGAACGCAGAACAAGGTCCTCGTAGGCTTCATTGCTGTCCGCGTCCATCGTGTCTGCAGAAGACGAACCGGTGAGGTGATTGTTTAATAGTGGTGTTCTTGGGTGACGTCACACTGCGACTACCAGGTGGTGTCGCTAGAAGAGCCAAGTCGCCAGAAAATGACCATGCTGTCATCTGGTCAACTTTAATCCGGACGAAGTTGATAAACGCCGACGATATCGCTTCTATCCAAGCATGTGTAGGCGCTCGTTGCTGTAGATGAGCCGATCAGGAAAATGCCCTGCAGAACGCAGAACAAGGTCCTCGTTAGCATCATTGCCAGTCCGCGTCCATCGTGCTTACAGAATACGAACCGCTGACGTGCTTCTTGTATATTGGTGGTCTCAGGTGACGTCACTCCGCGACTACCAGGTGGTGTCGCTAGAAGGGCCAGGTCCCAAGAAAATAACAATGCTGTCATCTGGTCAACAGTGTAATCCGGACGAAGTTCATAAACGCCGACGATATCGCTTCTATCCCCGCACGTGAAGGCGCTCGTTGCTGCAGATGCGCCGATCAGGAAATTGCCCTGCAGAACGCAGAACAAGGCCCTCGTAGGCGTCATTGGCAGTCCCCGTCCATCGTGCCCACAGAATAGGAACCGGTGAGGTGCTTCTTTTAAAGTCGTGCCCTCAGGTGACGTCACACCGCGACTTCCAGGTATTGTCGTTAGAAGAGCCAGGTCGCCAGAGAATAACCATGCTGCCATCTGGTCAACAGTGTAATCCGGACGAACTTGATAACGCCGTCGATATCGCTTCTATCTCCGCACGTGTAGGCGCTCGTTGCCGTAGATGCGCCGATCACGAAATTCCCCTGCAGAACGCAGAACTAGGTCCACGTAGGCGTCATTGCCAGTCTGCGTCCATCGTACCCAGAGAATACGAACCGATGAGGTGCTTCTTATATATTGGTGGTCTCAGGTGACGTCACACCGCGACTACCAGGTGGTGTCACTAGAAGAACCAGGTCCCGAGAAATTAACAATGTTGTCATCTGGTCAACAGTGTGATCCGGACGAAGTGTATAAACTCCGACGATATCGCTTCTATCCCCGCACTTGTAGGCGCTCGTTGCTGTAGATGCGCCGATCAGGAAAATTCCCTTCAGAACGCAGAAAAAGTCCTCGTAAGTGTCATTGCCAGTCCGCGTCCATCATACCCACAGAATACGAACCGATGAGGTGCTTCTTATATATTGGTGGTCTCAGGTGACGTCACACCGCGACTACCAGGTGGTGTCACTAGAAGAGCCAGGTCCCGAGAAATTAACAATGTTGTCATCTGGTCAACAGTGTGATCCGGACGAAGTGTATAAACTCCGACGATATCGCTTCTATCCCCGCACGTGTAGGCGCTCGTTGCTGTAGATGCACCGATCAGGAAAATGCCCTGCAGAACGCAGAAAAAGGTCCTCGTAGGCATCATTGCCAGTCCGCGTCCATCGTGTTTGCAGAAGACGAACCGGTGAGGTGATTGTTTTATAGTGGTGTTATTGGGTGACGTCACACCGCGACTACCAGGTGGTGTCTCTAGAAGAACCAGGTCCCCAGAAAATAACCATGCTGTCATCTGGTCAACTGTAATCCGGACTAAGTTGATAAATGCCGACGATATCGCTTCTATACCAGCATGTGTAGGCGCTCGTTGCTGTAGATGCGCCGATCAGGAAAATGCCCTGCAGAACGCAGAACAAGGTCCTCGTTAGCGTCATTGCCAGTCCGCGTCCATCGTGCCCACAGATTACAAACCGGTGACGTGCTTCTTGTATATTGGTGGTCTCAAGTGACGTCACACCGCGACTACCAGGTGGTGTCACTAGAAGGGCCAGGTCCCATGAAAATAACCATGCTGTCATCTGGTCAACAGTGTAATCCGGACGAAGTTGATAAACGCCGACGATATCGCTTCTATCCCTGCACGTGTAGGCGCTCGTTGCTGGAGATGCGCTGATCAGGAAATTGCCCTGCAGAACGCAGAACAAGGTCCTCGTAAGCGTCATTGCCAGTCCGCGTCCATAGTTCCCACAGAACACGAACCGGTTAGGTGCTTGTTTTATAGTGGTGCTTTCAGGTGACGTCACACCGCGACTTCCAGGTATTGTCGCTAGAAGAGTCAGGTCGCCAGAAAATAACCATGCTCTCATCTGGTCAACAGTGTAATCCCGACGAAGTTGATAAACGCCAACGATATCGCTTCTACCCCCGCACGTGTAGCCGCTCGTTGCTGTAGATGCGCTGATCTGGAAAATGTCTTGCAGAACGCAGAACAAGGTCCTCCTAGGCGTCATTGCCTACCCACGTCCACCGTATCCACAGAAGACGAACCGGTGAGGAGCTTCTTGCATATTGGTGGTCTCATGTGACGTCACACCGCGACTACCATGTGGTGTCGCTAGAAGAACCAGGTCGCCAGAAAATAACCATACTGTCATCTGGTCAACAGTGTAATCCGGAAGAAGTTGATAAACGCCGACGATATCGCTTCTATCCACGCACGTGTAGGCGCTCGTTGCTGTAGATGCACCGATCAGGGAAATGCCCTGCAGAACGCAGAACAAGGTCCTCGTTAGCGTCATTGCCAGTCCGCGTCCATCGTGCCCACAGAATACGAACCGGTGACGTGATTCTTGTATATTGGTGGTCTCAAGTGACGTCACACCGCGACCACCAGGGGGTGTCGCTAGAAGGGCCAGGTCCCAAGAAAAACAATGCTGTCATCTGGTCAACAGTGTAATCCGGACGAAGTTGATAAACGCCGACGATATCGCTTCTATCCCCGCACGTGTAGGCGCTCGTTGCTGTAGATGCGCCGATCTGGAAAATGCCCTGCATAACGCAGAACAAGGTCCACGTTAGCGTCATTGCCAGTCCGCGTCCATCGTACCCACAGAATACGAACCGATGAGGTGCTTCTTATATATTGGTGGTCTCAGGTGACGTCACACCGCGACTACCAGGTGGTGTCACTAGAAGAGTCAGGTCACCAGAAAATAACTATGCTCTCATCTGGTCAACAGTGTAATCCGGACGAAGTTGATAAACGCCAACGATATCGCTTCTATCCCTGCACGTGCAGCCGCTCGTTGCTGTAGATTCGCCGATCTGGAAAATGCCCTGCAGAACGCAGAACAAGGTCCTCGTAGGCGTCATTGCCAGTCCGCGTCCATCGTGCCCACAGAATACGAACCGCTGACGTGCTTCTTGTATATTGGTGGTCTCAGGTGACGTCACACCGCGACTACCAGGTGGCGTCGCTAGAAGGGCCAGGTCCCAAGAAAAACAATGCTGTCATCTGGTCAACAGTGTAATCCGGACGAAGTTGATAAACGCCGACGATATCGCTTCTATCCCCGCACGTGTAGGCGCTCGTTGCTGTAGATGCGCCGATCTGGAAAATGCCCTGCATTACGCAGAACAAGGTCCACGTTAGCGTCATTGCCAGTCCGCGTCCATCGTACCCACAGAATACGAACCGATGAGGTGCTTCTTATATATTGGTGGTCTCAGGTGACTTCACACCGCGACTACCAGGTGGTGTCACTAGAAGAGCCAGGTCCCGAGAAATTAACAATGTTGTCATCTGGTCAACAGTGTGATCCCGGCGAAGTGTATAAACTCCGACGATATCGCTTCTATCCCCGCACGTGTAGGCGCTCGTTGCTGTATATGCGCCGATCAGGAAAATTCCCTTCAGAACGCAGAAAAAGGTCCTCGTAGGCGTCATTGCCAGTCCGCGTCCATCGTGTCCACAGAACACGATGCGTTGAGGTGCTTCTTTTATAGTGGTGTTCTTGGGTGACGTCGCACCACGACTACCAGGTGGTGTCGCTAGAAGAGCCAGGTCCCGAGAAATTAACCATGCTGTCATCTGGTCAACTATAATCCGGACTAAGTTGATAAATGCCGACGATATCGCTTCTATACCAGCATGTGTAGGCGCTCGTTGCTTTAGATGCGCCGATCAGGAAAATGCCCTGCAGAACGCAGAACAAGGTCCTCGTAAGTGTCATTGCCAGTCCGGGTCCATCGTGTCCACAGAAGACGAACCGGTGAGGTGCTTCTTGTATATTGGTGGTCTCAGGTGACGTCACACCGCGACTTCCAGTTATTGTCGCTAGAAGAGTCAGGTCGCCAGAAAATAACCATGCTGTCATCTGGTCAACAGTGTAATCCGGACGAAGTGTATAAACTCCGACGATATCGCTTCTATCCCCGCATGTGTAGGCGCTCGTTGCTGTAGATGCACCGATCAGGAAAATGCCCTGCAGAGCGCAGAAAAAGGTCCTCGTAGGCATCATTCCCAGTCCGCGTCCATCGTGTTTGCAGAAGACGAACCGGTGAGGTGATTGTTTTATAGTGGTGTTCTTGGGTGACGTCACACCGCGACTACCAGGTGGTGTCTCTAGAAGAGCCAGGTCCCGAGAAATTAACCATGCTGTCATCTGGTCAACTGTAATCCGGACTAAGTTGATAAATGCCGACGATATCGCTTCTATACCAGCATGTGTAGGCGCTCGTTGCTTTAGATGCGCCGATCAGGAAAATGCCCTGCAGAACGCAGAACAAGGTCCTCGTTAGCGTCTTTGCCAGTCCGCGTCCATCGTGCCCACAGAATACAAACCGGTGACGTGCTTCTTGTATATTGGTGGTCTCAATTGACGTCACACCGCGACTACCAGGTGGTGTCGCTAGCAGGGCCAGGTCCCATGAAAATAACCATGCTGTCATCTGGTCAACAGTGTAATCCGGACGAAGTTGATAAACGCCGACGATATCGCTTCTATCCCTGCACGTGTAGGCGCTCGTTGCTGGAGATGCGCTGATCAGGAAATTGCCCTGCAGAACGCAGAACAAGGTCCTCGTAGGCGTCATTGCCAGTCCGCGTCCATTGTGCCCACAGAACACGAACCGCTTAGGTGCTTGTTTTATAGTTGTGCTCTCAGGTGACGTCACACCGCGACTTCCAGGTATTGTCGCTAGAAGAGTCAGGTCGCCAGAAAATAACCATGCTCTCATCTGGTCAACAGTGTAATCCGGACGAAGTTGATAAACGCCAACGATATCGCTTCTATCCCCGCACGTGTAGCCGCTCGTTGCTGTAGATTCGCCGATCTGGAAAATGCCCTGCAGAACGCAGAACAAGGTCCTCGTAGGCGTCATTGCCAGTCCGCGTCCATCGTGCCCACAGAATACGAACCGGTGAGGTGCTTCTTGTATATTGGTGGTCTCAGGTGACGGCACACCGTGACTACTAGGTAGTGTCGCTAGAAGAGCCAGGTCCCGAGAATATAACAATGCTGCAATCTGGTCAACAGTGTATTCCGGACGAAGTTGATAAGCGCCGACGATATCGCTTCTATACCCGAACGTGTAGACGCTCGTTGCTGTAGATGCATCGATCTGGAAAATGTCCTGCAGAACGCAGAACAAGGTCCTCGTAGGCGTCATTGCCAGTCCGCGTCCATCGTGTCCGCAGAAGACGAACCGGTGAGGTGATTGTTTAATAGTGGTGTTCTTGGGTGACGTCACACTGCGACTACCAGGTGGTGTCGCTAGAAGAGTCAGGTCGCCAGAAAATAACCATGCTCTCATCTGGTCAACAGTGTAATCCGGACGAAGTTGATAAACGCCAACGATATCGCTTCTATCCCCGCACGTGCAGCCGCTCGTTGCTGTAGATTCGCCGATCTGGAAAATGCCCTGCAGAACGCAGAACAAGGTCCTCGTAGGCGTCATTGCCAGTCCGCGTCCATCGTACCCACAGAATACGAACCGATGAGGTGCTTCTTATATATTGGTGGTCTCAGGTGACGTCACACCGCGACTACCAGGTGGTGTCACTAGAAGAGCCAGGTCCCGAGAAATTACCAAGGTTGT
Organism: Amblyomma americanum; assembly: GCF_052857255.1. Lineage (NCBI taxonomy): Eukaryota > Metazoa > Arthropoda > Arachnida > Ixodida > Ixodidae > Amblyomma > Amblyomma americanum. The sequence continues at coordinate 177,588,038 of NC_135502.1, read as the reverse complement.
CATCTGGTCAACAGTGTGATCCGGGCGAAGTGTATAAACTCCGACGATATCGCTTCTATCCCCGCACGTGTAGGCGCTCGTTGCCGTAGATGCGCCGATCACGAAATTCCCCTGCAGAACGCAGAACTAGGTCCACGTAGGCGTCATTGCCAGTCTGCGTCCATCGTACCCAGAGAATACGAACCGATGAGGTGCTTCTTATATATTGGTGGTCTCAGGTGACGTCACACCGCGACTACCAGGTGGTGTCACTAGAAGAACCAGGTCCCGAGAAATTAACAATGTTGTCATCTGGTCAACAGTGTGATCCGGACGAAGTGTATAAACTCCGACGATATCGCTTCTATCCCCGCACTTGTAGGCGCTCGTTGCTGTAGATGCGCCGATCAGGAAAATTCCCTTCAGAACGCAGAAAAAGTCCTCGTAAGTGTCATTGCCAGTCCGCGTCCATCATACCCACAGAATACGAACCGATGAGGTGCTTCTTATATATTGGTGGTCTCAGGTGACGTCACACCGCGACTACCAGGTGGTGTCACTAGAAGAGCCAGGTCCCGAGAAATTAACAATGTTGTCATCTGGTCAACAGTGTGATCCGGACGAAGTGTATAAACTCCGACGATATCGCTTCTATCCCCGCACGTGTAGGCGCTCGTTGCTGTAGATGCACCGATCAGGAAAATGCCCTGCAGAACGCAGAAAAAGGTCCTCGTAGGCATCATTGCCAGTCCGCGTCCATCGTGTTTGCAGAAGACGAACCGGTGAGGTGATTGTTTTATAGTGGTGTTATTGGGTGACGTCACACCGCGACTACCAGGTGGTGTCTCTAGAAGAACCAGGTCCCCAGAAAATAACCATGCTGTCATCTGGTCAACTGTAATCCGGACTAAGTTGATAAATGCCGACGATATCGCTTCTATACCAGCATGTGTAGGCGCTCGTTGCTGTAGATGCGCCGATCAGGAAAATGCCCTGCAGAACGCAGAACAAGGTCCTCGTTAGCGTCATTGCCAGTCCGCGTCCATCGTGCCCACAGATTACAAACCGGTGACGTGCTTCTTGTATATTGGTGGTCTCAAGTGACGTCACACCGCGACTACCAGGTGGTGTCACTAGAAGGGCCAGGTCCCATGAAAATAACCATGCTGTCATCTGGTCAACAGTGTAATCCGGACGAAGTTGATAAACGCCGACGATATCGCTTCTATCCCTGCACGTGTAGGCGCTCGTTGCTGGAGATGCGCTGATCAGGAAATTGCCCTGCAGAACGCAGAACAAGGTCCTCGTAAGCGTCATTGCCAGTCCGCGTCCATAGTTCCCACAGAACACGAACCGGTTAGGTGCTTGTTTTATAGTGGTGCTTTCAGGTGACGTCACACCGCGACTTCCAGGTATTGTCGCTAGAAGAGTCAGGTCGCCAGAAAATAACCATGCTCTCATCTGGTCAACAGTGTAATCCCGACGAAGTTGATAAACGCCAACGATATCGCTTCTACCCCCGCACGTGTAGCCGCTCGTTGCTGTAGATGCGCTGATCTGGAAAATGTCTTGCAGAACGCAGAACAAGGTCCTCCTAGGCGTCATTGCCTACCCACGTCCACCGTATCCACAGAAGACGAACCGGTGAGGAGCTTCTTGCATATTGGTGGTCTCATGTGACGTCACACCGCGACTACCAGGTGGTGTCGCTAGAAGAACCAGGTCGCCAGAAAATAACCATACTGTCATCTGGTCAACAGTGTAATCCGGAAGAAGTTGATAAACGCCGACGATATCGCTTCTATCCACGCACGTGTAGGCGCTCGTTGCTGTAGATGCACCGATCAGGGAAATGCCCTGCAGAACGCAGAACAAGGTCCTCGTTAGCGTCATTGCCAGTCCGCGTCCATCGTGCCCACAGAATACGAACCGGTGACGTGATTCTTGTATATTGGTGGTCTCAAGTGACGTCACACCGCGACCACCAGGGGGTGTCGCTAGAAGGGCCAGGTCCCAAGAAAAACAATGCTGTCATCTGGTCAACAGTGTAATCCGGACGAAGTTGATAAACGCCGACGATATCGCTTCTATCCCCGCACGTGTAGGCGCTCGTTGCTGTAGATGCGCCGATCTGGAAAATGCCCTGCATAACGCAGAACAAGGTCCACGTTAGCGTCATTGCCAGTCCGCGTCCATCGTACCCACAGAATACGAACCGATGAGGTGCTTCTTATATATTGGTGGTCTCAGGTGACGTCACACCGCGACTACCAGGTGGTGTCACTAGAAGAGTCAGGTCACCAGAAAATAACTATGCTCTCATCTGGTCAACAGTGTAATCCGGACGAAGTTGATAAACGCCAACGATATCGCTTCTATCCCTGCACGTGCAGCCGCTCGTTGCTGTAGATTCGCCGATCTGGAAAATGCCCTGCAGAACGCAGAACAAGGTCCTCGTAGGCGTCATTGCCAGTCCGCGTCCATCGTGCCCACAGAATACGAACCGCTGACGTGCTTCTTGTATATTGGTGGTCTCAGGTGACGTCACACCGCGACTACCAGGTGGCGTCGCTAGAAGGGCCAGGTCCCAAGAAAAACAATGCTGTCATCTGGTCAACAGTGTAATCCGGACGAAGTTGATAAACGCCGACGATATCGCTTCTATCCCCGCACGTGTAGGCGCTCGTTGCTGTAGATGCGCCGATCTGGAAAATGCCCTGCATTACGCAGAACAAGGTCCACGTTAGCGTCATTGCCAGTCCGCGTCCATCGTACCCACAGAATACGAACCGATGAGGTGCTTCTTATATATTGGTGGTCTCAGGTGACTTCACACCGCGACTACCAGGTGGTGTCACTAGAAGAGCCAGGTCCCGAGAAATTAACAATGTTGTCATCTGGTCAACAGTGTGATCCCGGCGAAGTGTATAAACTCCGACGATATCGCTTCTATCCCCGCACGTGTAGGCGCTCGTTGCTGTATATGCGCCGATCAGGAAAATTCCCTTCAGAACGCAGAAAAAGGTCCTCGTAGGCGTCATTGCCAGTCCGCGTCCATCGTGTCCACAGAACACGATGCGTTGAGGTGCTTCTTTTATAGTGGTGTTCTTGGGTGACGTCGCACCACGACTACCAGGTGGTGTCGCTAGAAGAGCCAGGTCCCGAGAAATTAACCATGCTGTCATCTGGTCAACTATAATCCGGACTAAGTTGATAAATGCCGACGATATCGCTTCTATACCAGCATGTGTAGGCGCTCGTTGCTTTAGATGCGCCGATCAGGAAAATGCCCTGCAGAACGCAGAACAAGGTCCTCGTAAGTGTCATTGCCAGTCCGGGTCCATCGTGTCCACAGAAGACGAACCGGTGAGGTGCTTCTTGTATATTGGTGGTCTCAGGTGACGTCACACCGCGACTTCCAGTTATTGTCGCTAGAAGAGTCAGGTCGCCAGAAAATAACCATGCTGTCATCTGGTCAACAGTGTAATCCGGACGAAGTGTATAAACTCCGACGATATCGCTTCTATCCCCGCATGTGTAGGCGCTCGTTGCTGTAGATGCACCGATCAGGAAAATGCCCTGCAGAGCGCAGAAAAAGGTCCTCGTAGGCATCATTCCCAGTCCGCGTCCATCGTGTTTGCAGAAGACGAACCGGTGAGGTGATTGTTTTATAGTGGTGTTCTTGGGTGACGTCACACCGCGACTACCAGGTGGTGTCTCTAGAAGAGCCAGGTCCCGAGAAATTAACCATGCTGTCATCTGGTCAACTGTAATCCGGACTAAGTTGATAAATGCCGACGATATCGCTTCTATACCAGCATGTGTAGGCGCTCGTTGCTTTAGATGCGCCGATCAGGAAAATGCCCTGCAGAACGCAGAACAAGGTCCTCGTTAGCGTCTTTGCCAGTCCGCGTCCATCGTGCCCACAGAATACAAACCGGTGACGTGCTTCTTGTATATTGGTGGTCTCAAGTGACGTCACACCGCGACTACCAGGTGGTGTCGCTAGCAGGGCCAGGTCCCATGAAAATAACCATGCTGTCATCTGGTCAACAGTGTAATCCGGACGAAGTTGATAAACGCCGACGATATCGCTTCTATCCCTGCACGTGTAGGCGCTCGTTGCTGGAGATGCGCTGATCAGGAAATTGCCCTGCAGAACGCAGAACAAGGTCCTCGTAGGCGTCATTGCCAGTCCGCGTCCATTGTGCCCACAGAACACGAACCGCTTAGGTGCTTGTTTTATAGTTGTGCTCTCAGGTGACGTCACACCGCGACTTCCAGGTATTGTCGCTAGAAGAGTCAGGTCGCCAGAAAATAACCATGCTCTCATCTGGTCAACAGTGTAATCCGGACGAAGTTGATAAACGCCAACGATATCACTTCTATCCCCGCACGTGTAGCCGCTCGTTGCTGTAGATTCGCCGATCTGGAAAATGCCCTGCAGAACGCAGAACAAGGTCCTCGTAGGCGTCATTGCCAGTCCGCGTCCATCGTGCCCACAGAATACGAACCGGTGAGGTGCTTCTTGTATATTGGTGGTCTCAGGTGACGGCACACCGTGACTACTAGGTAGTGTCGCTAGAAGAGCCAGGTCCCGAGAATATAACAATGCTGCAATCTGGTCAACAGTGTATTCCGGACGAAGTTGATAAGCGCCGACGATATCGCTTCTATACCCGAACGTGTAGACGCTCGTTGCTGTATATGCGCCGATCAGGAAAATGCCCTGCAGAACGCAGAACAAGGTCCTCGTTAGCATCATTGCCAGTCCGCGTCCATCTTGCTTACAGAATACGAACCGCTGACGTGCTTCTTGTATATTGGTGGTCTCAGGTTACGTCACACCGCGACTACCAGGTGGTGTCGCTAGAAGAGCCAGGTCGCCAGAGAATAACCATGCTGCCATCTGGTCAACAGTGTAATCCGGACGAACTTGATAACGCCGACGATATCGCTTCTATCTCCGCACGTGTAGGCGCTCGTTGCCGTAGATGCGCCGATCACGAAATTGCCCTGCAGAACGCAGAACTAGGTCCACGTAGGCGTCATTGCCAGTCTGCGTCCATCGTACCCATAGAATACGAACCGATGAGGTGCTTCTTATATATTGGTGGTCTCAGGTGACGGCACACCGCGACTACCAGGTGGTGTCACTAGAAGAACCAGGTCCCGAGAAATTAACAATGATGTCATCTGGTCAACAGTGTGATCCGGACGAAGTGTATAAACTACGACGATATCGCTTCTATCCCCGCACTTGTAGGCGCTCGTTGCTGTAGATGCGCCGATCAGGAAAATTCCCTTCAGAACGCAGAAAAAGTACTCGTAAGTGTCATTGCCAGTCCGCGTCCATCGTACCCACAGAATACGAACCGATGAGGTGCTTCTTATATATTGGTGGTCTCAGGTGACGTCACACCGCGACTACCAGGTGGTGTCACTAGAAGAGCCAGGTCCCGAAAAATAACAATGTTGTCATCTGGTCAACAGTGTGATCCGGACGAAGTGTATAAACTCCGACGATATCGCTTCTATCCCCGCACGTGTAGGCGCTCGTTGCTGTAGATGCACCGATCAGGAAAATGCCCTGCAGAACGCAGAAAAAGGTCCTCGTAGGCATCATTGCCAGTCCGCGTCCATCTTGTTTGCAGAAGACGAACCGGTGAGGTGATTGTTTTCTAGTGGTGTTCGTGGGTGACGTCACACCGCGACTACCAGGTGGTGTCTCTAGAAGAGCCAGGTCCCCAGAAAATAACCATGCTGTCATCTGGTCAACTGTAATCCGGACTAAGTTGATAAATGCAGACGATATCGCTTCTATACCAGCATGTGTAGGCGCTCGTTGCTGTAGATGCGCCGATCAGGAAAATGCCCTGCAGAACGCAGAACAAGGTCCTCGTTAGCGTCATTGCCAGTCCGCGTCCATCGTGCCCACAGAATACAAACCGGTGACGTGGTTCTTGTATATTGGTGGTCTCAAGTGACGTCACACCGCGACTACCAGGTGGTGTCGCTAGAATGGCCAGGTCCCATGAAAATAACCATCCTGTCATCTGGTCAACAGTGTAATCCGGACGAAGTTGATAAACGCCGACGATATCGCTTCTATCCCTGCACGTGTAGGCACTCGTTGCTGGAGATGCGCCGATCAGGAAATTGCCCTGCAGAAGGCAGAACAAGGTCCTCGTAGGCGTCATTGCCAGTCCGCGTCCATCGTGCCCACAGAATACGAAACGGTGAGGTGCTTGTTTTATAGTGGTGCTCTCAGGTGACGTCACACCGCGACTTCCAGGTATTGTCGCTAGAAGAGTCAGGTCGCCAGAAAATAACCATGCTGTCATCTGGTCAACAGTGTAATCCGGACGAAGTTGATAAGCGCCGACGATATCGCTTCTATACCCGCACGTGTAGACGCTCGTTGCTGTAGATGCGTCGATCTGGAAAATGTCCTGCAGAACGCAGAACAAGGTCCTCGTAGGCGTCATTGCCAGTCCGCGTCCATCGTGTCCGCAGAAGACGAACCGGTGAGGTGATTGTTTTATAGTGGTGTTCTTGGGTGACGTCACACTGCGACTACCAGGTGGTGTCGCTAGAAGAGCCAGGTCGCCAGAAAATGACCATGCTGTCATCTGGTCAACTTTAATCCGGACGAATTTGATAAACGCCGACGATATCGCTTCTATCCAAGCATGTGTAGGCGCTCGTTGCTGTAGATAAGCCGATCAGGAAAATGCCCTGCAGAACGCAGAACAAGGTCCTCGTTAGCTTCATTGCCAGTCCGCGTCCATCGTGCTTACAGAATACGAACCGCTGACTTGCTTCTTGTATATTGGTGGTCTCAGGTGACGTCACTCCGCGACTACCAGGTGGTGTCGCTAGAAGGGCCAGGTCCCAAGAAAATAACAATGCTGTCATCTGGTCAACAGTGTAATCCGGACGAAAATGATAAACGCCGACGATATCGCTTCTATCCCCGCACGTGAAGGCGCTCGTTGCTGCAGATGCGCTGATCAGGAAATTGCCCTGCAGAACGCAGAACAAGGCCCTCGTAGGCGTCATTGGCAGTCCCCGTCCATCGTGCCCACAGAATAGGAACCGGTGAGGTGCTTCTTTTAAAGTGGCGCTCTCAGGTGACGTCACACCGCGACTTCCAGGTATTGTCGTTAGAAGAGCCAGGTCGCCAGAGAATAACCATGCTGCCATCTGGTCAACAGTGTAATCCGGACGAACTTGATAACGCCGACGATATCGCTTCTATCTACGCACGTGTAGGCGCTCGTTGCCGTAGATGCGCCGATCACGAAATTGCCCTGCAGAACGCAGAACTAGGTCCACGTGGGCGTCATTGCCAGTCTGCGTCCATCGTACGCAGAGAATACGAACCGATGAGGTGCTTCTTATATATTGGTGGTCTCAGGTGACGTCACATTGCGACTACCAGGTGGTGTCACTAGAAGAACCAGGTCCCGAGAAATTAACAATGTTGTCATCTAGTCAACAGTGTGATCCGGACGAAGTGTATAAACTCCGACGATATCGCTTCTATCCCCGTACTTGTAGGCGCTCGTTGCTGTAGATGCGCCGATCAGGAAAATTCCCTTCAGAACGCAGAAAAAGTCCTCGTAAGTGTCATTGCCAGTCCGCGTCCATCGTACCCACAGAATACGAACCGATGAGGTGCTTCTTATATATTGGTGGTCTCAGGTGACGTCACACCGCGACTACCAGGTGGTGTCACTAGAAGAGCCAGGTCCCGAGAAATTAACAATGTTGTCATCTGGTCAACAGTGTGATCCGGACGAAGTGTATAAACTCCGACGATATCGCTTCTATTGCCGCACGTGTAGGCGCTCGTTGCTGTAGATGCACCGATCAGGAAAATGCCCTGCAGAACGCAGAAAAAGGTCCTCGTAGGCGTCATTGGCAGTCCCCGTCCATCGTGCCCACAGAATAGGAACCGGTGAGGTGCTTCTTTTAAAGTGGTGCTCTCAGGTGACGTCACACCGCGACTTCCACGTATTGTCGTTAGAAGAGCCAGGTCGCCAGAGAATAACCATGCTGTCATCTCGTCAACAGTGTAATCCGGACGAAGTTGATAAACGCCGACGATATCGCTTCTATCCCCGCACGTGTAGGCGCTCGTTGCTGTAGATGCGCCGATCTGGAAAATGTCCTGCATAACGCAGAACAAGGTCCTCGTTAGCGTCATTGCCAGTCCGCGTCCATCGTACCCACAGAATACGAACCGATGAGGTGCTTCTTATATATTGCTGGTCTCAGGTGACGTAACACCGCGACTACCAGGTGGTGTCGCTAGAAGAGCCAGGTCCCGAGAAATTAACAATGTTGTCATCTGGTCAACAGTGTGATCCGGACGAAATGTATAAACTCCGACGATATCGCTTCTATCCCCGCACGTGTAGGCGCTCGTGTCTGTAGATGCGCCGATCAGGAAAATTCCCTTCCGAACACAGAAAAAGTCCTCGTAAGTGTCATTGCCAGTCCGGGTCCATCGTGTCCACAGAAGACGAACCGATGGGGTGCTTCTTATATATTGGTGTTCTCAGGTAACGTCACACCGTGACTACCAGGTTGTGTCGCCAGAAGAGCCAGGTCCCGAGAAAATAACAATGTTGTCATCTGGTCAACAGGGTGATCCGGACGAATTGTATAAACTCCGACGAAATCGCATCTATCCCCGCACGTGTAGCCGCTCGTTGCTGTAGATGCGCCGATCTGGAAAATGCCCTGCAGAACGCAGAACAAGGTCCTCGTAGGCGTCATTGCCAGTCCGCGTCCATCGTGTCCGCAGAAGACGAACCGGTGAGGTGCTTCTTTTATAGTGGTGTTCTTGGGTGACGTCACACCGCGACTACCAGGTGGTGCCGCTAGAAGAGCCAGGTCGCCAGAAAATAATCATGCTGTCTTCTGGTCAACTGTAATCCGGACGAAGTTGATAAACGCCAACGATATGGCTTCTATCCCCGCACGTGCAGCCGCTCGTTGCTGTAGATTCGCCGATCTGGAAAATGCCCTGCAGAACGCAGAACAAGGTCCTCGTAGGCGTCATTGCCAGTCCGCGTCCATCGTGCCCACAGAATACGAACCGCTGACGTGCTTCTTTTATATTGGTGGTCTCAGGTGACGTCACACCGCGACTACCAGGTGGTGTCGCTAGAAGGGCCAGGTCCCAAGAAAATAATAATGCTGTCATCTGGTCAACAGTGTAATCCGGACGAAGTTGATAAACGCCGACGATATCGCTTCTATCCCCGCACGTGTAGGCGCTCGTTGCTGTAGATGCGCTGATCAGGAAATTGCCCTGCAGAACGCAGAACAAGGCCCTCGTAGGCGTCATTGGCAGTCCCCGTCCATCGTGCCCACAGAATAGGAACCGGTGAGGTGCTTCTTTTAAAGTGGCGCTCTCAGGTGACGTCACACCGCGACTTCCAGGTATTGTCGTTAGAAGAGCCAGGTCGCCAGAGAATAACCTTGCTGCCATCTGGTCAACAGTGTAATCCGGACGAACTTGATAACGCCGACGATATCGCTTCTATCTCCGCACGTGTAGGCGCTCGTTGCCGTAGATGCGCCGATCACGAAATTGCCCTGCAGAACGCAGAGCTAGGTCCACGTGGGCGTCATTGCCAGTCTGCGTCCATCGTACCCAGAGAATACGAACCGATGAGGTGCTTCTTATATATTGGTGGTCTCAGGTGACGTCACACCGCGACTACCAGGTGGTGTCACTAGAAGAACCAGGTCCCGAGAAATTAACAATGTTGTCATCTAGTCAACAGTGTGATCCGGACGAAGTGTATAAACTCCGACGATATCGCTTCTATTGCCGCACGTGTAGGCGCTCGTTGCTGTAGATGCACCGATCAGGAAAATGCCCTGCAGAACGCAGAAAAAGGTCCTCGTAGGCGTCATTGGCAGTCCCCGTCCATCGTGCCCACAGAATAGGAACCGGTGAGGTGCTTCTTTTAAAGTGGTGCTCTCAGGTGACGTCACACCGCGACTTCCACGTATTGTCGTTAGAAGAGCCAGGTCGCCAGAGAATAACCATGCTGTCATCTGGTCAACAGTGTAATCCGGACGAACTTGATAACGCCGACGATATCGCTTTTATCTCCGCACGTGTAGGCGCTCGTTGCCGTAGATGCGCCGATCACGAAATTGCCCAGCAGAACGCAGAACTAGGTCCACGTAGGAGTCATTGCCAGTCCGCGTCCATCGTGCCCAGAGAATACGAACCGGTGAGGTGCTTCTTGTATATTGGTGGTCTCAGGTGACGTCACACCGCGACTACCAGGTGGTGTCGCTAGAAGAGCCAGGTCCCGAGAATATAACAATGCTGTCATCTCGTCAACAGTGTAATCCGGACGAAGTTGATAAACGCCGACGATATCGCTTCTATCCCCGCACGTGTAGGCGCTCGTTGCTGTAGATGCGCCGATCTGGAAAATGTCCTGCATAACGCAGAACAAGATCCTCGTTAGCGTCATTGCCAGTCCGAGTCCATCGTACCCACAGAATACGAACCGATGAGGTGCTTCTTATATATTGCTGGTCTCAGGTGACGTAACACCGCGACTACCAGGTGGTGTCACTAGAAGAGCCAGGTCCCGAGAAATTAACAATGTTGTCATCTGGTCAACAGTGTGATCCGGACGAAATGTATAAACTCCGACGATATCGCTTCTATCCCCGCACGTGTAGGCGCTCGTTGCTGTAGATGCGCCGATCAGGAAAATTCCCTTCCGAACACAGAAAAAGTCCTCGTAAGTGTCATTGCCAGTCCGGGTCCATCGTGTCCACAGAAGACGAACCGATGGGGTGCTTCTTATATATTGGTGTTCTCAGGTAACGTCACACCGTGACTACCAGGTTGTGTCGCCAGAAGAGCCAGGTCCCGAGAAAATAACAATGTTGTCATCTGGTCAACAGGGTGATCCGGACGAATTGTATAAACTCCGACGAAATCGCATCTATCCCCGCACGTGTAGCCGCTCGTTGCTGTAGATGCGCCGATCTGGAAAATGCCCTGCAGAACGCAGAACAAGGTCCTCGTAGGCGTCATTGCCAGTCCGCGTCCATCGTGTCCGCAGAAGACGAACCGGTGAGGTGCTTCTTTTATAGTGGTGTTCTTGGGTGACGTCACGCCGCGACTACCAGGTGGTGTCGCTAGAAGAGCCAGGTCCCGAGAATATAACAATGCTGTCATCTCGTCAACAGTGTAATCCGGACGAAGTTGATAAACGCCGACGATATCGCTTCTATCCCCGCACGTGTAAGCGCTCGTTGCTGTAGATGCGCCGATCTGGAAAATGTCCTGCATAACGCAGAACAAGGTCCTCGTTAGCGTCATTGCCAGTCCGAGTCCATCGTACCCACAGAATACGAACCGATGAGGTGCTTCTTATATATTGCTGGTCTCAGGTGACGTAACACCGCGACTACCAGGTGGTGTCACTAGAAGAGCCAGGTCCCGAGAAATTAACAATGTTGTCATCTGGTCAACAGTGTGATCCGGACGAAATGTATAAACTCCGACGATATCGCTTCTATCCCCGCACGTGTAGGCGCTCGTTGCTGTAGATGCGCCGATCAGGAAAATTCCCTTCAGAACGCAGAAAAAGTCCTCGTAAGTGTCATTGCCAGTCCGGGTCCATCGTGTCCACAGAAGACGAACCGGTGAGGTGCTTCTTGTATATTGGTGGTCTCAGGTGACGTCACACCGCGACTTCCAGGTATTGTTGCTAGATGAGTCAGGTCGCCAGAAAATAACCATGCTGTCATCTGGTCAACAGTGTAATCCGGACGAAGTTGATAAGCGCCGACGATATCGCTTCTATCCCCGCACGTGTAGGCGCTCGTTGCTGTAGAGGCGCCGATCAGGAAAATGCCCTGCAGAACGCACAATAAGGTCCTCGTAGGCGTCATTGCCAGTCCGCGTCCATTGTGCCCACAGAACACGAACCGGTTAGGTGCTTGTTTTATAGTGGTGCTCTCAGGTGACGTCACACCGCGACTTCCAGGTATTGTCGCTAGAAGAGTCAGGTCGCCAGAAAATAACCATGCTATCATCTGGTCAACAGTGTAATCCGGACGAAGTTGATAAACGCCAACGATATCGCGTCTATCCCCGCACGTGTAGCCGCTCGTTGCTGTAGATTCGCCGATCTGTAAAATGCCCTGCAGAACGCAGAACAAGGTCCTCGTAGGCGTCATTGCCAGTCCGCGTCCATCGTGCCCACAGAATACGAACCGGTGAGGTGCTTCTTGTATATTGGTGGTCTCAGGTGACGGCACACCGTGACTACTAGGTAGTGTCGCTGAAAGAGCCAGGTCCCGAAAATATAACAATGCTGTAATCTGGTCAACAGTGTATTCCGGACGAAGTTGATAAGCGCCGACGATATCGCTTCTATACCCAAACGTGTAGGCGCTCGTTGCTGTAGATGCGTCGATCTGGAAAATGTCCTGCAGAACGCAGAACAAGGTCCTCGTAGGCGTCATTGCCAGTCCGCGTCCATCGTGTCCGCATAAGACGAATCGGTGAGGTGATTGTTTAATAGTGGTGTTCTTGGGTGACGTCACACTGCGACTACCAGGTGGTGTCGCTAGAAGAGCCAAGTCGCCAGAAAATGACCATGCTGTCATCTGGTCAACTTAAATCCGGACGAAGTTGATAAACGCCGACGATATCGCTTCTTTCCAAGCATGTGTAGGCGCTCGTTGCTGTAGAGGCGCCGATCAGGAAAATGCCCTGCAGAACGCACAACAAGGTCCTCGTTAGCATCATTGCCAGTCCGCGTCCATCGTGCTTACAGAATACGAACCGCTGACGTGCTTCTTGTATATTGGTGGTCTCAGGTGACGTCACTCCGCGACTACCAGGTGGTGTCGCTAGAAGGGCCAGGTCCCAAGAAAATATCAATGCTGTCATCTGGTCAACAGTGTAATCCGGACGAAGTTGATAAACGCCGACCATATAGCTTCTATCCGCGCACGCGAAGGCACTCGTTGCTGCAGATGCGCCGATCAGGAAATTGCCCTGCAGAACGGAGAACAAGGCCCTCGTAGGCGTCATTGGCAGTCCCCGTCCATCGTGCCCACAGAATAGGAACCGGTGAGGTGCTTCTTTTAAAGTGGTGCTCTCAGGTGACGTCACACCGCGACTTCCAGGTATTGTCGTTAGAAAAGCCAGGTCGCCAGAGAATAACCATGCTGCCATCTGGTCAACAGTGTAATCCGGACGAACTTGATAACGCCGACGATATCGCTTCTATCTCCGCACGTGTAGGCGCTCGTTGCCGTAGATGCGCCGATCACGAAATTGCCCTGCAGAACGCAGAACTAGGTCCACGTAGGCGTCATTGCCAGTCTGCGTCCATCGTACCCAGAGAATACGAACCGATGAGGTGCTTCTTATATATTGGTGGTCTCAGGTGACGTCACACCGCGACTACCAGGTGGTGTCACTAGAAGAACCAGGTCCCGAGAAATTAACAATGTTGTCATCTGGTAAACAGTGTGATCCGGACGAAGTGTATAAACTCCGACGATATCGCTCCTATCCCCGCACTTGTAGGCGCTCGTTGCTGTAGATGCGCCGATCAGGAAAATTCCCTTCAGAACGCAGAAAAAGTCCTCGTAAGTGTCATTGCCAGTCCGCGTCCATCGTACCCACAGAATACGAACCGATGAGGTGCTTCTTATATATTGGTGGTCTCAGGTGACGTCACACCGCGACTACCAGGTGGTGTCACTAGAAGAGCCAGGTCCCGAGAAATTAACAATGTTGTCATCCGGTCAACAGTGTGATCCGGACGAAGTGTATAAACTCCGACGATATCGCTTCTATCCCCGCACGTGTAGGCGCTCGTTGCTGTAGATGCACCGATCAGGAAAATGCCCTGCACAGCGCAGAAAAAGGTCCTCGTAGGCATCATTCCCAGTCCGCGTCCATCGTGTTTGCAGAAGACGAACCGGTGAGGTGATTGTTTTATAGTGGTGTTCTTGGGTGACGTCACACCGCGACTACCAGGTGGTGTCTCCAGAAGAGCCAGGTCCCCAGAAAATAACCATGCTGTCATCTGGTCAACTGTAATCCGGACTAAGTTGATAAATGCCGACGATATCGCTTCTATACCAGCATGTGTAGGCGCTCGTTGCTTTAGATGCGCCGATCGGGAAAATGCCCTGCAGAACGCAGAACAAGGTCCTCGTTAGCGTCTTTGCCAGTCCGCGTCCATCGTGCCCACAGAACACGAACCGGTTAGGTGCTTGTTTTATAGTTGTGCTCTCAGGTGACGTCACACCGCGACTTCCAGGTATTGTCGCTAGAAGAGTCAGGTCGCCAGAAAATAACCATGCTCTCATCTGGTCAACAGTGTGACATTCCGTGTGTGCTACGAGGATCCACGTTCGACGGCGCGGCGTAGACGGAGACCCGTGACAGCGGCATCATCAATTACCCAGCCATGCTCTTTGAGTGACGACCAGAACAACCGGACCCGCCGCCGCCCCGGGGAAACAGGCTTTATCCTCCCCAATTTCCGGGCACATTCCAGGACAAGGGAGCTGTCAGCGGGCCAGAGCGCGCCGTACCACAGCCGACGCTATGCGCTACCGCGAAGACAACATTCTTTCCCTCCTTCCCCTTTCTTTGTGGGCTATCGCCGGGAAGGCACCCACAGCTTCCCGCCGTGCCTCGTGAACAAAAGCGCATTCCCAGAAGGGCCGTGACGGACACCTGTCATGGCGGACAGGCAGTACTCGCCAAGAATGTGGAAAGACAGGCGCTAGTGAATTAGCTCCGAAGTGAGAGCCTGTGTATACTCTCACTTGAGAGAGAGTGGTGTCGTTTTTGTTGTTTATTTAGTTTGTATTGTTAACAGACTCTGGGGTCGAGGCTAAGCCCAACCCAAGGGGTGGTCCCCATCTCGCATGTTATTTTGGATTGGAGAATTGATGCTTTGGGCGGGCCACTGGAAATGACCGCCCTTAGTCCTTTGTTAATCAAGTGCTTAAAAGCACATGTAAACGGATGCAGTCGAGTCTGAGCTGGGCCTCCATGCTTAGCATGTAATGTGATGCTACTTAGGCACTAACTTGCCCGGTCGATGAGTAAAGTAGTGCAAAGTTTGTTCTTTTGTAAATTCAGTTCTGCTTTTTCCAGTTTAACTCTCTGTATATGTATGTTGTAAAATTATGCTCTGCTGTCATCATCTACAAGCTCGCCTCCTGTTCATCTTCCAAGCCGAACGACACTAGAGGAAGGGTTTGAGAACCATCCTCGAAGAGACGGACGACTATTGAAATTCTACTGCAAGCACGCTCAGGACGACATCGTTCGCCAAGAGGGCCTTCAGCGCCGAAGCCCGTCGGCGTGCAGCTTCTGCCAGCAACCGCTCGAGCCCAACTCCGGAGCCACTCCATCGCCCCCATGAAGTCGTCGGCACGTAAGCTCGGACGCCTCAGCCTCTGATGGATAATCTTAATCATGTGTAATTATTGAATATACTTGTTTGTTTAAACTGAGCCATACGGTGTCTCTTTGCCTCTCCGTCCCGTGTGGACCTGCGCATTATAAGGGTCATCACAACAGTGTAATCCGGACGAAGTTGATAAACGCCAACGATATCGCTTCTATCCCCGCACGTGTAGCCGCTCGTTGCTGTAGATTCGCCGATCTGGAAAATGCCCTGCAGAACGCAGAACAAGGTCCTCGTAGGCGTCATTGCCAGTCCGCGTCCATAGTGCCCACAGAAAACGAACCGGTGAGGTGCTTCTTGTATATTGGTGGTCTCAGGTGACGGCACACCGTGGCTACTAGGTAGTGTCGCTAGAAGGGCCAGGTCCCATGAAAATAACCATGCTGTCATCTGATCAACAGTGTAATCCGGACGAAGTTGATAAACGCCGACGATATCGCTTCTATCCCTGCACGTGTAGGCGCTCGTTGCTGGAGATGCGCCGATCAGGAAATTGCCCTGCAGAAGGCAGAACAAGGTCATCGTAGGCGTCATTGCCAGTCCGCGTCCATCGTGCCCACAGAATACGAAACGGTGAGGTGCTTGTTTTATAGTGGTGCTCTCAGGTGACGTCACACCGCGACTTCCAGGTATTGTCGCTAGAAGAGTCAGGTCGCCAGAAAATAACCATGCTGTCATCTGGTCAGCAGTGTAATCCGGACGAAGTTGATAAGCGCCGACGATATCGCTTCTATACCCGCACGTGCAGCCGCTCGTTGCTGTAGATTCGCCGATCTGGAAAATGCCCTGCAGAACGCAGAACAAGGTCCTCGTAGGCGTCATTGCCAGTCCGCGTCCATCGTGCCCACAGAATACGAACCGCTGACGTGCTTCTTGTATATTGGTGGTCTCAGGTGACGTCACACCGCGACTACCAGGTGGCATCGCTAGAAGGGCCAGGTCCCAAGAAAAACAATGCTGTCATCTGGTCAACAGTGTAATCCGGACGAAGTTGATAAACGCCGACGATGTCGTTTCTATCCCCGCACGTGTAGGCGCTCGTTGCTGTAGATGCGCCGATCTGGAAAATGCCCTGCATAACGCAGAACAAGGTCCACGTTAGCGTCATTGCCAGTCCGCGTCCATCGTACCCACAGAATACGAACCGATGAGGTGCTTCTTATATATTGGTGGTCTCAGGTGACGTCACACCGCGACTACCAGGTGGTGTCACTAGAAGAGCCAGGTCCCGAGAAATTTACAATGTTGTCATCTGGTCAACAGTGTGATCCGGGCGAAGTGTATAAACTCCGACGATATCGCTTCTATCCCCGCACGTGTAGGCGCTCGTTGCTGTAGATGCGCCGATCAGGAACATTCTCTTCAGAACGCAGAAAAAGTCCTCGTAAGTGTCATTGCCAGTCCGGGTCCATCGTGTCCACAGAAGACGAACCGGTGAGGTGCTTCTTGTATATTGGTGGTCTCAGGTGACGTCACACCGCGACTTCCAGGTATTGTCGCTAGAAGAGTCAGGTCGCCAGAAAATAACCATGCTGTCATCTGGTCAACAGTGTAATCCGGACGAAGTTCATAAGCGCCGACGATATCGCTTCTATACCCGCACGTGTAGACACTCGTTGCTGTAGATGCGTCGATCTGGAAAATGTCCTGCAGAACGCAGAACAAGGTCCTCGTAGGCGTCATTGCCAGTCCGCGTCCATCGTGTCCGCAGAAGACGAACCGGTGAGGTGATTGTTTTATAGTGGTGTTCTTGGGTGACGTCACACTGCGACTACCAGGTGGTGTCGCTAGAAGAGCCAGGTCGCCAGAAAATGACCATGCTGTCATCTGGTCAACTTTAATCCGGACGAAGTTGATAAACGCCGACGATATCGCTTCTATCCAATCATGTGTAGGCGCTCGTTGCTGTAGATGCGCCGATCAGGAAAATGCCCTGCAGAACGCAGAACAAGGTCCTCGTTAGCATCATTGCCAGTCCGCGTCCATCTTGCTTACAGAATACGAACCGCTGACGTGCTTCTTGTATATTGGTGGTCTCAGGTTACGTCACACCGCGACTACCAGGTGGTATCGCTAGAAGAGCCAGGTCGCCAGAGAATAACCATGCTGCCATCTGGTCAACAGTGTAATCCGGACGAACTTGATAACGCCGACGATATCGCTTCTATCTCCGCACGTGTAGGCGCTCGTTGCCGTAGATGCGCCGATCACGAAATTGCCCTGCAGAACGCAGAACTAGGTCCACGTAGGCGTCATTGCCAGTCTGCGTCCATCGTACCCAGAGAATACGAACCGATGAGGTGCTTCTTATATATTGGTGGTCTCAGGTGACGGCACACCGCGACTACCAGGTGATGTCACTAGAAGAACCAGGTCCCGATAAATTAACAATGTTGTCATCTGGTCAACAGTGTGATTCGGACGAAGTGTATAAACTACGACGATATCGCTTCTATCCCCGCACTTGTAGGCGCTCGTTGCTGTCGATGCGCCGATCAGGAAAATTCCCTTCAGAACGCAGAAAAAGTCCTCGCAAGTGTCATTGCCAGTCCGCGTCCATCGTACCCACAGAATACGAACCGATGAGGTGCTTCTTATATATTGGTGGTCTCAGGTGACGTCACACCGCGACTACCAGGTGGTGTCACTAGAAGAGCCAGGTCCCGAGAAATTAACAATGTTGTCATCTAGTCAACAGTGTGATCCGGAAGAAGTGTATAAACTCCGACGATATCGCTTCTATCCCCGCACGTGTAGGCGCTCGTTGCTGTAGATGCACCGATCAGGAAAATGCCCTGCAGAACGCAGAAAAAGGTCCTCGTAGGCATCATTGCCAGTCCGCGTCCATCGTGTTTGCAGAAGACGAACCGGTGAGGTGATTGTTTTATAGTGGTGTTCTTGGGTGACGTCACACCGCGACTACCAGGTGGTGTCTCTAGAAGAGCCAGGTCCCCAGAAAATAACCATGCTGTCATCTGGTCAACTGTAATCCGGACTAAGTTGATAAATGCCGACGATATCGCTTCTATACCAGCATCTGTAGGCGCTCGTTGCTGTAGATGCGCCGATCAGGAAAATGCCCTGCAGAACGCAGAACAAGGTCCTCGTTAGCGTCATTGCCAGTCCGCGTCCATCGTGCCCACAGAATACAAACCGGTGACGTGCTTCATGTATATTGGTGGTCTCAAGTGACGTCACACCGCGACTACCAGGTGGTGTCGCTAGAAGGGCCAGGTCCCATGAAAATAACCATGCTGTCATCTGATCAACAGTGTAATCCGGACGAAGTTGATAAACGCCGACGATATCGCTTCTATCCCTGCACGTGTAGGCGCTCGTTGCTGGAGATGCGCCGATCAGGAAATTGCCCTGCAGAAGGCAGAACAAGGTCCTCGTAGGCGTCATTGCCAGTCCGCGTCCATCGTGCCCACAGAATGCGAAACGGTGAGGTGCTTGTTTTATAGTGGTGCTCTCAGGTGACGTCACACCGCGACTTCCAGGTATTGTCGCTAGAAGAGTCAGGTCGCCAGAAAATAACCATGCTGTCATCTGGTCAACAGTGTAATCCGGACGAAGTTGATAAGCGCCGACGATATCGCTTCTATACCCGCACGTGTAGACGCTCGTTGCTGTAGATGCGTCGATCTGGAAAATGTCCTGCAGAACGCAGAACAAGGTCCTCGTAGGCGTCATTGCCAGTCCGCGTCCATCGTGTCCGCAGAAGACGAACCGGTGAGGTGATTGTTTTATAGTGGTGTTCTTGGGTGACGTCACACTGCGACTACCAGGTGGTGTCGATAGAAGAGCCAGGTCGCCAGAAAATGACCATGCTGTCATCTGGTCAACTTTAATCCGGACGAAGTTGATAAACGCCGACGATATCGCTTCTATCCAAGCATGTGTAGGCGCTCGTTGCTGTAGATAAGCCGATCAGGAAAATGCCCTGCAGAACGCAGAACAAGGTCCTCGTTAGCTTCATTGCCAGTCCGCGTCCATCGTGCTTACAGAATACGAACCGCTGACGTGCTTCTTGTATATTGGTGGTCTCAGGTGACGTCACTCCGCGACTACCAGGTGGTGTCGCTAGAAGGGCCAGGTCCCAAGAAAATAACAATGCTGTCATCTGGTCAACAGTGTAATCCGGACGAAAATGATAAACGCCGACGATATCGCTTCTATCCCCGCACGTGAAGGCGCTCGTTGCTGCAGATGCGCCGATCAGGAAATTGCCCTGCAGAACGCAGAACAAGGCCCTCGTAGGCGTCATTGGCAGTCCCCGTCCATCGTGCCCACAGAATAGGAACCGGTGAGGTGCTTCTTTTAAAGTGGCGCTCTCAGGTGACGTCACACCGCGACTTCCAGGTATTGTCGTTAGAAGAGCCAGGTCGCCAGAGAATAACCATGCTGCCATCTGGTCAACAGTGTAATCCGGACGAACTTGATAACGCCGACGATATCGCTTCTATCTCCGCACGTGTAGGCGCTCGTTGCCGTAGATGCGCCGATCACGAAATTGCCCTGCAGAACGCAGAACTAGGTCCACGTGGGCGTCATTGCCAGTCTGCGTCCATCGTACCCAGAGAATACGAACCGATGAGGTGCTTCTTATATATTGGTGGTCTCAGGTGACGTCACACCGCGACTACCAGGTGGTGTCACTAGAAGAACCAGGTCCCGAGAAATTAACAATGTTGATATCTAGTCAACAGTGTGATCCGGACGAATTGTATAAACTCCGACGATATCGCTGCTATCCCCGCACTTGTAGGCGCTCGTTGCTGTAGATGCGCCGATCAGGAAAATTCCCTTCAGAACGCAGGAAAAGTCCTCGTAAGTGTCATTGCCAGTCCGCGTCCATCGTACCCACAGAATACGAACCGATGAGGTGCTTCTTATATATTGGTGGTCTCAGGTGACGTCACACCGCGACTACCAGGTGGTGTCACTAGAAGAGCCAGGTCCCGAGAAATTAACAATGTTGTCATCTGGTCAACAGTGTGATCCGGACGAAGTGTATAAACTCCGACGATATCGCTTCTATTGCCGCACGTGTAGGCGCTCGTTGCTGTAGATGCACCGATCAGGAAAATGCCCTGCAGAACGCATAAAAAGGTCCTCGTAGGCGTCATTGGCAGTCCCCGTCCATCGTGTCCACAGAATAGGAACCGGTGAGGTGCTTCTTTTAAAGTGGTGCTCTCAGGTGACGTCACACCGCGACTTCCACGTATTGTCGTTAGAAGAGCCAGGTCGCCAGAGAATAACCATGCTGTCATCTGGTCAACAGTGTAATCCGACGAACTTGATAACGCCGACGATATCGCTTTTATCTCCGCACGTGTAGGCGCTCGTTGCCGTAGATGCGCCGATCACGAAATTGCCCAGCAGAACGCAGAACTAGGTCCACGTAGGAGTCATTGCCAGTCCGCTTCCATCGTGCCCAGAGAATACGAACCGGTGAGGTGCTTCTTGTATATTGGTGGTCTCAGGTGACGTCACACCGCGACTACCAGGTGGTGTCGCTAGAAGAGCCAGGTCCCGAGAATATAACAATGCTGTCATCTCGTCAACAGTGTAATCCGGACGAAGTTGATAAACGCCGACGATATCGCTTCTATCCCCGCACGTGTAGGCGCTCGTTGCTGTAGATGCGCCGATCAGGAAAATTCCCTTCCGAACACAGAAAAAGTCCTCGTAAGTGTCATTGCCAGTCCGGGTCCATCGTGTCCACAGAAGACGAACCGATGAGGTGCTTCTTATATATTGGTGTTCTCAGGTAACGTCACACCGTGACTACCAGGTGGTGTCGCCAGAAGAGCCAGGTCCCGAGAAAATAACAATGTTGTCATCTGGTCAACAGGGTGATCCGGACGAATTGTATAAACTCCGACGAAATCGCTTCTATCCCCGCACGTGTAGCCGCTCGTTGCTGTAGATGCGCCGATCTGGAAAATGCCCTGCAGAACGCAGAACAAGGTCCTCGTAGGCGTCATTGCCAGTCCGCGTCCATCGTGTCCGCAGAAGACGAACCGGTCAGGTGCTTCTTTTATAGTGGTGTTCTTGGGTGACGTCACACCGCGACTACCAGGTGGTGCCGCTAGAAGAGCCAGGTCGCCAGAAAATAATCATGCTGTCTTCTGGTCAACTGTAATCCGGACGAAGTTGATAAACGCCAACGATATGGCTTCTATCCCCGCACGTGCAGCCGCTCGTTGCTGTAGATTCGCCGATCTGGAAAATGCCCTGCAGAACGCAGAACAAGGTCCTCGTAGGCGTCATTGCCAGTCCGCGTCCATCGTGCCCACAGAATACGAACCGCTGACGTGCTTCTTTTATATTGGTGGTCTCAGGTGACGTCACACCGCGACTACCAGGTGGTGTCGCTAGAAGGGCCAGGTCCCAAGAAAATAATAATGCTGTCATCTGGTCAACAGTGTAATCCGGACGAAGTTGATAAACGCCGACGATATCGCTTCTATCCCCGCACGTGTAGGCGCTCGTTGCTGTAGATGCGCCGATCTGGAAAATGCCCTGCATAACGCAGAACAAGGTCCACGTTAGCGTCATTGCCAGTCCGCGTCTATCGCACCCACAGAATACGAACCGATGAGGTGCTTCTTATATATTGGTGGTCTCAGGTGACGTCACACCGCGACTACCAGGTGGTGTCACTAGAAGAGCCAGGTCCCGAGAAATTAACAATGTTGTCATCTGGTCAACAGTGTGATCCGGGCGAAGTGTATAAACTCCGACGATATCGCTTCTATCCCCGCACGTGTAGGCGCTCGTGCTCTAGATGCGCCGATCAGGAAAATTCCCTTCAGAACGCAGAAAAAGTCCTCGTAAGTGTCATTGCCAGTCCGGGTCCATCGTGTCCACAGAAGACGAACCGGTGAGGTGCTTCTTGTATATCGGTGGTCTCAGGTGACGTCACACCGCGACTTCCAGGTATTGTCGCTAGAAGAGTCAGGTCGCCAAAAAATAACCATGCTGTCATCTGGTCAACAGTGTAATCCGGACGAAGTTGATAAGCGCCGACGATATCGCTTCTATACCCGCACGTGTAGCCGCTCGTTGCTGTAGATGCGTCGATCTGGAAAATGCCCTGCAGAACGCAGAACAAGGTCCTCGTTAGCATCATTGCCAGTCCGCGTCCATCGTGCTTACAGAATACGAACCGCTGACGTGCTTCTTGTATATTGGTGGTCTCAGGTTACGTCACACCGCGACTACCAGGTGGTGTCGCTAGAAGAGCCTGGTCGCCAGAGAATAACCATGCTGCCATCTGGTCAACAGTGTAATCCGGACGAACTTGATAACGCCGACGATATCGCTTCTATCTCCGCACGTGTAGGCGCTCGTTGCCGTAGATGCGCCGATCACGAAATTGCCCTGCAGAACGCAGAACTAGGTCCACGTAGGCGTCTTTGCCAGTCTGCGTACATCGTACCCAGAATACGAACCGATGAGGTGCTTCTTATATATTGGTGGTCTCAGGTGACGGCACACCGCGACTACCAGGTGATGTCACTAGAAGAACCAGGTCCCGATAAATTAACAATGTTGTCATCTGGTCAACAGTGTGATCCGGACGAAGTGTATAAACTACGACGATATCGCTTCTATCCCCGCACTTGTAGGCGCTCGTTGCTGTAGATGCGCCGATCAGGAAAATTCCCTTCAGAACGCAGAAAAAGTCCTCGTAAGTGTCATTGCCGTCCGCGTCCATCGTACCCACAGAATACGAACCGATGAGGTGCTTCTTATATATTGGTGGTCTCAGGTGACGTCACACCGCGACTACCAGGTGGTGTCACTAAAAGAGCCAGGTCCCGAGAAATTAACAATGTTGTCATCTGGTCAACAGTGTGATCCGGAAGAAGTGTATAAACTCCGACGATATCGCTTCTATCCCCGCA
Source organism: Amblyomma americanum (assembly GCF_052857255.1). Classification (NCBI taxonomy): domain Eukaryota; kingdom Metazoa; phylum Arthropoda; class Arachnida; order Ixodida; family Ixodidae; genus Amblyomma; species Amblyomma americanum. The sequence continues at coordinate 177,564,637 of NC_135502.1, read as the reverse complement.
CGTGTAGGCGCTCGTTGCTGTAGATGCACCGATCAGGAAAATGCCCTGCAGAACGCAGAAAAAGGTCCTCGTAGGCATCATTGCCAGTCCGCGTCCATCGTGTTTGCAGAAGACGAACCGGTGAGGGGATCGTTTTATAGTGGTGTTCTTGGGTGACGTCACACCGCGACTACCAGGTGGTGTCTCTAGAAGAGCCAGGTCCCCAGAAAATAACCATGCTGTCATCTGGTCAACTGTAATCCGGACTAAGTTGATAAATGCCGACGATATCGCTTCTATACCAGCATGTGTAGGCGCTCGTTGCTGTAGATGCGCCGATCAGGGAAATGCCCTGCAGAACGCAGAACAATATCCTCGTTAGCGTCATTGCCAGTCCGCGTCCATCGTGCCCACAGAACACAAACCGGTGACGTGCTTCTTGTATATTGGTGGTCTCAAGTGACGTCACACCGCGACTACCAGGTGGTGTCGCTAGAAGGGCCAGGTCCCATGAAAATAACCATGCTGTCATCTGATCAACAGTGTAATCCGGACGAAGTTGATAAACGCCGACGATATCGCTTCTATCCCTGCACGTGTAGACGCTCGTTGCTGTAGATGCGTCGATCTGGAAAATGTCCTGCAGAACGCAGAACAAGGTCCTCGTAGGCGTCATTGCCAGTCCGCGTCCATCGTGTCCGCAGAAGACGAACCGGTGAGGTGATTGTTTTATAGTGGTGTTCTTGGGTGACGTCACACTGCGACTACCAGGTGGTGTCGCTAGAAGAGCCAGGTCGCCAGAAAATGACCATGCTGTCATCTGGTCAACTTTAATCCGGACGAAGTTGATAAACGCCGACGATATCGCTTCTATCCAAGCATGTGTAGGCGCTCGTTGCTGTAGATAAGCCGATCAGGAAAATGCCCTGCAGAACGCAGAACAAGGTCCTCGTTAGCTTCATTGCCAGTCCGCGTCCATCGTGCTTACAGAATACGAACCGCTGACGTGCTTCTTGTATATTGGTGGTCTCAGGTGACGTCACTCCGCGACTACCAGGTGGTGTCGCTAGAAGGGCCAGGTCCCAAGAAAATAACAATGCTGTCATCTGGTCAACAGTGTAATCCGGACGAAAATGATAAACGCCGACGATATCGCTTCTATCCCCGCACGTGAAGGCGCTCGTTGCTGCAGATGCGCCGATCAGGAAATTGCCCTGCAGAACGCAGAACAAGGCCCTCGTAGGCGTCATTGGCAGTCCCCGTCCATCGTGCCCACAGAATAGGAACCGGTGAGGTGCTTCTTTTAAAGTGGCGCTCTCAGGTGACGTCACACCGCGACTTCCAGGTATTGTCGTTAGAAGAGCCAGGTCGCCAGAGAATAACCATGCTGCCATCTGGTCCACAGTGTAATCCGGACGAACTTGATAACGCCGACGATATCGCTTCTATCTCCGCACGTGTAGGCGCTCGTTGCCGTAGATGCGCCGATCACGAAATTGCCCTGCAGAACGCAGAACTAGGTCCACGTGGGCGTCATTGCCAGTCTGCGTCCATCGTACCCAGAGAATACGAACCGATGAGGTGCTTATTATATATTGGTGGTCTCAGGTGACGTCACACCGCGACTACCAGGTGGTGTCACTAGAAGAACCAGGTCCCGAGAAATTAACAATGTTGTCATCTAGTCAACAGTGTGATCCGGACGAAGTGTATAAACTCCGACGATATCGCTTCTATCCCCGCACTTGTAGGCGCTCGTTGCTGTAGATGCGCCGATCAGGAAAATTCTCTTCAGAACGCAGGAAAAGTCCTCGTAAGTGTCATTGCCAGTCCGCGTCCATCGTACCCACAGAATACGAACCGATGAGGTGCTTCTTATATATTGGTGGTCTCAGGTGACGTCACACCGCGACTACCAGGTGGTGTCACTAGAAGAGCCAGGTCCCGAGAAATTAACAATGTTGTCATCTGGTCAACAGTGTGATCCGGACGAAGTGTATAAACTCCGACGATATCGCTTCTATTGCCGCACGTGTAGGCGCTCGTTGCTGTAGATGCACCGATCAGGAAAATGCCCTGCAGAACGCAGAAAAAGGTCCTCGTAGGCGTCATTGGCGGTCCCCGTCCATCGCGCCCACAGAATAGGAACCGGTGAGGTGCTTCTTTTAAAGTGGTGCTCTCAGGTGACGTCACACCGCGACTTCCACGTATTGTCGTTAGAAGAGCCAGGTCGCCAGAGAATAACCATGCTGTCATCTGGTCAACAGTGTAATCCGGACGAACTTGATAACGCCGACGATATCGCTTTTATCTCCGCACGTGTAGGCGCTCGTTGCCGTAGATGCGCCGATCACGAAATTGCCCAGCAGAACGCAGAACTAGGTCCACGTAGGCGTCATTGCCAGTCTGCGTCCATCGTACCCAGAGAATACGAACCGATGAGGTGCTTCTTATATATTGGTGGTCTCAGGTGACGGCACACCGCGACTACCAGGTGATGTCACTAGAAGAACCAGGTCCCGAGAAATTAACAATGTTGTCATCTGGTCAACAGTGTGATCCGGAAGAAGTGTATAAACTCCGACGATATCGCTTCTATCCCCGCACGTGTAGGCGCTCGTTGCTGTAGATGCGTCGATCTGGAAAATGTCCTGCAGAACACAGAACAAGGTCCTCGTAGGCGTCATTGCCAGTCCGCGTCCATCGTGTCCGCAGAAGACGAACCGGTGAGGTGATTGTTTTATAGTGGTGTTCTTGGGTGACGTCACACTGCGACTACCAGGTGGTGTCGCTAGAAGGGCCAGGTCCCAAGAAAATAACAATGCTGTCTTCTGGTCAACTGTAATCCGGACGAAGTTGATAAACGCCAACGATATGGCTTCTATCCCCGCACGTGCAGCCGCTCGTTGCTGTAGATTCGCCAATCTGGAAAATGCCCTGCAGAACGCAGAACAAGGTCCTCGTAGGCGTCATTGCCAGTCCGCGTCCATCGTGCCCACAGAATACGAACCGCTGACGTGCTTCTTTTATATTGGTGGTCTCAGGTGACGTCACACCGCGACTACCAGGTGGTGTCGCTAGAAGGGCCAGGTCCCAAGAAAATAATAATGCTGCCATCTGGTCAACAGTGTAATCCGGACGAAGTTGATAAACGCCAACGATATCGCTTCTATCCCCGCACGTGTAGGCGCTCGTTGCTGTAGATGCGCCGATCTGGAAAATGCCCTGCATAACGCAGAACAAGGTCCACGTTAGCGTCATTGCCAGTCCGCGTCTATCGCACCCACAGAATACGAACCGATGAGGTGCTTCTTATATATTGGTGGTCTCAGGTGACGTCACACCGCGACTACCAGGTGGTGTCACTAGAAGAGCCAGGTCCCGAGAAATTAACAATGTTGTCATCTGGTCAACAGTGTGATCCGGGCGAAGTGTATAAACTCCGACGATATCGCTTCTATCCCCGCACGTGTAGGCGCTCGTTGCTGTAGATGCGCCGATCAGAAAAATTCCCTTCAGAACGCAGAAAAAGTCCTCGTAAGTTTCATTGCCAGTCCGGGTCCATCGTGTCCACAGAAGACGAACCGGTGAGGTGCTTCTTGTATATTGGTGGTCTCAGGTGACGTCACACCGCGACTTCCAGGTATTGTCGCTAGAAGAGTCAGGTCGCCAGAAAATAACCATGCTGTCATCTGGTCAACAGTGTAATCCGGACGAAGTTGATAAGCGCCGACGATATCGCTTCTATACCCGCACGTGTAGCCGCTCGTTGCTGTAGATGCGTCGATCTGGAAAATGTCCTGCAGAACACAGAACAAGGTCCTCGTAGGCGTCATTGCCAGTCCGCGTCCATCGTGTCCGCAGAAGACGAACCGGTGAGGTGATTGTTTTATAGTGGTGTTCTTGGGTGACGTCACACTGCGACTACCAGGTGGTGTCGCTAGAAGAGCCAGGTCGCCAGAAAATGACCATGCTGTCATCTGGTCAACTTTAATCCGGACGAAGTTGATAAACGCCGACGATATCGCTTCTATCCAAGCATGTGTAGGCGCTCGTTGCTGTAGATGCGCCGATCAGGAAAATGCCCTGCAGAACGCAGAACAAGGTCCTCGTTAGCATCATTGCCAGTCCGCGTCCATCGTGCTTACAGAATACGAACCGCTGACGTGCTTCTTGTATATTGGTGGTCTCAGGTGACGTCACTCCGCGACTACCAGGTGGTGTCGCTAGAAGGGCCAGGTCCCAAGAAAATAACAATGCTGTCTTCTGGTCAACTGTAATCCGGACGAAGTTGATAAACGCCAACGATATGGCTTCTATCCCCGCACGTGCAGCCGCTCGTTGCTGTAGATTCGCCAATCTGGAAAATGCCCTGCAGAACGCAGAACAAGGTCCTCGTAGGCGTTATTGCCAGTCCGCGTCCATCGTGCCCACAGAATACGAACCGCTGACGTGCTTCTTTTATATTGGTGGTCTCAGGTGACGTCACACCGCGACTACCAGGTGGTGTCGCTAGAAGGGCCAGGTCCCAAGAAAATAATAATGCTGCCATCTGGTCAACAGTGTAATCCGGACGAAGTTGATAAACGCCAACGATATCGCTTCTATCCCCGCACGTGTAGGCGCTCGTTGCTGTAGATGCGCCGATCTGGAAAATGCCCTGCATAACGCAGAACAAGGTCCACGCTAGCGTCATTGCCAGTCCGCGTCTATCGCACCCACAGAATACGAACCGATGAGGTGCTTCTTATATATTGGTGGTCTCAGGTGACGTCACACCGCGACTACCAGGTGGTGTCACTAGAAGAGCCAGGTCCCGAGAAATTAACAATGTTGTCATCTGGTCAACAGTGTGATCCGGGCGAAGTGTATAAACTCCGACGATATCGCGTCTATCCCCGCACGTGTAGGCGCTCGTTGCTGTAGATGCGCCGATCAGGAAAATTCCCTTCAGAACGCAGAAAAAGTCCTCGTAAGTGTCATTGCCACTCCGGGTCCATCGTGTCCACAGAAGACGAACCGGTGAGGTGCTTCTTGTATATTGGTGGTCTCAGGTGACGTCACACCGCGACTTCCAGGTATTGTCGCTAGTCGCTAGAAGAGTCAGGTCGCCAGAAAATAACCATGCTGTCATCTAGTCAACAGTGTAATCCGGACGAAGTTGATAAGCGCCGACGATATCGCTTCTATACCCGCACGTGTAGCCGCTCGTTGCTGTAGATGCGTCGATCTGGAAAATGTCCTGCAGAACACAGAACAAGGTCCTCGTAGGCGCCATTGCCAGTCCGCGTCCATCGTGTCCGCAGAAGACGAACCGGTGAGGTGATTGTTTTATAGTGGTGTTCTTGGGTGACGTCACACTGCGACTACCAGGTGGTGTCGCTAGAAGAGCCAGGTCGGCAGAAAATGACCATGCTGTCATCTGGTCAACTTTAATCCGGACGAAGTTGATAAACGCCGACGATATCGCTTCTATCCAAGCATGTGTAGGCGCTCGTTGCTGTAGATGCGCCGATCAGGAAAATGCCCTGCAGAACGCAGAACAAGGTCCTCGTTAGCGTCATTGCCAGTCCGCGTCCATAGTGCCCACAGAACACGAACCGGTTAGGTGCTTGTTTTATAGTGGTGCTCTCAGGTGACGTCACACCGCGACTTCCAGGTATTGTCGCTAGAAGAGTCAGGTCGCCAGAAAATAACCATGCTCTCATCTGGTCAACAGTGTAATCCGGACAAAGTTGATAAACGCCAACGATATCGCTTCTACCCCCGCACGTGTAGCCGCTCGTTGCTGTAGATGCGCTGATCTGGAAAATGTCTTGCAGAACGCAGAACAAGGTCCTCCTAGGCGTCATTGCCTACCCACGTCCATCGTATCCACAGAAGACGAACCGGTGAGGACCTTCTTGCATATTGGTGGTCTCAGGTGACGTCACACCGCGACTACCAGGTGGTGTCGCTAGAAGAGCCAGGTCGCCAGAAAATAACCATACTGTCATCTGGTCAACAGTGTAATCCGGAAGAAGTTGATAAACGCCGACGATATCGCTTCTATCCACGCACGTGTAGGCGCTCGTTGCTGTAGATGCGCCGATCAGGAAAATGCCCTGCAGAACGCAGAACAAGGTCCTCGTTAGCGTCATTGCCAGTCCGCGTCCATCGTGCCCACAGAATACGAACCGGTGACGTGATTCTTGTATATTGGTGGTCTCAAGTGACGTCACACCGCGACTACCAGGGGGTGTCGCTAGAAGGGCCAGGACCCAAGAAAATAACAATGCTGTCATCTGGTCAACAGTGTAATCCGGACGAAGTTGATAAACGCCGACGATATCGCTTCTATCCCCCCACGTGTAGGCGCTCGTTGCTGTAGATGCGCCGATCTGGAAAATGCCCTGCATAACGCAGAACAAGGTCCACGTTAGCGTCATTGCCAGTCCGCGTCCATCGTACCCACAGAATACGAACCGATGAGGTGCTTCTTATATATTGGTGGTCTCAGGTGACGTCACACCGCGACTACCAGGTGGTGTCACTAGAAGAGCCAGGTCCCGAGAAATTAACAATGTTGTCATCTGGTCAACAGTGTGATCCGGGCGAAGTGTATAAACTCCGACGATATCGCTTCTATCCCCGCACTTGTAGGCGCTCGTTGCTGTTGATGCGCCGATCAGGAAAATTGCCTTCAGAACGCAGAAAAAGTCCTCGTAAGTGTCATTGCCAGTCCGCGTCCATCGTACCCACAGAATACGAACCGATGAGGTGCTTCTTATATATTGGTGGTCTCAGGTGACGTCACACCGCGACTACCAGGTGGTGTCACTAGAAGAGCCAGGTCCCGAGAAATTAACAATGTTGTCATCTGGTCAACAGTGTGATCCGGACGAAGTGTATAAACTCCGACGATATCGCTTCTATCCCCGCACGTGTAGGCGCTCGTTGCTGTATATGCACCGATCAGGAAAATGCCCTGCAGAACGCAGAAAAAGGTCCTCGTAGGCATCATTGCCAGTCCGCGTCCATCGTGTTTGCAGAAGACGAACCGGTGAGGTGATTGTTTTATAGTGGTGTTCTTGGGTGACGTCACACCGCGACTACCAGGTGGTGTCTCTAGAAGAGCCAGGTCCCCAGAAAATAACCATGCTGTCATCTGGTCAACTGTAATCCGGACTAAGTTGATAAATGCCGACGATATCGCTTCTATACTAGCATGTGTAGGCGCTCGTTGCTGTAGATGCGCCGATCAGGAAAATGCATTGCAGAACGCAGAACAAGGTCCTCGTTAGCATCATTGCCAGTCCGCGTCCATCTTGCTTACAGAAGACGAACCGCTGACGTGCTTCTTGTATATTGGTGGTCTCAGGTTACGTCACACCGCGACTACCAGGTGGTGTCGCTAGAAGAGCCAGGTCGCCAGAGAATAACCATGCTGCCATCTGGTCAACAGTGTAATCCGGACGAACTTGATAACGCCGACGATATCGCTTCTATCTCCGCACGTGTAGGCGCTCGTTGCCGTAGATGCGCCGATCACGAATTTGCCCTGCAGAACGCAGAACTAGGTCCACGTAGGCGTCATTGCCAGTCTGCATCCATCGTACCCAGAGAATATGAATCGATGAGGTGCTTCTTATATATTGGTGGTCTCAGGTGACGGCACACCGCGACTACCAGGTGGTGTCACTAGAAGTACCAGGTCCCGAGAAATTAACAATGTTGTCCTCTGGTCAACAGTGTGATCCGGACGAAGTGTATAAACTACGACGATATCGCTTCTATCCCCGCACTTGTAGGCGCTCGTTGCTGTAGATGCGCCGATCAGGAAAATTCCCTTCAGAACGCAGAAAAAGTCCTCGTAAGTGTCATTGCCAGTCCGCTTCCATCGTACCCACAGAATACAAACCGGTGACGTGCTTCTTGTATATTGGTGGTCTCAAGTGACGTCACACCGCGACTACCAAGTGGTGTCGCTAGAAGGGCCAGGTCCCATGAAAATAACCATGCTGTCATCTGGTCAACAGTGTAATCCGGACGAAGTTGATAAACGCCGACGATATCGCTTCTATCCCTGCACGTGTAGGAGCTCGTTGCTGGAGATGCGCCGATCAGGAAATTGCCCTGCAGAACGCAGAACAAGGTCCTCGTAGGCGTCATTGCCAGTCCGCGTCCATCGTGCCCACAGAATACGAAACGGTGAGGTGCTTGTTTTATAGTGGTGCTCTCAGGTGACGTCACACCGCGACTTCCAGGTATTGTCGCTAGAAGAGTCAGGTCGCCAGAAAATAACCATGCTGTCATCTGGTCAACTTTAATCCGGACGAAGTTGATAAACGCCGACGATATCGCTTCTATACCCGCACGTGTAGACGCTCGTTGCTGTAGATGCGTCGATCTGGAAAATGTCCTGCAGAACGCAGAACAAGGTCCTCGTAGGCGTCATTGCCAGTCCGCGTCCATCGTGTCCGCAGAAGACGAACCGGTGAGGTGATTGTTTTATAGTGGTGTTCTTGGGTGACGTCACACTGCGACTACCAGGTGGTGTCGCTAGAAGAGCCAGGTCGCCAGAAAATGACCATGCTGTCATCTGGTCAACTTTAATTCGGACGAAGTTGATAAACGCCGACGATATCGCTTCTATCCAAGCATGTGTAGGCGCTCGTTGCTGTAGATAAGCCGATCAGGAAAATGCCCTGCAGAACGCAGAACAAGGTCCTCGTTAGCATCATTGCCAGTCCGCGTCCATCGTGCTTACAGAATACGAACCGCTGACGTGCTTCTTGTATATTGGTGGTCTCAGGTGACGTCACTCCGCGACTACCAGGTGGTGTCGCTAGAAGGGCCAGGTCCCAAGAAAATAACAATGCTGTCATCTGGTCAACAGTGTAATCCGGACGAAAATGATAAACGCCGACGATATCGCTTCTATCTCCGCACGTGAAGGCGCTCGTTGCTGCAGATGCGCCGATCAGGAAATTGCCCTGCAGAAAGCAGAACAAGGCCCTCGTAGGCGTCATTGGCAGTCCCCGTCCATCGTGCCCACAGAATAGGAACCGATGAGGTGCTTCTTTTAAAGTGGCGCTCTCAGGTGACGTCACACCGCGACTTCCAGGTATTGTCGTTAGAAGAGCCAGGTCGCCAGAGAATAACCATGCTGCCATCTGGTCAACAGTGTAATCCGGACGAACTTGATAACGCCGACGATATCGCTTCTATCTCCGCACGTGTAGGCGCTCGTTGCCGTAGATGCGCCGATCACGAAATTGCCCTGCAGAACGCAGAACTAGGTCCACGTGGGCGTCATTGCCAGTCTGCGTCCATCGTACCCAGAGAATACGAACCGATGAGGTGCTTCTTATATATTGGTGGTCTCAGGTGACGTCACACCGGGACTTCCAGGTATTGTCGTTAGAAGAGCCAGGTCGCCAGAGAATAACCATGCTGCCATCTGGTCAACAGTGTAATCCGGACGAACTTGATAACGCCGACGATATCGCTTCTATCTCCGCACGTGTAGGCGCTCGTTGCCGTAGATGCGCCGATCACGAAATTGCCCTGCAGAACGCAGAACTAGGTCCACGTAGGCGTCATTGCCAGTCTGCGTCCATCGTACCCAGAGAATACGAACCGATGAGGTGCTTCTTATATATTGGTGGTCTCAGGTGACGTCACACCGCGACTACCAGGTGGTGTCACTAGAAGAACCAGGTCCCGAGAAATTAACAATGTTGTCATCTAGTCAACAGTGTGATCCGGACGAAGTGTATAAACTCCGACGATATCGCTTCTATCCCCGCACTTGTAGGCGCTCGTTGCTGTAAATGCGCCGATCAGGAAAATTCCCTTCAGAACGCAGAAAAAGTCCTCGTAAGTGTCATTGCCAGTCCGCGTCCATCGTACCCACAGAATACGAACCGATGAGGTGCTTCTTATATATTGGTGCTCTCAGGTGACGTCACACCGCGATTACAAGGTGGTGTCACCTGAAGAGCCAGGTCCCGAGAAATTAACAATGTTGTCATCTGGTCAACAGTGTGATCCGGACGAAGTGTATAAACTCCGACGATATCGCTTCTATTGCCGCACGTGTAGGCGCTCGTTGCTGTAGATGCACCGATCAGGAAAATGCCCTGCAGAACGCAGAAAAATGTCCTCGTAGGCGTCATTAGCAGTCCCCGTCCATCGTGCCCACAGAATAGGAACCGGTGAGGTGCTTCTTTTAAAGTGGTGCTCTCAGGTGACGTCACACCGCGACTTCCACGTATTGTCGTTAGAAGAGCCAGGTCGCCAGAGAATAACCATGCTGTCATCTGGTCAACAGTGTAATCCGGACGAACTTGATAACGCCGACGATATCGCTTCTATCTCCGCACGTGTAGGCGCTCGTTGCCGTAGATGCGCCGATCACGAAATTGCCCAGCAGAACGAAGAACTAGGTCCACGTAGGAGTCATTGCCAGTCCGCGTCCATCGTGCCCAGAGAATACGAACCGGTGAGGTGCTTCTTGTATATTGGTGGTCTCAGGTGACGTCACACCGCGACTACCAGGTGGTGTCGCTAGAAGAGCCAGGTCCCGAGAATATAACAATGCTGTCATCTCGTCAACAGTGTAATCCGGACGAAGTTGATAAACGCCGACGATATCGCTTCTATCCCCGCACGTGTAGGAGCTCGTTGCTGTAGATGCGCCGATCTGGAAAATGTCCTGCATAACGCAGAACAAGGTCCTCGTTGGCGTCATTGCCAGTCCGCGTCCATCGTACCCACAGAATACGAACCGATGAGGTGCTTCTTATATATTGCTGGTCTCAGGTGACGTCACACCGCGACTACCAGGTGGTGTCACTAGAAGAGCCAGGTCCCGAGAAATTAACAATGTTGTCATCTGGTCAACAGTGTGATCCGGACGAAGTGTATAAACTCCGACGATATCGCTTCTATCCCCGCACGTGTAGGCGCTCGTTGCTGTAGATGCGCCGATCAGGAAAATTCCCTTCCGAACACAGAAAAAGTCCTCGTAAGTGTCATTGCCAGTCCGGGTCCATCGTGTCCACAGAAGACGAACCGATGAGGTGCTTCTTATATATTGGTGGTCTCAGGTAACGTCACACCGTGACTACCAGGTGGTGTCGCCAGAAGAGCCAGGTCCCGAGAAAATAACAATGTTGTCATCTGGTCAACAGGGTGATCCGGACGAATTGTATAAACTCCGACGAAATCGCTTCTATCCCCGCACGTGTAGCCGCTCGTTGCTGTAGATGCGCCGATCTGGAAAATGCCCTGCAGAACGCAGAACAAGGTCCTCGTAGGCGTCATTGCCAGTCCGCGTCCATCGTGTCCGCAGAAGACGAACCGGTGAGGTGCTTCTTTTATAGTGGTGTTCTTGGGTCACGTCACACCGCGACTACCAGGTGGTGCCGCTAGAAGAGCCACGTCGCCAGAAAATAATCATGCTGTCTTCTGGTCAACTGTAATCCGGACGAAGTTGATAAACGCCGACGATATCGCTTCTACCCCAGAATGTTAAGGCGCTCGTTGATGTAGATGCGCCGATCAGGAAAATGCCCTGCAGAACGCAGAACAAGGTCCTCGTTAGCGTCTTTGCCAGTCCGCGTCCATCGTGCCCACACAATACGAACCGGTGACGTGCTTCTTGTATATTGGTGCTCTCAGGTGACGCCATCCGCGACTTCCAGGTATTGTCGCTAGAAGAGTCAGGTCGCCAGAAAATAACCATGCTGTCATCTGGTCAACAGTGTAATCCGGACGAAGTTGATAAACGCCGACGATATCGCTTCTATCCCCGCACATGTAGGCGCTCGTTGTTGTAGATACGCCGATCTGGAAAATGCTCTGCAGAACGCAGAACAAGGTCCTCGTTAGCGTTATTGCCAGTCCGCGTCCATCATGCCCACAGAATACGAACCGGTGAGGTCTTTCTTGTATATTGGTCTCAGTTGACGTCACACCGCGACTACCAGGTGGTGTCGCTAGAAGAGCCAGGTCGCCAGCAAATAACCATGCTGTCATGTGCTCAACAGTGTGATCCGGACGAAGTTGATAAACGCCGACGATATCGTTTCTATCCCCGCACATGTATGCGCTCGTTGCTGGAGATGCGCTGATCAGGAAATTGCCCTGCAGAACGCAGAACAAGGTCCTCGTAGGCGTCATTGCCAGTCCGCGTCCATCGTGTCCACAGAACACGATGCGGTGAGGTGCTTCTTTTATAGTGGTGTTCTTGGGTGACGTCGCACCACGACTACCAGGTGGTGTCGCTAGAAGAGCCAGGTCGCCAGAGAATAACCATGCTGTCATCTGGTCAACAGTGTAATCCGGACGAAGTTGATAACGCCGACGATATCGCTTCTATCCCCGCACGTGTAGGCGCTCGTTGCTGTAGATGCGCCGATCTGGAAAATGCCCTGCATAACGCAGTTCAAGCTCCTCGTTAGCGTCATTGCCAGTCCGCGTCCATCGAGCCCACAGAATACGAACCGGTGAGGTGCTTCTTTTATAGTGGTGCTCTCAGGTGACGTCACACCGCGACTTCCAGGTATTGTCGCTAGAAGAGTCAGGTCGCCAGAAAATAACCATGCTGTCATCTGGTCAACAGTGTAATCCGGACGAAGTTGATAAACGCCGGCGATATCGCTTCTATCCCCGCACACGTAGGCGCTCGTTGCTGTAGATACGAGGATCTGGAAATTGCTCTGCAGAACGCAGAACAAGGTCCTCGTTAGCGTTATTGCCAGTCCGCGTCCATCGTGGCCACATAATACGAACCGGTGAGGTGCTTCTTGTATATTGGTGGTCCCAGTTGACGTCACACCGCGACTACCAGGTGGTGTCGCTAGAAGAGCCAGGTCGCCAGAGAATAACCATGCTGTCATCTGGTCAACAGTGTAATCCGGACGAAGTTGATAACGCCGACGATATCGCTTCTATCCCCGCAGGTGTAGGCGCTCCTTGCCGTAGATGCGCCGATCATGAAATTGCCTTGCAGAACGCAGAACAAGGTCCTCGTAGGCGTCATTGCCAGCCCACGTCCATCGTGCCCAGAGAATACGAACCGGTGAGGTGCTTCTTGTATATTGGTGGTTTCAGGTGACGTCACACCGCGACTACCAGGTGGTGTCGCTAGAAGAGCCAGGTCCCGAGAATATAACAATGCTGTCATCTGGTCGACAGTGTAATCCGGACGAAGTTGATAAACGCAGACGATATCGCTTCTATCCCCGCACGTGTAGGCGCTCGTTGCTGTAGATGCGCCGATCTGGAAAATGCCCTGCATAATGCAGAACAAGGTCCTCGTTAGCGCCATTGCCAGTCCGTGTCCATCGTACCCACAGAATACGAACCGATGAGGTGCTTCTTATATATTGGTGGTCTCAGGTGACGTCACACGGCGACTACCAGGTAGTGTCGCTAGAAGAGAGAGGTCCCGAGAAAATAACAATGTTGTCATCTGGTCGACAGGGTGATCCGGACGAATTGTATAAACTCCGACGATATAGCTTCTATCCCCGCACGTGTAGCCGCTCGTTGCTGTAGATGCGCCGATCTGGAAGATGCCCTGCAGAACGCAGAACAAGGTCCTCGTAGGCGTCATTGCCAGTCCGCGTCCATCGTGTCCGCAGAAGACGAACCGGAGAGATGATTATTTCATAGTATTGTTCTTGGGTGACATCACGCCGCGACTCCCAAGTGGTGCCGCTAGAAGAGCCAGGTCGCCAGAAAATAACCATGCTGTCATCTGGTCAACTGTAATCCGGACGAAGTTGATAAACGCCGACGATATCGCTTCTATCCCAGCATGTGTAGGCGCTCGTTGATGTAGGTGCGCCGATCAGGAAAATGCCCTACAGAACGCAGAACAAGGTCCTCGTTAGCGTCATTGCCAGTCCGCGTCCATCGTGCCCACACAATACGAACCGGTGACGTGCTTCTTGTATATTGGTAGTCTCAAGTGACGTCACACCGCGACTACCAGGTGGTGTCGCTAGAAGAGCCAGGTCCCGAGAATATAACAATGCTGTCATCTGGTCAACAGTGTAATCCGGACGAAGTTGATAAACGCCGACGATATCGCTTCTATCCCCGCACGTGTAGGCGCTCGTTGCTGTAGATGCGTCGATATGGAAAATGCCCTGCATAAGGCAGAACAAGGTCCTCGTTAGCGTCATTGCCAGTCCGCGTTCATTGTACCCACAGAATACGAACCGGTGACGTGCTCCTTGTATATTGGTGGTCTCAGGTGTCGTCACACCGCGACTACCAGGTGGTGTCGCTAGAAGAGCCAGGTCGCCAGAAAATAACCATGCTGTCATGTGGTCAACAGTGTAATGCGGACGAAGTTGATAAACGCCGACGATATCGCTTCTATCCCCGCGCATGTAGGCACTCGTTGCTGTAGATACGCCGATCTGGAAAATGCTCTCCAGAACGCAGAACAAGGTCCTCGTTAGCGTTATTGCCAGTCCGCGTCCATCGTGCCCACAGAATACGAACCGGTGAGGTGCTTCTTGTATATTGGTGGTCTCAGTTGACGTCCCACCGCGACTACCAGGTAGTGTCGCTAGAAGAGCCAGGTCCCGAGAATACAACAATGCTGTCATCTGGTCAACAGTGTAATCCGGACGAAGTTGATAAACGCCGACGATATCGCTTCTATCCCCGCACGTGTAGACGCTCGTTGCTGTAGATGCGCTGATCTGGAAAATGTCTTGCAGAACGCAGAACAAGGTCCTCCTAGGCGTCATTGCCAGCACACGTCCATCGTATCCACAGAAGACGAACCGGTGAGGTGCTTCTTGCATATTGGTGGTCTCAGGTGACGTCACACCGCGACTACCAGGTGGTGTCGCTAGAAGAGCCAGGTCGCCAGAAAATAACCATACTGTCATCTGGTCAACAGTGTAATCCGAAAGAAGTTGATAAACGCCGACGATATCGCTTCTATCCACGCACGTGTAGGCGCTCGTTGCTGTAGATGCACCGATCAGGAAAATGCCCTGCAGAACGCAGAAAAAGGTCCTCGTAGGCGTCATTGTCAGTCCGCGTCCATCGTGTTTGCAGAAGACGAACCGGTGATGTGATTGTTTTATAGTGGTGTTCTTGGGTGACGTCACACCGCACTACCAGGTGGTGTCGCTAGAAGAGCCAGGTCGCCAGAAAATAACCATGCTGTCATCTGGTCAACTGTAATCCGGACTAAGTTGATAAATGCCGACGATATCGCTTCTATCCCAGCATGTGTAGGCGCTCGTTGCTGTAGATGCGCCGATCAGGAAAATGCCCTGCAGAACGGAGAACAAGGGCCTCGTTAGCGTCATTGCCAGTCCGCGTCCATCGTGCCCACAGAATACGAACTGGTGTCGTGATTCTTGTATATTGGTGGTCTCAAGTGACGTCACACCGCGACTACCAGGGGGTGTCGCTAGAAGGGCCAGGTCCCAAGAAAATAACAATACTGTCATCTGGTCAACAGTGTAATCCGGACGAAGTTGATAAACGCCGACGATATCGCTTTTATCCCTGCACGTGTAGGCGCTCGTTGCTGGAGATGCGCCGATCAGGAAATTGCCCTGCAGAACGCAGAACAAGGTCCTCGTAGGCGTCATTGCCAGTCCGCGTCCATCGTGTCCGCAGAAGACGAACCGGTGAGGTGATTGTTTAATAGTGGTGTTCTGGGGTGACGTCACACTGCGACAACCAGGTGGTGTCGCTAGAAGAGTCAGGTCGCCAGAAAATAACCATGCTCTCATCTGGTCAACAGTGTAATCCGGACGAAGTTGATAAACGCCACCGATATCGCTTCTATCCCCGCACGTGCAGCCGCTCGTTGCTGTAGATTCGCCGATCTGGAAAATGCCCTGCAGAACGCAGAACAAGGTCCTCGTAGGCGTCATTGCCAGTCGACGTCCATCGTGCCCACAGAATACGAACCGCTGACGTGCTTCTTGTATATTGGTGGTCTCAGGTGACGTCACACCGCGACTACCAGGTGGTGTCGCTAGAAGGGCCAGGTCCCAAGAAATTAACAATGCTGTCATCTGGTCAACAGTGTAATCCGGACGAAGTTGATAAACGCCGACGATATCGCTTCTATCCCCGCACGTGTAGGCGCTCGTTGCTGTAGATGCGCCGATCTGGAAAATGCCCTTCAGAACGCAGAAAAAGTCCTCGTAAGTGTCATTGCCAGTCCGGGTCCATTGTGTCCACAGAAGACGAACCGGTGAGGTGCTTCTTGTATATTGGTGGTCTCAGGTGACGTCACACCGCGACTTCCAGGTATTGTCGCTAGAAGAGTCAGGTCGCCAGAAAATAACCATGCTGTCATCTGGTCAACAGTGTAATCCGGACGAAGTTGATATGCGCCGACGATATCCCTTCTATTCCCGCACGTGTAGACGCTCGTTGCTGTAGATGCGTCGATCTGGAAAATGTCCTGCAGAACGCAGAACAAGGTCCTCGTAGGCGTCATTGCCAGTCCGCGTCCATCGTGTCCGCAGAAGACGAACCAGTGAGGTGATTGTTTTATAGTGGTGTTCTTGGGTGACGTCACACTGCGACTACCAGGTGGTGTCGCTAGAAGAGCCAGGTCGCCAGAAAATGACCCTGCTGTCATCTGGTCAACTTTATTCCGGACGAAGTTGATAAACGCCGACGATATCGCTTCTATCCAAGCATGTGTAGGCGCTCGTTGCTGTAGATGCGCCGATCAGGAAAATGCCCTGCAGAACGCAGAACAAGGTCCTCGTTAGCATCATTGCCAGTCCGCGTCCATCGTGCTTACAGAATACGAACCGCTGACGTGCTTCTTGTATATTGGTGGTCTCAGGTGACGTCACTCCGCGACTTCCAGGTATTGTCGTTAGAAGAGCCAGGTCGCCAAAGAATAACCATGCTGCCATCTGGTCAACAGTGTAATCCGGACGAACTTGATAACGCCGACGATATCGCTTCTATCTCCGCACGTGTAGGCGCTCGTTGCCGTAGATGCGCCGATCACGAAATTGCCCTGCAGAACGCAGAACTAGGTCCACGTAGGCGTCATTGCCAGTCCGGGTCCATTGTGTCCACAGAAGACGAACCGGTGAGGTGCTTCTTGTATATTGGTGGTCTCAGGTGACGTCACACCGCGACTTCCAGGTATTGTCGCTAGAAGAGTCAGGTCGCCAGAAAATAACCATGCTGTCATCTGGTCAACAGTGTAATCCGGACGAAGTTGATATGCGCCGACGATATCCCTTCTATTCCCGCACGTGTAGACGCTCGTTGCTGTAGATGCGTCGATCTGGAAAATGTCCTGCAGAACGCAGAACAAGGTCCTCGTAGGCGTCATTGCCAGTCCGCGTCCATCGTGTCCGCAGAAGACGAACCAGTGAGGTGATTGTTTTATAGTGGTGTTCTTGGGTGACGTCACACTGCGACTACCAGGTGGTGTCGCTAGAAGAGCCAGGTCGCCAGAAAATGACCCTGCTGTCATCTGGTCAACTTTATTCCGGACGAAGTTGATAAACGCCGACGATATCGCTTCTATCCAAGCATGTGTAGGCGCTCGTTGCTGTAGATGCGCCGATCAGGAAAATGCCCTGCAGAACGCAGAACAAGGTCCTCGTTAGCATCATTGCCAGTCCGCGTCCATCGTGCTTACAGAATACGAACCGCTGACGTGCTTCTTGTATATTGGTGGTCTCAGGTGACGTCACTCCGCGACTTCCAGGTATTGTCGTTAGAAGAGCCAGGTCGCCAAAGAATAACCATGCTGCCATCTGGTCAACAGTGTAATCCGGACGAACTTGATAACGCCGACGATATCGCTTCTATCTCCGCACGTGTAGGCGCTCGTTGCCGTAGATGCGCCGATCACGAAATTGCCCTGCAGAACGCAGAACTAGGTCCACGTAGGCGTCATTGCCAGTCTGCGTCCATCGTACCCAGAGAATACGAACCGATGAGGTGCTTCTTATATATTGGTGGTCTCAGGTGACATCACACCGCGACTACCAGGTGGTGTCACTAGAAGAACCAGGTCCCGAGAATATAACAATGCTGTCATCTGGTCAACAGTGTAATCCGGACGAAGTTGATAAACGCCGACGATATCGCTTCTATCCCCGCACGTGTAGGCGCTCGTTGCTGTAGATGCGCCGATATGGAAAATGCCCTGCATAAGGCAGAACAAGGTCCTCGTTAGCGTCATTGCCAGTCCGCGTTCATTGTACCCACAGAATACGAACCGGTGACGTGCTTCTTGTATATTGGTGGTCTCAGGTGTCGTCACACCGCGACTACCAGGTGGTGTCGCTAGAAGAGCCAGGTCGCCAGAAAATAACCATGCTGTCATGTGGTGAACAGTGTAATCCGGACGAAGTTGATAAACGCCGACGATATCGCTTCTATCCCCGCGCATGTAGGCACTCGTTGCTGTAGATACGCCGATCTGTAAAATGCTCTCCAGAACGCAGAACAAGGTCCTCGTTAGCGTTATTGCCAGTCCGCGTCCATCGTGCCCACAGAATACGAACCGGTGAGGTGCTTCTTGTATATTGGTGGTCTCAGTTGACGTCACACCGCGACTACCAGGTAGTGTCGCTAGAAGAGCCAGGTCCCGAGAATACAACAATGCTGTCATCTGGTCAACAGTGTAATCCGGACGAAGTTGATAAACGCCGACGATATCGCTTCTATCCCCGCACGTGTAGACGCTCGTTGCTGTAGATGCGCTGATCTGGAAAATGTCTTGCAGAACGCAGAACAAGGTCCTCCTAGGCGTCATTGCCAGCCCACGTCCATCGTATCCACAGAAGACGAACCGGTGAGGTGCTTCTTGCATATTGGTGGTCTCAGGTGACGTCACACCGCGACTACCAGGTGGTGTCGCTAGAAGAGCCAGGTCGCCAGAAAATAACCATACTGTCATCTGGTCAACAGTGTAATCCGGAAGAAGTTGATAAACGCCGACGATATCGCTTCTATCCACGCACGTGTAGGCGCTCGTTGCTGTAGATGCACCGATCAGGAAAATGCCCTGCAGAACGCAGAAAAAGGTCCTCGTAGGCGTCATTGTCAGTCCGCGTCCATCGTGTTTGCAGAAGACGAACCGGTGAGGTGATTGTTTTATAGTGGTGTTCTTGGGTGACGTCACCACGCGACTACCAGGTGGTGTCGCTAGAAGAGCCAGGTCGCCAGAAAATAACCATGCTGTCATCTGGTCAACTGTAATCCGGACTAAGTTGATAAATGCCGACGATATCGCTTCTATCCCAGCATGTGTAGGCGCTCGTTGCTGTAGATGCGCCCATCAGGAAAATGCCCTGCAGAACGGAGAACAAGGTCCTCGTTAGCGTCATTGCCAGTCCGCGTCCATCGTGCCCACAGAATACGAACTGGTGTCGTGATTCTTGTATATTGGTGGTCTCAAGTGACGTCACACCGCGACTACCAGGGGGTGTCGCTAGAAGGGCCAGGTCCCAAGAAAAAAACAATACTGTCATGTGGTCAACAGTGTAATCCGGACGAAGTTGATAAACGCCGACGATATCGCTTCTATCCCTGCACGTGTAGGCGCTCGTTGCTGGAGATGCGCCGATCAGGAAATTGCCCTGCAGAACGCAGAACAAGGTCCTCGTAGGCGTCATTGCCAGTCCGCGTTCATCGTGTCCGCAGAAGACGAACCGGTGAGGTGATAGTTTAATAGTGGTGTTCTTGGGTGACATCACACTGCGACTACCAGGTGGTGTCGCTAGAAGAGTCAGGTCGCCAGAAAATAACCATGCTCTCATCTGGCCAACAGTGTAATCCGGACGAAGTTGATAAACGCCACCGATATCGCTTCTATCCCCGCACGTGCAGCCGCTCGTTGCTGTAGATTCGCCGATCTGGAAAATGCCCTGCAGAACGCAGAACAAGGTCCTCGTAGGCGTCATTGCCAGTCGACGTCCATCGTGCCCACAGAATACGAACCGCTGACGTGCTTCTTGTATATTGGTGGTCTCAGGTGACGTCACACCGCGACTACCAGGTGGTGTCGCTAGAAGGGCCAGGTCCCAAGAAATTAACAATGCTGTCATCTGGTCAACAGCGTAATCCGGACGAAGTTGATAAACGCCGACGATATCGCTTCTATCCCCGCACGTGTAGGCGCTCGTTGCTGTAGATGCGCCGATCTGGAAAATGCCCTTCAGAACGCAGAAAAAGTCCTCGTAAGTGTCATTGCCAGTCCGGGTCCATCGTGTCCACAGAAGACGAACCGGGGAGGTGCTTCTTGCATATTGGTGGTCTCAGGTGACGTCACACCGCGACTTCCAGGTATTGTCGCTAGAAGAGTCAGGTCGCCAGAAAATAACCATGCTGTCATCGGGTCAACAGTGTAATCCGGACGAAGTTGATAAGCGCCGACGATATCGCTTCTATTCCCGCACGTGTAGACGCTCGTTGCTGTAGATGCGTCGATCTGGAAAATGTCCTGCAGAACGCAGAACAAGGTCCTCGTAGGCGTCATTACCAGTCCGCGTCCATCGTGTCCGCAGAAGACGAACCGGTGAGGTGATTGTTTTATAGTGGTGTTCTTGGGTGACGTCACACTGCGACTACCAGGTGGTGTCGCTAGAAGAGCCAGGTCGCCAGAAAATGACCATGCTGTCATCTGGTCAACTTTAATCCGGACCAAGTTGATAAACGCCGACGATATCGCTTCTATCCAAGCATGTGTAGGCGCTCGTTGCTGTAGATGCGCCGATCAGGAAAATGCCCTGCAGAACGCAGAACAAGGTCCTCGTTAGCATCATTGCCAGTCCGCGTCCATCGTGCTTACAGAATACGAACCGCTGACGTGCTTCTTGTATATTGGTGGTCTCAGGTGACGTCACTCCGCGACTTCCAGGTATTGTCGTTAGAAGAGCCAGGTCGCCAAAGAATAACCATGCTGCCATCTGGTCAACAGTGTAATCCGGACGAACTTGATAACGCCGACGATATCGCTTCTATCCCTGCACGTGTAGGCGCTCGTTGCTGGAGATGCGCCGATCAGGAAATTGCCCTGCAGAACGCAGAACAAGGTCCTCGTAGGCGTCATTGCCAGTCCGCGTCCATCGTGCCCACAGAATACGAAACGGTGAGGTGCTTGTTTTATAGTGGTGCTCTCAGGTGACGTCACACCGCGACTTCCAGGTATTGTCGCTAGAAGAGTCAGGTCGCCAGAAAATAACCATGCTGTCATCTGGTCAACACTGTAATCCGGACGAAGTTGATAAGCGCCGATGATATCGCTTCTATACCCGCACGTGTAGACGCTCGTTGCTGTAGATTCGCCGATCTGGAAAATGCCCTGCAGAACGCAGAAAAAGTCCTCGTAGGCGTCATTGGCAGTCCCCGTCCATCGTGCCCACAGAATAGGAACCGGTGAGGTGCTTCTTTTAAAGTGGTGCTCTCAGGTGACGTCACACCGCGACTTCCACGTATTGTCGTTAGAAGAGCCAGGTCGCCAGAGAATAACCATGCTGTCATCTGGTCAACAGTGTAATCCGGACGAACTTGATAACGCCGACGATATTGCTTCTATCTCCGCACGTGTAGGCGCTCGTTGCCGTAGATGCGCCGATCACGAAATTGCCCAGCAGAACGCAGAACTAGGTCCACGTAGGAGTCATTGCCAGTCCGCGTCCATCGTGCCCAGAGAATACGAACCGGTGAGGTGCTTCTTGTATATTGGTGGTCTCAGGTGACGTCACACCGTGACTACCAGGTGGTGTCGCTAGAAGAGCCAGGTCCCGAGAATATAACAATGCTGTCATCTCGTCAACAGTGTAATCCGGATGAAGTTGATAAACGCCGACGATATCGCTTCTATCCCCGCACGTGTAGGCGCTCGTTGCTGTAGATGCGCCGATCTGGAAAATGTCCTGCATAACGCAGAACAAAGTCCTCGTTAGCGTCATTGCCAGTCCGCGTCCATCGTACCCACAGAATACGAACCGATGAGGTGCTTCTTATATATTGCTGGTCTCAGGTGACGTCACACCGCGACTACCAGGTGGTGTCACTAGAAGAGCCAGGTCCCGAGAAATTAACAATGTTGTCATCTGGTCAACAGTGTGATCCGGACGAAGTGTATAAACTCCGACGATATCGCTTCTATCCCCGCACGTGTAGGCGCTCGTTGCTGTAGATGCGCCGATCAGGAAAATTCCCTTCCGAACACAGAAAAAGTCCTCGTAAGTGTCATTGCCAGTCCGGGTCCATCGTGTCCACAGAAGACGAACCGAGGAGGTGCTTCTTATATATTGGTGGTCTCAGGTAACGTCACACCGTGACTACCAGGTGGTGTCGCCAGAAGAGCCAGGTCCCGAGAAAATAACAATGTTGTCATCTGGTCAACAGGGTGATCCGGACGAATTGTATAAACTCCGACGAAATCGCTTCTATCCCCGCACGTGTAGCCGCTCGTTGCTGTAGATGCGCCGATCTGGAAAATGCCCTGCAGAACGCAGAACAAGGTCCTCGTAGGCGTCATTGCCAGTCCGCGTCCATCGTGTCCGCAGAAGACGAACCGGTGAGGTGCTTCTTTTATAGCGGTGTTCTTGGGTGACGTCACACCGCGACTACCAGGTGGTGCCGCTAGAAGAGCCAGGTCGCCAGAAAATAATCATGCTGTCATCTGGTCAACTGTAATCCGGACGAAGTTGATAAACGCCGACGATATCGCTTCTATCCCAGCATGTGTAGGCACTCGTTGATGTAGATGCGCCGATCAGGAAAATGCCCTGCAGAACGCAGAACAAGGTCCTCGTTAGCGTCATTGCCAGTCCGCGTCCATCGTGCCCACACAATACGAACCGGTGACGTGCTTCTTGTATATTGGTGCTCTGAGGTGACGCCACACCGCGACTTCCAGGTATTGTCGCTTGAAGAGTCAGGTCGCCAGAAAATAACCATGCTGTCATCTGGTCAACAGTGTAATCCGGACGAAGTTGATAAACGCCGACGATATCGCTTCTATCCCCGCACATGTAGGCGCTCGTTGTTGTAGATACGCCGATCTGGAAAATGCTCTGCAGAACGCAGAACAAGGTCCTCGTTAGCGTTATTGCCAGTCCGCGTCCATCGTGCCCACAGAATACGAACCGGTGAGGTCTTTCTTGTATATTGGTCTCAGTTGACGTCACACCGCGACTACCAGGTGGTGTCGCTAGAAGAGCCAGGTTGCCAGCAAATAACCATGCTGTCATGTGCTCAACAGTGTGATCCGGACGAAGTTGATAAACGCCGGCGATATCGTTTCTATCCCCGCACATGTATGCGCTCGTTGCTGTAGATACGCCGATCTCGAAAATGCCCTGCAGAACGCAGAACAAGGTCCTCGTAGGCGTCATTGCCAGTCCGCGTAAATCGTGTCCACAGAACACGAACCGGTGAGGTGCTTCTTTTATAGTGGTGTTCTTGGGTGACGTCACACCGCGACTACCAGGTGGTGTCGCTAGAAGAGCCAGGTCCCGAGAATATAACAATGCTGTCATCTGGTCAACAGTGTATTCCGGTCGAAGTTGATAAACGCCGACGATATCGCTTCTATCCCCGCAAGTGTAGGCGCTCGTTGCTGTAGATGCGCCGATCTGGAAAATGCTCTGCATAACGCAGTTCAAGGTCCTCGTTAGCGTCATTGCCAGTCCGCGTCCATCGAGCCCACAGAATACGAACCGGTGAGGTGCTTCTTTTATAGTGGTGCTCTCAGGTGACGTCACACCGCGACTTCCAGGTATTGTCGCTAGAAGAGTCAGGTCGC
This sequence comes from Amblyomma americanum, assembly GCF_052857255.1. NCBI lineage: Eukaryota > Metazoa > Arthropoda > Arachnida > Ixodida > Ixodidae > Amblyomma > Amblyomma americanum. The sequence goes on along the minus strand of NC_135502.1, from coordinate 177,540,876 downwards.
CAGAAAATAACCATGCTGTCATCTGGTCAACAGTGTAATCCGGACGAAGTTGATAACGCCGACGATATCGCTTCTATCCCCGCACGTGTAGGCGCTCGTTGCTGTAGATGCGCCGATCTGGAAAATGCCCTGCATAACGCAGTTCAAGGTCCTCGTTAGCGTCATTGCCAGTCCGCGTCCACCGAGCCCACAGAATACGAACCGGTGAGGTGCTTCTTTTATAGTGGTGCTCTCAGGTGACGTCACACCGCGACTTCCAGGTATTGTCGCTAGAAGAGTCAGGTCGCCAGAAAATAACCATGCTGTCATCTGGTCAACAGTGTAATCCGGACGAAGTTGATAAACGCCGACGATATCGCTTCTATCCCCGCACATGTAGGTGCTCGTTGCTGTAGATACGCCGATCTGGAAAATGCTCTGCAGAACGCAGAACAAGGTCCTCGTTAGCGTTATTGCCAGTCCTGGTCCATCGTGCCCACAGAATACGAACCGGTGAGGTGCTTCTTGTATATTGGTGGTCTCAGTTGACGTCACACCGCGACTACCAGGTGGTGTCGCTAGAAGAGCCAGGTCGCCAGAAAATAACCATGCTGTCATGTGGTCAACAGTGTTATCCGGACGAAGTTGATAAACGCCGACGATATCGATTCTATCCCCGCACGTGTAGGCGCTCGTTGCTGTAGATACGCCGATCTGGAAAATGCCCTGCAGAACGCAGAAAAAGGTCCTCGTAGGCGTCATTGCCAGTCCGCGTCCATCGTACCCACAAAATACGAACCGGTGACGTGTTTCTTGTATATTGGTGGTCTCAGGTGACGTCACACCACGACTACCAGGTGGTGTCGCTAGAAGAGCCATTTCGCCAGAAAATAACCATGCTGTCATGAGGTCAACAGTGTTATCCGGACGAAGTTGATAAACGCCGACGATATCGCTTCTATCCCCGCACATGTAGGCGCTCGTTGGTGTAGATACGCCGATCTGGAAAATGCTCTGCAGAACGCAGAACAAGATCCTCGTTAGCGTTATTGCCAGTCCGCGTCCATCGTGCCCGCAGAATACGAACCGGCGAGGTGCTTCTTGTATATTGGTGGTCTAAGTTGACGTCACACCGCGACTACCAGGCAGTGTCGCTAGAAGAGCCAGGTCCCGAGAATACAACAATGCTGTCATCTGGTCAACAGTGTAATCCGGACGAAGTTGATATGCGCCGACGATATCCCTTCTATTCCCGCACGTGTAGACGCTCGTTGCTGTAGATGCGTCGATCTGGAAAATGTCCTGCAGAACGCAGAACAAGGTCCTCGTAGGCGTCATTGCCAGTCCGCGTCCATCGTGTCCGCAGAAGACGAACCAGTGAGGTGATTGTTTTATAGTGGTGTTCTTGGGTGACGTCACACTGCGACTACCAGGTGGTGTCGCTAGAAGAGCCAGGTCGCCAGAAAATGACCCTGCTGTCATCTGGTCAACTTTATTCCGGACGAAGTTGATAAACGCCGACGATATCGCTTCTATCCAAGCATGTGTAGGCGCTCGTTGCTGTAGATGCGCCGATCAGGAAAATGCCCTGCAGAACGCAGAACAAGGTCCTCGTTAGCATCATTGCCAGTCCGCGTCCATCGTGCTTACAGAATACGAACCGCTGACGTGCTTCTTGTATATTGGTGGTCTCAGGTGACGTCACTCCGCGACTTCCAGGTATTGTCGTTAGAAGAGCCAGGTCGCCAAAGAATAACCATGCTGCCATCTGGTCAACAGTGTAATCCGGACGAACTTGATAACGCCGACGATATCGCTTCTATCTCCGCACGTGTAGGCGCTCGTTGCCGTAGATGCGCCGATCACGAAATTGCCCTGCAGAACGCAGAACTAGGTCCACGTAGGCGTCATTGCCAGTCTGCGTCCATCGTACCCAGAGAATACGAACCGATGAGGTGCTTCTTATATATTGGTGGTCTCAGGTGACGTCACACCGCGACTACCAGGTGGTGTCACTAGAAGAACCAGGTCCCGAGAATATAACAATGCTGTCATCTGGTCAACAGTGTAATCCGGACGAAGTTGATAAACGCCGACGATATCGCTTCTATCCCCGCACGTGTAGGCGCTCGTTGCTGTAGATGCGCCGATATGGAAAATGCCCTGCATAAGGCAGAACAAGGTCCTCGTTAGCGTCATTGCCAGTCCGCGTTCATTGTACCCACAGAATACGAACCGGTGACGTGCTTCTTGTATATTGGTGGTCTCAGGTGTCGTCACACCGCGACTACCAGGTGGTGTCGCTAGAAGAGCCAGGTCGCCAGAAAATAACCATGCTGTCATGTGGTGAACAGTGTAATCCGGACGAAGTTGATAAACGCCGACGATATCGCTTCTATCCCCGCGCATGTAGGCACTCGTTGCTGTAGATACGCCGATCTGTAAAATGCTCTCCAGAACGCAGAACAAGGTCCTCGTTAGCGTTATTGCCAGTCCGCGTCCATCGTGCCCACAGAATACGAACCGGTGAGGTGCTTCTTGTATATTGGTGGTCTCAGTTGACGTCACACCGCGACTACCAGGTAGTGTCGCTAGAAGAGCCAGGTCCCGAGAATACAACAATGCTGTCATCTGGTCAACAGTGTAATCCGGACGAAGTTGATAAACGCCGACGATATCGCTTCTATCCCCGCACGTGTAGACGCTCGTTGCTGTAGATGCGCTGATCTGGAAAATGTCTTGCAGAACGCAGAACAAGGTCCTCCTAGGCGTCATTGCCAGCCCACGTCCATCGTATCCACAGAAGACGAACCGGTGAGGTGCTTCTTGCATATTGGTGGTCTCAGGTGACGTCACACCGCGACTACCAGGTGGTGTCGCTAGAAGAGCCAGGTCGCCAGAAAATAACCATACTGTCATCTGGTCAACAGTGTAATCCGGAAGAAGTTGATAAACGCCGACGATATCGCTTCTATCCACGCACGTGTAGGCGCTCGTTGCTGTAGATGCACCGATCAGGAAAATGCCCTGCAGAACGCAGAAAAAGGTCCTCGTAGGCGTCATTGTCAGTCCGCGTCCATCGTGTTTGCAGAAGACGAACCGGTGAGGTGATTGTTTTATAGTGGTGTTCTTGGGTGACGTCACCACGCGACTACCAGGTGGTGTCGCTAGAAGAGCCAGGTCGCCAGAAAATAACCATGCTGTCATCTGGTCAACTGTAATCCGGACTAAGTTGATAAATGCCGACGATATCGCTTCTATCCCAGCATGTGTAGGCGCTCGTTGCTGTAGATGCGCCCATCAGGAAAATGCCCTGCAGAACGGAGAACAAGGTCCTCGTTAGCGTCATTGCCAGTCCGCGTCCATCGTGCCCACAGAATACGAACTGGTGTCGTGATTCTTGTATATTGGTGGTCTCAAGTGACGTCACACCGCGACTACCAGGGGGTGTCGCTAGAAGGGCCAGGTCCCAAGAAAAAAACAATACTGTCATGTGGTCAACAGTGTAATCCGGACGAAGTTGATAAACGCCGACGATATCGCTTCTATCCCTGCACGTGTAGGCGCTCGTTGCTGGAGATGCGCCGATCAGGAAATTGCCCTGCAGAACGCAGAACAAGGTCCTCGTAGGCGTCATTGCCAGACCGCGTTCATCGTGTCCGCAGAAGACGAACCGGTGAGGTGATAGTTTAATAGTGGTGTTCTTGGGTGACATCACACTGCGACTACCAGGTGGTGTCGCTAGAAGAGTCAGGTCGCCAGAAAATAACCATGCTCTCATCTGGCCAACAGTGTAATCCGGACGAAGTTGATAAACGCCACCGATATCGCTTCTATCCCCGCACGTGCAGCCGCTCGTTGCTGTAGATTCGCCGATCTGGAAAATGCCCTGCAGAACGCAGAACAAGGTCCTCGTAGGCGTCATTGCCAGTCGACGTCCATCGTGCCCACAGAATACGAATCGCTGACGTGCTTCTTGTATATTGGTGGTCTCAGGTGACGTCACACCGCGACTACCAGGTGGTGTCGCTAGAAGGGCCAGGTCCCAAGAAATTAACAATGCTGTCATCTGGTCAACAGCGTAATCCGGACGAAGTTGATAAACGCCGACGATATCGCTTCTATCCCCGCACGTGTAGGCGCTCGTTGCTGTAGATGCGCCGATCTGGAAAATGCCCTTCAGAACGCAGAAAAAGTCCTCGTAAGTGTCATTGCCAGTCCGGGTCCATCGTGTCCACAGAAGACGAACCGGGGAGGTGCTTCTTGTATATTGGTGGTCTCAGGTGACGTCACACCGCGACTTCCAGGTATTGTCGCTAGAAGAGTCAGGTCGCCAGAAAATAACCATGCTGTCATCGGGTCAACAGTGTAATCCGGACGAAGTTGATAAGCGCCGACGATATCGCTTCTATTCCCGCACGTGTAGACGCTCGTTGCTGTAGATGCGTCGATCTGGAAAATGTCCTGCAGAACGCAGAACAAGGTCCTCGTAGGCGTCATTGCCAGTCCGCGTCCATCGTGTCCGCAGAAGACGAACCGGTGAGGTGATTGTTTTATAGTGGTGTTCTTGGGTGACGTCACACTGCGACTACCAGGTGGTGTCGCTAGAAGAGCCAGGTCGCCAGAAAATGACCATGCTGTCATCTGGTCAACTTTAATCCGGACCAAGTTGATAAACGCCGACGATATCGCTTCTATCCAAGCATGTGTAGGCGCTCGTTGCTGTAGATGCGCCGATCAGGAAAATGCCCTGCAGAACGCAGAACAAGGTCCTCGTTAGCATCATTGCCAGTCCGCGTCCATCGTGCTTACAGAATACGAACCGCTGACGTGCTTCTTGTATATTGGTGGTCTCAGGTGACGTCACTCCGCGACTTCCAGGTATTGTCGTTAGAAGAGCCAGGTCGCCAAAGAATAACCATGCTGCCATCTGGTCAACAGTGTAATCAGGACGAACTTGATAACGCCGACGATATCGCTTCTATCCCTGCACGTGTAGGCGCTCGTTGCTGGAGATGCGCCGATCAGGAAATTGCCCTGCAGAACGCAGAACAAGGTCCTCGTAGGCGTCATTGCCAGTCCGCGTCCATCGTGCCCACAGAATACGAAACGGTGAGGTGCTTGTTTTATAGTGGTGCTCTCAGGTGACGTCACACCGCGACTTCCAGGTATTGTCGCTAGAAGAGTCAGGTCGCCAGAAAATAACCATGCTGTCATCTGGTCAACACTGTAATCCGGACGAAGTTGATAAGCGCCGACGATATCGCTTCTATACCCGCACGTGTAGACGCTCGTTGCTGTAGATTCGCCGATCTGGAAAATGCCCTGCAGAACGCAGAAAAAGTCCTCGTAGGCGTCATTGGCAGTCCCCGTCCATCGTGCCCACAGAATAGGAACCGGTGAGGTGCTTCTTTTAAAGTGGTGCTCTCAGGTGACGTCACACCGCGACTTCCACGTATTGTCGTTAGAAGAGCCAGGTCGCCAGAGAATAACCATGCTGTCATCTGGTCAACAGTGTAATCCGGACGAACTTGATAACGCCGACGATATTGCTTCTATCTCCGCACGTGTAGGCGCTCGTTGCCGTAGATGCGCCGATCACGAAATTGCCCAGCAGAACGCAGAACTAGGTCCACGTAGGAGTCATTGCCAGTCCGCGTCCATCGTGCCCAGAGAATACGAACCGGTGAGGTGCTTCTTGTATATTGGTGGTCTCAGGTGACGTCACACCGTGACTACCAGGTGGTGTCGCTAGAAGAGCCAGGTCCCGAGAATATAACAATGCTGTCATCTCGTCAACAGTGTAATCCGGATGAAGTTGATAAACGCCGACGATATCGCTTCTATCCCCGCACGTGTAGGCGCTCGTTGCTGTAGATGCGCCGATCTGGAAAATGTCCTGCATAACGCAGAACAAAGTCCTCGTTAGCGTCATTGCCAGTCCGCGTCCATCGTACCCACAGAATACGAACCGATGAGGTGCTTCTTATATATTGCTGGTCTCAGGTGACGTCACACCGCGACTACCAGGTGGTGTCACTAGAAGAGCCAGGTCCCGAGAAATTAACAATGTTGTCATCTGGTCAACAGTGTGATCCGGACGAAGTGTATAAACTCCGACGATATCGCTTCTATCCCCGCACGTGTAGGCGCTCGTTGCTGTAGATGCGCCGATCAGGAAAATTCCCTTCCGAACACAGAAAAAGTCCTCGTAAGTGTCATTGCCAGTCCGGGTCCATCGTGTCCACAGAAGACGAGCCGAGGAGGTGCTTCTTATATATTGGTGGTCTCAGGTAACGTCACACCGTGACTACCAGGTGGTGTCGCAAGAAGAGCCAGGTCCCGAGAAAATAACAATGTTGTCATCTGGTCAACAGGGTGATCCGGACGAATTGTATAAACTCCGACGAAATCGCTTCTATCCCCGCACGTGTAGCCGCTCGTTGCTGTAGATGCGCCGATCTGGAAAATGCCCTGCAGAACGCAGAACAAGGTCCTCGTAGGCGTCATTGCCAGTCCGCGTCCATCGTGTCCGCAGAAGACGAACCGGTGAGGTGCTTCTTTTATAGCGGTGTTCTTGAGTGACGTCACACCGCGACTACCAGGTGGTGCCGCTAGAAGAGCCAGGTCGCCAGAAAATAATCATGCTGTCATCTGGTCAACTGTAATCCGGACGAAGTTGATAAACGCCGACGATATCGCTTCTATCCCAGCATGTGTAGGCACTCGTTGATGTAGATGCGCCGATCAGGAAAATGCCCTGCAGAACGCAGAACAAGGTCCTCGTTAGCGTCATTGCCAGTCCGCGTCCATCGTGCCCACACAATACGAACCGGTGACGTGCTTCTTGTATATTGGTGCTCTGAGGTGACGCCACACCGCGACTTCCAGGTATTGTCGCTTGAAGAGTCAGGTCGCCAGAAAATAACCATGCTGTCATCTGGTCAACAGTGTAATCCGGACGAAGTTGATAAACGCCGACGATATCGCTTCTATCCCCGCACATGTAGGCGCTCGTTGTTGTAGATACGCCGATCTGGAAAATGCTCTGCAGAACGCAGAACAAGGTCCTCGTTAGCGTTATTGCCAGTCCGCGTCCATCGTGCCCACAGAATACGAACCGGTGAGGTCTTTCTTGTATATTGGTCTCAGTTGACGTCACACCGCGACTACCAGGTGGTGTCGCTAGAAGAGCCAGGTTGCCAGCAAATAACCATGCTGTCATGTGCTCAACAGTGTGATCCGGACGAAGTTGATAAACGCCGGCGATATCGTTTCTATCCCCGCACATGTATGCGCTCGTTGCTGTAGATACGCCGATCTCGAAAATGCCCTGCAGAACGCAGAACAAGGTCCTCGTAGGCGTCATTGCCAGTCCGCGTCCATCGTGTCCACAGAACACGAACCGGTGAGGTGCTTCTTTTATAGTGGTGTTCTTGGGTGACGTCACACCGCGACTACCAGGTGGTGTCGCTAGAAGAGCCAGGTCCCGAGAATATAACAATGCTGTCATCTGGTCAACAGTGTATTCCGGTCGAAGTTGATAAACGCCGACGATATCGCTTCTATCCCCGCAAGTGTAGGCGCTCGTTGCTGTAGATGCGCCGATCTGGAAAATGCCCTGCATAACGCAGTTCAAGGTCCTCGTTAGCGTCATTGCCAGTCCGCGTCCATCGAGCCCACAGAATACGAACCGGTGAGGTGCTTCTTTTATAGTGGTGCTCTCAGGTGACGTCACACCGCGACTTCCAGGTATTGTCGCTAGAAGAGTCAGGTCGCCAGAAAATAACCATGCTGTCATCTGGTCAACAGTGTAATCCGGACGAAGTTGATAACGCCGACGATATCGCTTCTATCCCCGCACGTGTAGGCGCTCGTTGCTGTAGATGCGCCGATCTGGAAAATGCCCTGCATAACGCAGTTCAAGGTCCTCGTTAGCGTCATTGCCAGTCCGCGTCCACCGAGCCCACAGAATACGAACCGGTGAGGTGCTTCTTTTATAGTGGTGCTCTCAGGTGACGTCACACCGCGACTTCCAGGTATTGTCGCTAGAAGAGTCAGGTCGCCAGAAAATAACCATGCTGTCATCTGGTCAACAGTGTAATCCGGACGAAGTTGATAAACGCCGACGATATCGCTTCTATCCCCGCACATGTAGGTGCTCGTTGCTGTAGATACGCCGATCTGGAAAATGCTCTGCAGAACGCAGAACAAGGTCCTCGTTAGCGTTATTGCCAGTCCTGGTCCATCGTGCCCACAGAATACGAACCGGTGAGGTGCTTCTTGTATATTGGTGGTCTCAGTTGACGTCACACCGCGACTACCAGGTGGTGTCGCTAGAAGAGCCAGGTCGCCAGAAAATAACCATGCTGTCATGTGGTCAACAGTGTTATCCGGACGAAGTTGATAAACGCCGACGATATCGATTCTATCCCCGCACGTGTAGGCGCTCGTTGCTGTAGATACGCCGATCTGGAAAATGCCCTGCAGAACGCAGAAAAAGGTCCTCGTAGGCGTCATTGCCAGTCCGCGTCCATCGTACCCACAAAATACGAACCGGTGACGTGTTTCTTGTATATTGGCGGTCTCAGGTGACGTCACACCACGACTACCAGGTGGTGTCGCTAGAAGAGCCATTTCGCCAGAAAATAACCATGCTGTCATGAGGTCAACAGTGTTATCCGGACGAAGTTGATAAACGCCGACGATATCGCTTCTATCCCCGCACATGTAGGCGCTCGTTGGTGTAGATACGCCGATCTGGAAAATGCTCTGCAGAACGCAGAACAAGATCCTCGTTAGCGTTATTGCCAGTCCGTGTCCATCGTGCCCGCAGAATACGAACCGGCGAGGTGCTTCTTGTATATTGGTGGTCTAAGTTGACGTCACACCGCGACTACCAGGCAGTGTCGCTAGAAGAGCCAGGTCCCGAGAATACAACAATGCTGTCATCTGGTCAACAGTGTAATCCGGACGAAGTTGATAAACGCCGACGATATCGCTTCTATCCCCGCACGTGTAGATGCTCGTTGCTGTCGATGCGCTGATCTGGAAAATGTCCTGCAGAACGCAGAACAATGTCCTCGTAGGCGTCATTGCCAGCCCACGTCCATCGTGTCCACAGAAGACGAACCGGTGAGGTGCTTCTTGTATATTGGTGGTCTCAGGTGACGTCACACCGCGACTACCAGGTGGTATCGCTAGAGGAGCCAGGTCGCCAGAAAATAACCATGCTGTCATCTGGTCAACAGTGTAATCCGGAAGAAGTTGATAAACGCCGACGATATCGCTTCTATCCCCGCACGTGTAGACGCTCGTTGCTGTAGATGCGCCGATCAAGAAAATGCCCTGCATAACGCAGAACAAGGTCCTCGTAGGCGTCATTGCCAGTCAGCGTCCATCGTGCCCACAGAATACGAAACGGTGAGGTGCTTGTTTTATAGTGGTGCTCTCAGGTGACGTCACACCGCGACTTCCAGGTATTGTCGCTAGAAGAGTCAGGTCGCCAGAAAATAACCATGCTGTCATCTGGTCAACAGTGTAATCCGGACGAAGTTGATAAGCGCCGACGATATCGCTTCTATACCCGCACGTGTAGACGCTCGTTGCTGTAGATGCGCCGATCTGGAAAATGTCCTGCAGAACGCAGAACAAGGTCCTCGTAGGCGTCATTGCCAGTCCGCGTCCATCGTGTCCTCAGAAGACGAACCGGTGAGGTGATTGTTTTATAGTGGTGTTCTTGGGTGACGTCACACTGCGACTACCAGGTGGTGTCGCTAGAAGAGCCAGGTCGCCAGAAAATAACCATGCTGTCATCTGGTCAACTGTAATCCGGACGAAGTTGATAAACGCCGACGATATCGCTTCTATCCCAGCATGTGTAGGCGCTCGTTGATGTAGATGCGCCGATCAGGAAAATGCCCTACAGAACGCAGAACAATGTCCTCGTTAGCGTCATTGCCAGTCGCCGTCCATCGTGCCCACACAATACGAACCGGTGACGTGATTCTTGTATATTGGTAGTCTCAAGTGACGTCACACCGCGACTACCAGGTGGTGTCGCTAGAAGAGCCAGGTCCCGAGAATATAACAATGCTGTCATCTGGTCAACAGTGTAATCCGGACGAAGTTGATAAACGCCGACGATATCGCTTCTATACCCGCACGTGTAGGCGCTCGTTGCTGTAGATGCGCCGATATGGAATATGCCCTGCATAAGGCAGAACAAGGTCCTCGTTAGCGTCATTGCCAGTCCGCGTTTATTGTACCCACAGAATACGAACCGGTGACGTGCTTCTTGTATATTGGTGGTCTCAGGTGACGGCACACCGTGACTACTAGGAAGTATCGCTAGAAGAGCCAGGTCCCGAGAATATAGCAATGCTGCAATCTGGTCAACAGTGTATTCCGGACGAAGTTGATAAGCGCCGACGATATCGCTTCTATACCCGAACGTGTAGACGCTCGTTGCTGTAGATGCATCGATCTGGAAAATGTCCTGCAGAACGCAGAACAAGGTCCTCGTAGGCGTCATTGCCAGTCCGCGTCCATCGTGTCCGCAGAAGACGAACCGGTGAGGTGATTGTTTAATAGTGGTGTTCTTGGGTGACGTCACACTGCGACTACCAGGTGGTGTCGCTAGAAGAATCAGGTCGCCAGAAAATAACCATGCTCTCATCTGGTCAACAGTGTAATCCGGACGAAGTTGATAAACGCCAACGATATCGCTTCTATCCCCGCACGTGCAGCCGCTCGTTGCTGTAGATTCGCCGATCTGGAAAATGCCCTGCAGAACGCAGAACAAGGTCCTCGTAGGCGTCATTGCCAGTCCGCGTCCATCGTGCCCACAGAATACGAACCGCTGACGTGCTTCTTGTATATTGGTGGTCTCAGGTGACGTCACACCGCGACTACCAGGTGGCGTCGCTAGAAGGGCCAGGTCCCAAGAAAATAGCAATGCTGTCATCTGGTCAACAGTGTAATCCGGACGAAGTTGATAAACGCCGACGATATCGCTTCTATCCCTGCACGTGTAGGCGCTCGTTGCTGGAGATGCGCCGATCAGGAAATTGCCCTGCAGAACGCAGAACAAGGTCCTCGTAGGCGTCATTGCCAGTCCGCGTCCATTGTGCCCACAGAACACGAACCGGGTAGGTGCTTGTTTTATAGTGGTGCTCTCAGGTGACGTCACACCGCGACTTCCAGGTATTGTCGCTAGAAGAGTCAGGTCGCCAGAAAATAACCATGCTCTCATCTGGTCAACAGTGTAATCCGGACGAAGTTGATAAACGCCAACGATATCGCTTCTATCCCCGCACGTGCAGCCGCTCGTTGCTGTAGATTCGCCGATCTGGAAAATGCCCTGCAGAACGCAGAACAAGGTCCTCGTAGGCGTCATTGCCAGTCCGCGTCCATCGTGCCCACAGAATACGAACCGCTGACGTGCTTCTTGTATATTGGTGGTCTCAGGTGACGTCACACCGCGACTACCAGGTGGCGTCGCTAGAAGGGCCAGGTCCCAAGAAAATAGCAATGCTGTCATCTGGTCAACAGTGTAATCCGGACGAAGTTGATAAACGCCGACGATATCGCTTCTATCCCCGCACGTGTAGGCGCTCGTTGCTGTAGATGCGCCGATCTGGAAAATGCCCTGCATAACGCAGAACAAGGTCCACGTTAGCGTCATTGCCAGTCCGCGTCCATCGTACCCACAGAATACGAACCGGTGAGGTGCTTCTTTTATAGTGGTGCTCTCAGGTGACGTCACACCGCGACTTCCAGGTATTGTCGCTAGAAGAGTCAGGTCGCCAGAAAATAACCATGCTGTCATCTGGTCAACAGTGTAATCCGGACGAAGTTGATAAACGCCGACGATATCGCTTCTATCCCCGCACATGTAGGTGCTCGTTGCTGTAGATACGCCGATCTGGAAAATGCTCTGCAGAACGCAGAACAAGGTCCTCGTTAGCGTTATTGCCAGTCCTGGTCCATCGTGCCCACAGAATACGAACCGGTGAGGTGCTTCTTGTATATTGGTGGTCTCAGTTGACGTCACACCGCGACTACCAGGTGGTGTCGCTAGAAGAGCCAGGTCGCCAGAAAATAACCATGCTGTCATGTGGTCAACAGTGTTATCCGGACGAAGTTGATAAACGCCGACGATATCGATTCTATCCCCGCACGTGTAGGCGCTCGTTGCTGTAGATACGCCGATCTGGAAAATGCCCTGCAGAACGCAGAAAAAGGTCCTCGTAGGCGTCATTGCCAGTCCGCGTCCATCGTACCCACAAAATACGAACCGGTGACGTGTTTCTTGTATATTGGCGGTCTCAGGTGACGTCACACCACGACTACCAGGTGGTGTCGCTAGAAGAGCCATTTCGCCAGAAAATAACCATGCTGTCATGAGGTCAACAGTGTTATCCGGACGAAGTTGATAAACGCCGACGATATCGCTTCTATCCCCGCACATGTAGGCGCTCGTTGGTGTAGATACGCCGATCTGGAAAATGCTCTGCAGAACGCAGAACAAGATCCTCGTTAGCGTTATTGCCAGTCCGTGTCCATCGTGCCCGCAGAATACGAACCGGCGAGGTGCTTCTTGTATATTGGTGGTCTAAGTTGACGTCACACCGCGACTACCAGGCAGTGTCGCTAGAAGAGCCAGGTCCCGAGAATACAACAATGCTGTCATCTGGTCAACAGTGTAATCCGGACGAAGTTGATAAACGCCGACGATATCGCTTCTATCCCCGCACGTGTAGATGCTCGTTGCTGTCGATGCGCTGATCTGGAAAATGTCCTGCAGAACGCAGAACAATGTCCTCGTAGGCGTCATTGCCAGCCCACGTCCATCGTGTCCACAGAAGACGAACCGGTGAGGTGCTTCTTGTATATTGGTGGTCTCAGGTGACGTCACACCGCGACTACCAGGTGGTATCGCTAGAGGAGCCAGGTCGCCAGAAAATAACCATGCTGTCATCTGGTCAACAGTGTAATCCGGAAGAAGTTGATAAACGCCGACGATATCGCTTCTATCCCCGCACGTGTAGACGCTCGTTGCTGTAGATGCGCCGATCAAGAAAATGCCCTGCATAACGCAGAACAAGGTCCTCGTAGGCGTCATTGCCAGTCAGCGTCCATCGTGCCCACAGAATACGAAACGGTGAGGTGCTTGTTTTATAGTGGTGCTCTCAGGTGACGTCACACCGCGACTTCCAGGTATTGTCGCTAGAAGAGTCAGGTCGCCAGAAAATAACCATGCTGTCATCTGGTCAACAGTGTAATCCGGACGAAGTTGATAAGCGCCGACGATATCGCTTCTATACCCGCACGTGTAGACGCTCGTTGCTGTAGATGCGCCGATCTGGAAAATGTCCTGCAGAACGCAGAACAAGGTCCTCGTAGGCGTCATTGCCAGTCCGCGTCCATCGTGTCCTCAGAAGACGAACCGGTGAGGTGATTGTTTTATAGTGGTGTTCTTGGGTGACGTCACACTGCGACTACCAGGTGGTGTCGCTAGAAGAGCCAGGTCGCCAGAAAATAACCATGCTGTCATCTGGTCAACTGTAATCCGGACGAAGTTGATAAACGCCGACGATATCGCTTCTATCCCAGCATGTGTAGGCGCTCGTTGATGTAGATGCGCCGATCAGGAAAATGCCCTACAGAACGCAGAACAATGTCCTCGTTAGCGTCATTGCCAGTCGCCGTCCATCGTGCCCACACAATACGAACCGGTGACGTGATTCTTGTATATTGGTAGTCTCAAGTGACGTCACACCGCGACTACCAGGTGGTGTCGCTAGAAGAGCCAGGTCCCGAGAATATAACAATGCTGTCATCTGGTCAACAGTGTAATCCGGACGAAGTTGATAAACGCCGACGATATCGCTTCTATACCCGCACGTGTAGGCGCTCGTTGCTGTAGATGCGCCGATATGGAATATGCCCTGCATAAGGCAGAACAAGGTCCTCGTTAGCGTCATTGCCAGTCCGCGTTTATTGTACCCACAGAATACGAACCGGTGACGTGCTTCTTGTATATTGGTGGTCTCAGGTGACGGCACACCGTGACTACTAGGAAGTATCGCTAGAAGAGCCAGGTCCCGAGAATATAGCAATGCTGCAATCTGGTCAACAGTGTATTCCGGACGAAGTTGATAAGCGCCGACGATATCGCTTCTATACCCGAACGTGTAGACGCTCGTTGCTGTAGATGCATCGATCTGGAAAATGTCCTGCAGAACGCAGAACAAGGTCCTCGTAGGCGTCATTGCCAGTCCGCGTCCATCGTGTCCGCAGAAGACGAACCGGTGAGGTGATTGTTTAATAGTGGTGTTCTTGGGTGACGTCACACTGCGACTACCAGGTGGTGTCGCTAGAAGAATCAGGTCGCCAGAAAATAACCATGCTCTCATCTGGTCAACAGTGTAATCCGGACGAAGTTGATAAACGCCAACGATATCGCTTCTATCCCCGCACGTGCAGCCGCTCGTTGCTGTAGATTCGCCGATCTGGAAAATGCCCTGCAGAACGCAGAACAAGGTCCTCGTAGGCGTCATTGCCAGTCCGCGTCCATCGTGCCCACAGAATACGAACCGCTGACGTGCTTCTTGTATATTGGTGGTCTCAGGTGACGTCACACCGCGACTACCAGGTGGCGTCGCTAGAAGGGCCAGGTCCCAAGAAAATAGCAATGCTGTCATCTGGTCAACAGTGTAATCCGGACGAAGTTGATAAACGCCGACGATATCGCTTCTATCCCTGCACGTGTAGGCGCTCGTTGCTGGAGATGCGCCGATCAGGAAATTGCCCTGCAGAACGCAGAACAAGGTCCTCGTAGGCGTCATTGCCAGTCCGCGTCCATTGTGCCCACAGAACACGAACCGGGTAGGTGCTTGTTTTATAGTGGTGCTCTCAGGTGACGTCACACCGCGACTTCCAGGTATTGTCGCTAGAAGAGTCAGGTCGCCAGAAAATAACCATGCTCTCATCTGGTCAACAGTGTAATCCGGACGAAGTTGATAAACGCCAACGATATCGCTTCTATCCCCGCACGTGCAGCCGCTCGTTGCTGTAGATTCGCCGATCTGGAAAATGCCCTGCAGAACGCAGAACAAGGTCCTCGTAGGCGTCATTGCCAGTCCGCGTCCATCGTGCCCACAGAATACGAACCGCTGACGTGCTTCTTGTATATTGGTGGTCTCAGGTGACGTCACACCGCGACTACCAGGTGGCGTCGCTAGAAGGGCCAGGTCCCAAGAAAATAGCAATGCTGTCATCTGGTCAACAGTGTAATCCGGACGAAGTTGATAAACGCCGACGATATCGCTTCTATCCCCGCACGTGTAGGCGCTCGTTGCTGTAGATGCGCCGATCTGGAAAATGCCCTGCATAACGCAGAACAAGGTCCACGTTAGCGTCATTGCCAGTCCGCGTCCATCGTACCCACAGAATACGAACCGATGAGGTGCTTCTTATATATTGGTGGTCTCAGGTGACTTCACACCGCGACTACCAGGTGGCGTCGCTAGAAGGGCCAGGTCCCAAGAAAATAGCAATGCTGTCATCTGGTCAACAGTGTAATCCGGACGAAGTTGATAAACGCCGACGATATCGCTTCTATCCCCGCACGTGTAGGCGCTCGTTGCTGTAGATGCGCCGATCTGGAAAATGCCCTGCATAACGCAGAACAAGGTCCACGTTAGCGTCATTGCCAGTCCGCGTCCATCGTACCCACAGAATACGAACCGATGAGGTGCTTCTTATATATTGGTGGTCTCAGGTGACTTCACACCGCGACTACCAGGTGGCGTCACTAGAAGAGCCAGGTCCCGAGAAATTAACAAAGTTGTCATCTGGTCAACAATGTGATCCGGGCGAAGTGTATAAACTCCGACGATATCGCTTCTATCCCCGCACGTGTAGGCGCTCGTTGCTGTAGATGCGCCGATCAGGAAAATTCCCTTCGGAACGCAGAAAAAGTCCTCGTAAGTGTCATTGCCAGTCCGGGTCCATCGTGTCCACAGAAGACGAACCGGTGAGGTGCTTCTTGTATATTGGTGGTCTCAGGTGACGTCACACCGCGACTTCCAGGTATTGTCGCTAGAAGAGTCAGGTCGCCAGAAAATAACCATGCTGTCATCTGGTCAACAGTGTAATCCGGACGAAGTTGATAAGCGCCGACGATATCGCTTCTATACCCGCACGTGTAGACGCTCGTTGCTGTAGATGCGTCGATCTGGAAAATGTCCTGCAGAACGCAGAACAAGGTCCTCGTAATCGTCATTGCCAGTCCGCGTCCATCGTGTCCGCAGAATACGAACCGGTGACGTGCTTCTTATATATTGGTGGTCTCAGGTGACGTCACACCGCGACTACCAGGTGCTGTCGCTAGAAGGGCCAGGTCCCAAGAAAATAACAATGCTGTCATCTGGTCAACAGTGTAATCCGGACGAAGTTGATAAACGCCGACGATATCGCTTCTATCCCCGCACGTGAAGGCGCTCGTTGCTGCAGATGCGCCGATCAGGAAATTGCCCTGCAGAACGCAGAACAAGGCCCTCGTAGGCGTCATTGGCAGTCCCCGTCCATCGTGCCCACAGAACACGAACCGGTTAGGTGCTTGTTTTATAGTGGTGCTCTCAGGTGACGTCACACCGCGACTTCCAGGTATTGTCGTTAGAAGAGCCAGGTCGCCAGAGAATAACCATGCTGCCATCTGGTCAACAGTGTAATCCGGACGAACTTGATAACGCCGACGATATCGCTTCTATCTCCGCACGTGTAGGCGCTCGTTGCCGTAGATGCGCCGATCACGAAATTGCCCTGCAGAACGCAGAACTAGGTCCACGTAGGCGTCATTGCCAGTCTGCGTCCATCGTACCCAGAGAATACGAACCGGTGACGTGCTTCTTATATATTGGTGGTCTCAGGTGACGTCACACCGCGACTACCAGGTGGTGTCACTAGAAGAACCAGGTCCCGAGAAATTAACAATGTTGTCATCTGGTCAACAGTGTGATCCGGACGAAGTGTATAAACTCCGACGATATCGCTTCTATCCCCGCACTTGTAGGCGCTCGCTGCTGTAGATGCGCCGATCAGGAAAATTCCCTTCCGAACGCAGAAAAAGTCCTCGTAAGTGTCATTGCCAGTCCGCGTCCATCGTACCCAGAGAATACGAACCGATGAGGTGCTTCTTATATATTGGTGGTCTCAGGTGACGTCACACCGCGACTACCAGGTGGTGTCACTAGAAGAACCAGGTCCCGAGAAATTAACAATGTTGTCATCTGGTCAACAGTGTGATCCGGACGAAGTGTATAAACTCCGACGATATCGCTTCTATCCCCGCACGTGTAGGCGCTCGTTGCAGTATATGCACCAATCAGGAAAATGCCCTGCAGAACGCAGAAAAAGGTCCTCGTAGGCATCATTGCCAGTCCGCGTCCATCGTGTTTGCAGAAGACGAACCGGTGAGGTGATTGTTTTATAGTGGTGTTCTTGGGTGACGTCACACCGCGACTACCAGGTGGTGTCTCTAGAAGAGCCAGGTCCCCAGAAAATAACAATGCTGTCATCTGGTCAACTGTAATCCGGACTAAGTTGATAAATGCCGACGATAACGCTTCTATACCAGCATGTGTAGGCGCTCGTTGCTGTAGATGCGCTGATCAGGAAATTGCCCTGCAAGACGCAGAACAAGGTCCTCGTAGGCGTCATTGCTAGTCCGCGTCCATTGTGCCCACAGAACACGAACCGGTTAGGTGCTTTTTTATAGTGGTGCTCTCAGGTGACGTCACACCGCGACTTCCAGGTATTGTCGCTTGAAGAGTCAGGTCGCCAGAAAATAACCATGCTGTCATCTGGTCAACAGTGTAATCCGGACGAAGTTGATAAACGCCGACGATATCGCTTCTATCCCCGCACATGTAGGCGCTCGTTGTTGTAGATACGCCGATCTGGAAAATGCTCTGCAGAACGCAGAACAAGGTCCTCGTTAGCGTTATTGCCAGTCCGCGTCCATCGTGCCCACAGAATACGAACCGGTGAGGTCTTTCTTGTATATTGGTCTCAGTTGACGTCACACCGCGACTACCAGGTGGTGTCGCTAGAAGAGCCAGGTCCCGAGAATATAACAATGCTGTCATCTGGTCAACAGTGTAATCCGGACGAAGTTGATAAACGCCGACGATATCGCTTCTATCCCCGCACGTGTAGGCGCTCGTTGCTGTAGATGCGCCGATATGGAATATGCCCTGCATAAGGCAGAACAAGGTCCTCGTTAGCGTCATTGCCAGTCCGCGTTCATTGTACCCACAGAATACGAACCGGTGACGTGCTTCTTGTATATTGGTGGTCTCAGGTGACGGCACACCGTGACTACTAGGAAGTATCGCTAGAAGAGCCAGGTCCCGAGAATATAGCAATGCTGCAATCTGGTCAACAGTGTATTCCGGACGAAGTTGATAAGCGCCGACGATATCGCTTCTATACCCGAACGTGTAGACGCTCGTTGCTGTAGATGCATCGATCTGGAAAATGTCCTGCAGAACGCAGAACAAGGTCCTCGTAGGCGTCATTGCCAGTCCGCGTCCATCGTGTCCGCAGAAGACGAACCGGTGAGGTGATTGTTTAATAGTGGTGTTCTTGGGTGACGTCACACTGCGCCTACCAGGTGGTGTCGCTAGAAGAATCAGGTCGCCAGAAAATAACCATGCTCTCATCTGGTCAACAGTGTAATCCGGACGAAGTTGATAAACGCCAACGATATCGCTTCTATCCCCGCACGTGCAGCCGCTCGTTGCTGTAGATTCGCCGATCTGGAAAATGCCCTGCAGAACGCAGAACAAGGTCCTCGTAGGCGTCATTGCCAGTCCGCGTCCATCGTGCCCACAGAATACGAACCGCTGACGTGCTTCTTGTATATTGGTGGTCTCAGGTGACGTCACACCGCGACTACCAGGTGGCGTCGCTAGAAGGGCCAGGTCCCAAGAAAATAGCAATGCTGTCATCTGGTCAACAGTGTAATCCGGACGAAGTTGATAAACGCCGACGATATCGCTTCTATCCCTGCACGTGTAGGCGCTCGTTGCTGGAGATGCGCCGATCAGGAAATTGCCCTGCAGAACGCAGAACAAGGTCCTCGTAGGCGTCATTGCCAGTCCGCGTCCATTGTGCCCACAGAACACGAACCGGGTAGGTGCTTGTTTTATAGTGGTGCTCTCAGGTGACGTCACACCGCGACTTCCAGGTATTGTCGCTAGAAGAGTCAGGTCGCCAGAAAATAACCATGCTCTCATCTGGTCAACAGTGTAATCCGGACGAAGTTGATAAACGCCAACGATATCGCTTCTATCCCCGCACGTGCAGCCGCTCGTTGCTGTAGATTCGCCGATCTGGAAAATGCCCTGCAGAACGCAGAACAAGGTCCTCGTAGGCGTCATTGCCAGTCCGCGTCCATCGTGCCCACAGAATACGAACCGCTGACGTGCTTCTTGTATATTGGTGGTCTCAGGTGACGTCACACCGCGACTACCAGGTGGCGTCGCTAGAAGGGCCAGGTCCCAAGAAAATAGCAATGCTGTCATCTGGTCAACAGTGTAATCCGGACGAAGTTGATAAACGCCGACGATATCGCTTCTATCCCCGCACGTGTAGGCGCTCGTTGCTGTAGATGCGCCGATCTGGAAAATGCCCTGCATAACGCAGAACAAGGTCCACGTTAGCGTCATTGCCAGTCCGCGTCCATCGTACCCACAGAATACGAACCGATGAGGTGCTTCTTATATATTGGTGGTCTCAGGTGACTTCACACCGCGACTACCAGGTGGCGTCGCTAGAAGGGCCAGGTCCCAAGAAAATAGCAATGCTGTCATCTGGTCAACAGTGTAATCCGGACGAAGTTGATAAACGCCGACGATATCGCTTCTATCCCCGCACGTGTAGGCGCTCGTTGCTGTAGATGCGCCGATCTGGAAAATGCCCTGCATAACGCAGAACAAGGTCCACGTTAGCGTCATTGCCAGTCCGCGTCCATCGTACCCACAGAATACGAACCGATGAGGTGCTTCTTATATATTGGTGGTCTCAGGTGACTTCACACCGCGACTACCAGGTGGCGTCACTAGAAGAGCCAGGTCCCGAGAAATTAACAAAGTTGTCATCTGGTCAACAATGTGATCCGGGCGAAGTGTATAAACTCCGACGATATCGCTTCTATCCCCGCACGTGTAGGCGCTCGTTGCTGTAGATGCGCCGATCAGGAAAATTCCCTTCGGAACGCAGAAAAAGTCCTCGTAAGTGCCATTGCCAGTCCGGGTCCATCGTGTCCACAGAAGACGAACCGGTGAGGTGCTTCTTGTATATTGGTGGTCTCAGGTGACGTCACACCGCGACTTCCAGGTATTGTCGCTAGAAGAGTCAGGTCGCCAGAAAATAACCATGCTGTCATCTGGTCAACAGTGTAATCCGGACGAAGTTGATAAGCGCCGACGATATCGCTTCTATACCCGCACGTGTAGACGCTCGTTGCTGTAGATGCGTCGATCTGGAAAATGTCCTGCAGAACGCAGAACAAGGTCCTCGTAATCGTCATTGCCAGTCCGCGTCCATCGTGTCCGCAGAATACGAACCGGTGACGTGCTTCTTATATATTGGTGGTCTCAGGTGACGTCACACCGCGACTACCAGGTGCTGTCGCTAGAAGGGCCAGGTCCCAAGAAAATAACAATGCTGTCATCTGGTCAACAGTGTAATCCGGACGAAGTTGATAAACGCCGACGATATCGCTTCTATCCCCGCACGTGAAGGCGCTCGTTGCTGCAGATGCGCCGATCAGGAAATTGCCCTGCAGAACGCAGAACAAGGCCCTCGTAGGCGTCATTGGCAGTCCCCGTCCATCGTGCCCACAGAACACGAACCGGTTAGGTGCTTGTTTTATAGTGGTGCTCTCAGGTGACGTCACACCGCGACTTCCAGGTATTGTCGTTAGAAGAGCCAGGTCGCCAGAGAATAACCATGCTGCCATCTGGTCAACAGTGTAATCCGGACGAACTTGATAACGCCGACGATATCGCTTCTATCTCCGCACGTGTAGGCGCTCGTTGCCGTAGATGCGCCGATCACGAAATTGCCCTGCAGAACGCAGAACTAGGTCCACGTAGGCGTCATTGCCAGTCTGCGTCCATCGTACCCAGAGAATACGAACCGATGAGGTGCTTCTTATATATTGGTGGTCTCAGGTGACGTCACACCGCGACTACCAGGTGGTGTCACTAGAAGAACCAGGTCCCGAGAAATTAACAATGTTGTCATCTGGTCAACAGTGTGATCCGGACGAAGTGTATAAACTCCGACGATATCGCTTCTATCCCCGCACTTGTAGGCGCTCGCTGCTGTAGATGCGCCGATCAGGAAAATTCCCTTCAGAACGCAGAAAAAGTCCTCGTAAGTGTCATTGCCAGTCCGCGTCCATCGTACCCAGAGAATACGAACCGATGAGGTGCTTCTTATATATTGGTGGTCTCAGGTGACGTCACACCGCGACTACCAGGTGGTGTCACTAGAAGAACCAGGTCCCGAGAAATTAACAATGTTGTCATCTGGTCAACAGTGTGATCCGGACGAAGTGTATAAACTCCGACGATATCGCTTCTATCCCCGCACGTGTAGGCGCTCGTTGCTGTATATGCACCAATCAGGAAAATGCCCTGCAGAACGCAGAAAAAGGTCCTCGTAGGCATCATTGCCAGTCCGCGTCCATCGTGTTTGCAGAAGACGAACCGGTGAGGTGATTGTTTTATAGTGGTGTTCTTGGGTGACGTCACACCGCGACTACCAGGTGGTGTCTCTAGAAGAGCCAGGTCCCCAGAAAATAACAATGCTGTCATCTGGTCAACTGTAATCCGGACTAAGTTGATAAATGCCGACGATAACGCTTCTATACCAGCATGTGTAGGCGCTCGTTGCTGTAGATGCGCTGATCAGGAAATTGCCCTGCAAGACGCAGAACAAGGTCCTCGTAGGCGTCATTGCTAGTCCGCGTCCATTGTGCCCACAGAACACGAACCGGTTAGGTGCTTTTTTATAGTGGTGCTCTCAGGTGACGTCACACCGCGACTTCCAGGTATTGTCGCTTGAAGAGTCAGGTCGCCAGAAAATAACCATGCTGTCATCTGGTCAACAGTGTAATCCGGACGAAGTTGATAAACGCCGACGATATCGCTTCTATCCCCGCACATGTAGGCGCTCGTTGTTGTAGATACGCCGATCTGGAAAATGCTCTGCAGAACGCAGAACAAGATCCTCGTTAGCGTTATTGCCAGTCCGCGTCCATCGTGCCCACAGAATACGAACCGGTGAGGTCTTTCTTGTATATTGGTCTCAGTTGACGTCACACCGCGACTACCAGGTGGTGTCGCTAGAAGAGCCAGGTTGCCAGCAAATAACCATGCTGTCATGTGCTCAACAGTGTGATCCGGACGAAGTTGATAAACGCCGGCGATATCGTTTCTATCCCCGCACATGTATGCGCTCGTTGCTGTAGATACGCCGATCTCGAAAATGCCCTGCAGAACGCAGAACAAGGTCCTCGTAGGCGTCATTGCCAGTCCGCGTCCATCGTGTCCACAGAACACGAACCGGTGAGGTGCTTCTTTTATAGTGGTGTTCTTGGGTGACGTCACACCGCGACTACCAGGTGGTGTCGCTAGAAGAGCCAGGTCCCGAGAATATAACAATGCTGTCATCTGGTCAACAGTGTATTCCGGTCGAAGTTGATAAACGCCGACGATATCGCTTCTATCCCCGCAAGTGTAGGCGCTCGTTGCTGTAGATGCGCCGATCTGGAAAATGCCCTGCATAACGCAGTTCAAGGTCCTCGTTAGCGTCATTGCCAGTCCGCGTCCATCGAGCCCACAGAATACGAACCGGTGAGGTGCTTCTTTTATAGTGGTGCTCTCAGGTGACGTCACACCGCGACTTCCAGGTATTGTCGCTAGAAGAGTCAGGTCGCCAGAAAATAACCATGCTGTCATCTGGTCAACAGTGTAATCCGGACGAAGTTGATAACGCCGACGATATCGCTTCTATCCCCGCACGTGTAGGCGCTCGTTGCTGTAGATGCGCCGATCTGGAAAATGCCCTGCATAACGCAGTTCAAGGTCCTCGTTAGCGTCATTGCCAGTCCGCGTCCACCGAGCCCACAGAATACGAACCGGTGAGGTGCTTCTTTTATAGTGGTGCTCTCAGGTGACGTCACACCGCGACTTCCAGGTATTGTCGCTAGAAGAGCCAGGTCGCCAGAAAATAACCATGCTGTCATGTGGTCAACAGTGTTATCCGGACGAAGTTGATAAACGCCGACGATATCGATTCTATCCCCGCACGTGTAGGCGCTCGTTGCTGTAGATACGCCGATCTGGAAAATGCCCTGCAGAACGCAGAAAAAGGTCCTCGTAGGCGTCATTGCCAGTCCGCGTCCATCGTACCCACAAAATACGAACCGGTGACGTGTTTCTTGTATATTGGTGGTCTCAGGTGACGTCACACCACGACTACCAGGTGGTGTCGCTAGAAGAGCCATTTCGCCAGAAAATAACCATGCTGTCATCTGGTCAACAGTGTAATCCGGACGAAGTTGATAAACGCCGACGATATCGCTTCTATCCCCGCACGTGTAGACGCTCGTTGCTGTAGATGCGCTGATCTGGAAAATGTCTTGCAGAACGCAGAACAAGGTCCTCCTAGGCGTCATTGCCAGCCCACGTCCATCGTATCCACAGAAGACGAACCGGTGAGGTGCTTCTTGCATATTGGTGGTCTCAGGTGACGTCACACCGCGACTACCAGGTGGTGTCGCTAGAAGAGCCAGGTCGCCAGAAAATAACCATACTGTCATCTGGTCAACAGTGTAATCCGGAAGAAGTTGATAAACGCCGACGATATCGCTTCTATCCACGCACGTGTAGGCGCTCGTTGCTGTAGATGCACCGATCAGGAAAATGCCCTGCAGAACGCAGAAAAAGGTCCTCGTAGGCGTCATTGTCAGTCCGCGTCCATCGTGTTTGCAGAAGACGAACCGGTGAGGTGATTGTTTTATAGTGGTGTTCTTGGGTGACGTCACCACGCGACTACCAGGTGGTGTCGCTAGAAGAGCCAGGTCGCCAGAAAATAACCATGCTGTCAACTGGTCAACTGTAATCCGGACTAAGTTGATAAATGCCGAAGATATCGCTTCTATCCCAGCATGTGTAGGCGCTCGTTGCTGTAGATGCGCCCATCAGGAAAATGCCCTGCAGAACGGAGAACAAGGTCCTCGTTAGCGTCATTGCCAGTCCGCGTCCATCGTGCCCACAGAATACGAACTGGTGTCGTGATTCTTGTATATTGGTGGTCTCAAGTGACGTCACACCGCGACTACCAGGGGGTGTCGCTAGAAGGGCCAGGTCCCAAGAAAAAAACAATACTGTCATGTGGTCAACAGTGTAATCCGGACGAATTGATAAACGCCGACGATATCGCTTCTATCCCTGCACGTGTAGGCGCTCGTTGCTGGAGATGCGCCGATCAGGAAATTGCCCTGCAGAACGCAGAACAAGGTCCTCGTAGGCGTCATTGCCAGACCGCGTTCATCGTGTCCGCAGGAAGACGAACCGGTGAGGTGATAGTTTAATAGTGGTGTTCTTGGGTGACATCACACTGCGACTACCAGGTGGTGTCGGCTAGAAGAGTCAGGTCGCCAGAAAATAACCATGCTCTCATCTGGCCAACAGTGTAATCCGACGAAGTTGATAAACGCCACCGATATCGCTTCTATCCCCGCACGTGCAGCCGCTCGTTGCTGTAGATTCGCCGATCTGGAAAATGCCCTGCAGAACGCAGAACAAGGTCCTCGTAGCGTCATTGCCAGTCGACGTCCATCGTGCCCACAGAATACGAACCGCTGACGTGCTTCTTGTATATTGGTGGTCTCAGGTGACGTCACACCGCGACTACCAGGTGGTGTCGCTAGAAGGGCCAGGTCCCAAGAAATTAACAATGCTGTCATCTGGTCAACAGCGTAATCCGGACGAAGTTGATAAACGCCGGACGATATCGCTTCTATCCCCGCACGTGTAGGCGCTCGTTGCTGTAGATTGCGCCGATCTGTGAAAATGCCCTCAGAACGCAGAAAAAGTCCTCGTAAGTGTCATTGCCAGTCCGGGTCCATCGTGTCCACAGAAGACGACCGGGGAGGTGCTTCTTGTATATTGGTGGTCTCAGGTGACGTCACACCGCGACTTCCAGTATTTGTCGCTAGAAGAGTCAGGTCGCCAGAAAATAACCATGCTGTCATCGGGTCAACAGTGTAATCCGGACGAAGTTGATAAGCGCCGACGATATCGCTTCTATTCCCGCACGTGTAGACGCTCGTTGCTGTAGATGCGTCGATCTGGAAAATGTCCTGCAGAACGCAGAACAAGGTCCTCGTAGGCGTCATTGCCAGTCCGCGTCCATCGTGTCCGCAGAAGACGAACCGGTGAGGTGATTGTTTTATAGTGGTGTTCTTGGGTGACGTCACACTGCGACTACCAGGTGGTGTCGCTAGAAGAGCCAGGTCGCCAGAAAAATGACCATGCTGTCATCTGGTCAACTTTAATCCGGACCAAGTTGATAAACGCCGACGACATCGCTTCTATTCCAAGCATGTGTAGGCGCTCGTTGCTGTAGATGCGCCGATCAGGAAAATGCCCTGCAGAACGCAGAACAAGGTCCTCGTTAGCATCATTGCCAGTCCGCGTCCATCGTGCTTACAGAATACGAACCGCTGACGTGCTTCTTGTATATTGGTGGTCTCAGGTGACGTCACTCCGCGACTTCCAGGTATTGTCGTTAGAAGAGCCAGGTCGCCAAAGAATAACCATGCTGCCATCTGGTCAACAGTGTAATCCGGACGAACTTGATAACGCCGACGATATCGCTTCTATCCCTGCACGTGTAGGCGCTCGTTGCTGGAGATGCGCGATCAGGAAATTGCCCTGCAGAACGCAGAACAAGGTCCTCGTAGGCGTCATTGCCAGTCCGCGTCCATCGTGCCCACAGAATACGAAAACGGTGAGGTGCTTGTTTTATAGTGGTGCTCTCAGGTGACGTACACACCCGCGACTTCCAGGTATTGTCGCTAGAAGAGTCAGGTCGCCAGAAAATAACCATGCTGTCATCTGGTCAACACTGTAATCCGGACGAAGTTGATAAGCGGCCGACGATATCGCTTCTATACCCGCACGTGTAGACGCTCGTTGCTGTAGATTCGCCGATCTGGAAAATGCCCTGCAGAACGCTAGAAAAATTCCTCGTAGGCGTCATTGGCAGTCCCGTCCATCGTGCCCACAGAATAAGGAACCGGTGAGGTGCTTCTTTTAAAGTGGTGCTCTCAGGTGACGTCACACCGCGACTTCCACGTATTGTCGTTAGAAGAGCCAGGTCGCCAGAGAATAACCATGCTGTCATCTGGTCAACAGTGTAATCCGGACGAACTTGATAACGCCGACGATATTGCTTCTATCTCCGCACGTGTAGGCGCTCGTTGCGTAGATGCGCCGATCACGAAATTGCCCAGCAGAACGCAGAACTAGGTCCACGTAGGAGTCATTGCCAGTCCGCGTCCATCGTGCCCAGAGAATACGAACCTGTGAGGTGCTCTTGTATATTGGTGGTCTCAGGTGACGTCACACCGTGACTACCAGGTGGTGTCGCTAGAAGAGCCAGGTCCCGAGAATATAACAATGCTGTCATCTCGTCAACAGTGTAATCCGGATGAAGTTGATAAACGCCGACGATATCGCTTCTATCCCCGCACGTGTAGGCGCTCGTTGCTGTAGATGCGCGATCTGGAAAATGTCCTGCATAACGCAGAACAAAGTCCTCGTTAGCGTCATTGCCAGTCCGCGTCCATCGTACCCACAGAATACGAACCGATGAGGTGCTTCTTATATATTGATGGTCTCAGGTGACGTCACACCGCGACTACCAGGTGGTGTCACTAGAAGAGCCAGGTCCCGAGAAATTAACAATTTTGTCATCTGGTCAACAGTGTGATCCGGACGAAGTGTATATAACTCCGACGATATCGCTTCTATCCCCGCACGTGTAGGCGCTCGTTGCTGTAGATGCGCCGATCAGGAAAATTCCCTTCCGAACACAGAAAAAGTCCTCGTAAGTGTCATTGCCAGTCCGGGTCCATCGTGTCCACAGAAGACGAACCGAGGAGGTGCTTCTTATATATTGGTGGTCTCAGGTAACGTCACACCGTGACTACCAGGTGGTGTCGCCAGAAGAGCCAGGTCCCGAGAAAATAACAATGTTGTCATCTGGTCAACAGGTGATCCGGACGAATTGTATAAAACTCCGACGAAATCGCTTCTATCCCCGCACGTGTAGCCGCTCGTTGCTGTAGATGCGCCGATCTGGAAAATGCCCTGCAGAACGCAGAACAAGGTCCTCGTAGGCGTCATTGCCAGTCCGCGTCCATCGTGTCCCGCAGAAGACGAACCGGTGAGGTGCTTCTTTTATAGCGGTGTTCTTGGGTGACGTCAACACCGCGACTACCAGGTGGTGCCGCTAGAAGAGCCAGGTCGCCAGAAAATAATCATGCTGTCATCTGGTCAACTGTAATCCGGACGAAGTTGATAAACGCCGACGATATCGCTTCTATCCCAGCATGTGTAGGCACTCGTTGATGTAGATGCGCCGATCAGGAAAATGCCCTGCAGAACGCAGAACAAGGTCCTCGTTAGCGTCATTGCCAGTCCGCGTCCATCGTGCCCACACAATACGAACCGGTGACGTGCTTCTTGTATATTGGTGCTCTGAGGTGACGCCACACCGCGACTTCCAGGTATTGTCGCTTGAAGAGTCAGGTCGCCAGAAAATAACCATGCTGTCATCTGGTCAACAGTGTAATCCGGACGAAGTTGATAAACGCCGACGATATCGCTTCTATCCCCGCACATGTAGGCGCTCGTTGTTGTAGATACGCCGATCTGGAAAATGCTCTGCAGAACGCAGAACAAGGGTCCTCGTTAGCGTTATTGCCAGTCCGCGTCCATCGTGCCCACAGAATACGAACCGGTGAGGTCTTTCTTGTATATTGGTCTCAGTTGACGTCACACCGCGACTACCCAGGTGGTGTCGCTAGAAGAGCCAGGTTGCCAGCAAATAACCATGCTGTCATGTGCTCAACAGTGTGATCCGGACGAAGTTGATAAACGCCGGCGATATCGTTTCTATCCCCGCACATGTATGCGCTCGTTGCTGTAGATACGCCGATCTCGAAAATGCCCTGCAGAACGCAGAACAAGGTCCTCGTAGGCGTCATTGCCAGTCCGCGTCCATCGTGTCCACAGAACACGAACCGGTGAGGTGCTTCTTTTATAGTGGTGCTCTCAGGTGACGTCACACCGCGACTTCCAGGTATTGTCGCTAGAAGAGTCACGTCGCCAGAAAATAACCATGCTGTCATCTGGTCAACAGTGTAATCCGGACGAAGTTGATAACGCCGACGATATCGCTTCTATCCCCGCACGTGTAGGCGCTCGTTGCTGTAGATGCGCCGATCTGGAAAATGCCCTGCATAACGCAGTTCAAGGTCCTCGTTAGCGTCATTGCCAGTCCGCGTCCACCGAGCCCACAGAATACGAACCGGTGAGGTGCTTCTTTTATAGTGGTGCTCTCAGGGTGACGTCACACCGCGACTTCCAGGTATTGTCGCTAGAAGAGTCAGGTCGCCAGAAAATAACCATGCTGTCATCTGGTCAACAGTGTAATCCGGACGAAGTTGATAAACGCCGACGATATCGCTTCTATCCCCGCACATGTAGGTGCTCGTTGCTGTAGATACGCCGATCTGGAAAATGCTCTGCAGAACGCAGAACAAGGTCCTCGTTAGCGTTATTGCCAGTCCTGGTCCATCGTGCCCACAGAATACGAACCGGTGAGGTGCTTCTTGTATATTGGTGGTCTCAGTTGACGTCACACCGCGACTACCAGGTGGTGTCGCCTAGAAGAGCCAGGTCGCCAGAAAATAACCATGCTGTCATGTGGTCAACAGTGTTATCCGGACGAAGTTGATAAACGCCGACGATATCGATTCTATCCCCGCACGTGTAGGCGCTCGTTGCTGTAGATACGCCGATCTGGAAAATGCCCTGCAGAACGCAGAAAAAGGTCCTCGTAGGCGTCATTGCAGTCGCGTCCATCGTACCCACAAAATACGAACCGGTGACGTGTTTCTTGTATATTGGTGGTCTCAGGTGACGTCACACCACGACTACCAGGTGGTGTCGCTAGAAGAGCCATTTCGCCAGAAAATAACCATGCTGTCATGAGGTCAACAGTGTTATCCGGACGAAGTTGATAAACGCCGACGATATCGCTTCTATCCCCGCACATGTAGGGCGCTCGTTGGTGTAGATACGCCGATCTGGAAAATGCTCTGCAGAACGCAGAACAAGATCCTCGTTAGCGTTATTGCCAGTCCGCGTCCATCGTGCCCGCAGAATACGAACCGGCGAGGTGCTTCTTGTATATTGGTGGTCTAAGTTGACGTCACACCGCGACTACCAGGTGGTATCGCTAGAGGAGCCAGGTCGCCAGAAAATAACCATGCTGTCATCTGGTCAACAGTGTAATCCGGAAGAAGTTGATAAACGCCGACGATATCGCTTCTATCCCCGCACGTGTAGACGCTCGTTGCTGTAGATGCGCCGATCAAGAAAATGCCCTGCATAACGCAGAACAAGGTCCTCGTAGGCGTCATTGCCAGTCGCCGTCCATCGTGCCCACACAATACGAACCGGTGACGTGATTCTTGTATATTGGTAGTCTCAAGTGACGTCACACCGCGACTACCAGGGTGGTGTCGCTAGAAGAGCCAGGTCCCGAGAATATAACAATGCTGTCATCTGGTCAACAGTGTAATTCGGACGAAGTTGATAAACGCCGACGATATCGCTTCTATCCCCGCACGTGTAGGCGCTCGTTGCTGTAGATGCGCGCGATATGGAATATGCCCTGCATAAGGCAGAACAAGGTCCTCGTTAGCGTCATTGCCAGTCCGCGTTCATTGTACCCACAGAATACGAACCGGTGACGTGCTTCTTGTATATTGGTGGCCTCAGGTGACGGCACACCGTGACTACTAGGAAGTATCGCTAGAAGAGCCAGGTCCCGAGAATATAGCAATGCTGCAATCTGGTCAACAGTGTATTCGGACGAAGTTGATAAGCGCCGACGATATCGCTTCTATACCCGAACGTGTAGACGCTCGTTGCTGTAGATGCATCGATCTGGAAAATGTCCTGCAGAACGCAGAACAAGGTCCTCGTAGGCGTCATTGCCAGTCCGCGTCCATCGTGTCCGCAGAAGACGAACCGGTGAGGTGATTGTTTAATAGTGGTGTTCTTGGGTGACGTCACACTGCGACTACCAGTGGTGTCGCTAGAAGAATCAGGTCGCCAGAAAATAACCATGCTCTCATCTGGTCAACAGTGTAATCCGGACGAAGTTGATAAACGCCAACGATATCGCTTCTATCCCCGCACGTGCAGCCGCTCGTTGCTGTAGATTCGCCGATCTGGAAAATGCCCTGCAGAACGCAGAACAAGGTCCTCGTAGGCGTCATTGCCAGTCCGCGTCCATCGTGCCCACAGAATACGAACCGCTGACGTGCTTCTTGTATATTGGTGGTCTCAGGTGACGTCACACCGCGACTACCAGGTGGCGTCGCTAGAAGGGCCAGGTGCCAAGAAAATAGCAATGCTGTCATCTGGTCAACAGTGTAATCCGGACGAAGTTGATAAACGCCGACGATATCGCTTCTATCCCTGCACGTGTAGGCGCTCGTTGCTGGAGATGCGCAGATCAGGAAAATTGCCCTGCAGAACGCAGAACAAGGTCCTCGTAGGCGTCATTGCCAGTCCGCGTCCATTGTGCCCACAGAACACGAACCGGTAGGTGCTTGTTTTATAGTGGTGCTCTCAGGTGACGTCACACCGCGACTTCCAGGTATTGTCGCTAGAAGAGTCAGGTCGCCAGAAAATAACCATGCTCTCATCTGGTCAACAGTGTAATCCGGACGAAGTTGATAAACGCCAACGATATCGCTTCTATCCCCGCACGTGCAGCCGCTCGTTGCTGTAGATTCGCCGATCTGGAAAATGCCCTGCAGAACGCAGAACAAGGTCCTCGTAGGCGTCATTGCCAGTCCGCGTCCATCGTGCCCACAGAATACGAACCGCTGACGTGCTTCTTGTATATTGGTGGTCTCAGGTGACGTCACACCGCGACTACCAGGTGGCGTCGCTAGAAGGGCCAGGTCCCAAGAAAATAGCAATGCTGTCATCTGGTCAACAGTGTAATCCGGACGAAGTTGATAAACGCCGACGATATCGCTTCTATCCCCGCACGTGTAGGCGCTCGTTGCTGTAGATGCGCCGATCTGGAAAATGCCCTGCATAACGCAGAACAAGGTCCACGTTAGCGTCATTGCCAGTCCGCGTCCATCGTACCCACAGAATACGAACCGATGAGGTGCTTCTTATATATTGGTGGTCTCAGGTGACTTCACACCGCGACTACCAGGTGGCGTCGCTAGAAGGGCCAGGTCCCAAGAAAATAGCAATGCTGTCATCTGGTCAACAGTGTAATCCGGACGAAGTTGATAAACGCCGACGATATCGCTTCTATCCCCGCACGTGTAGGCGCTCGTTGCTGTAGATGCGCCGATCTGGAAAATGCCCTGCATAACGCAGAACAAGGTCCACGTTAGCGTCATTGCCAGTCCGCGTCCATCGTACCCACAGAATACGAACCGATGAGGTGCTTCTTATATATTGGTGGTCTCAGGTGACTTCACACCGCGACTACCAGGTGGCGTCACTAGAAGAGCCAGGTCCCGAGAAATTAACAATGTTGTCATCTGGTCAACAATGTGATCCGGGCGAAGTGTATAAACTCCGACGATATCGCTTCTATCCCCGCACGTGTAGGCGCTCGTTGCTGTAGATGCGCCGATCAGGAAAATTCCCTTCGGAACGCAGAAAAAGTCCTCGTAAGTGTCATTGCCAGTCCGGGTCCATCGTGTCCACAGAAGACGAACCGGTGAGGTGCTTCTTGTATATTGGTGGTCTCAGGTGACGTCACACCGCGACTTCCAGGTATTGTCGCTAGAAGAGTCAGGTCGCCAGAAAATAACCATGCTGTCATCTGGTCAACAGTGTAATCCGGACGAAGTTGATAAGCGCCGACGATATCGCTTCTATACCCGCACGTGTAGACGCTCGTTGCTGTAGATGCGTCGATCTGGAAAATGTCCTGCAGAACGCAGAACAAGGTCCTCGTAATCGTCATTGCCAGTCCGCGTCCATCGTGTCCGCAGAATACGAACCGGTGACGTGCTTCTTATATATTGGTGGTCTCAGGTGACGTCACACCGCGACTACCAGGTGCTGTCGCTAGAAGGGCCAGGTCCCAAGAAAATAACAATGCTGTCATCTGGTCAACAGTGTAATCCGGACGAAGTTGATAAACGCCGACGATATCGCTTCTATCCCCGCACGTGAAGGCGCTCGTTGCTGCAGATGCGCCGATCAGGAAATTGCCCTGCAGAACGCAGAACAAGGCCCTCGTAGGCGTCATTGGCAGTCCCCGTCCATCGTGCCCACAGAACACGAACCGGTTAGGTGCTTGTTTTATAGTGGTGCTCTCAGGTGACGTCACACCGCGACTTCCAGGTATTGTCGTTAGAAGAGCCAGGTCGCCAGAGAATAACCATGCTGCCATCTGGTCAACAGTGTAATCCGGACGAACTTGATAACGCCGACGATATCGCTTCTATCTCCGCACGTGTAGGCGCTCGTTGCCGTAGATGCGCCGATCACGAAATTGCCCTGCAGAACGCAGAACTAGGTCCACGTAGGCGTCATTGCCAGTCTGCGTCCATCGTACCCAGAGAATACGAACCGATGAGGTGCTTCTTATATATTGGTGGTCTCAGGTGACGTCACACCGCGACTACCAGGTGGTGTCACTAGAAGAACCAGGTCCCGAGAAATTAACAATGTTGTCATCTGGTCAACAGTGTGATCCGGACGAAGTGTATAAACTCCGACGATATCGCTTCTATCCCCGCACGTGTAGGCGCTCGTTGCTGTATATGCACCAATCAGGAAAATGCCCTGCAGAACGCAGAAAAAGGTCCTCGTAGGCATCATTGCCAGTCCGCGTCCATCGTGTTTGCAGAAGACGAACCGGTGAGGTGATTGTTTTATAGTGGTGTTCTTGGGTGACGCCACACCGCGACTACCAGGTGGTGTCGCTAGAAGAGCCAGGTCGCCAGAAAATAACCATGCTGTCATCTGGTCAACTGTAATCCGGACTAAGTTGATAAATGCCGACGATAACGCTTCTATACCAGCATGTGTAGGCGCTCGTTGCTGTAGATGCGCTGATCAGGAAATTGCCCTGCAAGACGCAGAACAAGGTCCTCGTAGGCGTCATTGCTAGTCCGCGTCCATTGTGCCCACAGAACACGAACCGGTTAGGTGCTTTTTTATAGTGGTGCTCTCAGGTGACGTCACACCGCGACTTCCAGGTATTGTCGCTAGAAGAGTCAGGTCGCCAGAAAATAACCATGCTCTCATCTGGTCAACAGTGTAATCCGGACGAAGTTGATAAACGTAAACGATATCGCTTCTACCCCCGCACGTGTAGCCGCTCGTTGC
Organism: Amblyomma americanum; assembly: GCF_052857255.1. NCBI lineage: Eukaryota > Metazoa > Arthropoda > Arachnida > Ixodida > Ixodidae > Amblyomma > Amblyomma americanum. The sequence goes on along the minus strand of NC_135502.1, from coordinate 177,507,130 downwards.
TGTAGATGCGCTGATCTGGAAAATGTCTTGCAGAACGCATAACAAGGTCCTCCTAGGCGTCATTGCCAACCCACGTCCATCGTATCCACAGAAGACGAACCGGTGCGGTGCTTCTTGCATATTGGTGGTCTCAGGTGACGTCACACCGCGACTACCAGGTGGTGTCGCTAGAAGAGCCAGGTCGCCAGAAAATAACCATACTGTCATCTGGTCAACAGTGTAATCCGGAAGAAGTTGATAAACGCCGACGATATCGCTTCTATCCACGCACGTGTAGGCGCTCGTTGCTGTAGATGCACCGATCAGGGAAATGCCCTGCAGAACGCAGAAAAAGGTCCTCGTAGGCGTCATTGTCAGTCCGCCTCCATCGTGTTTGCAGAAGACGAACCGGTGAGGTGATTGTTTTATAGTGGTGTTCTTGGGTGACGTCACACCGCGACTACCAGGTGGTGTCGCTAGAAGAGCCAGGTCGCCAGAAAATAACCATGCTGTCATCTGGTCAACTGTAATCCGGACTAAGTTGATAAATGCCGACGATATCGCTTCTATCCCAGCATGTGTAGGCGCTCGTTGCTGTAGATGCGCCGATCAGGAAAATGCCCTGCAAAACGCAGAACAAGGTCCTCGTTAGCGTCATTGCCAGTCCGCGTCCATCGTGCCCACAGAATACGAACCGGTGACGTGATTCTTGTATAAAGGTGGTCTCAAGTGACGTCACACCGCGACTACCAGGGGGTGTCGCTAGAAGGGCCAGTTCCCAAGAAAATAACAATGCTGTCATCTGGTCAACAGTGTAATCCGGACGAAGTTGATAAACGCCGACGATATCGCTTCTATCCCTGCACGTGTAGGCGCTCGTTGCTGGAGATGCGCCGATCAGGAAATTGCCCTGCAGAACGCAGAACAAGGTCCTCGTAGGCGTCATTGCCAGTCCGCGTCCATTGTGCCCAAAGAACACGAACCGGTTAGGTGCTTGTTTTATAGTGGTGCTCTCAGGTGACGTCACACCGCGACTTCCAGGTATTGTCGCTAGAAGAGTCAGGTCGCCAGAAAATAACCAGGCTATCATCTGGTCAACAGTGTAATCCGGACGAAGTTGATAAACGCCAAAGATATCGCTTCTATCCCCGCACGTGTAGCCGCTCGTTGCTGTAGATTCGCCGATCTGGAAAATGCCCTGCAGAACGCAGAACAAGGTCCTCGTAGGCGTCATTGCCAGTCCGCGTCCATCGTGCCCACAGAATACGAACCGGTGAGGTGCTTCTTGTATATTGGTGGTCTCAGGTGACGGCACACCGCGACTACCAGGTGGTGTCACTAGAAGAGCCAGGTCCCGAGAAATTAACAATGTTGTCATCTGGTAAACAGTGTGATCCGGGCGAAGTGTATAAACTCCGACGATATCGCTTCTATCCAAGCATGTGTAGGCGCTCGTTGCTGTAGAGGCGCCGATCAGGAAAATGCCCTGCAGAACGCAGAACAAGGTCCTCGTTAGCATCATTGCCAGTCCGCGTCCATCGTGCTTACAGAATACGAACCGCTGACGTGCTTCTTGCATATTGGTGGTCTCAGGTGACGTCACTCCGCGACTACCAGGTGGTGTCGCTAGAAGGGCCAGGTCCCAAGAAAATAACAATGCTGTCATCTGGTCAACAGTGTAATCCGGACGAAGTTGATAAACGCCAAAGATATCGCTTCTATCCCCGCTCGTGTAGGCGCTCGTTGCTGTAGATGCGCCGATCAGGAAAATTCCCTTCAGAACGCAGAAAAAGTCCTCGTAAGTGTCATTGCCAGTCCGGGTCCATCGTGTCCACAGAAGACGAACCGGTGAGGTGCTTCTTGTATATTGGTGGTCTCAGGTGACGTCACACCGCGACTTCCAGGTATTGTCGCTAGAAGAGTCAGGTCGCCAGAAAATAACCATGCTGTCATCTGGTCAACAGTGTAATCCGGACGAAGTTGATAAGCGCCGACGATATCGCTTCTATACCCGCACGTGTAGACGCTCGTTGCTGTAGATGCGTCGATCTGGAAAATGTCCTGCAGAACTCAGAACAAGGTCCTCGTAATCGTCCTTGCCACTCCGCGTCCATCGTGTCCGCAGAAGACGAACCGCTGACGTGATTCTTGTATATTGGTGGTCTCAGGTGACGTCACTCCGCGACTACCAGGTGGTGTCGCTAGAAGGGCCAGGTCCCAAGAAAATAACAATGCTGTCATCTGGTCAACAGTGTAATCCGGACGATGTTGATAAACGCCGACGATATCGCTTCTATCCAAGCATGTGTAGGCGCTCGTTGCTGTAGAGGCGCCGATCAGGAAAATGCCCTGCAGAACGCAGAACAAGGTCCTCGTTAGCATCATTGCCAGTCCGCGTCCATCGTGCTTACAGAATACGAACCGCTGACGTGCTTCTTGCATATTGGTGGTCTCAGGTGACGTCACTCCGCGACTACCAGGTGGTGTCGCTAGAAGGGCCAGGTCCCAAGAAAATAACAATGCTGTCATCTGGTCAACAGTGTAATCCGGACGAAGTTGATAAACGCCGACGATATCGCTTCTATCCCCGCACGTGTAGGCGCTCGTTGCCGTAGATGCGCCGATCACGAAATTGCCCCTCAGAACGCAGAACTAGGTCCACGTAGGCGTCTTTGCCAGTCTGCGTCCATCGTACCCAGAGAATACGAACCGATGAGGTGCTTCTTATATATTGGTGCTATCAGGTGACGTCACACCGCGACTACCAGGTGGTGTCACTAGAAGAACCAGGTCCCGAGAAATTAACAATGTTGTCATCTGGTCAACAGTGTGATCCGGACGAAGTGTATAAACTCCGACGATATCGCTTCTATCCCCGCACTTGTAGGCGCTCGTTGCTGTAGATGCGCCGATCAGGAAAATTCCCTTCAGAACGCAGAAAAAGTCCTCGTAAGTGTCATTGCCAGTCCGCGTCCATCGTACCCACAGAATACGAACCGATGAGGTGCTTCTTATATATTGGTGGTCTCAGGTGACGTCACACCGCACTAGAAGAGCCAGGTCCCGAGAATATAACCATGCTGTCATCTGGTCAACTGTAATCCGGACTAAGTTGATAAATGCCGACGATATCGCTTCTATACCAGCATGTGTAGGCGCTCGTTGCTGTAGATGCGCCGATCAGGAAAATGCCCTGCAGAACGCAGAACAAGGTCCTCGTTAGCGTCTTTGCCAGTCCGCGTCCATCGTGCCCACAGAATACAAACCGGTGTCGTGCTTCTTGTATATTGGTGGTCTCAAGTGACGTCACACCGCGACTACCAGGTGGTGTCGCTAGAAGGGCCAGGTCCCAAGAAAATAACAATGCTGTCATCTGGTCAACAGTGTAATCCGGACGAAGTTGATAAACGCCGACGATATCGCTTCTATCCCCGCACGTGAAGGCGCTCGTTGCTGCAGATGCGCCGATCAGGAAATTGCCCTGCAGAACGCAGAACAAGGCCCTCGTAGGCGTCATTGGCAGTCCCCGTCCATCGTGCCCACAGAGTAGGAACCGGTGAGGTGCTTCTTTTAAAGTGGTGTTTTCAGGTGACGTCACGCCGCGACTTCCAGGTATTGTCGTTAGAAGAGCCAGGTCGCCAGAGAATAACCATGCTGCCATCTGGTCAACAGTGTAATCCGGACGAAGTTGATAAACGCCGACGATATCGCTTCTATCCCCGCACGTGTAGCTGCTCGTTGCTGTAGATGCGCCGATTTGGAAAATGCCCTGCAGAACGCAGAAAAAGGTCCTCGTTAGCGTCATTGCCAGTCCGCCTCCATCGTGCCCACAGAATACGAACCGGTGAGGTGCTTCTTTTATAGTGGTGCTCTCAGGTGACGTCACACCGCGACTACCAGGTGGTGTCGCGAGTAGAGCCAGGTCGCGAGAAAATAACCATCCTGTAATCTGGTCAACAGTGCAATTTGGACGAAGTTGATAAACGCCGACGATATCGCTTCTATCCCCGCACCTGCAGCCGGTCGTTGCTGTAGATGCGCAGATCTGGAAAATGCCTTGCAGAACGCAGAAAAATGTCCTGGTAAGCGTCATTGCCAGTTCGCGTCTATCGTGCCCACAGAATACGAACCGGTGAGGTGATTCTTTTATAGTGGTGCTCTCAGGTGACGTCACACCGCGACTACCAGGTGGTGTCGCTAGAAGAGCCAGGTCGCCAGAAAATAACCATGCTGTCATCTGGTCAACTGTAATCCGGACTAAGTTGATAAATGCCGACGATATCGCTTCTATCCCAGCATGTGTAGGCGCTCGTTGCTGGAGATGCGCCGATCAGGAAATTGCCCTGCAGAACGCAGAACAAGTTCCTCGTAGGCGTCATTGCCAGTCCGCGTCCATTGTGCCCAAAGAACACGAACCGGTTAGGTGCTTGTTTTGTAGTGGTGCTCTCAGGTGACGTCACACCGCGACTTCCAGGTATTGTCGCTAGAAGAGTCAGGTCGCCAGAAAATAACCAGGCTATCATCTGGTCAACAGTGTAATCCGGACGAAGTTGATAAACGCCAAAGATATCGCTTCTATCCCCGCACGTGTAGCCGCTCGTTGCTGTAGATTCGCCGATCTGGAAAATGCCCTGCAGAACGCAGAACAAGGTCCTCGTAGGCGTCATTGCCAGTCCGCGTCCATCGTGCCCACAGAATACGAACCGGTGAGGTGCTTCTTGTATATTGGTGGTCTCAGGTGACGGCACACCGCGACTACCAGGTGGTGTCACTAGAAGAGCCAGGTCCCGAGAAATTAACAATGTTGTCATCTGGTAAAGAGTGTGATCCGGGCGAAGTGTATAAACTCCGACGATATCGCTTCTATCCCCGCACGTGTAGGCGCTCGTTGCTGTAGATGCGCCGATCAGGAAAATTCCCTTCAGAACGCAGAAAAAGTCCTCGTAAGTGTCATTGCCAGTCCGGGTCCATCGTGTCCACAGAAGACGAACCGGTGAGGTGCTTCTTGTATATTGGTGGTCTCAGGTGACGTCACACCGCGACTTCCAGGTATTGTCGCTAGAAGAGTCAGGTCGCCAGAAAATAACCATGCTGTCCTCTGGTCAACAGTGTAATCCGGACGAAGTTGATAAGCGCCGACGATATCGCTTCTATACCCGCACGTGTAGACGCTCGTTGCTGTAGATGCGTCGATCTGGAAAATGTCCTGCAGAACGCAGAACAAGGTCCTCGTAATCGTCACTGCCACTCCGCGTCCATCGTGTCCGCAGAAGACGAACCGCTGACGTGATTCTTGTATATTGGTGGTCTCAGGTGACGTCACTCCGCGACTACCAGGTGGTGTCGCTAGAAGGGCCAGGTCCCAAGAAAATAACAATGCTGTCATCTGGTCAACAGTGTAATCCGGACGATGTTGATAAACGCCGACGATATCGCTTCTATCCAAGCATGTGTAGGCGCTCGTTGCTGTAGAGGCGCCGATCAGGAAAATGCCCTGCAGAACGCAGAACAAGGTCCTCGTTAGCATCATTGCCAGTCCGCGTCCATCGTGCTTACAGAATACGAACCGCTGACGTGCTTCTTGTATATTGGTGGTCTCAGGTGACGTCACTCCGCGACTACCAGGTGGTGTCGCTAGAAGGGCCAGGTCCCAAGAAAATAACAATGCTGTCATCTGGTCAACAGTGTAATCCGGACGAAGTTGATAAACGCCGACGATATCGCTTCTATCCCCGCACGTGTAGGCGCTCGTTGCCGTAGATGCGCCGATCACGAAATTGCCCCTCAGAACGCAGAACTAGGTCCACGTAGGCGTCTTTGCCAGTCTGCGTCCATCGTACCCAGAGAATACGAACCGATGAGGTGCTTCTTATATATTGGTGGTCTCAGGTGACGTCACACCGCGACTACCAGGTGGTGTCACTAGAAGAACCAGGTCCCGAGAAATTAACAATGTTGTCATCTGGTCAACAGTGTGATCCGGACGAAGTGTATAAACTCCGACGATATCGCTTCTATCCCCGCACTTGTAGGCGCTCGTTGCTGTAGATGCGCCGATCAGGAAAATTCCCTTCAGAACGCAGAAAAAGTCCTCGTAAGTGTCATTGCCAGTCCGCGTCCATCGTACCCACAGAATACGAACCGATGAGGTGATTCTTATATATTGGTGGTCTCAGGTGACGTCACACCGCGACTACCAGGTGGTGTCACTAGAAGAGCCAGGTCCCGAGAATATAACCATGCTGTCATCTGGTCAACTGTAATCCGGACTAAGTTGATAAATGCCGACGATATCGCTTCTATACCAGCATGTGTAGGCGCTCGTTGCTGTAGATGCGCCGATCAGGAAAATGCCCTGCAGAACGCAGAACAAGGTCCTCGTTAGCGTCTTTGCCAGTCCGCGTCCATCGTGCCCACAGAATACAAACCGGTGTCGTGCTTCTTGTATATTGGTGGTCTCAAGTGACGTCACACCGCGACTACCAGGTGGTGTCGCTAGAAGGGCCAGGTCCCAAGAAAATAACAATGCTGTCATCTGGTCAACAGTGTAATCCGGACGAAGTTGATAAACGCCGACGATATCGCTTCTATCCCCGCACGTGAAGGCGCTCGTTGCTGCAGATGCGCCGATCAGGAAATTGCCCTGCAGAACGCAGAACAAGGCCCTCGTAGGCGTCATTGGCAGTCCCCGTCCATCGTGCCCACAGAGTAGGAACCGGTGAGGTGCTTCTTTTAAAGTGGTACTCTCAGGTGACGTCACACCGCGACTTCCAGGTATTGTCGTTAGAAGAGCCAGGTCGCCAGAGAATAACCATGCTGCCATCTGGTCAACAGTGTAATCCGGACGAACTTGATAACGCCGACGATATCGTTTCTATCTCCGCACGTGTAGGCGCTCGTTGCCGTAGATGCGCCGATCACGAAATTGCCCTGCAGAACGCAGAACTAGGTCCACGTAGGCGTCATTGCCAGTCCGCGTCCATCGTATCCACAGAAGACGAACCGGTGAGGTGCTTCTTGCATATTGGTGGTCTCAGGTGACGTCACACCGCGACTACCAGGTGGTGTCGCTAGAAGAGCCAGGTCGCCAGAAAATAACCATACTGTCATCTGGTCAACAGTGTAATCCGGAAGAAGTTGATAAACGCCGACGATATCGCTTCTATCCACGCACGTGTAGGCGCTCGTTGCTGTAGATGCACCGATCAGGAAAATGCCCTGCAGAACGCAGAAAAAGGTCCTCGTAGGCGTCATTGTCAGTCCGCGTCCATCGTGTTTGCAGAAGACGAACCGGTGAGGTGATTGTTTTATAGTGGTGTTCTTGGGTGACGTCACACCGCGACTACCAGGTGGTGTCGCTAGAAGAGCCAGGTCGCCAGAAAATAACCATGCTGTCATCTGGTCAACTGTAATCCGGACTAAGTTGATAAATGCCGACAATATCGCTTCTATCCCAGCATGTGTAGGCGCTCGTTGCTGTAGATGCGCCGATCAGGAAAATGCCCTGCAGAACGCAGAACAAGGTCCTCGTTAGCGTCTTTGCCAGTCCGCGTCCATCGTGCCCACAGAATACAAACCGGTGACGTGCTTCTTGTATATTGGTGGTCTCAAGTGACGTCACACCGCGACTACCAGGTGGTGTCGCTAGAAGGGCCAGGTCCCATGAAAATAACCATGCTGTCATCTGGTCACCAGTGTAATCCGGACGAAGTTGATAAACGCCGACGATATCGCTTCTATCCCTGCACGTGTAGGCGCTCGTTGCTGGAGATGCGCTGATCAGGAAATTGCCCTGCAGAACGCAGAACAAGGTCCTCGTAGGCGTCATTGCCAGTCCGCGTCCATTGTGCCCACAGAACATGAACCGGTTAGGTGCTTGTTTTATAGTTGTGCTCTCAGGTGACGTCACACCGCGACTTCCAGGTATTGTCGCTAGAAGAGTCAGGTCGCCAGAAAATAACCATGCTCTCATCTGGTCAACAGTGTAATCCGGACGAAGTTGATAAACGCCAACGATATCGCTTCTACCCCCGCACATGTAGCCGCTCGTTGCTGTAGATACGCTGATCTGGAAAATGTCTTGCAGAACGCAGAACAAGGTCCTCCTAGGCGTCATTGCCAACCCACGTCCATCGTATCCACAGAAGACGAACCGGTGAGGTGCTTCTTGCATATTGGTGGTCTCAGGTGACGTCACACCGCGACTACCAGGTGGTGTCGCTAGAAGAGCCAGGTCGCCAGAAAATAACCATACTGTCATCTGGTCAACAGTGTAATCCGGAAGAAGTTGATAAACGCCGACGATATCGCTTCTATCCACGCACGTGTACGCGCTCGTTGCTGTAGATGCACCGATCAGGGAAATGCCCTGCAGAACGCAGAAAAAGGTCCTCGTAGGCGTCATTGTCAGTCCGCGTCCATCGTGTTTGCAGAAGACGAACCGGTGAGGTGATTGTTTTATAGTGGTGTTCTTGGGTGACGTCACACCGCGACTACCAGGTGGTGTCGCTAGAAGAGCCAGGTCACCAGAAAATAACCGTGCTGTCATCTGGTCAACTGTAATCCGGACTAAGTTGATAAATACCGACGATATCGCTTCTATCCCAGCATGTGTAGGCGCTCGTTGCTGTAGATGCGCCGATCAGGAAAATGCCCTGCAGAACGCAGAACAAGGTCCTCGTTAGCGTCATTGCCAGTCCGCGTCCATCGTGCCCACAGAATACGAACCGGTGACGTGATTCTGTATATTGGTGGTCTCAAGTGACGTCACACCGCGACTACCAGGGGGTGTCGCTAGAAGGGCCAGGTCCCAAGAAAATAACAATGCTGTCATCTGGTCAACAGTGTAATCCGGACGAAGTTGATAAACGCCGACGATATCGCTTCTATCCCTGCACGTGTAGGCGCTCGTTGCTGGAGATGCGCCGATCAGGAAATTGCCCTGCAGAACGCAGAACAAGGTCCTCGTAGGCGTCATTGCCAGTCCGCGTCCATTGTGCCCACAGAACACGAACTGGTTAGGTGCTTGTTTTATAGTGGTGCTCTCAGGTGACGTCACACCGCGACTTCCAGGTATTGTCGCTAGAAGAGTCAGGTCGCCAGAAAATAACCATGCTCTCATCTGGTCAACAGTGTAATCCGGACGAAGTTGATAAACGCCAACGATATCGCTTCTATCCCCGCACGTGTAGCCGCTCGTTGCTGTTAATTCGCCGATCTGGAAAATGCCCTGCAGAACGCAGAACAAGGTCCTCGTAGGCGTCATTGCCAGTCCGCGTCCATCGTGCCCACAGAATACGAACCGGTGAGGTGCTTCTTGTATATTGGTGGTCTCAGGTGACGGCACACCGTGACTACTAGGTAGTGTCGCTAGAAGAGCCAGGTCCCGAGAATATAACAATGCTGCAATCTGGTCAACAGTGTATTCCGGACGAAGTTGATAAGCGCCGACGATATCGCTTCTATACCCGAAAGTGTAGACGCTCGTTGCTGTAGATGCATCGATCTGGAAAATGTCCTGCAGAACACAGAACAAGGTCCTCGTAGGCGTCATTGCCAGTCCGCGTCCATCGTTTCCGCAGAAGACGAACCGGTGAGGTGATTGTTTAATAGTGGTGTTGTTGGGTGACGTCACACTGCGACTACCAGGTGGTGTCGCTAGAAGAGTCAGGTCGCCAGAAAATAACCATGCTCTCATCTGGTCAACAGTGTAATCCGGACGAAGTTGATAAACGCCAACAATATCGCTTCTATCCCCGCACGTGCAGCCGCTCGTTGCTGTAGATTCGCCGATCTGGAAAATGCCCTGCAGAACGCAGAACAAGGTCCTCGTAGGCGTCATTGCCAGTCCGCGTCCATCGTGCCCACAGAATACGAACCGCTGACGTGCTTCTTGTATATCGGTGGTCTCAGGTGACGTCACACCGCGACTACCAGGTGGTGTCGCTAGAAGGGCCAGGTCCCAAGAAAGTAACAATGCTGTCATCTGGTCAACAGTGTAATCCGGACGAATTTGATAAACGCCGACGATATCGCTTCTATCCCCGCACGTGTAGGCGCTCGTTGCTGTAGATGCGCCGATCTGGAAAATGCCCTGCATAACGCAGAACAAGGTCCACGTTAGCGTCATTGCCAGTCCGCGTCCATCGTACCCACAGAATACGAACCGATGAGGTGCTTCTTATATATTGGTGGTCTCAGGTGACGTCACACCGCGACTACCAGGTGGTGTCACTAGAAGAGCCAGGTCCCGAGAAATTAACAATGTTGTCATCTGGTCAACAGTGTGATCCGGGCGAAGTGTATAAACTCCGACGATATCGCTTCTATCCCCGCACGTGTAGGCGCTCGTTGCTGTAGATGCGCCGATCAGGAAAATTCCCTTCAGAACGCAGAAAAAGTCCTCGTAAGTGTCATTGCCAGTCCGGGTCCATCGTGTCCACAGAAGACGAACCGGTGAGGTGCTTCTTGTATATTGGTGGTCTCAGGTGACGTCACACCGCGACTTCCAGGTATTGTCGCTAGAAGAGTCAGGTCTCCAGAAAATAACCATGCTGTCATCTGGTCAACAGTGTAATCCGGACGAAGTTGATAAGCACCGACGATATCGCTTCTATACCCGCACGTGTAGACGCTCGTTGCTGTAGATGCGTCGATCTGGAAAATGTCCTGCAGAACGCAGAACAAGGTCCTCGTAGGCGTCATTGCCAGTCCGCGTCCATCGTGTCCGCAGAAGACGAACCGTTGAGGTGATTGTTTTATAGTGGTGTTCTTGGGTGACGTCACACTGCGACTACCAGGTGGTGTCGCTAGAAGAGCCAGGTCGCCAGAAAATGACCATGCTGTCATCTGGTCAACTTTAATCCGGACGAAGTTGATAAACGCCGATGATATCGCTTCTATCCAAGAATGTGTAGGCGCTCGTTGCTGTAGATGCGCCGATCAGAAAATGCCCTGCAGAACGCAGAACAAGGTCCTCGTTAGCATCATTGCCAGTCCGCGTCCATCTTGCTTATAGAATACGAACCGCTGACGTGCTTCTTGTATATTGGTGGTCTCAGGTTACGTCACTCCGCGACTACCAGGTGGTGTCGCTAGAAGGGCCAGGTCCCAAGAAAATAACAATGCTGTCATCTGGTCAACAGTGTAATCCGGACGAATTTGATAAACGCCGACGATATCGCTTCTATCCCCGCACGTGAAGGCGCTCGTTGCTGCAGATGCGCCGATCAGGAAATTGCCCTGCAGAACGCAGAACAAGGCCCTCGTAGGCGTCATTGGCAGTCCCCGTCCATCGTACCCAGAGAATACGAACCGATGAGGTGCTTCTTATATATTGGTGGTCTCAGGTGACGGCACACCGCTGCTACCAGGTATTGTCGTCAGAAGAGCCAGGTCGCCAGAGAATAACCATGCTGCCATCTGGTCAACAGTGTAATCCGGACGAACTTGATAACGCCGACGATATCGCTTCTATCTCCGCACGTGTAGGCGCTCGTTGCCGTAGATGCGCCGATCACGAAATTGCCCTGCATAACGCAGAACTAGGTCCACGTAGGCGTCATTGCCAGTCTGCGTCCATCGTACCCAGAGAATACGAACCGATGAGGTGCTTCTTATATATTGGTGGTCTCAGGTGACGGCACACCGCGACTACCAGGTGGTGTCACTAGAAGAGCCAGGTCCCGAGAAATTAAGAATGTTGTCATCTGGTCAACAGTGTGATCCGGACGAAGTGTATAAACTCCGACGATATCGCTTCTATCCCCGCACGTGTAGGCGCTCGTTGCTGTAGATGCACCGATCAGGAAAATGCCCTGCAGAACGCAGAAAAAGGTCCTCGTAGGCATCATTGCCAGTCCGCGTCCATCGAGTTTGCAGAAGACGAACCGGTGAGGTGATTGTTTTATAGTGGTGTTCTTGGGTGACGTCACACCGCGACTACCAGATGGTGTCGCTAGAAGAGCCAGGTCGCCAGAAAATGACCACGCTGTCAACTTTAATCCGGACGAAGTTGATAAACGCCGACGATATCGCTTCTATCCAAGCATGTGTAGGCGCTCGTTGCTGTAGATAAGCCAATCAGGAAATGCCCTGCAGAACGCAGAACAAGGTCCTCGTTGGCATCATTGCCAGTCCGCGTCCATCGTGCTTACAGAATACGAACCGCTGACGTGCTTCTTGTATATTGGTGGTCTCAGGTGACGTCACTCCGCGACTACCAGGTGGTGTCGCTAGAAGGGCCAGGTCCCAAGAAAATAACAATGCTGTCATCTGGTCAACAGTGTAATCCGGACGAAAATGATAAACGCCGACGATATCGCTTCTATCCCCGCACGTGAAGGCGCTCGTTGCTGCAGATGCGCCGATCAGGAAATTGCCCTGCAGAACGCAGAACAAGGCCCTCGTAGGCGTCATTGGCAGTCCCCGTCCATCGTGCCCACAGAATAGGAACCGGTGAGGTGCTTCTTTTAAAGTGGCGCTCTCAGGTGACGTCACACCGCAACTTCCAGGTATTGTCGTTAGAAGAGCCAGGTCGCCAGAGAATAACCATGCTGCCATCTGGTCAACAGTGTAATCCGGACGAACTTGATAACGCCGACGATATCGCTTCTATCTCCGCACGTGTAGGCGCTCGTTGCCGTAGATGCGCCGACCACGAACTTGCCCTGCAGAACGCAGAACTAGGTCCACGTGGGCGTCATTGCCAGTCTGCGTCCATCGTACCCAGAGAATACGAACCGATGAGGTGCTTCTTATATATTGGTGGTCTCAGGTGACGTCACACCGCGACTACCAGGTGGTGTCAATAGAAGAACCAGGTCCCGAGAAATAACAATGTTGTCATCTAGTCAACAGTGTGATCCGGACGAAGTGTATAAACTCCGACGATATCGCTTCTATCCCCGCACTTGTAGGCGCTCGTTGCTGTAGATGCCCCGATCAGGAAAATTCCCTTCAGAACGCAGAAAAAGTCCTCGTAAGTGTCATTGCCAGTCCGCGTCCATCGTACCCACAGAATACGAACCGATGAGGTGCTTCTTATATATTGGTGGTCTCAGGTGACGTCACACCGCGACTACCAGGTGGTGTCACTAGAAGAGCCAGGTCCCGAGAAATTAACAATGTTGTCATCTGGTCAACAGTGTGATCCGGACGAAGTGTATAAACTCCGAAGATATCGCTTCTATCCCCGCACGTGTAGGCGCTCGTTGCTGTAGATGCACCGATCAGAAAAATGCCCTGCAGAACGCAGAAAAAGGTCCTCGTAGGCGTCATTGGCAGTCCCCGTCCATCGTACCCAGAGAATACGAACCGATGAGGTGCTTCTTATATATTGGTGGTCTCAGGTGACGGCACACCGCGACTACCAGGTATTGTCGTTAGAAGAGCCAGGTCGCCAGAGAATAACCATGCTGCCATCTGGTCAACAGTGTAATCCGGACGAACTTGATAACGCCGACGATATCGCTTCTATCTCCGCACGTGTAGGCGCTCGTTGCCGTAGATGCGCCGATCACGAAATTGCCCTGCATAACGCAGAACTAGGTCCACGTAGGCGTCATTGCCAGTCTGCGTCCATCGTACCCAGATAATACGAACCGATGAGGTGCTTCTTATATATTGGTGGTCTCAGGTGACGGCACACCGCGACTACCAGGTGGTGTCACTAGAAGAACCAGGTCCCGAGAAATAACAATGCTGTCATCTGGTCAACAGTGTGATCCGGACGAAGTGTATAAACTACGACGATATCGCTTCTATCCCCGCACTTGTAGGCGCTCGTTGCTGTAGATGCGCCGATCAGGAAAATTCCCTTCAGAACGCAGAAAAAGTCCTCGTAAGTGTCATTGCCAGTCCGCGTCCATCGTACCCACAGAATACGAACCGATGAGGTGCTTCTTATATATTGGTGGTCTCAGGTGACGTCACACCGCGACTACCAGGTGGTGTCACTAGAAGAGCCAGGTCCCGAGAAATTAAGAATGTTGTCATCTGGTCAACAGTGTGATCCGGACGAAGTGTATAAACTCCGACGATATCGCTTCTATCCCCGCACGTGTAGGCGCTCGTTGCTGTAGATGCACCGATCAGGAAAATGCCCTGCAGAACGCAGAAAAAGGTCCTCGTAGGCATCATTGCCAGTCCGCGTCCATCGTGTTTGCAGAAGACGAACCGGTGAGGTGATTGTTTTATAGTGGTGTTCTTGGGTGACGTCACACCGCGACTACCAGATGGTGTCTCTAGAAGAGCCAGGTCCCCAGAAAATAACCATGCTGTCATCTGGTCAACTGTAATCCGGAAAAAGTTGATAAATGCCGACGATATCGCTTCTATCCCTGCACGTGTAGGCGCTCGTTGCTGGAGATGCGCTGATCAGGAAATTGCCCTGTAGAACGCAGAACAAGGTCCTCGTAGGCGTCATTGCCAGTCCGCGTCCATCGTGCCCACAGAATACGAAACGGTGAGGTGCTTGTTTTATAGTGGTGCTCTCAGGTGACGTCACACCGCGACTTCCAGGTATTGTCGCTAGAAGAGTCAGGTCGCCAGAAAATAACCATGCTGTCATCTGGTCAACAGTGTAATCCGGACGAAGTTGATAAGCGCCGACGATATCGCTTCTATACCCGCACGTGTAGACGCTCGTTGCTGTAGATGCGTCGATCTGGAAAATGTCCTGCAGAAGGCAGAACAAGGTCCTCGTAGGCGTCATTGCCAGTCCGCGTCCATCGTGTCCGCAGAAGACGAACCGGTGAGGTGATTGTTTTATAGTGGTGTTCTTGGGTGACGTCACACTGCGACTACCAGGTGGTGTCGCTAGAAGAGCCAGGTCGCCAGAAAATGACCACGCTGTCGTCTGGTCAACTTTAATCCGGACGAAGTTGATAAACGCCGACGATATCGCTTCTATCCAAACATGTGTAGGCGCTCGTTGCTGTAGATAAGCCAATCAGGAAAATGCCCTGCAGAACGCAGAACAAGGTCCTCGTTAGCATCATTGCCAGTCCGCGTCCATCGCGCTTACAGAATACGAACCGCTGACGTGCTTCTTGTATATTGGTGGTCTCAGGTGACGTCACTCCGCTACTACCAGGTGATGTCGCTAGAAGGGCCAGGTCCCAAGAAAATAACAATGCTGTCATCTGGTCAACAGTGTAATCCGGACGAAAATGATAAACGCCGACGATATCGCTTCTATCCCCGCACGTGAAGGCGCTGGTTGCTGCAGATGCGCCGATCAGGAAATTGCCCTGCAGAACGCAGAACAAGGCCCTCGTAGGCGTCATTGGCAGTCCCCGTCCATCGTGCCCACAGAATAGGAACCGGTGAGGTGCTTCTTTTAAAGTGGCGCTCTCAGGTGACGTCACACCGCAACTTCCAGGTATTGTCGTTAGAAGAGCCAGGTCGCCAGAGAATAACCATGCTGCCATCTGGTCAACAGTGTAATCCGGACGAACTTGATAACGCCGACGATATCGCTTCTATCTCCGCACGTGTAGGCGCTCGTTGCCGTAGATGCGCCGATCAAAAACTTGCCCTGCAGAACGCAGAACTAGGTCCACGTGGGCGTCATTGCCAGTCTGCGTCCATCGTACCCAGAGAATACGAACCGATGAGGTGCTTCTTATATATTGGTGGTCTCAGGTGACGTCACACCGCGACTACCAGGTGGTGTCAATAGAAGAACCAGGTCCCGAGAAATTAACAATGTTGTCATCTAGTCAACAGTGTGATCCGGACGAAGTGTATAAACTCCGACGATATCGCTTCTATCCCCGCACTTGTAGGCGCTCGTTGCTGTAGATGCGCCGATCAGGAAAATTCCCTTCAGAACGCAGAAAAAGTCCTCGTAAGTGTCATTGCCAGTCCGCGTCCATCGTACCCACAGAATACGAACCGATGAGGTGCTTCTTATATATTGGTGGTCTCAGGTGACGTCACACCGCGACTACCAGGTGGTGTTACTAGAAGAGCCAGGTCCCGAGAAATTAACAATGTTGTCATCTGGTCAACAGTGTGATCCGGACGAAGTGAATAAACTCCGACGATATCGCTTCTATCCCCGCACGTGTAGGCACTCGTTGCTGTAGATGCACCGATCAGGAAAATGCCCTGCAGAACGCAGAAAAAGGTCCTCGTAGGCGTCATTGGCAGTCCCCGTCCATCGTGCCCACAGAATAGGAACCGGTGAGGTGCTTCTTTTAAAGTGGTGCTCTCAGGTGACGTCGCACCGCGACTTCCACGTATTGTCGTTAGAAGTGCCAGGTCGCCAGAGAATAACCATGCTGTCATCTGGTCAACAGTGTAATCCGGACGAACTTGATAACGCCGACGATATCGCTTCTACCTCCGCACGTGTAGGCGCTCGTTGCCGTAGATGCGCCGATCACGAAATCGCCCTGCAGAACGCAGAACTAGGTCCACGTAGGAGTCATTGCCAGTGCGCGTCAATCGTGCCCAGAGAATACGAACCGGTGAGGTGCTTCTTGTATATTGGTGGTCTCAGGTGACGTCACACCGCGACTACCAGGTGGTGTCGCTAGAAGAGCCAGGTCCCGAGAATATAACAATGCTGTCATCTCGTCAACAGTGTAATCCGGACGAAGTTGATAAACGCCGACGATATCGCTTCTATCCCCGCACGTGTAGGCGCTCGTTGCTGTAGATGCGCCGATCTGGAAAATGCCCTGCATAACGCAGAACAAGGTCCTCGTTAGCGTCATTGCCAGTCCGCGTCCATCGTACCCACAGAATTCGAACCGATGAGGTGCTTCTTATATATTGCTGGTCTCAGGTGACGTCACACCGCGACTACCAGGTGGTGTCACTAGAAGAGCCAGGTCCCGAGAAATTAACAATGTTGTCATCTGGTCAACAGTGTGATCCGGACGAAGTGTATAAACTCCGACGATATCGCTTCTATCCCCGCACGTGTAGGCGCTCGTTGCTGTAGATGCGCCGATCAGGAAAATTCCCTTCCGAACACAGAAAAAGTCCTCGTAATTGTCATTGCCAGTTCGGGTCCATCGTGTCAACAGAAGACGAACCGATGAGGTGCTTCTTATATATTGGTGGTCTCAGGTAACGTCACACCGTGACTACCAGGTGGTGTCGCCAGAAGAGCCAGGTCCCGAGAAAATAACAATGTTGTCATCTGGTCAACAGGGTGATCCGGACGAATTGTATAAACTCCGACGAAATCGCTTCTATCCCCGCACGTGTAGCCGCTCGTTGCTGTAGATGCGCCGATCTGGAAAATGCCCTGCAGAACGCAGAACAAGGTCCTCGTAGGCGTCATTGCCAGTCCGCGTCCATCGTGTCCGCAGAAGACGAACCGGTGAGGTGCTTCTTTTATAGTGGTGTTCTTGGGTGACGTCGCGCCATGACTACCAGGTGGTGTCGCTAGAAGAGCCAGGTCGCCAGAGAATAACCATGCTGTCATCTGGTCAACAGTGTAATCCGGACGAAGTTGATAACGCCGACGATATCGCTTCTATCCCCGCACGTGTAGGCGCTCGTTGCTGTAGATGCGCCGATCTGGAAAATGCCCTGCATAACGCAGTTCAAGGTCCTCGTTAGCGTCATTGCCAGTCCGCGTCCATCGAGCCCACAGAATACGAACCGGTGAGGTGCTTCTTTTATAGTGGTGCTCTCAGGTGACGTCACACCGCGACTTCCAGGTATTGTCGCTAGAAGAGTCAGGTCGCCAGAAAATAACCATGCTGTCATCTGGTCAACAGTGTAATCCGGACGAAGTTGATAAACGCCGACGATATCGCTTCTATCCCCGCACATAAAGGCGCTCGTTGCTGTAGATACGCCGATCTGGAAAATGCTCTGCAGAACGCAGAACAAGGTCCTCGTTAGCGTTATTGCCAGTCCGCGTCCATCGTGCCCACAGAATACGAACCGGTGAGGTGCTTCTTGTATATTGGTGGTCTCAGTTGACGTCACACCGCGACTACCAGGTGGTGTCGCTAGAAGAGCCAGGTCGCCAGAAAATAACCATGCTGTCATGTGGTCAACAGTGTTATCCGGACGAAGTTGATAAACGCCGACGATATCGCTTCTATCCCCGCACGTGTAGGCGCTCGTTGCTGTAGATACGCCGATCTGGAAAATGCCCTGCAGAACGCAGAAAAAGGTCCTCGTAGGCGTCATTGCCAGTCCGCGTCCATCGTGTCCACAGAACACGATGCGGTGAGGTGCTTCTTTTATAGTGGTGTTCTTGGGTGACGTCGCACCACGACTACCAGGTGGTGTCGCTAGAAGAGCCAGGTCGCCAGAGAATAACCATGCTGTCATCTGGTCAACAGTGTAATCCGGACGAAGTTGATAACGCCGACGATATCGCTTCTATCCCCGCACGTGTAGGCGCTCCTTGCCGTAGATGCGCCGATCACGAAATTGCCTTGCAGAACGCAGAACAAGGTCCTCGTGAGCGTTATTGCCAGTCCTCGTCCATTGTGCCCGCAGAATACGAACCGGTGAGGTGCTTCTTGTATATTGGTGGTCTAAGTTGACGTCACACCGCGACTACCAGGCAGTGTCGCTAGAAGAGCCAGGTCCCGAGAATACAACAATGTTGTTATCTGGTCAACAGTGTAATCCGGACGAAGTTGATAAACGCCGACGATATCGCTTCTATCCCCGCACGTGTAGATGCTCGTTGCTGTAGATGCGCTGATCTGGAAAATGTCCTGCAGAACGCAGAACAAGGTCCTCGTTGGCGTCATTGCCAGCCCACGTCCATCGTGTCCACAGAAGACGAACCGGTGAGGTGCTTCTTGTATATTGGTGGTCTCAGGTGACGTCACACCGCGACTACCAGGTGGTGTCGCTAGAGGAGGCAGGTCGCCAGAAAATAACCATGCTGTCATCTGGTCAACAGTGTAATCCGGAAGAAGTTGATAAACGCCGACGATATCGCTTCTATCCCCGAACGTGTAGACGCTCGTTGCTGTATATGCGCCGATCAAGAAAATGCCCTGCATAACGCAGAACAAGGTCCTCGTAGGCGTCATTGCCAGTCAGCGTCCATCGTGCGCACAGAATACGAACCGGTGAGGTGCTTGTTTTATAGTGGTGCTCTCAGGTGACGTCACACCGCGACGTCCAGGTATTGTCGCTAGAAGAGGCAGGTCCCGAGAATATAACAATGCTGTCATCTGGTCAACTGTGTAATCCGGACGAATTTGATAAACGCCGACGATATCTCTTCTATACCCGCACGTGTAGGCGCTCGTTGCTGTAGATACGCCGATCTGGAAAATGCCCTGCAGAACGCAGAACAAGGTCCTCGTAGGCGTCATTGCCAGTCCGCGTCCATCGTGTCCACAGAACACGAACCGGTGAGGTGCTTCTTTTATAGTGGTGTTCTTGGGTGACGTCACACCACGACTACCAGGTGGTGTCGCTAGAAGAGCCAGGTCGCCAGAGAATAACCATGCTGTCATCTGGTCAACAGTGTAATCCGGACGAAGTTGATAACGCCGACGATATCGTTTCTATCCGCGCACTTGTAGGCGCTCGTTGCCGTAGATGCGCCGATCACGAAATTGCCCTGCAGAACGCAGAACAAGGTACTCGTAGGCGTCATTGCCAGTCCGCGTCCATCGTGCCCAGAGAATACGAACCGGTGAGGTGCTTCTTGTATATTGGTGGTCTCAGGTGACGTCCCACCGCGACTACCAGGCGGTGTCGCTACAAGAGCCAGGTCCCGAGAATATAACAATGCTGTCATCTGGTCAACAGTGTAATCCGGACGAAGTTGATAAACGCCGACGATATCGCTTCTATCCCCGCACGTGTAGGCGCTCGTTGCTGTAGGTGCGCCGATCTGGAAAATGCCCTGCAGAACGCAGAACAAGGTCCTCGTTAGCGCCATTGCCAGTCCGCGTCCATCGTACCCACAGAATACGAACCGATGAGGTGCTTCTTATATATTGGTGGTCTCAGGTGACGTCACACGGCGACTACCACGAAGTGTTGCTAGAAGAGCGAGGTCCCGAGAAAATAACAAAGTTGTCATCTGGTCGACAGGGTGATCCGGACGAATTGTATAAACTCCGACGATATCGCTCCTATCCCCGCACGTGTAGGCGCTCCTTGCCGTAGATGCGCCGATAACGAAATTGCCTTGCAGAACGCAGAACAAGGTCCTCGTGAGCGTTATTGCCAGTCCTCGTCCATCGTGCCCGCAGAATACGAACCGGTGAGGTGCTTCTTGTATATTGATGGTCTAAGTTGACGTCACACCGCGACTACCAGGCAGTGTCGCTAGAAGAGCCAGGTCCCGAGAATACAACAATGCTGTCATCTGGTCAACAGTGTAATCCGGACGAAGTTGATAAACGCCGACGATATCGCTTCTATCCCCGCACGTGTAGATGCTCGTTGCTGTAGATGCGCTGATCTGGAAAATGTCCTGCAGAACGCAGAACAAGGTCCTCGTTGGCGTCATTGCCAGCCCACGTCCATCGTGTCCACAGAAGACGAACCGGTGAGGTGCTTCTTGTATATTGGTGGTCTCAGGTGACGTCACACCGCGACTACCAGGTGGTGTCGCTAGAGGAGCCAGGTCGCCAGAAAATAACCATGCTGTCATGTGGTCAACAGTGTTATCCGGACGAAGTTGATAAACGCCGACGATATCGCGTCTATCCCCGCACGTGTAGGCGCTCGTTGCTGTAGATACGCCGATTGGAAAATGCCCTGCAGAACGCAGAAAAAGGTCCTCGTAGGCGTCATTGCCAGTCCGCGTCCATCGTGTCCACAGAACACGATGCGGTGAGGTGCTTCTTTTATAGTGGTGTTCTTGGGTGACGTCGCACCACGACTACCAGGTGGTGTCGCTAGAAGAGCCAGGTCGCCAGAGAATAACCATGCTGTCATCTGGTCAACAGTGTAATCTGGACGAAGTTGATAACGCCGACGATATCGCTTCTATCCCCGCACGTGTAGGCGCTCCTTGCCGTAGATGCGCCGACCTCGAAATTGCCTTGCAGAACGCAGAACAAGGTCCTCGTGAGCGTTATTGCCAGTCCTCGTCCATCGTGCCCGCAGAATACGAACCGGTGAGGTGCTTCTTGTATATTGGTGGTCTAAGTTGACGTCACACCGCGACTACCAGGCAGTGTCGCTAGAAGAGCCAGGTCCCGAGAATACAACAATGCTGTCATCTGGTCAACAGTGTAATCCGGACGAAGTTGATAAACGCCGACGATATCGCTTCTATCCCCGCACGTGTAGATGCTCGTTGCTGCAGATGCGCTGATCTGGAAAATGTCCTGCAGTACGCAGAACAAGGTCCTCGTTGGCGTCATTGCCAGCCCACGTGCATCGTGTCCACAGAAGACGAACCGGTGAGGTGCTTCTTGTATATTGGTGGTCTCAGGTGACGTCACACCGCGACTACGAGGTGGTGTCGCTAGAGGAGCCAGGTCGCCAGAAAATAACCATGCTGTCATCTGGTCAACAGTGTAATCCGGAAGAAGTTGATAAACGCCGACGATATCGCTTCTTTCCCCGCACGTGTAGACGCTCGTTGCTGTAGATGCGCCGATCAAGAAAATGCCCTGCATAACGCAGAACAAGGTCCTCGTAAGCGTCATTGCCAGTCAGCGTCCATCGTGCCCACAGAATACGAACCGGTGAGGTGCTTGTTTTATAGTGGTGCTCTCAGGTGACGTCACACCGCGACTTCCAGGTATTGTCGCAAGAAGAGGCAGGTCCCGAGAATATAACAATGCTGTCATCTGGTCAACAGTGTAATCCGGACGAATTTGATAAACG
The DNA here is from genome assembly GCF_052857255.1 of Amblyomma americanum. Taxonomy (NCBI): domain Eukaryota; kingdom Metazoa; phylum Arthropoda; class Arachnida; order Ixodida; family Ixodidae; genus Amblyomma; species Amblyomma americanum. Next base: position 177,485,356 of record NC_135502.1, on the reverse strand, counting down.
CCGACGATATCTCTTCTATACCCGCACGTGTAGGCGCTCGTTGCTGTAGATACGCCGATCTGGAAAATGCCCTGCAGAACGCAGAACAAGGTCCTCGTAGGCGTCATTGCCAGTCCGCGTCCATCGTGTCCACAGAACACGAACCGGTGAGGTGCTTCTTTTATAGTGGTGTTCTTGGGTGACATCACACCACGACTACCAGGTGGTGTCGCTAGAAGAGCCAGGTCGCCAGAGAATAACCATGCTGTCATCTGGTCAACAGTGTAATCCGGACGAAGTTGATAACGCCGACGATATCGCTTCTATCCCCGCACTTGTAGGCGCTCGTTGCCGTAGATGCGCCGATCACGAAATTGCCCTGCAGAACGCAGAACAAGGTACTCGTAGGCGTCATTGCCAGTCCGCGTCCATCGTGCCCAGAGAATACGAACCGGTGAGGTGCTTCTTGTATATTGGTGGTCTCAGGTGACGTCCCACCGCGACTACCAGGTGGTGTCGCTACAAGAGCCAGGTCCCGAGAATATAACAATGCTGTCATCTGGTCAACAGTGTAATCCGGACGAAGTTGATAAACGCCGACGATATCGCTTCTATCCCCGCACGTGTAGGCGCTCGTTGCTGTAGGTGCGCTGATCTGGAAAATGCCCTGCAGAACGCAGAACAAGGTCCTCGTTAGCGCCATTGCCAGTCCGCGTCCATCGTACCCACAGAATACGAACCGATGAGGTGCTTCTTATATATTGGTGGTCTCAGGTGACGTCACACGGCGACTACCAGGAAGTGTTGCTAGAAGAACGAGGTCCCGAGAAAATACAGAGTTGTCATCTGGTCGACAGGGTGATCCGGACGAATTGTATAAACTCCGACGATATCGCTTCTATCCCCGCACGTGTAGGCGCTCCTTGCCGTAGATGCGCCGATCACGAAATTGCCTTGCAGAACGCAGAACAAGGTCCTCGTGAGCGTTATTGCCAGTCCTCGTCCATCGTGCCCGCAGAATACGAACCGGTGAGGTGCTTCTTGTATATTGGTGGTCTAAGTTGACGTCACACCGTGACTACCAGGCAGTGTCGCTAGAAGAGCCAGGTCCCGAGAATACAACAATGCTGTCATCTGGTCAACAGTGTAATCCGGACGAAGTTGATAAACGCCGACGATATCGCTTCTATCCCCGCACGTGTAGATGCTCGTTGCTGTAGATGCGCTGATCTGGAAAATGTCCTGCAGAACGCAGAACAAGGTCCTCGTTGGCGTCATTGCCAGCCCACGTCCATCGTGTCCACAGAAGACGAACCGGTGAGGTGCTTCTTGTATATTGGTGGTCTCAGGTGACGTCACACCGCGACTACCAGGTGGTGTCGCTAGAGGAGCCAGGTCGCCAGAAAATAACCATGCTGTCATCTGGTCAACAGTGTAATCCGGAAGAAGTTGATAAACGCCGACGATATCGCTTCTATCCCCGCACGTGTAGACGCTCGTTGCTGTAGATGCGCCGATCAAAAATATGCCCTGCATAACGCAGAACAAGGTCCTCGTAGGCGTCATTGCCAGTCAGCGTCCATCGTGCCCACAGAATACGAACCGGTGAGGTGCTTGTTTTATAGTGGTGCTCTCAGGTGACGTCACACCGCGACTTCCAGGTATTGTCGCTAGAAGAGGCAGGTCCCGAGAATATAACAATGCTGTCATCTGGTCAACAGTGTAATCCGGACGAATTTGATAAACGCCGACGATATCTCTTCTATACCCGCACGTGTAGGCGCTCGTTGCTGTAGATACGCCGATCTGGAAAATGCCCTGCAGAACGCAGAACAAGGTCCTCGTAGGCGTCATTGCCAGTCCGCGTCCATCGTGTCCACAGAACACGAACCGGTGAGGTGCTTCTTTTATAGTGGTGTTCTTGGGTGACATCACACCACGACTACCAGGTGGTGTCGCTAGAAGAGCCAGGTCGCCAGAAAATAACCATGCTGTCATCTGGTCAACAGTGTAATCCGGAAGAAGTTGATAAACGCCGACGATATCGCTTCTATCCCCGCACGTGTAGACGCTCGTTGCTGTAGATGCGCCGATCAAAAATATGCCCTGCATAACGCAGAACAAGGTCCTCGTAGGCGTCATTGCCAGTCAGCGTCCATCGTGCCCACAGAATACGAACCGGTGAGGTGCTTGTTTTATAGTGGTGCTCTCAGGTGACGTCACACCGCGACTTCCAGGTATTGTCGCTAGAAGAGGCAGGTCCCGAGAATATACCAATGCTGTCATCTGGTCAACAGTGTAATCCGGACGAATTTGATAAACGCCGACGATATCTCTTCTATACCCGCACGTGTAGGCGCTCGTTGCTGTAGATACGCCGATCTGGAAAATGCCCTGCAGAACGCAGAACAAGGTCCTCGTAGGCGTCATTGCCAGTCCGCGTCCATCGTGTCCACAGAACACGAACCGGTGAGGTGCTTCTTTTATAGTGGTGTTCTTGGGTGACATCACACCACGACTACCAGGTGGTGTCGCTAGAAGAGCCAGGTCGCCAGAGAATAACCATGCTGTCATCTGGTCAACAGTGTAATCCGGACGAAGTTGATAACGCCGACGATATCGCTTCTATCCCCGCACTTGTAGGCGCTCGTTGCCGTAGATGCGCCGATCACGAAATTGCCCTGCAGAACGCAGAACAAGGTACTCGTAGGCGTCATTGCCAGTCCGCGTCCATCGTGCCCAGAGAATACGAACCGGTGAGGTGCTTCTTGTATATTGGTGGTCTCAGGTGACGTCACACCGCGACTACCAGGTGGTGTCGCTACAAGAGCCAGGTCCCGAGAATATAACAATGCTGTCATCTGGTCAACAGTGTAATCCGGACGAAGTTGATAAACGCCGACGATATCGCTTCAATCCCCGCACGTGTAGGCGCTCGTTGCTGTAGATGCGCCGATCTGGAAAATGCCCTGCATAATGCAGAACAAGGTCCTCGTTAGCGCCATTGCCAGTCCGCGTCCATCGTACCCACAGAATACGAACCGATGAGGTGCTTCTTATATATTGGTGGTCTCAGGTGACGTCACACGGCGACTACCAGGAAGTGTTGCTAGAAGAGCGAGGTCCCGAGAATATAACAATGCTGTCATCTGGTCAACAGTGTAATCCGGACGAAGTTGATAAACGCCGACGATATCGCTTCTATCCCCGCACGTGTAGGCGCTCGTTGCTGTAGATGCGCCGATCTGGAAAATGCCCTGCATAATTCAGAACAAGGTCCTCGTTAGCGCCATTGCCAGTCCGCGTCCATCGTACCCACAGAATACGAACCGATGAGGTGCTTCTTATATATTGGTGGTCTCAGGTGACGTCACACGGCGACTACCAGGAAGTGTTGCTAGAAGAGCGAGGTCCCGAGAAAATAACAATGTTGTCATCTGGTCGACAGGGTGATCCGGACGAATTGTATAAACTCCGACGATATAGCTTCTATCCCCGCACGTGTAGCCGCTCGTTGCTGTAGATGCGCCGATCTGGAAAATGCCCTGCAGAACGCAGAACAAGGTCCTCGTAGGCGTCATTGCCAGTCCGCGTCCATCGTGCCCACATAATACGAACCTGTGAGGTGCTTCTTTTATAGTGGTGTTCTTGGGTGACGTCACATCGCGACTACCAGGTGGTGTCGCTAGAAGAGCGAGGTCTCCAGAAAATAGCCATGCTGTCATGTGGTCAACAGTGTAATCCGGACGAAGTTGATAAACGCCGACGATATCGCTTCTATCCCCGCACGTGTAGGCGCTCGTTGCTGTAGATACGCCGATCTGGAAAAATCCCTGAAGAACGCAGAACAAGGTCCTCTTTAGCGTTATTGCCACTCCGCGTCCATCGTGCCCACAGAATACGAACCGGTGAGGTGCTTCTTGTATAGTGGTGCTCTCAGGTGACGCCACACCGCGACTTCCAGGTATTTTCGCTAGAAGAGTCAGGCCGCCAGAAAATAACCATGCTGTCATCTGGTCAACAGTGTAATCCAGACGAAGTTGATAAACGCCGACGATATCGCTTCTATCCCCGCACATGTAGGCGCTCGTTGTTGTAGATACGCCGATCTGAAAAATGCTCTGCAGAACGCAGAACAAGGTCCTCGTTAGCGTTATTGCCAGTCCGCGTCCATCGTGCCCACAGAATACGAACCGGTGAGGTGCTTCTTGTATATTGGTGGTCTCAGTTGACGTCACACCGCGACTACCAGGTGGTGTCGCTAGAAGAGCCAGGTCGCCAGAAAATAACCATGCTGTCATGTGGCCAACAGTGTAATCCGGACGAAGTTGATAAACGCCGACGATATCGCTTCTATCCCCGCACATGTAGGCGCTCGTTGCTGTAGATACGCCGATCTGGAAAATGCTCTGCAGAACGCAGAACAAGGTCCTCGTTAGCGTTATTGCCAGTCCGCGTCCATCGTGCCCACAGAATACGAACCGGTGAGGTGCTTCTTGTATATTGGTGGTCTCAGTTGACGTCACACCGCGACTACCAGGCAGTGTCGCTAGAAGAGCCAGGTCCCGAGAATACAACAATGCTGTCATCTGGGCAACAGTGTAATCCGGCCGAAGTTGATAAACGCCGACGATATCGCTTCTATCCCCGCACGTGCAGATGCTCGTTGCTGTAGATGCGCTGATCTGGAAAATGTCCTGCAGAACGCAGAACAAGGTCCTCGTAGGCGTCATTGCCAGTCAGCGTCCATCGTGTCCACAGAACACGAACCGGTGAGGTGCTTCTTTTATAGTGGTGTGCTTGGGTGACGTCACACCACGACTACCAGGTGGTGTCGCTAGAAGAGCCAGGTCGCCAGAGAATAACCATGCTGTCATCTGGTCAACAGTGTAATCCGGACGAAGTTGATAACGCCGACGATATCGTTTCTATCCCCGCACTTGTAGGCGCTCGTTGCCGTAGATGCGCCGATCACGAAATTGCCCTGCAGAACGCAGAACAAGGTACTCGTAGGCGTCATTGCCAGTCCGCGTCCATCGTGCCCAGAGAATACGAACCGGTGAGGTGCTTCTTGTATATTGGTGGTCTCAGGTGACGTCACACCGCGACTACCAGGTGGTGTTGCTAGAAGAGCCAGGTCGCCAGAAAATAACCATGCTGTCATCTTGTCAACTGTAATCCGGACGAAGTTGATAAACGCCGACGATATCGCTTCTATCCCAGCATGTGTAGGCGCTCGTTGATGTAGATGCGCCGATCAGGAAAATGCCCTGCAGAACGCAGAACAAGGTCCTCGTTAGCGTCATTGCCAGTCCGCGTCCATCGTGCCCACACAATACGAACCGGTGACGTGCTTCTTGTATATTGGTAGTATCAAGTGACGTCACACCGCGACTTCCAGGTATTGTCGCTAGAAGAGTGAGGTCACCAGAAAATAACCATGCTGTCATATGGTCAACAGTGTAATCCGGACGAAGTTGATAAACACCAACGATATCGCTTCTATCCCCGCACGTGCAGCCGCTCGTTGCTGTAGATGCGCCGATCTGGAAAATGCCCTGCAGAACGCAGAACAAGGTCCTCGTAGGCGTCATTGCCAGTCCGCGTCCATCGTGCCCACATAATACGAACCGGTGAGGTGCTTCTTTTATAGTGGTGTTCTTGGGTGACGTCACATCGCGACTACCAGGTGGTGTCGCTAGAAGAGCCAGGTCTCCAGAAAATAACCATGCTGTCATGTGGTCAACAGTGTAATCCGGACGAAGTTGATAAACGCCGACGATATCGCTTCTATCCCCGCACGTGTAGGCGCTCGTTGCTGTAGATACGCCGATCTGAAAAATGCTCTGCAGAACGCAGAACAAGGTCCTCGTTAGCGTTATTGCCAGTCCGCGTCCATCGTGCCCACAGAATACGAACCGGTGAGGTGCTTCTTGTATATTGGTGGTCTCAGTTGACGTCACACCGCGACTACCAGGTGGTGTCGCTAGAAGAGCCAGGTCGCCAGAAAATAACCATGCTGTCATGTGGTCAACAGTGTGATCCGGACGAAGTTAATAAACGCCGATGATATCGCTTCTATCCCCGCGCATGTAGGCGCTTGTTGCTGTAGATACGCCGATATAAAAAATGCCCTGCAGAACGCAGAACAAGGTCCTCGTAGGCGCCATTGCGAGTCCGCGTCCATCGTGATTACAGAATACGAACCGGTGAGGTGCTTCTTGTATATTGGTGGTCTCAGGTGACGTCACGCCGCGACTACCAGGTGGTGTCGCTAGAAGAGCCAGGTCCCGAGAATACAACAATGCTGTCATCTGGTCAACAGTGTAATCCGGCCGAAGTTGATAAACGCCGACGATATCGCTTCTATCCCCGCACGTGCAGATGCTCGTTGCTGTAGATGCGCTGATCTGGAAAATGTCCTGCAGAACGCAGAACAAGGTCCTCGTAGGCGTCATTGCCAGTCAGCGTCCATCGTGCCCACAGATTACGAACCGGTGAGGTGCTTGTTTTATAGTGGTGCTCTCAGGTGACGTCACACCGCGACTTCCAGGTATTGTCGCTAGAAGAGGCAGGTCCCGAGAATATAACAATGCTGTCATCTGGTCAACAGTGCAATTCGGACGAAGTTGATAAACGCCGACGATATCTCTTCTATACCCGCACGTGTAGGCGCTCGTTGCTGTAGATACGCCGATCTGGAAAATGCCCTGCAGAACGCAGAACAAGGTCCTCGTAGGCGTCATTGCCAGTCCGCGTCCATCGTGTCCACAGAACACGAACCGGTGACGTGCTTCTTTTATAGTGGTGTTCTTAGGTGACGTCACACCACGACTACCAGGTGGTGTCGCTAGAAGTGCCAGGTCACCAGAGAATAACCATGCTGTCATCTGGTCAACAGTGTAATCCGGACGAAGTTGATAACGCCGACGATATCGCTTCTATCCCCGCACTTGTAGGCGCTCGTTGCCGTAGATGCGCCGATCACGAAATTGCCCTGCAGAACGCAGAACAAGGTACTCGTAGGCGTCATTGCCAGTCAGCGTCCATCGTGCCCACAGATTACGAACCGGTGAGGTGCTTGTTTTATAGTGGTGCTCTCAGGTGACGTCACACCGCGACTTCCAGGTATTGTCGCTAGAAGAGCCAGGTCTCCAGAAAATAACCATGCTGTCATATGGTCAACAGTGTAATCCGGACGAAGTTGATAAACGCCTACGATATCGCTTCTATTCCCGCACGTGTAGGCGCTCGTTGCTGTAGATACGCCGATCTGGAAAAATCCCTGAAGAACGCAGAACAAGGTCCTCTTTAGCGTTATTGCCACTCCGCGTCCATCGTGCCCACAGAATACGAACCGGTGAGGTGCTTCTTGTATATTGGTGCTCTCAGGTGACGCCACACCGCGACTTCCAGGTACTGTCGCTAGAAGAGTCAGGTCGCCAAAAAATAACCATGCTGTCATCTGGTCAACAGTGTAATCCGGACGAAGTTGATAAACGCCGACGATATCGCTTCTATCCCCGCACGTATAGGCGCTCGTTGCTGTAGATGCGCCGATCTGTAAAATGCCCTGCATAACGCAGAACAAGGTCCTCGTTAGCGTCATTGCCAGTCCGCGTCCATCGTACCCACAGAATACGAACCGGTGACGTGCTTCTTGTATATTGGTGGTCTCAGGTGACGTCACACCACCACTACCAGGTGGTGTCGCTAGAAGAGCCAGGTCGCCAGAAAATAACCATGCTGTCATGTGGTCAACAGTGTAATCCGGACGAAGTTGATAAACGCCGACGATATCGCTTCTATCCCCGCACATGTAGGCGCTCGTTGCTGTAGATACGCCGATCTGGAAAATGCTCTACAGAACGCAGAACAAGGTCCTCGTAGGCGTCATTGCCAGTCCGCGTCCATCGTGCCCACATAATACGAACCGGTGAGGTGCTTCTTTTATAGTGGTGTTCTTGGGTGACGTCACATCGCGACTACCAGATGGTGTCGCTAGAAGAGCCAGGTCTCCAGAAAATAACCATGCTGTCATATGGTCAACAGTGTAATCCGGACGAAGTTGATAAACGCCGACGATATCGCTTCTATTCCCGCACGTGTAGGCGCTCTTTGCTGTAGATACGCCGATCTGGAAAAATCCCTGAAGAACGCAGAACAAGGTCCTCTTTAGCGTTATTGCCACTCCGCGTCCATCGTGCCCACAGAATACGAACCGGTGAGGTGCTTCTTGTATATTGGTGCTCTCAGGTGACGCCACACCGCGACTTCCAGGTATTGTCGCTAGAAGAGTCAGGTCGCCAAAAAATAACCATGCTGTCATCTGGTCAACAGTGTAATCCGGACGAAGTTGATAAACGCCGACGATATCGCTTCTATCCCCGCACGTGTAGCCGCTCGTTGCTGTAGATGCGCCGATCTGGAAGATGGCCTGCAGAACGCAGAACAAGGTCCTCGTAAGCGTCATTGCCAGTCCGCGTCCATCGTGTCCGCAGAAGACGAACCGGAGAGATGAATATTTTATAGTGGTGTTCTTGGGTGACGTCACACCGCGACTACCAGGTGGTGCCGCTAGAAGAGCCAGGTCGCCAGAAAATAACCATGCTGTCATCTGGTCAACTGTAATCCGGACGAAGTTGATAAACGCCGACGATATCGCTTCTATCCCAGCATGTGTAGGCGCTCGTTGATGTAGATGCGCCGATCAGGAAAATGCCCTGCAGAACGCAGAACAAGGTCCTCGTTAGCGTCATTGCCAGTCCGCGTCCATCGTGCCCACACAATACGAACCGGTGACGTGCTTCTTGTATATTGGTGGTCTCAAGTGACGTCACACCGCGACTTCCAGGTATTGTCGCTAGAAGAGTCAGGTCGCCAGAAAATAACCATGCTGTCATATGGTCAACAGTGTAATCCGGACGAAGTTGATAAACACCAACGATATCGCTTCTATCCCCGGACGTGTAGCCGCTCGTTGCTGTAGATGCGCCGATCTGGAAAATGCCCTGCAGAACGCAGAACAAGGTCCTCGTAGGCGTCATTGCCAGTCCGCGTCCATCGTGCCCACATAATACGAACCGGTGAGGTGCTTCTTTTATAGTGGTGTTCTTGGGTGACGTCACATCGCGACTACCAGATGGTGTCGCTAGAAGAGCCAGGTCTCCAGAAAATAACCATGCTGTCATATGGCCAACAGTGTAATCCGGACGAAGTTGATAAACGCCTACGATATCGCTTCTATTCCCGCACGTGTAGGCGCTCGTTGCTGTAGATACGCCGATCTGGAAAAATCCCTGAAGAACGCAGAACAAGGTCCTCTTTAGCGTTATTGCCACTCCGCGTCCATCGTGCCCACAGAATACGAACCGGTGAGGTGCTTCTTGTATATTGGTGCTCTCAGGTGACGCCACACCGCGACTTCCAGGTATTGTCGCTAGAAGAGTCAGGTCGCCAAAAAATAACCATGCTGTCATCTGGTCAACAGTGTAATCCGGACGAAGTTGATAAACGCCGGTGATATCGCTTCTATCCCCGCACGTATAGGCGCTCGTTGCTGTAGATGCGCCGATCTGTAAAATGCCCTGCATAACGCAGAACAAGGTCCTCGTTAGCGTCATTGCCAGTCCGCGTCCATCGTGCCCACACAATACGAACCGGTGACGTGCTTCTTGTATATTGGTAGTATCAAGTGACGTCACACCGCGACTTCCAGGTATTGTCGCTAGAAGAGTGAGGTCACCAGAAAATAACCATGCTGTCATATGGTCAACAGTGTAATCCGGACGAAGTTGATAAACACCAACGATATCGCTTCTATCCCCGCACGTGCAGCCGCTCGTTGCTGTAGATGCGCCGATCTGGAAAATGCTCTACAGAACGCAGAACAAGGTCCTCGTAGGCGTCATTGCCAGTCCGCGTCCATCGTGCCCACATAATACGAACCGGTGAGGTGCTTCTTTTATAGTGGTGTTCTTGGGTGACGTCACATCGCGACTACCAGATGGTGTCGCTAGAAGAGCCAGGTCTCCAGAAAATAACCATGCTGTCATATGGTCAACAGTGTAATCCGGACGAAGTTGATAAACGCCGACGATATCGCTTCTATTCCCGCACGTGTAGGCGCTCTTTGCTGTAGATACGCCGATCTGGAAAAATCCCTGAAGAACGCAGAACAAGGTCCTCTTTAGCGTTATTGCCACTCCGCGTCCATCGTGCCCACAGAATACGAACCGGTGAGGTGCTTCTTGTATATTGGTGCTCTCAGGTGACGCCACACCGCGACTTCCAGGTATTGTCGCTAGAAGAGTCAGGTCGCCAAAAAATAACCATGCTGTCATCTGGTCAACAGTGTAATCCGGACGAAGTTGATAAACGCCGACGATATCGCTTCTATCCCCGCACGTGTAGCCGCTCGTTGCTGTAGATGCGCCGATCTGGAAGATGGCCTGCAGAACGCAGAACAAGGTCCTCATAAGCGTCATTGCCAGTCCGCGTCCATCGTGTCCGCAGAAGACGAACCGGAGAGATGAATATTTTATAGTGGTGTTCTTGGGTGACGTCACACCGCGACTACCAGGTGGTGCCGCTAGAAGAGCCAGGTCGCCAGAAAATAACCATGCTGTCATCTGGTCAACTGTAATCCGGACGAAGTTGATAAACGCCGACGATATCGCTTCTATCCCAGCATGTGTAGGCGCTCGTTGATGTAGATGCGCCGATCAGGAAAATGCCCTGCAGAACGCAGAACAAGGTCCTCGTTAGCGTCATTGCCAGTCCGCGTCCATCGTGCCCACACAATACGAACCGGTGACGTGCTTCTTGTATATTGGTGGTCTCAAGTGACGTCACACCGCGACTTCCAGGTATTGTCGCTAGAAGAGTCAGGTCGCCAGAAAATAACCATGCTGTCATATGGTCAACAGTGTAATCCGGACGAAGTTGATAAACACCAACGATATCGCTTCTATCCCCGGACGTGTAGCCGCTCGTTGCTGTAGATGCGCCGATCTGGAAAATGCCCTGCAGAACGCAGAACAAGGTCCTCGTAGGCGTCATTGCCAGTCCGCGTCCATCGTGCCCACATAATACGAACCGGTGAGGTGCTTCTTTTATAGTGGTGTTCTTGGGTGACGTCACATCGCGACTACCAGATGGTGTCGCTAGAAGAGCCAGGTCTCCAGAAAATAACCATGCTGTCATATGGCCAACAGTGTAATCCGGACGAAGTTGATAAACGCCTACGATATCGCTTCTATTCCCGCACGTGTAGGCGCTCGTTGCTGTAGATACGCCGATCTGGAAAAATCCCTGAAGAACGCAGAACAAGGTCCTCTTTAGCGTTATTGCCACTCCGCGTCCATCGTGCCCACAGAATACGAACCGGTGAGGTGCTTCTTGTATATTGGTGCTCTCAGGTGACGCCACACCGCGACTTCCAGGTATTGTCGCTAGAAGAGTCAGGTCGCCAAAAAATAACCATGCTGTCATCTGGTCAACAGTGTAATCCGGACGAAGTTGATAAACGCCGGTGATATCGCTTCTATCCCCGCACGTATAGGCGCTCGTTGCTGTAGATGCGCCGATCTGTAAAATGCCCTGCATAACGCAGAACAAGGTCCTCGTTAGCGTCATTGCCAGTCCGCGTCCATCGTGCCCACACAATACGAACCGGTGACGTGCTTCTTGTATATTGGTAGTATCAAGTGACGTCACACCGCGACTTCCAGGTATTGTCGCTAGAAGAGTGAGGTCACCAGAAAATAACCATGCTGTCATATGGTCAACAGTGTAATCCGGACGAAGTTGATAAACACCAACGATATCGCTTCTATCCCCGCACGTGCAGCCGCTCGTTGCTGTAGATGCGCCGATCTGGAAAATGCCCTGCAGAACGCAGAACAAGGTCCTCGTAGGCGTCATTGCCAGTCCGCGTCCATCGTGCCCACATAATACGAACCGGTGAGGTGCTTCTTTTATAGTGGTGTTCTTGGGTGACGTCACATCGCGACTACCAGGTGGTGTCGCTAGAAGAGCCAGGTCTCCAGAAAATAACCATGCTGTCATGTGGTCAACAGTGTAATCCGGACGAAGTTGATAAACGCCGACGATATCGCTTCTATCCCCGCACGTGTAGGCGCTCGTTGCTGTAGATACGCCGATCTGAAAAATGCTCTGCAGAACGCAGAACAAGGTCCTCGTTAGCGTTATTGCCAGTCCGCGTCCATCGTGCCCACAGAATACGAACCGGTGAGGTGCTTCTTGTATATTGGTGGTCTCAGTTGACGTCACACCGCGACTACCAGGTGGTGTCGCTAGAAGAGCCAGGTCGCCAGAAAATAACCATGCTGTCATGTGGTCAACAGTGTGATCCGGACGAAGTTAATAAACGCCGATGATATCGCTTCTATCCCCGCGCATGTAGGCGCTTGTTGCTGTAGATACGCCGATATAAAAAATGCCCTGCCGAACGCAGAACAAGGTCCTCGTAGGCGCCATTGCGAGTCCGCGTCCATCGTGATTACAGAATACGAACCGGTGAGGTGCTTCTTGTATATTGGTGGTCTCAGGTGACGTCACACCGCGACTACCAGGTGGTGTCGCTAGAAGAGCCAGGTCCCGAGAATACAACAATGCTGTCATCTGGTCAACAGTGTAATCCGGCCGAAGTTGATAAACGCCGACGATATCGCTTCTATCCCCGCACGTGCAGATGCTCGTTGCTGTAGATGCGCTGATCTGGAAAATGTCCTGCAGAACGCAGAACAAGGTCCTCGTAGGCGTCATTGCCAGTCAGCGTCCATCGTGCCCACAGATTACGAACCGGTGAGGTGCTTGTTTTATAGTGGTGCTCTCAGGTGACGTCACACCGCGACTTCCAGGTATTGTCGCTAGAAGAGGCAGGTCCCGAGAATATAACAATGCTGTCATCTGGTCAACAGTGCAATTCGGACGAAGTTGATAAACGCCGACGATATCTCTTCTATACCCGCACGTGTAGGCGCTCGTTGCTGTAGATACGCCGATCTGGAAAATGCCCTGCAGAACGCAGAACAAGGTCCTCGTAGGCGTCATTGCCAGTCCGCGTCCATCGTGTCCACAGAACACGAACCGGTGACGTGCTTCTTTTATAGTGGTGTTCTTAGGTGACGTCACACCACGACTACCAGGTGGTGTCGCTAGAAGTGCCAGGTCACCAGAGAATAACCATGCTGTCATCTGGTCAACAGTGTAATCCGGACGAAGTTGATAACGCCGACGATATCGCTTCTATCCCCGCACTTGTAGGCGCTCGTTGCCGTAGATGCGCCGATCACGAAATTGCCCTGCAGAACGCAGAACAAGGTACTCGTAGGCGTCATTGCCAGTCAGCGTCCATCGTGCCCACAGATTACGAACCGGTGAGGTGCTTGTTTTATAGTGGTGCTCTCAGGTGACGTCACACCGCGACTTCCAGGTATTGTCGCTAGAAGAGCCAGGTCTCCAGAAAATAACCATGCTGTCATATGGTCAACAGTGTAATCCGGACGAAGTTGATAAACGCCTACGATATCGCTTCTATTCCCGCACGTGTAGGCGCTCGTTGCTGTAGATACGCCGATCTGGAAAAATCCCTGAAGAACGCAGAACAAGGTCCTCTTTAGCGTTATTGCCACTCCGCGTCCATCGTGCCCACAGAATACGAACCGGTGAGGTGCTTCTTGTATATTGGTGCTCTCAGGTGACGCCACACCGCGACTTCCAGGTACTGTCGCTAGAAGAGTCAGGTCGCCAAAAAATAACCATGCTGTCATCTGGTCAACAGTGTAATCCGGACGAAGTTGATAAACGCCGACGATATCGCTTCTATCCCCGCACGTATAGGCGCTCGTTGCTGTAGATGCGCCGATCTGTAAAATGCCCTGCATAACGCAGAACAAGGTCCTCGTTAGCGTCATTGCCAGTCCGCGTCCATCGTACCCACAGAATACGAACCGGTGACGTGCTTCTTGTATATTGGTGGTCTCAGGTGACGTCACACCACCACTACCAGGTGGTGTCGCTAGAAGAGCCAGGTCGCCAGAAAATAACCATGCTGTCATGTGGTCAACAGTGTAATCCGGACGAAGTTGATAAACGCCGACGATATCGCTTCTATCCCCGCACATGTAGGCGCTCGTTGCTGTAGATACGCCGATCTGGAAAATGCTCTACAGAACGCAGAACAAGGTCCTCGTAGGCGTCATTGCCAGTCCGCGTCCATCGTGCCCACATAATACGAACCGGTGAGGTGCTTCTTTTATAGTGGTGTTCTTGGGTGACGTCACATCGCGACTACCAGATGGTGTCGCTAGAAGAGCCAGGTCTCCAGAAAATAACCATGCTGTCATATGGTCAACAGTGTAATCCGGACGAAGTTGATAAACGCCGACGATATCGCTTCTATTCCCGCACGTGTAGGCGCTCTTTGCTGTAGATACGCCGATCTGGAAAAATCCCTGAAGAACGCAGAACAAGGTCCTCTTTAGCGTTATTGCCACTCCGCGTCCATCGTGCCCACAGAATACGAACCGGTGAGGTGCTTCTTGTATATTGGTGCTCTCAGGTGACGCCACACCGCGACTTCCAGGTATTGTCGCTAGAAGAGTCAGGTCGCCAAAAAATAACCATGCTGTCATCTGGTCAACAGTGTAATCCGGACGAAGTTGATAAACGCCGACGATATCGCTTCTATCCCCGCACGTGTAGCCGCTCGTTGCTGTAGATGCGCCGATCTGGAAGATGGCCTGCAGAACGCAGAACAAGGTCCTCGTAAGCGTCATTGCCAGTCCGCGTCCATCGTGTCCGCAGAAGACGAACCGGAGAGATGAATATTTTATAGTGGTGTTCTTGGGTGACGTCACACCGCGACTACCAGGTGGTGCCGCTAGAAGAGCCAGGTCGCCAGAAAATAACCATGCTGTCATCTGGTCAACTGTAATCCGGACGAAGTTGATAAACGCCGACGATATCGCTTCTATCCCAGCATGTGTAGGCGCTCGTTGATGTAGATGCGCCGATCAGGAAAATGCCCTGCAGAACGCAGAACAAGGTCCTCGTTAGCGTCATTGCCAGTCCGCGTCCATCGTGCCCACACAATACGAACCGGTGACGTGCTTCTTGTATATTGGTGGTCTCAAGTGACGTCACACCGCGACTTCCAGGTATTGTCGCTAGAAGAGTCAG
Source organism: Amblyomma americanum (assembly GCF_052857255.1). Classification (NCBI taxonomy): domain Eukaryota; kingdom Metazoa; phylum Arthropoda; class Arachnida; order Ixodida; family Ixodidae; genus Amblyomma; species Amblyomma americanum. The sequence continues at coordinate 177,470,170 of NC_135502.1, read as the reverse complement.
GTCGCCAGAAAATAACCATGCTGTCATATGGTCAACAGTGTAATCCGGACGAAGTTGATAAACACCAACGATATCGCTTCTATCCCCGGACGTGTAGCCGCTCGTTGCTGTAGATGCGCCGATCTGGAAAATGCCCTGCAGAACGCAGAACAAGGTCCTCGTAGGCGTCATTGCCAGTCCGCGTCCATCGTGCCCACATAATACGAACCGGTGAGGTGCTTCTTTTATAGTGGTGTTCTTGGGTGACGTCACATCGCGACTACCAGATGGTGTCGCTAGAAGAGCCAGGTCTCCAGAAAATAACCATGCTGTCATATGGCCAACAGTGTAATCCGGACGAAGTTGATAAACGCCTACGATATCGCTTCTATTCCCGCACGTGTAGGCGCTCGTTGCTGTAGATACGCCGATCTGGAAAAATCCCTGAAGAACGCAGAACAAGGTCCTCTTTAGCGTTATTGCCACTCCGCGTCCATCGTGCCCACAGAATACGAACCGGTGAGGTGCTTCTTGTATATTGGTGCTCTCAGGTGACGCCACACCGCGACTTCCAGGTATTGTCGCTAGAAGAGTCAGGTCGCCAAAAAATAACCATGCTGTCATCTGGTCAACAGTGTAATCCGGACGAAGTTGATAAACGCCGGTGATATCGCTTCTATCCCCGCACGTATAGGCGCTCGTTGCTGTAGATGCGCCGATCTGTAAAATGCCCTGCATAACGCAGAACAAGGTCCTGGTTAGCGTCATTGCCAGTCCGCGTCCATCGTACCCACAGAATACGAACCGGTGACGTGCTTCTTGTGTATTGGTGGTCTCAGGTGACGTCACACCACCACTACCATGTGGTGTCGCTAGAAGAGCCAGGTCGCCAGAAAATAACCATGCTGTCATGTGGTCAACAGTGTAATCCGGACGAAGTTGATAAACGCCGACGATATCGCTTCTATCCCCGCACATGTAGGCGCTCGTTGCTGTAGATACGCCGATCTGGAAAATGCTCTACAGAACGCAGAACAAGGTCCTCGTAGGCGTCATTGCCTGTCCGCGTCCATCGTGCCCACATAATACGAACCGGTGAGGTGCTTCTTTTATAGTGGTGTTCTTGGGTGACGTCACATCGCGACTACCAGATGGTGTCGCTAGAAGAGCCAGGTCTCCAGAAAATAACCATGCTGTCATATGGTCAACAGTGTAATCCGGACGAAGTTGATAAACGCCGACGATATCGCTTCTATTCCCGCACGTGTAGGCGCTCTTTGCTGTAGATGCGCCGATCTGGAAAAATCCCTGAAGAACGCAGAACAAGGTCCTCTTTAGCGTTATTGCCACTCCGCGTCCATCGTGCCCACAGAATACGAACCGGTGAGGTGCTTCTTGTATATTGGTGCTCTCAGGTGACGCCACACCGCGACTTCCAGGTATTGTCGCTAGAAGAGTCAGGTCGCCAAAAAATAACCATGCTGTCATCTGATCAACAGTGTAATCCGGACGAAGTTGATAAACGCCGACGATATTGCTTCTATCCCCGCACGTGTAGCCGCTCGTTGCTGTAGATGCGCCGATCTGGAAGATGGCCTGCAGAACGCAGAACAAGGTCCTCGTAAGCGTCATTGCCAGTCCGCGTCCATCGTGTCCGCAGAAGACGAACCGGAGAGATGAATATTTTATAGTGGTGTTCTTGGGTGACGTCACACCGCGACTACCAGGTGGTGCCGCTAGAAGAGCCAGGTCGCCAGAAAATAACCATGCTGTCATCTGGTCAACTGTAATCCGGACGAAGTTGATAAACGCCGACGATATCGCTTCTATCCCAGCATGTGTAGGCGCTCGTTGATGTAGATGCGCCGATCAGGAAAATGCCCTGCAGAACGCAGAACAAGGTCCTCGTTAGCGTCATTGCCAGTCCGCGTCCATCGTGCCCACACAATACGAACCGGTGACGTGCTTCTTGTATATTGGTGGTCTCAAGTGACGTCACACCGCGACTTCCAGGTATTGACGCTAGAAGAGTCAGGTCGCCAGAAAATAACCATGCTGTCATATGGTCAACAGTGTAATCCGGACGAAGTTGATAAACACCAACGATATCGCTTCTATCCCCGCACGTGTAGCCGCTCGTTGCTGTAGATGCGCCGATCTGGAAAATGCCCTGCAGAACGCAGAACAAGGTCCTCGTAGGCGTCATTGCCAGTCCGCGTCCATCGTGCCCACATAATACGAACCGGTGAGGTGCTTCTTTTATAGTGGTGTTCTTGGGTGACGTCACATCGCGACTACCAGATGGTGTCGCTAGAAGAGCCAGGTCTCCAGAAAATAACCATGCTGTCATATGGCCAACAGTGTAATCCGGACGAAGTTGATAAACGCCTACGATATCGCTTCTATTCCCGCACGTGTAGGCGCTCGTTGCTGTAGATACGCCGATCTGGAAAAATCCCTGAAGAACGCAGAACAAGGTCCTCTTTAGCGTTATTGCCACTCCGCGTCCATCGTGCCCACAGAATACGAACCGGTGAGGTGCTTCTTGTATATTGGTGCTCTCAGGTGACGCCACACCGCGACTTCCAGGTATTGTCGCTAGAAGAGTCAGGTCGCCAAAAAATAACCATGCTGTCATCTGGTCAACAGTGTAATCCGGACGAAGTTGATAAACGCCGGTGATATCGCTTCTATCCCCGCACGTATAGGCGCTCGTTGCTGTAGATGCGCCGATCTGTAAAATGCCCTGCATAACGCAGAACAAAGTCCTCGTTAGCGTCATTGCCAGTCCGCGTCCATCGTACCCACAGAATACGAACCGGTGACGTGCTTCTTGTGTATTGGTGGTCTCAGGTGACGTCACACCACCACTACCATGTGGTGTCGCTAGAAGAGCCAGGTCGCCAGAAAATAACCATGCTGTCATGTGGTCAACAGTGTAATCCGGACGAAGTTGATAAACGCCGACGATATCGCTTCTATCCCCGCACATGTAGGCGCTCGTTGCTGTAGATACGCCGATCTGGAAAATGCTCTACAGAACGCAGAACAAGGTCCTCGTAGGCGTCATTGCCTGTCCGCGTCCATCGTGCCCACATAATACGAACCGGTGAGGTGCTTCTTTTATAGTGGTGTTCTTGGGTGACGTCACATCGCGACTACCAGATGGTGTCGCTAGAAGAGCCAGGTCTCCAGAAAATAACCATGCTGTCATATGGTCAACAGTGTAATCCGGACGAAGTTGATAAACGCCGACGATATCGCTTCTATTCCCGCACGTGTAGGCGCTCTTTGCTGTAGATGCGCCGATCTGGAAAAATCCCTGAAGAACGCAGAACAAGGTCCTCTTTAGCGTTATTGCCACTCCGCGTCCATCGTGCCCACAGAATACGAACCGGTGAGGTGCTTCTTGTATATTGGTGCTCTCAGGTGACGCCACACCGCGACTTCCAGGTATTGTCGCTAGAAGAGTCAGGTCGCCAAAAAATAACCATGCTGTCATCTGATCAACAGTGTAATCCGGACGAAGTTGATAAACGCCGACGATATTGCTTCTATCCCCGCACGTGTAGCCGCTCGTTGCTGTAGATGCGCCGATCTGGAAGATGGCCTGCAGAACGCAGAACAAGGTCCTCGTAAGCGTCATTGCCAGTCCGCGTCCATCGTGTCCGCAGAAGACGAACCGGAGAGATGAATATTTTATAGTGGTGTTCTTGGGTGACGTCACACCGCGACTACCAGGTGGTGCCGCTAGAAGAGCCAGGTCGCCAGAAAATAACCATGCTGTCATCTGGTCAACTGTAATCCGGACGAAGTTGATAAACGCCGACGATATCGCTTCTATCCCAGCATGTGTAGGCGCTCGTTGATGTAGATGCGCCGATCAGGAAAATGCCCTGCAGAACGCAGAACAAGGTCCTCGTTAGCGTCATTGCCAGTCCGCGTCCATCGTGCCCACACAATACGAACCGGTGACGTGCTTCTTGTATATTGGTGGTCTCAAGTGACGTCACACCGCGACTTCCAGGTATTGACGCTAGAAGAGTCAGGTCGCCAGAAAATAACCATGCTGTCATATGGTCAACAGTGTAATCCGGACGAAGTTGATAAACACCAACGATATCGCTTCTATCCCCGCACGTGTAGCCGCTCGTTGCTGTAGATGCGCCGATCTGGAAAATGCCCTGCAGAACGCAGAACAAGGTCCTCGTAGGCGTCATTGCCAGTCCGCGTCCATCGTGCCCACATAATACGAACCGGTGAGGTGCTTCTTTTATAGTGGTGTTCTTGGGTGACGTCACATCGCGACTACCAGATGGTGTCGCTAGAAGAGCCAGGTCTCCAGAAAATAACCATGCTGTCATATGGCCAACAGTGTAATCCGGACGAAGTTGATAAACGCCTACGATATCGCTTCTATTCCCGCACGTGTAGGCGCTCGTTGCTGTAGATACGCCGATCTGGAAAAATCCCTGAAGAACGCAGAACAAGGTCCTCTTTAGCGTTATTGCCACTCCGCGTCCATCGTGCCCACAGAATACGAACCGGTGAGGTGCTTCTTGTATATTGGTGCTCTCAGGTGACGCCACACCGCGACTTCCAGGTATTGTCGCTAGAAGAGTCAGGTCGCCAAAAAATAACCATGCTGTCATCTGGTCAACAGTGTAATCCGGACGAAGTTGATAAACGCCGGTGATATCGCTTCTATCCCCGCACGTATAGGCGCTCGTTGCTGTAGATGCGCCGATCTGTAAAATGCCCTGCATAACGCAGAACAAAGTCCTCGTTAGCGTCATTGCCAGTCCGCGTCCATCGTACCCACAGAATACGAACCGGTGACGTGCTTCTTGTGTATTGGTGGTCTCAGGTGACGTCACACCACCACTACCATGTGGTGTCGCTAGAAGAGCCAGGTCGCCAGAAAATAACCATGCTGTCATGTGGTCAACAGTGTAATCCGGACGAAGTTGATAAACGCCGACGATATCGCTTCTATCCCCGCACATGTAGGCGCTCGTTGCTGTAGATACGCCGATCTGGAAAATGCTCTACAGAACGCAGAACAAGGTCCTCGTAGGCGTCATTGCCTGTCCGCGTCCATCGTGCCCACATAATACGAACCGGTGAGGTGCTTCTTTTATAGTGGTGTTCTTGGGTGACGTCACATCGCGACTACCAGATGGTGTCGCTAGAAGAGCCAGGTCTCCAGAAAATAACCATGCTGTCATATGGTCAACAGTGTAATCCGGACGAAGTTGATAAACGCCGACGATATCGCTTCTATTCCCGCACGTGTAGGCGCTCTTTGCTGTAGATACGCCGATCTGGAAAAATCCCTGAAGAACGCAGAACAAGGTCCTCTTTAGCGTTATTGCCACTCCGCGTCCATCGTGCCCACAGAATACGAACCGGTGAGGTGCTTCTTGTATATTGGTGCTCTCAGGTGACGCCACACCGCGACTTCCAGGTATTGTCGCTAGAAGAGTCAGGTCGCCAAAAAATAACCATGCTGTCATCTGATCAACAGTGTAATCCGGACGAAGTTGATAAACGCCGACGATATTGCTTCTATCCCCGCACGTGTAGCCGCTCGTTGCTGTAGATGCGCCGATCTGGAAGATGGCCTGCAGAACGCAGAACAAGGTCCTCGTAAGCGTCATTGCCAGTCCGCGTCCATCGTGTCCGCAGAAGACGAACCGGAGAGATGAATATTTTATAGTGGTGTTCTTGGGTGACGTCACACCGCGACTACCAGGTGGTGCCGCTAGAAGAGCCAGGTCGCCAGAAAATAACCATGCTGTCATCTGGTCAACTGTAATCCGGACGAAGTTGATAAACGCCGACGATATCGCTTCTATCCCAGCATGTGTAGGCGCTCGTTGATGTAGATGCGCCGATCAGGAAAATGCCCTGCAGAACGCAGAACAAGGTCCTCGTTAGCGTCATTGCCAGTCCGCGTCCATCGTGCCCACACAATACGAACCGGTGACGTGCTTCTTGTATATTGGTGGTCTCAAGTGACGTCACACCGCGACTTCCAGGTATTGACGCTAGAAGAGTCAGGTCGCCAGAAAATAACCATGCTGTGATATGGTCAACAGTGTAATCCGGACGAAGTTGATAAACACCAACGATATCGCTTCTATCCCCGCACGTGTAGCCGCTCGTTGCTGTAGATGCGCCGATCTGGAAAATGCCCTGCAGAACGCAGAACAAGGTCCTCGTAGGCGTCATTGCCAGTCCGCGTCCATCGTGCCCACATAATACGAACCGGTGAGGTGCTTCTTTTATAGTGGTGTTCTTGGGTGACGTCACATCGCGACTACCAGATGGTGTCGCTAGAAGAGCCAGGTCTCCAGAAAATAACCATGCTGTCATATGGTCAACAGTGTAATCCGGACGAAGTTGATAAACGCCGACGATATCGCTTCTATTCCCGCACGTGTAGGCGCTCGTTGCTGTAGATACGCCGATCTGGAAAAATCCCTGAAGAACGCAGAACAAGGTCCTCTTTTGCGTTCTTGCCACTCCGCGTCCATCGTGCCCACAGAATACGAACCGGTGAGGTGCTTCTTGTATATTGGTGCTCTCAGGTGACGCCACACCGCGACTTCCAGGTATTGTCGCTAGAAGAGTCAGGTCGCCAAAAAATAACCATGCTGTCATCTGGTCAACAATGTAATCCGGACGAAGTTGATAAACGCCGACGATATCGCTTCTATCCCCGCACATGTAGGCGCTCGTTGCTGTAGATGCGCCGATCTGGAAGATGCCCTGCAGAACGCAGTACAAGGTCCTCGTAGGCGTCATTGCCAGTCCGCGTCCATCGTGCCCACAGAATACGAACCGGTGAGGTGCTTCTTGTATATTGGTGGTCTCAGTTGACGTCACACCGCGACTACCAGGCAGTGTCGCTAGAAGAGCCAGGTCCCGAGAATACAACAATGCTGTCATCTGGTCAACAGTGTAATCCGGACGAAGTTGATAAACAACGACGATATCGCTTCTATCCCCGCACGTGTAGATGCTCGTTGCTGTAGATGCGCTGATCTGGAAAATGTCCTGCAGAACGCAGAACAAGGTCCTCGTAGGCGTCATTGCCAGCCCACGTCCATCGTGTCCACAGAAGACGAACCGGTGAGGTGCTTCTTGTATATTGGTGGTCTCAGGTGACGTCACACCGCGACTACCAGGTGGTGTCGCTAGAGGAGCCAGGTCGCCAGAAAATAACCATGCTGTCATCTGGTCAACAGTGTAATCCGGAAGAAGTTGATAAACGCCGACGATATCGCTTCTATCCCCGCACGTGTAGACGCTCGTTGCTGTAGATGCGCCGATCAAGAAAATGCCCTGCATAACGCAGAACAAGGTCCTCGTAGGCGTCATTGCCAGTCAGCGTCCATCGTGCCCACAGAATACGAACCGGTGAGGTACATGTTTTATAGTGGTGCTCTCAGGTGACGTCACACCGCGACTTCCAGGTATTGTCGCTAAAAGAGGCAGGTCCCGAGAATATAACAATGCTGTCATCTGGTCAACAGTGTAATTCAGACGAAGTTGATAAACGCCGACGATATCTCTTCTATACCCGCACGTGTAGGCGCTCGTTGCTGTAGATACGCCGATCTGGAAAATGCCCTGCAGAACGCAGAACAAGGTCCTCGTAGGCGTCATTGCCAGTCCGCGTCCATCGTGCCCACATAATACGAACCGGTGCGGTGCTTCCTTTATAGTGGTGTTCTTGGGTGACGTCACATCGCGACTACCAGGTGGTGTCGCTAGAAGAGCCAGGTCTCCAGAAAATAACCATGCTGTCATGTGGTCAACAGTGTAATCCGGACGAAGTTGATAAACGCCGACGATATCGCTTCTATTCCCGCACGTGTAGGCGCTCGTTGCTGTAGATACGCTGATCTGGAAAAATCCCTGAAGAACGCCGAACAAGGTCCTCTTTACCGTTATTGCCACTCCGTTTCCATCGTGCCCACAGAATACAAACCGGTGAGGTGCTTCTTGTATATTGGTGGTCTCAAGTGACGTCACACCGCGACTACCAGGTGGTGTCGCTAGAAGAGCCAGGTCCCGAGAATATAACAATGCTGTCATCTGGTCAACAGTGTAATCCGGACGAAGTTGCTAAACGCCGACGATATCGCTTCTATCCCCGCACGTGTAGGCGCTCGTTGCTGTAGATGCGCCGATCTGGAAAATGCTCTGCATAACGCAGAACAAGGTCCTCGTTAGCGTCATTGCCAGTCCGCTTCCATCGTACCCACAGAATACAAAACGGTGACGTGCTTCTCGTATATTGGTGGTCTCAGGTGACGTCACACCACGACTACCAGGTGGGGTCGCTAGAAGAGCCAGGTCCCGAGAATACAACAATGCTGTCATCTGGTCAACTGTGTAATCCGGACGAAGTTGATAAACGCCGACGATATCGCTTCTATCCCCGCACGTGTAGACGCTCGTTGCTGTAGATGCGCTGATCTGGAAAATGTCCTGCAGAACGCAGAACAAGGTCCTCGTAGGCGTCGTTGCCAGCCCACGTCCATCGTACCCACAGAATACAAACCGGTGACGTGCTTCTTGTATATTGGTGGTCTCAGGTGACGTCACACCACGACTACCAGGTGGGGTCGCTAGAAGAGCCAGGTCGCCAGAAAATAACCATGCTGTCATGTGGTCAACAGTGTAATCCGGACGAAGTTGATAAACGCCGACGATATCGCTTCTATCCCCGAACATGTAGGCGCTCGCTGCTGTAGATACGCCGATCTGGAAAATGCTCTGCAGAACGCAGAACAAGGTCCTCGTTAGCGTCATTGCCAGTCCGGCTCCATCGTGCCCACAGAATACGAACCGGTGAGGTGCTTCTTGTATATTGGTGGCCTCAGTTGACGTCACACCGCGACTACCAGGCAGTGTCGCTAGAAGAGCCAGGTCCCGAGAATACAACAATGCTGTCATCTGGTCAACTGTGTAATCCGGACGAAGTTGATAAACGCCGACGATATCGCTTCTATCCCCGCACGTGTAGACGCTCGTTGCTGTAGATGCGCTGATCTGGAAAATGTCCTGCAGAACGCAGAACAAGGTCCTCGTAGGCGTCATTGCCAGTCCGCGTCCATCGTGTCCACAGAATACGAACCGGTGAGGTGCTTCTTGTATATTGGTGGTCTCAGTTGACGTCACACCACGACTACCAGGTGGTGTCGCTAGAAGAGCCAGGTCGCCAGAAAATAACCATGCTGTCATGTGGTCAACAGTGTAATCAGGACGAAGTTGCTAAACGCCGACGATATCGCTTCTATCCCCGCACGTGTAGGCGCTCGTTGCTGTAGATGCGCCGATCTGGAAAATGCCCTGCATAACGCAGAACAAGGTCCTCGTTAGCGTCATTGCGAGTCCGCGTCCATCGTACCCACAGAATACAAACCGGTGACGTGCTTCTTGTATATTGGTGGTCTCAGGTGACGTCACACCACGACTACCAGGTGGGGTCGCTAGAAGAGCCAGGTCGCCAGAAAATAACCATGCTGTCATGTGGTCAACAGTGTAATCCGGACGAAGTTGATAAACGCCGACGATATCGCTTCTATCCCCGCACATGTAGGCGCTCGCTGCTGTAGATACGCCGATCTGGAAAATGCTCTGCAGAACGCAGAACAAGGTCCTCGTTAGCGTTATTGCCAGTCCGGCTCCATCGTGCCCACAGAATACGAACCGGTGAGGTGCTTCTTGTATATTGGTGGTCTCAGTTGACGTCACACCGCGACTACCAGGCAGTGTCGCTAGAAGAGCCAGGTCCCGAGAATACAACAATGCTGTCATCTGGTCAACTGTGTAATCCGGACGAAGTTGATAAACGCCGACGATATCGCTTCTATCCCCGCACGTGTAGACGCTCGTTGCTGTAGATGCGCTGATCTGGAAAATGTCCTGCAGAACGCAGAACAAGGTCCTCGTAGGCGTCATTGCCAGCCCACGTCCATCGTGTCCACAGAAGACGAACCGGTGAGGTGCTTCTTGTATATTGGTGGTCTCAGGTGACGTCACACCGCGACTACCAGGTATTGTCGCTAGAAGAGTCAGGTCGCCAGAAAATAACCATGCTGTCATGTGGTCAACAGTGTGATCCGGACGAAGTTGATAAACGCCGACGATATCGCTTCTATCCCCGCACATGTAGGCGCTCGTTGCTGTAGATACGCCGATCTGGAAAATGCCCTGCAGAACGCAGAACAAGGTCCTCGTAGGCGTCATTGCCAGTCCGCGTCCATCGTGTCCACAGAACACGAACCGGTGAGGTGCTTCTTTTATAGTGGTGTTCTTGGGTGACGTCACACCGCGACTACCAGGTGGTGTCGCTAGAAGAGCCAGGCCCCGAGAACATAACAATGCTGTCATCTGGTCAACAGTGTATTCCGGACGAAGTTATAAACGCCGACGATATCGCTTCTATCCCCGCACGTGTAGGCGCTCGTTGCTGTAGATGCGCCGATCTGAAAAATGCCCTGCATAACGCAGTACAAGGTCCTCGTAGGCGTCATTGCCAGTTCGCGTCCATCGTGCCTACAGAATACGAACCGGTGAGGTGCTTCTTGTATATTGGTGGTCTCAGTTTTCGTCACACCGCGACTACCAGGTGGTGTCGCTAGAAGAGCCAGGTCGCCAGAAAATAACCAGCGGTCATGTGGTCAACAGTGTGATCCGGACGAAGTTGATAAACGCCGACGATATCGCTTCTATCCCCGCACATGTAGGCGCTCGTTGCTGTAGATACGCCTGATCTGGAAAATGCTCTGCAGAACGCAGAACAAGGTCCTCGTTAGCGTTATTGCCAGTCCGCGTCCATCGTGCCCACAGAATACGAATCGGTGAGGTGCTTCTTGTATATTGGTGGTCTCAGGTGACGTCACAAAGCGACTACCAGGTGGTGTCGCTAGAAGAGCCAGGTCCCGAGAATATAACAATGCTGTCATCTGGTCAACAGTGTAATCCGGACGAAGTTGATAAACGCCGACGATATCGCTTCTATCCCAGCATGTGTAGGCGCTCGTTGATGTAGATGCGCCGATCAGGAAAATGCCCTGCAGAACGCAGAACAAGGTCCTCGTTAGCGTCATTGCCAGTCCGCGTCCATCGTGCCCACACAATACGAACCGGTGACGTGCTTCTTGTATATTGGTGGTCTCAAGTGACGTCACACCGCGACTTCCAGGTATTGTCGCTAGAAGAGTCAGGTCGCCAGAAAATAACCATGCTGTCATATGGTCAACAGTGTAATCCGGACGAAGTTGATAAACACCAACGATATCGCTTCTATCCCCGCACGTGTAGCCGCTCGTTGCTGTAGATGCGCCGATCTGGAAAATGCCCTGCAGAACGCAGAACAAGGTCCTCGTAGGCGTCATTGCCAGTCCGCGTCTATCGTGCCCACATAATACGAACCGGTGAGGTGCTTCCTTTATAGTGGTGTTCATGGGTGACGTCACATCGCGACTACCAGGTGGTGTCGCTAGAAGAGCCAGGCCGCCAGAAAATAACAATGCTGTCATCTGGTCAACAGTGTAATCCGGACGAAGTTGATAAACGCCGACGATATCGCTTCTATCCCCGCACGTGTAGGCGCTCGTTGATGTAGATACGCCGATCTGGAAAATGCCCTGCATAACGCAGAACAAGGTCCTCGTTAGCGTCGTTGCCAGTCCGCGTCCATCGTGCCCACAGAATACGAACCGGTGAGGTGCTTCTTTTATAGTGGTGCTCTCAGGTGACGTCACACCGCGACTTCCAGGTATTGTCGCTAGAGGAGTCAGGTCGAAAGAAAATAACTATCATGTCATCTGGTCAACAGTGTAATCCGGACGAAGTTGACAACGCCGACGATATCGCTTCTATCCCCGCACGTGTAGGCGCTAGTTGCTGTAGATGCGCCGAGCAGGAATTTGCCCTGCAGAACGCACAACAATGTCCTCGTAGGCGTCATTGCCAGTTCGCGTCCATCGTGCCTACAGAATACGAACCGGTGAGGTGCTTCTTGTATATTGGTGGTCTCAGGTGACGTCACACCGCGACTACCATGTGGTGTCGCTAGAAGAGCCAGGTCCCGAGAATATAACAATGCTGTCATCTGGTCAACAGTGTAATCCGGACGAAGTTGCTAAACGCCGACGATATCGCTTCTATCCCCGCACGTGTAGGCGCTCGTTGCTGTAGATGCGCCGATCTAGAAAATGCCCTGCATAACGCAGAACAAGGTCCTCGTTAGCGTCATTGCCAGTCCGCGTCCATCGTACCCACAGAATACGAACCGGAGACGTGCTTCTTGTATATTGGTGGTCTCAGGTGACGTCACACTGCGACTACCAGGTGGTGTCGCTAGAAGAGCCAGGTCGCCAGAAAATAACCATGCTGTCATTTGGTCAACAGTGTAATCCGGACGAAGTTGATAAACGCCGACGATATCGCTTCTATCCCCGCACATGTACGCGCTCGTCGCTGTAGATACGCCGATCTGGAAAATGCTCTGCAGAACGCAGAACAAGGTCCTCGTTAGCGTTATTGCCAGTCCGCGTCCATTGTGCCCACAGAATACGAACCGGTGAGGTGCTTCTTCTATAATGGTGGTCTCAGTTGACGTCACACCGCGACCACCAGGCAGTGTCGCTAGAAGAGCCAGGTCCCGAGAATACAACAATGCTGTCATCTGGTCAACAGTGTAATCCGGACGAAGTTGATAAACGCCGACGATATCACTTCTATCCCCGCACGTGTAGACGCTCGTTGCTGTAGATGCGCTGATCTGGATAATGTCCTGCAGAACGCAGAACAAGGTCCTCGTTGGCGTCATTGCCAGCCGACGTCCATCGTGTCCACAGAAGACGAACCGGTGAGGTGCTTCTTGTATATTGGTGGTCTCAGGTGACGTCACACAGCGACTTCCAGGTATTGTCGCTAGAGGAGCCAGGTCGCCAGAAAATAACCATGCTGTCATCTGGTCAACAGTGTAATCCGGAAGAAGTTGATAAACGCCGACGATATCGCTTCTATCCCCGCACGTGTAGGCGCTCGTTGCTGTAGATGCGCCGATCAAGAAAATGCCCTGCATAACGCAGAACAAGGTCCTCGTAGGCGTCATTGCCAGTCAGCGTCCATCGTGCCCACAGAATACGAACCGGTGAGGTGCTTGTTTTATAGTGGTGCTCTCAGGTGACGTCACACCGCGACTTCCAGGTATTGTCGCTAGAAGAGCCAGGTCCCGAGAATATAACGATGCTGTCATCTGGTCAACAGTGTAATCCGGACGAAGTTGATAAACGCCGACGATATCGTTTCGATCCCCGCACGTGTAGGCGCTCGTTGCCTTAAATGCGCCGGTCTGGAAAATGCCCTGCATAACGCAGAACAAGGTCCTCGTTAGCGCCATTGCCAGTCCGCGTCCATCGTACCCACAGAATACGAACCGATGAGGTGCTTCTTATATATTGGTGGTCTCAGGTGACGTCACACGGCGACTACCAGGTGGTGTCGCTAGAAGAGCGAGGTCCCCAGAAAATAACAATGTTGTCATCTGGTCAACAGGGTGATCCGGACGAATTGTATAAACTCCGACGATATCGCTTCTATCCCCGCACGTGTAGCCGCTCGTTGCTGTAGATGCGCCGATCTGGAAGATGCCCTGCAGAACGCAGAACAAGGTCCTCGTAGGCGTCATTGCCAGTCCGCGTCCATCGTGTCCGCAGAAGACGAACCGGAGAGATGATTATTTTATAGTGGTGTTCTTGGGTGACGTCACACCGCGACTACCAGGTGGTGCCGCTAGAAGAGCCATGTCGCCAGAAAATAACCATGCTGTCATCTGGTCAACTGTAATCCGGACGAAGTTGATAAACGCCGACGATATCGCTTCTATCCCAGCATGTGTAGGCGCTCGTTGATGTAGATGCGCCGATCAGGAAAATGCCCTGCAGAACGCAGAACAAGGTCCTCGTTAGCGTCATTGCCAGTCCGCGTCCATCGTGCCCACACAATACGAACCGGTGACGTGCTTCTTGTATATTGGTGGTCTCAAGTGACGTCACACCGCGACTTCCAGGTATTGTCGCTAGAAGACTAAGGTCGCCAGGAAATAACCATGCTGTCATATGGTCAACAGTGTAATCCGGACGAAGTTGATAAACACCAACGATATCGCTTCTATCCCCGCACGTGTAGCCGCTCGTTGCTGTAGATGCGCCGATCTGGAAAATGCCCTGCAGAACGCAGAACAAGGTCCTCGTAGGCGTCATTGCCAGTCCGCGTCCATCGTGCCCACATAATACGAACCGGTGAGGTGCTTCCTTTATAGTGGTGTTCTTGGGTGACGTCACATCGCGACTACCAGGTGGTGTCGCTAGAAGAGCCAGGTCTCCAGAAAATAACCATGCTGTCATGTGGTCAACAGTGTAATCCGGACGAAGTTGATAAACGCCGACGATATCGCTTCTATTCCCGCACGTGTAGGCGCTCGTTGCTGTAGATACGCTGATCTGGAAAAATCCCTGAAGAACGCCGAACAAGGTCCTCTTTACCGTTATTGCCACTCCGTTTCCATCGTGCCCACAGAATACAAACCGGTGAGGTGCTTCTTGTATATTGGTGGTCTCAAGTGACGTCACACCGCGACTACCAGGTGGTGTCGCTAGAAGAGCCAGGTCCCGAGAATATAACAATGCTGTCATCTGGTCAACAGTGTAATCCGGACGAAGTTGCTATACGCCGACGATATCGCTTCTATCCCCGCACGTGTAGGCGCTCGTTGCTGTAGATGCGCCGATCTGGAAAATGCCCTGCATAACGCAGAACAAGGTCCTCGTTAGCGTCATTGCCAGTCCGCGTCCATCGTACCCACAGAATACAAAACGGTGACGTGCTTCTCGTATATTGGTGGTCTCAGGTGACGTCACACCACGACTACCAGGTGGGGTCGCTAGAAGAGCCAGGTCGCCAGAAAATAACCATGCTGTCATGTGGTCAACAGTGTAATCCGGACGAAGTTGATAAACGCCGACGATATCACTTCTATCCCCGCACATGTAGGCGCTCGTTGCTGTAGATACGCCGATCTGGAAAATGCTCTGCAGAACGCAGAACAAGGTCCTCGTTAGCGTTATTGCCAGTCAGGCTCCATCGTGCCCACAGAATACGAACCGGTGAGGTGCTTCTTGTATATTGGTGGTCTCAGTTGGCGTCACACCGCGACTACCAGGCAGTGTCGCTAGAAGAGCCAGGTCCCGAGAATACAACAATGCTGTCATCTGGTCAACTGTGTAATCCGGACGAAGTTGATAAACGCCGACGATATCGCTTCTATCCCCGCACGTGTAGACGCTCGTTGCTGTAGATGCGCTGATCTGGAAAATGTCCTGCAGAACGCAGAACAAGGTCCTCGTAGGCGTCGTTGCCAGCCCACGTCCATCGTACCCACAGAATACAAACCGGTGACGTGCTTCTTGTATATTGGTGGTCTCAGGTGACGTCACACCACGACTACCAGGTGGGGTCGCTAGAAGAGCCAGGTCGCCAGAAAATAACCATGCTGTCATGTGGTCAACAGTGTAATCCGGACGAAGTTGATAAACGCCGACGATATCGCTTCTATCCCCGAACATGTAGGCGCTCGCTGCTGTAGATACGCCGATCTGGAAAATGCTCTGCAGAACGCAGAACAAGGTCCTCGTTAGCGTCATTGCCAGTCCGGCTCCATCGTGCCCACAGAATACGAACCGGTGAGGTGCTTCTTGTATATTGGTGGCCTCAGTTGACGTCACACCGCGACTACCAGGCAGTGTCGCTAGAAGAGCCAGGTCCCGAGAATACAACAATGCTGTCATCTGGTCAACTGTGTAATCCGGACGAAGTTGATAAACGCCGACGATATCGCTTCTATCCCCGCACGTGTAGACGCTCGTTGCTGTAGATGCGCTGATCTGGAAAATGTCCTGCAGAACGCAGAACAAGGTCCTCGTAGGCGTCATTGCCAGCCCACGTCCATCGTGTCCACAGAAGACGAACCGGTGAGGTGCTTCTTGAATATTGGTGGTCTCAGGTGGCGTCACACCGCGACTACCAGGTGGTGTCGCTAGAGGAGCCAGGTCGCCAGAAAATAACCATGCTGTCATGTGGTCAACAGTGTGATCCGGACGAAGTTGATAAACGCCGACGATATCGCTTCTATCCCCGCACATGTAGGCGCTCGTTGCTGTAGATACGCCGATCTGGAAAATGCCCTGCAGAACGCAGAACAAGGTCCTCGTAGGCGTCATTGCCAGTCCGCGTCCATCGTGTCCACAGAATACGAACCGGTGAGGTGCTTCTTGTATATTGGTGGTCTCAGTTGACGTCACACCACGACTACCAGGTGGTGTCGCTAGAAGAGCCAGGTCGCCAGAAAATAACCATGCTGTCATGTGGTCAACAGTGTAATCAGGACGAAGTTGCTAAACGCCGACGATATCGCTTCTATCCCCGCACGTGTAGGCGCTCGTTGCTGTAGATGCGCCGATCTGGAAAATGCCCTGCATAACGCAGAACAAGGTCCTCGTTAGCGTCATTGCGAGTCCGCGTCCATCGTACCCACAGAATACAAACCGGTGACGTGCTTCTTGTATATTGGTGGTCTCAGGTGACGTCACACCACGACTACCAGGTGGGGTCGCTAGAAGAGCCAGGTCGCCAGAAAATAACCATGCTGTCATGTGGTCAACAGTGTAATCCGGACGAAGTTGATAAACGCCGACGATATCGCTTCTATCCCCGCACATGTAGGCGCTCGCTGCTGTAGATACGCCGATCTGGAAAATGCCCTGCAGAACGCAGAACAAGGTCCTCGTAGGCGTCATTGCCAGTCCGCGTCCATCGTGTCCACAGAACACGAACCGGTGAGGTGCTTCTTTTATAGTGGTGTTCTTGGGTGACGTCACACCGCGACTACCAGGTGGTGTCGCTAGAAGAGCCAGGCCCCGAGAACATAACAATGCTGTCATCTGGTCAACAGTGTATTCCGGACGAAGTTATAAACGCCGACGATATCGCTTCTATCCCCGCACGTGTAGGCGCTCGTTGCTGTAGATGCGCCGATCTGAAAAATGCCCTGCATAACGCAGTACAAGGTCCTCGTAGGCGTCATTGCCAGTTCGCGTCCATCGTGCCTACAGAATACGAACCGGTGAGGTGCTTCTTGTATATTGGTGGTCTCAGTTTTCGTCACACCGCGACTACCAGGTGGTGTCGCTAGAAGAGCCAGGTCGCCAGAAAATAACCATGCTGTCATGTGGTCAACAGTGTGATCCGGACGAAGTTGATAAACGCCGACGATATCGCTTCTATCCCCGCACATGTAGGCGCTCGTTGCTGTAGATACGCCTGATCTGGAAAATGCTCTGCAGAACGCAGAACAAGGTCCTCGTTAGCGTTATTGCCAGTCCGCGTCCATCGTGCCCACAGAATACGAACCGGTGAGGTGCTTCTTGTATAATGGTGGTCTCAGGTGACGTCACAAAGCGACTACCAGGTGGTGTCGCTAGAAGAGCCAGGTCCCGAGAATATAACAATGCTGTCATCTGGTCAACAGTGTAATCCGGACGAAGTTGATAAACGCCGACGATATCGCTTCTATCCCAGCATGTGTAGGCGCTCGTTGATGTAGATGCGCCGATCAGGAAAATGCCCTGCAGAACGCAGAACAAGGTCCTCGTTAGCGTCATTGCCAGTCCGCGTCCATCGTGCCCACACAATACGAACCGGTGACGTGCTTCTTGTATATTGGTGGTCTCAAGTGACGTCACACCGCGACTTCCAGGTATTGTCGCTAGAAGAGTCAGGTCGCCAGAAAATAACCATGCTGTCATATGGTCAACAGTGTAATCCGGACGAAGTTGATAAACACCAACGATATCGCTTCTATCCCCGCACGTGTAGCCGCTCGTTGCTGTAGATGCGCCGATCTGGAAAATGCCCTGCAGAACGCAGAACAAGGTCCTCGTAGGCGTCATTGCCAGTCCGCGTCTATCGTGCCCACATAATACGAACCGGTGAGGTGCTTCCTTTATAGTGGTGTTCATGGGTGACGTCACATCGCGACTACCAGGTGGTGTCGCTAGAAGAGCCAGGCCGCCAGAAAATAACAATGCTGTCATCTGGTCAACAGTGTAATCCGGACGAAGTTGATAAACGCCGACGATATCGCTTCTATCCCCGCACGTGTAGGCGCTCGTTGATGTAGATGCGCCGATCTGGAAAATGCCCTGCATAACGGAGAACAAGGTCCTCGTTAGCGTCGTTGCCAGTCCGCGTCCATCGTGCCCACAGAATACGAACCGGTGAGGTGCTTCTTTTATAGTGGTGCTCTCAGGTGACGTCACACCGCGACTTCCAGGTATTGTCGCTAGAGGAGTCAGGTCGAAAGAAAATAACTATCATGTCATCTGGTCAACAGTGTAATCCGGACGAAGTTGACAACGCCGACGATATCGCTTCTATCCCCGCACGTGTAGGCGCTCGCTGCTGTAGATACGCCGATCTAGAAAATGCCCTGCAGAACGCAGAACAAGGTCCTCGTTAGCGTCATTGCCAGTCCGCGTCCATCGTACCCACAGAATACGAACCGGAGACGTGCTTCTTGTATATTGGTGGTCTCAGGTGACGTCACACTGCGACTGCCAGGTGGTGTCGCTAGAAGAGCCAGGTCGCCAGAAAATAACCATGCTGTCATTTGGTCAACAGTGTAATCCGGACGAAGTTGATAAACGCCGACGATATCGCTTCTATCCCCGCACATGTACGCGCTCGTCGCTGTAGATACGCCGATCTGGAAAATGCTCTGCAGAACGCAGAACAAGGTCCTCGTTAGCGTTATTGCCAGTCCGCGTCCATTGTGCCCACAGAATACGAACCGGTGAGGTGCTTCTTCTATAATGGTGGTCTCAGTTGACGTCACACCGCGACCACCAGGCAGTGTCGCTAGAAGAGCCAGGTCCCGAGAATACAACAATGCTGTCATCTGGTCAACAGTGTAATCCGGACGAAGTTGATAAACGCCGACGATATCGCTTCTATCCCCGCACGTGTAGACGCTCGTTGCTGTAGATGCGCTGATCTGAATAATGTCCTGCAGAACGCAGAACAAGGTCCTCGTTGGCGTCATTGCCAGCCGACGTCCATCGTGTCCACAGAAGACGAACCGGTGAGGTGCTTCTTGTATATTGGTGGTCTCAGGTGACGTCACACAGCGACTTCCAGGTATTGTCGCTAGAGGAGCCAGGTCGCCAGAAAATAACCATGCTGTCATCTGGTCAACAGTGTAATCCGGAAGAAGTTGATAAACGCCGACGATATCGCTTCTATCCCCGCACGTGTAGGCGCTCGTTGCTGTAGATGCGCCGATCAAGAAAATGCCCTGCATAACGCAGAACAAGGTCCTCGTAGGCGTCATTGCCAGTCAGCGTCCATCGTGCCCACAGAATACGAACCGGTGAGGTGCTTGTTTTATAGTGGTGCTCTCAGGTGACGTCACACCGCGACTTCCAGGTATTGTCGCTAGAAGAGGCAGGTCCCGAGAATATAACAAGGCTGTCATCTGGTCAACAGTGTAATTCGGACGAAGTTGATAAACGCCGACGATATCTCTTCTATACCCGCTCGTGTAGGCGCTCGTTGCTGTAGATCCGCCGATCTGGAAAATGCCCTGCAGAACGCAGAACAAGGTCCTCGTAGGCGTCATTGCCAGTCCGCGTCCATCGTGTCCACAGAACACGAACCGGTGAGGTGCTTCTTTTATAGTGGTGTTCTTGGGTGACGTCACACCACGACTACCAGGTGGTGTCGCTAGACGTGCCAGGTCGCCAGGGAATAACCATGCTGTCATCTGGTCAACAGTGTAATCCGGACGAAGTTGATAACGCCGACGATATCGCTTCTATCCCCGCACTTGTAGGCGCTCGTTGCCGTAGATGCGCCGATCACGAAATTGCCCTGCAGAACGCAGAACAAGGTGCTCGTAGGCGTCATTGCCAGTCCGCGTCCATCGTGCCCAGAGAATACGAACCGGTGAGGTGCTTCTTGTATATTGGTGGTCTCAGGTGACGTCACACCGCGACTACCAGGTGGTGTCGCTAGAAGAGCCAGGTCCCGAGAATATAACAATGCTGTCATCTGGTCAACAGTGTAATCCGGACGAAGTTGATAAACGCCGACGATATCGCTTCTATCCCCGCACGTGTAGGCGCTCGTTGCTGTAAATGCGCCGATCTGGAAAATGCCCTGCATAACGCAGAACAAGGTCCTCGTTAGCGCCATTGGCAGTCCGCGTCCATCGTACCCACAGAATACGAACCGATGAGGTGCTTCTTATATATTGGTGGTCTCAGGTGACGTCACACGGCGACTACCAGGTGGTGTCGCTAGAAGAGAGAGGTCCCGAGAAAATAACAATGTTGTCTTGTGGTCAACAGGGTGATCCGGACGAATTGTATAAACTCCGACGATATCGCTTCTATCCCCGCACGTGTAGCCGCTCGTTGCTGTAGATGCGCCGATCTGGAAGATGCCCTGCAGAACGCAGAACAAGGTCCTCTTTAGCGTCATTGCCAGTCCGCGTCCATCGTGCCCAGACAATACGAACCGGTGACGTGCTTCTTGTATATTGGTGGTCTCAAGTGACGTCACACCGCGACTTCCAGGTATTGTCGCTAGAAGAGTCAGGTCGCCAGAAAATAACCATGCTGTCATATGGTCAACAGTGTAATCCGGACGAAGTTGATAAACACCAACGATATCGCTTCTATCCCCGCACGTGTAGCCGCTCGTTGCTGTAGATGCGCCGATCTGGAAAATGCCCTGCAGAACGCAGAACAAGGTCCTCGTAGGTGTCATTGCCAGTCCGCGTCCATCGTGCCCACATAATACGAACCGGTGAGGTGCTTCCTTTATAGTGGTGTTCTTGGGTGACGTCACATCGCGACTACCAGGTGGTGTCGCTAGAAGAGCCAGGTCTCCAGAAAATAACCATGCTGTCATGTGGTCAACAGTGTAATCCGGACGAAGTTGATAAACGCCGACGATATCGCTTCTATTCCCGCACGTGTAGGCGCTCGTTGCTGTAGATACGCTGATCTGGAAAAATCCCTGAAGAACGCAGAACAAGGTCCTCTTTAGCGTTATTGCCACTCCGCTTCCATCGTGCCCACAGAATGCGAACCGGTGAGGTGCTTCTTGTATATTGGTGGTATCAGTTGACGTCACACCGCGACTACCAGGCAGTGTCGCTAGAAGAGCCAGGTCCCGAGAATACAACAATGCTGTCATCTGGTCAACTGTGTAATCCGGACGAAGTTGATAAACGCCGACGATATCGCTTCTATCCCCGCACGTGTAGACGCTCGTTGCTGTAGATGCGCTGATCTGGAAAATGTCCTGCAGAACGCAGAACAAGGTCCTCGTAGGCGTCGTTGCCAGCCCACGTCCATCGTGTCCACAGAAGACGAACCGGTGAGGTGCTTCTTGTATATTGGTGGTCTCAGGTGGCGTCACACCGCGAGTACCAGGTGGTGTCGCTAGAGGAGCCAGGTAGCCAGAAAATAACCATGCTGTCATGTGGTCAACAGTGTAATCCGGACGAAGTTGCTAAACGCCGACGATATCGCTTCTATCCCCGCACGCGTAGGCGCTCGTTGCTGTAGATGCGCCGATCTGGAAAATGCCCTGCATAACGCAGAACAAGGTCCTCGTTAGCGTCATTGCGAGTCCGCGTCCATCGTACCCACAGAATACAAACCGTTGACGTGCTTCTTGTATATTGGTGGTCTCAGGTGACGTCACACCACGACTACCAGGTGGGGTCGCTAGAAGAGCCAGGTCGCCAGAAGATAACCATGCTGTCATGTGGTCAACAGTGTAATCCGGACGAAGTTGATAAACGCCGACGATATCGCTTCTATCCCCGCACATGTAGGCGCTCGTTGTTGTAGATACGCCGATCTGAAAAATGCTCTGCAGAACGCAGAACAAGGTCCTCGTTAGCGTTATTGCCAGTCCGCGTCCATCGTGCCTACAGAATACGAACCGGTGAGGTGCTTCTTTTATATTGGTGGTCTCAGTTGACGTCACACCGCGACTACCAGGTGGTGTCGCTAGAAGAGCCAGGTCGCCAAAAAATAACCATGCTGTCATGTGGCCAACAGTGTGATCCGGACGAAGTTGATAAACGCCGACGATATCGCTTCTATCCCCGCACATGTAGGTGCTCGTTGCTGTAGATACGCCGATCTGGAAAATGCCCTGCAGAACGCAGAACAAGGTCCTCGTAGGCGTCATTGCCAGTCCGCGTCCATCGTGTCCACAGAACACGAACCGGTGAGGTGCTTCTTTTATAGTGGTGTTCTTGGGTGACGTCACACCGCGACTACCAGGTGGTGTCGCTAGAAGAGCCAGGCCCCGAGAACATAACAATGCTGTCATCTGGTCAACAGTGTATTCCGGACGAAGTTATAAACGCCGACGATATCGCTTCTATCCCCGCACGTGTAGGCGCTCGTTGCTGTAGATGCGCCGATCTGGAAAATGCCCTGCATAACGCAGTACAAGGTCCTCGTTAGCGTCATTGCCAATCCGCGTACATCGTGCCCACAAAATAAGAACCGGTGAGGTGCTTCTTTTATAGTGGTGCTCTCAGGTGACGTCACACCGCGACTTCCAGGTATTGTCGCTAGAAGAGCCAGGTCGCCAGAGAATAACCATGCTGTCATCTGGTCAACAGTGTAATCCGGACAAAGTTGATAACGCCGACGATATCGCTTCTATCCCCGCACGTGTAGGCGCTCGTTGCCGTAGATGCGCCGATCAGGAAATTGCCCTGCAGAACGCAGAACAAGGTCCTCGTAGGCGTCATTGCCAGTCCGCGTCCATCGTGCCCACAGAATACGAACCGGTGAGGTGCTTGTTTTATAGTGGTGCTCTCAGGTGACGTCACACCGCGACTTCCAGGTATTGTCGCTAGAAGAGTCAGGTCGCCAGAAAATAACCATGCTGTCATCTGGTCAACAGTGTAATCAGGACGATGTTGATAAACGCCAACGATATCGCTTCTATCCCCTCACGTGTAGCCGCCCGCTGCTGTAGATGCGCCGATCTGGAAAATGCCCTGCAGAACGCAGAACAAGGTCCTCGCAGGCGTCATTGCCAGTCCGCGTCCATCGTGCCCAGAGAATATGAACCGGTGTGGTGCTTCTTGTATATTGGTGGTCTCAGGTGACGTCACACCGCGACTACCAGGTGGTGTCGCTAGAAGAGCCAGGTCCCGAGAATATAACAATGCTGTCATCTGGTCAACAGTGTAATCCGGACGAAGTTGATAAACGCCGACGATATCGCTTCTATCCCCGCACGTGTAGGCGCTCGTTGCTGTAGATGCGCCGAGCAGGAAATTGCCCTGCAGAACGCAGAACAAGGTCCTCGTAGGCGCCATTGCCAGTCCGCGTCCATCGTGCCTACAGAATACGAACCGGTGAGGTGCTTCTTGTATATATGTGGTCTCAGGTGACGTCACACCGCGACTACCAGGTGATGTCGCTAGAAGAGCCAGGTCCCGAGAATATAACAATGCTGTCATCTGGTCAACAGTGTAATCCGGATGAAGTTGCTAAACGCCGACGATATCGCTTCTATCCCCGCACGTGTAGGCGCTCGTTGCTGTAGATGCGCCGATCTGGAAAATGCCCTGCATAACGCAGAACAAGGTCCTCGTTAGCGTCATTGCCAGTCCGCGTCCATCGTACCCACAGAATACAAACCGGTGACGTGCTTCTTGTATATTGGTGGTCTCAGGTGACGTCACACCACGACTACCAGGTGGGGTCGCTAGAAGAGCCAGGTCGCCAGAAAATAACCATGCTGTCATGTGGTCAACAGTGTAATCCGGACGAAGTTGATAAACGCCGACGATATCGCTTCTATCCCCGCACATGTAGGCGCTCGTTGCTGTAGATACGCCGATCTGGAAAATGCTCTGCAGAACGCAGAACAAGTTCCTCGTTAGCGTTATTGCCAGTCCGGCTCCATCGTGCGCACAGAATACGAACCGGTGAGGTGCTTCTTGTATATTGGTGGTCTCAGTTGACGTCACACCGCGACTACCAGGCAGTGTCGCTAGAAGAGCCAGGTCCCGAGAATACAACAATGCTGTCATCTGGTCAACTGTGTAATCCGGACGAAGTTGATAAACGCCGACGATATCGCTTCTATCCCCGCACGCGTAGACGCTCGTTGCTGTAGATGCGCTGATCTGGAAAATGTCCTGCAGAACGCAGAACAAGGTCCTCGTAGGCGTCATTGCCACCCCACGTCCATCGTGTCCACAGAAGACGAACCGGTGAGGTGCTTCTTGTATATTGGTGGTCTCAGGTGACGTCACACCGCGACTACCAGGTGGTGTCGCTAGAGGAGCCAGGTCGCCAGAAAATAACCATGCTGTCATCAGGCAACAGTGTAATCCGGAAGAAGTTGATAAACGCCGACGATATCGCTTCAATCCCCGCACGTGTAGACGCTCGTTGTTGTAGATGCGCCGATCAAGAAAATGCCCTGCATAACGCAGAACAAGGTCCTCGTAGGCGTCATTGCCAGTCAGCGTCCATCGTGCCCACAAAATACGAACCGGTGAGGTGCTTCTTTTATAGTGGTGCTCTCAGGTGACGTCACACCGCGACTTCCAGGTATTGTCGCTAGAAGAGCCAGGTCGCCAGAAAATAACCATGCTGTCATCTGGTCAACAGTGTAATCCGGACGAAGTTGATAAACGCCGACGATATCGCTTCTATCCCCGCACATGTAGGCGCTCGTTGCTGTAGATACGCCGATCTGGAAAATGCCCTGCATAACGCAGAACAAGGTCCTCGTTAGCGCCATTGACAGTCCGCGTCCATCGTACCCACAGAATACGAACCGATGAGGTGCTTCTTGTATATTGGTGGTCTCAGGTGACGTCAAACCGCGACTACCAGGTGGTCTCGCTAGAAGAGCCAGGTGCCTAGAATATAACAATGCTGTCATCTGGTCAACAGTGTAATCCGGACGAAGTTGCTAAACGCCGACGATATCGCTTCTATCCCCGCACGTGTAGGCGCTCGTTGCTGTAGATGCGCCGATCTAGAAAATGCCCTGCATAACGCAGAACAAGGTCCTCGTTTGCGTCATTGCCAGTCCGCGTCCATCGTACCCACAGAATACGAACCGGAGAAGTGCTTCTTGTATATTGGTGGTCTCAGGTGACGTCACACTGCGACTACCAGGTGGTGTCGCTTGAAGAGCCAGGTCGCTAGAAAATAACCATGCTGTCATGTGGTCAACAGTGTAATCCGGACGAAGTTGATAAACGCCGACAATATCGCTTCTATCCCCGCACATGTACGCGCTCGTCGCTGTAGATACGCCGATCTGGAAAATGCTCTGCAGAACGCAGAACAAGGTCCTCGTTAGCGTTATTGCCAGTCCGCGTCCATTGTGCCCACAGAATACGAACCGGTGAGGCGCTTCTTCTATATTGGTGGTCTCAGTTGACGTCACACCGCGACCACCAGGCAGTGTCGCTAGAAGAGCCAGGTCCCGAAAATACAACAATGCTGTCATCTGGTCAACAGTGTAATCCGGACGAAGTTGATAAACGCCGACGATATCGCTTCTATCCCCGCACGTGTAGACGCTCGTTGCTGTAGATGCGCTGATCTGGAAAATGTCCTGCAGAACGCAGAACAAGGTCCTCGTTGGCGTCATAGCAGCCCACGTCCATCGTGTCCACAGAAGACGAACCGGTGAGGTGCTTCTTGTATATTGGTGGTCTCAGGTGACGTCACACAGCGACTATCAGGTGGTGTCGCTAGAAGAGCCAGGTCGCCAGAGAATAACCATGCTGTCATCTGGTCAACAGTGTAATCCGGACGAAGTTGATAACGCCGACGATATCGCTTCTATCCCCGCACTTGTAGGCGCTCGTTGCCGTTGATGCGCCGATCACGAAATTGCCCTGCAGAACGCAGAACAAGGTACTCGTAGGCGTCATTGCCAGTCCGCGTCCATCGTGCCCAGAGAATACGAACCGGTGAGGTGCTTCTTGTATATTGGTGGTCTCAGGTGACGTCACACCGCGACTACCAGGTGGTGTCGCTAGAAGAGCCAGGTCCCGAGAATAGAACAATGCTGTCATCTGGTCAACAGTGTAATCCGGACGAAGTTGATAAACGCCGACGATATCGCTTCTATCCCCGCACGTGTAGGCGCTCGTTGCTGTAAATGCGCCGATCTGGAAAATGCCCTGCATAACGCAGAACAAGGTCCTCGTTAGCGCCATTGGCAGTCCGCGTCCATCGTACCCACAGAATACGAACCGATGAGGTGCTTCTTATATATTGGTGGTCTCAGGTGACGTCACACGGCGACTACCAGGTGATGTCGCTAGAAGAGCGAGGTCCCGAGAAAATAATGTTGTCTTCTGGTCAACAGGGTGATCCGGACGAATTGTATAAACTCCGACGATATCGCTTCTATCCCCGCACGTGTAGCCGCTCGTTGCTGTAGATGCGCCGATCTGGAAGATGCCCTGCAGAACGCAGAACAAGGTCCTCGTAGGCGCCATTGCCAGTCCGCGTCCATCGTGCCTACAGAATACGAACCGGTGAGGTGCTTCTTGTATATATGTGGTCTCAGGTGACGTCACACCGCGACTACCAGGTGATGTCGCTAGAAGAGCCAGGTCCCGAGAATATAACAATGCTGTCATCTGGTCAACAGTGTAATCCGGACGAAGTTGCTAAACGCCGACGATATCGCTTCTATCCCCGCACGTGTAGGCGCTCGTTGCTGTAGATGCGCCGATCTGGAAAATGCCCTGCATAACGCAGAACAAGGTCCTCGTTAGCGTCATTGCCAGTCCGCGTCCATCGTACCCACAGAATACAAACCGGTGACGTGCTTCTTGTATATTGGTGGTCTCAGGTGACGTCACACCACGACTACCAGGTGGGGTCGCTAGAAGAGCCAGGTCGCCAGAAAATAACCATGCTGTCATGTGGTCAACAGTGTAATCCGGACGAAGTTGATAAACGCCGACGATATCGCTTCTATCCCCGCACATGTAGGCGCTCGTTGCTGTAGATACGCCGATCTGGAAAATGCTCTGCAGAACGCAGAACAAGTTCCTCGTTAGCGTTATTGCCAGTCCGGCTCCATCGTGCGCACAGAATACGAACCGGTGAGGTGCTTCTTGTATATTGGTGGTCTCAGTTGACGTCACACCGCGACTACCAGGCAGTGTCGCTAGAAGAGCCAGGTCCCGAGAATACAACAATGCTGTCATCTGGTCAACTGTGTAATCCGGACGAAGTTGATAAACGCCGACGATATCGCTTCTATCCCCGCACGCGTAGACGCTCGTTGCTGTAGATGCGCTGATCTGGAAAATGTCCTGCAGAACGCAGAACAAGGTCCTCGTAGGCGTCATTGCCACCCCACGTCCATCGTGTCCACAGAAGACGAACCGGTGAGGTGCTTCTTGTATATTGGTGGTCTCAGGTGACGTCACACCGCGACTACCAGGTGGTGTCGCTAGAGGAGCCAGGTCGCCAGAAAATAACCATGCTGTCATCAGGCAACAGTGTAATCCGGAAGAAGTTGATAAACGCCGACGATATCGCTTCAATCCCCGCACGTGTAGACGCTCGTTGTTGTAGATGCGCCGATCAAGAAAATGCCCTGCATAACGCAGAACAAGGTCCTCGTAGGCGTCATTGCCAGTCAGCGTCCATCGTGCCCACAAAATACGAACCGGTGAGGTGCTTCTTTTATAGTGGTGCTCTCAGGTGACGTCACACCGCGACTTCCAGGTATTGTCGCTAGAAGAGCCAGGTCGCCAGAAAATAACCATGCTGTCATCTGGTCAACAGTGTAATCCGGACGAAGTTGATAAACGCCGACGATATCGCTTCTATCCCCGCACATGTAGGCGCTCGTTGCTGTAGATACGCCGATCTGGAAAATGCCCTGCATAACGCAGAACAAGGTCCTCGTTAGCGCCATTGACAGTCCGCGTCCATCGTACCCACAGAATACGAACCGATGAGGTGCTTCTTGTATATTGGTGGTCTCAGGTGACGTCACACCGCGACTACCAGGTGGTCTCGCTAGAAGAGCCAGGTGCCTAGAATATAACAATGCTGTCATCTGGTCAACAGTGTAATCCGGACGAAGTTGCTAAACGCCGACGATATCGCTTCTATCCCCGCACGTGTAGGCGCTCGTTGCTGTAGATGCGCCGATCTAGAAAATGCCCTGCATAACGCAGAACAAGGTCCTCGTTTGCGTCATTGCCAGTCCGCGTCCATCGTACCCACAGAATACGAACCGGAGAAGTGCTTCTTGTATATTGGTGGTCTCAGGTGACGTCACACTGCGACTACCAGGTGGTGTCGCTTGAAGAGCCAGGTCGCTAGAAAATAACCATGCTGTCATGTGGTCAACAGTGTAATCCGGACGAAGTTGATAAACGCCGACAATATCGCTTCTATCCCCGCACATGTACGCGCTCGTCGCTGTAGATACGCCGATCTGGAAAATGCTCTGCAGAACGCAGAACAACGTCCTCGTTAGCGTTATTGCCAGTCCGCGTCCATTGTGCCCACAGAATACGAACCGGTGAGGTGCTTCTTCTATATTGGTGGTCTCAGTTGACGTCACACCGCGACCACCAGGCAGTGTCGCTAGAAGAGCCAGGTCCCGAAAATACAACAATGCTGTCATCTGGTCAACAGTGTAATCCGGACGAAGTTGATAAACGCCGACGATATCGTTTCTATCCCCGCACGTGTAGACGCTCGTTGCTGTAGATGCGCTGATCTGGAAAATGTCCTGCAGAACGCAGAACAAGGTCCTCGTTGGCGTCATAGCAGCCCACGTCCATCGTGTCCACAGAAGACGAACCGGTGAGGTGCTTCTTGTATATTGGTGGTCTCAGGTGACGTCACACAGCGACTATCAGGTGGTGTCGCTAGAAGAGCCAGGTCGCCAGAAAATAACCATGCTGTCACATGGTCAACAGTGTGATACGGACGAAGTTGATAAACGCCGACGATATCGCTTCTATCCCCGCACATGTAGGCGCTCGTTGCTGTAGATACGCCGATCTGGAAAATGCCCTGCAGAACGCAGAACAAGGTCCTCGTAGGCGTCATTGCCAGTCCGCGTCCATCGTGTCCACAGAATACGAACCGGTGAGGTGCTTCTTTTATAGTGGTGCTCTCAGGTGACGTCACACCGCGACTTCCAGGTATTGTCGCTAGAGGAGTCAGGTCGAAAGAAAATAACTATCATGTCATCTGGTCAACAGTGTAATCCGGACGAAGTTGACAACGCCGACGATATCGCTTCTATCCCCGCACGTGTAGGCGCTCGTTGCTGTAGATACGCCGATCTGGAAAAATCTCTGAAGAACGCAGAACAAGGTCCTCTTTAGCGGTATTGCCACTCCGCGTCCATCGTGCCCACAGAATACGAACCGGTGAGGTGCTTCTTGTATTTTGGTGCTCTCAGGTGACGCCACACCGCGACTTCCAGGTATTGTCGCTAGAAGAGTCAGGTCGCCAGAAAATAACCATGCTGTCATCTGGTCAACAGTGTAATCCGGACGAAGTTGATAAACGCCGACGATATCGCTTCTATTCCCGCACTTGTAGGCGCTCGTTGCTGTAGATACGCCGATCTGGAAAAATCTCTGAAGAACGCAGAACAAGGTCCTCTTTAGCGGTATTGCCACTCCGCGTCCATCGTGCCCACAGAATACGAACCGGTGAGGTGCTTCTTGTATTTTGGTGCTCTCAGGTGACGCCACACCGCGACTTCCAGGTATTGTCGCTAGAAGAGTCAGGTCGCCAGAAAATAACCATGCTGTCATCTGGTCAACAGTGTAATCCGGACGAAGTTGATAAACGCCGACGATATCGCTTCTATCCCCGCAGATGTAGGCGATCGTTGTTGTAGATACGCCGATCTGAAAAATGCTCTGCACAACGCAGAACAAGGTCCTCGTTAGCGTTATTGCCAGTCCGCGTCCATCGTGCCCACAGAATACGAACCGGTGAGGTGCTTCTTGTATATTGGTGGTCTCAGTTGACGTCACACCTCGACTACCAGGTGGTGTCGCTAGAAGAGCCAGGTCGCCAGAAAATAACCATGCTGTCACATGGTCAACAGTGTGATACGGACGAAGTTGATAAACGCCGACGATATCGCTTCTATCCCCGCACATGTAGGCGCTCGTTGCTGTAGGTACGCCGATCTGGAAAATGCCCTGCAGAACGCAGAACAAGGTCCTCGTAGGCGTCATTGCCAGTCCGCGTCCATCGTGTCCACAGAACACGAACCGGTGAGGTGCTTCTTTTATAGTGGTGTTCTTGGGTGACGTCACGCCACGACTACCAGGTGGGGTCGCTAGAAGAGCCAGGCCGCCAGAAAATAACAATGCTGTCATCTGGTCAACAGTGTAATCCGGACGAAGTTGATAAACGCCGACGATATCGCTTCTATCCCCGCACGTGTAGGCGCTCGTTGATGTAGATGCGCCGATCTGGAAAATGCCCTGCATAACGCAGAACAAGGTCCTCGTTAGCGTCGTTGCCAGTCCGCGTCCATCGTGCCCACAGAATACGAACCGGTGAGGTGCTTCTTTTATAGTGGTGCTCTCAGGTGACGTCACACCGCGACTTCCAGGTATTGTCGCTAGAGGAGTCAGGTCGAAAGAAAATAACTATCATGTCATCTGGTCAACAGTGTAATCCGGACGAAGTTGACAACGCCGACGATATCGCTTCTATCCCCGCACGTGTAGGCGCTAGTTGCTGTAGATGCGCCGAGCAGGAATTTGCCCTGCAGAACGCACAACAATGTCCTCGTAGGCGTCATTGCCAGTTCGCGTCCATCGTGCCTACAGAATACGAACCGGTGAGGTGCTTCTTGTATATTGGTGGTCTCAGGTGACGTCACACCGCGACTACCATGTGGTGTCGCTAGAAGAGCCAGGTCCCGAGAATATAACAATGCTGTCATCTGGTCAACAGTGTAATCCGGACGAAGTTGCTAAACGCCGACGATATCGCTTCTATCCCCGCACGTGTAGGCGCTCGTTGCTGTAGATGCGCCGATCTAGAAAATGCCCTGCATAGCGCAGAACAAGGTCCTCGTTAGCGTCATTGCCAGTCCGCGTCCATCGTACCCACAGAATACGAACCGGAGACGTGCTTCTTGTATATTGGTGGTCTCAGCTGACGTCACACTGCGACTACCAGGTGGTGTCGCTAGAAGAGCCAGGTCGCCAGAAAATAACCATGCTGTCATGTGGTCAACAGTGTAATCCGGACGAAGTTGATAAACGCCGACGATATCGCTTCTATCCCCGCACATGTACGCGCTCGTCGCTGTAGATATGCCGATCTGGAAAATGCTCTGCAGAACGCAGAACAAGGTCCTCGTTAGCGTTATTGCCAGTCCGCGTCCATTGTGCCCACAGAATACGAACCGGTGAGGTGCTTCTTCTATATTGGTGGTCTCAGTTGACGTCACACCGCGACCACCAGGCAGTGTCGCTAGAAGAGCCAGGTCCCGAGAATACAACAATGCTGTCATCTGGTCAACAGTGTAATCCGGACGAAGTTGATAAACGCCGACGATATCGCTTCTATCCCCGCACGTGTAGACGCTCGTTGCTGTAGATGCGCTGATCTGGAAAATGTCCTGCAGAACGCAGAACAAGGTCCTCGTTGGCGTCATTGCCAGCCCACGTCCATCGTGTCCACAGAAGACGAACCGGTGAGGTGCTTCTTGTATATTGGTGGTCTCAGGTGACGTCACACAGCGACTATCAGGTGGTGTCGCTAGAAGAGCCAGGTCGCCAGAAAATAACCATGCTGTCATCTGGTCAACAGTGTAATCCGGACGAAGTTGATAAACGCCGACGATATCGCTTCTATCCCCGCACATGTAGGCGCTCGTTGCTCTAGATGCGCTGATCTGGAAAATGTCCTGCAGAACGCAGAACAAGGTCCTCGTAGGCGTCATTGCCAGCCCACGTCCATCGTGTCCACAGAAGACGAACCGGTGAGGTGCTTCTTGTATATTGGTGGTCTCAGGTGACGTCACACCGCGACTTCCAGGTATTGTCGCTAGAGGAGCCAGGTCGCCAGAAAATAACCATGCTGTCATCTGGTCAACAGTGTAATCCGGAAGAAGTTGATAAACGCCGACGATATCGCTTCTATCCCCGCACGTGTAGGCGCTCGTTGCTGTAGATGCGCCGATCAAGAAAATGCCCTGCATAACGCAGAACAAGGTCCTCGTAGGCGTCATTGCCAGTCAGCGTCCATCGTGCCCACAGAATACGAACCGGTGAGGTGCTTGTTTTATAGTGGTGCTCTCAGGTGACGTCACACCGCGACTTCCAGGTATTGTCGCTAGAAGAGGCAGGTCCCGAGAATATAACAATGCTGTCATCTGGTCAACAGTGTAATTCGGACGAAGTTGATAAACGCCGACGATATCTCTTCTATACCCGCTCGTGTAGGCGCTCGTTGCTGTAGATCCGCCGATCTGGAAAATGCCCTGCAGAACGCAGAACAAGGTCCTCGTAGGCGTCATTGCCAGTCCGCGTCCATCGTGTCCACAGAACACGAACCGGTGAGGTGCTTTTTTTATAGTGGTGTTCTTGGGTGACGTCACACCACGACTACCAGGTGGTGTCGCTAGACGTGCCAGGTCGCCAGAGAATAACCATGCTGTCATCTGGTCAACAGTGTAATCCGGACGAAGTTGATAACGCCGACGATATCGCTTCTATCCCCGCACTTGTAGGCGCTCGTTGCCGTAGATGCGCCGATCACGAAATTGCCCTGCAGAACGCAGAACAAGGTACTCGTAGGCGTCATTGCCAGTCTGCGTCCATCGTGCCCAGAGAATACGAACCGGTGAGGTGCTTCTTGTATATTGGTGGTCTCAGGTGACGTCACACCGCGACTACCAGGTGGTGTCGCTAGAAGAGCCAGGTCCCGAGAATATAACAATGCTGTCATCTGGTCAACAGTGTAATCCGGACGAAGTTGATAAACGCCGACGATATCGCTTCTATCCCCGCACGTGTAGGCGCTCGTTGCTGTAAATGCGCCGATCTGGAAAATGCCCTGCATAACGCAGAACAAGGTCCTCGTTAGCGCCATTGGCAGTCCGCGTCCATCGTACCCACAGAATACGAACCGATGAGGTGCTTCTTATATATTGGTGGTCTCAGGTGACGTCACACGGCGACTACCAGGTGGTGTCGCTAGAAGAGAGAGGTCCCGAGAAAATAACAATGTTGTCTTGTGGTCAACAGGGTGATCCGGACGAATTGTGTAAACTCCGACGATATCGCTTCTATCCCCGCACGTGTAGCCGCTCGTTGCTGTAGATGCGCCGATCTGGAAGATGCCCTGCAGAACGCAGAACAAGGTCCTCGTTAGCGTCATTGCCAGTCCGCGTCCATCGTGCCCAGACAATACGAACCGGTGACGTGCTTCTTGTATATTGGTGGTCTCAAGTGACGTCACACCGCGACTTCCAGGTATTGTCGCTAGAAGAGTCAGGTCGCCAGAAAATAACCATGCTGTCATATGGTCAACAGTGTAATCCGGACGAAGTTGATAAACACCAACGATATCGCTTCTATCCCCGCTCGTGTAGCCGCTCGTTGCTGTAGATGCGCCGATCTGGAAAATGCCCTGCAGAACGCAGAACAAGGTCCTCGTAGGCGTCATTGCCAGTCCGCGTCCATCGTGCCCACATAATACGAACCGGTGAGGTGCTTCCTTTATAGTGGTGTTCTTGGGTGACGTCACATCGCGACTACCAGGTGGTGTCGCTAGAAGAGCCAGGTCTCCAGAAAATAACCATGCTGTCATGTGGTCAACAGTGTAATCCGGACGAAGTTGATAAACGCCGACGATATCGCTTCTATTCCCGCACGTGTAGGCGCTCGTTGCTGTAGATACGCTGATCTGGAAAAATCCCTGAAGAACGCAGAACAAGGTCCTCTTTAGCGTTATTGCCACTCCGCTTCCATCGCGCCCACAGAATACGAACCGGTGAGGTGCTTCTTGTATATTGGTGGTCTCAAGTGGCGTCACACCGCGACTACCAGGTGGTGTCGCTAGAAGAGCCAGGTCCCGAGAATATAACAATGCTGTCATCTGGTCAACAGTGTAATCCGGACGAAGTTGCTAAACGCCGACGATATCGCTTCTATCCCCGCACGTGTAGGCGCTCGTTGCTGTAGATGCGCCGATCTGAAAAATGCCCTGCATAACGCAGAACAAGGTCCTCGTTAGCGTCATTGCCAGTCCGCGTCCATCGTACCCACAGAATACAAACCGGTGACGTGCTTCTCGTATATTGGTGGTCTCAGGTGACGTCACACCACGACTACCAGGTGGGGTCGCTAGAAGAGCCAGGTCGCCAGAAAATAACCATGCTGTCATGTGGTCAACAGTGTAATCCGGACGAAGTTGATAAACGCCGACGATATCGCTTCTATCCCCGCACATGTAGGCGCTCGTTGCTGTAGATACGTCGATCTGGAAAATGCTCTGCTGAACGCAGAACAAGGTCCTCGTTAGCGTTATTGCCAGTCCGGCTCCATCGTGCCCACAGAATACGAACCGGTGAGGTGCTTCTTGTATATTGGTGGTATCAGTTGACGTCACACCGCGACTACCAGGCAGTGTCGCTAGAAGAGCCAGGTCCCGAGAATACAACAATGCTGTCATCTGGTCAACTGTGTAATCCGGACGAAGTTGATAAACGCCGACGATATCGCTTCTATCCCCGCACGTATAGACGCTCGTTGCTGTAGATGCGCTGATCTGGAAAATGTCCTGCAGAACGCAGAACAAGGTCCTCGTAGGCGTCGTTGCCAGCCCACGTCCATCGTGTCCACAGAAGACGAACCGGTGAGGTGCTTCTTGTATATTGGTGGTCTCAGGTGGCGTCACACCGCGACTACCAGGTGGTGTCGCTAGAGGAGCCAGGTAGCCAGAAAATAACCATGCTGTCATGTGGTCAGCAGTGTGATCCGGACGAAGTTGATAAACGCCGACGATATCGCTTCTATCCCCGCACATGTAGGCGCTCGTTGCTGTAGATACGCCGATCTGGAAAATGCCCTGCAGAACGCAGAACAAGGTCCTCGTAGGCGTCATTGCCAGTCCGCGTCCATCGTGTCCACAGAATACGAACCGGGGAGGTGCTTCTTGTATATTGGTGGTCTCAGTTGACGTCACACCGCGACTACCAGGTGGTGTCGCTAGAAGAGCCAGGTCGCCAGAAAATAACCATGCTGTCATGTGGTCAACAGTGTAATCCGGACGAAGTTGCTAAACGCCGATGATATCGCTTCTATCCCCGCACGTGTAGGCGCTCGTTGCTGTAGATGCGCCGATCTGGAAAATGCCCTGCATAACGCAGAACAAGGTCCTCGTTAGCGTCATTGCGAGTCCGCGTCCATCGTACCCACAGAATACAAACCGTTGACGTGCTTCTTGTATATTGGTGGTCTCAGGTGACGTCACACCACGACTACCAGGTGGGGTCGCTAGAAGAGCCAGGTCGCCAGAAAATAACCATGCTGTCATGTGGTCAACAGTGTAATCCGGACGAAGTTGATAAACGCCGACGATATCGCTTCTATCCCCGCACATGTAGGCGCTCGTTGTTGTAGATACGCCGATCTGAAAAATGCTCTGCAGAACGCAGAACAAGGTCCTCGTTAGCGTTATTGCCAGTCCGCGTCCATCGTGCCTACAGAATACGAACCGGTGAGGTGCTTCTTGTATATTGGTGGTCTCAGTTGACGTCACACCGCGACTACCAGGTGGTGTCGCTAGAAGAGCCAGGTCGCCAAAAACTAACCATGCTGTCATGTGGTCAACAGTATGATCCGGACGAAGTTGATAAACGCCGACGATATCGCTTCTATCCCCGCACATGTAGGCGCTCGTTGCTGTAGATACGCCGATCTGGAAAATGCCCTGCAGAACGCAGAACAAGGTCCTCGTAGGCGTCATTGCCAGTCCGCGTCCATCGTGTCCACAGAACACGAACCGGTGAGGTGCTTCTTTTATAGTGGTGTTCTTCGGTGACGTCACACCGCGACTACCAGGTGGTGTCGCTAGAAGAGCCAGGCCCCGAGAACATAACAATGCTGTCATCTGGTCAACAGTGTATTCCGGACGAAGTTATAAACGCCGACGATATCGCTTCTATCCCCGCACGTGTAGGCGCTCGTTGCTGTAGATGCGCCGATCTGGAAAATGCCCTGCATAACGCAGTACAAGGTCCTCGTTAGCGTCATTGCCAATCCGCGTACATCGTGCTTACAAAATAAGAACCGGTGAGGTGCTTCTTTTATAGTGGTGCTCTCAGGTGACGTCACACCGCGACTTTCAGGTATTGTCGCTAGAAGAGCCAGGTCGCCAGAGAATAACCATGCTGTCATCTGGTCAACAGTGTAATCCGGACAAAGTTGATAACGCCGACGATATCGCTTCTATCCCCGCACGTGTAGGCGCTCGTTGCCGTAGATGCGCCGATCACGAAATTGCCTTGCAGAACGCAGAACAAGGTCCTCGCAGGCGTCATTGCCAGTCCGCGTCCATCGTGCCCAGAGAATATGAACCGGTGTGGTGCTTCTTGTATATTGGTGGTCTCAGGTGACGTCACACCGCGACTACCAGGTGGTGTCGCTAGAAGAGCCAGGTCCCGAGAATATAACAATGCTGTCATCTGGTCAACAGTGTAATCCGGACGAAGTTGATAAACGCCGACGATATCGCTTCTATCCCCGCACATGTAGGCGCTCGTTGCTGTAGATACGCCGATCTGGAAAATGCCCTGCATAACGCAGAACAAGGTCCTCGTTAGCGCCATTGACAGTCCGCGTCCATCGTACCCACAGAATACGAACCGATGAGGTGCTTCTTGTATATTGGTGGTCTCAGGTGACGTCACACCGCGACTACCAGGTGGTCTCGCTAGAAGTGCCAGGTGCCTAGAATATAACAATGCTGTCATCTGGTCAACAGTGTAATCCGGACGAAGTTGATAAACGCCGACGATATCGCTTCTATCCCCGCACGTGTAGGCGCTCGTTGATGTAGATGCGCCGATCTGGAAAATGCCCTGCATAACGCAGAACAAGGTGCTCGTTAGCGTCATTGCCAGTCCGCGTCCATCGTGCCCACAGAATACGAACCGGTGAGGTGCTTCTTTTATAGTGGTGCTCTCAGGTGACGTCACACCGCGACTTTCAGGTATTGTCGCTAGAAGAGTCAGGTCGCCAGAAAATAACTATCATGTCATCTGGTCAACAGTGTAATCCGGACGAAGTTGACAACGCCGACGATATCGCTTCTATCCCCGCACGTGTAGGCGCTCGTTGCTGTAGATGCGCCGAGCAGGAATTTGCCCTGCAGAACGCACAACAATGTCCTCGTAGGCGTCATTGCCAGTTCGCGTCCATCGTGCCTACAGAATACGAACCGGTGAGGTGCTTCTTGTATATTGGTGGTCTCAGGTGACGTCACACCACGACTACCATGTGGTGTCGCTAGAAGAGCCAGGTCCCGAGAATATAACAATGCTGTCATCTGGTCAACAGTGTAATCCGGACGAAGTTGCTAAACGCCGACGATATCGCTTCTATCCCCGCACGTGTAGGCGCTCGTTGCTGTAGATGCGCCGATCTAGAAAATGCCCTGCATAACGCAGAACAAGGTCCTCGTTTGCGTCATTGCCAGTCCGCGTCCATCGTACCCACAGAATACGAACCGGAGAAGTGCTTCTTGTATATTGGTGGTCTCAGGTGACGTCACACTGCGACTACCAGGTGGTGTCGCTAGAAGAGCCAGGTCGCTAGAAAATAACCATGCTGTCATGTGGTCAACAGTGTAATCCGGACGAAGTTGATAAACGCCGACAATATCGCTTCTATCCCCGCATATGTACGCGCTCGTCGCTGTAGATACGCCGATCTGGAAAATGCTCTGCAGAACGCAGAACAAGGTCCTCGTTAGCGTTATTGCCAGTCCGCGTCCATTGTGCCCACAGAATACGAACCGGTGAGGTGCTTCTTCTATATTGGTGGTCTCAGTTGACGTCACACCGCGACCACCAGGCAGTGTCGCTAGAAGAGCCAGGTCGCTAGAAAATAACCATGCTGTCATGTGGTCAACAGTGTAATCCGGACGAAGTTGATAAACGCCGACGATATCGCTTCTATCCCCGCACGTGTAGACGCTCGTTGCTGTAGATGCGCTGATCTGGAAAATGTCCTGCAGAACGCAGAACAAGGTCCTCGTTGGCGTCATAGCAGCCCACGTCCATCGTGTCCACAGAAGACGAACCGGTGAGGTGCTTCTTGTATATTGGTGGTCTCAGGTGACGTCACACAGCGACTACCAGGTGGCGTCGCTAGAAGGGCCAGGTACCAAAAAAATAACAATGCTGTCATCTGGTCAACAGTGTAATCCGGACGAAGTTGATAAACGCCGATGATATCGCTTCTATACCTGCACGTGTAGGCGCTCGTTGCTGGAGATGCGCCGATCACGAAATTGCCCTGCAGAACGCAGAACAAGGTACTCGTAGGCGTCATTGCCAGTCCGCGTCCATCGTGCCCAGAGAATACGAACCGGTGAGGTGCTTCTTGTATATTGGTGGTCTCAGGTGACGTCACACCGCGACTACCAGGTGGTGCCGCTAGAAGAGCCAGGTCCCGAGAATAGAACAATGCTGTCATCTGGTCAACAGTGTAATCCGGACGAAGTTGATAAACGCCGACGATATCGCTTCTATCCCCGCACGTGTAGGCGCTCGTTGCTGTAAATGCGCCGATCTGGAAAATGCCCTGCATAACGCAGAACAAGGTCCTCGTTAGCGCCATTGGCAGTCCGCGTCCATTGTACCCACAGAATACGAACCGATGAGGTGCTTCTTATATATTGGTGGTCTCAGGTGACGTCACACGGCGACTACCAGGTGATGTCGCTAGAAGAGCGAGGTCCCGAGAAAATAACAATGTTGTCTTCTGGTCAACAGGGTGATCCGGACGAATTGTATTAACTCCGACGATATCGCTTCTATCCCCGCACGTGTAGCCGCTCGTTGCTGTAGATGCGCCGATCTGGAAGATGCCCTGCAGAACGCAGAACAAGGTCCTCGTAGGCGTCATTGCCAGTCCGCGTCCATCGTGTCCGCAGAAGACGAACCGGAGAGATGATTATTTTATAGTGGTGTTCTTGGGTGACGTCACACCGCGACTACCAGGTGGTGCCGCTAGATGGGCCAGGTCCCAAGAAAATAACAATGCTGTCATCTGGTCAACAGTGTAATCCGGACGACGTTGATAAACGACGACGATATCGCTTCTATCCCTGCACGTCTAGGCGCTCGTTGGTGGAGATGCGCCGATCAGGAAATTGCCCTTCAGAACGCAGAACAAGGTCCTCGTTAGCGTCATTGCCAGTCCGCGTCCATCGTGCCCACACAATACGAACCGGTGACGTGCTTCTTGTATATTGGTGGTCTCAAGTGACGTCACTCCGCGACTTCCAGGTATTGTCGCTAGAATAGTCAGGTCGCCAGAAAATAACCATGCTGTCATATGGTCAACAGTGTAATCCGGACGAAGTTCATAAACACCAACGATATCGCTTCTATCCCCGCACGTGTAGCCGCTCGTTGCTGTAGATGCGCCGATCTGGAAAATGCCCTGCAGAACGCAGAACAAGGTCCTCGTAGGCGTCATTGCCAGTCCGCGTCCATCGTGCCCACATAATACGAACCGGTGAGGTGCTTCCTTTATAGCGGTGTTCTTGGGTGACGTCACATCGCGACTACCAGGTGGTGTCGCTAGAAGAGCCAGGTCTCCAGAAAATAACCATGCTGTCATGTGGTCAACAGTGTAATCCGGACGAAGTTGATAAACGCCGACGATATCGCTTCTATTCCCGCACGTGTAGGCGCTCGTTGCTGTAGATACGCCGATCTGGAAAAATCCCTGAAGAACGCAGAACAAGGTCCTCTTTAGCGGTATTGCCACTCCGCGTCCATCGTGCCCACAGAATACGAACCGGTGAGGTGCTTCTTGTATTTTGGTGCTCTCAGGTGACGCCACACCGCGACTTCCAGGTATTGTCGCTAGAAGAGTCAGGTCGCCAGAAAATAACCATGCTGTCATCTGGTCAACAGTGTAATCCGGACGAAGTTGATAAACGCCGACGATATCGCTTCTATCCCCGCACATGTAGGCGCTCGTTGTTGTAGATACGCCGATCTGAAAAATGCTCTGCACAACGCAGAACAAGGTCCTCGTTAGCGTTATTGCCAGTCCGCGTCCATCGTGCCCACAGAATACGAACCGGTGAGGTGCTTCTTGTATATTGGTGGTCTCAGTTGACGTCACACCTCGACTACCAGGTGGTGTCGCTAGAAGAGCCAGGTCGCCAGAAAATAACCATGCTGTCACATGGTCAACAGTGTGATACGGACGAAGTTGATAAACGCCGACGATATCGCTTCTATCCCCGCACATGTAGGCGTTCGTTGCTGTAGATACGCCGATCTGGAAAATGCCCTGCAGAACGCAGAACAAGGTCCTCGTAGGCGTCATTGCCAGTCCGCGTCCATCGTGTCCACAGAACACGAACCGGTGAGGTGCTTCTTTTATAGTGGTGTTCTTGGGTGACGTCATACCGCGCCTACCAGGTGGTGTCGCTAGAAGAGCCAGGTCCCGAGAACATAACAATGCTGTCATCTGGTCAACAGTGTATTCCGGACGAAGTTATAAACGCCGACGATATCGCTTCTATCCCCGCACTTGTAGGCGCTCGTTGCTGTAGATGCGTCGATCTGGAAAATGCCCTGCATAACGCAGTACAAGGTCCTCGTTAGCATCATTGCCAGTCCGGCTCCATCGTGCCCACAGAATACGAACCGGTGAGGTGCTTCTTGTATATTGGTGGTCTCAGTTGACGTCACACCGCGACTACCAGGCAGTGTCGCTAGAACAGCCAGGTCCCGAGAATACAACAATGCTGTCATCTGGTCAACTGTGTATTCCGGACGAAGTTGATAAACGCCGACGATATCGCTTCTATCCCCGCACGTGTAGACGCTCGTTGCTGTAGATGCGCTGATCTGGAAAATGTCCTGCAGAACGCAGAACAAGGTCCTCGTAGGCGTCATTGCCAGCCCAAGTCCATCGTGTCCACAGAAGACGAACCGGTGAGGTGCTTCTTGTATATTGGTGGTCTCAGGTGACGTCACACCGCGACTACCAGGTGGTGTCGCTAGAGGAGCCAGGTCGCCAGAAAATAACCATGCTGTCATCAGGTCAACAGTGTAATCCGGAAGAAGTTGATAAACGCCGACGATATCGCTTCAATCCCCGCACGTGTAGACGCTCGTTGTTGTAGACGCGCCGATCAAGAAAATGCCGTGCATAACGCACAACAAGGTCCTCGTAGGCGTCATTGCCAGTCAGCGTCCATCGTGCCCACAGAATATGAACCGGTGAGGTGCTTGTTTTATAGTGGTGCTCTCAGGTGACGTCACACCGCGACTTCCAGGTATTGTCGCTAGAAGAGGCAGGTCCCGAGAATATAACAATGCTGTCATCTGGTCAACAGTGTAATCCGGACGAAGTTGATAAACGCCGACGATATCTCTTCTATACCCGCACGTGTAGGCGCTCGTTGCTGTAGATACGCCGATCTGGAAAATGCCCTGCATAACGCAGAACAAGGTCCTCGTTAGCGCCATTGACAGTCCGCGTCCATCGTACCCACAGAATACGAACCGATGAGGTGCTTCTTGTATATTGGTGGTCTCAGGTGACGTCACACCGCGACTACCAGGTGGTCTCGCTAGAAGAGCCAGGTGCCTAGATTATAACAATGCTGCCATCTGGTCAACAGTGTAATCCGGACGAAGTTGATAAACGCCGACGATATCGCTTCTATCCCCGCACGTGTAGGCGCTCGTTGATGTAGATGCGCCGATCTGGAAAATGCCCTGCATAACGCAGAACAAGGTCCTCGTTAGCGTCATTGCCAGTCCGCGTCCATCGTGCCCACAGAATACGAACCGGTGACGTGCTTCTTGTATATTGGTGGCCTCAGGTGACGTCACACTGCGACTACCAGGTGGTGTCGCTAGAAGAGCCAGGTCGCCAGAAAATAACCATGCTGTCATGTGGTCAACAGTGTAATCCGGACGAAGTTGATAAACGCCGACGATATCGCTTCTATCCCCGCACATGTACGCGCTCGTCGCTGTAGATACGCCGATCTGGAAAATCTTCTGCAGAACGCAGAACAAGGTCCTCGTTAGCGTTATTGCCAGTCCGCGTCCATTGTGCCCACAGAATACGAACCGGTGAGGTGCTTCTTGTATTTTGGTGCTCTCAGGTGACGCCACACCGCGACTTCCAGGTATTGTCGCTAGAAGAGTCAGGTCGCCAGAAAATAACCATGCTGTCATCTGGTCAACAGTGTAATCCGGACGAAGTTGATAAACGCCGACGATATCGCTTCTATCCCCGCACATGTAGGCGCTCGTTGTTGTAGATACGCCGATCTGAAAAATGCTCTGCACAACGCAGAACAAGGTCCTCGTTAGCGTTATTGCCAGTCCGCGTCCATCGTGCCCACAGAATACGAACCGGTGAGGTGCTTCTTGTATATTGGTGGTCTCAGTTGACGTCACACCTCGACTACCAGGTGGTGTCGCTAGAAGAGCCAGGTCGCCAGAAAATAACCATGCTGTCACATGGTCAACAGTGTGATACGGACGAAGTTGATAAACGCCGACGATATCGCTTCTATCCCCGCACATGTAGGCGTTCGTTGCTGTAGATACGCCGATCTGGAAAATGCCCTGCAGAACGCAGAACAAGGTCCTCGTAGGCGTCATTGCCAGTCCGCGTCCATCGTGTCCACAGAACACGAACCGGTGAGGTGCTTCTTTTATAGTGGTGTTCTTGGGTGACGTCATACCGCGCCTACCAGGTGGTGTCGCTAGAAGAGCCAGGTCCCGAGAACATAACAATGCTGTCATCTGGTCAACAGTGTATTCCGGACGAAGTTATAAACGCCGACGATATCGCTTCTATCCCCGCACTTGTAGGCGCTCGTTGCTGTAGATGCGTCGATCTGGAAAATGCCCTGCATAACGCAGTACAAGGTCCTCGTTAGCATCATTGCCAGTCCGGCTCCATCGTGCCCACAGAATACGAATCGGTGAGGTGCTTCTTGTATATTGGTGGTCTCAGTTGACGTCACACCGCGACTACCAGGCAGTGTCGCTAGAACAGCCAGGTCCCGAGAATACAACAATGCTGTCATCTGGTCAACTGTGTATTCCGGACGAAGTTG
Organism: Amblyomma americanum; assembly: GCF_052857255.1. Lineage (NCBI taxonomy): Eukaryota > Metazoa > Arthropoda > Arachnida > Ixodida > Ixodidae > Amblyomma > Amblyomma americanum. The sequence goes on along the minus strand of NC_135502.1, from coordinate 177,426,656 downwards.
ATAAACGCCGACGATATCGCTTCTATCCCCGCACGTGTAGACGCTCGTTGCTGTAGATGCGCTGATCTGGAAAATGTCCTGCAGAACGCAGAACAAGGTCCTCGTAGGCGTCATTGCCAGCCCACGTCCATCGTGTCCACAGAAGACGAACCGGTGAGGTGCTTCTTGTATATTGGTGGTCTCAGGTGACGTCACACCGCGACTACCAGGTGGTGTCGCTAGAGGAGCCAGGTCGCCAGAAAATAACCATGCTGTCATCAGGTCAACAGTGTAATCCGGAAGAAGTTGATAAACGCCGACGATATCGCTTCAATCCCCGCACGTGTAGACGCTCGTTGTTGTAGACGCGCCGATCAAGAAAATGCCGTGCATAACGCACAACAAGGTCCTCGTAGGCGTCATTGCCAGTCAGCGTCCATCGTGCCCACAGAATATGAACCGGTGAGGTGCTTGTTTTATAGTGGTGCTCTCAGGTGACGTCACACCGCGACTTCCAGGTATTGTCGCTAGAAGAGGCAGGTCCCGAGAATATAACAATGCTGTCATCTAGTCAACAGTGTAATCCGGACGAAGTTGATAAACGCCGACGATATCTCTTCTATACCCGCACGTGTAGGCGCTCGTTGCTGTAGATACGCCGATCTGGAAAATGCCCTGCATAACGCAGAACAAGGTCCTCGTTAGCGCCATTGACAGTCCGCGTCCATCGTACCCACAGAATACGAACCGATGAGGTGCTTCTTGTATATTGGTGGTCTCAGGTGACGTCACACCGCGACTACCAGGTGGTCTCGCTAGAAGAGCCAGGTGCCTAGATTATAACAATGCTGCCATCTGGTCAACAGTGTAATCCGGACGAAGTTGATAAACGCCGACGATATCGCTTCTATCCCCGCACGTGTAGGCGCTCGTTGATGTAGATGCGCCGATCTGGAAAATGCCCTGCATAACGCAGAACAAGGTCCTCGTTAGCGTCATTGCCAGTCCGCGTCCATCGTGCCCACAGAATACGAACCGGAGAAGTGCTTCTTGTATATTGGTGGTCTCAGGTGACGTCACACTGCGACTACCAGGTGGTGTCGCTAGAAGAGCCAGGTCGCTAGAAAATAACCATGCTGTCATGTGGTCAACAGTGTAATCCGGACGAAGTTGATAAACGCCGACAATATCGCTTCTATCCCCGCATATGTACGCGCTCGTCGCTGTAGATACGCCGATCTGGAAAATGCTCTGCAGAACGCAGAACAAGGTCCTCGTTAGCGTTATTGCCAGTCCGCGTCCATTGTGCCCACAGAATACGAACCGGTGAGGTGCTTCTTCTATATTGGTGGTCTCAGTTGACGTCACACCGCGACCACCAGGCAGTGTCGCTAGAAGAGCCAGGTCGCTAGAAAATAACCATGCTGTCATGTGGTCAACAGTGTAATCCGGACGAAGTTGATAAACGCCGACGATATCGCTTCTATCCCCGCACGTGTAGACGCTCGTTGCTGTAGATGCGCTGATCTGGAAAATGTCCTGCAGAACGCAGAACAAGGTCCTCGTTGGCGTCATAGCAGCCCACGTCCATCGTGTCCACAGAAGACGAACCGGTGAGGTGCTTCTTGTATATTGGTGGTCTCAGGTGACGTCACACAGCGACTACCAGGTGGCGTCGCTAGAAGGGCCAGGTACCAAAAAAATAACAATGCTGTCATCTGGTCAACAGTGTAATCCGGACGAAGTTGATAAACGCCGATGATATCGCTTCTATACCTGCACGTGTAGGCGCTCGTTGCTGGAGATGCGCCGATCACGAAATTGCCCTGCAGAACGCAGAACAAGGTACTCGTAGGCGTCATTGCCAGTCCGCGTCCATCGTGCCCAGAGAATACGAACCGGTGAGGTGCTTCTTGTATATTGGTGGTCTCAGGTGACGTCACACCGCGACTACCAGGTGGTGCCGCTAGAAGAGCCAGGTCCCGAGAATAGAACAATGCTGTCATCTGGTCAACAGTGTAATCCGGACGAAGTTGATAAACGCCGACGATATCGCTTCTATCCCCGCACGTGTAGGCGCTCGTTGCTGTAAATGCGCCGATCTGGAAAATGCCCTGCATAACGCAGAACAAGGTCCTCGTTAGCGCCATTGGCAGTCCGCGTCCATTGTACCCACAGAATACGAACCGATGAGGTGCTTCTTATATATTGGTGGTCTCAGGTGACGTCACACGGCGACTACCAGGTGATGTCGCTAGAAGAGCGAGGTCCCGAGAAAATAACAATGTTGTCTTCTGGTCAACAGGGTGATCCGGACGAATTGTATTAACTCCGACGATATCGCTTCTATCCCCGCACGTGTAGCCGCTCGTTGCTGTAGATGCGCCGATCTGGAAGATGCCCTGCAGAACGCAGAACAAGGTCCTCGTAGGCGTCATTGCCAGTCCGCGTCCATCGTGTCCGCAGAAGACGAACCGGAGAGATGATTATTTTATAGTGGTGTTCTTGGGTGACGTCACACCGCGACTACCAGGTGGTGCCGCTAGATGGGCCAGGTCCCAAGAAAATAACAATGCTGTCATCTGGTCAACAGTGTAATCCGGACGACGTTGATAAACGACGACGATATCGCTTCTATCCCTGCACGTCTAGGCGCTCGTTGGTGGAGATGCGCCGATCAGGAAATTGCCCTTCAGAACGCAGAACAAGGTCCTCGTTAGCGTCATTGCCAGTCCGCGTCCATCGTGCCCACACAATACGAACCGGTGACGTGCTTCTTGTATATTGGTGGTCTCAAGTGACGTCACTCCGCGACTTCCAGGTATTGTCGCTAGAATAGTCAGGTCGCCAGAAAATAACCATGCTGTCATATGGTCAACAGTGTAATCCGGACGAAGTTCATAAACACCAACGATATCGCTTCTATCCCCGCACGTGTAGCCGCTCGTTGCTGTAGATGCGCCGATCTGGAAAATGCCCTGCAGAACGCAGAACAAGGTCCTCGTAGGCGTCATTGCCAGTCCGCGTCCATCGTGCCCACATAATACGAACCGGTGAGGTGCTTCCTTTATAGCGGTGTTCTTGGGTGACGTCACATCGCGACTACCAGGTGGTGTCGCTAGAAGAGCCAGGTCTCCAGAAAATAACCATGCTGTCATGTGGTCAACAGTGTAATCCGGACGAAGTTGATAAACGCCGACGATATCGCTTCTATTCCCGCACGTGTAGGCGCTCGTTGCTGTAGATACGCCGATCTGGAAAAATCCCTGAAGAACGCAGAACAAGGTCCTCTTTAGCGGTATTGCCACTCCGCGTCCATCGTGCCCACAGAATACGAACCGGTGAGGTGCTTCTTGTATTTTGGTGCTCTCAGGTGACGCCACACCGCGACTTCCAGGTATTGTCGCTAGAAGAGTCAGGTCGCCAGAAAATAACCATGCTGTCATCTGGTCAACAGTGTAATCCGGACGAAGTTGATAAACGCCGACGATATCGCTTCTATCCCCGCACATGTAGGCGCTCGTTGTTGTAGATACGCCGATCTGAAAAATGCTCTGCACAACGCAGAACAAGGTCCTCGTTAGCGTTATTGCCAGTCCGCGTCCATCGTGCCCACAGAATACGAACCGGTGAGGTGCTTCTTGTATATTGGTGGTCTCAGTTGACGTCACACCTCGACTACCAGGTGGTGTCGCTAGAAGAGCCAGGTCGCCAGAAAATAACCATGCTGTCACATGGTCAACAGTGTGATACGGACGAAGTTGATAAACGCCGACGATATCGCTTCTATCCCCGCACATGTAGGCGTTCGTTGCTGTAGATACGCCGATCTGGAAAATGCCCTGCAGAACGCAGAACAAGGTCCTCGTAGGCGTCATTGCCAGTCCGCGTCCATCGTGTCCACAGAACACGAACCGGTGAGGTGCTTCTTTTATAGTGGTGTTCTTGGGTGACGTCATACCGCGCCTACCAGGTGGTGTCGCTAGAAGAGCCAGGTCCCGAGAACATAACAATGCTGTCATCTGGTCAACAGTGTATTCCGGACGAAGTTATAAACGCCGACGATATCGCTTCTATCCCCGCACTTGTAGGCGCTCGTTGCTGTAGATGCGTCGATCTGGAAAATGCCCTGCATAACGCAGTACAAGGTCCTCGTTAGCATCATTGCCAGTCCGGCTCCATCGTGCCCACAGAATACGAACCGGTGAGGTGCTTCTTGTATATTGGTGGTCTCAGTTGACGTCACACCGCGACTACCAGGCAGTGTCGCTAGAACAGCCAGGTCCCGAGAATACAACAATGCTGTCATCTGGTCAACTGTGTATTCCGGACGAAGTTGATAAACGCCGACGATATCGCTTCTATCCCCGCACGTGTAGACGCTCGTTGCTGTAGATGCGCTGATCTGGAAAATGTCCTGCAGAACGCAGAACAAGGTCCTCGTAGGCGTCATTGCCAGCCCAAGTCCATCGTGTCCACAGAAGACGAACCGGTGAGGTGCTTCTTGTATATTGGTGGTCTCAGGTGACGTCACACCGCGACTACCAGGTGGTGTCGCTAGAGGAGCCAGGTCGCCAGAAAATAACCATGCTGTCATCAGGTCAACAGTGTAATCCGGAAGAAGTTGATAAACGCCGACGATATCGCTTCAATCCCCGCACGTGTAGACGCTCGTTGTTGTAGACGCGCCGATCAAGAAAATGCCGTGCATAACGCACAACAAGGTCCTCGTAGGCGTCATTGCCAGTCAGCGTCCATCGTGCCCACAGAATATGAACCGGTGAGGTGCTTGTTTTATAGTGGTGCTCTCAGGTGACGTCACACCGCGACTTCCAGGTATTGTCGCTAGAAGAGGCAGGTCCCGAGAATATAACAATGCTGTCATCTGGTCAACAGTGTAATCCGGACGAAGTTGATAAACGCCGACGATATCTCTTCTATACCCGCACGTGTAGGCGCTCGTTGCTGTAGATACGCCGATCTGGAAAATGCCCTGCATAACGCAGAACAAGGTCCTCGTTAGCGCCATTGACAGTCCGCGTCCATCGTACCCACAGAATACGAACCGATGAGGTGCTTCTTGTATATTGGTGGTCTCAGGTGACGTCACACCGCGACTACCAGGTGGTCTCGCTAGAAGAGCCAGGTGCCTAGATTATAACAATGCTGCCATCTGGTCAACAGTGTAATCCGGACGAAGTTGATAAACGCCGACGATATCGCTTTTATCCCCGCACGTGTAGGCGCTCGTTGATGTAGATGCGCCGATCTGGAAAATGCCCTGCATAACGCAGAACAAGGTCCTCGTTAGCGTCATTGCCAGTCCGCGTCCATCGTGCCCACAGAATACGAACCGGTGACGTGCTTCTTGTATATTGGTGGCCTCAGGTGACGTCACACTGCGACTACCAGGTGGTGTCGCTAGAAGAGCCAGGTCGCCAGAAAATAACCATGCTGTCATGTGGTCAACAGTGTAATCCGGACGAAGTTGATAAACGCCGACGATATCGCTTCTATCCCCGCACATGTACGCGCTCGTCGCTGTAGATACGCCGATCTGGAAAATCTTCTGCAGAACGCAGAACAAGGTCCTCGTTAGCGTTATTGCCAGTCCGCGTCCATTGTGCCCACAGAATACGAACCGGTGAGGTGCTTCTTGTATTTTGGTGCTCTCAGGTGACGCCACACCGCGACTTCCAGGTATTGTCGCTAGAAGAGTCAGGTCGCCAGAAAATAACCATGCTGTCATCTGGTCAACAGTGTAATCCGGACGAAGTTGATAAACGCCGACGATATCGCTTCTATCCCCGCACATGTAGGCGCTCGTTGTTGTAGATACGCCGATCTGAAAAATGCTCTGCACAACGCAGAACAAGGTCCTCGTTAGCGTTATTGCCAGTCCGCGTCCATCGTGCCCACAGAATACGAACCGGTGAGGTGCTTCTTGTATATTGGTGGTCTCAGTTGACGTCACACCTCGACTACCAGGTGGTGTCGCTAGAAGAGCCAGGTCGCCAGAAAATAACCATGCTGTCACATGGTCAACAGTGTGATACGGACGAAGTTGATAAACGCCGACGATATCGCTTCTATCCCCGCACATGTAGGCGTTCGTTGCTGTAGATACGCCGATCTGGAAAATGCCCTGCAGAACGCAGAACAAGGTCCTCGTAGGCGTCATTGCCAGTCCGCGTCCATCGTGTCCACAGAACACGAACCGGTGAGGTGCTTCTTTTATAGTGGTGTTCTTGGGTGACGTCATACCGCGCCTACCAGGTGGTGTCGCTAGAAGAGCCAGGTCCCGAGAACATAACAATGCTGTCATCTGGTCAACAGTGTATTCCGGACGAAGTTATAAACGCCGACGATATCGCTTCTATCCCCGCACTTGTAGGCGCTCGTTGCTGTAGATGCGTCGATCTGGAAAATGCCCTGCATAACGCAGTACAAGGTCCTCGTTAGCATCATTGCCAGTCCGGCTCCATCGTGCCCACAGAATACGAACCGGTGAGGTGCTTCTTGTATATTGGTGGTCTCAGTTGACGTCACACCGCGACTACCAGGCAGTGTCGCTAGAACAGCCAGGTCCCGAGAATACAACAATGCTGTCATCTGGTCAACTGTGTATTCCGGACGAAGTTGATAAACGCCGACGATATCGCTTCTATCCCCGCACGTGTAGACGCTCGTTGCTGTAGATGCGCTGATCTGGAAAATGTCCTGCAGAACGCAGAACAAGGTCCTCGTAGGCGTCATTGCCAGCCCACGTCCATCGTGTCCACAGAAGACGAACCGGTGAGGTGCTTCTTGTATATTGGTGGTCTCAGGTGACGTCACACCGCGACTACCAGGTGGTGTCGCTAGAGGAGCCAGGTCGCCAGAAAATAACCATGCTGTCATCAGGTCAACAGTGTAATCCGGAAGAAGTTGATAAACGCCGACGATATCGCTTCAATCCCCGCACGTGTAGACGCTCGTTGTTGTAGACGCGCCGATCAAGAAAATGCCGTGCATAACGCACAACAAGGTCCTCGTAGGCGTCATTGCCAGTCAGCGTCCATCGTGCCCACAGAATATGAACCGGTGAGGTGCTTGTTTTATAGTGGTGCTCTCAGGTGACGTCACACCGCGACTTCCAGGTATTGTCGCTAGAAGAGGCAGGTCCCGAGAATATAACAATGCTGTCATCTAGTCAACAGTGTAATCCGGACGAAGTTGATAAACGCCGACGATATCTCTTCTATACCCGCACGTGTAGGCGCTCGTTGCTGTAGATACGCCGATCTGGAAAATGCCCTGCATAACGCAGAACAAGGTCCTCGTTAGCGCCATTGACAGTCCGCGTCCATCGTACCCACAGAATACGAACCGATGAGGTGCTTCTTGTATATTGGTGGTCTCAGGTGACGTCACACCGCGACTACCAGGTGGTCTCGCTAGAAGAGCCAGGTGCCTAGATTATAACAATGCTGCCATCTGGTCAACAGTGTAATCCGGACGAAGTTGATAAACGCCGACGATATCGCTTCTATCCCCGCACGTGTAGGCGCTCGTTGATGTAGATGCGCCGATCTGGAAAATGCCCTGCATAACGCAGAACAAGGTCCTCGTTAGCGTCATTGCCAGTCCGCGTCCATCGTGCCCACAGAATACGAACCGGTGACGTGCTTCTTGTATATTGGTGGCCTCAGGTGACGTCACACTGCGACTACCAGGTGGTGTCGCTAGAAGAGCCAGGTCGCCAGAAAATAACCATGCTGTCATGTGGTCAACAGTGTAATCCGGACGAAGTTGATAAACGCCGACGATATCGCTTCTATCCCCGCACATGTACGCGCTCGTCGCTGTAGATACGCCGATCTGGAAAATCTTCTGCAGAACGCAGAACAAGGTCCTCGTTAGCGTTATTGCCAGTCCGCGTCCATTGTGCCCACAGAATACGAACCGGTGAGGTGCTTCTTCTATATTGGTGGTCTCAGTTGACGTCACACCGCGACCACCAGGCAGTGTCGCTAGAAGAGCCAGGTCCCGAAAATACAACAATGCTGTCATCTGGTCAACAGTGTAATCCGGACGAAGTTGATAAACGCCGACGATATCGCTTCTATCCCCGCACGTGTAGACGCTCGTTGCTGTAGATGCGCTGATCTGGAAAATGTCCTGCAGAACGCAGAACAAGGTCCTCGTTGGCGTCATAGCAGCCCACGTCCATCGTGTCCACAGAAGACGAACCGGTGAGGTGCTTCTTGTATATTGGTGGTCTCAGGTGACGTCACACAGCGACTACCAGGTGGCGTCGCTAGAAGGGCCAGGTACCAAAAAAATAACAATGCTGTCATCTGGTCAACAGTGTAATCCGGACGAAGTTGATAAACGCCGATGATATCGCTTCTATACCTGCACGTGTAGGCGCTCGTTGCTGGAGATGCGCCGATCACGAAATTGCCCTGCAGAACGCAGAACAAGGTACTCGTAGGCGTCATTGCCAGTCCGCGTCCATCGTGCCCAGAGAATACGAACCGGTGAGGTGCTTCTTGTATATTGGTGGTCTCAGGTGACGTCACACCGCGACTACCAGGTGGTGCCGCTAGAAGAGCCAGGTCCCGAGAATAGAACAATGCTGTCATCTGGTCAACAGTGTAATCCGGACGAAGTTGATAAACGCCGACGATATCGCTTCTATCCCCGCACGTGTAGGCGCTCGTTGCTGTAAATGCGCCGATCTGGAAAATGCCCTGCATAACGCAGAACAAGGTCCTCGTTAGCGCCATTGGCAGTCCGCGTCCATTGTACCCACAGAATACGAACCGATGAGGTGCTTCTTATATATTGGTGGTCTCAGGTGACGTCACACGGCGACTACCAGGTGATGTCGCTAGAAGAGCGAGGTCCCGAGAAAATAACAATGTTGTCTTCTGGTCAACAGGGTGATCCGGACGAATTGTATAAACTCCGACGATATCGCTTCTATCCCCGCACGTGTAGCCGCTCGTTGCTGTAGATGCGCCGATCTGGAAGATGCCCTGCAGAACGCAGAACAAGGTCCTCGTAGGCGTCATTGCCAGTCCGCGTCCATCGTGTCCGCAGAAGACGAACCGGAGAGATGATTATTTTATAGTGGTGTTCTTGGGTGACGTCACACCGCGACTACCAGGTGGTGCCGCTAGATGGGCCAGGTCCCAAGAAAATAACAATGCTGTCATCTGGTCAACAGTGTAATCCGGACGACGTTGATAAACGACGACGATATCGCTTCTATCCCTGCACGTCTAGGCGCTCGTTGGTGGAGATGCGCCGATCAGGAAATTGCCCTTCAGAACGCAGAACAAGGTCCTCGTTAGCGTCATTGCCAGTCCGCGTCCATCGTGCCCACACAATACGAACCGGTGACGTGCTTCTTGTATATTGGTGGTCTCAAGTGACGTCACTCCGCGACTTCCAGGTATTGTCGCTAGAATAGTCAGGTCGCCAGAAAATAACCATGCTGTCATATGGTCAACAGTGTAATCCGGACGAAGTTCATAAACACCAACGATATCGCTTCTATCCCCGCACGTGTAGCCGCTCGTTGCTGTAGATGCGCCGATCTGGAAAATGCCCTGCAGAACGCAGAACAAGGTCCTCGTAGGCGTCATTGCCAGTCCGCGTCCATCGTGCCCACATAATACGAACCGGTGAGGTGCTTCCTTTATAGCGGTGTTCTTGGGTGACGTCACATCGCGACTACCAGGTGGTGTCGCTAGAAGAGCCAGGTCTCCAGAAAATAACCATGCTGTCATGTGGTCAACAGTGTAATCCGGACGAAGTTGATAAACGCCGACGATATCGCTTCTATTCCCGCACGTGTAGGCGCTCGTTGCTGTAGATACGCCGATCTGGAAAAATCCCTGAAGAACGCAGAACAAGGTCCTCTTTAGCGGTATTGCCACTCCGCGTCCATCGTGCCCACAGAATACAAACCGGTGAGGTGCTTCTTGTATTTTGGTGCTCTCAGGTGACGCCACACCGCGACTTCCAGGTATTGTCGCTAGAAGAGTCAGGTCGCCAGAAAATAACCATGCTGTCATCTGGTCAACAGTGTAATCCGGACGAAGTTGATAAACGCCGACGATATCGCTTCTATCCCCGCACATGTAGGCGCTCGTTGTTGTAGATACGCCGATCTGAAAAATGCTCTGCACAACGCAGAACAAGGTCCTCGTTAGCGTTATTGCCAGTCCGCGTCCATCGTGCCCACAGAATACGAACCGGTGAGGTGCTTCTTGTATATTGGTGGTCTCAGTTGACGTCACACCTCGACTACCAGGTGGTGTCGCTAGAAGAGCCAGGTCGCCAGAAAATAACCATGCTGTCACATGGTCAACAGTGTGATACGGACGAAGTTGATAAACGCCGACGATATCGCTTCTATCCCCGCACATGTAGGCGTTCGTTGCTGTAGATACGCCGATCTGGAAAATGCCCTGCAGAACGCAGAACAAGGTCCTCGTAGGCGTCATTGCCAGTCCGCGTCCATCGTGTCCACAGAACACGAACCGGTGAGGTGCTTCTTTTATAGTGGTGTTCTTGGGTGACGTCATACCGCGCCTACCAGGTGGTGTCGCTAGAAGAGCCAGGTCCCGAGAACATAACAATGCTGTCATCTGGTCAACAGTGTATTCCGGACGAAGTTATAAACGCCGACGATATCGCTTCTATCCCCGCACTTGTAGGCGCTCGTTGCTGTAGATGCGTCGATCTGGAAAATGCCCTGCATAACGCAGTACAAGGTCCTCGTTAGCATCATTGCCAGTCCGGCTCCATCGTGCCCACAGAATACGAACCGGTGAGGTGCTTCTTGTATATTGGTGGTCTCAGTTGACGTCACACCGCGACTACCAGGCAGTGTCGCTAGAACAGCCAGGTCCCGAGAATACAACAATGCTGTCATCTGGTCAACTGTGTATTCCGGACGAAGTTGATAAACGCCGACGATATCGCTTCTATCCCCGCACGTGTAGACGCTCGTTGCTGTAGATGCGCTGATCTGGAAAATGTCCTGCAGAACGCAGAACAAGGTCCTCGTAGGCGTCATTGCCAGCAAACGTCCATCGTGTCCACAGAAGACGAACCGGTGAGGTGCTTCTTGTATATTGGTGGTCTCAGGTGACGTCACACCGCGACTACCAGGTGGTGTCGCTAGAGGAGCCAGGTCGCCAGAAAATAACCATGCTGTCATCAGGTCAACAGTGTAATCCGGAAGAAGTTGATAAACGCCGACGATATCGCTTCAATCCCCGCACGTGTAGACGCTCGTTGTTGTAGACGCGCCGATCAAGAAAATGCCGTGCATAACGCACAACAAGGTCCTCGTAGGCGTCATTGCCAGTCAGCGTCCATCGTGCCCACAGAATATGAACCGGTGAGGTGCTTGTTTTATAGTGGTGCTCTCAGGTGACGTCACACCGCGACTTCCAGGTATTGCCGCTAGAAGAGGCAGGTCCCGAGAATATACCAATGCTGTCATCTGGTCAACAGTGTAATCCGGACGAAGTTGATAAACGCCGACGATATCTCTTCTATACCCGCACGTGTAGGCGCTCGTTGCTGTAGATACGCCGATCTGGAAAATGCCCTGCATAACGCAGAACAAGGTCCTCGTTAGCGCCATTGACAGTCCGCGTCCATCGTACCCACAGAATACGAACCGATGAGGTGCTTCTTGTATATTGGTGGTCTCAGGTGACGTCACACCGCGACTACCAGGTGGTCTCGCTAGAAGAGCCAGGTGCCTAGATTATAACAATGCTGCCATCTGGTCAACAGTGTAATCCGGACGAAGTTGATAAACGCCGACGATATCGCTTCTATCCCCGCACGTGTAGGCGCTCGTTGATGTAGATGCGCCGATCTGGAAAATGCCCTGCATAACGCAGAACAAGGTCCTCGTTAGCGTCATTGCCAGTCCGCGTCCATCGTGCCCACAGAATACGAACCGGTGACGTGCTTCTTGTATATTGGTGGCCTCAGGTGACGTCACACTGCGACTACCAGGTGGTGTCGCTAGAAGAGCCAGGTCGCCAGAAAATAACCATGCTGTCATGTGGTCAACAGTGTAATCCGGACGAAGTTGATAAACGCCGACGATATCGCTTCTATCCCCGCACATGTACGCGCTCGTCGCTGTAGATACGCCGATCTGGAAAATCTTCTGCAGAACGCAGAACAAGGTCCTCGTTAGCGTTATTGCCAGTCCGCGTCCATTGTGCCCACAGAATACGAACCGGTGAGGTGCTTCTTGTATTTTGGTGCTCTCAGGTGACGCCACACCGCGACTTCCAGGTATTGTCGCTAGAAGAGTCAGGTCGCCAGAAAATAACCATGCTGTCATCTGGTCAACAGTGTAATCCGGACGAAGTTGATAAACGCCGACGATATCGCTTCTATCCCCGCACATGTAGGCGCTCGTTGTTGTAGATACGCCGATCTGAAAAATGCTCTGCACAACGCAGAACAAGGTCCTCGTTAGCGTTATTGCCAGTCCGCGTCCATCGTGCCCACAGAATACGAACCGGTGAGGTGCTTCTTGTATATTGGTGGTCTCAGTTGACGTCACACCTCGACTACCAGGTGGTGTCGCTAGAAGAGCCAGGTCGCCAGAAAATAACCATGCTGTCACATGGTCAACAGTGTGATACGGACGAAGTTGATAAACGCCGACGATATCGCTTCTATCCCCGCACATGTAGGCGTTCGTTGCTGTAGATACGCCGATCTGGAAAATGCCCTGCAGAACGCAGAACAAGGTCCTCGTAGGCGTCATTGCCAGTCCGCGTCCATCGTGTCCACAGAACACGAACCGGTGAGGTGCTTCTTTTATAGTGGTGTTCCTGGGTGACGTCATACCGCGCCTACCAGGTGGTGTCGCTAGAAGAGCCAGGTCCCGAGAACATAACAATGCTGTCATCTGGTCAACAGTGTATTCCGGACGAAGTTATAAACGCCGACGATATCGCTTCTATCCCCGCACTTGTAGGCGCTCGTTGCTGTAGATGCGTCGATCTGGAAAATGCCCTGCATAACGCAGTACAAGGTCCTCGTTAGCATCATTGCCAGTCCGGCTCCATCGTGCCCACAGAATACGAACCGGTGAGGTGCTTCTTGTATATTGGTGGTCTCCGTTGACGTCACACCGCGACTACCAGGCAGTGTCGCTAGAACAGCCAGGTCCCGAGAATACAACAATGCTGTCATCTGGTCAACTGTGTATTCCGGACGAAGTTGATAAACGCCGACGATATCGCTTCTATCCCCGCACGTGTAGACGCTCGTTGCTGTAGATGCGCTGATCTGGAAAATGTCCTGCAGAACGCAGAACAAGGTCCTCGTAGGCGTCATTGCCAGCCCACGTCCATCGTGTCCACAGAAGACGAACCGGTGAGGTGCTTCTTGTATATTGGTGGTCTCAGGTGACGTCACACCGCGACTACCAGGTGGTGTCGCTAGAGGAGCCAGGTCGCCAGAAAATAACCATGCTGTCATCAGGTCAACAGTGTAATCCGGAAGAAGTTGATAAACGCCGACGATATCGCTTCAATCCCCGCACGTGTAGACGCTCGTTGTTGTAGACGCGCCGATCAAGAAAATGCCGTGCATAACGCACAACAAGGTCCTCGTAGGCGTCATTGCCAGTCAGCGTCCATCGTGCCCACAGAATATGAACCGGTGAGGTGCTTGTTTTATAGTGGTGCTCTCAGGTGACGTCACACCGCGACTTCCAGGTATTGTCGCTAGAAGAGGCAGGTCCCGAGAATATAACAATGCTGTCATCTAGTCAACAGTGTAATCCGGACGAAGTTGATAAACGCCGACGATATCTCTTCTATACCCGCACGTGTAGGCGCTCGTTGCTGTAGATACGCCGATCTGGAAAAAGCCCTGCATAACGCAGAACAAGGTCCTCGTTAGCGCCATTGACAGTCCGCGTCCATCGTACCCACAGAATACGAACCGATGAGGTGCTTCTTGTATATTGGTGGTCTCAGGTGACGTCACACCGCGACTACCAGGTGGTCTCGCTAGAAGAGCCAGGTGCCTAGATTATAACAATGCTGCCATCTGGTCAACAGTGTAATCCGGACGAAGTTGATAAACGCCGACGATATCGCTTCTATCCCCGCACGTGTAGGCGCTCGTTGATGTAGATGCGCCGATCTGGAAAATGCCCTGCATAACGCAGAACAAGGTCCTCGTTAGCGTCATTGCCAGTCCGCGTCCATCGTGCCCACAGAATACGAACCGGTGACGTGCTTCTTGTATATTGGTGGCCTCAGGTGACGTCACACTGCGACTACCAGGTGGTGTCGCTAGAAGAGCCAGGTCGCCAGAAAATAACCATGCTGTCATGTGGTCAACAGTGTAATCCGGACGAAGTTGATAAACGCCGACGATATCGCTTCTATCCCCGCACATGTACGCGCTCGTCGCTGTAGATACGCCGATCTGGAAAATCTTCTGCAGAACGCAGAACAAGGTCCTCGTTAGCGTTATTGCCAGTCCGCGTCCATTGTGCCCACAGAATACGAACCGGTGAGGTGCTTCTTCTATATTGGTGGTCTCAGTTGACGTCACACCGCGACCACCAGGCAGTGTCGCTAGAAGAGCCAGGTCCCGAAAATACAACAATGCTGTCATCTGGTCAACAGTGTAATCCGGACGAAGTTGATAAACGCCGACGATATCGCTTCTATCCCCGCACGTGTAGACGCTCGTTGCTGTAGATGCGCTGATCTGGAAAATGTCCTGCAGAACGCAGAACAAGGTCCTCGTTGGCGTCATAGCAGCCCACGTCCATCGTGTCCACAGAAGACGAACCGGTGAGGTGCTTCTTGTATATTGGTGGTCTCAGGTGACGTCACACAGCGACTACCAGGTGGCGTCGCTAGAAGGGCCAGGTACCAAAAAAATAACAATGCTGTCATCTGGTCAACAGTGTAATCCGGACGAAGTTGATAAACGCCGATGATATCGCTTCTATACCTGCACGTGTAGGCGCTCGTTGCTGGAGATGCGCCGATCACGAAATTGCCCTGCAGAACGCAGAACAAGGTACTCGTAGGCGTCATTGCCAGTCCGCGTCCATCGTGCCCAGAGAATACGAACCGGTGAGGTGCTTCTTGTATATTGGTGGTCTCAGGTGACGTCACACCGCGACTACCAGGTGGTGCCGCTAGAAGAGCCAGGTCCCGAGAATAGAACAATGCTGTCATCTGGTCAACAGTGTAATCCGGACGAAGTTGATAAACGCCGACGATATCGCTTCTATCCCCGCACGTGTAGGCGCTCGTTGCTGTAAATGCGCCGATCTGGAAAATGCCCTGCATAACGCAGAACAAGGTCCTCGTTAGCGCCATTGGCAGTCCGCGTCCATTGTACCCACAGAATACGAACCGATGAGGTGCTTCTTATATATTGGTGGTCTCAGGTGACGTCACACGGCGACTACCAGGTGATGTCGCTAGAAGAGCGAGGTCCCGAGAAAATAACAATGTTGTCTTCTGGTCAACAGGGTGATCCGGACGAATTGTATAAACTCCGACGATATCGCTTCTATCCCCGCACGTGTAGCCGCTCGTTGCTGTAGATGCGCCGATCTGGAAGATGCCCTGCAGAACGCAGAACAAGGTCCTCGTAGGCGTCATTGCCAGTCCGCGTCCATCGTGTCCGCAGAAGACGAACCGGAGAGATGATTATTTTATAGTGGTGTTCTTGGGTGACGTCACACCGCGACTACCAGGTGGTGCCGCTAGATGGGCCAGGTCCCAAGAAAATAACAATGCTGTCATCTGGTCAACAGTGTAATCCGGACGACGTTGATAAACGACGACGATATCGCTTCTATCCCTGCACGTCTAGGCGCTCGTTGGTGGAGATGCGCCGATCAGGAAATTGCCCTTCAGAACGCAGAACAAGGTCCTCGTTAGCGTCATTGCCAGTCCGCGTCCATCGTGCCCACACAATACGAACCGGTGACGTGCTTCTTGTATATTGGTGGTCTCAAGTGACGTCACTCCGCGACTTCCAGGTATTGTCGCTAGAATAGTCAGGTCGCCAGAAAATAACCATGCTGTCATATGGTCAACAGTGTAATCCGGACGAAGTTCATAAACACCAACGATATCGCTTCTATCCCCGCACGTGTAGCCGCTCGTTGCTGTAGATGCGCCGATCTGGAAAATGCCCTGCAGAACGCAGAACAAGGTCCTCGTAGGCGTCATTGCCAGTCCGCGTCCATCGTGCCCACATAATACGAACCGGTGAGGTGCTTCCTTTATAGCGGTGTTCTTGGGTGACGTCACATCGCGACTACCAGGTGGTGTCGCTAGAAGAGCCAGGTCTCCAGAAAATAACCATGCTGTCATGTGGTCAACAGTGTAATCCGGACGAAGTTGATAAACGCCGACGATATCGCTTCTATTCCCGCACGTGTAGGCGCTCGTTGCTGTAGATACGCCGATCTGGAAAAATCCCTGAAGAACGCAGAACAAGGTCCTCTTTAGCGGTATTGCCACTCCGCGTCCATCGTGCCCACAGAATACAAACCGGTGAGGTGCTTCTTGTATTTTGGTGCTCTCAGGTGACGCCACACCGCGACTTCCAGGTATTGTCGCTAGAAGAGTCAGGTCGCCAGAAAATAACCATGCTGTCATCTGGTCAACAGTGTAATCCGGACGAAGTTGATAAACGCCGACGATATCGCTTCTATCCCCGCACATGTAGGCGCTCGTTGTTGTAGATACGCCGATCTGAAAAATGCTCTGCACAACGCAGAACAAGGTCCTCGTTAGCGTTATTGCCAGTCCGCGTCCATCGTGCCCACAGAATACGAACCGGTGAGGTGCTTCTTGTATATTGGTGGTCTCAGTTGACGTCACACCTCGACTACCAGGTGGTGTCGCTAGAAGAGCCAGGTCGCCAGAAAATAACCATGCTGTCACATGGTCAACAGTGTGATACGGACGAAGTTGATAAACGCCGACGATATCGCTTCTATCCCCGCACATGTAGGCGTTCGTTGCTGTAGATACGCCGATCTGGAAAATGCCCTGCAGAACGCAGAACAAGGTCCTCGTAGGCGTCATTGCCAGTCCGCGTCCATCGTGTCCACAGAACACGAACCGGTGAGGTGCTTCTTTTATAGTGGTGTTCTTGGGTGACGTCATACCGCGCCTACCAGGTGGTGTCGCTAGAAGAGCCAGGTCCCGAGAACATAACAATGCTGTCATCTGGTCAACAGTGTATTCCGGACGAAGTTATAAACGCCGACGATATCGCTTCTATCCCCGCACTTGTAGGCGCTCGTTGCTGTAGATGCGTCGATCTGGAAAATGCCCTGCATAACGCAGTACAAGGTCCTCGTTAGCATCATTGCCAGTCCGGCTCCATCGTGCCCACAGAATACGAACCGGTGAGGTGCTTCTTGTATATTGGTGGTCTCAGTTGACGTCACACCGCGACTACCAGGCAGTGTCGCTAGAACAGCCAGGTCCCGAGAATACAACAATGCTGTCATCTGGTCAACTGTGTATTCCGGACGAAGTTGATAAACGCCGACGATATCGCTTCTATCCCCGCACGTGTAGACGCTCGTTGCTGTAGATGCGCTGATCTGGAAAATGTCCTGCAGAACGCAGAACAAGGTCCTCGTAGGCGTCATTGCCAGCCCACGTCCATCGTGTCCACAGAAGACGAACCGGTGAGGTGCTTCTTGTATATTGGTGGTCTCAGGTGACGTCACACCGCGACTACCAGGTGGTGTCGCTAGAGGAGCCAGGTCGCCAGAAAATAACCATGCTGTCATCAGGTCAACAGTGTAATCCGGAAGAAGTTGATAAACGCCGACGATATCGCTTCAATCCCCGCACGTGTAGACGCTCGTTGTTGTAGACTCGCCGATCAAGAAAATGCCGTGCATAACGCACAACAAGGTCCTCGTAGGCGTCATTGCCAGTCAGCGTCCATCGTGCCCACAGAATATGAACCGGTGAGGTGCTTGTTTTATAGTGGTGCTCTCAGGTGACGTCACACCGCGACTTCCAGGTATTGCCGCTAGAAGAGGCAGGTCCCGAGAATATACCAATGCTGTCATCTGGTCAACAGTGTAATCCGGACGAAGTTGATAAACGCCGACGATATCTCTTCTATACCCGCACGTGTAGGCGCTCGTTGCTGTAGATACGCCGATCTGGAAAATGCCCTGCATAACGCAGAACAAGGTCCTCGTTAGCGCCATTGACAGTCCGCGTCCATCGTACCCACAGAATACGAACCGATGAGGTGCTTCTTGTATATTGGTGGTCTCAGGTGACGTCACACCGCGACTACCAGGTGGTCTCGCTAGAAGAGCCAGGTGCCTAGATTATAACAATGCTGCCATCTGGTCAACAGTGTAATCCGGACGAAGTTGATAAACGCCGACGATATCGCTTCTATCCCCGCACGTGTAGGCGCTCGTTGATGTAGATGCGCCGATCTGGAAAATGCCCTGCATAACGCAGAACAAGGTCCTCGTTAGCGTCATTGCCAGTCCGCGTCCATCGTGCCCACAGAATACGAACCGGTGACGTGCTTCTTGTATATTGGTGGCCTCAGGTGACGTCACACTGCGACTACCAGGTGGTGTCGCTAGAAGAGCCAGGTCGCCAGAAAATAACCATGCTGTCATGTGGTCAACAGTGTAATCCGGACGAAGTTGATAAACGCCGACGATATCGCTTCTATCCCCGCACATGTACGCGCTCGTCGCTGTAGATACGCCGATCTGGAAAATCTTCTGCAGAACGCAGAACAAGGTCCTCGTTAGCGTTATTGCCAGTCCGCGTCCATTGTGCCCACAGAATACGAACCGGTGAGGTGCTTCTTGTATTTTGGTGCTCTCAGGTGACGCCACACCGCGACTTCCAGGTATTGTCGCTAGAAGAGTCAGGTCGCCAGAAAATAACCATGCTGTCATCTGGTCAACAGTGTAATCCGGACGAAGTTGATAAACGCCGACGATATCGCTTCTATCCCCGCACATGTAGGCGCTCGTTGTTGTAGATACGCCGATCTGAAAAATGCTCTGCACAACGCAGAACAAGGTCCTCGTTAGCGTTATTGCCAGTCCGCGTCCATCGTGCCCACAGAATACGAACCGGTGAGGTGCTTCTTGTATATTGGTGGTCTCAGTTGACGTCACACCTCGACTACCAGGTGGTGTCGCTAGAAGAGCCAGGTCGCCAGAAAATAACCATGCTGTCACATGGTCAACAGTGTGATACGGACGAAGTTGATAAACGCCGACGATATCGCTTCTATCCCCGCACATGTAGGCGTTCGTTGCTGTAGATACGCCGATCTGGAAAATGCCCTGCAGAACGCAGAACAAGGTCCTCGTAGGCGTCATTGCCAGTCCGCGTCCATCGTGTCCACAGAACACGAACCGGTGAGGTGCTTCTTTTATAGTGGTGTTCTTGGGTGACGTCATACCGCGCCTACCAGGTGGTGTCGCTAGAAGAGCCAGGTCCCGAGAACATAACAATGCTGTCATCTGGTCAACAGTGTATTCCGGACGAAGTTATAAACGCCGACGATATCGCTTCTATCCCCGCACTTGTAGGCGCTCGTTGCTGTAGATGCGTCGATCTGGAAAATGCCCTGCATAACGCAGTACAAGGTCCTCGTTAGCATCATTGCCAGTCCGGCTCCATCGTGCCCACAGAATACGAACCGGTGAGGTGCTTCTTGTATATTGGTGGTCTCAGTTGACGTCACACCGCGACTACCAGGCAGTGTCGCTAGAACAGCCAGGTCCCGAGAATACAACAATGCTGTCATCTGGTCAACTGTGTATTCCGGACGAAGTTGATAAACGCCGACGATATCGCTTCTATCCCCGCACGTGTAGACGCTCGTTGCTGTAGATGCGCTGATCTGGAAAATGTCCTGCAGAACGCAGAACAAGGTCCTCGTAGGCGTCATTGCCAGCCCACGTCCATCGTGTCCACAGAAGACGAACCGGTGAGGTGCTTCTTGTATATTGGTGGTCTCAGGTGACGTCACACCGCGACTACCAGGTGGTGTCGCTAGAGGAGCCAGGTCGCCAGAAAATAACCATGCTGTCATCAGGTCAACAGTGTAATCCGGAAGAAGTTGATAAACGCCGACGATATCGCTTCAATCCCCGCACGTGTAGACGCTCGTTGTTGTAGACGCGCCGATCAAGAAAATGCCGTGCATAACGCACAACAAGGTCCTCGTAGGCGTCATTGCCAGTCAGCGTCCATCGTGCCCACAGAATATGAACCGGTGAGGTGCTTGTTTTATAGTGGTGCTCTCAGGTGACGTCACACCGCGACTTCCAGGTATTGTCGCTAGAAGAGGCAGGTCCCGAGAATATAACAATGCTGTCATCTGGTCAACAGTGTAATCCGGACGAAGTTGATAAACGCCGACGATATCTCTTCTATACCCGCACGTGTAGGCGCTCGTTGCTGTAGATACGCCGATCTGGAAAATGCCCTGCATAACGCAGAACAAGGTCCTCGTTAGCGCCATTGACAGTCCGCGTCCATCGTACCCACAGAATACGAACCGATGAGGTGCTTCTTGTATATTGGTGGTCTCAGGTGACGTCACACCGCGACTACCAGGTGGTCTCGCTAGAAGAGCCAGGTGCCTAGATTATAACAATGCTGCCATCTGGTCAACAGTGTAATCCGGACGAAGTTGATAAACGCCGACGATATCGCTTCTATCCCCGCACGTGTAGGCGCTCGTTGATGTAGATGCGCCGATCTGGAAAATGCCCTGCATAACGCAGAACAAGGTCCTCGTTAGCGTCATTGCCAGTCCGCGTCCATCGTGCCCACAGAATACGAACCGGTGACGTGCTTCTTGTATATTGGTGGCCTCAGGTGACGTCACACTGCGACTACCAGGTGGTGTCGCTAGAAGAGCCAGGTCGCCAGAAAATAACCATGCTGTCATGTGGTCAACAGTGTAATCCGGACGAAGTTGATAAACGCCGACGATATCGCTTCTATCCCCGCACGTGTAGGCGCTCGTTGATGTAGATGCGCCGATCAAGAAAATGCCGTGCATAACGCACAACAAGGTCCTCGTAGGCGTCATTGCCAGTCAGCGTCCATCGTGCCCACAGAATATGAACCGGTGAGGTGCTTGTTTTATAGTGGTGCTCTCAGGTGACGTCACACCGCGACTTCCAGGTATTGTCGCTAGAAGAGGCAGGTCCCGAGAATATAACAATGCTGTCATCTGGTCAACAGTGTAATCCGGACGAAGTTGATAAACGCCGACGATATCTCTTCTATACCCGCACGTGTAGGCGCTCGTTGCTGTAGATACGCCGATCTGGAAAATGCCCTGCATAACGCAGAACAAGGTCCTCGTTAGCGCCATTGACAGTCCGCGTCCATCGTACCCACAGAATACGAACCGATGAGGTGCTTCTTGTATATTGGTGGTCTCAGGTGACGTCACACCGCGACTACCAGGTGGTCTCGCTAGAAGAGCCAGGTGCCTAGATTATAACAATGCTGCCATCTGGTCAACAGTGTAATCCGGACGAAGTTGATAAACGCCGACGATATCGCTTCTATCCCCGCACGTGTAGGCGCTCGTTGATGTAGATGCGCCGATCTGGAAAATGCCCTGCATAACGCAGAACAAGGTCCTCGTTAGCGTCATTGCCAGTCCGCGTCCATCGTGCCCACAGAATACGAACCGATGAGGTGCTTCTTGTATATTGGTGGTCTCAGGTGACGTCACACCGCGACTACCAGGTGGTCTCGCTAGAAGAGCCAGGTGCCTAGATTATAACAATGCTGCCATCTGGTCAACAGTGTAATCCGGACGAAGTTGATAAACGCCGACGATATCGCTTCTATCCCCGCACGTGTAGGCGCTCGTTGATGTAGATGCGCCGATCTGGAAAATGCCCTGCATAACGCAGAACAAGGTCCTCGTTAGCGTTATTGCCAGTCCGCGTCCATTGTGCCCACAGAATACGAACCGGTGAGGTGCTTCTTCTATATTGGTGGTCTCAGTTGACGTCACACCGCGACCACCAGGCAGTGTCGCTAGAAGAGCCAGGTCCCGAAAATACAACAATGCTGTCATCTGGTCAACAGTGTAATCCGGACGAAGTTGATAAACGCCGACGATATCGCTTCTATCCCCGCACGTGTAGACGCTCGTTGCTGTAGATGCGCTGATCTGGAAAATGTCCTGCAGAACGCGGAACAAGGTCCTCGTTGGCGTCATTGCCAGCCCACGTCCATCGTGTCCACAGAAGACGAACCGGTGAGGTGCTTCTTGTATATTGGTGGTCTCAGGTGACGTCACACAGCGACTATCAGGTGGTGTCGCTAGAAGAGCCAGGTCGCCAGAAAATAACCATGCTGTCATCTGGTCAACAGTGTAATCCGGAAGAAGTTTATAAACGCCGACGATATCGCTTCTACCCCGCACGTGTAGGCGCTCGTTGCTGTAGATGCGCCGATCAGGAAAATGCCCTGCATAACGCAGAACAAGGTCCTCGTTAGCGTCATTGTCAGTCCGGGTCCATCGTGCCCACAGAATACGAACCGATGAGGTGATTCTTATATATTGGTGGTCTCAGGTAACGACACACCGTGACTACCAGGTGGTGTCCCTAGAAGAGCCAGGTCCCGAGAAAATAACTTTGTTGTCATCTGGTCAACAGTGTAATCCGGACGAAGTTGCTAAACGCCGAAGATATCGCTTCTTTCCCCGCACGTGTAGGCGCTCGTTGCTGTAGATGCGCCGATCAGGAAAATGCCCTGCAGAACGCAGAACAAGGTCCTCGTTAGCGTCATTGCCAGTCCGCGTCCATCGTGCCCACAGAATACGAACCGGTGACGTGCTTCTTGTATATTGGTGGTCTCAAGTGACGTCACACCTCGACTACCAGGTGGTGTCTCTAGAAGGGCCAGGTCCCAATAAAATAACAATGCTGTCATCTGGTCAACAGTGTAATCCGGACGAAGTTGATAAACGCCGACGGTATCGCTTCTATCCCTGCACGTGTAGGCGCTCGTTGCTCTGAGATGCACCGATCATGAAAATGCCCTGCAGAACGCAGAAAAAGGTCCTCGTAGGCGTCATTGCCAGTCCGCGTCCATCGTGTCCGCTGAAGACGAACCTGTGAGGTGATTGTTTTATAGTGATGTTCTTGGGTGACCTCACACCGCGACTACTTGGTGGTGTCGCTAGAAGAGCCAGGTCGCCAGAAAATAACCATGGTGTCATCTGGTCAACTGTAATCCGGACAAAGTTGATAAATGCCGACGATTTCGCTTCTATCCCAGCATGTGTAGGGTGCTATAGATGCGCCTATCAGGAAAATGCCCTGCAGAACGCAGAACAAGGTCCTCGTTAGCGTCATTGCCAGTCCGCGTCCATCGTTCCCACAGAATACGAACCGGTGACGTGCTTCTTGTATATTGGTGGTCTCAAGTGACGTCACACCGCGACTACCAGGTGGCGTCGCTAGAAGGGCCAGGTACCAAAAAAATAACAATGCTGTCATCTGGTCAACAGTGTAATCCGGACGAAGTTGATAAACGCCGATGATATCGCTTCTATACCTGCACGTGTAGGCGCTCGTTGCTGGAGATGCGCCGATCAGGAAATTGCCTTGCAGAATGCAGAACAAGGTCCTCGTAGGCGTCATTGCCAGCCCGCGTCCATCGTGTCCGCAGAAGACGAACCGGTGAGGTGATTGTTTTATAGTGGTGTTCTTGGGTGACGTCACACCGCGACTACCAGGTGGTGTCGCTAGAAGAGCCAGGTCGCCAGAAAATGACCATGACCATGGTCAACTTTAATCCGGACGAAGTTGATAAACGCCGAAGATATCGCTTCTATCCAAGCATGTGTAGGCGCTCGTTGGTGTAGATGCGCCGATCAGGAAAATGCCCTGCAGAACGCAGAACAATGTCCTCGTTAGCATCATTGCCAGTCCGCGTCCATCGTGCTTACAGAATACGATCCGCTGACGTGCTTCTTCTATATTGGTGGTCTCAGGTGACGTCACACCGCGACTACCAGTTGGTGTCGCTAGAAGGGCCAGGTCCTGAGAATATAACAATGCTGTCATCTGGTCAACAGTGTAATCCGGACGAAGTTGATAACGCCGACGATATCGCTTCTATTCCCGCACGTGTAGGCGCTCGCTGCTGTAGATACGCCGATCTAGAAAATGCCCTGCAGAACGCAGAACAAGGTCCTTGTTAGCGTTATTGCCAGTCCGCGTCCATCGTGCCCACAGAATACGAACCGGTGAGGTGCTTCTTGTATATATATTGGTAGTCTCAGGTGACGTCACACCGCGACTACCAGGTGGTGTCGCTAGAAGAGCCAGGTCGCCAGAAAATGACCACGCTGTCATCTGGTCAACTGTAATCCGGACGAAGTTCATAAACGCCGACGATATCGCTTCTATCCCCGCACGTGTACGCGCTCGTTGCTGTAGATGCGCCGATCAGGAAAATGTCCTTCAGAACGCAGAAAAAGTCCTCGTATGTGCCATTGCCAGTCCGGGTCCATCGTGTTCACAGAAGACGAACCGGTGAGGTGCTTCTTATATAGTGGTGTTCTTGGGGGACGTCACACCGCGACTACCATGTGGTGTCGCTAGAAGAGCCAGGTCGCCAGAAAATAACCATGCTGTCATCTGGTCAACAGTGTAATCCGGACGAAATTGATAACGCCGACGATATCGCTTCTATCCCCGCACGTGTAGGCGGTCGTTGCTGTTGATGCGCCGATCAGGAAAATGCCCTGCAGAACGCAGAACAAGGTTCTCGTAGGCGTCATTGCCAGTCCGCGTCCATCGTGTCCGCAGAAGAAGAACCGGTGAGGTGATTGTTTTATAGTGGTGTTCTTGGGTGACGTTACACCGCGACTGCCAGGTGGTGCCGCTAGAAGAGCCAGGTCGCCAGAAAATAACCATGCTGTCATCTGGTCAACTGTAATCTGGACGAAGTTGATAAACGCCGACGATATCGCTTCTATCCCAGCATGTGTAGGCGCTCGTTGCTGTAGATGCGCCGATCAGGAAAATGCCCTGCAGAACGCAGAACAAGGTCCTCGTTAGCGTCATTGCCAGTCCCCGTCCACGTGCCCACAGACTACGAACTGGTGAGGTGCTTGTTTTATAGTGGTGCTCTCAGGTGACGTCACACCGCGACTTCCAGGTATTGTCGCCAGAAGAGTCAGGTCGCCAGAAAATAACCATGCTGTCATCTGGTCAACAGTGTAAGAAGTTGATAAATGCCGACGATATCGCTTCTATCCCCTCACGTGTAGGCGCTCGTTGCTGTAGACGTGCCGAACTGGAAAATTTCCTGCATAACGCAGAACAAGGTCCTCGTTAGCGTCATTGCCAGTCCGCCTCCATCGTACCCACAGAATACGAACCGATGAGGTTCTTCTTATATATTGGTGGTCTCAGATGACGTCACACCGCTACTACCAGGTGGTGTCGCTAGAAGAGCGAGGTCCCGAGAAAATATCAATGTTGTCATCTGGTCAACAGTGTGATCCGGACGAAGTTGCTAAACGCCGACGATATCGCTTCTGTCCCCGCACGTGTAGGCACTCGTTGCTGTAGATGCGCCGAGCAGGAAATTGCCCTGCAGAACGCAGAACAAGGTCCTCGTAGGCGTCATTGCCAGTCCGCGTCCATCGTGCCTACAGAATACGAACCGGTGAGGTGCTTCCTGTATATTGGTGGTCTCAGGTGATGTCACACCGCGACTACCAGGTGGTGTCGCTAGAAGAGCCAGTTCCCGAGAATATAACAATGCTGTCATCTGGTCAACAGTGTAATCCGGACGAAGTTGCTAAACGCCGAAGATATCGCTTCTTTCCCCGCACGTGTAGGCGCTCGTTGCTGTAGATACGCCGATCTGGAAAATGCCCTGCATAACGCAGAACAAGGTCCTCGTTAGCGCCATTGACAGTCCGCGTCCATCGTACCCACAGAATACGAACCGATGAGGTGCTTCTTGTATATTGGTGGTCTCAGGTGACGTCACACCGCGACTACCAGGTGGTCTCGCTAGAAGAGCCAGGTGCCTAGATTATAACAATGCTGCCATCTGGTCAACAGTGTAATCCGGACGAAGTTGATAAACGCCGACGATATCGCTTCTATCCCCGCACGTGTAGGCGCTCGTTGATGTAGATGCGCCGATCTGGAAAATGCCCTGCATAACGCAGAACAAGGTCCTCGTTAGCGTCATTGCCAGTCCGCGTCCATCGTGCCCACAGAATACGAACCGGTGACGTGCTTCTTGTATATTGGTGGCCTCAGGTGACGTCACACTGCGACTACCAGGTGGTGTCGCTAGAAGAGCCAGGTCGCCAGAAAATAACCATGCTGTCATGTGGTCAACAGTGTAATCCGGACGAAGTTGATAAACGCCGACGATATCGCTTCTATCCCCGCACATGTACGCGCTCGTCGCTGTAGATACGCCGATCTGGAAAATCTTCTGCAGAACGCAGAACAAGGTCCTCGTTAGCGTTATTGCCAGTCCGCGTCCATTGTGCCCACAGAATACGAACCGGTGAGGTGCTTCTTGTATTTTGGTGCTCTCAGGTGACGCCACACCGCGACTTCCAGGTATTGTCGCTAGAAGAGTCAGGTCGGCAGAAAATAACCATGCTGTCATCTCTTCAACAGTGTAATCCGGACGAAGTTGATAAACGCCGACGATATCGCTTCTATCCCCGCACATGTAGGCGCTCGTTGTTGTAGATACGCCGATCTGAAAAATGCTCTGCACAACGCAGAACAAGGTCCTCGTTAGCGTTATTGCCAGTCCGCGTCCATCGTGCCCACAGAATACGAACCGGTGAGGTGCTTCTTGTATATTGGTGGTCTCAGTTGACGTCACACCTCGACTACCAGGTGGTGTCGCTAGAAGAGCCAGGTCGCCAGAAAATAACCATGCTGTCACATGGTCAACAGTGTGATACGGACGAAGTTGATAAACGCCGACGATATCGCTTCTATCCCCGCACATGTAGGCGTTCGTTGCTGTAGATACGCCGATCTGGAAAATGCCCTGCAGAACGCAGAACAAGGTCCTCGTAGGCGTCATTGCCAGTCCGCGTCCATCGTGTCCACAGAACACGAACCGGTGAGGTGCTTCTTTTATAGTGGTGTTCTTGGGTGACGTCATACCGCGCCTACCAGGTGGTGTCGCTAGAAGAGCCAGGTCCCGAGAACATAACAATGCTGTCATCTGGTCAACAGTGTATTCCGGACGAAGTTATAAACGCCGACGATATCGCTTCTATCCCCGCACTTGTAGGCGCTCGTTGCTGTAGATGCGTCGATCTGGAAAATGCCCTGCATAACGCAGTACAAGGTCCTCGTTAGCATCATTGCCAGTCCGGCTCCATCGTGCCCACAGAATACGAACCGGTGAGGTGCTTCTTGTATATTGGTGGTCTCAGTTGACGTCACACCGCGACTACCAGGCAGTGTCGCTAGAACAGCCAGGTCCCGAGAATACAACAATGCTGTCATCTGGTCAACTGTGTATTCCGGACGAAGTTGATAAACGCCGACGATATCGCTTCTATCCCCGCACGTGTAGACGCTCGTTGCTGTAGATGCGCTGATCTGGAAAATGTCCTGCAGAACGCAGAACAAGGTCCTCGTAGGCGTCATTGCCAGCCC
This sequence comes from Amblyomma americanum, assembly GCF_052857255.1. NCBI lineage: Eukaryota > Metazoa > Arthropoda > Arachnida > Ixodida > Ixodidae > Amblyomma > Amblyomma americanum. The sequence continues at coordinate 177,398,920 of NC_135502.1, read as the reverse complement.
ACGTCCATCGTGTCCACAGAAGACGAACCGGTGAGGTGCTTCTTGTATATTGGTGGTCTCAGGTGACGTCACACCGCGACTACCAGGTGGTGTCGCTAGAGGAGCCAGGTCGCCAGAAAATAACCATGCTGTCATCAGGTCAACAGTGTAATCCGGAAGAAGTTGATAAACGCCGACGATATCGCTTCAATCCCCGCACGTGTAGACGCTCGTTGTTGTAGACGCGCCGATCAAGAAAATGCCGTGCATAACGCACAACAAGGTCCTCGTAGGCGTCATTGCCAGTCAGCGTCCATCGTGCCCACAGAATATGAACCGGTGAGGTGCTTGTTTTATAGTGGTGCTCTCAGGTGACGTCACACCGCGACTTCCAGGTATTGTCGCTAGAAGAGGCAGGTCCCGAGAATATAACAATGCTGTCATCTGGTCAACAGTGTAATCCGGACGAAGTTGATAAACGCCGACGATATCTCTTCTATACCCGCACGTGTAGGCGCTCGTTGCTGTAGATACGCCGATCTGGAAAATGCCCTGCATAACGCAGAACAAGGTCCTCGTTAGCGCCATTGACAGTCCGCGTCCATCGTACCCACAGAATACGAACCGATGAGGTGCTTCTTGTATATTGGTGGTCTCAGGTGACGTCACACCGCGACTACCAGGTGGTCTCGCTAGAAGAGCCAGGTGCCTAGATTATAACAATGCTGCCATCTGGTCAACAGTGTAATCCGGACGAAGTTGATAAACGCCGACGATATCGCTTCTATCCCCGCACGTGTAGGCGCTCGTTGATGTAGATGCGCCGATCTGGAAAATGCCCTGCATAACGCAGAACAAGGTCCTCGTTAGCGTCATTGCCAGTCCGCGTCCATCGTGCCCACAGAATACGAACCGGTGACGTGCTTCTTGTATATTGGTGGCCTCAGGTGACGTCACACTGCGACTACCAGGTGGTGTCGCTAGAAGAGCCAGGTCGCCAGAAAATAACCATGCTGTCATGTGGTCAACAGTGTAATCCGGACGAAGTTGATAAACGCCGACGATATCGCTTCTATCCCCGCACATGTACGCGCTCGTCGCTGTAGATACGCCGATCTGGAAAATCTTCTGCAGAACGCAGAACAAGGTCCTCGTTAGCGTTATTGCCAGTCCGCGTCCATTGTGCCCACAGAATACGAACCGGTGAGGTGCTTCTTCTATATTGGTGGTCTCAGTTGACGTCACACCGCGACCACCAGGCAGTGTCGCTAGAAGAGCCAGGTCCCGAAAATACAACAATGCTGTCATCTGGTCAACAGTGTAATCCGGACGAAGTTGATAAACGCCGACGATATCGCTTCTATCCCCGCACGTGTAGACGCTCGTTGCTGTAGATGCGCTGATCTGGAAAATGTCCTGCAGAACGCAGAACAAGGTCCTCGTTGGCGTCATTGCCAGCCCACGTCCATCGTGTCCACAGAAGACGAACCGGTGAGGTGCTTCTTGTATATTGGTGGTCTCAGGTGACGTCACACAGCGACTATCAGGTGGTGTCGCTAGAAGAGCCAGGTCGCCAGAAAATAACCATGCTGTCATCTGGTCAACAGTGTAATCCGGAAGAAGTTTATAAACGCCGACGATATCGCTTCTACCCCGCACGTGTAGGCGCTCGTTGCTGTAGATGCGCCGATCAGGAAAATGCCCTGCATAACGCAGAACAAGGTCCTCGTTAGCGTCATTGTCAGTCCGGGTCCATCGTGCCCACAGAATACGAACCGATGAGGTGATTCTTATATATTGGTGGTCTCAGGTAACGACACACCGTGACTACCAGGTGGTGTCCCTAGAAGAGCCAGGTCCCGAGAAAATAACTTTGTTGTCATCTGGTCAACAGTGTAATCCGGACGAAGTTGCTAAACGCCGAAGATATCGCTTCTTTCCCCGCACGTGTAGGCGCTCGTTGCTGTAGATGCGCCGATCAGGAAAATGCCCTGCAGAACGCAGAACAAGGTCCTCGTTAGCGTCATTGCCAGTCCGCGTCCATCGTGCCCACAGAATACGAACCGGTGACGTGCTTCTTGTATATTGGTGGTCTCAAGTGACGTCACACCTCGACTACCAGGTGGTGTCTCTAGAAGGGCCAGGTCCCAATAAAATAACAATGCTGTCATCTGGTCAACAGTGTAATCCGGACGAAGTTGATAAACGCCGACGGTATCGCTTCTATCCCTGCACGTGTAGGCGCTCGTTGCTCTGAGATGCACCGATCATGAAAATGCCCTGCAGAACGCAGAAAAAGGTCCTCGTAGGCGTCATTGCCAGTCCGCGTCCATCGTGTCCGCTGAAGACGAACCTGTGAGGTGATTGTTTTATAGTGATGTTCTTGGGTGACCTCACACCGCGACTACTTGGTGGTGTCGCTAGAAGAGCCAGGTCGCCAGAAAATAACCATGGTGTCATCTGGTCAACTGTAATCCGGACAAAGTTGATAAATGCCGACGATTTCGCTTCTATCCCAGCATGTGTAGGGTGCTATAGATGCGCCTATCAGGAAAATGCCCTGCAGAACGCAGAACAAGGTCCTCGTTAGCGTCATTGCCAGTCCGCGTCCATCGTTCCCACAGAATACGAACCGGTGACGTGCTTCTTGTATATTGGTGGTCTCAAGTGACGTCACACCGCGACTACCAGGTGGCGTCGCTAGAAGGGCCAGGTACCAAAAAAATAACAATGCTGTCATCTGGTCAACAGTGTAATCCGGACGAAGTTGATAAACGCCGATGATATCGCTTCTATACCTGCACGTGTAGGCGCTCGTTGCTGGAGATGCGCCGATCAGGAAATTGCCTTGCAGAATGCAGAACAAGGTCCTCGTAGGCGTCATTGCCAGCCCGCGTCCATCGTGTCCGCAGAAGACGAACCGGTGAGGTGATTGTTTTATAGTGGTGTTCTTGGGTGACGTCACACCGCGACTACCAGGTGGTGTCGCTAGAAGAGCCAGGTCGCCAGAAAATGACCATGACCATGGTCAACTTTAATCCGGACGAAGTTGATAAACGCCGAAGATATCGCTTCTATCCAAGCATGTGTAGGCGCTCGTTGGTGTAGATGCGCCGATCAGGAAAATGCCCTGCAGAACGCAGAACAATGTCCTCGTTAGCATCATTGCCAGTCCGCGTCCATCGTGCTTACAGAATACGATCCGCTGACGTGCTTCTTCTATATTGGTGGTCTCAGGTGACGTCACACCGCGACTACCAGTTGGTGTCGCTAGAAGGGCCAGGTCCTGAGAATATAACAATGCTGTCATCTGGTCAACAGTGTAATCCGGACGAAGTTGATAACGCCGACGATATCGCTTCTATTCCCGCACGTGTAGGCGCTCGCTGCTGTAGATACGCCGATCTAGAAAATGCCCTGCAGAACGCAGAACAAGGTCCTTGTTAGCGTTATTGCCAGTCCGCGTCCATCGTGCCCACAGAATACGAACCGGTGAGGTGCTTCTTGTATATATATTGGTAGTCTCAGGTGACGTCACACCCTGACTACCAGGTAGTGTCGCTAGAAGAGCCAGGTCCCGAGATTATAACAATGCTGTCATCTGGGGAACAGTGTAATTCGGACGAAGTTGATAAACGCCAATGATATCGCTTCTATACCCGCACGTGTAGACGCTCGTCGCTGTAGATGCGTCGATCTGGAAAATGTCCTGCAGAACGCAGAACAAGGTCCTCGTAGGCGTCATTGCCAGTCCGCGTCCGTCGTGTCCGCAGAAGACGAACCGGTGAGGTGAATGTTTTATAGTGGTGTTCTTAGGTGACGTCACACCGCGACTACCAGGTGGTGTCGCTAGAAGAGCCAGGTCGCCAGAAAATGACCACGCTGTCATCTGGTCAACTGTAATCCGGACGAAGTTCATAAACGCCGACGATATCGCTTCTATCCCCGCACGTGTACGCGCTCGTTGCTGTAGATGCGCCGATCAGGAAAATGTCCTTCAGAACGCAGAAAAAGTCCTCGTATGTGCCATTGCCAGTCCGGGTCCATCGTGTTCACAGAAGACGAACCGGTGAGGTGCTTCTTATATAGTGGTGTTCTTGGGGGACGTCACACCGCGACTACCATGTGGTGTCGCTAGAAGAGCCAGGTCGCCAGAAAATAACCATGCTGTCATCTGGTCAACAGTGTAATCCGGACGAAATTGATAACGCCGACGATATCGCTTCTATCCCCGCACGTGTAGGCGGTCGTTGCTGTTGATGCGCCGATCAGGAAAATGCCCTGCAGAACGCAGAACAAGGTTCTCGTAGGCGTCATTGCCAGTCCGCGTCCATCGTGTCCGCAGAAGAAGAACCGGTGAGGTGATTGTTTTATAGTGGTGTTCTTGGGTGACGTTACACCGCGACTGCCAGGTGGTGCCGCTAGAAGAGCCAGGTCGCCAGAAAATAACCATGCTGTCATCTGGTCAACTGTAATCTGGACGAAGTTGATAAACGCCGACGATATCGCTTCTATCCCAGCATGTGTAGGCGCTCGTTGCTGTAGATGCGCCGATCAGGAAAATGCCCTGCAGAACGCAGAACAAGGTCCTCGTTAGCGTCATTGCCAGTCCCCGTCCACGTGCCCACAGACTACGAACTGGTGAGGTGCTTGTTTTATAGTGGTGCTCTCAGGTGACGTCACACCGCGACTTCCAGGTATTGTCGCCAGAAGAGTCAGGTCGCCAGAAAATAGCCATGCTGTCATCTGGTCAACAGTGTAAGAAGTTGATAAATGCCGACGATATCGCTTCTATCCCCTCACGTGTAGGCGCTCGTTGCTGTAGACGTGCCGAACTGGAAAATTTCCTGCATAACGCAGAACAAGGTCCTCGTTAGCGTCATTGCCAGTCCGCCTCCATCGTACCCACAGAATACGAACCGATGAGGTTCTTCTTATATATTGGTGGTCTCAGATGACGTCACACCGCTACTACCAGGTGGTGTCGCTAGAAGAGCGAGGTCCCGAGAAAATATCAATGTTGTCATCTGGTCAACAGTGTGATCCGGACGAAGTTGCTAAACGCCGACGATATCGCTTCTGTCCCCGCACGTGTAGGCACTCGTTGCTGTAGATGCGCCGAGCAGGAAATTGCCCTGCAGAACGCAGAACAAGGTCCTCGTAGGCGTCATTGCCAGTCCGCGTCCATCGTGCCTACAGAATACGAACCGGTGAGGTGCTTCCTGTATATTGGTGGTCTCAGGTGATGTCACACCGCGACTACCAGGTGGTGTCGCTAGAAGAGCCAGTTCCCGAGAATATAACAATGCTGTCATCTGGTCAACAGTGTAATCCGGACGAAGTTGCTAAACGCCGAAGATATCGCTTCTTTCCCCGCACGTGTAGGCGCTCGTTGCTGTAGATGCACCGATAAGGAAAATGCCCTGCAGAACAGAGAACAAGGTCCTCGTTAGCGTTATTGCCAGTCCGCGTCCATCGTGCCCACAGAATACGAACCGGTGAGGTGCTTCTTGTATATTGGTGGTCTCAGGTGACGTAACACCCTGACTACCAGGTAGTGTCGCTAGAAGAGCCAGGTCCCGAGATTATAACAATGCTGTCATCTGGTCAACAGTGTAATCCGGACGAAATTGATAACGCCGACGATATCGCTTCTATCCCCGCACGTGTAGGCGGTCGTTGCTGTTGATGCGCCGATCAGGAAAATGCCCTGCAGAACGCAGAACAAGGTCCTCGTAGGCGTCATTGCCAGTCCGCGTCCATCGTGTCCGCAGAAGAAGAACCGGTGAGGTGATTGTTTTATAGTGGTGTTCTTGGGTGACGTTACACCGCGACTGCCAGGTGGTGCCGCTAGAAGAGCCAGGTCGCCAGAAAATAACCATGCTGTCATCTGGTCAACTGTAATCTGGACGAAGTTGATAAACGCCGACGATATCGCTTCTATCCCAGCATGTGTAGGCGCTCGTTGCTGTAGATGCGCCGATCAGGAAAATGCCCTGCAGAACGCAGAACAACGTCCTCGTTAGCGTCATTGCCAGTCCCCGTCCACGTGCCCACAGAATACGAACTGGTGAGGTGCTTGTTTTATTGTGGTGCTCTCAGGTGACGTCACACCGCGACTTCCAGGTATTGTCGCCAGAAGAGTCAGGTCGCCAGAAAATAACCATGCTGTCATCTGGTCAACAGTGTGATCCGGACGAAGTTGCTAATCGCCGACGATATCGCTTCTGTCCCCGCACGCGTAAGCACTCGTTGCTGTAGATGCGCCGAGCAGGAAATTGCCCTGCAGAACGCAGAACAAGGTCCTCGTAGGCGTCATTGCCAGTCCGCGTCCATCGTGCCTACAGAATACGAACCGGTGAGGTGCTTCCGGTATATTGGTGGTCTCAGGTGATGTCACACCGCGACTGCCAGGTGGTGTCGCTAGAAGAGCCAGGTCCCGAGAATATAACAATGCTGTCATCTGGTCAACAGTGTAATCCGGACGAAGTTGCTAAACGCCGAAGATATCGCTTCTTTCCCCGCACGTGTAGGCGCTCGTTGCTGTAGATGCACCGATAAGGAAAATGCCCTGCAGAACGCAGAACAAGGTCCTCGTTAGCGTCATTGCCAGTCCGCGTCCATCGTGCCCACAGAATAGGAACCGGTGACCTGCTTCTTCTATATTGGTGGTCTCAAGTGACGTCACACCTCGACTACCAGGTGGTGCCGCGAGAAGGGCCAGGTCACAATAAATTAACAATGCTGTCATCTGGTCAACAGTGTAATCCGGACGAAGTTGATAAACGCCGACGATATCGCTTCTATCCCTGCACGTGTAGGCGCTCGTTGCTCTGAGATGTACCGATCATGAAAATGCCCTGCAGAACGCAGAAAAAGGCCCTCGTAGGCGTCATAGCCAGTCCGCGTCCATCGTGTCCGCAGAAGACGAACCGGTGAGGTGATTGTTTTATAGTGGTGTTCTTGGGTGACGTCACACCGCGACTACCAGGTGGTGTCGCTAGAAGAGCCAGGTCGCCAGAAAATAACCATGGTGTCATCTGGTCAACTGTAATCCGGACAAAAATGATAAATGCCGACGATTTCGCTTCTATCCCAGCATGTGTAGGGTGCTGTAGATGCGCCGATCAGGAAAATGCCCTGCAGAACGCAGAACAAGGTCCTCGTTAGCGTCATTGCCAGTCCGCGTCCATCGTGCCCACAGAATACGAACCGGTGACGTGCTTCTTGTATATTGGTGGTCTCAAGTGACGTCACACCGCGACTACCAGGTGGTGTCGCTTGAAGGGCCAGGTCCCAAAAAAAACAATGCTGTCATCTGGTCAACAGTGTAATCCGGACGAAGTTGATAAACGCCGATGATATCGCTTCTATACCTGCACGTGTAGGCGCTCGTTGCTGGAGATGCGCCGATCAGGAAATTGCCCTGCAGAACGCAGAACAAGGTCCTCGTAGGCGTCATAGCCAGTCCGCGTCCATCGTGTCCGCAGAAGACGAACCGGTGAGGTGATTGTTTTATAGTGGTGTTCTTGGGTGACGTCACACCGCGACTACCAGGTGGTGTCGCTAGAAGAGCCAGGTCGCCAGAAAATGACCATGCTGTCATCTGGTCAACTTTAATCCGGACGAAGTTGATAAACGCCGACGATATCTCTTCTATCCAAGCATGTGTAGGCGCTCGTTGCTGTAGATGCGCCGATCAGGAAAATGCATTGCAGAACGCAGGACAAGCTCCTCGTTAGCATCATTGCCAGTCCGCGTCCATCGTGCTTACCGAATACAATCCGCTGACGTGCCTCTTATATATTGGTGGTCTCAGGTGACGTCACACCGCGACTACCAGGTGGTGTCGCTAGAAGGGCCAGGCCCTGAGAATATAACAATGCTGTCATCTGGTCAACAGTGTAATCCGAACGAAGTTGATAACGCCGACGATATCGCTTCTATTCCCGCACGTGTAGGCGCTCGCTGCTGTAGATACGCCGATCTGGAAAATGCCCTGCAGAACGCAGAACAAGGTCCTTGTTAGCGTTATTGCCAGTCCGCGTCCATCGTGCCCACAGAATACGAACCGGTGAGGTGCTTCTTGTATATTGGTGGTCTCAGGTGACGTCACACCCTGACTACCAGGTAGTGTCGCTAGAAGAGCCAGGTCCCGAGTATATAACAATGCTGTCATCTGTTCAACAGTGTAATTCGGACGAAGTTGATAAACGCCAATGATATCGCTTCTATACCCGCACGTGTAGACGCTCGTCGCTGTAGATGCGTCGATCTGGAAAATGTCCTGCAGAACGCAGAACAAGGTCCTCGTAGGCGTCATTGCCAGTCCGCGTCCGTCGTGTCCGCAGAAGACGAACCGGTGAGGTGAATGTTTTATAGTGGTGTTCTTAGGTGACGTCACACCGCGACTACCAGGTGGTGTCGCTAGAAGAGCCAGGTCGCCAGAAAATGACCACGCTGTCATCTGGTCAACTGTAATCCGGACGAAGTTCATAAACGCCGACGATATCGCTTCTATCCCCGCACGTGTACGCGCTCGTTGCTGTAGATGCGCCGATCAGGAAAATGTCCTTCAGAACGCAGAAAAAGTCCTCGTATGTGCCATTGCCAGTCCGGGTCCATCGTGTTCACAGAAGACGAACCGGTGAGGTGCTTCTTATATAGTGGTGTTCTTGGGGGACGTCACACCGCGACTACCATGTGGTGTCGCTAGAAGAGCCAGGTCGCCAGAAAATAACCATGCTGTCATCTGGTCAACAGTGTAATCCGGACGAAATTGATAACGCCGACGATATCGCTTCTATCCCCGCACGTGTAGGCGGTCGTTGCTGTTGATGCGCCGATCAGGAAAATGCCCTGCAGAACGCAGAACAAGGTTCTCGTAGGCGTCATTGCCAGTCCGCGTCCATCGTGTCCGCAGAAGAAGAACCGGTGAGGTGATTGTTTTATAGTGGTGTTCTTGGGTGACGTTACACCGCGACTGCCAGGTGGTGCCGCTAGAAGAGCCAGGTCGCCAGAAAATAACCATGCTGTCATCTGGTCAACTGTAATCTGGACGAAGTTGATAAACGCCGACGATATCGCTTCTATCCCAGCATGTGTAGGCGCTCGTTGCTGTAGATGCGCCGATCAGGAAAATGCCCTGCAGAACGCAGAACAAGGTCCTCGTTAGCGTCATTGCCAATCCCCGTCCACGTGCCCACAGACTACGAACTGGTGAGGTGCTTGTTTTATAGTGGTGCTCTCAGGTGACGTCACACCGCGACTTCCAGGTATTGTCGCCAGAAGAGTCAGGTCGCCAGAAAATAACCATGCTGTCATCTGGTCAACAGTGTAATCCGGACGAAGTTGATAAATGCCGACGATATCGCTTCTATCCCCTCACGTGTAGGCGCTCGTTGCTGTAGACGTGCCGAACTGGAAAATTTCCTGCATAACGCAGAACAAGGTCCTCGTTAGCGTCATTGCCAGTCCGCCTCCATCGTACCCACAGAATACGAACCGATGAGGTTCTTCTTATATATTGGTGGTCTCAGATGACGTCACACCGCTACTACCAGGTGGTGTCGCTAGAAGAGCGAGGTCCCGAGAAAATATCAATGTTGTCATCTGGTCAACAGTGTGATCCGGACGAAGTTGCTAAACGCCGACGATATCGCTTCTGTCCCCGCACGTGTAGGCACTCGTTGCTGTAGATGCGCCGAGCAGGAAATTGCCCTGCAGAACGCAGAACAAGGTCTTCGTAGGCGTCATTGCCAGTCCGCGTCCATCGTGCCTACAGAATACGAACCGGTGAAATGCTTCCTGTATATTGGTGGTCTCAGGTGATGTCACACCGCGACTACCAGGTGGTGTCGCTAGAAGAGCCAGGTCCCGAGAATATAACAATGCTGTCATCTGGTCAACAGTGTAATCCGGACGAAGTTGCTAAACGCCGAAGATATCGCTTCTTTCCCCGCACGTGTAGGCGCTCGTTGCTGTAGATGCACCGATAAGGAAAATGCCCTGCAGAACAGAGAACAAGGTCCTCGTTAGCGTTATTGCCAGTCCGCGTCCATCGTGCCCACAGAATACGAACCGGTGAGGTGCTTCTTGTATATTGGTGGTCTCAGGTGACGTAACACCCTGACTACCAGGTAGTGTCGCTAGAAGAGCCAGGTCCCGAGATTATAACAATGCTGTCATCTGGTCAACAGTGTAATTCGGACGAAGTTGATAAACGCCAATGATATCGCTTCTATACCCGCACGTGTAGACGCTCGTCGCTGTAGATGCGTCGATCTGGAAAATGTCCTGCAGAACGCAGAACAAGGTCCTCGTAGGCGTCATTGCCAGTCCGCGTCCGTCGTGTCCGCAGAAGACGAACCGGTGAGGTGAATGTTTTATAGTGGTGTTCTTAGGTGACGTCACACCGCGACTACCAGGTGGTGTCGCTAGAAGAGCCAGGTCGCCAGAAAATGACCACGCTGTCATCTGGTCAACTGTAATCCGGACGAAGTTCATAAACGCCGACGATATCGCTTCTATCCCCGCACGTGTACGCGCTCGTTGCTGTAGATGCGCCGATCAGGAAAATGTCCTTCAGAACGCAGAAAAAGTCCTCGTATGTGCCATTGCCAGTCCGGGTCCATCGTGTTCACAGAAGACGAACCGGTGAGGTGCTTCTTATATAGTGGTGTTCTTGGGGGACGTCACACCGCGACTACCATGTGGTGTCGCTAGAAGAGCCAGGTCGCCAGAAAATAACCATGCTGTCATCTGGTCAACAGTGTAATCCGGACGAAATTGATAACGCCGACGATATCGCTTCTATCCCCGCACGTGTAGGCGGTCGTTGCTGTTGATGCGCCGATCAGGAAAATGCCCTGCAGAACGCAGAACAAGGTCCTCGTAGGCGTCATTGCCAGTCCGCGTCCATCGTGTCCGCAGAAGAAGAACCGGTGAGGTGATTGTTTTATAGTGGTGTTCTTGGGTGACGTTACACCGCGACTGCCAGGTGGTGCCGCTAGAAGAGCCAGGTCGCCAGAAAATAACCATGCTGTCATCTGGTCAACTGTAATCTGGACGAAGTTGATAAACGCCGACGATATCGCTTCTATCCCAGCATGTGTAGGCGCTCGTTGCTGTAGATGCGCCGATCAGGAAAATGCCCTGCAGAACGCAGAACAAGGTCCTCGTTAGCGTCATTGCCAGTGCCCGTCCACGTGCCCACAGAATACGAACTGGTGAGGTGCTTGTTTTATTGTGGTGCTCTCAGGTGACGTCACACCGCGACTTCCAGGTATTGTCGCCAGAAGAGTCAGGTCGCCAGAAAATAACCATGCTGTCATCTGGTCAACAGTGTGATCCGGACGAAGTTGCTAAACGCCGACGATATCGCTTCTGTCCCCGCACGCGTAAGCTTTCGTTGCTGTAGATGCGCCGAGCAGGAAATTGCCCTGCAGAACGCAGAACAAGGTCCTCGTAGGCGTCATTGCCAGTCCGCGTCCATCGTGCCTACAGAATACGAACCGGTGAGGTGCTTCCGGTATATTGGTGGTCTCAGGTGATGTCACACCGCGACTGCCAGGTGGTGTCGCTAGAAGAGCCAGGTCCCGAGAATATAACAATGCTGTCATCTGGTCAACAGTGTAATCCGGACGAAGTTGCTAAACGCCGAAGATATCGCTTCTTTCCCCGCACGTGTAGGCGCTCGTTGCTGTAGATGCACCGATAAGGAAAATGCCCTGCAGAACGCAGAACAAGGTCCTCGTTAGCGTCATTGCCAGTCCGCGTCCATCGTGCCCACAGAATAGGAACCGGTGACCTGCTTCTTGTATATTGGTGGTCTCAAGTGACGTCACACCTCGACTACCAGGTGGTGCCGCTAGAAGGGCCAGGTCACAATAAATTAACAATGCTGTCATCTGGTCAACAGTGTAATCCGGACGAAGTTGATAAACGCCGACGATATCGCTTCTATCCCTGCACGTGTAGGCGCTCGTTGCTCTGAGATGTACCGATCATGAAAATGCCCTGCAGAACGCAGAAAAAGGTCCTCGTAGGCGTCATAGCCAGTCCGCGTCCATCGTGTCCGCAGAAGACGAACCGGTGAGGTGATTGTTTTATAGTGGTGTTCTTGGGTGACGTCACACCGCGACTACCAGGTGGTGTCGCTAGAAGAGCCAGGTCGCCAGAAAATAACCATGGTGTCATCTGGTCAACTGTAATCCGGACAAAAATGATAAATGCCGACGATTTCGCTTCTATCCCAGCATGTGTAGGGTGCTGTAGATGCGCCGATCAGGAAAATGCCCTGCAGAACGCAGAACAAGGTCCTCGTTAGCGTCATTGCCAGTCCGCGTCCATCGTGCCCACAGAATACGAACCGGTGACGTGCTTCTTGTATATTGGTGGTCTCAAGTGACGTCACACCGCGACTACCAGGTGGTGTCGCTAGAAGGGCCAGGTCCCAAAAAAAACAATGCTGTCATCTGGTCAACAGTGTAATCCGGACGAAGTTGATAAACGTCGATGATATCGCTTCTATACCTGCACGTGTAGGCGCTCGTTGCTGGAGATGCGCCGATCAGGAAATTGCCCTGCAGAACGCAGAACAAGGTCCTCGTAGGCGTCATAGCCAGTCCGCGTCCATCGTGTCCGCAGAAGACGAACCGGTGAGGTGATTGTTTTATAGTGGTGTTCTTGGGTGACGTCACACCGCGACTACCAGGTGGTGTCGCTAGAAGAGCCAGGTCGCCAGAAAATGACCATGCTGTCATCTGGTCAACTTTAATCCGGACGAAGTTGATAAACGCCGACGATATCTCTTCTATCCAAGCATGTGTAGGCGCTCGTTGCTGTAGATGCGCCGATCAGGAAAATGCATTGCAGAACGCAGGACAAGCTCCTCGTTAGCATCATTGCCAGTCCGCGTCCATCGTGCTTACAGAATACAATCCGCTGACGTGCCTCTTATATATTGGTGGTCTCAGGTGACGTCACACCGCGACTACCAGGTGGTGTCGCTAGAAGGGCCAGGCCCTGAGAATATAACAATGCTGTCATCTGGTCAACAGTGTAATCCGAACGAAGTTGATAACGCCGACGATATCGCTTCTATTCCCGCACGTGTAGGCGCTCGCTGCTGTAGATACGCCGATCTGGAAAATGCCCTGCAGAACGCAGAACAAGGTCCTTGTTAGCGTTATTGCCAGTCCGCGTCCATCGTGCCCACAGAATACGAACCGGTGAGGTGCTTCTTGTATATTGGTGGTCTCAGGTGACGTCACACCCTGACTACCAGGTAGTGTCGCTAGAAGAGCCAGGTCCCGAGATTATAACAATGCTGTCATCTGGTCAACAGTGTAATTCGGACGAAGTTGATAAACGCCAATGATATCGCTTCTATACCCGCACGTGTAGACGCTCGTCGCTGTAGATGCGTCGATCTGGAAAATGCCCTGAAGAACGCAGAACAAGGTCCTCGTAGGCGTCATTGCCAGTCCGCGTCCATCGTGCCCACATAATACGAACCGGTGAGGTGCTTCTTTTATAGTGGTGTTCTTGGGTGACGTCACACCGCGACTACCAGGTGGTGTCGCTAGAAGAGTCAGGTCGCCAGAAAATAACCATGCTGTCATCTGGTCAACAGTGTAATCCGGACGAAGTTGATAAATGCCGACGATATCGCTTCTATCCCCTCACGTGTAGGCGCTCGTTGCTGTAGACGTGCCGAACTGGAAAATTTCCTGCATAACGCAGAACAAGGTCCTCGTTAGCGTCATTGCCAGTCCGCCTCCATCGTACCCACAGAATACGAACCGATGAGGTTCTTCTTATATATTGGTGGTCTCAGATGACGTCACACCGCTACTACCAGGTGGTGTCGCTAGAAGAGCGAGGTCCCGAGAAATTATCAATGTTGTCATCTGGTCAACAGTGTGATCCGGACGAAGTTGCTAAACGCCGACGATATCGCTTCTGTCCCCGCACGTGTAGGCACTCGTTGCTGTAGATGCGCCGAGCAGGAAATTGCCCTGCAGAACGCAGAACAAGGTCCTCGTAGGCGTCATTGCCAGTCCGCGTCCATCGTGCCTACAGAATACGAACCGGTGAGGTGCTTCTTGTATATTGGTGGTCTCAGGTGATGTCACACCGCGACTACCAGGTGGTGTCGCTAGAAGAGCCAGGTCCCGAGAATATAACAATGCTGTCATCTGGTCAACAGTGTAATCCGGACGAAGTTGCTAAACGCCGAAGATATCGCTTCTTTCCCCGCACGTGTAGGCGCTCGTTGCTGTAGATGCACCGATAAGGAAAATGCCCTGCAGAACAGAGAACAAGGTCCTCGTTAGCGTTATTGCCAGTCCGCGTCCATCGTGCCCACAGAATACGAACCGGTGAGGTGCTTCTTGTGTATTGGTGGTCTCAGGTGACGTAACACCCTGACTACCAGGTAGTGTCGCTAGAAGAGCCAGGTCCCGAGATTATAACAATGCTGTCATCTGGTCAACAGTGTAATTCGGACGAAGTTGATAAACGCCAATGATATCGCTTCTATACCCGCACGTGTAGACGCTCGTCGCTGTAGATGCGTCGATCTGGAAAATGTCCTGCAGAACGCAGAACAAGGTCCTCGTAGGCGTCATTGCCAGTCCGCGTCCGTCGTGTCCGCAGAAGACGAACCGGTGAGGTGAATGTTTTATAGTGGTGTTCTTAGGTGACGTCACACCGCGACTACCAGGTGGTGTCGCTAGAAGAGCCAGGTCGCCAGAAAATGACCACGCTGTCATCTGGTCAACTGTAATCCGGACGAAGTTCATAAACGCCGACGATATCGCTTCTATCCCCGCACGTGTACGCGCTCGTTGCTGTAGATGCGCCGATCAGGAAAATGTCCTTCAGAACGCAGAAAAAGTCCTCGTATGTGCCATTGCCAGTCCGGGTCCATCGTGTTCACAGAAGACGAACCGGTGAGGTGCTTCTTATATAGTGGTGTTCTTGGGGGACGTCACACCGCGACTACCATGTGGTGTCGCTAGAAGAGCCAGGTCGCCAGAAAATAACCATGCTGTCATCTGGTCAACAGTGTAATCCGGACGAAATTGATAACGCCGACGATATCGCTTCTATCCCCGCACGTGTAGGCGGTCGTTGCTGTTGATGCGCCGATCAGGAAAATGCCCTGCAGAACGCAGAACAAGGTCCTCGTAGGCGTCATTGCCAGTCCGCGTCCATCGTGTCCGCAGAAGAAGAACCGGTGAGGTGATTGTTTTATAGTGGTGTTCTTGGGTGACGTTACACCGCGACTGCCAGGTGGTGCCGCTAGAAGAGCCAGGTCGCCAGAAAATAACCATGCTGTCATCTGGTCAACTGTAATCTGGACGAAGTTGATAAACGCCGACGATATCGCTTCTATCCCAGCATGTGTAGGCGCTCGTTGCTGTAGATGCGCCGATCAGGAAAATGCCCTGCAGAACGCAGAACAAGGTCCTCGTTAGCGTCATTGCCAGTCCCCGTCCACGTGCCCACAGAATACGAACTGGTGAGGTGCTTGTTTTATTGTGGTGCTCTCAGGTGACGTCACACCGCGACTTCCAGGTATTGTCGCCAGAAGAGTCAGGTCGCCAGAAAATAACCATGCTGTCATCTGGTCAACAGTGTGATCCGGACGAAGTTGCTAAACGCCGACGATATCGCTTCTGTCCCCGCACGCGTAAGCACTCGTTGCTGTAGATGCGCCGAGCAGGAAATTGCCCTGCAGAACGCAGAACAAGGTCCTCGTAGGCGTCATTGCCAGTCCGCGTCCATCGTGCCTACAGAATACGAACCGGTGAGGTGCTTCCGGTATATTGGTGGTCTCAGGTGATGTCACACCGCGACTGCCAGGTGGTGTCGCTAGAAGAGCCAGGTCCCGAGAATATAACAATGCTGTCATCTGGTCAACAGTGTAATCCGGACGAAGTTGCTAAACGCCGAAGATATCGCTTCTTTCCCCGCACGTGTAGGCGCTCGTTGCTGTAGATGCACCGATAAGGAAAATGCCCTGCAGAACGCAGAACAAGGTCCTCGTTAGCGTCATTGCCAGTCCGCGTCCATCGTGCCCACAGAATAGGAACCGGTGACCTGCTTCTTGTATATTGGTGGTCTCAAGTGACGTCACACCTCGACTACCAGGTGGTGCCGCTAGAAGGGCCAGGTCACAATAAATTAACAATGCTGTCATCTGGTCAACAGTGTAATCCGGACGAAGTTGATAAAGCCGACGATATCGCTTCTATCCCTGCACGTGTAGGCGCTCGTTGCTCTGAGATGTACCGATCATGAAAATGCCCTGCAGAACGCAGAAAAAGGCCCTCGTAGGCGTCATAGCCAGTCCGCGTCCATCGTGTCCGCAGAAGACGAACCGGTGAGGTGATTGTTTTATAGTGGTGTTCTTGGGTGACGTCACACCGCGACTACCAGGTGGTGTCGCTAGAAGAGCCAGGTCGCCAGAAAATAACCATGGTGTCATCTGGTCAACTGTAATCCGGACAAAAATGATAAATGCCGACGATTTCGCTTCTATCCCAGCATGTGTAGGGTGCTGTAGATGCGCCGATCAGGAAAATGCCCTGCAGAACGCAGAACAAGGTCCTCGTTAGCGTCATTGCCAGTCCGCGTCCATCGTGCCCACAGAATACGAACCGGTGACGTGCTTCTTGTATATTGGTGGTCTCAAGTGACGTCACACCGCGACTACCAGGTGGTGTCGCTAGAAGGGCCAGGTCCCAAAAAAAAACAATGCTGTCATCTGGTCAACAGTGTAATCCGGACGAAGTTGATAAACGCCGATGATATCGCTTCTATACCTGCACGTGTAGGCGCTCGTTGCTGGAGATGCGCCGATCAGGAAATTGCCCTGCAGAACGCAGAACAAGGTCCTCGTAGGCGTCATAGCCAGTCCGCGTCCATCGTGTCCGCAGAAGACGAACCGGTGAGGTGATTGTTTTATAGTGGTGTTCTTGGGTGACGTCACACCGCGACTGCCAGGTGGTGTCGCTAGAAGAGCCAGGTCGCCAGAAAATGACCATGCTGTCATCTGGTCAACTTTAATCCGGACGAAGTTGATAAACGCCGACGATATCTCTTCTATCCAAGCATGTGTAGGCGCTCGTTGCTGTAGATACGCCGATCTGGAAAATGCCCTGCAGAACGCAGAACAAGGTCCTTGTTAGCGTTATTGCCAGTCCGCGTCCATCGTGCCCACAGAATACGAACCGGTGAGGTGCTTCTTGTATATTGGTGGTCTCAGGTGACGTCACACCCTGACTACCAGGTAGTGTCGCTAGAAGAGCCAGGTCCCGAGAATATAACAATGCTGTCATCTGGTCAACAGTGTAATTCGGACGAAGTTGATAAACGCCAATGATATCGCTTCTATACCCGCACGTGTAGACGCTCGTCGCTGTAGA
This sequence comes from Amblyomma americanum, assembly GCF_052857255.1. Classification (NCBI taxonomy): domain Eukaryota; kingdom Metazoa; phylum Arthropoda; class Arachnida; order Ixodida; family Ixodidae; genus Amblyomma; species Amblyomma americanum. The sequence continues at coordinate 177,381,503 of NC_135502.1, read as the reverse complement.
TGCGTCGATCTGGAAAATGCCCTGAAGAACGCAGAACAAGGTCCTCGTAGGCGTCATTGCCAGTCCGCGTCCATCGTGCCCACATAATACGAACCGGTGAGGTGCTTCTTTTATAGTGGTGTTCTTGGGTGACGTCACACCGCGACTACCAGGTGGTGTCGCTAGAAGAGCCAGGTCGCCAGAAAATAACCATGCTGTCATGTGGTCAACAGTGTAATCCGGACGATGTTGATAAAGCCGACGATATCGCTTCTATCCCCGCACGTGTAGGCGCTCGTTGCTGTAGATACGCCGATCTGGAAAATGCCCTGAAGAACGCAGAACAAGGTCCTCTTTGGCGTTATTGCCAGTCCGCGTCCATCGTGCCCACAGAATACGAACTGGTGAGGTGCTTGTTTTATAGTGGTGCTCTCAGGTGACGTCACACCGCGACTTCCAGGTATTGTCGCTAGAAGAGTCAGGTCGCCAGAAAATAACCATGCTGTCATCTGGTCAACAGTGTGATCCGGACGAAGTGTATAAACTCCGACGATATCGCTTCTATCCCCGCACGTGTAGGCGCTCGTTGCTGTAGATGTGCCGATCAGGAAAATGCCCTGCAGAACGCAGAAAAAGGTCCTCGTAAGCGTCATTGCCAGTCCGGGTCCATCGTGTCCACAAAAGACGAACCGGTGAGGTGCTTCTTTTATAGTGGTGTTCTTGGGTGAAGTCACACCGCGACTACCAGGTGGTGTCGCTAGAAGAGCCAGGTCGCCAGAAAATAACCATGCTGTCACCTGGTCAAGTGTAATCCGGTCGAAGTTGCTAAACGCCGACGATATCGCTTCTATCCCCACACGTGTAGGCACTCGTTGCTGAAGATGCGCCGAGCAGGAAATTGCCCTGCAGAACGCAGAACAAGGTCCTCGTAGGCGTCATTGCCAGTCCGCGTCCATCGTGCCTACAGAATACGAACCGGTGAGGTGCTTCCTGTATATTGGTGGTCTCAGGTGACGTCACACCGCGACTACCAGGTGGTGTCGCTAGAAGAGCAAGGTCCCGAGAATATAACAATGCTGTCATCTGGTCAACAGTGTAATCCGGACGAAGTTGCTAAACGCCGAAGATATCGCTTCTTTCCCCGCACGTGTAGGCGCTCGTTGCTGTAGATGCGCCGATCAGGAAAATGCCCTGCAGAACGCAGAACAAGGTCCTCGTTAGGGTCATTGCCAGTCCGCGTCCATCGTGCCCACAGAATACGAACCGGTGACGTGCTTCTTGTATATTGGTGGTCTCAAGTGACGTCACACCTCGACTACCTGGTGGTGTCTCTAGAAGGGCCAGGTCCCAATAAAATAAGAATGCTGTCATCTGGTCAACAGTGTAATCCGGACGAAGTTGATAAACGCCGACGGTATCGCTTCTATCCCTGCACGTGTAGGCGCTCGTTGCTCTGAGATGCACCGATCATGAAAATGCCCTGCAGAACGCAGAAAGAGGTCCTCGTAGGCGTCATTGCCAGTCCGCGTCCATCGTGTCCGCTGAAGACGAACCTGTGAGGTGATTGTTTTATAGTGATGTTCTTGGGTGACCTCACACCGCGACTACTAGGTGGTGTCGCTAGAAAAGCCAGGTCGCCAGAAAATAACCATGGTGTCATCTGGTCAACTGTAATCCGGACAAAGTTGATAAATGCCGACGATTTCGCTTCTATCCCAGCATGTGTAGGGTGCTATAGATGCGCCTATCAGGAAAATGCCCTGCAGAACGCAGAACAAGGTCCTCGTTAGCGTCATTGCCAGCCCGCGTCCATCGTTCCCACAGAATACGAACCGGTGACGTGCTTCTTGTATATTGGTGGTCTCAAGTGACGTCACACCGCGACTACCAGGTGGCGTCGCTAGAAGGGCCAGGTCCCAAAAAAATAACAATGCTGTCATCTGGTCAACAGTGTAATCCGGACGAAGTTGATAAACGCCGATGATATCGCTTCTATACCTGCACGTGTAGGCGCTCGTTGCTGGAGATGCGCCGATCAGGAAATTGCCTTGCAGAATGCAGAACAAGGTCCTCGTAGGCGTCATTGCCAGCCCGCGTCCATCGTGTCCGCAGAAGACGAACCGGTGAGGTGAATGTTTTATAGTGGTGTTCTTAGGTGACGTCACACCGCGACTACCAGGTGGTGTCGCTAGAAGAGCCAGGTCGCCAGAAAATGACCACGCTGTCATCTGGTCAACTGTAATCCGGACGAAGTTCATAAACGCCGACGATATCGCTTCTATCCCCGCACGTGTACGCGCTCGTTGCTGTAGATGCGCCGATCAGGAAAATGTCCTTCAGAACGCAGAAAAAGTCCTCGTATGTGCCATTGCCAGTCCGGGTCCATCGTGTTCACAGAAGACGAACCGGTGAGGTGCTTCTTATATAGTGGTGTTCTTGGGGGACGTCACACCGCGACTACCATGTGGTGTCGCTAGAAGAGCCAGGTCGCCAGAAAATAACCATGCTGCCATCTGGTCAACAGTGTAATCCGGACGAAATTGATAACGCCGACGATATCGCTTCTATCCCCGCACGTGTAGGCGGTCGTTGCTGTTGATGCGCCGATCAGGAAAATGCCCTCCCGAACGCAGAACAAGGTTCTCGTAGGCGTCATTGCCAGTCCGCGTCCATCGTGTCCGCAGAAGAAGAACCGGTGAGGTGATTGTTTTATAGTGGTGTTCTTGGGTGACGTTACACCGCGACTGCCAGGTGGTGCCGCTAGAAGAGCCAGGTCGCCAGAAAATAACCATGCTGTCATCTGGTCAACTGTAATCTGGACGAAGTTGATAAACGTCGACGATATCGCTTCTATCCCAGCATGTGTAGGCGCTCGTTGCTGTAGATGCGCCGATCAGGAAAATGCCCTGCAGAACGCAGAACAAGGTCCTCGTTAGCGTCATTGCCAGTCCCCGTCCACGTGCCCACAGACTACGAACTGGTGAGGTGCTTGTTTTATAGTGGTGCTCTCAGGTGACGTCACACCGCGACTTCCAGGTATTGTCGCCAGAAGAGTCAGGTCGCCAGAAAATAACCATGCTGTCATCTGGTCAACAGTGTAATCCGGACGAAGTTGATAAATGCCGACGATATCGCTTCTATCCCCTCACGTGTAGGCGCTCGTTGCTGTAGACGTGCCGAACTGGAAAATTTCCTGCATAACGCAGAACAAGGTCCTCGTTAGCGTCATTTCCAGTCCGCGTCCATCGTGCCTACAGAATACGAACCGGTGAGGTGCTTCCTGTATATTGGTGGTCTCAGGTGATGTCACACCGCGACTACCAGGTGGTGTCGCTAGAAGAGCCAGGTCCCGAGAATATAACAATGCTGTCATCTGGTCAACAGTGTAATCCGGACGAAGTTGCTAAACGCCGAAGATATCGCTTCTTTCCCCGCACGTGTAGGCGCTCGTTGCTGTAGATGCACCGATAAGGAAAATGCCCTGCAGAACAGACAACAAGGTCCTCGTTAGCGTTATTGCCAGTCCGCGTCCATCGTGCCCACAGAATACGAACCGGTGAGGTGCTTCTTGTATATTGGTGGTCTCAGGTGACGTAACACCCTGACTACCAGGTAGTGTCGCTAGAAGAGCCAGGTCCCGAGATTATAACAATGCTGTCATCTGGTCAACAGTGTAATTCGGACGAAGTTGATAAACGCCAATGATATCGCTTCTATACCCGCACGTGTAGACGCTCGTCGCTGTAGATGCGTCGATCTGGAAAATGTCCTGCAGAACGCAGAACAAGGTCCTCGTAGGCGTCATTGCCAGTCCGCGTCCGTCGTGTCCGCAGAAGACGAACCGGTGAGGTGAATGTTTTATAGTGGTGTTCTTAGGTGACGTCACACCGCGACTACCAGGTGGTGTCGCTAGAAGAGCCAGGTCGCCAGAAAATGACCACTCTGTCATCTGGTCAACTGTAATCCGGACGAAGTTCATAAACGCCGACGATATCGCTTTTATCCCCGCACGTGTACGCGCTCGTTGCTGTAGATGCGCCGATCAGGAAAATGTCCTTCAGAACGCAGAAAAAGTCCTCGTATGTGCCATTGCCAGTCCGGGTCCATCGTGTTCACAGAAGACGAACCGGTGAGGTGCTTCTTATATAGTGGTGTTCTTGGGGGACGTCACACCGCGACTACCATGTGGTGTCGCTAGAAGAGCCAGGTCGCCAGAAAATAACCATGCTGTCATCTGGTCAACAGTGTAATCCGGACGAAATTGATAACGCCGACGATATCGCTTCTATCCCCGCACGTGTAGGCGGTCGTTGCTGTTGATGCGCCGATCAGGAAAATGCCCTGCAGAACGCAGAACAAGGTCCTCGTAGGCGTCATTGCCAGTCCGCGTCCATCGTGTCCGCAGAAGAAGAACCGGTGAGGTGATTGTTTTATAGTGGTGTTCTTGGGTGACGTTACACCGCGACTGCCAGGTGGTGCCGCTAGAAGAGCCAGGTCGCCAGAAAATAACCATGCTGTCATCTGGTCAACTGTAATCTGGACGAAGTTGATAAACGCCGACGATATCGCTTCTATCCCAGCATGTGTAGGCGCTCGTTGCTGTAGATGCGCCGATCAGGAAAATGCCCTGCAGAACGCAGAACAAGGTCCTCGTTAGCGTCATTGCCAGTCCCCGTCCACGTGCCCACAGAATACGAACTGGTGAGGTGCTTGTTTTATAGTGGTGCTCTCAGGTGACGTCACACCGCGACTTCCAGGTATTGTCGCCAGAAGAGTCAGGTCGCCAGAAAATAACCATGCTGTCATCTGGTCAACAGTGTGATCCGGACGAAGTTGCTAAACGCCGACGATATCGCTTCTGTCCCCGCACGCGTAGGCACTCGTTGCTGTAGATGCGCCGAGCAGGAAATTGCCCTGCAGAACGCAGAACAAGGTCCTCGTAGGCGTCATTGCCAGTCCGCGTCCATCGTGCCTACAGAATACGAACCGGTGAGGTGCTTCCGGTATATTGGTGGTCTCAGGTGATGTCACACCGCGACTGCCAGGTGGTGTCGCTAGAAGAGCCAGGTCCCGAGAATATAACAATGCTGTCATCTGGTCAACAGTGTAATCCGGACGAAGTTGCTAAACGCCGAAGATATCGCTTCTTTCCCCGCACGTGTAGGCGCTCGTTGCTGTAGATGCACCGATAAGGAAAATGCCCTGCAGAACGCAGAACAAGGTCCTCGTTAGCGTCATTGCCAGTCCGCGTCCATCGTGCCCACAGAATAGGAACCGGTGACCTGCTTCTTGTATATTGGTGGTCTCAAGTGACGTCACACCTCGACTACCAGGTGGTGCCGCTAGAAGGGCCAGGTCACAATAAATTAACAATGCTGTCATCTGGTCAACAGTGTAATCCGGACGAAGTTGATAAACGCCGACGATATCGCTTCTATCCCTGCACGTGTAGGCGCTCGTTGCTCTGAGATGTACCGATCATGAAAATGCCCTGCAGAACGCAGAAAAAGGCCCTCGTAGGCGTCATAGCCAGTCCGCGTCCATCGTGTCCGCAGAAGACGAACCGGTGAGGTGATTGTTTTATAGTGGTGTTCTTGGGTGACGTCACACCGCGACTACCAGGTGGTGTCGCTAGAAGAGCCAGGTCGCCAGAAAATAACCATGGTGTCATCTGGTCAACTGTAATCCGGACAAAAATGATAAATGCCGACGATTTCGCTTCTATCCCAGCATGTGTAGGGTGCTGTAGATGCGCCGATCAGGAAAATGCCCTGCAGAACGCAGAACAAGGTCCTCGTTAGCGTCATTGCCAGTCCGCGTCCATCGTGCCCACAGAATACGAACCGGTGACGTGCTTCTTGTATATTGGTGGTCTCAAGTGACGTCACACCGCGACTACCAGGTGGTGTCGCTAGAAGGGCCAGGTCCCAAAAAAAAACAATGCTGTCATCTTGTCAACAGTGTAATCCGGACGAAGTTGATAAACGCCGATGATATCGCTTCTATACCTGCACGTGTAGGCGCTCGTTGCTGGAGATGCGCCGATCAGGAAATTGCCCTGCAGAACGCAGAACAAGGTCCTCGTAGGCGTCATAGCCAGTCCGCGTCCATCGTGTCCGCAGAAGACGAACCGGTGAGGTGATTGTTTTATAGTGGTGTTCTTGGGTGACGTCACACCGCGACTACCAGGTGGTGTCGCTAGAAGAGCCAGGTCGCCAGAAAATGGCCATGCTGTCATCTGGTCAACTTTAATCCGGACGAAGTTGATAAACGCCGACGATATCTCTTCTATCTAAGCATGTGTAGGCGCTCGTTGCTGTAGATGCGCCGATCAGGAAAATGCATTGCAGAACGCAGGACAAGCTCCTCGTTAGCATCATTGCCAGTCCGCGTCCATCGTGCTTACAGAATACAATCCGCTGACGTGCCTCTTATATATTGGTGGTCTCAGGTGACGTCACACCGCGACTACCAGGTGGTGTCGCTAGAAGGGCCAGGCCCTGAGAATATAACAATGCTGTCATCTGGTCAACAGTGTAATCCGAACGAAGTTGATAACGCCGACGATATCGCTTCTATTCCCGCACGTGTAGGCGCTCGCTGCTGTAGATACGCCGATCTGGAAAATGCCCTGCAGAACGCAGAACAAGGTCCTTGTTAGCGTTATTGCCAGTCCGCGTCCATCGTGCCCACAGAATACGAACCGGTGAGGTGCTTCTTGTATATTGGTGGTCTCAGGTGACGTCACACCCTGACTACCAGGTAGTGTCGCTAGAAGAGCCAGGTCCCGAGATTATAACAATGCTGTCATCTGGTCAACAGTGTAATTCGGACGAAGTTGATAAACGCCAATGATATCGCTTCTATACCCGCACGTGTAGACGCTCGTCGCTGTAGATGCGTCGATCTGGAAAATGCCCTGAAGAACGCAGAACAAGGTCCTCGTAGGCGTCATTGCCAGTCCGCGTCCATCGTGCCCACATAATACGAACCGGTGAGGTGCTTCTTTTATAGTGGTGTTCTTGGGTGACGTCACACCGCGACTACCAGGTGGTGTCGCTAGAAGAGCCAGGTCGCCAGAAAATAACCATGCTGTCATGTGGTCAACAGTGTAATCCGGACGATGTTGATAAAGCCGACGATATCGCTTCTATCCCCGCACGTGTAGGCGCTCGTTGCTGTAGATACGCCGATCTGGAAAATGCCCTGAAGAACGCAGAACAAGGTCCTCTTTGGCGTTATTGCCAGTCCGCGTCCAAGGTGCCCACAGAATACGAACTGGTGAGGTGCTTGTTTTATAGTGGTGCTCTCAGGTGACGTCACACCGCGACTTCCAGGTATTGTCGCTAGAAGAGTCAGGTCGCCAGAAAATAACCATGCTGTCATCTGGTCAACAGTGTGATCCGGACGAAGTGTATAAACTCCGACGATATCGCTTCTATCCCCGCACGTGTAGGCGCTCGTTGCTGTAGATGTGCCGATCAGGAAAATGCCCTGCAGAACGCAGAAAAAGGTCCTCGTAAGCGTCATTGCCAGTCCGGGTCCATCGTGTCCACAAAAGACGAACCGGTGAGGTGCTTCTTTTATAGTGGTGTTCTTGGGTGAAGTCACACCGCGACTACCAGGTGGTGTCGCTAGAAGAGCCAGGTCGCCAGAAAATAACCATGCTGTCACCTGGTCAACAGTGTAATCCGGACAAAAATGATAAATGCCGACGATTTCGCTTCTATCCCAGCATGTGTAGGGTGCTGTAGATGCGCCGATCAGGAAAATGCCCTGCAGAACGCAGAACAAGGTCCTCGTTAGCGTCATTGCCAGTCCGCGTCCATCGTGCCCACAGAATACGAACCGGTGACGTGCTTCTTGTATATTGGTGGTCTCAAGTGACGTCACACCGCGACTACCAGGTGGTGTCGCTAGAAGGGCCAGGTCCCAAAAAAAAACAATGCTGTCATCTTGTCAACAGTGTAATCCGGACGAAGTTGATAAACGCCGATGATATCGCTTCTATACCTGCACGTGTAGGCGCTCGTTGCTGGAGATGCGGCGATCAGGAAATTGCCCTGCAGAACGCAGAACAAGGTCCTCGTAGGCGTCATAGCCAGTCCGCGTCCATCGTGTCCGCAGAAGACGAACCGGTGAGGTGATTGTTTTATAGTGGTGTTCTTGGGTGACGTCACACCGCGACTACCAGGTGGTGTCGCTAGAAGAGCCAGGTCGCCAGAAAATGGCCATGCTGTCATCTGGTCAACTTTAATCCGGACGAAGTTGATAAACGCCGACGATATCTCTTCTATCTAAGCATGTGTAGGCGCTCGTTGCTGTAGATGCGCCGATCAGGAAAATGCATTGCAGAACGCAGGACAAGCTCCTCGTTAGCATCATTGCCAGTCCGCGTCCATCGTGCTTACAGAATACAATCCGCTGACGTGCCTCTTATATATTGGTGGTCTCAGGTGACGTCACACCGCGACTACCAGGTGGTGTCGCTAGAAGGGCCAGGCCCTGAGAATATAACAATGCTGTCATCTGGTCAACAGTGTAATCCGAACGAAGTTGATAACGCCGACGATATCGCTTCTATTCCCGCACGTGTAGGCGCTCGCTGCTGTAGATACGCCGATCTGGAAAATGCCCTGCAGAACGCAGAACAAGGTCCTTGTTAGCGTTATTGCCAGTCCGCGTCCATCGTGCCCACAGAATACGAACCGGTGAGGTGCTTCTTGTATATTGGTGGTCTCAGGTGACGTCACACCCTGACTACCAGGTAGTGTCGCTAGAAGAGCCAGGTCCCGAGATTATAACAATGCTGTCATCTGGTCAACAGTGTAATTCGGACGAAGTTGATAAACGCCAATGATATCGCTTCTATACCCGCACGTGTAGACGCTCGTCGCTGTAGATGCGTCGATCTGGAAAATGCCCTGAAGAACGCAGAACAAGGTCCTCGTAGGCGTCATTGCCAGTCCGCGTCCATCGTGCCCACATAATACGAACCGGTGAGGTGCTTCTTTTATAGTGGTGTTCTTGGGTGACGTCACACCGCGACTACCAGGTGGTGTCGCTAGAAGAGCCAGGTCGCCAGAAAATAACCATGCTGTCATGTGGTCAACAGTGTAATCCGGACGATGTTGATAAAGCCGACGATATCGCTTCTATCCCCGCACGTGTAGGCGCTCGTTGCTGTAGATACGCCGATCTGGAAAATGCCCTGAAGAACGCAGAACAAGGTCCTCTTTGGCGTTATTGCCAGTCCGCGTCCAAGGTGCCCACAGAATACGAACTGGTGAGGTGCTTGTTTTATAGTGGTGCTCTCAGGTGACGTCACACCGCGACTTCCAGGTATTGTCGCTAGAAGAGTCAGGTCGCCAGAAAATAACCATGCTGTCATCTGGTCAACAGTGTGATCCGGACGAAGTGTATAAACTCCGACGATATCGCTTCTATCCCCGCACGTGTAGGCGCTCGTTGCTGTAGATGTGCCGATCAGGAAAATGCCCTGCAGAACGCAGAAAAAGGTCCTCGTAAGCGTCATTGCCAGTCCGGGTCCATCGTGTCCACAAAAGACGAACCGGTGAGGTGCTTCTTTTATAGTGGTGTTCTTGGGTGAAGTCACACCGCGACTACCAGGTGGTGTCGCTAGAAGAGCCAGGTCGCCAGAAAATAACCATGCTGTCACCTGGTCAACAGTGTAATCCGGTCGAAGTTGCTAAACGCCGACGATATCGCTTCTATCCCCGCACGTGTAGGCACTCGTTGCTGAAGATGCGCCGAGCAGGAAATTGCCCTGCAGAACGCAGAACAAGGTCCTCGTAGGCGTCATTGCCAGTCCGCGTCCATCGTGCCTACAGAATACGAACCGGTGAGGTGCTTCCTGTATATTGGTGGTCTCAGGTGACGTCACACCGCGACTACCAGGTGGTGTCGCTAGAAGAGCAAGGTCCCGAGAATATAACAATGCTGTCATCTGGTCAACAGTGTAATCCGGACGAAGTTGCTAAACGCCGAAGATATCGCTTCTTTCCCCGCACGTGTAGGCGCTCGTTGCTGTAGATGCGCCGATCAGGAAAATGCCCTGCAGAACGCAGAACAAGGTCCTCGTTAGCGTCATTGCCAGTCCGCGTCCATCGTGCCCACAGAATACGAACCGGTGACGTGCTTCTTGTATATTGGTGGTCTCAAGTGACGTCACACCTCGACTACCAGGTGGTGTCTCTAGAAGGGCCAGGTCCCAATAAAATAACAATGCTGTCATCTGGTCAACAGTGTAATCCGGACGAAGTTGATAAACGCCGACGGTATCGCTTCTATCCCTGCACGTGTAGGCGCTCGTTGCTCTGAGATGCACCGATCATGAAAATGCCCTGCAGAACGCAGAAAAAGGTCCTCGTAGGCGTCATTGCCAGTCCGCGTCCATCGTGTCCGCTGAAGACGAACCTGTGAGGTGATTGTTTTATAGTGATGTTCTTGGGTGACCTCACACCGCGACTACTAGGTGGTGTCGCTAGAAGAGCCAGGTCGCCAGAAAATAACCATGGTGTCATCTGGTCAACTGTAATCCGGACAAAGTTGATAAATGCCGACGATTTCGCTTCTATCCCAGCATGTGTAGGGTGCTATAGATACGCCGATCTAGAAAATGCCCTGCAGAACGCAGAACAAGGTCCTTGTTAGCGTTATTGCCAGTCCGCGTCCATCGTGCCCACAGAATACGAACCGGTGAGGTGCTTCTTGTATATTGGTGGTCTCAGGTGACGTCACACCCTGACTACCAGGTAGTGTCGCTAGAAGAGCCAGGTCCCGAGATTATAACAATGCTGTCATCTGGTCAACAGTGTAATTCGGACGAAGTTGATAAACGCCAATGATATCGCTTCTATACCCGCACGTGTAGACGCTCGTCGCTGTAGATGCGTCGATCTGGAAAATGTCCTGCAGAACGCAGAACAAGGTCCTCGTAGGCGTCATTGCCAGTCCGCGTCCGTCGTGTCCGCAGAAGACGAACCGGTGAGGTGAATGTTTTATAGTGGTGTTCTTAGGTGACGTCACACCGCAACTACCAGGTGGTGTCGCTAGAAGAGCCAGGTCGCCAGAAAATGACCACGCTGTCATCTGGTCAACTGTAATCCGGACGAAGTTCATAAACGCCGACGATATCGCTTCTATCCCCGCACGTGTACGCGCTCGTTGCTGTAGATGCGCCGATCAGGAAAATGTCCTTCAGAACGCAGAAAACGTCCTCGTGTGTGCCATTGCCAGTCCGTGTCCATCGTGTTCACAGAAGACGAACCGGTGAGGTGCTTCTTATATAGTGGTGTTCTTGGGGGACGTCACACCGCGACTACCATGTGGTGTCGCTAGAAGAGCCAGGTCGCCACAAAATAACCATGCTGTCATCTGGTCAACAGTGTAATCCGGACGAAATTGATAACGCCGACGATATCGCTTCTATCCCCGCACGTGTAGGCGGTCGTTGCTGTTGATGCGCCGATCAGGAAAATGCCCTGCAGAACGCAGAACAAGGTCCTCGTAGGCGTCATTGCCAGTCCGCGTCCATCGTGTCCGCAGAAGAAGAACCGGTGAGGTGATTGTTTTATAGTGGTGTTCTTGGGTGACGTTACACCGCGACTGCCAGGTGGTGCCGCTAGAAGAGCCAGGTCGCCAGAAAATAACCATGCTGTCATCTGGTCAACTGTAATCTGGACGAAGTTGATAAACGCCGACGATATCCCTTCTATCCCAGCATGTGTAGGCGCTCGTTCTTGTAGATGCGCCGATCAGGAAAATGCCCTGCAGAACGCAGAACAAGGTCCTCGTTAGCGTCATTGCCAGTCCCCGTCCACGTGCCCACAGAATACGAACTGGTGAGGTGCTTGTTTTATAGTGGTGCTCTCAGGTGACGTCACACCGCGACTTCCAGGTATTGTCGCCAGAAGAGTCAGGTCGCCAGAAAATAACCATGCTGTCATCTGGTCAACAGTGTAATCCGGACGAAGTTGATAAATGCCGACGATATCGCTTCTATCCCCGCACGTGTAGGCGCTCGTTGCTGTAGACGTGCCGAACTGGAAAATTTCCTGCATAACGCAGAACAAGGTCCTCGTTAGCGTCATTGCCAGTCCGCGTCCATCGTACCCACAGAATACGAACCGATGAGGTGCTTCTTATATATTGGTGGTCTCAGATGACGTCACACCGCTACTACCAGGTGCTGTCGCTAGAAGAGCGAGGTCCCGAGAAAATAACAATGTTGTCATCTGGTCAACAGTGTGATCCGGACGAAGTTGCTAAACGCCGACGATATCGCTTCTGTCCCCGCACGTGTAGGCACTCGTTGCAGTAGATGCGCCGAGCAGGAAATTGCCCTGCAGAACGCAGAACAAGGTCCTCGTAGGCGTCATTGCCAGTCCGCGTCCATCGTGCCTACAGAATACGAACCGGTGAGGTGCTTCCTGTATATTGGTGGTCTCAGGTGATGTCACACCGCGACTACCAGGTGGTGTCGCTAGAAGAGCCAGGTCCCGAGAATATAACAATGCTGTCATCTGGTCAACAGTGTAATCCGGACGAAGTTGCTAAACGCCGAAGATATCGCTTCTTTCCACGCACGTGTAGGCGCTCGTTGCTGTAGATGCACCGATAAGGAAAATGCCCTGCAGAACGCAGAACAAGGTCCTCGTTAGCGTCATTGCCAGTCCGCGTCCATCGTGCCCACAGAATAGGAACCGGTGACCTGCTTCTTGTATATTGGTGGTCTCAAGTGACGTCACACCTCGACTACCAGGTGGTGCCGCTAGAAGGGCCAGGTCACAATAAATTAACAATGCTGTCATCTGGTCAACAGTGTAATCCGGACGAAGTTGATAAACGCCGACGATATCGCTTCTATCCCTGCACGTGTAGGCGCTCGTTGCTCTGAGATGTACCGATCATGAAAATGCCCTGCAGAACGCAGAAAAAGGCCCTCGTAGGCGTCATTGCCAGTCCGCGTCCATCGTGTCCGCTGAAGACCAACCTGTGAGGTGATTGTTTTATAGTGGTGTTCTTGGGTGACGTCACACCGCGACTACTAGGTGGTGTCGCTAGAAGATCCAGGTCGCCAGAAAATAACCATGGTGTCATCTGGTCAACTGTAATCCGGACAAAAATGATAAATGCCGACGATTTCGCTTCTATCCCAGCATGTGTAGGGTGCTGTAGATGCGCCGATCAGGAAAAAGCCCTGCAGAACGCAGAACAAGGTCCTCGTTAGCGTCATTGCCAGTCCGCGTCCATCGTGCCCACAGAATACGAACCGGTGACGTGCTTCTTGTATATTGGTGGTCTCAAGTGACGTCACACCGCGACTACCAGGTGGTGTCGCTAGAAGGGCCAGGTCCCAAAAAAAACAATGCTTTCATCTGGTCAACAGTGTAATCCGGACGAAGTTAATAAACGCCGATGATATCGCTTCTATACCTGCACGTGTAGGCGCTCGTTGCTGGAGATGCGCCGATCAGGAAATTGCCCTGCAGAACGCAGAACAAGGTCCTCGTAGGCGTCATAGCCAGTCCGCGTCCATCGTGTCCGCAGAAGACGAACCGGTGAGGTGATTGTTTTATAGTGGTATTCTTGGGTGACGTCACACCGCGACTACCAGGTGGTGTCGCTAGAAGAGCCAGGTCGCCAGAAAATGACCATGCTGTCATCTGGTCAACTTTAATCCGGACGAAGTTGATAAACGCCGAAGATATCGCTTCTATCCAAGCATGTGTAGGCGCTCGTTGCTGTAGATGCGCCGATCAGGAAAATGCCCTGCAGAACGCAGGACAAGGTCCTCGTTAGCATCATTGCCAGTCCGCGTCCATCGTGCTTACAGAATACGATCCGCTGACGTGCCTCTTATATATTGGTGGTCTCAGGTGACGTCACACCGCGACTACCAGGTGGTGTCGCTAGAAGGGCCAGGTCCTGAGAATATAACAATGCTGTCATCTGGTCAACAGTGTAATCCGAACGAAGTTGATAACGCCGACGATATCGCTTCTATTCCCGCACGTGTAGGCGCTCGCTGCTGTAGATACGCCGATCTGGAAAATGCCCTGCAGAACGCAGAACAAGGTCCTTGTTAGCGTTATTGCCAGTCCGCGTCCATCGTGCCCACAGAATACGAACCGGTGAGGTGCTTCTTGTATATTGGTGGTCTCAGGTGACGTCACACCCTGACTACCAGGCAGTGTCGCTAGAAGAGCCAGGTCCCCAGATTATAACAATGCTGTCATCTGGTCAACAGTGTAATTCGGACGAAGTTGATAAACGCCAATGATATCGCTTCTATACCCGCACGTGTAGACGCTCGTCGCTGTAGATGCGTCGATCTGGAAAATGCCCTGAAGAACGCAGAACAAGGTCCTCGTAGGCGTCATTGCCAGTCCGCGTCCATCGTGCCCACATAATACGAACCGGTGAGGTGCTTCTTTTATAGTGGTGTTCTTGGGTGACGTCACACCGCGACTACCAGGTGGTGTCGCTAGAAGAGCCAGGTCGCCAGAAAATAACCATGCTGTCATGTGGTCAACAGTGTAATCCGGACGATGTTGATAAAGCCGACGATATCGCTTCTATCCCCGCACGTGTAGGCGCTCGTTGCTGTAGATACGCCGATCTGGAAAATGCCCTGAAGAACGCAGAACAAGGTCCTCTTTGGCGTTATTGCCAGTCCGCGTCCATCGTGCCCACAGAATACGAACCGGTGAGGTGCTTTTTGTATATTCGTGGTCTCAGGTGACGTCACACCGCGACTACCAGGTGCTGTCGCTAGAAGAGCCAGGTCCCGAGAATAGAACAATGCTGTCATCTGGTCAACAGTGTAATCCGGACGAAGTTGATAAACGCCGACGATATCGCTTCTATCCCCGCACGTGTAGGTGCTCGTTGCTGCAGATGCGCCGATCAGGAAATTGCCCTGCAAAACGCAGAACAAGGTCCTCGTTAGCGTCATTGACAGTCCGCGTCCATCGTACCCACAGAATACGAACCGATGAGGTGCTTCTTATATATTGGTGGTCTCAGGTGACGTCACACCGCGACTACCAGGTGGTTTCGATAGAAGAGCGAGGTCCCGAGAAAATAACAATGTTGTCATCTGGTCAACAGTGTGATCCGGACGAAGTGTATAAACTCCGACGATATCGCTTCTATCCCCTCACGTGTAGCCGCTCGTTGCTGTAAATGCGCCGATCTGGAAAATGCCCTGCAGAACGCAGAACAAGGTCCTTGTAGGCGTCATTGCCAGTCCGTGTCCATCGTGTCCGCAGAAGACGAACCGGTGAGGTGATTATTTTATAGTGGTGTTCTTGGGTGACGTCACACCGCGACTACCAGGTGGTGTCGCTAGAAGAGCCAGGTCGCCAGAAAATGACCACGCTGTCATCTGGTCAACTGTAATCCGGACGAAGTTGATAAACGCCGACGATATCGCTTCTATCCCCGCACGTGTACGCGCTCGTTGCTGTAGATGCGCCGATCAGGAAAATTCCCTTCAGAACGCAGAAAAAGTCCTCGTAAGTGTCATTGCCAGTCCGGGTCCATCGTGTTCACAGAAGACGAACCGGTCAAGGTGCTTCTTATATAGTGGTGTTCTTGGGTGACGTCACACCGGGACTACCAGGTGGTGTCGCTAGAAGGGCCAGGTCCCAAAAAAACAATGCTGTCATCTGGTCAACAGTGTAATCCGGACGAAGTTAATAAACGCCGATGATATCGCTTCTATACCTGCACGTGTAGGCGCTCGTTGCTGGAGATGCGCCGATCAGGAAATTGCCCTGCAGAACGCAGAACAACGTCCTCGTAGGCGTCATAGCCAGTCCGCGTCCATCGTGTCCGCAGAAGACGAACCGGTGAGGTGATTGTTTTATAGTGGTGTTCTTGGGTGACGTCACACCGCGACTACCAGGTGGTGTCGCTAGAAGAGCCAGGTCGCCAGAAAATGACCATGCTGTCATCTGGTCAACTTTAATCCGGACGAAGTTGATAAACGCCGACGATATCGCTTCTATCCAAGCATGTGTAGGCGCTCGTTGCTGTAGATGCGCCGATCAGGAAAATGCCCTGCAGAACGCAGGACAAGGTCCTCGTTAGCATCATTGCCAGTCCGCGTCCATCGTGCTTACAGAATACGATCCGCTGACGTGCCTCTTATATATTGGTGGTCTCAGGTGACGTCACACCGCGACTACCAGGCGGTGTCGCTAGAAGGGCCAGGTCCTGAGAATATAACAATGCTGTCATCTGGTCAACAGTGTAATCCGAACGAAGTTGATAACGCCGACGATATCGCTTCTATTCCCGCACGTGTAGGCGCTCGCTGCTGTAGATACGCCGATCTGGAAAATGCCCTGCAGAACGCAGAACAAGGTCCTTGTTAGCGTTATTGCCAGTCCGCGTCCATCGTGCCCACAGAATACGAACCGGTGAGGTGCTTCTTGTATATTGGTGGTCTCAGGTGACGTCACACCCTGACTACCAGGTAGTGTCGCTAGAAGAGCCAGGTCCCGAGATTATAACAATGCTGTCATCTGGTCAACAGTGTAATTCGGACGAAGTTGATAAACGCCAATGATATCGCTTCTATACCCGCACGTGTAGACGCTCGTCGCTGTAGATGCGTCGATCTGGAAAATGCCCTGAAGAACGGAGAACAAGGTCCTCGTAGGAGTCATTGCCAGTCCGCGTCCATCGTGCCCACATAATACGAACCGGTGAGGTGCTTCTTTTATAGTGGTGTTCTTGGGTGACGTCACACCGCGACTACCAGGTGGTGTCGCTAGAAGAGCCAGGTCGCCAGAAAATAACCATGCTGTCATGTGGTCAACAGTGTAATCCGGACGAAGTTGATAAAGCCGACGATATCGCTTCTATCTCCGCACGTGTAGGCGCTCGTTGCTGTAGATACACCGATCTGGAAAATGCCCTGAAGAACGCAGAACAAGGTCCTCTTTAGCGTTATTGCCAGTCCGCGTCCATCGTGCCCACAGAATACGAACCGGTGAGGTGCTTTTTGTATATTCGTGGTCTCAGGTGACGTCACACCGCGACTACCAGGCGCTGTCGCTAGAAGAGCCAGGTCCCGAGAATAGAACAATGCTGTCATCTGGTCAACAGTGTAATCCGGACGAAGTTGATAAACGCCGACGATATCGCTTCTATCCCCGCACGTGTAGGTGCTCGTTGCTGCAGATGCGCCGATCAGGAAATTGCCCTGCATAACGCAGAACAAGGTCCTCGTTAGCGTCATTGCCAGTCCGCGTCCATCGTACCCACAGAATACGAACCGATGAGGTGCTTCTTATATATTGGTGGTCTCAGGTGACGTCACACCGCGACTACCAGGTGGTTTCGCTAGAAGAGCGAGGTCCCGAGAAAATAACAATGTTGTCATCTGGTCAACAGTGTGATCCGGACGAAGTGTATAAACTCCGACGATATCGCTTCTATCCCCTCACGTGTAGCCGCTCGTTGCTGTAAATGCGCCGATCTGGAAAATGCCCTGCAGAACGCAGAACAAGGTCCTCGTAGGCGTCATTGCCAGTCCGTGTCCATCGTGTCCGCAGAAGACGAACCGGTGAGGTGATTATTTTATAGTGGTGTTCTTGGGTGACGTCACACCGCGACTACCAGGTGGTGTCGCAAGAAGAGCCAGGTCGCCAGAAAATGACCACGCCGTCATCTGGTCAACTGTAATCCGGACGAAGTTGATAAACGCCGACGATATCGCTTCTATCCCCGCACGTGTACGCGCTCGTTGCTGTAGATGCGCCGATCAGGAAAATTCCCTTCAGAACGCAGAAAAAGTCCTCGTAAGTGTCATTGCCAGTTCGGGTCCATCGTGTTCACAGAAGACGAACCGGTCAAGGTGCTTCTTATATAGTGGTGTTCTTGAGTGACGTCACACCGCGACTACCATGTGGTGTCGCTAGAAGAGCCAGGTCGCCAAAAAATAACCATGCTGTCATCTGGTCAACAGTGTAATCCGGACGAAATTGATAACGCCGACGATATCGCTTCTATCCCCGCACGTGTAGGCGGTCGTTGCTGTAGATGCGCCGATCAGGAAAATGCCCTGCAGAACGCAGAACAAGGTCCTCGTAGGCGTCATTGCCAGTGGGCGTCCATCGTGTCCGCAGAAGACGAACCGGTGACGTGATTGTTTTATAGTGGTGTTCTTGGGTGACGTTACACCACGACTACCAGGTGGTGCCGCTAGAAGAGCCAGGTCGTCAGAAAATAACCATGCTGTCATCTGGTCAACTGTAATCCGGACGAAGTTGATAAACGCCGACGATATCGCTTCTATCCCAGCATGTGTAGGCGCTCGTTGCTTTAGATGCGCCGATCAGAAAAATGCCCTGCAGAACGCAGAACAAGGTCCTCGTTAGCGTCATTGCCAGTCCCCGGCCACGTGCCCACAGAATACGAACTGGTGAGGTGCTTGTTTTATAGTGGTGCTCTCAGGTGACGTGACACCGCGACTTCCAGGTATTGTCGCCAGAAGAGTCATGTCACCAGAAAATAACCATGCTGTCATCTGGTCAACAGTGTAATCCGGACGAATTTGATAACGCCGACGATATCGCTTCTATCCCCGCACGTGTAGGCGCTCGTTGCTGTAGATGCACTGATCAGGAAAATGCCCTGCAGAACGCAAAAAAAGGTCCTCGTTGGCGTCACTGCCAGTCCGCGTCCATCGTGTCCGCAGAAGACGAACCGGTGAGGTGATTGTTTTATAGTGGTGTTCTTGGGTGACGTCACACCGCGACTACCAGGTGGTATCGCTAGAAAATAACCATGCTGTCATGTGGTCAACAGTGTAATCCGGACGAGGTTGATAAACGCCGACGATATCGCTTCTATCCCCGCACATGTAGGCGCTCGTTGCTGTAGATACGCCGATCTGGAAAATGCTCTGCAGAACGCAGAACAAGGTCCTCGTTAGCGTCATTGCCAGTCCGCGTCCATCGTGCCCACAGAATACGAACCGATGAGGTGATTCTTATATATTGGTGGACTCAGGTAACGTCACACCGTGACTACCAGGTGGTGTCGCTAGAAGAGCCAGGTCCCGAGAAAATAATGTTGTCATCTGGTCAACAGGGTGATCCAGACGAAGTGTATAAACTCCGACGATATCGCTTCTATACCCGCACGGGTAGCCGCTCGTTGCTGTAGATGCGCCGATCTGGAAAATGCCCTGCAGAACGCAGAACAAGGTCCTCGTAGGCGTCATTGCCAGTCCGCGTCCATCGTGTCCGCAGAAGACGAACCGGTGAGGTGATTCTTTTATAGTTGTGTTCTTGGGTGACGTCACACCGCGACTACCAGGTGCTGTCGCTAGAAGAGCCAGGTCCCTAGAATAGAACAATGCTGTCATCTGGTCAACAGTGTAATCCGGACGAAGTTGATAAACGCCGACGATATCGCTTCTATCCCAGCACGTGTAGGCGCTCGTTGCTGTAGATGCGCCGATCTGGAAAATGCACTGCATAACGCAGAACAAGGTCCTCGTTAGCGTCATTGCCAGTCCGCGTCCATCGTACCCACAGAATACGAACCGATGAGGTGCTTCTAATATATTGGTGGTCTCAGATGACGTCACACCGCGACTACCAGGTGGTGTCGCTAGAAGAGCCAGGTCCCGAGAATATAACAATGCTGTCATCTGGTCAACAGTGTAATCCGGACGAAGTTGCTAAACGCCGAAGATATCGCTTCTTTCCCCGCACGTGTAGGCGCTCGTTGCTGTAGATGCACCGATCAGGAAAATGCCCTGCAGAACGCAGAACAAGGTCCTCGTTAGCGTCATTGCCAGTCCGCGTCCATCGTGCCCACAGAATACGAACCGGTGACGTGCTTCTTGTATATTGGTGGTCTCAAGTGACGTCACACCTCGACTACCAGGTGGTGTCGCTAGAAGGGCCAGGTCCCAATAAAATAACAATGCTGTCATCTGGTCAACAGTGTAATCCGGACGAAGTTGATAAACGCCGACGATATCTTCTATCCCTGCACGTGTAGGCGCTCGTTGCTCTGAGATGCATCGATCATGAAAATGCCCTGCAGAACGCAGAAAAAGGCCCTCGTAGGCGTCATTGCCAGTCCGCGTCCATCGTGTCCGCTGAAGACGAACCTGTGAGGTGATTGTTTTATAGTGGTGTTCTTGGGTGACGTCACACCGCGACCACTAGGTGGTGTCGCTAGAAGAGCCAGGTCGCCAGAAAATAACCATGGTGTCATCTGGTCAACTGTAATCCGGACAAAGTTGATAAATGCCGACGATTTCGCTTCTATCCCAGCATGTGTAGGGTGCTGTAGATGCGCCGATCAGGAAAATGCTCTGCAGAACGCAGAACAATGTCCTCGTTAGCGTCATTGCCAGTCCGCGTCCATCGTGCCCACAGAATACGAACCGGTGACGTGCTTCTTGTATATTGGTGGTCTCAAGTGACGTCACACCGCGACTACCAGGTGGTGTCGCTAGAAGGGCCAGGTCCCAAAAAAATAACAATGCTGTCATCTGGTCAACAGTGTAATCCGGACGAAGTTGATAAACGCCGATGATATCGCTTCTATACCTGCACGTGTAGGCGCTCGTTGCTGGAGATGCGCCGATCAGGAAATTGCCCTGCAGAACGCAGAACAAGGTCCTCGTAGGCGTCATAGCCAGTCCGCGTCCATCGTGTCCGCAGAAGACGAACCGGTGAGGTGATTGTTTTATAGTGGTGTTCTTGGGTGACGTCACACCGCGACTACCAGGTGGTGTCGCTAGAAGAGCCAGGTCGCCAGAAAATGACCATGCTGTCATCTGGTCAACTTTAATCCGGACGAAGTTGATAAACGCCGACGATATCGCTTCTATCCAAGCATGTGTAGGCGCTCGTTGCTGTAGATGCGCCGATCAGGAAAATGCCCTGCAGAACGCAGGACAAGGTCCTCGTTAGCATCATTGCCAGTCCGCGTCCATCGTGCTTACAGAATACGATCCGCTGACGTGCCTCTTATATATTGGTGGTCTCAGGTGACGTCACACCGCGACTACCAGGTGGTGTCGCTAGAAGGGCCAGGTCCTGAGAATATAACAATGCTGTCATCTGGTCAACAGTGTAATCCGAACGAAGTTGATAACGCCGACGATATCGCTTCTATTCCCGCACGTGTAGGCGCTCGCTGCTGTAGATACGCCGATCTGGAAAATGCCCTGCAGAACGCGGAACAACGTCCTTGTTAGCGTTATTGCCAGTCCGCGTCCATCGTGCCCACAGAATACGAACCGGTGAGGTGCTTCTTGTATATTGGTGGTCTCAGGTGACGTCACACCCTGACTACCAGGTAGTGTCGCTAGAAGAGCCAGGTCCCGAGATTATAACAATGCTGTCATCTGGTCAACAGTGTAATTCGGACGAAGTTGATAAACGCCAATGATATCGCTTCTATACCCGCACGTGTAGACGCTCGTCGCTGTAGATGCGTCGATCTGGAAAATGTCCTGCTGAACGCAGAACAAGGTCCTCGTAGGCGTCATTGCCAGTCCGCGTCCATCGTGTCCACAGAAGACGAACCGGTCAGGTGCTTCTTATATAGTGGTGTTCTTGGGTGACGTCACACAGCGACTACCATGTGGTGTCGCTAGAAGAGCCAGGTCGCCAGAAAATAACCATGCTGTCATCTGGTCAACTGTAATCCGGACGAAGTTGATAAACGCCAACGATATCGCTTCTATTCCCGCACGTGTAGGTGCTCGTTGCTGCAGATGCGCCGATCAGGAAATTGCCCTGCATAACGAAGAACAAGGTCCTCGTTAGCGTCATTGCCAGTCCGCGTCCATCGTACCCACAGAATACGAACCGATGAGGTGCTTCTTATATATTGGTGGTCTCAGGTGACGTCACACCGCGACTACCAGGTGGTTTCGCTAGAAGAGCGAGGTCCCGAGCAAATAACAATGTTGTCATCTGGTCAACAGTGTGATCCGGACGAAGTGTATAAACTCCGACGATATCGCTTCTATCCCCTCACGTGTAGCCGCTCGTTGCTGTAGATGCGCCGATCTGGAAAATGCCCTGCAGAACGCAGAACAAGGTCCTCGTAGGCGTCATTGCCAGTCCGTGTCCATGGTGTCCGCAGAAGACGAACCGGTGAGGTGATTATTTTATAGTGGTGTTCTTGGGTGACGTCACACCGCGACTACCATTTGGTGTCGCAAGAAGAGCCAGGTCGCCAGAAAATGACCACGCTGTCATCTGGTCAACTGTAATCCGGACGAAGTTGATAAACGCCGACGATATCGCTTCTATCCCCGCACGTGTACGCGCTCGTTGCTGTAGATGCGCCGATCAGGAAAATTCCCTTCAGAACGCAGAAAAAGTCCTCGTAAGTGTCATTGCCAGTCCGGGTCCATCGTGTTCACAGAACACGAACCGGTCAAGGTGCTTCTTATATAGTGGTGTTCTTGGGTGACGTCACACCGCGACTACCATGTGGTGTCGCTAGAAGAGCCAGGTCGCTAGAAAATAACCATGCTGTCATCTGGTCAACAGTGTAATCCGGACGAAATTGATAACGCCGACGATATCGCTTCTATCCCCGCACGTGTAGGCGGTCGTTGCTGTAGATGCGCCGATCAGAAAAATGCCCTGCAGAACGCAGAACAAGGTCCTCATTAGCGTCATTGCCAGTCCCCGGCCACGTGCCCACAGAATACGAACTGGTGAGGTGATTGTTTTATAGTGGTGCTCTCAGGTGACATCACACCGCGACTTCCAGGTATTGTCGCCAGAAGAGTCATGTCACCAAAAAATAACCATGCTGTCATCTGGTCAACAGTGTAATCCGGACGAAGTTGATAACGCCGACGATATCGCTTCTATCCCCGCACGTGTAGGCGCTCGTTGCTGTAGATGCACTGATCAGGAAAATGCCCTGCAGAACGCAAAAAAAGGTCCTCGTTGGCGTCACTGCCAGTCCGCGTCCATCGTGTCCGCAGAAGACGAACCGGTGAGGTGATTGTTTTATAGTGGTGTTCTTGGGTGACGTCACACCGCGACTACCAGGTGGTGTCGCTAGAAAATAACCATGCTGTCATGTGGTCAACAGTGTAATCCGGACGAGGTTGATAAACGCCGACGATATCGCTTCTATCCCCGCACATGTAGGCGCTCGTTGCTGTAGATACGCCGATCTGGAAAATGCTCTGCAGAACGCAGAACAAGGTCCTCGTTAGCGTCATTGCCAGTCCGCGTCCATCGTGCCCACAGAATACGAACCGATGAGGTGATTCTTATATATTGGTGGACTCAGGTAACGTCACACCGTGACTACCAGGTGGTGTCGCTAGAAGAGCCAGGTCCCGAGAAAATAATGTTGTCATCTGGTCAACAGGGTGATCCAAACGAAGTGTATAAACTCCGACGATATCGCTTCTATACCCGCACGGGTAGCCGCTCGTTGCTGTAGATGCGCCGATCTGGAAAATGCCCTGCAGAACGCAGAACAAGGTCCTCGTAGGCGTCATTGCCAGTCCGCGTCCATCGTGTCCGCAGAAGACGAACCGGTGAGGTGATTCTTTTATAGTGGTGTTCTTGGGTGACGTCACACCGCGACTACCAGGTGCTGTCGCTAGAAGAGCCAGGTCCCTAGAATAGAACAATGCTGTCATCTGGTCAACAGTGTAATCCGGACGAAGTTGATAAACGCCGACGATATCGCTTCTATCCCTGCACGTGTAGGCGCTCGTTGCTCTGAGATGCATCGATCATGAAAATGCCCTGCAGAACGCAGAAAAAGGCCCTCGTAGGCGTCATTGCCAGTCCGCGTCCATCGTGTCCGCTGAAGACGAACCTGTGAGGTGATTGTTTTATAGTGGTGTTCTTGGGTGACGTCACACCGCGACTACTAGGTGGTGTCGCTAGAAGAGCCAGGTCGCCAGAAAATAACCATGGTGTCATCTGGTCAACTGTAATCCGGACAAAGTTGATAAATGCCGACGATTTCGCTTCTATCTCAGCATGTGTAGGGTGCTGTAGATGCGCCGATCAGGAAAATGCTCTGCAGAACGCAGAACAATGTCCTCGTTAGCGTCATTGCCAGTCCGCGTCCATCGTGCCCACAGAATACGAACCGGTGACGTGCTTCTTGTATATTGGTGGTCTCAAGTGACGTCACACCGCGACTACCAGGTGGTGTCGCTAGAAGGGCCAGGTCCCAAAAAAATAACAATGCTGTCATCTGGTCAACAGTGTAATCCGGACGAAGTTGATAAACGCCGATGATATCGCTTCTATACCTGCACGTGTAGGCGCTCGTTGCTGGAGATGCGCCGATCAGGAAATTGCCCTGCAGAACGCAGAACTAGGTCCTCGTAGGCGTCATAGCCAGTCCGCGTCCATCGTGCCCACAGAATACGAACCGGTGAGGTGATTGTTTTATGGTGGTGTTCTTGGGTGACGTCACACCGCGACTACCAGGTGGTGTCGCTAGAAGAGCCAGGTCGCCAGAAAATGACCATGCTGTCATCTGGTCAACTTTAATCCGGACGAAGTTGATAAACGCCGACGATATCGCTTCTATCCAAGCATGTGTAGGCGCTCGTTGCTGTAGATGCGCCGATCTGGAAAATGCCCTGCAGAACGCAGAACAAGGTCCTCGTAGGCGTCATTGCCAGTCCGCGTCCATCGTGCCCACATAATACGAACCGGTGAGGTGCTTCTTTTATAGTGGTGTTCTTGGGTGACGTCACACCGCGACTACCAGGTGGTGTCGCTAGAAGAGCCAGGTCCCGAGAAAATAACAATGTTGTCATCTGGTCAACAGTGTGATCCGGACGAAGTGTATAAACTCCGACGATATCGCTTCTATCCCCTCACGTGTAGCCGCTCGTTGCTGTAGATGCGCCGATCTGGAAAATGCCCTTCAGAACGCAGAACAAGGTCCTCGTAGGCGTCATTGCCAGTCCGTGTCCATCGTGTCCGCAGAAGACGAACCGGTGAGGTGATTATTTTATAGTGGTGTTCTTGGGTGACGCCACACCGCGACTACCAGGTGGTGTCGCTAGAAGAGCCAGGTCGCCAGAAAATGACCACGCTGTAATCTGGTCAACTGTAATCCGGACGAAATTGATAAACGCCGACGATATCGCTTCTATCCCCGCACGTGTACGCGCTCGTTGCTGTAGATGCGCCGATCAGGAAAATTCCCTTCAGAACGCAGAAAAAGTCCTCGTAAGTGTCATTGCCAGTCCGGGTCCATCGTGTTCACAGAAGACGAACCGGTCAAGGTGCTTCTTATATAGTGGTGTTCTTGGGTGACGTCACACCGAGACTACCATGTGGTGTCGCTAGAAGAGCCAGGTCGCCCGAAAATAACCATGCTGTCATCTGGTCAACAGTGTAATCCGGACGAAATTGATAACGCCGACGATATCGCTTCTATCCCCGCACGTGTAGGCGGTCGTTGCTGTAGATGCGCCGATCAGGAAAATGCCCTGCAGAACGCAGAACAAGGTCCTCGTAGGCGTCATTGCCAGTCCGCGTCCATCGTGTCCGCAGAAGACGAACCGGTGAGGTGATTGTTTTATAGTGGTGTTCTTGGGTGACGTTACACCGCGACTACCAGGTGGCGCCGCTAGAAGCGCCAGGTCGCCAGAAAATAACCATGCTGTCATCTGGTCAACTGTAATCCGGACGAAGTTGATAAACATCGACGATATCGCTTCTATCCCAGCATGTGTAGGCGCTCGTTGCTGTAGATGCGCCGATCAGGAAAATGCCCTGCAGAACGCAGAACAATGTCCTCGTTAGCGTCATTGCCAGTCCGCGTCCATTGTGCCCACAGAATACGAACCGGTGACGTGCTTCTTGTATATTGGTGGTCTCAAGTGACGTCACACCGCGACTACCAGGTGGTGTCGCTAGAAGGGCCAGGTCCCAAAAAAATAACAATGCTGTCATCTGGTCAACAGTGTAATCCGGACGAAGTTGATAAACGCCGATGATATCGCTTCTATACCTGCACGTGTAGGCGCTCGTTGCTGGAGATGCGCCGATCAGGAAATTACCCTGCAGAACGCAGAACAAGGTCCGCGTAGGCGTCATTGCCTGTCCGCGTCCATCGTGCCCACAGAATACGAACCGATGAGGGGTTTCTTGTATATTGGTGGTCTCAGGTGACGTCACACCGCGACTACCAGGTCTTGTCGCTAGAAGAGCCAGGTCCCGAGAAAATAACAATGCTGTCATCTGGTCAACTGTAATCCGGATGAAGTTGATAAACGCCAACGATATCGCTTCTATCCCCGCACGTGTAGCCGCTCGTTGCTGTAGATGCGCAGATCTGGAAAATGCCCTGCAGAACGCAGAACAAGGTCCTCGTAGGCGTCATTGCCAGTCCGCGTCCATCGTGCCCACATAATACGAACCGGTGAGGTGCTTCTTTTATAGTGGTGTTCTTGGGTGACGTCACATCGCGACTACCAGGTGGTGTCGCTAGAATAGCCAGGTCGCCAGAACATAACCATGCTGTCATGTGGTCAACAGTGTAATCCGGACGAAGTTTATAAAGCCGACGATATCGCTTCTATCCCCGCACGTGTAGGCGCTCGTTGCTGTAGATACGCCGATCTGGAAAATGCCCTGAAGAACGCAGAACAAGGTCCTCTTTAGCGTTATTGCCAGTCCGCGTCCATCGTGCCCACAGAATACGAACCGGTGAGGTGCTTTTTGTATATTGGTGGTCTCCGGTGACGTCACACCGCGACTACCAGGTGCTGTCGCTAGAAGAGCCAGGTCCCGAGAATAGAACAATGCTGTCATCTGGTCAACAGTGTAATCCGGACGAAGTTGATAAACGCCGACGATATCGCTTCTATCCCCGCACGTGTAGCCGCTCGTTGCTGAAGATGCGCCGATCTGGAAAATGCCCTGCAGAACGCAGAACAAGGTCCTCGTAGGCGTCATTGCCAGTCCGCGTCCATCGTGTCCACAGAACACGAACCGGTTAGGTGCTTCTTTTATAGTGGTGTTCTTAGGTGACGTCACACCACTACTACCAGGTGGTGTCGCTAGAAGAGCCAGGTCGCCAGAGAATAACCATGCTGTCATCTCGTCAACAGTGCAATCCGGACGAAGTTGATAACGCCGACGACATCGCTTCTATCCCCGCACGTGTAGGCGCTCGTTGCCGTAGATGCGCCGATCACGAAATTGCCCTGCAGAACGCAGAACAAGGTCCGCGTAGGCGTCATTGCCTGTCCGCGTCCATCGTGCCCAGAGAATGCGAACCGGTGAGGTGCTTCTTGTATATTGGTGGTCTCAGATGACGTCACACCTCGACTATCAGGTGGTGTCGCTAGAAGAGCCAGGTCGCCAGAAAATAACCATGCTGTCATCTGGTCAACAGTGTAATCCGGACGAAGTTGATAAACGCCGCCGATATCGCTTCTATCCCTGCACGTGTAGGCGCTCGTTGCTGTAGATGTGCCGATCTGAAAAATGCCCTGCAGAACGCAGAACAAGGTCCTCTTAAGCGTCATTGCCAGTCCGCGTCCATCGTGCCCACAGAATACGAACCGGTGAGGTGCTTCTTGTATATTGGTGGTCTCAGGTGACGTCACACCGCGACTACCAGGTGGTGTCGCTAGAAGAGCGAGGTCCCGAGAAAATAACAATGTTGTCATCTGGTCAACAGTGTGATCCGGACGAAGTGTATAAACGCCGACGATATTGCTTCTATACCCAAACGTGTAGACGCTCGTTGCTGTAGATGCGTCGAACTGGAAAATGTCCTGCATAACGCAGAACAAGGTCCTCGTAGGCGTCATTGCCAGTCCGCGTCCATCGTGTCCGCAGAAGATGAACCGGTGAGGTCATTGTTTTATAGTGGTGTTCTTAGATGACGTCACACCGCGACTACCAGTTGGTGTCGCTAGAAAAGCCAGGTCGCCAGAAAATGACCATGCTGTCATCTGGTCAACTGTAATCCGGACGAAGTTGATAAACGCCGACGATATCGCTTCTATCCCCGCACGTGTACGCGCTCGTTGCTGTAGATGCGCCGATCAGGAAAATGCCCTTCCGAACGCAGAACAAAGTCCTCGTTAGCGTCATTGCCAGTCCGCGTCCATCGTGCGCACAGAATACGAACCGGTGACGTGCTTCTTGTATATTGGTGGTCTCAGGTGACGTCACACCGCGACTACCAGGTGCTGTCGCTAGAAGAGCCAGGTCCCTTGAATAGAACAATGCTGTCATCTGGTCAACAGTGTAATCCGGACGAAGTTGATAAACGCCGACGATATCGCTTCTATCCCCGCACGTGTAGGCGCTCGTTGCTGCAGATGCGCCGATCAGAGAATTGCCCTGCAGAACGCAGAACAAGGTCCTCTTAAGCGTTATTGCCAGTCCGCGTCCATCGTGCCCACAGAATACGAACCGGTGAGGTGCTTCTTGTATATTGGTGGTCTCAGGTGACGTCACACGGCGACTACCAGGTGGTGTCGCTAGAAGTGCCAGGTCCCGAGAATATAACAATGCTGTCATCTAGTCAACAGTGTAATCCGGACGAAGTTGATAAACGCCGACGATATCGCTTCTATCCCAGCACGTGTAGGCGCTCGTTGCTGTAGATGCGCCGATCTGAAAAATGCACTGCATAACGCAGAACAAGGTCCTCGTTAGCGTCAGTGCCAGTCCGCGTCCATCGTACCCACAGAATACGAACCGATGAGGTGCTTCTAATATATTGGTGGTCTCAGATGACGTCACACCGCGACTACCAGGTGGTGTCGCTAGAAGAGCTAGGTCCCGAGAATATAACAATGCTGTCATCTGGTCAACAGTGTAATCCGGACGAAGTTGCTAAACGGTGAAGATATCGCTTCTTTCCCCGCACGTGTAGGCGCTCGTTGCTGTAGATGCACCGATCAGGAAAATGCCCTGCAGAACGCAGAACAAGGTCCTCGTTAGCGTCATTGCCAGTCCGCGTCCATCGTGCCCACAGAATACGAACCGGTGACGTGCTTCTTGTATATTGGTGGTCTCAAGTGACGTCACACCTCGACTACCAGGTGGTGTCGCTAGAAGGGCCAGGTCCCAATAAAATAACAACGCTGTCATCTGGTCAACAGTGTAATCCGGAAGAAGTTGATAAACGCCGACGATATCGCTTCTATCCCTGCACGTGTAGGCGCTCGTTGCTCTGAGATGCACCGATCATGAAAATGCCCTGCAGAACGCAGAAAAAGGCCCTCGTAGGCGTCATTGCCAGTCCGCGTCCATCGTGTCCGCTGAAGACGAACCTGTGAGGTGATTGTTTTATAGTGGTGTTCTTGGGTGACGTCACACCGCGACTACTAGGTGGTGTCGCTAGAAGAGACAGGTCACCAGAAAATAACCATGGTGTCATCTGGTCAACTGTAATCCGGACAAAATTGATAAATGCCGACGATTTCGCTTCTATCCAAGCATGTGTAGGCGCTCGTTGCTGTAGATGCGCCGATCAGGAAAATGCCCTGCAGAACGCAGAACAATGTCCTCGTTAGCGTCATTGCCAGTCCGCGTCCATTGTGCCCACAGAATACGAACCGGTGACGTGCTTCTTGTATATTGGTGGTCTCAAGTGACGTCACACCGCGACTACCACGTGGTGTCGCTAGAAGGGCCAGGTCCCAAAAAAATAACAATGCTGTCATCTGGTCAACAGTGTAATCCGGACGAAGTTGATAAACGCCGATGATATCGCTTCTATCCCCGCACGTGTAGGCGCTCGTTGCTGCAGATGCGCCGATCAGGAAATTTGCACTGCATAACGCAGAACAAGGTCCTCGTTAGCGTCATTGCCAGTCCGCGTCCATCGTACCCACAGAATACGAAGCGATGAGGTGCTTCTTATATATTGGTGGTCTCAGGTGACGTCACACCGCGACTACCAGGTGGTTTCGCTAGAAGAGCGAGGTCCCGAGAAAATAACAATGTTGTCATCTGGTCAACAGTGTCATCCGGACGAAGTGTATAAACTCCGACGATATCGCTTCTATCCCCTCACGTGTAGCCGCTCGTTGCTGTAGATGCGCCGATCTGGAAAATGCCCTGCAGAACGCAGAACAAGGTCCTCGTAGGCGTCATTGCCAGTCCGTGTCCATCGTGTCCGCAGAAGACGAACCGGTGAGGTGATTATTTTATAGTGGTGTTCTTGGGTGACGTCACACCGCGACTACCAGGTGGTGTCGCTAGAAGAGCCAGGTCGCCAGAAAATGACCACGCTGGCATCTGGTCAACTGTAATCCGGACGAAGTTGATAAACGCCGACGATATCGCTTCTATCCCCGCACGTGTACGCGCTCGTTGCTGTAGATGCGCCGATCAGGAAAATTCCCTTCAGAACGCATAAAAAGTCCTCGTAAGTGTCATTGCCAGTCCGGGTCCATCGTGTTCACAGAAGACGAACCGGTCAGGGTGCTTCTTATATAGTGGTGTTCTTGGGTGACGTCACACCGCGACTACCATGTGGTGTCGCTAGAAGAGCCAGGTCGCCCGAAAATAACCATGCTGTCATCTGGTCAACAGTGTAATCCGGACGAAATTGATAACGCCGACGATATCGCTTCTATCCCCGCACGTGTAGGCGGTCGTTGCTGTAGATGCGCCGATCAGGAAAATGCCCTGCAGAACGCTGAACAAGGTCCTCGTAGGCGTCATTGCCAGTCCGCGTCATCGTGTCCGCAGAAGACGAACCGGTGAGGTGATTGTTTTATAGTGGTGTTCTTCGGTGACGTTACACCGCGACTTCCAGGTATTGTCGCCAGAAGAGTCAGGTCGCCAGAAAATAACCATGCTGTCATCTGGTCAACAGTGTAATCCGGACGAAGTTGATAAACGCCAACGATATCGCTTCTATCCCCGCACGTGTAGCCGCTCGTTGCTGTAGATGCGCAGATCTGGAAAATGTCCTGCAGAACGCAGAACAAGGTCCTCGTAGGCGTCATTGCCAGTCCGCGTCCATCGTGCCCACATAATACGAACCGGTGAGGTGCTTCTTTTATAGTGGTGTTCTTGGGTGACGTCACATCGCGACTACCAGGTGGTGTCGCTAGAATAGCCAGGTCGCCAGAAAATAACCATGCTGTCATGTGGTCAACAGTGTAATCCGGACGAAGTTGATAAAGCCGACGATATCGCTTCTATCCCCGCACGTGTAGGCTCTCGTTGCTGTAGATACACCGATCTGGAAAATGCCCTGAAGAACGCAGAACAAGGTCCTCTTTAGCGTTATTGCCAGTCCGCGTCCATCGTGCCCACAGAATACGAACCGGTGAGGTGCTTTTTGTCTATTGGTGGTCTCAGGTGACGTCATACCGCGACTACCAGGTCTTGTCGCTAGAAGAGCCAGGTCCCGAGAAAATAACAATGCTGTCATCTGGTCAACTGTAATCCGGACGAAGTTGATAAACGCCAACGATATCGCTTCTATCCCCGCACGTATAGGCGGTCGTTGCTGTAGATGCGCCGATCAGGAAAATGCCCTGCAGAACGCAGAACAAGGTCTTCGTAGGCGTCATTGCCAGTCCGTGTCCATCGTGTCCGCAGAAGACGAACCGGTGAGGTGATTATTTTATAGTGGTGTTCTTGGGTGACGTCACACCGCGACTACCAGGTGGTGTCGCTAGAAGAGCCAGGTCGCCAGAAAATAACCATGCTGTCATCTGGACAACTGTAATCCGGACGAAGTTGATAAACGCCGACAAAATCGCTTCTATCCCCGCATGTGTAGGCGCTCGTTGCTGTAGATGCGCCCATCAGGAAAATGCCCTGCAGAACGCATAACAAGGTCCTCGTTAGCGTCATTGCCAGTCCGCGTCCATCGTGCCCACAGAATACGAACCGGTGACGTGCTTCTTGTATATTGGTGGTCTCAAGTGACGTCACACCGCGACTACCAGGTGGTGTCGCTAGAAGGGCCAGGTCCCAAGAAAATAACAATGCTTTCATCTGGTCAACAGTGTAATCCGGACGAAGTTGATAAACGCCGACTATATCGCTTCTATCCCTGCACGTGTAGGCGCTCGTTGCTGGAGATGCGTCGATCAGGAAATTGCCCTGCAGAACGCAGAACAAGGTCCTCGTAGGCGTCATTGCCAGTCCGCGTCCATCGTGCCCACAGAATACGAACCGGTGAGGTGCTTGTTTTATAGTGGTGCTCTCAAGTGACGTCACACCGCGCCTTCCAGGTATTGTCGCTAGAAGAGTCAGGTCGCCACGAAATAACCATGCTGTCATCTGGTCAACAGTGTAATCCGGACGAAGTTACTAAACGTCGAAGATATCGCTTCTTTCCCCGCACGTGTAGGCGCTCGTTGCTGTAGATGCGCCGATCACGAAATTGCCCTGCAGAACGCAGAACAAGGTCCGCGTAGGCGTCATTGCCTGTCCGCGTCCATCGTGCCCAGAGAATGCGAACCGGTGAGGTGCTTCTTGTATATTGGTGGCCTCAGATGAGGTCACACCTCGACTATCAGGTGGTGTCGCTGGAAGAGCCAGGTCGCCAGAAAATAACCATGCTGTCATCTGGTCAACAGTGTAATCCGGAAGAAGTTGATAAACGCCGACGATATCGCTTCTATCCACGCACGTGTAGGCGCTCGTTGCTGTAGATGCACCGATCAGGAAAATGCCCTGCAGAACGCAAAAAAAGGTCCACGTAGGCGTCACTGCCAGTCCGCGTCCATCGTGTCCGCAGAAGACGAACCGGTGAGGTGATTGTTTTATAGTGGTGTTCTTGGGTGACGTCACACCGCGACTACCAGGTGGTGTCGCTAGAAGAGCCAGGTCGCCAGAAAATAACCATGCTGTCATGTGGTCAACAGTGTAATCCGGACGAAGTTGATAAATGCCGACGATATCGCTTCTACCCCCGCACGTGTAGGCGGTCGTTGCTGTAGATGCGCCGATCAGGAAAATGCCCTGCAGAACGCAGAACAAGGTCTTCGTAGGCGTCATTGCCAGTCCGTGTCCATCGTGTCCGCAGAAGACGAACCGGTGAGGTGATTATTTTATAGTGGTGATCTTGGGTGACGTCACACCGCGACTACCAGGTGGTGTCGCTAGAAGAGCCAGGTCGCCAGAAAATAACCATGCTGTCATGTGGTCAACAGTGTAAACCGGACGAAGTTGATAACTGCCGACGATATCGCTTCTATCCCCGCACGTATAGGCGGTCGTTGCTGTAGATGCGCCGATCATGAAAATGCCCTGCAGAACGCAGAACAAGGTCTTCGTAGGCGTCATTGCCAGTCCGTGTCCATCGTGTCCGCAGAAGACGAACCGGTGAGGTGATTATTTTATAGTGGTGTTCTTGGGTGACGTCACACCGCGACTACCAGGTGGTGTCGCTAGAAGAGCCAGGTCGCCAGAAAATAACCATGCTGTCATCTGGACAACTGTAATCCGGACGAAGTTGATAAACGCCGACAAAATCGCTTCTATCCCCGCATGTGTAGGCGCTCGTTGCTGTAGATGCGCCCATCAGGAAAATGCCCTGCAGAACGCATAACAAGGTCCTCGTTCGCGTCATTGCCAGTCCGCGTCCATCGTGCCCACAGAATACGAACCGGTGACGTGCTTCTTGTATATTGGTGGTCTCAAGTGACGTCACACCGCGACTACCAGGTGGTGTCGCTAGAAGGGCCAGGTCCCAAGAAAATAACAATGCTTTCATCTGGTCAACAGTGTAATCCGGACGAAGTTGATAAACGCCGACTATATCGCTTCTATCCCTGCACGTGTAGGCGCTCGTTGCTGGAGATGCGTCGATCAGGAAATTGCCCTGCAGAACGCAGAACAAGGTCCTCGTAGGCGTCATTGCCAGTCCGCGTCCATCGTGCCCACAGAATACGAACCGGTGAGGTGCTTGTTTTATAGTGGTGCTCTCAGGTGACGTCACACCGCGCCTTCCAGGTATTGTCGCTAGAAGAGTCAGGTCGCCAGGAAATAACCATGCTGTCATCTGGTCAACAGTGTAATCCGGACGAAGTTACTAAACGCCGAAGATATCGCTTCTTTCCCCGCACGTGTAGGCGCTCGTTGCTGTAGATGCACCGATCAGGAAAATGCCCTGCAGAACGCAGAACAAGGTCCTCGTTAGCGTCATTGCCAGTCCGCGTCCATCGTGCCCACAGAATACGAACCGGTGACGTGCTTCTTGTATATTGGTGGTCTCAAGTGACGTCACACCTCGACTACCAGGTGGTGTCGCTAGAAGGGCAGGTCCCAATAAAATAACAATGCTGTCATCTGGTCAACAGTGTAATCCGGACGAAGTTGATAACTGCCGACGATATCGCTTCTATCCCCGCACGTATAGGCGGTCGTTGCTGTAGATGCGCCGATCATGAAAATGCCCTGCAGAACGCAGAACAAGGTCTTCGTAGGCGTCATTGCCAGTCCGTGTCCATCGTGTCCGCAGAAGACGAACCGGTGAGGTGATTATTTTATAGTGGTGTTCTTGGGTGACGTCACACCGCGACTACCAGGTGGTGTCGCTAGAAGAGCCAGGTCGCCAGAAAATAACCATGCTGTCATCTGGACAACTCTAATCCGGACGAAGTTGATAAACGCCGACAAAATCGCTTCTATCCCCGCATGTGTAGGCGCTCGTTGCTGTAGATGCGCCCATCAGGAAAATGCCCTGCAGAACGCATAACAAGGTCCTCGTTCGCGTCATTGCCAGTCCGCGTCCATCGTGCCCACAGAATACGAACCGGTGACGTGCTTCTTGTATATTGGTGGTCTCAAGTGACGTCACACCGCGACTACCAGGTGGTGTCGCTAGAAGGGCCAGGTCCCAAGAAAATAACAATGCTTTCATCTGGTCAACAGTGTAATCCGGACGAAGTTGATAAACGCCGACTATATCGCTTCTATCCCTGCACGTGTAGGCGCTCGTTGCTGGAGATGCGTCGATCAGGAAATTGCCCTGCAGAACGCAGAACAAGGTCCTCGTAGGCGTCATTGCCAGTCCGCGTCCATCGTGCCCACAGAATACGAACCGGTGAGGTGCTTGTTTTATAGTGGTGCTCTCAGGTGACGTCACACCGCGCCTTCCAGGTATTGTCGCTAGAAGAGTCAGGTCGCCAGGAAATAACCAT
The DNA here is from genome assembly GCF_052857255.1 of Amblyomma americanum. NCBI lineage: Eukaryota > Metazoa > Arthropoda > Arachnida > Ixodida > Ixodidae > Amblyomma > Amblyomma americanum. Next base: position 177,346,357 of record NC_135502.1, on the reverse strand, counting down.
GCTGTCATCTGGTCAACAGTGTAATCCGGACGAAGTTACTAAACGCCGAAGATATCGCTTCTTTCCCCGCACGTGTAGGCGCTCGTTGCTGTAGATGCACCGATCAGGAAAATGCCCTGCAGAACGCAGAACAAGGTCCTCGTTAGCGTCATTGCCAGTCCGCGTCCATCGTGCCCACAGAATACGAACCGGTGACGTGCTTCTTGTATATTGGTGGTCTCAAGTGACGTCACACCTCGACTACCAGGTGGTGTCGCTAGAAGGGCAGGTCCCAATAAAATAACAATGCTGTCATCTGGTCAACAGTGTAATCCGGACGAAGTTGATAAACGCCGACGATATCGCTTCTATCCCTGCACGTGTAGGCGCTCGTTGCTCTGAGATGCACCGATCATGAAAATGCCCTGCAGAGCGCAGAAAAAGGCCCTCGTAGGCGTCATTGCCAGTCCGCGTCCATCGTGTCCGCTGAAGACGAACCTGTGAGGTGATTGTTTTATAGTGGTGTTCTTGGGTGACGTCACACCGCGACTACTAGGTGGTGTCGTTAGAAGAGCCAGATCGCCAGAAAATAACCATGGTGTCATCTGATCAACTGTAATCCGGACAAAGTTGATAAATGCCGACGATTTCGCTTCTATCCCAGCATGTGTAGGGTGCTGTAGATGCGCCGATCAGGAAAATGACCTGCAGAACGCAGAACCATGTCCTCGTTAGCGTCATTGCCAGTCCGCGTCCATCGTGCCCACAGAATACGAACCGGTGACGTGCTTCTTGTATATTGGTGGTCTCAAGTGACGTCACACCGCGACTACCAGGTGGTGTCGCTAGAATGGCCAGGTCCCAAAAAAATAACAATGCTGTCATCTGGTCAACAGTGTAATCCGGACGAAGTTGATAAACGCCGATGATATCGCTTCTATACCTGCACGTGTAGGCGCTCGTTGCTGGAGATGCGCCTATCAGGAAATTGCCCTGCAGAACGCAGAACATGGTCCTCGTAGGCGTCATAGCCAGTCCGCGTCCATCGTGTCCGCAGAAGACGAACCGGTGAGGTGATTGTTTTATAGTGGTGTTCTTGGGGGACGTCACACCGCGACTACCAGGTAGTGTCGCTAGAAGAGCCAGGTCGCCAGAAAATGACCATGCTGTCATCTGGTCAACTTTAATCCGGACGAAGTTGATAAACGCCGACGATATCGCTTCTATCCAAGCATGTGTAGGCGCTCGTTGCTGTAGATGCGCCGATCTGGAAAATGCCCTGCAGAACGCAGAACAAGGTCCTCGTAGGCGTTATTGCCAGTCCGCGTCCATCGTGCCCACATAATACGAACCGGTGAGGTGCTTCTTTTATAGTGGTGTTCTTGGGTGACGTCACACCGCGACTACCAGGTGGTGTCGCTAGAAGAGCCAGGTCGCCAGAAAATAACCATGCTGTCATGTGGTCAACAGTGTAATCCGGACGAAGTTGATAAAGCCGACGATATCGCTTCTATCCCCGCACGTGTAGGCGCTCGTTGCTGCAGATGCGCCGATCAGGAAATTGCCCTGCATAACGCAGAACAAGGTCCTCGTTAGCGTCGTTGCCAGTCCGCGTCCATCGTACCCACAGAATACGAACCGATGAGGCGCTTCTTATATATTGGTGGTCTCAGGTGACGTCACACCGCGACTACCAGGTGGTTTCGCTAGAAGAGCGAGGTCCCGAGAAAATAACAATGTTGTCATCTGGTCAACAGTGTGATCCGGACGAAGTGTATAAACTCCGACGATATCGCTTCTATCCCCTCACGTGTAGCCGCTCCTTGCTGTAGATGCGCCGATCTGGAAAATGCCCTGCAGAACGCAGAACAAGGTCCTCGTAGGCGTCATTGCCAGTCCATGTCCATGGTGTCCGCAGAAGACGAACCGGTCAAAGTGCTTCTTATATAGTGGTGTTCTTGGGTGACGTCACACCGCGACTACCATGTGGTGTCGCTAGAAGAGCCAGGTCGCCCGAAAATAACCATGCTGTCATCTGGTCAACAGTGTAATCCGGACGAAATTGATAACGCCGACTATATCGCTTCTATCCCCGCACGTGTAGGCGGTCGTTGCTGTAGATGCGCCGGTCAGGAAAATGCCCTGCAGAACGCAGAACAAGGTCTTCGTAGGCGTCATTGCCAGTCCGTGTCCATCGTGTCCGCAGAAGACGAACCGGTGAGGTGATTATTTTATAGTGGTGTTCTTGGGTGACGTCACACCGCGACTACCAGGTGGTGTCGCTAGAAGAGCCAGGTCGCCAGAAAATAACCATGCTGTCATCTGGACAACTGTAATCCGGACGAAGTTGATAAACGCCGACAAAATCGCTTCTATCCCCGCATGTGTAGGCGCTCGTTGCTGTAGATGCGCCCATCAGGAAAATGCCCTGCAGAACGCATAACAAGGTCCTCGTTAGCGTCATTGCCAGTCCGCGTCCATCGTGCCCACAGAATACGAACCGGTGACGTGCTTCTTGTATATTGGTGGTCTCAAGTGACGTCACACCGCGACTACCAGGTGGTGTCGCTGAAGGGCCAGGTCCCAAGAAAATAACAATGCTTTCATCTGGTCAACAGTGTAATCCGGACGAAGTTGATAAACGCCGACTATATCGCTTCTATCCCTGCACGTGTAGGCGCTCGTTGCTGGAGATGCGTCGATCAGGAAATTGCCCTGCAGAACGCAGAACAAGGTCCTCGTAGGCGTCATTGCCAGTCCGCGTCCATCGTGCCCACAGAATACGAACCGGTGAGGTGCTTGTTTTATAGTGGTGCTCTCAAGTGACGTCACACCGCGCCTTCCAGGTATTGTCGCTAGAAGAGTCAGGTCGCCACGAAATAACCATGCTGTCATCTGGTCAACAGTGTAATCCGGACGAAGTTACTAAACGCCGAAGATATCGCTTCTTTCCCCGCACGTGTAGGCGCTCGTTGCTGTAGATGCGCCGATCACGAAATTGCCCTGCAGAACGCAGAACAAGGTCCGCGTAGGCGTCATTGCCTGTCCGCGTCCATCGTGCCCAGAGAATGCGAACCGGTGAGGTGCTTCTTGTATATTGGTGGTCTCAGATGACGTCACACCTCGACTATCAGGTGGTGTCGCTGGAAGAGCCAGGTCGCCAGAAAATAACCATGCTGTCATCTGGTCAACAGTGTAATCCGGAAGAAGTTGATAAACGCCGACGATATCGCTTCTATCCACGCACGTGTAGGCGCTCGTTGCTGTAGATGCACCGATCAGGAAAATGCCCTGCAGAACGCAAAAAAAGGTCCACGTAGGCGTCACTGCCAGTCCGCGTCCATCGTGTCCGCAGAAGACGAACCGGTGAGGTGATTGTTTTATAGTGGTGTTCTTGGGTGACGTCACACCGCGACTACCAGGTGGTGTCGCTAGAAGAGCCAGGTCGCCAGAAAATAACCATGCTGTCATGTGGTCAACAGTGTAATCCGGACGAAGTTGATAAATGCCGACGATATCGCTTCTACCCCCGCACGTGTAGGCGGTCGTTGCTGTAGATGCGCCGATCAGGAAAATGCCCTGCAGAACGCAGAACAAGGTCTTCGTAGGCGTCATTGCCAGTCCGTGTCCATCGTGTCCGCAGAAGACGAACCGGTGAGGTGATTATTTTATAGTGGTGATCTTGGGTGACGTCACACCGCGACTACCAGGTGGTGTCGCTAGAAGAGCCAGGTCGCCAGAAAATAACCATGCTGTCATGTGGTCAACAGTGTAAACCGGACGAAGTTGATAACTGCCGACGATATCGCTTCTATCCCCGCACGTATAGGCGGTCGTTGCTGTAGATGCGCCGATCATGAAAATGCCCTGCAGAACGCAGAACAAGGTCTTCGTAGGCGTCATTGCCAGTCCGTGTCCATCGTGTCCGCAGAAGACGAACCGGTGAGGTGATTGTTTTATAGTGGTGTTCTTGGGTGACGTCACACCGCGACTACCAGGTGGTGTCGCTAGAAGAGCCAGGTCGCCAGAAAATAACCATGCTGTCATGTGGTCAACAGTGTAATCCGGACGAAGTTGATAAATGCCGACGATATCGCTTCTATCCCCGCACGTGTAGGCGGTCGTTGCTGTAGATGCGCCGATCAGGAAAATGCCCTGCAGAACGCAGAACAAGGTCTTCGTAGGCGTCATTGCCAGTCCGTGTCCATCGTGTCCGCAGAAGACGAACCGGTGAGGTGATTATTTTATAGTGGTGTTCTTGGGTGACGTCACACCGCGACTACCAGGTGGTGTCGCTAGAAGAGCCAGGTCGCCAGAAAATAACCATGCTGTCATCTGGACAACTGTAATCCGGACGAAGTTGATAAACGCCGACAAAATCGCTTCTATCCCCGCATGTGTAGGCGCTCGTGGCTGTAGATGCGCCCATCAGGAAAATGCCCTGCAGAACGCATAACAAGGTCCTCGTTAGCGTCATTGCCAGTCTGCGTCCATCGTGCCCACAGAATACGAACCGGTGACGTGCTTCTTGTATATTGGTGGTCTCAAGTGACGTCACACCGCGACTACCAGGTGGTGTCGCTAGAAGGGCCAGGTCCCAAGAAAATAACAATGCTTTCATCTGGTCAACAGTGTAATCCGGACGAAGTTGATAAACGCCGACTATATCGCTTCTATCCCTGCACGTGTAGGCGCTCGTTGCTGGAGATGCGTCGATCAGGAAATTGCCCTGCAGAACGCAGAACAAGGTCCTCGTAGGCGTCATTGCCAGTCCGCGTCCATCGTGCCCACAGAATACGAACCGGTGAGGTGCTTGTTTTATAGTGGTGTTCTTGGGTGACGTCACACCGCGACTACCAGGTGGTGTCGCTAGAAGGGCCAGGTCCCAAGAAAATAACAATGCTGTCATCTGGTCAACAGTGTAATCCGGACGAAGTTGATAAACGCCGACGATATCGCTTCTATTCCTGCACGTGTAGGCGCTCGTTGCTCTGAGATGCACCGATCATGAAAATGCCCTGCAGAGCGCAGAAAAAGGCCCTCGTAGGCGTCATTGCCAGTCCGCGTCCATCGTGTCCGCTGAAGACGAACCTGTGAGGTGATTGTTTTATAGTGGTGTTCTTGGGTGACGTCACACCGCGACTACTAGGTGGTGTCGTTAGAAGAGCCAGGTCGCCAGAAAATAACCATGGTGTCATCTGATCAACTGTAATCCGGACAAAGTTGATAAATGCCGACGATTTCGCTTCTATCCCAGCATGTGTAGGGTGCTGTAGATGTGCCGATCAGGAAAATGACCTGCAGAACGCAGAACCATGTCCTCGTTAGCGTCATTGCCAGTCCGCGTCCATCGTGCCCACAGAATACGAACCGGTGACGTGCTTCTTGTATATTGGTGGTCTCAAGTGACGTCACACCGCGACTACCAGGTGGTGTCGCTAGAATGGCCAGGTCCCAAAAAAATAACAATGCTGTCATCTGGTCAACAGTGTAATCCGGACGAAGTTGATAAACGCCGATGATATCGCTTCTATACCTGCACGTGTAGGCGCTCGTTGCTGGAGATGCGCCTATCAGGAAATTGCCCTGCAGAACGCAGAACATGGTCCTCGTAGGCGTCATAGCCAGTCCGCGTCCATCGTGTCCGCAGAAGACGAACCGGTGAGGTGATTGTTTTAGAGTGGTGTTCTTGGGTGACGTCACACCGCGACTACCAGCTAGTGTCGCTAGAAGAGCCAGGTCGCCAGAAAATGACCATGCTGTCATCTGGTCAACTTTAATCCGGACGAAGTTGATAAACGCCGACGATATCGCTTCTATCCAAGCATGTGTAGGCGCTCGTTGCTGTAGATGCGCCGATCTGGAAAATGCCCTGCAGAACGCAGAACAAGGTCCTCGTAGGCGTTATTGCCAGTCCGCGTCCATCGTGCCCACATAATACGAACCGGTGAGGTGCTTCTTTTATAGTGGTGTTCTTGGGTGACGTCACACCGCGACTACCAGGTGGTGTCGCTAGAAGAGCCAGGTCGCCAGAAAATAACCATGCTGTCATGTGGTCAACAGTGTAATCCGGACGAAGTTGATAAAGCCGACGATATCGCTTCTATCCCCGCACGTGTAGGCGCTCGTTGCTGCAGATGCGCCGATCAGGAAATTGCCCTGCATAACGCAGAACAAGGTCCTCGTTAGCGTCGTTGCCAGTCCGCGTCCATCGTACCCACAGAATACGAACCGATGAGGCGCTTCTTATATATTGGTGGTCTCAGGTGACGTCACACCGCGACTACCAGGTGGTTTCGCTAGAAGAGCGAGGTCCCGAGAAAATAACAATGTTGTCATCTGGTCAACGGTGTGATCCGGACGAAGTGTATAAACTCCGACGATATCGCTTCTATCCCCTCACGTGTAGCCGCTCCTTGCTGTAGATGCGCCGATCTGGAAAATGCCCTGCAGAACGCAGAACAAGGTCCTCGTAGGCGTCATTGCCAGTCCATGTCCATCGTGTCCGCAGAAGACGAACCGGTCAAAGTGCTTCTTATATAGTGGTGTTCTTGGGTGACGTCACACCGCGACTACCATGTGGTGTCGCTAGAAGAGCCAGGTCGCCCGAAAATAACCATGCTGTCATCTGGTCAACAGTGTAATCCGGACGAAATTGATAACGCCGACTATATCGCTTCTATCCCCGCACGTGTAGGCGGTCGTTGCTGTAGATGCGCCGGTCAGGAAAATGCCCTGCAGAACGCAGAACAAGGTCCTCGTAGGCGTCATTGCCAGTCCGCATCATCGTGTCCGCAGAAGACGAACCGGTGAGTTGATTGTTTTATAGTGGTGTTCTTCGGTGACGTCACATCGCGACTACCAGCTGGTGTCGCTAGAATAGCCAGGTCGCCAGAAAATAACCATGCTGTCATGTGGTCAACAGTGTAATCCGGACGAAGTTGATAAAGCCGACGATATCGCTTCTATCCCCGCACGTGTAGGCGCTCGTTGCTGTAGATACGCCGATCTAGAAAATGCCCTGAAGAACGCAGAACAAGGTCCTCTTTAGCGTTATTGCCAGTCCGCGTCCATCGTGCCCACAGATACGAACCGGTGAGGTGCTTTTTGTATATTGGTGGTCTCAGGTGACGTCACACCGCGATTACCAGGTGCTGTCGCTAGAAGAGCCAGGTCCCGAGAATAGAACAATGCTGTCATCTGGTCAACAGTGTAATCCGGACGAAGTTGATAAACGCCGACGATATCGCTTCTATCCCCGCACGTGTAGGCGCTCGTTGCTGCAGATGCGCCGATCAGGAAATTGTCCTGCATAACGCAGAACAAGGTCCTCGTTAGCGTCATTGCCAGTCCGCGTCCATCGTACCCACAGAATACGATCCGATGAGGTACTTCTTATATAATGGTGGTCTCAGATGACGTCGCACCGCGACTACCAAGTGGTGTCGCTAGAAGAGCCAGGTCCCGAGAATATAACAATGCCCTCATCTGGTCAACAGTGTAATCCGGACGAAGTTGCTAAACGCCGACGATATCGCTTCTATCCCCGCACGTGTAGCCGCTCGTTGCTGTAGATGCGCCGATCTGGAAAATGCCCTGCAGAACGCAGAACAAGGTCCTCGTAGGCGTCATTGCCAGTCCGCGTCCATCGTGTCCACAGAACACGAACCGGTGAGGTGCTTCTTTTATAGTGGTGTTCTTAGGTGACGTCACACCACGACTACCAGGTGGTGTCGCTAGAAGAGCCAGGTCGCCAGAGAATAACCATGCTGTCATCTCGTCAACAGTGCAATCCGGACGAAGTTGATAACGCCGACGATGTCTCTTCTATCCCCGCACGTGTAGGCGCTCGTTGCCGTAGATGCGCCGATCACGAAATTGCCCTGCAGAACGCAGAACAGGTCCGCGTAGGCGTCATTGCCTGTCCGCGTCCATCGTGCCCAGAGAATGCGAACCGGTGAGGTGCTTCTTGTATATTGGTGGTCTCAGATGACGTCACACCTCGACTATCAGGTGGTGTCGCTAGAATAGCCAGGTCGCCAGAAAATAACCATGCTGTCATCTGGTCAACAGTGTAATCCGGAAGAAGTTGATAAACGCCGACGATATCACTTCTATCCACGCACGTGTAGGCGCTCGTTGCTGTAGATGCACCGATCAGGAAAATGCCCTGCAGAACGCAAAAAAAGGTCCTCGTAGGCGTCACTGCCAGTCCGCGTCCATCGTGTCCGCAGAAGACGAACCGGTGAGGTGATTGTTTTATAGTGGTGTTCTTGGGTGACGTCACACCGCGACTACCAGGTGGTGTCGCTAGAAGAGCCAGGTCGCCAGAAAATAACCATGCTGTCATGTGGTCAACAGTGTAATCCGGACGAAGTTGATAAATGCCGACGATATCGCTTCTATCCCCGCACGTGTAGGCGGTCGTTGCTGTAGATGCGCCGATCAGGAAAATGCCCTGCAGAACGCAGAACAAGGTCTTCGTAGGCGTCATTGCCAGTCCGTGTCCATCGTGTCCGCAGAAGACGAACCGGTGAGGTGATTATTTTATAGTGGTGTTCTTGGGTGACGTCACACCGCGACTACCAGGTGGTGTCGCTAGAAGAGCCAGGTCGCCAGAAAATAACCATGCTGTCATCTGGACAACTGTAATCCGGACGAAGTTGATAAACGCCGACAAAATCGCTTCTATCCCCGCATGTGTAGGCGCTCGTGGCTGTAGATGCGCCCATCAGGAAAATGCCCTGCAGAACGCATAACAAGGTCCTCGTTAGCGTCATTGCCAGTCTGCGTCCATCGTGCCCACAGAATACGAACCGGTGACGTGCTTCTTGTATATTGGTGGTCTCAAGTGACGTCACACCGCGACTACCAGGTGGTGTCGCTAGAAGGGCCAGGTCCCAAGAAAATAACAATGCTTTCATCTGGTCAACAGTGTAATCCGGACGAAGTTGATAAACGCCGACTATATCGCTTCTATCCCTGCACGTGTAGGCGCTCGTTGCTGGAGATGCGTCGATCAGGAAATTGCCCTGCAGAACGCAGAACAAGGTCCTCGTAGGCGTCATTGCCAGTCCGCGTCCATCGTGCCCACAGAATACGAACCGGTGAGGTGCTTGTTTTATAGTGGTGCTCTCAGGTGACGTCACACCGCGCCTTCCAGGTATTGTCGCTAGAAGAGTCAGGTCGCCAGGAAATAACCATGCTGTCATCTGGTCAACAGTGTAATCCGGACGAAGTTACTAAACGCCGAAGATATCGCTTCTTTCCCCGCACGTGTAGGCGCTCGTTGCTGTAGATGCACCGATCAGGAAAATGCCCTGCAGAACGCAGAACAAGGTCCTCGTTAGCGTCATTGCCAGTCCGCGTCCATCGTGCCCACAGAATACGAACCGGTGACGTGCTTCTTGTATATTGGTGGTCTCAAGTGACGTCACACCTCGACTACCAGGTGGTGTCGCTAGAAGGGCCAGGTCCCAATAAAATAACAATGCTGTCATCTGGTCAACAGTGTAATCCGGACGAAGTTGATAAACGCCGACGATATCGCTTCTATCCCTGCACGTGTAGGCGCTCGTTGCTCTGAGATGCACCGATCATAAAAATGCCCTGCAGAGCGCAGAAAAAGGCCCTCGTAGGCGTCATTGCCAGTCCGCGTCCATCGTGTCCGCTGAAGACGAACCTGTGAGGTGATTGTTTTATAGTGGTGTTCTTGGGTGACGTCACACCGCGACTACTAGGTGGTGTGGTTAGAAGAGCCAGGTCGCCAGAAAATAACCATGGTGTCATCTGGTCAACTGTAATCCGGACAAAGTTGATAAATGCCGACGATTTCGCTTCTATCCCAGCATGTGTAGGGTGCTGTAGATGCGCCGATCAGGAAAATGACCTGCAGAACGCAGAACAATGTCCTCGTTAGCGTCATTGCCAGTCCGCGTCCATCGTGCCCACACAATACGAACCGGTGACGTGCTTCTTGTATATTGGTGGTCTCAAGTGACGTCACACCGCGACTACCAGGTGGTGTCGCTAGAATGGCCAGGTGCCAAAAAAATAACAATGCTGTCATCTGGTCAACAGTGTAATCCGGACGAAGTTGATAAACGCCGATGATATCGCTTCTATACCTGCACGTGTAGGCGCTCGTTGCTGGAGATGCGCCTATCAGGAAATTGCCCTGCAGAACGCAGAACATGGTCCTCGTAGGCGTCATAGCCAGTCCGCGTCCATCGTGTCCGCAGAAGACGAACCGGTGAGGTGATTGTTTTATAGTGGTGTTCTTGGGTGACGTCACACCGCGACTACCAGGTAGTGTCGCTAGAAGAGCCAGGTCGCCAGAAAATGACCATGCTGTCATCTGGTCAACTTTAATCCGGACGAAGTTGATAAACGCCGACGATATCGCTTCTATCCAAGCATGTGTAGGCGCTCGTTGCTGTAGATGCGCCGATCTGGAAAATGCCCTGCAGAACGCAGAACAAGGTCCTCGTAGGCGTTATTGCCAGTCCGCGTCCATCGTGCCCACATAATACGAACCGGTGAGGTGCTTCTTTTATAGTGGTGTTCTTGGGTGACGTCACACCGCGACTACCAGGTGGTGTCGCTAGAAGAGCCAGGTCGCCAGAAAATAACCATGCTGTCATGTGGTCAACAGTGTAATCCGGACGAAGTTGATAAAGCCGACGATATCGCTTCTATCCCCGCACGTGTAGGCGCTCGTTGCTGCAGATGCGCCGATCAGGAAATTGCCCTGCATAACGCAGAACGAGGTCCTCTTTAGCGTTATTGCCAGGCCGCGTCCATCGTGCCCACAGATACGAACCGGTGAGGTGCTTTTTGTATATTGGTGGTCTCAGGTGACGTCACACCGCGATTACCAGGTGCTGTCGCTAGAAGAGCCAGGTCCCGAGAATAGAACAATGCTGTCATCTGGTCAACAGTGTAATCCGGACGAAGTTGATAAACGCCGACGATATCGCTTCTATCCCCGCACGTGTAGGCGCTCGTTGCTGCAGATGCGCCGATCAGGAAATTGTCCTGCATAACGCAGAACAAGGTCCTCGTTAGCGTCATTCCCAGTCCGCGTCCATCGTACCCACAGAATACGATCCGATGAGGTTCTTCTTATATAATGGTGGTCTCAGATGACGTCGCACCGCGACTACCAAGTGGTGTCGCTAGAAGAGCCAGGTCCCGAGAATATAACAATGCCCTCATCTGGTCAACAGTGTAATCCGGACGAAGTTGCTAAACGCCGACGATATCGCTTCTATCCCCGCACGTGTAGCCGCTCGTTGCTGTAGATGCGCCGATCTGGAAAATGCCCTGCAGAACGCAGAACAAGGTCCTCGTAGGCGTCATTGCCAGTCCGCGTCCATCGTGTCCACAGAACACGAACCGGTGACGTGCTTCTTGTATATTGGTGGTCTCAAGTGACGTCACACCGCGACTACCAGGTGGTGTCGCTAGAATGGCCAGGTCCCAAAAAAATAACAATGCTGTCATCTGGTCAACAGTGTAATCCGGACGAAGTTGATAAACGCCGATGATATCGCTTCTATACCTGCACGTGTAGGCGCTCGTTGCTGGAGATGCGCCTATCAGGAAATTGCCCTGCAGAACGCAGAACATGGTCCTCGTAGGCGTCATAGCCAGTCCGCGTCCATCGTGTCCGCAGAAGACGAACCGGTGAGGTGATTGTTTTATAGTGGTGTTCTTGGGTGACGTCACACCGCGACTACCAGGTAGTGTCGCTAGAAGAGCCAGGTCGCCAGAAAATGACCATGCTGTCATCTGGTCAACTTTAATCCGGACGAAGTTGATAAACGCCGACGATATCGCTTCTATCCAAGCATGTGTAGGCGCTCGTTGCTGTAGATGCGCCGATCTGGAAAATGCCCTGCAGAACGCAGAACAAGGTCCTCGTAGGCGTTATTGCCAGTCCGCGTCCATCGTGCCCACATAATACGAACCGGTGAGGTGCTTCTTTTATAGTGGTGTTCTTGGGTGACGTCACACCGCGACTACCAGGTGGTGTCGCTAGAAGAGCCAGGTCGCCAGAAAATAACCATGCTGTCATGTGGTCAACAGTGTAATCCGGACGAAGTTGATAAAGCCGACGATATCGCTTCTATCCCCGCACGTGTAGGCGCTCGTTGCTGCAGATGCGCCGATCAGGAAATTGCCCTGCATAACGCAGAACAAGGTCCTCGTTAGCGTCGTTGCCAGTCCGCGTCCATCGTACCCACAGAATACGAACCGATGAGGCGCTTCTTATATATTGGTGGTCTCAGGTGACGTCACACCGCGACTACCAGGTGGTTTCGCTAGAAGAGCGAGGTCCCGAGAAAATAACAATGTTGTCATCTGGTCAACAGTGTGATCCGGACGAAGTGTATAAACTCCGACGATATCGCTTCTATCCCCTCACGTGTAGCCGCTCCTTGCTGTAGATGCGCCGATCTGGAAAATGCCCTGCAGAACGCAGAACAAGGTCCTCGTAGGCGTCATTGCCAGTCCGCATCATCGTGTCCGCAGAAGACGAACCGGTGAGGTGATTGTTTTATAGTGGTGTTCTTCGGTGACGTCACATCGCGACTACCAGCTGGTGTCGCTAGAATAGCCAGGTCGCCAGAAAATAACCATGCTGTCATGTGGTCAACAGTGTAATCCGGACGAAGTTGATAAAGCCGACGATATCGCTTCTATCCCCGCACGTGTAGGCGCTCGTTGCTGTAGATACGCCGATCTAGAAAATGCCCTGAAGAACGCAGAACAAGGTCCTCTTTAGCGTTATTGCCAGTCCGCGTCCATCGTGCCCACAGATACGAACCGGTGAGGTGCTTTTTGTATATTGGTGGTCTCAGGTGACGTCACACCGCGATTACCAGGTGCTGTCGCTAGAAGAGCCAGGTCCCGAGAATAGAACAATGCTGTCATCTGGTCAACAGTGTAATCCGGACGAAGTTGATAAACGCCGACGATATCGCTTCTATCCCCGCACGTGTAGGCGCTCGTTGCTGCAGATGCGCCGATCAGGAAATTGTCCTGCATAACGCAGAACAAGGTCCTCGTTAGCGTCATTGCCAGTCCGCGTCCATCGTACCCACAGAATACGATCCGATGAGGTTCTTCTTATATAATGGTGGTCTCAGATGACGTCGCACCGCGACTACCAAGTGGTGTCGCTAGAAGAGCCAGGTCCCGAGAATATAACAATGCCCTCATCTGGTCAACAGTGTAATCCGGACGAAGTTGCTAAACGCCGACGATATCGCTTCTATCCCCGCACGTGTAGCCGCTCGTTGCTGTAGATGCGCCGATCTGGAAAATGCCCTGCAGAACGCAGAACAAGGTCCTCGTAGGCGTCATTGCCAGTCCGCGTCCATCGTGTCCACAGAACACGAACCGGTGAGGTGCTTCTTTTATAGTGGTGTTCTTAGGTGACGTCACACCACGACTACCAGGTGGTGTCGCTAGAAGAGCCAGGTCGCCAGAGAATAACCATGCTGTCATCTCGTCAACAGTGCAATCCGGACGAAGTTGATAACGCCGACGATGTCTCTTCTATCCCCGCACGTGTAGGCGCTCGTTGCCGTAGATGCGCCGATCACGAAATTGCCCTGCAGAACGCAGAACAGGTCCGCGTAGGCGTCATTGCCTGTCCGCGTCCATCGTGCCCAGAGAATGCGAACCGGTGAGGTGCTTCTTGTATATTGGTGGTCTCAGATGACGTCACACCTCGACTATCAGGTGGTGTCGCTAGAATAGCCAGGTCGCCAGAAAATAACCATGCTGTCATCTGGTCAACAGTGTAATCCGGAAGAAGTTGATAAACGCCGACGATATCACTTCTATCCACGCACGTGTAGGCGCTCGTTGCTGTAGATGCACCGATCAGGAAAATGCCCTGCAGAACGCAAAAAAAGGTCCTCGTAGGCGTCACTGCCAGTCCGCGTCCATCGTGTCCGCAGAAGACGAACCGGTGAGGTGATTGTTTTATAGTGGTGTTCTTGGGTGACGTCACACCGCGACTACCAGGTGGTGTCGCTAGAAGAGCCAGGTCGCCAGAAAATAACCATGCTGTCATCTGGACAACTGTAATCCGGACGAAGTTGATAAACGCCGACAAAATCGCTTCTATCCCCGCATGTGTAGGCGCTCGTGGCTGTAGATGCGCCCATCAGGAAAATGCCCTGGAGAACGCATAACAAGGTCCTCGTTAGCGTCATTGCCAGTCTGCGTCCATCGTGCCCACAGAATACGAACCGGTGACGTGCTTCTTGTATATTGGTGGTCTCAAGTGACGTCACACCGCGACTACCAGGTGGTGTCGCTAGAAGGGCCAGGTCCCAAGAAAATAACAATGCTTTCATCTGGTCAACAGTGTAATCCGGACGAAGTTGATAAACGCCGACTATATCGCTTCTATCCCTGCACGTGTAGGCGCTCGTTGCTGGAGATGCGTCGATCAGGAAATTGCCCTGCAGAACGCAGAACAAGGTCCTCGTAGGCGTCATTGCCAGTCCGCGTCCATCGTGCCCACAGAATACGAACCGGTGAGGTGCTTGTTTTATAGTGGTGCTCTCAGGTGACGTCACACCGCGCCTTCCAGGTATTGTCGCTAGAAGAGTCAGGTCGCCAGGAAATAACCATGCTGTCATCTGGTCAACAGTGTAATCCGGACGAAGTTACTAAACGCCGAAGATATCGCTTCTTTCCCCGCACGTGTAGGCGCTCGTTGCTGTAGATGCACCGATCAGGAAAATGCCCTGCAGAACGCAGAACAAGGTCCTCGTTAGCGTCATTGCCAGTCCGCGTCCATCGTGCCCACAGAATACGAACCGGTGACGTGCTTCTTGTATATTGGTGGTCTCAAGTGACGTCACACCTCGACTACCAGGTGGTGTCGCTAGAAGGGCCAGGTCCCAATAAAATAACAATGCTGTCATCTGGTCAACAGTGTAATCCGGACGAAGTTGATAAACGCCGACGATATCGCTTCTATCCCTGCACGTGTAGGCGCTCGTTGCTCTGAGATGCACCGATCATAAAAATGCCCTGCAGAGCGCAGAAAAAGGCCCTCGTAGGCGTCATTGCCAGTCCGCGTCCATCGTGTCCGCTGAAGACGAACCTGTGAGGTGATTGTTTTATAGTGGTGTTCTTGGGTGACGTCACACCGCGACTACTAGGTGGTGTCGTTAGAAGAGCCAGGTCGCCAGAAAATAACCATGGTGTCATCTGGTCAACTGTAATCCGGACAAAGTTGATAAATGCCGACGATTTCGCTTCTATCCCAGCATGTGTAGGGTGCTGTAGATGCGCCGATCAGGAAAATGACCTGCAGAACGCAGAACAATGTCCTCGTTAGCGTCATTGCCAGTCCGCGTCCATCGTGCCCACACAATACGAACCGGTGACGTGCTTCTTGTATATTGGTGGTCTCAAGTGACGTCACACCGCGACTACCAGGTGGTGTCGCTAGAATGGCCAGGTCCCAAAAAAATAACAATGCTGTCATCTGGTCAACAGTGTAATCCGGACGAAGTTGATAAACGCCGATGATATCGCTTCTATACCTGCACGTGTAGGCGCTCGTTGCTGGAGATGCGCCTATCAGGAAATTGCCCTGCAGAACGCAGAACATGGTCCTCGTAGGCGTCATAGCCAGTCCGCGTCCATCGTGTCCGCAGAAGACGAACCGGTGATTTGATTGTTTTATAGTGGTGTTCTTGGGTGACGTCACACCGCGACTACCAGGTAGTGTCGCTAGAAGAGCCAGGTCGCCAGAAAATGACCATGCTGTCATCTGGTCAACTTTAATCCGGACGAAGTTGATAAACGCCGACGATATCGCTTCTATCCAAGCATGTGTAGGCGCTCGTTGCTGTAGATGCGCCGATCTGGAAAATGCCCTGCAGAACGCAGAACAAGGTCCTCGTAGGCGTTATTGCCAGTCCGCGTCCATCGTGCCCACATAATACGAACCGGTGAGGTGCTTCTTTTATAGTGGTGTTCTTGGGTGACGTCACACCGCGACTACCAGGTGGTGTCGCTAGAAGAGCCAGGTCGCCAGAAAATAACCATGCTGTCATGTGGTCAACAGTGTAATCCGGACGAAGTTGATAAAGCCGACGATATCGCTTCTATCCCCGCACGTGTAGGCGCTCGTTGCTGCAGATGCGCCGATCAGGAAATTGCCCTGCATAACGCAGAACAAGGTCCTCTTTAGCGTTATTGCCAGTCCGCGTCCATCGTGCCCACAGATACGAACCGGTGAGGTGCTTTTTGTATATTGGTGGTCTCAGGTGACGTCACACCGCGATTACCAGGTGCTGTCGCTAGAAGAGCCAGGTCCCGAGAATAGAACAATGCTGTCATCTGGTCAACAGTGTAATCCGGACGAAGTTGATAAACGCCGACGATATCGCTTCTATCCCCGCACGTGTAGGCGCTCGTTGCTGCAGATGCGCCGATCAGGAAATTGTCCTGCATAACGCAGAACAAGGTCCTCGTTAGCGTCATTGCCAGTCCGCGTCCATCGTACCCACAGAATACGATCCGATGAGGTTCTTCTTATATAATGGTGGTCTCAGATGACGTCGCACCGCGACTACCAAGTGGTGTCGCTAGAAGAGCCAGGTCCCGAGAATATAACAATGCCCTCATCTGGTCAACAGTGTAATCCGGACGAAGTTGCTAAACGCCGACGATATCGCTTCTATCCCCGCACGTGTAGCCGCTCGTTGCTGTAGATGCGCCGATCTGGAAAATGCCCTGCAGAACGCAGAACAAGGTCCTCGTAGGCGTCATTGCCAGTCCGCGTCCATCGTGTCCACAGAACACGAACCGGTGAGGTGCTTCTTTTATAGTGGTGTTCTTAGGTGACGTCACACCACGACTACCAGGTGGTGTCGCTAGAAGAGCCAGGTCGCCAGAGAATAACCATGCTGTCATCTCGTCAACAGTGCAATCCGGACGAAGTTGATAACGCCGACGATGTCTCTTCTATCCCCGCACGTGTAGGCGCTCGTTGCCGTAGATGCGCCGATCACGAAATTGCCCTGCAGAACGCAGAACAGGTCCGCGTAGGCGTCATTGCCTGTCCGCGTCCATCGTGCCCAGAGAATGCGAACCGGTGAGGTGCTTCTTGTATATTGGTGGTCTCAGATGACGTCACACCTCGACTATCAGGTGGTGTCGCTAGAATAGCCAGGTCGCCAGAAAATAACCATGCTGTCATCTGGTCAACAGTGTAATCCGGAAGAAGTTGATAAACGCCGACGATATCACTTCTATCCACGCACGTGTAGGCGCTCGTTGCTGTAGATGCACCGATCAGGAAAATGCCCTGCAGAACGCAAAAAAGGTCCTCGTAGGCGTCACTGCCAGTCCGCGTCCATCGTGTCCGCAGAAGACGAACCGGTGAGGTGATTGTTTTATAGTGGTGTTCTTGGGTGACGTCACACCGCGACTACCAGGTGGTGTCGCTAGAAGAGCCAGGTCGCCAGAAAATAACCATGCTGTCATGTGGTCAACAGTGTAATCCGGACGAAGTTGATAAATGCCGACGATATCGCTTCTATCCCCGCACGTGTAGGCGGTCGTTGCTGTAGATGCGCCGATCAGGAAAATGCCCTGCAGAACGCAGAACAAGGTCTTCGTAGGCGTCATTGCCAGTCCGTGTCCATCGTGTCCGCAGAAGACGAACCGGTGAGGTGATTATTTTATAGTGGTGTTCTTGGGTGACGTCACTCCGCGACTACCAGGTGGTGTCGCTAGAAGAGCCAGGTCGCCAGAAAATAACCATGCTGTCATCTGGACAACTGTAATCCGGACGAAGTTGATAAACGCCGACAAAATCGCTTCTATCCCCGCATGTGTAGGCGCTCGTGGGTGTAGATGCGCCCATCAGGAAAATGCCCTGCAGAACGCATAACAAGGTCCTCGTTAGCGTCATTGCCAGTCTGCGTCCATCGTGCCCACAGAATACGAACCGGTGACGTGCTTCTTGTATATTGGTGGTCTCAAGTGACGTCACACCGCGACTACCAGGTGGTGTCGCTAGAAGGGCCAGGTCCCAAGAAAATAACAATGCTTTCATCTGGTCAACAGTGTAATCCGGACGAAGTTGATAAACGCCGACTATATCGCTTCTATCCCTGCACGTGTAGGCGCTCGTTGCTGGAGATGCGTCGATCAGGAAATTGCCCTGCAGAACGCAGAACAAGGTCCTCGTAGGCGTCATTGCCAGTCCGCGTCCATCGTGCCCACAGAATACGAACCGGTGAGGTGCTTGTTTTATAGTGGTGCTCTCAGGTGACGTCACACCGCGCCTTCCAGGTATTGTCGCTAGAAGAGTCAGGTCGCCAGGAAATAACCATGCTGTCATCTGGTCAACAGTGTAATCCGGACGAAGTTACTAAACGCCGAAGATATCGCTTCTTTCCCGCACGTGTAGGCGCTCGTTGCTGTAGATGCACCGATCAGGAAAATGCCCTGCAGAACGCAGAACAAGGTCCTCGTTAGCGTCATTGCCAGTCCGCGTCCATCGTGCCCACAGAATACGAACCGGTGACGTGCTTCTTGTATATTGGTGGTCTCAAGTGACGTCACACCTCGACTACCAGGTGGTGTCGCTAGAAGGGCCAGGTCCCAATAAAATAACAATGCTGTCATCTGGTCAACAGTGTAATCCGGACGACGTTGATAAACGCCGACGATATCGCTTCTATCCCTGCACGTGTAGGCGCTCGTTGCTCTGAGATGCACCGATCATGAAAATGCCCTGCAGAGCGCAGAAAAAGGCCCTCGTAGGCGTCATTGCCAGTCCGCGTCCATCGTGTCCGCTGAAGACGAACCTGTGAGGTGATTGTTTTATAGTGGTGTTCTTGGGTGACGTCACACCGCGACTACTAGGTGGTGTCGTTAGAAGAGCCAGGTCGCCAGAAAATAACCATGGTGTCATCTGGTCAACTGTAATCCGGACAAAGTTGATAAATGCCGACGATTTCGCTTCTATCCCAGCATGTGTAGGGTGCTGTAGATGCGCCGATCAGGAAAATGACCTGCAGAACGCAGAACAATGTCCTCGTTAGCGTCATTGCCAGTCCGCGTCCATCGTGCCCACACAATACGAACCGGTGACGTGCTTCTTGTATATTGGTGGTCTCAAGTGACGTCACACCGCGACTACCAGGTGGTGTCGCTAGAAGAGCGAGGTCCCGAGAAAATAACAATGTTGTGATCTGGTCAACAGTGTGATCCGGACGAAGTGTATAAACTCCGACGATATCGCTTCTATCCCCTCACGTGTAGCCGCTCCTTGCTGTAGATGCGCCGATCTGGAAAATGCCCTGCAGAACGCAGAACAAGGTCCTCGTAGGCGTCATTGCCAGTCCATGTCCATCGTGTCCGCAGAAGACGAACCGGTCAAAGTGCTTCTTATATAGTGGTGTTCTTGGGTGACGTCACACCGCGACTACCATGTGGTGTCGCTAGAAGAGCCAGGTCGCCCGAAAATAACAATGCTGTCATCTGGTCAACAGTGTAATCCGGACGAAGTTGATAAACGCCGATGATATCGCTTCTATACCTGCACGTGTAGGCGCTCGTTGCTGGAGATGCGCCTATCAGGAAATTGCCCTGCAGAACGCAGAACATGGTCCTCGTAGGCGTCATAGCCAGTCCGCGTCCATCGTGTCCGCAGAAGACGAACCGGTGAGGTGATTGTTTTATAGTGGTGTTCTTGGGTGACGTCACACCGCGACTACCAGGTAGTGTCGCTAGAAGAGCCAGGTCGCCAGAAAATGACCATGCTGTCATCTGGTCAACTTTAATCCGGACGAAGTTGATAAACGCCGACGATATCGCTTCTATCCAAGCATGTGTAGGCGCTCGTTGCTGTAGATGCGCCGATCTGGAAAATGCCCTGCAGAACGCAGAACAAGGTCCTCGTAGGCGTTATTGCCAGTCCGCGTCCATCGTGCCCACATAATACGAACCGGTGAGGTGCTTCTTTTATAGTGGTGTTCTTGGGTGACGTCACACCGCGACTACCAGGTGGTGTCGCTAGAAGAGCCAGGTCGCCAGAAAATAACCATGCTGTCATGTGGTCAACAATGTAATCCGGACGAAGTTGATAAAGCCGACGATATCGCTTCTATCCCCGCACGTGTAGGCGCTCGTTGCTGCAGATGCGCCGATCAGGAAATTGCCCTGCATAACGCAGAACAAGGTCCTCGTTAGCGTCGTTGCCAGTCCGCGTCCATCGTACCCACAGAATACGAACCGATGAGGCGCTTCTTATATATTGGTGGTCTCAGGTGACGTCACACCGCGACTACCAGGTGGTTTCGCTAGAAGAGCGAGGTCCCGAGAAAATAACAATGTTGTCATCTGGTCAACAGTGTGATCCGGACGAAGTGTATAAACTCCGACGATATCGCTTCTATCCCCTCACGTGTAGCCGCTCCTTGCTGTAGATGCGCCGATCTGGAAAATGCCCTGCAGAACGCAGAACAAGGTCCTCGTAGGCGTCATTGCCAGTCCATGTCCATCGTGTCCGCAGAAGACGAACCGGTCAAAGTGCTTCTTATATAGTGGTGTTCTTGGGTGACGTCACACCGCGACTACCATGTGGTGTCGCTAGAAGAGCCAGGTCGCCCGAAAATAACCATGCTGTCATCTGGTCAACAGTGTAATCCGGACGAAATTGATAACGCCGACTATATCGCTTCTATCCCCGCACGTGTAGGCGGTCGTTGCTGTAGATGCGCCGGTCAGGAAAATGCCCTGCAGAACGCAGAACAAGGTCCTCGTAGGCGTCATTGCCAGTCCGCATCATCGTGTCCGCAGAAGACGAACCGGTGAGGTGATTGTTTTATAGTGGTGTTCTTCGGTGACGTCACATCGCGACTACCAGCTGGTGTCGCTAGAATAGCCAGGTCGCCAGAAAATAACCATGCTGTCATGTGGTCAACAGTGTAATCCGGACGAAGTTGATAAAGCCGACGATATCGCTTCTATCCCCGCACGTGTAGGCGCTCGTTGCTGTAGATACGCCGATATAGAAAATGCCCTGAAGAACGCAGAACAAGGTCCTCTTTAGCGTTATTGCCAGTCCGCGTCCATCGTGCCCACAGATACGAACCGGTGAGGTGCTTTTTGTATATTGGTGGTCTCAGGTGACGTCACACCGCGATTACCAGGTGCTGTCGCTAGAAGAGCCAGGTCCCGAGAATAGAACAATGCTGTCATCTGGTCAACAGTGTAATCCGGACGAAGTTGATAAACGCCGACGATATCGCTTCTATCCCCGCACGTGTAGGCGCTCGTTGCTGCAGATGCGCCGATCAGGAAATTGTCCTGCATAACGCAGAACAAGGTCCTCGTTAGCGTCATTGCCAGTCCGCGTCCATCGTACCCACAGAATACGATCCGATGAGGTTCTTCTTATATAATGGTGGTCTCAGATGACGTCGCACCGCGACTACCAAGTGGTGTCGCTAGAAGAGCCAGGTCCCGAGAATATAACAATGCCCTCATCTGGTCAACAGTGTAATCCGGACGAAGTTGCTAAACGCCGACGATATCGCTTCTATCCCCGCACGTGTAGCCGCTCGTTGCTGTAGATGCGCCGATCTGGAAAATGCCCTGCAGAACGCAGAACAAGGTCCTCGTAGGCGTCATTGCCAGTCCGCGTCCATCGTGTCCACAGAACACGAACCGGTGAGGTGCTTCTTTTATAGTGGTGTTCTTAGGTGACGTCACACCACGACTACCAGGTGGTGTCGCTAGAAGAGCCAGGTCGCCAGAGAATAACCATGCTGTCATCTCGTCAACAGTGCAATCCGGACGAAGTTGATAACGCCGACGATGTCTCTTCTATCCCCGCACGTGTAGGCGCTCGTTGCCGTAGATGCGCCGATCACGAAATTGCCCTGCAGAACGCAGAACAGGTCCGCGTAGGCGTCATTGCCTGTCCGCGTCCATCGTGCCCAGAGAATGCGAACCGGTGAGGTGCTTCTTGTATATTGGTGGTCTCAGATGACGTCACACCTCGACTATCAGGTGGTGTCGCTAGAATAGCCAGGTCGCCAGAAAATAACCATGCTGTCATCTGGTCAACAGTGTAATCCGGAAGAAGTTGATAAACGCCGACGATATCACTTCTATCCACGCACGTGTAGGCGCTCGTTGCTGTAGATGCACCGATCAGGAAAATGCCCTGCAGAACGCAAAAAAAGGTCCTCGTAGGCGTCACTGCCAGTCCGCGTCCATCGTGTCCGCAGAAGACGAACCGGTGAGGTGATTGTTTTATAGTGGTGTTCTTGGGTGACGTCACACCGCGACTACCAGGTGGTGTCGCTAGAAGAGCCAGGTCGCCAGAAAATAACCATGCTGTCATGTGGTCAACAGTGTAATCCGGACGAAGTTGATAAATTCCGACGATATCGCTTCTATCCCCGCACGTGTAGGCAGTCGTTGCTGTAGATGCGCCGATCAGGAAAATGCCCTGCAGAACGCAGAACAAGGTCTTCGTAGGCGTCATTGCCAGTCCGTGTCCATCGTGTCCGCAGAAGACGAACCGGTGAGGTGATTATTTTATAGTGGTGTTCTTGGGTGACGTCACACCGCGACTACCAGGTGGTGTCGCTAGAAGAGCCAGGTCGCCAGAAAATAACCATGCTGTCATCTGGACAACTGTAATCCGGACGAAGTTGATAAACGCCGACAAAATCGCTTCTATCCCCGCATGTGTAGGCGCTCGTTGCTGTAGATGCGCCCATCAGGAAAATGCCCTGCAGAACGCATAACAAGGTCCTCGTTAGCGTCATTGCCAGTCCGCGTCCATCGTGCCCACAGAATACGAACCGGTGACGTGCTTCTTGTATATTGGTGGTCTCAAGTGACGTCACACCGCGACTACCAGGTGGTGTCGCTAGAAGGGCCAGGTCCCAAGAAAATAACAATGCTTTCATCTGGTCAACAGTGTAATCCGGACGAAGTTGATAAACGCCGACTATATCGCTTCTATCCCTGCACGTGTAGGCGCTCGTTGCTGGAGATGCGTCGATCAGGAAATTGCCCTGCAGAACGCAGAACAAGGTCCTCGTAGGCGTCATTGCCAGTCCGCGTCCATCGTGCCCACAGAATACGAACCGGTGAGGTGCTTGTTTTATAGTGGTGCTCTCAGATGACGTCACACCGCGCCTTCCAGGTATTGTCGCTAGAAGAGTCAGGTCGCCAGGAAATAACCATGCTGTCATCTGGTCAACAGTGTAATCCGGACGAAGTTACTAAACGCCGAAGATATCGCTTCTTTCCCCGCACGTGTAGGCGCTCGTTGCTGTAGATGCACCGATCAGGAAAATGCCCTGCAGAACGCAGAACAAGGTCCTCGTTAGCGTCATTGCCAGTCCGCGTCCATCGTGCCCACAGAATACGAACCGGTGACGTGCTTCTTGTATATTGGTGGTCTCAAGTGACGTCACACCTCGACTACCAGGTGGTGTCGCTAGAAGAGCCAGGTCCCGAGAATATAACAATGCCCTCATCTGGTCAACAGTGTAATCCGGACGAAGTTGCTAAACGCCGACGATATCGCTTCTATCCCCGCACGTGTAGCCGCTCGTTGCTGTAGATGCGCCGATCTGGAAAATGCCCTGCAGAACGCAGAACAAGGTCCTCGTAGGCGTCATTGCCAGTCCGCCTCCATCGTGTCCACAGAACACGAACCGGTGAGGTGCTCCTTTTATAGTGGTGTTCTTAGGTGACGTCACACCACGACTACCAGGTGGTGTCGCTAGAAGAGCCAGGTCGCCAGAGAATAACCATGCTGTCATCTCGTCAACAGTGCAATCCGGACGAAGTTGATAACGCCGACGATGTCTCTTCTATCCCCGCACGTGTAGGCGCTCGTTGCCGTAGATGCGCCGATCACGAAATTGCCCTGCAGAACGCAGAACAGGTCCGCGTAGGCGTCATTGCCTGTCCGCGTCCATCGTGCCCAGAGAATGCGAACCGGTGAGGTGCGTCTTGTATATTGGTGGTCTCAGATGACGTCACACCTCGACTATCAGGTGGTGTCGCTAGAATAGCCAGGTCGCCAGAAAATAGCCATGCTGTCATCTGGTCAACAGTGTAATCCGGAAGAAGTTGATAAACGCCGACGATATCACTTCTATCCACGCACGTGTAGGCGCTCGTTGCTGTAGATGCACCGATCAGGAAAATGCCCTGCAGAACGCAAAAAAAGGTCCTCGTAGGCGTCACTGCCAGTCCGCGTCCATCGTGTCCGCAGAAGACGAACCGGTGAGGTGATTGTTTTATAGTGGTGTTCTTGGGTGACGTCACACCGCGACTACCAGGTGGTGTCGCTAGAAGAGCCAGGTCGCCAGAAAATAACCATGCTGTCATGTGGTCAACAGTGTAATCCGGACGAAGTTGATAAATGCCGACGATATCGCTTCTATCCCCGCACGTGTAGGCGGTCGTTGCTGTAGATGCGCCGATCAGGAAAATGCCCTGCAGAACGCAGAACAAGGTCTTCGTAGGCGTCATTGCCAGTCCGTGTCCATCGTGTCCGCAGAAGACGAACCGGTGAGGTGATTATTTTATAGTGGTGTTCTTGGGTGACGTCACTCCGCGACTACCAGGTGGTGTCGCTAGAAGAGCCAGGTCGCCAGAAAATAACCATGCTGTCATCTGGTCAACAGTGTAATCCGGACGAAGTTACTAAACGCCGAAGATATCGCTTCTTTCCCCGCACGTGTAGGCGCTCGTTGCTGTAGATGCACCGATCAGGAAAATGCCCTGCAGAACGCAGAACAAGGTCCTCGTTAGCGTCATTGCCAGTCCGCGTCCATCGTGCCCACAGAATACGAACCGGTGACGTGCTTCTTGTATATTGGTGGTCTCAAGTGACGTCACACCTCGACTACCAGGTGGTGTCGCTAGAAGGACCAGGTCCCAATAAAATAACAATGCTGTCATCTGGTCAACAGTGTAATCCGGACGACGTTGATAAACGCCGACGATATCGCTTCTATCCCTGCACGTGTAGGCGCTCGTTGCTCTGAGATGCACCGATCATGAAAATGCCCTGCAGAGCGCAGAAAAAGGCCCTCGTAGGCGTCATTGCCAGTCCGCGTCCATCGTGTCCGCTGAAGACGAACCTGTGAGGTGATTGTTTTATAGTGGTGTTCTTGGGTGACGTCACACCGCGACTACTAGGTGGTGTCGTTAGAAGAGCCAGGTCGCCAGAAAATAACCATGGTGTCATCTGGTCAACTGTAATCCGGACAAAGTTGATAAATGCCGACGATTTCGCTTCTATCCCAGCATGTGTAGGGTGCTGTAGATGCGCCGATCAGGAAAATGACCTGCAGAACGCAGAACAATGTCCTCGTTAGCGTCATTGCCAGTCCGCGTCCATCGTGCCCACACAATACGAACCGGTGACGTGCTTCTTGTATATTGGTGGTCTCAAGTGACGTCACACCGCGACTACCAGGTGGTGTCGCTAGAATGGCCAGGTCCCAAAAAAATAACAATGCTGTCATCTGGTCAACAGTGTAATCCGGACGAAGTTGATAAACGCCGATGATATCGCTTCTATACCTGCACGTGTAGGCGCTCGTTGCTGGAGATGCGCCTATCAGGAAATTGCCCTGCAGAACGCAGAACATGGTCCTCGTAGGCGTCATAGCCAGTCCGCGTCCATCGTGTCCGCAGAAGACGAACCGGTGAGGTGATTGTTTTATAGTGGTGTTCTTGGGTGACGTCACACCGCGACTACCAGGTAGTGTCGCTAGAAGAGCCAGGTCGCCAGAAAATGACCATGCTGTCATCTGGTCAACTTTAATCCGGACGAAGTTGATAAACGCCGACGATATCGCTTCTATCCAAGCATGTGTAGGCGCTCGTTGCTGTAGATGCGCCGATCTGGAAAATGCCCTGCAGAACGCAGAACAAGGTCCTCGTAGGCGTTATTGCCAGTCCGCGTCCATCGTGCCCACATAATACGAACCGGTGAGGTGCTTCTTTTATAGTGGTGTTCTTGGGTGACGTCACACCGCGACTACCAGGTGGTGTCGCTAGAAGAGCCAGGTCGCCAGAAAATAACCATGCTGTCATGTGGTCAACAATGTAATCCGGACGAAGTTGATAAAGCCGACGATATCGCTTCTATCCCCGCACGTGTAGGCGCTCGTTGCTGCAGATGCGCCGATCAGGAAATTGCCCTGCATAACGCAGAACAAGGTCCTCGTTAGCGTCGTTGCCAGTCCGCGTCCATCGTACCCACAGAATACGAACCGATGAGGCGCTTCTTATATATTGGTGGTCTCAGGTGACGTCACACCGCGACTACCAGGTGGTTTCGCTAGAAGAGCGAGGTCCCGAGAAAATAACAATGTTGTCATCTGGTCAACAGTGTGATCCGGACGAAGTGTATAAACTCCGACGATATCGCTTCTATCCCCTCACGTGTAGCCGCTCCTTGCTGTAGATGCGCCGATCTGGAAAATGCCCTGCAGAACGCAGAACAAGGTCCTCGTAGGCGTCATTGCCAGTCCATGTCCATCGTGTCCGCAGAAGACGAACCGGTCAAAGTGCTTCTTATATAGTGGTGTTCTTGGGTGACGTCACACCGCGACTACCATGTGGTGTCGCTAGAAGAGCCAGGTCGCCCGAAAATAACCATGCTGTCATCTGGTCAACAGTGTAATCCGGGCGAAATTGATAACGCCGACTATATCGCTTCTATCCCCGCACGTGTAGGCGGTCGTTGCTGTAGATGCGCCGGTCAGGAAAATGCCCTGCAGAACGCAGAACAAGGTCCTCGTAGGCGTCATTGCCAGTCCGCATCATCGTGTCCGCAGAAGACGAACCGGTGAGGTGATTGTTTTATAGTGGTGTTCTTCGGTGACGTCACATCGCGACTACCAGCTGGTGTCGCTAGAATAGCCAGGTCGCCAGAAAATAACCATGCTGTCATGTGGTCAACAGTGTAATCCGGACGAAGTTGATAAAGCCGACGATATCGCTTCTATCCCCGCACGTGTAGGCGCTCGTTGCTGTAGATACGCCGATATAGAAAATGCCCTGAAGAACGCAGAACAAGGTCCTCTTTAGCGTTATTGCCAGTCCGCGTCCATCGTGCCCACAGATACGAACCGGTGAGGTGCTTTTTGTATATTGGTGGTCTCAGGTGACGTCACACCGCGATTACCAGGTGCTGTCGCTAGAAGAGCCAGGTCCCGAGAATAGAACAATGCTGTCATCTGGTCAACAGTGTAATCCGGACGAAGTTGATAAACGCCGACGATATCGCTTCTATCCCCGCACGTGTAGGCGCTCGTTGCTGCAGATGCGCCGATCAGGAAATTGTCCTGCATAACGCAGAACAAGGTCCTCGTTAGCGTCATTGCCAGTCCGCGTCCATCGTACCCACAGAATACGATCCGATGAGGTTCTTCTTATATAATGGTGGTCTCAGATGACGTCGCACCGCGACTACCAAGTGGTGTCGCTAGAAGAGCCAGGTCCCGAGAATATAACAATGCCCTCATCTGGTCAACAGTGTAATCCGGACGAAGTTGCTAAACGCCGACGATATCGCTTCTATCCCCGCACGTGTAGCCGCTCGTTGCTGTAGATGCGCCGATCTGGAAAATGCCCTGCAGAACGCAGAACAAGGTCCTCGTAGGCGTCATTGCCAGTCCGCGTCCATCGTGTCCACAGAACACGAACCGGTGAGGTGCTTCTTTTATAGTGGTGTTCTTAGGTGACGTCACACCACGACTACCAGGTGGTGTCGCTAGAAGAGCCAGGTCGCCAGAGAATAACCATGCTGTCATCTCGTCAACAGTGCAATCCGGACGAAGTTGATAACGCCGACGATGTCTCTTCTATCCCCGCACGTGTAGGCGCTCGTTGCCGTAGATGCGCCGATCACGAAATTGCCCTGCAGAACGCAGAACAGGTCCGCGTAGGCGTCATTGCCTGTCCGCGTCCATCGTGCCCAGAGAATGCGAACCGGTGAGGTGCTTCTTGTATATTGGTTGTCTCAGATGACGTCACACCTCGACTATCAGGTGGTGTCGCTAGAATAGCCAGGTCGCCAGAAAATAACCATGCTGTCATCTGGTCAACAGTGTAATCCGGAAGAAGTTGATAAACGCCGACGATATCACTTCTATCCACGCACGTGTAGGCGCTCGTTGCTGTAGATGCACCGATCAGGAAAATGCCCTGCAGAACGCAAAAAAAGGTCCTCGTAGGCGTCACTGCCAGTCCGCGTCCATCGTGTCCGCAGAAGACGAACCGGTGAGGTGATTGTTTTATAGTGGTGTTCTTGGGTGACGTCACACCGCGACTACCAGGTGGTGTCGCTAGAAGAGCCAGGTCGCCAGAAAATAACCATGCTGTCATGTGGTCAACAGTGTAATCCGGACGAAGTTGATAAATTCCGACGATATCGCTTCTATCCCCGCACGTGTAGGCAGTCGTTGCTGTAGATGCGCCGATCAGGAAAATGCCCTGCAGAACGCAGAACAAGGTCTTCGTAGGCGTCATTGCCAGTCCGTGTCCATCGTGTCCGCAGAAGACGAACCGGTGAGGTGATTATTTTATAGTGGTGTTCTTGGGTGACGTCACACCGCGACTACCAGGTGGTGTCGCTAGAAGAGCCAGGTCGCCAGAAAATAACCATGCTGTCATCTGGACAACTGTAATCCGGACGAAGTTGATAAACGCCGACAAAATCGCTTCTATCCCCGCATGTGTAGGCGCTCGTTGCTGTAGATGCGCCCATCAGGAAAATGCCCTGCAGAACGCATAACAAGGTCCTCGTTAGCGTCATTGCCAGTCCGCGTCCATCGTGCCCACAGAATACGAACCGGTGACGTGCTTCTTGTATATTGGTTGTCTCAAGTGACGTCACACCGCGACTACCAGGTGGTGTCGCTAGAAGGGCCAGGTCCCAAGAAAATAACAATGCTTTCATCTGGTCAACAGTGTAATCCGGACGAAGTTGATAAACGCCGACTATATCGCTTCTATTCCTGCACGTGTAGGCGCTCGTTGCTGGAGATGCGTCGATCAGGAAATTGCCCTGCAGAACGCAGAACAAGGTCCTCGTAGGCGTCATTGCCAGTCCGCGTCCATCGTGCCCACAGAATACGAACCGGTGAGGTGCTTGTTTTATAGTGGTGCTCTCAGATGACGTCACACCGCGCCTTCCAGGTATTGTCGCTAGAAGAGTCAGGTCGCCAGGAAATAACCATGCTGTCATCTGGTCAACAGTGTAATCCGGACGAAGTTACTAAACGCCGAAGATATCGCTTCTTTCCCCGCACGTGTAGGCGCTCGTTGCTGTAGATGCACCGATCAGGAAAATGCCCTGCAGAACGCAGAACAAGGTCCTCGTTAGCGTCATTGCCAGTCCGCGTCCATCGTGCCCACAGAATACGAACCGGTGACGTGCTTCTTGTATATTGGTGGTCTCAAGTGACGTCACACCTCGACTACCAGGTGGTGTCGCTAGAAGAGCCAGGTCCCGAGAATATAACAATGCCCTCATCTGGTCAACAGTGTAATCCGGACGAAGTTGCTAAACGCCGACGATATCGCTTCTATCCCCGCACGTGTAGCCGCTCGTTGCTGTAGATGCGCCGATCTGGAAAATGCCCTGCAGAACGCAGAACAAGGTCCTCGTAGGCGTCATTGCCAGTCCGCGTCCATCGTGTCCACAGAACACGAACCGGTGAGGTGCTTCTTTTATAGTGGTGTTCTTAGGTGACGTCACACCACGACTACCAGGTGGTGTCGCTAGAAGAGCCAGGTCGCCAGAGAATAACCATGCTGTCATCTCGTCAACAGTGCAATCCGGACGAAGTTGATAACGCCGACGATGTCTCTTCTATCCCCGCACGTGTAGGCGCTCGTTGCCGTAGATGCGCCGATCACGAAATTGCCCTGCAGAACGCAGAACAGGTCCGCGTAGGCGTCATTGCCTGTCCGCGTCCATCGTGCCCAGAGAATGCGAACCGGTGAGGTGCGTCTTGTATATTGGTGGTCTCAGATGACGTCACACCTCGACTATCAGGTGGTGTCGCTAGAATAGCCAGGTCGCCAGAAAATAACCATGCTGTCATCTGGTCAACAGTGTAATCCGGAAGAAGTTGATAAACGCCGACGATATCACTTCTATCCACGCACGTGTAGGCGCTCGTTGCTGTAGATGCACCGATCAGGAAAATGCCCTGCAGAACGCAAAAAAAGGTCCTCGTAGGCGTCACTGCCAGTCCGCGTCCATCGTGTCCGCAGAAGACGAACCGGTGAGGTGATTGTTTTATAGTGGTGTTCTTGGGTGACGTCACACCGCGACTACCAGGTGGTGTCGCTAGAAGAGCCAGGTCGCCAGAAAATAACCATGCTGTCATGTGGTCAACAGTGTAATCCGGACGAAGTTGATAAATGCCGACGATATCGCTTCTATCCCCGCACGTGTAGGCGGTCGTTGCTGTAGATGCGCCGATCAGGAAAATGCCCTGCAGAACGCAGAACAAGGTCTTCGTAGGCGTCATTGCCAGTCCGTGTCCATCGTGTCCGCAGAAGACGAACCGGTGAGGTGATTATTTTATAGTGGTGTTCTTGGGTGACGTCACTCCGCGACTACCAGGTGGTGTCGCTAGAAGAGCCAGGTCGCCAGAAAATAACCATGCTGTCATCTGGACAACTGTAATCCGGACGAAGTTGATAAACGCCGACAAAATCGCTTCTATCCCCGCATGTGTAGGCGCTCGTTGCTGTAGATGCGCCCATCAGGAAAATGCCCTGCAGAACGCATAACAAGGTCCTCGTTAGCGTCATTGCCAGTCCGCGTCCATCGTGCCCACAGAATACGAACCGGTGACGTGCTTCTTGTATATTGGTGGTCTCAAGTGACGTCACACCGCGACTACCAGGTGGTGTCGCTAGAAGGGCCAGGTCCCAAGAAAATAACAATGCTTTCATCTGGTCAACAGTGTAATCCGGACGAAGTTGATAAACGCCGACTATATCGCTTCTATCCCTGCACGTGTAGGCGCTCGTTGCTGGAGATGCGTCGATCAGGAAATTGCCCTGCAGAACGCAGAACAAGGTCCTCGTAGGCGTCATTGCCAGTCCGCGTCCATCGTGCCCACAGAATACGAACCGGTGAGGTGCTTGTTTTATAGTGGTGCTCTCAGGTGACGTCACACCGCGCCTTCCAGGTATTGTCGCTAGAAGAGTCAGGTCGCCAGGAAATAACCATGCTGTCATC
Organism: Amblyomma americanum; assembly: GCF_052857255.1. Classification (NCBI taxonomy): domain Eukaryota; kingdom Metazoa; phylum Arthropoda; class Arachnida; order Ixodida; family Ixodidae; genus Amblyomma; species Amblyomma americanum. The sequence continues at coordinate 177,315,066 of NC_135502.1, read as the reverse complement.
TGGTCAACAGTGTAATCCGGACGAAGTTACTAAACGCCGAAGATATCGCTTCTTTCCCCGCACGTGTAGGCGCTCGTTGCTGTAGATGCACCGATCAGGAAAATGCCCTGCAGAACGCAGAACAAGGTCCTCGTTAGCGTCATTGCCAGTCCGCGTCCATCGTGCCCACAGAATACGAACCGGTGACGTGCTTCTTGTATATTGGTGGTCTCAAGTGACGTCACACCTCGACTACCAGGTGGTGTCGCTAGAAGGGCCAGGTCCCAATAAAATAACAATGCTGTCATCTGGTCAACAGTGTAATCCGGACGAAGTTGATAAACGCCGACGATATCGCTTCTATCCCTGCACGTGTAGGCGCTCGTTGCTCTGAGATGCACCGATCATGAAAATGCCCTGCAGAGCGCAGAAAAAGGCCCTCGTAGGCGTCATTGCCATTCCGCGTCCATCGTGTCCGCTGAAGACGAACCTGTGAGGTGATTGTTTTATAGTGGTGTTCTTGGGTGACGTCACACCGCGACTACTAGGTGGTGTCGTTAGAAGAGCCAGGTCGCCAGAAAATAACCATGGTGTCATCTGGTCAACTGTAATCCGGACAAAGTTGATAAATGCCGACGATTTCGCTTCTATCCCAGCATGTGTAGGGTGCTGTAGATGCGCCGATCAGGAAAATGACCTGCAGAACGCAGAACAATGTCCTCGTTAGCGTCATTGCCAGTCCGCGTCCATCGTGCCCACACAATACGAACCGGTGACGTGCTTCTTGTATATTGGTGGTCTCAAGTGACGTCACACCGCGACTACCAGGTGGTGTCGCTAGAATGGCCAGGTCCCAAAAAAATAACAATGCTGTCATCTGGTCAACAGTGTAATCCGGACGAAGTTGATAAACGCCGATGATATCGCTTCTATACCTGCACGTGTAGGCGCTCGTTGCTGGAGATGCGCCTATCAGGAAATTGCCCTGCAGAACGCAGAACATGGTCCTCGTAGGCGTCATAGCCAGTCCGCGTCCATCGTGTCCGCAGAAGACGAACCGGTGAGGTGATTGTTTTATAGTGGTGTTCTTGGGTGACGTCACACCGCGACTACCAGGTAGTGTCGCTAGAAGAGCCAGGTCGCCAGAAAATGACCATGCTGTCATCTGGTCAACTTTAATCCGGACGAAGTTGATAAACGCCGACGATATCGCTTCTATCCAAGCATGTGTAGGCGCTCGTTGCTGTAGATGCGCCGATCTGGAAAATGCCCTGCAGAACGCAGAACAAGGTCCTCGTAGGCGTTATTGCCAGTCCGCGTCCATCGTGCCCACATAATACGAACCGGTGAGGTGCTTCTTTTATAGTGGTGTTCTTGGGTGACGTCACACCGCGACTACCAGGTGGGGTCGCTAGAAGAGCCAGGTCGCCAGAAAATAACCATGCTGTCATGTGGTCAACAGTGTAATCCGGACGAAGTTGATAAAGCCGACAATATCGCTTCTATCCCCGCACGTGTAGGCGCTCGTTGCTGCAGATGCGCCGATCAGGAAATTGCCCTGCATAACGCAGAACAAGGTCCTCGTTAGCGTCGTTGCCAGTCCGCGTCCATCGTACCCACAGAATACGAACCGATGAGGCGCTTCTTATATATTGGTGGTCTCAGGTGACGTCACACCGCGACTACCAGGTGGTTTCGCTAGAAGAGCGAGGTCCCGAGAAAATAACAATGTTGTCATCTGGTCAACAGTGTGATCCGGACGAAGTGTATAAACTCCGACGATATCGCTTCTATCCCCTCACGTGTAGCCGCTCCTTGCTGTAGATGCGCCGATCTGGAAAATGCCCTGCAGAACGCAGAACAAGGTCCTCGTAGGCGTCATTGCCAGTCCATGTCCATCGTGTCCGCAGAAGACGAACCGGTCAAAGTGCTTCTTATATAGTGGTGTTCTTGGGTGACGTCACACCGCGACTACCATGTGGTGTCGCTAGAAGAGCCAGGTCGCCCGAAAATAACCATGCTGTCATGTGGTCAACAGTGTAATCCGGACGAAATTGATAACGCCGACTATATCGCTTCTATCCCCGCACGTGTAGGCGGTCGTTGCTGTAGATGCGCCGGTCAGGAAAATGCCCTGCAGAACGCAGAACAAGGTCCTCGTAGGCGTCATTGCCAGTCCGCATCATCGTGTCCGCAGAAGACGAACCGGTGAGGTGATTGTTTTATAGTGGTGTTCTTCGGTGACGTCACATCGCGACTACCAGCTGGTGTCGCTAGACTAGCCAGGTCGCCAGAAAATAACCATGCTGTCATGTGGTCAACAGTGTAATCCGGACGAAGTTGATAAAGCCGACGATATCGCTTCTATCCCCGCACGTGTAGGCGCTCGTTGCTGTAGATACGCCGATATAGAAAATGCCCTGAAGAACGCAGAACAAGGTCCTCTTTAGCGTTACTGCCAGTCCGCGTCCATCGTGCCCACAGATACGAACCGGTGAGGTGCTTTTTGTATATTGGTGGTCTCAGGTGACGTCACACCGCGATTACCAGGTGCTGTCGCTAGAAGAGCCAGGTCCCGAGAATAGAACAATGCTGTCATCTGGTCAACAGTGTAATCCGGACGAAGTTGATAAACGCCGACGATATCGCTTCTATCCCCGCACGTGTAGGCGCTCGTTGCTGCAGATGCGCCGATCAGGAAATTGTCCTGCATAACGCAGAACAAGGTCCTCGTTAGCGTCATTGCCAGTCCGCGTCCATCGTACCCACAGAATACGATCCGATGAGGTTCTTCTTATATAATGGTGGTCTCAGATGACGTCGCACCGCGACTACCAAGTGGTGTCGCTAGAAGAGCCAGGTCCCGAGAATATAACAATGCCCTCATCTGGTCAACAGTGTAATCCGGACGAAGTTGCTAAACGCCGACGATATCGCTTCTATCCCCGCACGTGTAGCCGCTCGTTGCTGTAGATGCGCCGATCTGGAAAATGCCCTGCAGAACGCAGAACAAGGTCCTCGTAGGCGTCATTGCCAGTCCGCGTCCGTCGTGTCCACAGAACACGAACCGGTGAGGTGCTTCTTTTATAGTGGTGTTCTTAGGTGACGTCACACCACGACTACCAGGTGGTGTCGCTAGAAGAGCCAGGTCGCCAGAGAATAACCATGCTGTCATCTCGTCAACAGTGCAATCCGGACGAAGTTGATAACGCCGACGATGTCTCTTCTATCCCCGCACGTGTAGGCGCTCGTTGCCGTAGATGCGCCGATCACGAAATTGCCCTGCAGAACGCAGAACAGGTCCGCGTCCATCGTGCCCAGAGAATGCGAACCGGTGAGGTGCTTCTTGTATATTGGTGGTCTCAGATGACGTCACACCTCGACTATCAGGTGGTGTCGCTAGAATAGCCAGGTCGCCAGAAAATAACCATGCTGTCATCTGGTCAACAGTGTAATCCGGAAGAAGTTGATAAACGCCGACGATATCACTTCTATCCACGCACGTGTAGGCGCTCGTTGCTGTAGATGCACCGATCAGGAAAATGCCCTGCAGAACGCAAAAAAAGGTCCTCGTAGGCGTCACTGCCAGTCCGCGTCCATCGTGTCCGCAGAAGACGAACCGGTGAGGTGATTGTTTTATAGTGGTGTTCTTGGGTGACGTCACACCGCGACTACCAGGTGGTGTCGCTAGAAGAGCCAGGTCGCCAGAAAATAACCATGCTGTCATGTGGTCAACAGTGTAATCCGGACGAAGTTGATAAATTCCGACGATATCGCTTCTATCCCCGCACGTGTAGGCGGTCGTTGCTGTAGATGCGCCGATCAGGAAAATGCCCTGCAGAACGCAGAACAAGGTCTTCGTAGGCGTCATTGCCAGTCCGTGTCCATCGTGTCCGCAGAAGACGAACCGGTGAGGTGATTATTTTATAGTGGTGTTCTTGGGTGACGTCACACCGCGACTACCAGGTGGTGTCGCTAGAAGAGCCAGGTCGCCAGAAAATAACCATGCTGTCATCTGGACAACTGTAATCCGGACGAAGTTGATAAACGCCGACAAAATCGCTTCTATCCCCGCATGTGTAGGCGCTCGTTGCTGTAGATGCGCCCATCAGGAAAATGCCCTGCAGAACGCATAACAAGGTCCTCGTTAGCGTCATTGCCAGTCCGCGTCCATCGTGCCCACAGAATACGAACCGGTGACGTGCTTCTTGTATATTGGTGGTCTCAAGTGACGTCACACCGCGACTACCAGGTGGTGTCGCTAGAAGGGCCAGGTCCCAAGAAAATAACAATGCTTTCATCTGGTCAACAGTGTAATCCGGACGAAGTTGATAAACGCCGACTATATCGCTTCTATCCCTGCACGTGTAGGCGCTCGTTGCTGGAGATGCGTCGATCAGGAAATTGCCCTGCAGAACGCTTACAAGGTCCTCGTAGGCGTCATTGCCAGTCCGCGTCCATCGTGCCCACAGAATACGAACCGGTGAGGTGCTTGTTTTATAGTGGTGCTCTCAGATGACGTCACACCGCGCCTTCCAGGTATTGTCGCTAGAAGAGTCAGGTCGCCAGGAAATAACCATGCTGTCATCTGGTCAACAGTGTAATCCGGACGAAGTTACTAAACGCCGAAGATATCGCTTCTTTCCCCGCACGTGTAGGCGCTCGTTGCTGTAGATGCACCGATCAGGAAAATGCCCTGCAGAACGCAGAACAAGGTCCTCGTTAGCGTCATTGCCAGTCCGCGTCCATCGTGCCCACAGAATACGAACCGGTGACGTGCTTCTTGTATATTGGTGGTCTCAAGTGACGTCACACCTCGACTACCAGGTGGTGTCGCTAGAAGGGCCAGGTCCCAATAAAATAACAATGCTGTCATCTGGTCAACAGTGTAATCCGGACGAAGTTGATAAACGCCGACGATATCGCTTCTATCCCTGCACGTGTAGGCGCTCGTTGCTCTGAGATGCACCGATCATGAAAATGCCCTGCAGAGCGCAGAAAAAGGCCCTCGTAGGCGTCATTGCCAGTCCGCGTCCATCGTGTCCGCTGAAGACGAACCTGTGAGGTGATTGTTTTATAGTGGTGTTCTTGGGTGACGTCACACCGCGACTACTAGGTGGTGTCGTTAGAAGAGCCAGGTCGCCAGAAAATAACCATGGTGTCATCTGGTCAACTGTAATCCGGACAAAGTTGATAAATGCCGACGATTTCGCTTCTATCCCAGCATGTGTAGGGTGCTGTAGATGCGCCGATCAGGAAAATGACCTGCAGAACGCAGAACAATGTCCTCGTTAGCGTCATTGCCAGTCCGCGTCCATCGTGCCCACACAATACGAACCGGTGACGTGCTTCTTGTATATTGGTGGTCTCAAGTGACGTCACACCGCGACTACCAGGTGGTGTCGCTAGAATGGCCAGGTCCCAAAAAAATAACAATGCTGTCATCTGGTCAACAGTGTAATCCGGACGAAGTTGATAAACGCCGATGATATCGCTTCTATACCTGCACGTGTAGGCGCTCGTTGCTGGAGATGCGCCTATCAGGAAATTGCCCTGCAGAACGCAGAACATGGTCCTCGTAGGCGTCATAGCCAGTCCGCGTCCATCGTGTCCGCAGAAGACGAACCGGTGAGGTGATTGTTTTATAGTGGTGTTCTTGGGTGACGTCACACCGCGACTACCAGGTAGTGTCGCTAGAAGAGCCAGGTCGCCAGAAAATGACCATGCTGTCATCTGGTCAACTTTAATCCGGACGAAGTTGATAAACGCCGACGATATCGCTTCTATCCAAGCATGTGTAGGCGCTCGTTGCTGTAGATGCGCCGATCTGGAAAATGCCCTGCAGAACGCAGAACAAGGTCCTCGTAGGCGTTATTGCCAGTCCGCGTCCATCGTGCCCACATAATACGAACCGGTGAGGTGCTTCTTTTATAGTGGTGTTCTTGGGTGACGTCACACCGCGACTACCAGGTGGTGTCGCTAGAAGAGCCAGGTCGCCAGAAAATAACCATGCTGTCATGTGGTCAACAGTGTAATCCGGACGAAGTTGATAAAGCCGACGATATCGCTTCTATCCCCGCACGTGTAGGCGCTCGTTGCTGCAGATGCGCCGATCAGGAAATTGCCCTGCATAACGCAGAAAAAGGTCCTCGTTAGCGTCGTTGCCAGTCCGCGTCCATCGTACCCACAGAATACGAACCGATGAGGCGCTTCTTATATATTGGTGGTCTCAGGTGACGTCACACCGCGACTACCAGGTGGTTTCGCTAGAAGAGCGAGGTCCCGAGAAAATAACAATGTTGTCATCTGGTCAACAGTGTGATCCGGACGAAGTGTATAAACTCCGACGATATCGCTTCTATCCCCTCACGTGTAGCCGCTCCTTGCTGTAGATGCGCCGATCTGGAAAATGCCCTGCAGAACGCAGAACAAGGTCCTCGTAGGCGTCATTGCCAGTCCATGTCCATCGTGTCCGCAGAAGACGAACCGGTCAAAGTGCTTCTTATATAGTGGTGTTCTTGGGTGACGTCACACCGCGACTACCATGTGGTGTCGCTAGAAGAGCCAGGTCGCCCGAAAATATCCATGCTGTCATCTGGTCAACAGTGTAATCCGGACGAAATTGATAACGCCGACTATATCGCTTCTATCCCCGCACGTGTAGGCGGTCGTTGCTGTAGATGCGCCGGTCAGGAAAATGCCCTGCAGAACGCAGAACAAGGTCCTCGTAGGCGTCATTGCCAGTCCGCATCATCGTGTCCGCAGAAGACGAACCGGTGAGGTGATTGTTTTATAGTGGTGTTCTTCGGTGACGTCACATCGCGACTACCAGCTGGTGTCGCTAGAATAGCCAGGTCGCCAGAAAATAACCATGCTGTCATGTGGTCAACAGTGTAATCCGGACGAAGTTGATAAAGCCGACGATATCGCTTCTATCCCCGCACGTGTAGGCGCTCGTTGCTGTAGATACGCCGATCTAGAAAATGCCCTGAAGAACGCAGAACAAGGTCCTCTTTAGCGTTATTGCCAGTCCGCGTCCATCGTGCCCACAGATACGAACCGGTGAGGTGTTTTTGTATATTGGTGGTCTCAGGTGACGTCACACCGCGATTACCAGGTGCTGTCGCTAGAAGAGCCAGGTCCCGAGAATAGAACAATGCCCTCATCTGGTCAACAGTGTAATCCGGACGAAGTTGCTAAACGCCGACGATATCGCTTCTATCCCCGCACGTGTAGCCGCTCGTTGCTGTAGATGCGCCGATCTGGAAAATGCCCTGCAGAACGCAGAACAAGGTCCTCGTAGGCGTCATTGCCAGTCCGCGTCCATCGTGTCCACAGAACACGAACCGGTGAGGTGCTTCTTTTATAGTGGTGTTCTTAGGTGACGTCACACCACGACTACCAGGTGGTGTCGCTAGAAGAGCCAGGTCGCCAGAGAATAACCATGCTGTCATCTCGTCAACAGTGCAATCCGGACGAAGTTGATAACGCCGACGATGTCTCTTCTATCCCCGCACGGGTAGGCGCTCGTTGCCGTAGATGCGCCGATCACGAAATTGCCCTGCAGAACGCAGAACAGGTCCGCGTAGGCGTCATTGCCTGTCCGCGTCCATCGTGCCCAGAGAATGCGAACCGGTGAGGTGCTTCTTGTATATTGGTGGTCTCAGATGACGTCACACCTCGACTATCAGGTGGTGTCGCTAGAATAGCCAGGTCGCCAGAAAATAACCATGCTGTCATCTGGTCAACAGTGTAATCCGGAAGAAGTTGATAAACGCCGACGATATCACTTCTATCCACGCACGTGTAGGCGCTCGTTGCTGTAGATGCACCGATCAGGAAAATGCCCTGCAGAACGCAAAAAAGGTCCTCGTAGGCGTCACTGCCAGTCCGCGTCCATCGTGTCCGCAGAAGACGAACCGGTGAGGTGATTGTTTTATAGTGGTGTTCTTGGGTGACGTCACACCGCGACTACCAGGTGGTGTCGCTAGAAGAGCCAGGTCGCCAGAAAATAACCATGCTGTCATGTGGTCAACAGTGTAATCCGGACGAAGTTGATAAATGCCGACGATATCGCTTCTATCCCCGCACGTGTAGGCGGTCGTTGCTGTAGATGCGCCGATCAGGAAAATGCCCTGCAGAACGCAGAACAAGGTCTTCGTAGGCGTCATTGCCAGTCCGTGTCCATCGTGTCCGCAGAAGACGAACCGGTGAGGTGATTATTTTATAGTGGTGTTCTTGGGTGACATCACACCGCGACTACCAGGTGGTGTCGCTAGAAGAGCCAGGTCGCCAGAAAATAACCATGCTGTCATCTGGACAACTGTAATCCGGACGAAGTTGATAAACGCCGACAAAATCGCTTCTATCCCCGCATGTGTAGGCGCTCGTTGCTGTACATGCGCCCATCAGGAAAATGCCCTGCAGAACGCATAACAAGGTCCTCGTTAGCGTCATTGCCAGTCCGCGTCCATCGTGCCCACAGAATACGAAGCGGTGACGTGCTTCTTGTATATTGGTGGTCTCAAGTGACGTCACACCGCGACTACCAGGTGGTGTCGCTAGAAGGGCCAGGTCCCAAGAAAATAACAATGCTTTCATCTGGTCAACAGTGTAATCCGGGCGAAGTTGATAAACGCCGAATATATCGCTTCTATCCCTGCACGTGTAAGCGCTCGTTGCTGGAGATGCGTCGATCAGGAAATTGCCCTGCAGAACGCAGAACAAGGTCCTCTTAAGCGTTATTGCCAGTCCGCGTCCATCGTGCCCACAGAATACGAACCGGTGAGGTGCTTCTTGTATATTGGTGGTCTCAGGTGACGTCACACCGCGACTAACAGGTGGTGTCGCTAGAAGAGCCAGGTCCCGAGAATATAACAATGCTGTCATCTGGTCAACAGTGTAATCCGGACGAAGTTGATAAAAGCCGACGATATCGCTTCTATCCCAGCACGTGTAGGCGCTCGTTGCTGTAGATGCGCCGATCTGGAAAATGCACTGCATAACGCAGAACAAGGTCCTCGTTAGCGTCATTGCCAGTCCGCGTCCATCGTACCCACAGAATACGAACCGATGAGGTGCTTCTAATATATTGGTGGTCTCAGATGACGTCACACCGCGACTACCAGGTGGTGTCGCTAGAAGAGCGAGGTCCCGAGAAAATAACGATGTTGTCATCTGGTCAACAGTGTGATCCGGACGAAGTGTATAAACGCCGACGATATTGCTTCTATACCCAAACGTGTAGACGCTCGTTGCTGTAGATGCGTCGAACTGGAAAATGTCCTGCATAACGCAGAACAAGGTACTCGTAGGCGTCATTGCCAGTCCGCGTCCATCGTGTCCGCAGAAGATGAACCGGTGAGGTCATTGTTTTATAGTGGTGTTCTTAGATGACGTCACACCGCGACTACCAGTTCGTGTCGCTAGAAAAGTCAGGTCGCCAGAAAATGACCATGCTGTCATCTGGTCAACTGTAATCCAGACGAAGTTGATAAACGCCGAAAATAACGCTTCTATCCCCGCACGTGTACGCGCTCGTTGCTGTAGATGCGCCGATCAGTAAAATGCCCTTCCGAACGCAGAAAAATCCTCGTAAGTGTCATTGCCAGTCCGGGTCCATCGTGTCCCCAGAAGACGAACCGGTGAGGTGCTTCTTATATAGTGGTGTTCTTGGGTGACGTCACACCGCGACTACCAGGCGGTGTTGCTAGAAGAGCCAGGTCACCAGAAAATAACCATGCTGTCATCTGGTCAACAGTGTAATCCGGACGAAGTTGATAAAGCCGACGATATCGCTTCTACCCCCGCACGTGTAGGCGCTCGTTGCTGTAGATACGCCGATCCGGAAAATGCCCTGCAGAACGCAGAACAAGGTCCTTGTTAGCGTTATTGCCAGTCCGCGTCCATCGTGCCCACAGAATACGAACCGGTGAGGTGCTTCTTGTATATTGGTGGCCTCAGGTGACGTCACACCCTGACTACCAGGTAGTGTCGCTAGAAGAGCCAGGTCCCGAGATTATAACAATGCTGTCATCTGGTCAACAGTGTAATTCGGACGAAGTTGATAAACGCCAATGATATCGCTTGTATACCCGCACGTGTAGACGCTCGTCGCTGTAGATGCGTCGATCAGGAAAATGCCCTTCAGAACGCAGAAAAAGTCCTCGTAAGTGTCATTGCCAGTCCGGGTCCATCGTGTTCACAGAAGACGAACTGGTGAGGTGATTGTTTTATAGTGGTGTTCTTGGGTGACGTTACACCGCGACTACTAGGTGGTGCCGCTAGAAGAGCCAGGTCGCCAGAAAATAACCATGCTGCAATCTGGTCAACAGTGTAATCCGGACGAAGTTGATAAACGCCAACGATATCGCTTCTGTCCCCGCACGTGTAGGCGCTCGTTGCTGTATATACACCGATCTGGAAAATGCCCTGCATAACGCAGAACAAGGTACTCGTTAGCGTCATTGCCAGTCCGCGTCCATCGTGTCCACAGAACAGGAACTGGTGAGGTGCTTCTTTTATAGTGGTGTTCTTAGGTGACGTCACACCACGACTACCAGGTGGTGTCGCTAGAAGAGCCAGGTCGCCAGAGAATAACCATGCTGTCATCTGGTCAACAGTGCAATCCGGACGAAGTTGATAACGCCGACGATATCGCTTCTATCCCCGCACGTGTAGGCGCTCGTTGCCGTAGATGCGCCGATCACGAAATTGCCCTGCAGAACGCAGAACAAAGTCCGCGTAGGCGTCATTGCCTGTCCGCGTCCTTCGTGCCCAGAGAATGCGAACCGGTGAGGTGCTTCTTGTATATTGGTGGTCTCCGATGACGTCACACCGCGACTATCAGATGGTGTCGCTAGAAGAGGCAGGTCCCGAGAATATTACATTGCTGTCATCTGGTCAACAGTGTAATCCGGACGAAGTTGATAAGCGCCGACGATATCGCTTCTATACCCGCACGTGTAGACGCTCGTTGCTGTAGATGCGTCGAACTGGAAAATGTCCTGCAGAACGCAGAACAAGGTCCTCGTAGGCGTCATTGCCAGTCCGCGTCCATCGTGTCCGCAGAAGACGAACCGGTGAGGTGATTGTTTAATAGTGGTGTTCTTGGGTGACGTCACACCACGGCTACCAGTAAGGTGTCGCTAGAAGAGCCAGGTCGCCAGAGAATAACCATGCTGTCATCTGGTAAACAGTGTAATCCGGACGAAGTTGATAAACGCCAATGATATCGCTTGTATACCCGCACGTGTAGACGCTCGTCGCTGTAGATGCGTCGATCTGGAAAATGCCCTGCATAACGCAGAACAAGGTCCTCGTTAGCGCCATTGACAGTCCGCGTCCATCGTACCCACAGAATACGAACCGATGAGGTGATTCTTGTATATTGGTGGTCTCACGTGACGTCATACCGCGACTACCAAGTCTTGTCGCTAGAAGAGCCAGGTCCCGAGAAAATAACAATGCTGTCATCTGGTCAACAGTGTAATCCGGACGAAGTTGATAAACGCCGACGATATCGCTTCTATCCCCGCACGTGTACGCGCTCGTTGCTGTAGATGCGCCGATCAGGAAAATGCCCTTCAGAACGCAGAAAAAGTCCTCGTAAGTGTCATTGCCAGTCCGGGTCCATCGTGTTCACAGAAGACGAACCGGTGAGGTGATTGTTTTATAGTGGTGTTCTTGGGTGACGTTACACCGCGACTACTAGGTGGTGCCGCTAGAAGAGCCAGGTCGCCAGAAAATAACCATGCTGCAATCTGGTCAACTGTAATCCGGACGAAGTTGATAAACGCCGACGATATCGCTTCTATCCCAGCATGTGTAGGCGCTCGTTGCTGTAGATGCGCCGATCAGGATAATGCCCTGCAGAACGCAGAACAAGGTCCTCGTCAGCGTCATTGCCAGTCCCCGTCCACGTGCCCACAGAATACGAACTGGTGAGGTGCTTGTTTTATAGTGATGCTCTCAGGTGACGTCACACCGCGACTTCCAGGTATTGTCGCCAGAAGAGTCAGGTTGCCAGAAAATAACCATGCTGTCATCTGGTCAACAGTGTAATCCGGACGAAGTTGCTAAACGCCGACGATATCGCTTCTATCCCCGCACGTGTAGCCGCTCGTTGCTGTAGATGCGCCTATCAGGAAATTGCCCTGCAGAACGCAGAACATGGTCCTCGTAGGCGTCATAGCCAGTCCGCGTCCATCGTGTCCGCAGAAGACGAACCGGTGAGGTGATTGTTTTATAGTGGTGTTCTTGGGTGACGTCACACCGCGACTACCAGGTAGTGTCGCTAGAAGAGCCAGGTCGCCAGAAAATGACCATGCTGTCATCTGGTCAACTTTAATCCGGACGAAGTTGATAAACGCCGACGATATCGCTTCTATCCAAGCATGTGTAGGCGCTCGTTGCTGTAGATGCGCCGATCTGGAAAATGCCCTGCAGAACGCAGAACAAGGTCCTCGTAGGCGTTATTGCCAGTCCGCGTCCATCGTGCCCACATAATACGAACCGGTGAGGTGCTTCTTTTATAGTGGTGTTCTTGGGTGACGTCACACCGCGACTACCAGGTGGTGTCGCTAGAAGAGCCAGGTCGCCAGAAAATAACCATGCTGTCATGTGGTCAACAGTGTAATCCGGACGAAGTTGATAAAGCCGACGATATCGCTTCTATCCCCGCACGTGTAGGCGCTCGTTGCTGCAGATGCGCCGATCAGGAAATTGCCCTGCATAACGCAGAAAAAGGTCCTCGTTAGCGTCGTTGCCAGTCCGCGTCCATCGTACCCACAGAATACGAACCGATGAGGCGCTTCTTATATATTGGTGGTCTCAGGTGACGTCACACCGCGACTACCAGGTGGTTTCGCTAGAAGAGCGAGGTCCCGAGAAAATAACAATGTTGTCATCTGGTCAACAGTGTGATCCGGACGAAGTGTATAAACTCCGACGATATCGCTTCTATCCCCTCACGTGTAGCCGCTCCTTGCTGTAGATGCGCCGATCTGGAAAATGCCCTGCAGAACGCAGAACAAGGTCCTCGTAGGCGTCATTGCCAGTCCATGTCCATCGTGTCCGCAGAAGACGAACCGGTCAAAGTGCTTCTTATATAGTGGTGTTATTGGGTGACGTCACACCGCGACTACCATGTGGTGTCGCTAGAAGAGCCAGGTCGCCCGAAAATAACCATGCTGTCATCTGGTCAACAGTGTAATCCGGACGAAATTGATAACGCCGACTATATCGCTTCTATCCCCGCACGTGTAGGCGGTCGTTGCTGTAGATGCGCCGGTCAGGAAAATGCCCTGCAGAACGCAGAACAAGGTCCTCGTAGGCGTCATTGCCAGTCCGCATCATCGTGTCCGCAGAAGACGAACCGGTGAGGTGATTGTTTTATAGTGGTGTTCTTCGGTGACGTCACATCGCGACTACCAGCTGGTGTCGCTAGAATAGCCAGGTCGCCAGAAAATAACCATGCTGTCATGTGGTCCACAGTGTAATCCGGACGAAGTTGATAAAGCCGACGATATCGCTTCTATCCCCGCACGTGTAGGCGCTCGTTGCTGTAGATACGCCGATCTAGAAAATGCCCTGAAGAACGCAGAACAAGGTCCTCTTTAGCGTTATTGCCAGTCCGCGTCCATCGTGCCCACAGATACGAACCGGTGAGGTGCTTTTTGTATATTGGTGGTCTCAGGTGACGTCACACCGCGATTACCAGGTGCTGTCGCTAGAAGAGCCAGGTCCCGAGAATAGAACAATGCTGTCATCTGGTCAACAGTGTAATCCGGACGAAGTTGATAAACGCCGACGATATCGCTTCTATCCCCGCACGTGTAGGCGCTCGTTGCTGCAGATGCGCCGATCAGGAAATTGTCCTGCATAACGCAGAACAAGGTCCTCGTTAGCGTCATTGCCAGTCCGCGTCCATCGTGCCCACAGATACGAACCGGTGAGGTGTTTTTGTATATTGGTGGTCTCAGGTGACGTCACACCGCGATTACCAGGTGCTGTCGCTAGAAGAGCCAGGTCCCGAGAATAGAACAATGCCCTCATCTGGTCAACAGTGTAATCCGGACGAAGTTGCTAAACGCCGACGATATCGCTTCTATCCCCGCACGTGTAGCCGCTCGTTGCTGTAGATGCGCCGATCTGGAAAATGCCCTGCAGAACGCAGAACAAGGTCCTCGTAGGCGTCATTGCCAGTCCGCGTCCATCGTGTCCACAGAACACGAACCGGTGAGGTGCTTCTTTTATAGTGGTGTTCTTAGGTGACGTCACACCACGACTACCAGGTGGTGTCGCTAGAAGAGCCAGGTCGCCAGAGAATAACCATGCTGTCATCTCGTCAACAGTGCAATCCGGACGAAGTTGATAACGCCGACGATGTCTCTTCTATCCCCGCACGGGTAGGCGCTCGTTGCCGTAGATGCGCCGATCACGAAATTGCCCTGCAGAACGCAGAACAGGTCCGCGTAGGCGTCATTGCCTGTCCGCGTCCATCGTGCCCAGAGAATGCGAACCGGTGAGGTGCTTCTTGTATATTGGTGGTCTCAGATGACGTCACACCTCGACTATCAGGTGGTGTCGCTAGAATAGCCAGGTCGCCAGAAAATAACCATGCTGTCATCTGGTCAACAGTGTAATCCGGAAGAAGTTGATAAACGCCGACGATATCACTTCTATCCACGCACGTGTAGGCGCTCGTTGCTGTAGATGCACCGATCAGGAAAATGCCCTGCAGAACGCAAAAAAGGTCCTCGTAGGCGTCACTGCCAGTCCGCGTCCATCGTGTCCGCAGAAGACGAACCGGTGAGGTGATTGTTTTATAGTGGTGTTCTTGGGTGACGTCACACCGCGACTACCAGGTGGTGTCGCTAGAAGAGCCAGGTCGCCAGAAAATAACCATGCTGTCATGTGGTCAACAGTGTAATCCGGACGAAGTTGATAAATGCCGACGATATCGCTTCTATCCCCGCACGTGTAGGCGGTCGTTGCTGTAGATGCGCCGATCAGGAAAATGCCCTGCAGAACGCAGAACAAGGTCTTCGTAGGCGTCATTGCCAGTCCGTGTCCATCGTGTCCGCAGAAGACGAACCGGTGAGGTGATTATTTTATAGTGGTGTTCTTGGGTGACATCACACCGCGACTACCAGGTGGTGTCGCTAGAAGAGCCAGGTCGCCAGAAAATAACCATGCTGTCATCTGGACAACTGTAATCCGGACGAAGTTGATAAACGCCGACAAAATCGCTTCTATCCCCGCATGTGTAGGCGCTCGTTGCTGTACATGCGCCCATCAGGAAAATGCCCTGCAGAACGCATAACAAGGTCCTAGTTAGCGTCATTGCCAGTCCGCGTCCATCGTGCCCACAGAATACGAAGCGGTGACGTGCTTCTTGTATATTGGTGGTCTCAAGTGACGTCACACCGCGACTACCAGGTGGTGTCGCTAGAAGGGCCAGGTCCCAAGAAAATAACAATGCTTTCATCTGGTCAACAGTGTAATCCGGACGAAGTTGATAAACGCCGAATATATCGCTTCTATCCCTGCACGTGTAAGCGCTCGTTGCTGGAGATGCGTCGATCAGGAAATTGCCCTGCAGAACGCAGAACAAGGTCCTCTTAAGCGTTATTGCCAGTCCGCGTCCATCGTGCCCACAGAATACGAACCGGTGAGGTGCTTCTTGTATATTGGTGGTCTCAGGTGACGTCACACCGCGACTAACAGGTGGTGTCGCTAGAAGAGCCAGGTCCCGAGAATATAACAATGCTGTCATCTGGTCAACAGTGTAATCCGGATGAAGTTGATAAACGCCGACGATATCGCTTCTATCCCAGCACGTGTAGGCGCTCGTTGCTGTAGATGCGCCGATCTGGAAAATGCACTGCATAACGCAGAACAAGGTCCTCGTTAGCGTCATTGCCAGTCCGCGTCCATCGTACCCACAGAATACGAACCGATGAGGTGCTTCTAATATATTGGTGGTCTCAGATGACGTCACACCGCGACTACCAGGTGGTGTCGCTAGAAGAGCGAGGTCCCGAGAAAATAACGATGTTGTCATCTGGTCAACAGTGTGATCCGGACGAAGTGTATAAACGCCGACGATATTGCTTCTATACCCAAACGTGTAGACGCTCGTTGCTGTAGATGCGTCGAACTGGAAAATGTCCTGCATAACGCAGAACAAGGTCCTCGTAGGCGTCATTGCCAGTCCGCGTCCATCGTGTCCGCAGAAGATGAACCGGTGAGGTCATTGTTTTATAGTGGTGTTCTTAGATGACGTCACACCGCGACTACCAGTTGGTGTCGCTAGAAAAGTCAGGTCGCCAGAAAATGACCATGCTGTCATCTGGTCAACTGTAATCCAGACGAAGTTGATAAACGCCGAAAATAACGCTTCTATCCCCGCACGTGTACGCGCTCGTTGCTGTAGATGCGCCGATCAGTAAAATGCCCTTCCGAACGCAGAAAAATCCTCGTAAGTGTCATTGCCAGTCCGGGTCCATCGTGTCCCCAGAAGACAAACCGGTGAGGTGCTTCTTATATAGTGGTGTTCTTGGGTGACGTCACACCGCGACTACCAGGCGGTGTTGCTAGAAGAGCCAGGTCGCCAGAAAATAACCATGCTGTCATCTGGTCAACAGTGTAATCCGGACGAAGTTGATAAAGCCGACGATATCGCTTCTACCCCCGCACGTGTAGGCGCTCGTTGCTGTAGATACGCCGATCTGGAAAATGCCCTGCAGAACGCAGAACAAGTTCCTTGTTAGCGTTATTGCCAGTCCGCGTCCATCGTGCCCACAGAATACGAACCGGTGAGGTGCTTCTTGTATATTGGTGGCCTCAGGTGACGTCACACCCTGACTACCAGGTAGTGTCGCTAGAAGAGCCAGGTCCCGAGATTATAACAATGCTGTCATCTGGTCAACAGTGTAATTCGGACGAAGTTGATAAACGCCAATGATATCGCTTGTATACCCGCACGTGAAGACGCTCGTCGCTGTAGATGCGTCGATCTGGAAAATGCCCTGCATAACGCAGAACAAGGTCCTCGTTAGCGCCATTGACAGTCCGCGTCCATCGTACCCACAGAATACGAACCGATGAGGTGATTCTTGTATATTGGTGGTCTCACGTGACGTCATACCGCGACTACCAAGTCTTGTCGCTAGAAGAGCCAGGTCCCGAGAAAATAACAATGCTGTCATCTGGTCAACAGTGTAATCCGGACGAAGTTGATAAACGCCGACGATATCGCTTCTATCCCCGCACGTGTACGCGCTCGTTGCTGTAGATGCGCCGATCAGGAAAATGCCCTTCAGAACGCAGAAAAAGTCCTCGTAAGTGTCATTGCCAGTCCGGGTCCATCGTGTTCACAGAAGACGAACTGGTGAGGTGATTGTTTTATAGTGGTGTTCTTGGGTGACGTTACACCGCGACTACTAGGTGGTGCCGCTAGAAGAGCCAGGTCGCCAGAAAATAACCATGCTGCAATCTGGTCAACAGTGTAATCCGGACGAAGTTGATAAACGCCAACGATATCGCTTCTATCCCCGCACGTGTGGCCGCTCGTTGCTGTAGATGCGCCGATCTGGAAAATGCCCTGCAGAACGCAGAACAAGGTCCTCGTAGGCGTCATTGCCAGTCTTCGTCCATCGTGCCCACATAATACGAACCGGTGAGGTGCTTCTTTTATAGTGGTGTTCTTGGGTGACGTCACATCGCGACTACCAGGTGGTGTCGCTAGAAGAGCCAGGTCGCCAGAAAATAACCATGCTGTCATGTGGTCAACAGTGTAATCCGGACGAAGTTGATAAAGCCGACGATATCGCTTCTATCCCCGCACGTGTAGGCGCTCGTTGCTGTATATACACCGATCTGGAAAATGCCCTGAAGAACGCAGAACAAGGTCCTCTTTAGCGTTATTGCCAGTCCGCGTCCATCGTGCACACAGAATACGAACCGGTGAGGTGCTTCTTGTATATTGGTGGTCTCAGGTGACGTCACACCGCGACTACCAGGTGCTGTCGCTAGAAGAGCCAGGTCGCCAGAGAATAACCATGCTGTCATCTGGTCAACAGTGCAATCCGGACGAAGTTGATAACGCCGACGATATCGCTTCTATCCCCGCACGTGTAGGCGCTCGTTGCCGTAGATGCGCCGATCACGAAATTGCCCTGCAGAACGCAGAACAAAGTCCGCGTAGGCGTCATTGCCTGTCCGCGTCCTTCGTGCCCAGAGAATGCGAACCGGTGAGGTGCTTCTTGTATATTGGTGGTCTCCGATGACGTCACACCGCGACTATCAGATGGTGTCGCTAGAAGAGGCAGGTCCCGAGAATATTACATTGCTGTCATCTGGTCAACAGTGTAATCCGGACGAAGTTGATAAGCGCCGACGATATCGCTTCTATACCCGCACGTGTAGACGCTCGTTGCTGTAGATGCGTCGAACTGGAAAATGTCCTGCAGAACGCAGAACAAGGTCCTCGTAGGCGTCATTGCCAGTCCGCGTCCATCGTGTCCGCAGAAGACGAACCGGTGAGGTGATTGTTTAATAGTGGTGTTCTTGGGTGACGTCACACCACGGCTACCAGGTGGTGTCGCTAGAAGAGCCAGGTCGCCAGAGAATAACCATGCTGTCATCTGGTAAACAGTGTAATCCGGACGAAGTTGATAAACGCCAATGATATCGCTTGTATACCCGCACGTGTAGACGCTCGTCGCTGTAGATGCGTCGATCTGGAAAATGCCCTGCATAACGCAGAACAAGGTCCTCGTTAGCGCCATTGACAGTCCGCGTCCATCGTACCCACAGAATACGAACCGATGAGGTGATTCTTGTATATTGGTGGTCTCACGTGACGTCATACCGCGACTACCAAGTCTTGTCGCTAGAAGAGCCAGGTCCCGAGAAAATAACAATGCTGTCATCTGGTCAACAGTGTAATCCGGACGAAGTTGATAAACGCCGACGATATCGCTTCTATCCCCGCACGTGTACGCGCTCGTTGCTGTAGATGCGCCGATCAGGAAAATGCCCTTCAGAACGCAGAAAAAGTCCTCGTAAGTGTCATTGCCAGTCCGGGTCCATCGTGTTCACAGAAGACGAACCGGTGAGGTGATTGTTTTATAGTGGTGTTCTTGGGTGACGTTACACCGCGACTACTAGGTGGTGCCGCTAGAAGAGCCAGGTCGCCAGAAAATAACCATGCTGCAATCTGGTCAACTGTAATCCGGACGAAGTTGATAAACGCCGACGATATCGCTTCTATCCCATTATGTGTAGGCGCTCGTTGCTGTAGATGCGCCGATCAGGATAATGCCCTGCAGAACGCAGAACAAGGTCCTCGTCAGCGTCATTGCCAGTCCCCGTCCACGTGCCCACAGAATACGAACTGGTGAGGTGCTTGTTTTATAGTGATGCTCTCAGGTGACGTCACACCGCGACTTCCAGGTATTGTCGCCAGAAGAGTCAGGTTGCCAGAAAATAACCATGCTGTCATCTGGTCAACAGTGTAATCCGGACGAAGTTGATAAACGCCAACGATATCGCTTCTATCCCCGCACGTGTGGCCGCTCGTTGCTGTAGAAGCGCCGATCTGGAAAATGCCCTGCAGAACGCAGAACAAGGTCCTCGTAGGCGTCATTGCCAGTCTTCGTCCATCGTGCCCACATAATACGAACCGGTGAGGTGCTTCTTTTATAGTGGTGTTCTTGGGTGGCGTCACATCGCGACTACCAGGTGGTGTCGCTAGAAGAGCCAGGTCGCCAGAAAATAACCATGCTGTCATGTGGTCAACAGTGTAATCCGGACGAAGTTGATAAAGCCGACGATATCGCTTCTATCCCCGCACGTGTAGGCGCTCGTTGCTGTATATACACCGATCTGGAAAATGCCCTGAAGAACGCAGAACAAGGTCCTCTTTAGCGTTATTGCCAGTCCGCGTCCATCGTGCACACAGAATACGAACCGGTGAGGTGCTTCTTGTATATTGGTGGTCTCAGGTGACGTCACACCGCGACTACCAGGTGCTGTCGCTAGAAGAGCCAGGTCCCGAGAATATAACAATGCTGTCATCTGGTCAACAGTGTAATCCGGACGAAGTTGATAAACGCCGACGATATCGCTTCTATCCCCGCACGTGTAGGCGCTCCTTGCTGCAGATGCGCCGATCAGGAAATTGCCCTGCATAACGCAGAACAAGGTCCTCGTTAGCGTCATTGCCAGTCCGCGTCCATCGTGTCCACAGAACAGGAACCGGTGAGGTGCTTCTTTTATAGTGGTGTTCTTAGGTGACGTCACACCACGACTACCAGGTGGTGTCGCTAGAAGAGCCAGGTCGCCAGAGAATAACCATGCTGTCATCTGGTCAACAGTGCAATCCGGACGAAGTTGATAACGCCGACGATATCGCTTCTATCCCCGCACGTGTAGGCGCTCGTTGCCGTAGATGCGCCGATCACGAAATTGCCCTGCAGAACGCAGAACAAAGTCCGCGTAGGCGTCATTGCCTGTCCGCGTCCATCGTGCCCAGAGAATGCGAACCGGTGAGGTGCTTCTTGTATATTGGTGGTCTCCGATGACGTCACACCGCGACTATCAGGTGGTGTCGCTAGAAGAGGCAGGTCCCGAGAATATTACATTGCTGTCATCTGGTCAACAGTGTAATCCGGACGAAGTTGATAAGCGCCGACGATATCGCTTCTATACCCGCACGTGTAGACGCTCGTTGCTGTAGATGCGTCGAACTGGAAAATGTCCTGCAGAACGCCGAACAAGGTCCTCGTAGGCGTCATTGCCAGTCCGCGTCCATCGTGTCCGCAGAAGACGAACCGGTGAGGTGATTGTTTAATAGTGGTGTTCTTGGGTGACGTCACACCACGACTACCAGGTGGTGTCGCTAGAAGAGCCAGGTCGCCAGAGAATAACCATGCTGTCATCTGGTAAACAGTGTAATCCGGACGAAGTTGATAACGCCGACGATATCGCTTCTATCCCCGCACGTGTAGGCGGTCGTTGCTGTAGATGCGCCGATCTGGAAAATGCCCTGCATAACGCAGAACAAGGTCCTCGTTAGCGTCAATGCCAGTCCGCGTTCATCGTACCCACAGAATACGAACCGATGAGGTGCATCTTATATATTGGTGGTCTCAGGTGACGTCACACCGCGACTACCAGGTGGTTTCACTAGAAGAGCGAGGTCCAGAGAAAATAACAATGTTGTCATCTGGTCAACAGTGTGATCCGGACGAAGTGTATAAACTCCGACGATATCGCTTCTATCCCCTCACGTGTAGCCGCTCGTTGCTGTAGATGCGCCGATCTGGAAAATGCCCTGCAGAACGCAGAACAAGGTCCTCGTAGGCGTCATTGCCAGTCCGCGTACATCGTGTCCGCAGAAGACGAACCGGTGAGGTGATTATTTTATAGTGGTGTTCTTGGGTGACGTCACACCGCGACTACCAGGTGGTGTCGCTAGAAGAGCCAGGTCGCCAGAAAACAACCATGCTGTCATCTGGTCAACTGTAATCCGGACGAAGTTGATAAACGCCGACAAAATCGCTTCTATCCCCGCATGTGTAGGCGCTCGTTGCTGTAGATGCGCCCATCAGGAAAATGCCCTGCAGAACGCATAACAAGGTCCTCGTTAGCGTCATTGCCAGTCCGCGTCCATCGTGCCCACAGAATACGAACCGGTGACGTGCTTCTTGTATATTGGTGGTCTCAAGTGACGTCACACCGCGACTACCAGGTGGTGTCGCTAGAAGGGCCAGGTCCCAAGAAAATAACAATGCTTTCATCTGGTCAACAGTGGAATCCGGACGAAGTTGATAAACGCCGACTATATCGCTTCTATCCCTGCACGTGTAGGCGCTCGTTGCTGGAGATGCGCCGATCAGGAAATTGCCCTGCAGAACGCAGAACAAGGTCCTCGTAGGCGTCATTGCCAGTCCGCGTCCATTGTGCCCACAGAAGACGAACCGGTGAGGTGATTGTTTTATAGTGGTGTTCATGGGTGACGTCACACCGCGACTACCAGTTGGTGTCGCTAGAAAAGTCAGGTCGCCAGAAAATGACCATGCTGTCATCTGGTCAACTGTAATCCGGACGAAGTTGATAAACGCCGACGATAACGCTTCTATCCCCGCACGTGTACCCGCTCGTTGCTGTAGATGCGCCGATCAGTAAAATGCCCTTCCGAACGCAGAAAAATCCTCGTAAGTGTCATTGCCAGTCCGGGTCCATCGTGTCCCCAGAAGACGAACCGGTGAGGTGATTGTTTTATAGTGGTGTTCTTGGGTGACGTCACACCGCGACTACCAGGCGGTGTTGCTAGAAGAGCCAGGTCGCCAGAAAATAACCATGCTGTCATCTGGTCAACAGTGTAATCCAAACGAAGTTGATAACGCCGACGATATCGCTTCTATCCCCGCACGTGTAGGCGGTCGTTGCTGTAGGTGCGCCGATCAGGAAAATGTCCTGCAGAACGCAGAACAAGGTTGTCGTAGGCGTCATTGCCAGCCCACGTCCATCGTGTCCGCTGAAGACGAACCTTTGAGGTGATTGTTTTATAGTGGTGTTCTTGGGTGACGTCACACCGCGACTACCAGGTGGTGTCAATAGAAGAGCCAGGTCGCCAGAAAATAACCATGCTGTCATGTGGTCAACAGTGTAATCCGGACGAAGTTGATAAAGCCGACGATATCGCTTCTATCCCCGCACGTGTAGGCGCTCGTTGCTGTAGATACGCCGATCTGGAAAATGCCCTGCAGAACGCAGAACAAGGTCCTTGTTAGCGTTATTGCCAGTCCGCGTCCATCGTGCCCACAGAATACGAACCGGTGAGGTGCTTCTTGTATATTGGTGGCCTCAGGTGACGTCACACCCTTACTACCAGGTAGTGTCGCTAGAAGAGCCAGGTCCCGAGATTATAACAATGCTGTCATCTGGTCAACAGTGTAATTCGGACGAAGTTGATAAACGCCAATGATATCGCTTCTATACCCGCAAGTGTAGACGCTCGTCGCTGTATATGCGTCGATCTGGAAAATGCCCTGCATAACGCAGAACAAGGTCCTCGTTAGCGCCATTGACAGTCCGCGTCCATCGTACCCACAGAATACAAACCGATGAGGTGCTTCTTGTATATTGGTGGTCTCAGGTGACGTCATACCGCGACTACCAAGTCTTGTCGCTAGAAGAGCCAGGTCCCGAGAAAATAACAATGCTGTCATCTGGTCAACAGTGTAATCCGGACGAAGTTGATAAACGCCGACGATATCGCTTCTATCCCCGCACGTGTACGCGCTCGTTGCTGTAGATGCGCCGATCAGGAAAATGCCCTTCAGAACGCAGAAAAAATCCTCGTAAGTGTCATTGCCAGTCCGGGTCCATCGTGTTCACAGAAGACGAACCGGTGAGGTGATTGTTTTATAGTGGTGTTCTTGGGTGACGTTACACCGCGACTACCAGGTGGTGCCGCTAGAAGAGCCAGGTCGCCAGAAAATAACCATGCTGCAATCTGGTCAACTGTAATCCGGACGAAGTTGATAAACGCCGACGATATCGCTTCTATCCCAGCATGTGTAGGCGCTCGTTGCTGTAGATGCGCCGATCAGGATAATGCCCTGCAGAACGCAGAACAAGGTCCTCGTCAGCGTCATTGCCAGTCCCCGTCCACGTGCCCACAGAATACGAACTGGTGAGGTGCTTGTTTTATAGTGATGCTCTCAGGTGACGTCACACCGCGACTTCCAGGTATTGTCGCCAGAAGAGTCAGGTTGCCAGAAAATAACCATGCTGTCATCTGGTCAACAGTGTAATCCGGACGAAGTTGATAAACGCCAACGATATCGCTTCTATCCCCGCACGTGTAGCGGCTCGTTGCTGTAGATGCGCCGATCTGGAAAATGCCCTGCAGAACGCAGAACAACGTCCTCGTAGGCGTCATTGCCAGTCTTCGTCCATCGTGCCCACATAATACGAACCAGTGAGGTGCTTCTTTTATAGTGGTGTTCTTGGGTGACGTCACATCGCGACTACCAGGTGGTGTCGCTAGAAGAGCCAGGTCGCCAGAAAATAACCATGCTGTCATGTGGTGAACAGTGTAATCCGGACGAAGTTGATAAAGCCGACGATATCGCTTCTATCCCCGCACGTGTAGGCGCTCGTTGCTGTAGATACACCGATCTGGAAAATGCCCTGAAGAACGCAGAACAAGGTCCTCTTTAGCGTTATTGCCAGTCCGCGTCCATCGTGCCCACAGAATACGAACCGGTGAGGTGCTTCTTGTATATTGGTGGTCTCAGGTGACGTCACACCGCGACTACCAGGTGCTGTCGCTAGAAGAGCCAGGTCCCGAGAATATAACAATGCTGTCATCTGGTCAACAGTGTAATCCGGACGAAGTTGATAAACGCCGACGATATCGCTTCTATCCCCGCAAGTGTAGGCGCTCCTTGCTGCAGATGCGCCGATCAGGAAATTGCCCTGCATAACGCAGAACAAGGTCCTCGTTAGCGCCATTGACAGTCCGCGTCCATCGTACCCACAGAATACAAACCGATGAGGTGCTTCTTGTATATTGGTGGTCTCAGGTGACGTCATACCGCGACTACCAAGTCTTGTCGCTAGAAGAGCCAGGTCCCGAGAAAATAACAATGCTGTCATCTGGTCAACAGTGTAATCCGGACGAAGTTGATAAGCGCCGACGATATCGCTTCTATACCCGCACGTGTAGACGCTCGTTGCTGTAGATGCGTCGAACTGGAAAATGTCCTGCAGAACGCAGAACAAGGTCCTCGTAGGCGTCATTGCCAGTCCGCGTCCATCGTTTCCGCAGAAGACGAACCGGTGAGGTGATTGTTTAATAGTGGTGTTCTTGGGTGACGTCACACCACGACTACCAGGTGGTGTCGCTAGAAGAGCCAGGTCGCCAGAGAATAACCATGCTGTCATCTGGTAAACAGTGTAATCCGGACGAAGTTGATAACGCCGACGATATCGCTTCTATCCCCGCACGTGTAGGCGGTCGTTGCTGTAGATACGCCGATCAGGAAAATGCCCTGCAGAACGCAGAACAAGGTCTTCGTAGGCGTCATTGCCAGTCCGCGTCCATCGTGCCAGAGAATACGAACCGGTGAATTGCTTCTTGTATATTGGTGGTCTCAGGTGACGTCACACCGCGACTACCAGGTGGTGTCGCTAGAAGAGCCAGGTCCCGAGAATATAACAATGCTATCATCTGGTCAACAGTGTAATCCGGACGAAGTTGATAAACACCGACGATATCGCTTCTATCCCCGCACGTGTAGGCGCTCGTTGCTGTAGATGCGCCGATCTGGAAAATGCCCTGCAGAACGCAGAACAAGGTCCTCGTAGGCGTCATTGCCTGTCCGCGTCCATCGTGCCCAGAGAATGCGAACCGGTGACGTGCTTCTTGTATATTGGTGGTCTCCGATGACGTCACACCGCGACTATCACGTGCTGTCGCTAGAAGAGCCAGGTCCCGAGAATGTATCATTGCTGTCATCTGATCAACAGTGTAATCCAGACAAAGTTGATAAGCGCCGACGATATCGCTTCTATACCCGCACGTGTAGACGCTCGTTGCTGTACATGCGTCGAACTAGAAAATGTCCTGCAGAACGCAGAACAAGGTCCTCGTAGGCGTCATTGCCAGTCCGCGCCCATCGTGTCCGCAGAAGATGAACCGGTGAGGTGATTGTTTAATAGTGGTGTTCTTGGGTGACGTCACACCACGACTACCAGGTGGTGTCGCTTGAAGAGCCAGGTCGCCAGAGAATAGCTATGCTGTCATCTGGTCAAGAGTGTAATCCGGACGAAGTCTATAAACTCCGACGATATCGCTTCTATCCCCTCACGTGTAGCCGCTCGTTGCTGTAGATGCGCCGATCTGGAAAATGCCCTGCAGAACGCAGAACAAGGTCCTCGTAGGCGTCAATTCCAGTCCGCGTCCATCGTGTCCGCAGAAGACGAACCGGTGAGGTGATTATTTTATAGTGGTGTTCTTGGGGGACATCACACCGCGACTACCAGGTGGTGTGGCTAGAAGAGCCAGGTCGCCAGAAAATAACCATGCTGTCATCTGGTCAACTGTAATCCGGACGAAGTTGATAAACGCCGACAAAATCGCTTCTATCCCCGCATGTGTAGGCGCTCGTTGCTGTAGATGCGCCAATCAGGAAAATGCCCTGCAGAACGCATAACAAGGTCATCGTTAGCGTCATTGCCAGTCCGCGTCCATCGTGCCCACAGAATACGAACCGATGAGGGGCTTCTTGTATATTGGTGGTCTCAGGTGATGTCATACCGCGACTACCAGGTCTTGTCGCTAGAAGAGCCAGGTCCCGAGAAAATAACAATGCTGTCATCTGGTCAACTGTAATCCGGACGAAGTTGATAAAGCCGACGATATCGCTTCTATCCCCGCACGTGTAGGCGCTCGTTGCTGCAGATGCGCCGATCAGGAAATTGCCCTGCATAACGCAGAACAAGGTCCTCGTTAGCGTCATTGCCAGTCCGCGTCCATCGTACCCACAAAATACGAACGATGAGGTTCTTCTTATATAATGGTGGTCTCAGATGACGTCACACCGCGACTACCAAGTGGTGTCGCTAGAAGAGCCAGGTCCCGAGAATATAACAATGCTGTCATCTGGTCAACAGTGTAATCCGGACGAAGTTGCTAAACGCCGACGATATCGCTTCTATCCCCGCACGTGTAGCCGCTCGTTGCTGTAGATGCGCCGATCTGGAAAATGCCCTGCAGAACGCAGAACAAGGTCCTCGTAGGCGTCATTGCCTGTCCGCGTCCATCGTGCCCAGAGAATGCGAACCGGTGACGTGCTTCTTGTATATTGGTGGTCTCCGATGACGTCACACCGCGACTATCACGTGCTGTCGCTAGAAGAGCCAGGTCCCGAGAATGTATCATTGCTGTCATCTGATCAACAGTGTAATCCAGACAAAGTTGATAAGCGCCGACGATATCGCTTCTATACCCGCACGTGTAGACGCTCGTTGCTGTACATGCGTCGAACTAGAAAATGTCCTGCAGAACGCAGAACAAGGTCCTCGTAGGCGTCATTGCCAGTCCGCGCCCATCGTGTCCGCAGAAGACGAACCGGTGAGGTGATTGTTTAATAGTGGTGTTCTTGGGTGACGTCACACCACGACTACCAGGTGGTGTCGCTTGAAGAGCCAGGTCGCCAGAGAATAGCCATGCTGTCATCTGGTCAAGAGTGTAATCCGGACGAAGTTGATAAACGCCGATGATATCGCTTCTATACCTGCACGTGTAGGCGCTCGTTGCTGGAGATGCGCCGATCAGGAAATTGCCCTGCAGAACGCAGAACAAGGTCCTCGTAGGCGTCATAGCCAGTCGGCGTCCATCGTGTCCGCAGAAGACGAACCGGTGAGGTGATTGTTTTATAGTGGCGTTCTTGGGTCACGTCACACCGCGACTACCAGGTGGTGTCGCTAGAAAGCCAGGTCCCGAGAACATAACTATGCTATCATCTGGTCAACAGTGTAATCCGGACGAAGTTGATAAACGCCGACGATATCGCTTCTATCCCCGCACGTGTAGGCGCTCGTTGCTGTAGATGCGCCGATCTGGAAAATGCCCTGCATAACGCAGAACAAGGTCCTCGTTAGCGTCAATGCCAGTCCGCGTCCATCGTACCCACAGAATACGGACCGATGAGGTGCTTCTTATATATTGGTGGTCTCAGCTGACGTCACACCGCGACTACCAGGTGGTTTCGCTAGAAGAGCGAGGTCCCGAGAAAATAACAATGTTGTTATCTGGTCAACAGTGTGATCCGGACGAAGTGTATAAACTCCGACGATATCGCTTCTATCCCCTCACGTTTAGCCGCTCGTTGCTGTAGATGCGCCGATCTGGAAAATGCCCTGCAGAACGCAGAACAAGGTCCTCGTAGGCGTCATTGCCAGTCCGCTTCCATCGTGTCCGCAGAAGACGAACCGGTGAGGTGATTATTTTTATATTGGTGTTCTTGGGTGACGTCACACCGCGACTTCCAGGTATTGTCGCTAGAAGAGTCAGGTCGCCAGGAAATAACCATGCTGTCATCTGGTCAACAGTGTAATCCGGACGAAGTTGATAAACGCCAACGATATCGCTTCTATCCCCGCACGTGTAGCCACTCGTTGCTGTAGATGCGCCGATCTGAAAAATGCCCTGCAGAACGCAGAACAAGGTCCTCGTAGGCGTCATTGCCAGTCCGCGTCCATCGTGCCCACATAATACGAACCGGTCAGGTGCTTCTTTTATAGTGGCGTTCTTGGGTGACGTCACATCGCGACTACCAGGTGGTGTCGCAAGAAGAGCCAGGTCTCCAGAAAATAACCATGCTGTCATGTGGTCAACAGTGTAAGCCGGACGAAGTTGATAAACGCCGACGATATCGCTTCTATCCACGCACGTGTAGGCGCTCGTTGCTGTAGATGCACCGATCAGGCAAATGCCCTGCAGAACGCAGAAAAAGGTCCTCGTAGGCGTCATTGCCAGTCCGCGTCCATCGTGTCCGCAGAAGGCGAACCGGTGAGGTGATTATTTTATAGTGGTATTCTTGGGTGACGTCACACCACGACTACCAGGTGGTGTCGCTAGAAGAGCCAGGTCGCCAAAAAATAACCATGCTGTCATCTGGTCAACTGTAATCCGGACGAAGTTGATAAATGCTGACGATATCGCTTCTATCCCAGCATGTGTAGGCGCTCGTTGCTGTAGATGCGCCGATCAGCAAAATGCCCTGCAGAACGCAGAACAAGGTCCTCGTTAGCGTCATTCCCAGTCCGCGACCATCGTGCCCACAGAATACGAACCGGTGACGTGCTTCTTGTATATTGGTGGTCTGAAGTGACGTCACACCGCGACTACCAGGTGGTGTCGCTAGAAGGGCCAGGTCCCAAGAAAATAACAATGCTGTCATCTGGTCAACAGTGTAATCCGGACGAAGTTGATAAACGCCGCCGATATCGCTTCTATCCCTGCACGCGTAGGCGCTCGTTGCTGTAGATGCGCCGATTTGGAAAATGCCCTGCATAACGCAGAACAAGGTCCTCGTTAGCGTCAATGCCAGTCCGCGTCCATCGTACCCACAGAATACGAACCGATGAGGTGCTTCTTATATATTGGTGGTCTCAGGTGACGTCACACCGCGACTACCAGGTGGTTTCGCTAGAAGAGCGAGGTCCCGAGAAAATAACAATGTTGTTATCTGGTCAACAGTGTGATCCGGACGAAGTGTATAAACTCCGACGATATCGCTTCTATCCCCTCACGTTTAGCCGCTCGTTGCTGTAGATGCGCCGATCTGGAAAATGCCCTGCAGAACGCAGAACAAGGTCCTCGTAGGCGTCATTGCCAGTCCGCTTCCATCGTGTCCGCAGAAGACGAACCGGTGAGGTGATTATTTTATAGTGGTGTTCTTGGGTGACGTCACACCGCGACTTCCAGGTATTGTCGCTAGAAGAGTCAGGTCGCCAGGAAATAACCATGCCGTCATCTGGTCAACAGTGTAATCCGGACGAAGTTGATAAACGCCAACGATATCGCTTCTATCCCCGCACGTGTAGCCAGTCGTTGCTGTAGATGCGCCGATCTGGAAAATGCCCTGCAGAACGCAGAACAAGGTCCTCGTAGGCGTCATTGCCAGTCCGCGTCCATCGTGCCCACATAATACGAACCGGTGAGGTGCTTCTTTTATAGTGGTGTTCTTGGGTGACGTCACATCGCGACTACCAGGTGGTGTCGCAAGAAGAGCCAGGTCTCCAGAAAATAACCATGCTGTCATCTGGTCAACTGTAATCCGGACGAAGTTGATAAACGCCGACTATATCGCTTCTATCCCTGCACGTGTAGGCGCTCGTTGCTGGAGATGCGCCGATCAGGAAATTGCCCTGCAGAACGCAGAACAATGTCCTCGTAGGCGTCATTGCCAGTCCGCGTCCATCGTGCCCACAGAATACGAACCGGTGAGGTGCTTTTTTAATAGTGGTGCTCTCAGGTGACGTCACACCGCGACTTCCAGGTATTGTCGCTAGAAGAGTCAGGTCGCCAGGAAATAACCATGCTGTCATGTGGTCAACAGTGTAAGCCGGACGAAGTTGATAAACGCCGACGATATCGCTTCTATCCACGCACGTGTAGGCGCTCGTTGCTGTAGATGCACTGATCAGGCAAATGCCCTGCAGAACGCAGAACAAGGTCCTCGTTAGCGTCATTGCCAGTCCGCGTCCATCGTGCCCACAGAATACGAACCGGTGACGTGCTTCTTGTATATTGGTGGTCTGAAGTGACGTCACACCGCGACTACCATGTGGTGTCGCTAGAAGGGCCAGGTCGCCAAAAAATAACCATGCTGTCATCTGGTCAACCTTAATCCGGACGAAGTTGATAAATGCCGACGATATCGCTTCTATCCCAGCATGTGTAGGCGCTCGTTGCTGTAGATGCGCCGATCAGGAAAATGCCCTGCAGAACGCAGAACAAGGTCCTCGTTAGCGTCATTGCCAGTCCGCGTCCATCGTGCCCACAGAATACGAACCGGTGACGTGCTTCTTGTATATTGGTGGTCTGAAGTGACGTCACACCGCGACTACCAGGTGGTGTCGCTAGAAGGGCCAGGTCCCAAGAAAATAACAATGCTGTCATCTGGTCAACAGTGTAATCCGGACGAAGTTGATAAACGCCGCCGATATCGCTTCTATCCCTGCACGCGTAGGCGCTCGTTGCTGTAGATGCGCCGATCTGGAAAATGCCCTGCATAACGCAGAACAAGGTCCTCGTTAGCGTCAGTGCCAGTCCGCGTCCATCGTACTCACAGAATACGAACCGATGAGGTCCTTCTTATATATTTGTGGTCTCAGATGACGTCACACCGCGACTACCAGGTGGTGTCGCTAGAAGAGGCAGGTCGCCAGAAAATAACAATGTTGTCATCTGGTCAACAGTGTGACCCGGACGAAGTGTATAAACTCCGACGATATCGCTTCTATCCCCGCACGTGTAGGCGCTCGTTGCTGTAGATGCGCCGATCAGGAAAATGCCCTGCATAACGCAGAACAAGGTCCTTGTTAGCGCTATTGCCAGTCCGCGTCCATCGTGCCCACAGAATACGAACCGGTGAGGTGCTTCTTGTATATTGGTGGTCTCAGGTGACGTCACACCGTGACTACCAGGTAGTGTCGCTAGAAGAGCCCGGTCCCGAGAATATAACAATGCTGTCATCTGGTCAACAGTGTAATCCGGACGAAGTTGATAAACGCCGACGATATCGCTTCTATCCCCGCACGTGTAGGCGGTCGTTGCTGTAGATGCGCCGATGAGGAAAATGCCCTGCAGAACGCAGAAAAATCCTCGTAAGTGTCATTGCCAGTCCTGGTCCATCGTGTCCCCAGAAGACGAACCGGTGAGGTGCTTCTTATATAGTGGTGTTCTTGGGTGACGTCACACCGCGACTACCAGGCGGTGTCGCTAGAAGAGCCAGGTCGCCAGAAAATAACCATGCTGTCATCTGGTCAACAGTGTAATCCGGACGAAGTTGATTACGCTGACGATATCGCTTCTATCCCCGCACGTGTAGGCGGTCGTTGCTGTAGATGCGCCGATCAGGAAAATGCCCTGCAGAACGCAGAACAAGGTCCTCGTAGGCGTCATTGCCAGTCCGCGTCCATCGTGTCCGCAGAAGACGAACCGGTGAGGTGATTGTTTTATAGTGGTGGTCTCAAGTGACGTCACACCGGGACTACCAGGTGGTGTCGCTAGAAGGGCCAGGTCCCAAGAAAATAACAATGTTGTCATCTGGTCAACAGTGTAATCCGGACGAAGTTGATAAGCGCCGACGATATCGCTTCTATACCCGCACGTGTAGGCGCTCGTTGCTGTAGATGCGCCAATCTGGAAAATGCCCTGCATAACGCAGAACAAGGTCCTCGTTAGCGTCATTGGAAGTCCGCGTCCATCGTGCCCACAGAATACGAACCGACGAGGTGCTTCTAATATATTGATGGTCTCAGGTAACGTCACACCGCGACTACCAGGTGGTGTCGCTAGAAGGGCCAGGTCGCCAGAAAATAACAATGCTGTCATCCGGTCAACAGTGCAATCAGGACGAAGTTGATAAACACCCACGATATCGTTTCTATTCACGCACGTGTAGGCGCTCGTTGCTGTAGATGCGCCGATCAGAAAAATGCCCTGCAGAACGCAAAACAAGGTCCTCGTTAGCGTCATTGCCAGTCCCCGTCCACGTGCCCACAGAATACGAACTGGTGAGGTGCTTGTTTTATAGTGGTGCTCTCAGGTGGCGTCACACCGCGACTTCCAGGTCTTGTCGCTAGAAGAGCCAGGTCCCGAGAAAATAACAATGCTGTCATCTGGTCAACTGTAATCCGGACGAAGTTGATAAAGCCGACGATATCGCTTCTATCCCCGCACGTGTAGGCGCTCGTTGCTGCAGATGCGCCGATCAGGAAATTGCCCTGCATAACGCAGAACAAGGTCCTCGTTAGCGTCATTGCCAGTCCGCGTCCATCGTACCCACAAAATACGAACGATGAGGTTCTTCTTATATAATGGTGGTCTCAGATGACGTCACACCGCGACTACCAAGTGGTGTCGCTAGAAGAGCCAGGTCCCGAGAATATAACCATGCTGTCATCTGGTCAACCTTAATCCGGACGAAGTTGATAAACGCCAACGATATCGCTTCTATCCCCGCACGTGTAGCCAGTCGTTGCTGTAGATGCGCCGATCTGGAAAATGCCCTGCAGAACGCAGAACAAGGTCCTCGTAGGCGTCATTGCCAGTCCGCGTCCATCGTGCCCACATAATACGAACCGGTGAGGTGCTTCTTTTATAGTGGTGTTCTTGGGTGACGTCACATCGCGACTACCAGGTGGTGTCGCAAGAAGAGCCAGGTCTCCAGAAAATAACCATGCTGTCATCTGGTCAACTGTAATCCGGACGAAGTTGATAAACGCCGACTATATCGCTTCTATCCCTGCACGTGTAGGCGCTCGTTGCTGGAGATGCGCCGATCAGGAAATTGCCCTGCAGAACGCAGAACAATGTCCTCGTAGGCGTCATTGCCAGTCCGCGTCCATCGTGCCCACAGAATACGAACCGGTGAGGTGCTTTTTTAATAGTGGTGCTCTCAGGTGACGTCACACCGCGACTTCCAGGTATTGTCGCTAGAAGAGTCAGGTCGCCAGGAAATAACCATGCTGTCATGTGGTCAACAGTGTAAGCCGGACGAAGTTGATAAACGCCGACGATATCGCTTCTATCCACGCACGTGTAGGCGCTCGTTGCTGTAGATGCACTGATCAGGCAAATGCCCTGCAGAACGCAGAACAAGGTCCTCGTTAGCGTCATTGCCAGTCCGCGTCCATCGTGCCCACAGAATACGAACCGGTGACGTGCTTCTTGTATATTGGTGGTCTGAAGTGACGTCACACCGCGACTACCATGTGGTGTCGCTAGAAGGGCCAGGTCGCCAAAAAATAACCATGCTGTCATCTGGTCAACCTTAATCCGGACGAAGTTGATAAATGCCGACGATATCGCTTCTATCCCAGCATGTGTAGGCGCTCGTTGCTGTAGATGCGCCGATCAGGAAAATGCCCTGCAGAACGCAGAACAAGGTCCTCGTTAGCGTCATTGCCAGTCCGCGTCCATCGTGCCCACAGAATACGAACCGGTGACGTGCTTCTTGTATATTGGTGGTCTGAAGTGACGTCACACCGCGACTACCAGGTGGTGTCGCTAGAAGGGCCAGGTCCCAAGAAAATAACAATGCTGTCATCTGGTCAACAGTGTAATCCGGACGAAGTTGATAAACGCCGCCGATATCGCTTCTATCCCTGCACGCGTAGGCGCTCGTTGCTGTAGATGCGCCGATCTGGAAAATGCCCTGCATAACGCAGAACAAGGTCCTCGTTAGCGTCAGTGCCAGTCCGCGTCCATCGTACTCACAGAATACGAACCGATGAGGTCCTTCTTATATATTTGTGGTCTCAGATGACGTCACACCGCGACTACCAGGTGGTGTCGCTAGAAGAGGCAGGTCGCCAGAAAATAACAATGTTGTCATCTGGTCAACAGTGTGACCCGGACGAAGTGTATAAACTCCGACGATATCGCTTCTATCCCCGCACGTGTAGGCGCTCGTTGCTGTAGATGCGCCGATCAGGAAAATGCCCTGCATAACGCAGAACAAGGTCCTTGTTAGCGCTATTGCCAGTCCGCGTCCATCGTGCCCACAGAATACGAACCGGTGAGGTGCTTCTTGTATATTGGTGGTCTCAGGTGACGTCACACCGTGACTACCAGGTAGTGTCGCTAGAAGAGCCCGGTCCCGAGAATATAACAATGCTGTCATCTGGTCAACAGTGTAATCCGGACGAAGTTGATAAACGCCGACGATATCGCTTCTATCCCCGCACGTGTAGGCGGTCGTTGCTGTAGATGCGCCGATGAGGAAAATGCCCTGCAGAACGCAGAAAAATCCTCGTAAGTGTCATTGCCAGTCCTGGTCCATCGTGTCCCCAGAAGACGAACCGGTGAGGTGCTTCTTATATAGTGGTGTTCTTGGGTGACGTCACACCGCGACTACCAGGCGGTGTCGCTAGAAGAGCCAGGTCGCCAGAAAATAACCATGCTGTCATCTGGTCAACAGTGTAATCCGGACGAAGTTGATTACGCTGACGATATCGCTTCTATCCCCGCACGTGTAGGCGGTCGTTGCTGTAGATGCGCCGATCAGGAAAATGCCCTGCAGAACGCAGAACAAGGTCCTCGTAGGCGTCATTGCCAGTCCGCGTCCATCGTGTCCGCAGAAGACGAACCGGTGAGGTGATTGTTTTATAGTGGTGGTCTCAAGTGACGTCACACCGCGACTACCAGGTGGTGTCGCTAGAAGGGCCAGGTCCCAAGAAAATAACAATGTTGTCATCTGGTCAACAGTGTAATCCGGACGAAGTTGATAAGCGCCGACGATATCGCTTCTATACCCGCACGTGTAGGCGCTCGTTGCTGTAGATGCGCCAATCTGGAAAATGCCCTGCATAACGCAGAACAAGGTCCTCGTTAGCGTCATTGGAAGTCCGCGTCCATCGTGCCCACAGAATACGAACCGACGAGGTGCTTCTAATATATTGATGGTCTCAGGTAACGTCACACCGCGACTACCAGGTGGTGTCGCTAGAAGGGCCAGGTCCCAAGAAAATAACAATGCTGTCATCTGGTCAACAGTGTAATCCGGACGAAGTTGATAAACGCCGCCGATATCGCTTCTATCCCTGCACGCGTAGGCGCTCGTTGCTGTAGATGCGCCGATCTGGAAAATGCCCTGCATAACGCAGAACAAGGTCCTCGTTAGCGTCAGTGCCAGTCCGCGTCCATCGTACTCACAGAATACGAACCGATGAGGTCCTTCTTATATATTTGTGGTCTCAGATGACGTCACACCGCGACTACCAGGTGGTGTCGCTAGAAGAGGCAGGTCGCCAGAAAATAACAATGTTGTCATCTGGTCAACAGTGTGACCCGGACGAAGTGTATAAACTCCGACGATATCGCTTCTATCCCCGCACGTGTAGGCGCTCGTTGCTGTAGATGCGCCGATCAGGAAAATGCCCTGCATAACGCAGAACAAGGTCCTTGTTAGCGCTATTGCCAGTCCGCGTCCATCGTGCCCACAGAATACGAACCGGTGAGGTGCTTCTTGTATATTGGTGGTCTCAGGTGACGTCACACCGTGACTACCAGGTAGTGTCGCTAGAAGAGCCCGGTCCCGAGAATATAACAATGCTGTCATCTGGTCAACAGTGTAATCCGGACGAAGTTGATAAACGCCGACGATATCGCTTCTATCCCCGCACGTGTAGGCGGTCGTTGCTGTAGATGCGCCGATGAGGAAAATGCCCTGCAGAACGCAGAAAAATCCTCGTAAGTGTCATTGCCAGTCCTGGTCCATCGTGTCCCCAGAAGACGAACCGGTGAGGTGCTTCTTATATAGTGGTGTTCTTGGGTGACGTCACACCGCGACTACCAGGCGGTGTCGCTAGAAGAGCCAGGTCGCCAGAAAATAACCATGCTGTCATCTGGTCAACAGTGTAATCCGGACGAAGTTGATTACGCTGACGATATCGCTTCTATCCCCGCACGTGTAGGCGGTCGTTGCTGTAGATGCGCCGATCAGGAAAATGCCCTGCAGAACGCAGAACAAGGTCCTCGTAGGCGTCATTGCCAGTCCGCGTCCATCGTGTCCGCAGAAGACGAACCGGTGAGGTGATTGTTTTATAGTGGTGGTCTCAAGTGACGTCACACCGCGACTACCAGGTGGTGTCGCTAGAAGGGCCAGGTCCCAAGAAAATAACAATGTTGTCATCTGGTCAACAGTGTAATCCGGACGAAGTTGATAAGCGCCGACGATATCGCTTCTATACCCGCACGTGTAGGCGCTCGTTGCTGTAGATGCGCCAATCTGGAAAATGCCCTGCATAACGCAGAACAAGGTCCTCGTTAGCGTCATTGGAAGTCCGCGTCCATCGTGCCCACAGAATACGAACCGACGAGGTGCTTCTAATATATTGATGGTCTCAGGTAACGTCACACCGCGACTACCAGGTGGTGTCGCTAGAAGGGCCAGGTCCCAAGAAAATAACAATGCTGTCATCTGGTCAACAGTGTAATCCGGACGAAGTTGATAAACGCCGCCGATATCGCTTCTATCCCTGCACGCGTAGGCGCTCGTTGCTGTAGATGCGCCGATCTGGAAAATGCCCTGCATAACGCAGAACAAGGTCCTCGTTAGCGTCAGTGCCAGTCCGCGTCCATCGTACTCACAGAATACGAACCGATGAGGTCCTTCTTATATATTTGTGGTCTCAGATGACGTCACACCGCGACTACCAGGTGGTGTCGCTAGAAGAGGCAGGTCGCCAGAAAATAACAATGTTGTCATCTGGTCAACAGTGTGACCCGGACGAAGTGTATAAACTCCGACGATATCGCTTCTATCCCCGCACGTGTAGGCGCTCGTTGCTGTAGATGCGCCGATCAGGAAAATGCCCTGCATAACGCAGAACAAGGTCCTTGTTAGCGCTATTGCCAGTCCGCGTCCATCGTGCCCACAGAATACGAACCGGTGAGGTGCTTCTTGTATATTGGTGGTCTCAGGTGACGTCACACCGTGACTACCAGGTAGTGTCGCTAGAAGAGCCCGGTCCCGAGAATATAACAATGCTGTCATCTGGTCAACAGTGTAATCCGGACGAAGTTGATAAACGCCGACGATATCGCTTCTATCCCCGCACGTGTAGGCGGTCGTTGCTGTAGATGCGCCGATGAGGAAAATGCCCTGCAGAACGCAGAAAAATCCTCGTAAGTGTCATTGCCAGTCCTGGTCCATCGTGTCCCCAGAAGACGAACCGGTGAGGTGCTTCTTATATAGTGGTGTTCTTGGGTGACGTCACACCGCGACTACCAGGCGGTGTCGCTAGAAGAGCCAGGTCGCCAGAAAATAACCATGCTGTCATCTGGTCAACAGTGTAATCCGGACGAAGTTGATTACGCTGACGATATCGCTTCTATCCCCGCACGTGTAGGCGGTCGTTGCTGTAGATGCGCCGATCAGGAAAATGCCCTGCAGAACGCAGAACAAGGTCCTCGTAGGCGTCATTGCCAGTCCGCGTCCATCGTGTCCGCAGAAGACGAACCGGTGAGGCGATTGTTTTATAGTGGTGGTCTCAAGTGACGTCACACCGCGACTACCAGGTGGTGTCGCTAGAAGGGCCAGGTCCCAAGAAAATAACCATGCTGTCATGTGGTCAACAGTGTAAGCCGGACGAAGTTGATAAACGCCGACGATATCGCTTCTATCCACGCACGTGTAGGCGCTCGTTGCTGTAGATGCACCGATCAGGCAAATGCCCTGCAGAACGCAGAACAAGGTCCTCGTTAGCGTCATTCCCAGTCCGCGACCATCGTGCCCACAGAATACGAACCGGTGACGTGCTTCTTGTATATTGGTGGTCTGAAGTGACGTCACACCGCGACTACCAGGTGGTGTCGCTAGAAGGGCCAGGTCCCAAGAAAATAACAATGCTGTCATCTGGTCAACAGTGTAATCCGGACGAAGTTGATAAACGCCGCCGATATCGCTTCTATCCCTGCACGCGTAGGCGCTCGTTGCTGTAGATGCGCCGATTTGGAAAATGCCCTGCATAACGCAGAACAAGGTCCTCGTTAGCGTCAATGCCAGTCCGCGTCCATCGTACCCACAGAATACGAACCGATGAGGTGCTTCTTATATATTGGTGGTCTCAGGTGACGTCACACCGCGACTACCAGGTGGTTTCGCTAGAAGAGCGAGGTCCCGAGAAAATAACAATGTTGTTATCTGGTCAACAGTGTGATCCGGACGAAGTGTATAAACTCCGACGATATCGCTTCTATCCCCTCACGTTTAGCCGCTCGTTGCTGTAGATGCGCCGATCTGGAAAATGCCCTGCAGAACGCAGAACAAGGTCCTCGTAGGCGTCATTGCCAGTCCGCTTCCATCGTGTCCGCAGAAGACGAACCGGTGAGGTGATTATTTTATAGTGGTGTTCTTGGGTGACGTCACACCGCGACTTCCAGGTATTGTCGCTAGAAGAGTCAGGTCGCCAGGAAATAACCATGCCGTCATCTGGTCAACAGTGTAATCCGGACGAAGTTGATAAACGCCAACGATATCGCTTCTATCCCCGCACGTGTAGCCAGTCGTTGCTGTAGATGCGCCGATCTGGAAAATGCCCTGCAGAACGCAGAACAAGGTCCTCGTAGGCGTCATTGCCAGTCCGCGTCCATCGTACTCACAGAATACGAACCGATGAGGTCCTTCTTATATATTTGTGGTCTCAGATGACGTCACACCGCGACTACCAGGTGGTGTCGCTAGAAGAGGCAGGTCGCCAGAAAATAACAATGTTGTCATCTGGTCAACAGTGTGACCCGGACGAAGTGTATAAACTCCGACGATATCGCTTCTATCCCCGCACGTGTAGGCGCTCGTTGCTGTAGATGCGCCGATCAGGAAAATGCCCTGCATAACGCAGAACAAGGTCCTTGTTAGCGCTATTGCCAGTCCGCGTCCATCGTGCCCACAGAATACGAACCGGTGAGGTGCTTCTTGTATATTGGTGGTCTCAGGTGACGTCACACCGTGACTACCAGGTAGTGTCGCTAGAAGAGCCCGGTCCCGAGAATATAACAATGCTGTCATCTGGTCAACAGTGTAATCCGGACGAAGTTGATAAACGCCGACGATATCGCTTCTATCCCCGCACGTGTAGGCGGTCGTTGCTGTAGATGCGCCGATGAGGAAAATGCCCTGCAGAACGCAGAAAAATCCTCGTAAGTGTCATTGCCAGTCCTGGTCCATCGTGTCCCCAGAAGACGAACCGGTGAGGTGCTTCTTATATAGTGGTGTTCTTGGGTGACGTCACACCGCGACTACCAGGCGGTGTCGCTAGAAGAGCCAGGTCGCCAGAAAATAACCATGCTGTCATCTGGTCAACAGTGTAATCCGGACGAAGTTGATTACGCTGACGATATCGCTTCTATCCCCGCACGTGTAGGCGGTCGTTGCTGTAGATGCGCCGATCAGGAAAATGCCCTGCAGAACGCAGAACAAGGTCCTCGTAGGCGTCATTGCCAGTCCGCGTCCATCGTGTCCGCAGAAGACGAACCGGTGAGGTGATTGTTTTATAGTGGTGGTCTCAAGTGACGTCACACCGCGACTACCAGGTGGTGTCGCTAGAAGGGCCAGGTCCCAAGAAAATAACCATGCTGTCATGTGGTCAACAGTGTAAGCCGGACGAAGTTGATAAACGCCGACGATATCGCTTCTATCCACGCACGTGTAGGCGCTCGTTGCTGTAGATGCACCGATCAGGCAAATGCCCTGCAGAACGCAGAAAAAGGTCCTCGTAGGCGTCATTGCCAGTCCGCGTCCATCGTGTCCGCAGAAGGCGAACCGGTGAGGTGATTATTTTATAGTGGTATTCTTGGGTGACGTCACACCACGACTACCAGGTGGTGTCGCTAGAAGAGCCAGGTCGCCAAAAAATAACCATGCTGTCATCTGGTCAACTGTAATCCGGACGAAGTTGATAAATGCTGACGATATCGCTTCTATCCCAGCATGTGTAGGCGCTCGTTGCTGTAGATGCGCCGATCAGGAAAATGCCCTGCAGAACGCAGAACAAGGTCCTCGTTAGCGTCATTCCCAGTCCGCGACCATCGTGCCCACAGAATACGAACCGGTGACGTGCTTCTTGTATATTGGTGGTCTGAAGTGACGTCACACCGCGACTACCAGGTGGTGTCGCTAGAAGGGCCAGGTCCCAAGAAAATAACAATGCTGTCATCTGGTCAACAGTGTAATCCGGACGAAGTTGATAAACGCCGCCGATATCGCTTCTATCCCTGCACGCGTAGGCGCTCGTTGCTGTAGATGCGCCGATTTGGAAAATGCCCTGCATAACGCAGAACAAGGTCCTCGTTAGCGTCAATGCCAGTCCGCGTCCATCGTACCCACAGAATACGAACCGATGAGGTGCTTCTTATATATTGGTGGTCTCAGGTGACGTCACACCGCGACTACCAGGTGGTTTCGCTAGAAGAGCGAGGTCCCGAGAAAATAACAATGTTGTTATCTGGTCAACAGTGTGATCCGGACGAAGTGTATAAACTCCGACGATATCGCTTCTATCCCCTCACGTTTAGCCGCTCGTTGCTGTAGATGCGCCGATCTGGAAAATGCCCTGCAGAACGCAGAACAAGGTCCTCGTAGGCGTCATTGCCAGTCCGCTTCCATCGTGTCCGCAGAAGACGAACCGGTGAGGTGATTATTTTATAGTGGTGTTCTTGGGTGACGTCACACCGCGACTTCCAGGTATTGTCGCTAGAAGAGTCAGGTCGCCAGGAAATAACCATGCCGTCATCTGGTCAACAGTGTAATCCGGACGAAGTTGATAAACGCCAACGATATCGCTTCTATCCCCGCACGTGTAGCCAGTCGTTGCTGTAGATGCGCCGATCTGGAAAATGCCCTGCAGAACGCAGAACAAGGTCCTCGTAGGCGTCATTGCCAGTCCGCGTCCATCGTGCCCACATAATACGAACCGGTGAGGTGCTTCTTTTATAGTGGTGTTCTTGGGTGACGTCACATCGCGACTACCAGGTGGTGTCGCAAGAAGAGCCAGGTCTCCAGAAAATAACCATGCTGTCATCTGGTCAACTGTAATCCGGACGAAGTTGATAAACGCCGACTATATCGCTTCTATCCCTGCACGTGTAGGCGCTCGTTGCTGGAGATGCGCCGATCAGGAAATTGCCCTGCAGAACGCAGAACAATGTCCTCGTAGGCGTCATTGCCAGTCCGCGTCCATCGTGCCCACAGAATACGAACCGGTGAGGTGCTTTTTTAATAGTGGTGCTCTCAGGTGACGTCACACCGCGACTTCCAGGTATTGTCGCTAGAAGAGTCAGGTCGCCAGGAAATAACCATGCTGTCATGTGGTCAACAGTGTAAGCCGGACGAAGTTGATAAACGCCGACGATATCGCTTCTATCCACGCACGTGTAGGCGCTCGTTGCTGTAGATGCACTGATCAGGCAAATGCCCTGCAGAACGCAGAACAAGGTCCTCGTTAGCGTCATTGCCAGTCCGCGTCCATCGTGCCCACAGAATACGAACCGGTGACGTGCTTCTTGTATATTGGTGGTCTGAAGTGACGTCACACCGCGACTACCATGTGGTGTCGCTAGAAGGGCCAGGTCGCCAAAAAATAACCATGCTGTCATCTGGTCAACCTTAATCCGGACGAAGTTGATAAATGCCGACGATATCGCTTCTATCCCAGCATGTGTAGGCGCTCGTTGCTGTAGATGCGCCGATCAGGAAAATGCCCTGCAGAACGCAGAACAAGGTCCTCGTTAGCGTCATTGCCAGTCCGCGTCCATCGTGCCCACAGAATACGAACCGGTGACGTGCTTCTTGTATATTGGTGGTCTGAAGTGACGTCACACCGCGACTACCAGGTGGTGTCGCTAGAAGGGCCAGGTCCCAAGAAAATAACAATGCTGTCATCTGGTCAACAGTGTAATCCGGACGAAGTTGATAAACGCCGCCGATATCGCTTCTATCCCTGCACGCGTAGGCGCTCGTTGCTGTAGATGCGCCGATCTGGAAAATGCCCTGCATAACGCAGAACAAGGTCCTCGTTAGCGTCAGTGCCAGTCCGCGTCCATCGTACTCACAGAATACGAACCGATGAGGTCCTTCTTATATATTTGTGGTCTCAGATGACGTCACACCGCGACTACCAGGTGGTGTCGCTAGAAGAGGCAGGTCGCCAGAAAATAACAATGTTGTCATCTGGTCAACAGTGTGACCCGGACGAAGTGTATAAACTCCGACGATATCGCTTCTATCCCCGCACGTGTAGGC
This sequence comes from Amblyomma americanum, assembly GCF_052857255.1. NCBI lineage: Eukaryota > Metazoa > Arthropoda > Arachnida > Ixodida > Ixodidae > Amblyomma > Amblyomma americanum. Next base: position 177,272,527 of record NC_135502.1, on the reverse strand, counting down.
GCTCGTTGCTGTAGATGCGCCGATCAGGAAAATGCCCTGCATAACGCAGAACAAGGTCCTTGTTAGCGCTATTGCCAGTCCGCGTCCATCGTGCCCACAGAATACGAACCGGTGAGGTGCTTCTTGTATATTGGTGGTCTCAGGTGACGTCACACCGTGACTACCAGGTAGTGTCGCTAGAAGAGCCCGGTCCCGAGAATATAACAATGCTGTCATCTGGTCAACAGTGTAATCCGGACGAAGTTGATAAACGCCGACGATATCGCTTCTATCCCCGCACGTGTAGGCGGTCGTTGCTGTAGATGCGCCGATGAGGAAAATGCCCTGCAGAACGCAGAAAAATCCTCGTAAGTGTCATTGCCAGTCCTGGTCCATCGTGTCCCCAGAAGACGAACCGGTGAGGTGCTTCTTATATAGTGGTGTTCTTGGGTGACGTCACACCGCGACTACCAGGCGGTGTCGCTAGAAGAGCCAGGTCGCCAGAAAATAACCATGCTGTCATCTGGTCAACATTGTAATCCGGACGAAGTTGATTACGCTGACGATATCGCTTCTATCCCCGCACGTGTAGGCGGTCGTTGCTGTAGATGCGCCGATCAGGAAAATGCCCTGCAGAACGCAGAACAAGGTCCTCGTAGGCGTCATTGCCAGTCCGCGTCCATCGTGTCCGCAGAAGACGAACCGGTGAGGTGATTGTTTTATAGTGGTGGTCTCAAGTGACGTCACACCGCGACTACCAGGTGGTGTCGCTAGAAGGGCCAGGTCCCAAGAAAATAACAATGTTGTCATCTGGTCAACAGTGTAATCCGGACGAAGTTGATAAGCGCCGACGATATCGCTTCTATACCCGCACGTGTAGGCGCTCGTTGCTGTAGATGCGCCAATCTGGAAAATGCCCTGCATAACGCAGAACAAGGTCCTCGTTAGCGTCATTGGAAGTCCGCGTCCATCGTGCCCACAGAATACGAACCGACGAGGTGCTTCTAATATATTGATGGTCTCAGGTAACGTCACACCGCGACTACCAGGTGGTGTCGCTAGAAGGGCCAGGTCGCCAGAAAATAACAATGCTGTCATCCGGTCAACAGTGCAATCAGGACGAAGTTGATAAACACCCACGATATCGTTTCTATTCACGCACGTGTAGGCGCTCGTTGCTGTAGATGCGCCGATCAGAAAAATGCCCTGCAGAACGCAAAACAAGGTCCTCGTTAGCGTCATTGCCAGTCCCCGTCCACGTGCCCACAGAATACGAACTGGTGAGGTGCTTGTTTTATAGTGGTGCTCTCAGGTGGCGTCACACCGCGACTTCCAGGTATTGTCGCCAGAAGAGTCAGTTCGCCAGAAAATAATCATGCTGTCATCTGGTCAACAGTGTAATCCGGACGAAGTTGATAACGCCGACGATATCGCTTCTATCCCCGTACGTGTAGGTGCTCGTTGCCGTAGATGCGCCGATCACGAAATTGCCCTGCAGAACGCAGAACAAGGTCCGCGTAGGCGTCATTGCCTGTCCGCGTTCATCGTGCCCACAGAATACGAATCGATGAGGGGCTTCTTGTATATTGCTGGTCTCAGGTGATGTCATACCGCGACTACCAGGTCTTGTCGCTAGAAGAGCCAGGTCCCGAGAAAATAACAATGCTGTCATCTGGTCAACTGTAATCCGGACGAAGTTGATAAAGCCGACGATATCGCTTCTATCCCCGCACGTGTAGGCGCTCGTTGCTGTAGATACGCCGATCTGGAAAATGCCCTGAAGAACACAGAACAAGGTCCTCTTTAGCGTTATTGCCAGTCCGCGTCCATCGTGCGCACAGAATACGAACCGGTGAGGTGCTTCTTGTATATTGGTGGCCTCAGGTGACGTCACACCGCAACTACCAGGTCCTGTCGCTAGAAGAGCCAGGTCCCGAGAATAGAACAATGCTGTCATCTGGTCAACAGTGTAATCCGGACGAAGTTGATAAACGCCGACGATATCGCTTCTATCCCCGCACGTGTAGGCGCTCGTTGCTGCAGATGCGCCGATCAGGAAATTGCCCTGCATAACGCAGAACAAGATCCTCGTTAGCGTCATTGCCAGTCCGCGTCCATCGTACCCACAAAATACGAACGAGGAGGTTCTTCTTATATAATGGTGGTTTTAGATGACGTCACACCGCGACTACCAAGTGGTGTCGCTAGAATAGCCAGGTCCCGAGAATATAACAATGCTGTCATCTGGTCAACAGTGTAATCCGGACGAAGTTGCTAAACGCCGACGATATCGCTTCTATCCCCGCACGTGTAGCCGCTCGTTGCTGTAGATGCGCCGATCTGGAAAATGCCCTGTAGAACGCAGAACAAGGTCCTCGTAGGCGTCATTGCCTGTCCGCGTCCATCGTGCCCAGAGAATGCGAACCGGTGAGGTGCTTCTTGTATATTGGTGGTCTCCGATGACGTCACACCGCGACTATCATGTGGTGTCGCTAGAAGAGCCAGGTCCCGAGAATGTAACATTGCTGTCATCTGATCAACAGTGTAATCCAGACAAAGTTGGTAAGCGCCGACGATATCGCTTCTATACCCGCACGTGTAGACAGCTCGTTGCTGTAGATGCGTCGAACTAGAAAATGTCCTGCAGAACGCAGAACAAGGTCCTCGTAGGCGTCATTGCCAGTCCGCGCCCATCGTGTCCGCAGAAGACGAACCGGTGAGGTGATTGTTTAATAGTGGTGTTCTTGGGTGACGTCACACCACGACTACCAGGTGGTGTCGCTTGAAGAGCCAGGTCGCCAGAGAATAGCCATGCTGTCATCTGGTCAAGAGTGTAATCCGGACGAAGTTGATAAACGCCGATGATATCGCTTCTATACCTGCACGTGTAGGCGCTCGTTGCTGGAGATGCGCCGATCAGGAAATTGCCCTGCAGAACGCAGAACAAGGTCCTCGTAGGCGTCATAGCCAGTCGGCGTCCATCGTGTCCGCAGAAGACGAACCGGTGAGGTGATTGTTTTATAGTGGCGTTCTTGGGTGACGTCACACCGCGACTACCAGGTGGTGTCGCTAGAAAGCCAGGTCCCGAGAACATAACTATGCTATCATCTGGTCAACAGTGTAATCCGGACGAAGTTGATAAACGCCGACGATATCGCTTCTATCCCCGCACGTGTAGGCGCTCGTTGCTGTAGATGCGCCGATCTGGAAAATGCCCTGCATAACGCAGAACAAGGTCCTCGTTAGCGTCAATGCCAGTCCGCGTCCATCGTACCCACAGAATACGGACCGATGAGGTGCTTCTTATATATTGGTGGTCTCAGCTGACGTCACACCGCGACTACCAGGTGGTTTCGCTAGAAGAGCGAGGTCCCGAGAAAATAACAATGTTGTTATCTGGTCAACAGTGTGATCCGGACGAAGTGTATAAACTCCGACGATATCGCTTCTATCCCCTCACGTTTAGCCGCTCGTTGCTGTAGATGCGCCGATCTGGAAAATGCCCTGCAGAACGCAGAACAAGGTCCTCGTAGGCGTCATTGCCAGTCCGCTTCCATCGTGTCCGCAGAAGACGAACCGGTGAGGTGATTATTTTTATAGTGGTGTTCTTGGGTGACGTCACACCGCGACTTCCAGGTATTGTCGCTAGAAGAGTCAGGTCGCCAGGAAATAACCATGCTGTCATCTGGTCAACAGTGTAATCCGGACGAAGTTGATAAACGCCAACGATACCGCTTCTATCCCCGCACGTGTAGCCACTCGTTGCTGTAGATGCGCCGATCTGAAAAATGCCCTGCAGAACGCAGAACAAGGTCGTCGTAGGCGTCATTGCCAGTCCGCGTCCATCGTGCCCACATAATACGAACCGGTCAGGTGCTTCTTTTATAGTGGCGTTCTTGGGTGACGTCACATCGCGACTACCAGGTGGTGTCGCAAGAAGAGCCAGGTCTCCAGAAAATAACCATGCTGTCATGTGGTCAACAGTGTAAGCCGGACGAAGTTGATAAACGCCGACGATATCGCTTCTATCCACGCACGTGTAGGCGCTCGTTGCTGTAGATGCACCGATCAGGCAAATGCCCTGCAGAACGCAGAAAAAGGTCCTCGTAGGCGTCATTGCCAGTCCGCGTCCATCGTGTCCGCAGAAGGCGAACCGGTGAGGTGATTATTTTATAGTGGTATTCTTGGGTGACGTCACACCACGACTACCAGGTGGTGTCGCTAGAAGAGCCAGGTCGCCAAAAAATAACCATGCTGTCATCTGGTCAACTGTAATCCGGACGAAGTTGATAAATGCTGACGATATCGCTTCTATCCCAGCATGTGTAGGCGCTCGTTGCTGTAGATGCGCCGATCAGGAAAATGCCCTGCAGAACGCAGAACAAGGTCCTCGTTAGCGTCATTCCCAGTCCGCGACCATCGTGCCCACAGAATACGAACCGGTGACGTGCTTCTTGTATATTGGTGGTCTGAAGTGACGTCACACCGCGACTACCAGGTGGTGTCGCTAGAAGGGCCAGGTCCCAAGAAAATAACAATGCTGTCATCTGGTCAACAGTGTAATCCGGACGAAGTTGATAAACGCCGCCGATATCGCTTCTATCCCTGCACGCGTAGGCGCTCGTTGCTGTAGATGCGCCGATTTGGAAAATGCCCTGCATAACGCAGAACAAGGTCCTCGTTAGCGTCAATGCCAGTCCGCGTCCATCGTACCCACAGAATACGAACCGATGAGGTGCTTCTTATATATTGGTGGTCTCAGGTGACGTCACACCGCGACTACCAGGTGGTTTCGCTAAAAGAGCGAGGTCCCGAGAAAATAACAATGTTGTTATCTGGTCAACAGTGTGATCCGGACGAAGTGTATAAACTCCGACGATATCGCTTCTATCCCCTCACGTTTAGCCGCTCGTTGCTGTAGATGCGCCGATCTGGAAAATGCCCTGCAGAACGCAGAACAAGGTCCTCGTAGGCGTCATTGCCAGTCCGCTTCCATCGTGTCCGCAGAAGACGAACCGGTGAGGTGATTATTTTATAGTGGTGTTCTTGGGTGACGTCACACCGCGACTTCCAGGTATTGTCGCTAGAAGAGTCAGGTCGCCAGGAAATAACCATGCCGTCATCTGGTCAACAGTGTAATCCGGACGAAGTTGATAAACGCCAACGATATCGCTTCTATCCCCGCACGTGTAGCCAGTCGTTGCTGTAGATGCGCCGATCTGGAAAATGCCCTGCAGAACGCAGAACAAGGTCCTCGTAGGCGTCATTGCCAGTCCGCGTCCATCGTGCCCACATAATACGAACCGGTGAGGTGCTTCTTTTATAGTGGTGTTCTTGGGTGACGTCACATCGCGACTACCAGGTGGTGTCGCAAGAAGAGCCAGGTCTCCAGAAAATAACCATGCTGTCATGTGGTCAACAGTGTAAGCCGGACGAAGTTGATAAACGACGACGATATCGCTTCTATCCACGCACGTGTAGGCGCTCGTTGCTGTAGATGCACTGATCAGGCAAATGCCCTGCAGAACGCAGAACAAGGTCCTCGTTAGCGTCATTGCCAGTCCGCGTCCATCGTGCCCACAGAATACGAACCGGTGACGTGCTTCTTGTATATTGGTGGTCTGAAGTGACGTCACACCGCGACTACCATGTGGTGTCGCTAGAAGGGCCAGGTCGCCAAAAAATAACCATGCTGTCATCTGGTCAACCTTAATCCGGACGAAGTTGATAAATGCCGACGATATCGCTTCTATATCAGCATGTGTAGGCGCTCGTTGCTGTAGATGCGCCGATCAGGAAAATGCCCTGCAGAACGCAGAACAAGGTCCTCGTTAGCGTCATTGCCAGTCCGCGTCCATCGTGCCCACAGAATACGAACCGGTGACGTGCTTCTTGTATATTGGTGGTCTGAAGTGACGTCACACCGCGACTACCAGGTGGTGTCGCTAGAAGGGCCAGGTCCCAAGAAAATAACAATGCTGTCATCTGGTCAACAGTGTAATCCGGACGAAGTTGATAAACGCCGCCGATATCGCTTCTATCCCTGCACGCGTAGGCGCTCGTTGCTGTAGATGCGCCGATCTGGAAAATGCCCTGCATAACGCAGAACAAGGTCCTCGTTAGCGTCAGTGCCAGTCCGCGTCCATCGTACTCACAGAATACGAACCGATGAGGTCCTTCTTATATATTTGTGGTCTCAGATGACGTCACACCGCGACTACCAGGTGGTGTCGCTAGAAGAGGCAGGTCGCCAGAAAATAACAATGTTGTCATCTGGTCAACAGTGTGACCCGGACGAAGTGTATAAACTCCGACGATATCGCTTCTATCCCCGCACGTGTAGGCGCTCGTTGCTGTAGATGCGCCGATCAGGAAAATGCCCTGCATAACGCAGAACAAGGTCCTTGTTAGCGCTATTGCCAGTCCGCGTCCATCGTGCCCACAGAATACGAACCGGTGAGGTGCTTCTTGTATATTGGTGGTCTCAGGTGACGTCACACCGTGACTACCAGGTAGTGTCGCTAGAAGAGCCCGGTCCCGAGAATATAACAATGCTGTCATCTGGTCAACAGTGTAATCCGGACGAAGTTGATAAACGCCGACGATATCGCTTCTATCCCCGCACGTGTAGGCGGTCGTTGCTGTAGATGCGCCGATGAGGAAAATGCCCTGCAGAACGCAGAAAAATCCTCGTAAGTGTCATTGCCAGTCCTGGTCCATCGTGTCCCCAGAAGACGAACCGGTGAGGTGCTTCTTATATAGTGGTGTTCTTGGGTGACGTCACACCGCGACTACCAGGCGGTGTCGCTAGAAGAGCCAGGTCGCCACAAAATAACCATGCTGTCATCTGGTCAACAGTGTAATCCGGACGAAGTTGATTACGCTGACGATATCGCTTCTATCCCCGCACGTGTAGGCGGTCGTTGCTGTAGATGCGCCGATCAGGAAAATGCCCTGCAGAACGCAGAACAAGGTCCTCGTAGGCGTCATTGCCAGTCCGCGTCCATCGTGTCCGCAGAAGACGAACCGGTGAGGTGATTGTTTTATAGTGGTGGTCTCAAGTGACGTCACACCGCGACTACCAGGTGGTGTCGCTAGAAGGGCCAGGTCCCAAGAAAATAACAATGTTGTCATCTGGTCAACAGTGTAATCCGGACGAAGTTGATAAGCGCCGACGATATCGCTTCTATACCCGCACGTGTAGGCGCTCGTTGCTGTAGATGCGCCAATCTGGAAAATGCCCTGCATAACGCAGAACAAGGTCCTCGTTAGCGTCATTGGAAGTCCGCGTCCATCGTGCCCACAGAATACGAACCGACGAGGTGCTTCTAATATATTGATGGTCTCAGGTAACGTCACACCGCGACTACCAGGTGGTGTCGCTAGAAGGGCCAGGTCGCCAGAAAATAACAATGCTGTCATCCGGTCAACAGTGCAATCAGGACGAAGTTGATAAACACCCACGATATCGTTTCTATTCACGCACGTGTAGGCGCTCGTTGCTGTAGATGCGCCGATCAGAAAAATGCCCTGCAGAACGCAAAACAAGGTCCTCGTTAGCGTCATTGCCAGTCCCCGTCCACGTGCCCACAGAATACGAACTGGTGAGGTGCTTGTTTTATAGTGGTGCTCTCAGGTGGCGTCACACCGCGACTTCCAGGTATTGTCGCCAGAAGAGTCAGTTCGCCAGAAAATAATCATGCTGTCATCTGGTCAACAGTGTAATCCGGACGAAGTTGATAACGCCGACGATATCGCTTCTATCCCCGTACGTGTAGGTGCTCGTTGCCGTAGATGCGCCGATCACGAAATTGCCCTGCAGAACGCAGAACAAGGTCCGCGTAGGCGTCATTGCCTGTCCGCGTTCATCGTGCCCACAGAATACGAATCGATGAGGGGCTTCTTGTATATTGCTGGTCTCAGGTGATGTCATACCGCGACTACCAGGTCTTGTCGCTAGAAGAGCCAGGTCCCGAGAAAATAACAATGCTGTCATCTGGTCAACTGTAATCCGGACGAAGTTGATAAAGCCGACGATATCGCTTCTATCCCCGCACGTGTAGGCGCTCGTTGCTGTAGATACGCCGATCTGGAAAATGCCCTGAAGAACACAGAACAAGGTCCTCTTTAGCGTTATTGCCAGTCCGCGTCCATCGTGCGCACAGAATACGAACCGGTGAGGTGCTTCTTGTATATTGGTGGCCTCAGGTGACGTCACACCGCAACTACCAGGTCCTGTCGCTAGAAGAGCCAGGTCCCGAGAATAGAACAATGCTGTCATCTGGTCAACAGTGTAATCCGGACGAAGTTGATAAACGCCGACGATATCGCTTCTATCCCCGCACGTGTAGGCGCTCGTTGCTGCAGATGCGCCGATCAGGAAATTGCCCTGCATAACGCAGAACAAGATCCTCGTTAGCGTCATTGCCAGTCCGCGTCCATCGTACCCACAAAATACGAACGAGGAGGTTCTTCTTATATAATGGTGGTTTTAGATGACGTCACACCGCGACTACCAAGTGGTGTCGCTAGAATAGCCAGGTCCCGAGAATATAACAATGCTGTCATCTGGTCAACAGTGTAATCCGGACGAAGTTGCTAAACGCCGACGATATCGCTTCTATCCCCGCACGTGTAGCCGCTCGTTGCTGTAGATGCGCCGATCTGGAAAATGCCCTGTAGAACGCAGAACAAGGTCCTCGTAGGCGTCATTGCCTGTCCGCGTCCATCGTGCCCAGAGAATGCGAACCGGTGAGGTGCTTCTTGTATATTGGTGGTCTCCGATGACGTCACACCGCGACTATCATGTGGTGTCGCTAGAAGAGCCAGGTCCCGAGAATGTAACATTGCTGTCATCTGATCAACAGTGTAATCCAGACAAAGTTGGTAAGCGCCGACGATATCGCTTCTATACCCGCACGTGTAGACAGCTCGTTGCTGTAGATGCGTCGAACTAGAAAATGTCCTGCAGAACGCAGAACAAGGTCCTCGTAGGCGTCATTGCCAGTCCGCGCCCATCGTGTCCGCAGAAGACGAACCGGTGAGGTGATTGTTTAATAGTGGTGTTCTTGGGTGACGTCACACCACGACTACCAGGTGGTGTCGCTTGAAGAGCCAGGTCGCCAGAGAATAGCCATGCTGTCATCTGGTCAAGAGTGTAATCCGGACGAAGTTGATAAACGCCGATGATATCGCTTCTATACCTGCACGTGTAGGCGCTCGTTGCTGGAGATGCGCCGATCAGGAAATTGCCCTGCAGAACGCAGAACAAGGTCCTCGTAGGCGTCATAGCCAGTCGGCGTCCATCGTGTCCGCAGAAGACGAACCGGTGAGGTGATTGTTTTATAGTGGCGTTCTTGGGTGACGTCACACCGCGACTACCAGGTGGTGTCGCTAGAAAGCCAGGTCCCGAGAACATAACTATGCTATCATCTGGTCAACAGTGTAATCCGGACGAAGTTGATAAACGCCGACGATATCGCTTCTATCCCCGCACGTGTAGGCGCTCGTTGCTGTAGATGCGCCGATCTGGAAAATGCCCTGCATAACGCAGAACAAGGTCCTCGTTAGCGTCAATGCCAGTCCGCGTCCATCGTACCCACAGAATACGGACCGATGAGGTGCTTCTTATATATTGGTGGTCTCAGCTGACGTCACACCGCGACTACCAGGTGGTTTCGCTAGAAGAGCGAGGTCCCGAGAAAATAACAATGTTGTTATCTGGTCAACAGTGTGATCCGGACGAAGTGTATAAACTCCGACGATATCGCTTCTATCCCCTCACGTTTAGCCGCTCGTTGCTGTAGATGCGCCGATCTGGAAAATGCCCTGCAGAACGCAGAACAAGGTCCTCGTAGGCGTCATTGCCAGTCCGCTTCCATCGTGTCCGCAGAAGACGAACCGGTGAGGTGATTATTTTTATAGTGGTGTTCTTGGGTGACGTCACACCGCGACTTCCAGGTATTGTCGCTAGAAGAGTCAGGTCGCCAGGAAATAACCATGCTGTCATCTGGTCAACAGTGTAATCCGGACGAAGTTGATAAACGCCAACGATACCGCTTCTATCCCCGCACGTGTAGCCACTCGTTGCTGTAGATGCGCCGATCTGAAAAATGCCCTGCAGAACGCAGAACAAGGTCGTCGTAGGCGTCATTGCCAGTCCGCGTCCATCGTGCCCACATAATACGAACCGGTCAGGTGCTTCTTTTATAGTGGCGTTCTTGGGTGACGTCACATCGCGACTACCAGGTGGTGTCGCAAGAAGAGCCAGGTCTCCAGAAAATAACCATGCTGTCATGTGGTCAACAGTGTAAGCCGGACGAAGTTGATAAACGCCGACGATATCGCTTCTATCCACGCACGTGTAGGCGCTCGTTGCTGTAGATGCACCGATCAGGCAAATGCCCTGCAGAACGCAGAAAAAGGTCCTCGTAGGCGTCATTGCCAGTCCGCGTCCATCGTGTCCGCAGAAGGCGAACCGGTGAGGTGATTATTTTATAGTGGTATTCTTGGGTGACGTCACACCACGACTACCAGGTGGTGTCGCTAGAAGAGCCAGGTCGCCAAAAAATAACCATGCTGTCATCTGGTCAACTGTAATCCGGACGAAGTTGATAAATGCTGACGATATCGCTTCTATCCCAGCATGTGTAGGCGCTCGTTGCTGTAGATGCGCCGATCAGGAAAATGCCCTGCAGAACGCAGAACAAGGTCCTCGTTAGCGTCATTCCCAGTCCGCGACCATCGTGCCCACAGAATACGAACCGGTGACGTGCTTCTTGTATATTGGTGGTCTGAAGTGACGTCACACCGCGACTACCAGGTGGTGTCGCTAGAAGGGCCAGGTCCCAAGAAAATAACAATGCTGTCATCTGGTCAACAGTGTAATCCGGACGAAGTTGATAAACGCCGCCGATATCGCTTCTATCCCTGCACGCGTAGGCGCTCGTTGCTGTAGATGCGCCGATTTGGAAAATGCCCTGCATAACGCAGAACAAGGTCCTCGTTAGCGTCAATGCCAGTCCGCGTCCATCGTACCCACAGAATACGAACCGATGAGGTGCTTCTTATATATTGGTGGTCTCAGGTGACGTCACACCGCGACTACCAGGTGGTTTCGCTAAAAGAGCGAGGTCCCGAGAAAATAACAATGTTGTTATCTGGTCAACAGTGTGATCCGGACGAAGTGTATAAACTCCGACGATATCGCTTCTATCCCCTCACGTTTAGCCGCTCGTTGCTGTAGATGCGCCGATCTGGAAAATGCCCTGCAGAACGCAGAACAAGGTCCTCGTAGGCGTCATTGCCAGTCCGCTTCCATCGTGTCCGCAGAAGACGAACCGGTGAGGTGATTATTTTATAGTGGTGTTCTTGGGTGACGTCACACCGCGACTTCCAGGTATTGTCGCTAGAAGAGTCAGGTCGCCAGGAAATAACCATGCCGTCATCTGGTCAACAGTGTAATCCGGACGAAGTTGATAAACGCCAACGATATCGCTTCTATCCCCGCACGTGTAGCCAGTCGTTGCTGTAGATGCGCCGATCTGGAAAATGCCCTGCAGAACGCAGAACAAGGTCCTCGTAGGCGTCATTGCCAGTCCGCGTCCATCGTGCCCACATAATACGAACCGGTGAGGTGCTTCTTTTATAGTGGTGTTCTTGGGTGACGTCACATCGCGACTACCAGGTGGTGTCGCAAGAAGAGCCAGGTCTCCAGAAAATAACCATGCTGTCATGTGGTCAACAGTGTAAGCCGGACGAAGTTGATAAACGACGACGATATCGCTTCTATCCACGCACGTGTAGGCGCTCGTTGCTGTAGATGCACTGATCAGGCAAATGCCCTGCAGAACGCAGAACAAGGTCCTCGTTAGCGTCATTGCCAGTCCGCGTCCATCGTGCCCACAGAATACGAACCGGTGACGTGCTTCTTGTATATTGGTGGTCTGAAGTGACGTCACACCGCGACTACCATGTGGTGTCGCTAGAAGGGCCAGGTCGCCAAAAAATAACCATGCTGTCATCTGGTCAACCTTAATCCGGACGAAGTTGATAAATGCCGACGATATCGCTTCTATATCAGCATGTGTAGGCGCTCGTTGCTGTAGATGCGCCGATCAGGAAAATGCCCTGCAGAACGCAGAACAAGGTCCTCGTTAGCGTCATTGCCAGTCCGCGTCCATCGTGCCCACAGAATACGAACCGGTGACGTGCTTCTTGTATATTGGTGGTCTGAAGTGACGTCACACCGCGACTACCAGGTGGTGTCGCTAGAAGGGCCAGGTCCCAAGAAAATAACAATGCTGTCATCTGGTCAACAGTGTAATCCGGACGAAGTTGATAAACGCCGCCGATATCGCTTCTATCCCTGCACGCGTAGGCGCTCGTTGCTGTAGATGCGCCGATCTGGAAAATGCCCTGCATAACGCAGAACAAGGTCCTCGTTAGCGTCAGTGCCAGTCCGCGTCCATCGTACTCACAGAATACGAACCGATGAGGTCCTTCTTATATATTTGTGGTCTCAGATGACGTCACACCGCGACTACCAGGTGGTGTCGCTAGAAGAGGCAGGTCGCCAGAAAATAACAATGTTGTCATCTGGTCAACAGTGTGACCCGGACGAAGTGTATAAACTCCGACGATATCGCTTCTATCCCCGCACGTGTAGGCGCTCGTTGCTGTAGATGCGCCGATCAGGAAAATGCCCTGCATAACGCAGAACAAGGTCCTTGTTAGCGCTATTGCCAGTCCGCGTCCATCGTGCCCACAGAATACGAACCGGTGAGGTGCTTCTTGTATATTGGTGGTCTCAGGTGACGTCACACCGTGACTACCAGGTAGTGTCGCTAGAAGAGCCCGGTCCCGAGAATATAACAATGCTGTCATCTGGTCAACAGTGTAATCCGGACGAAGTTGATAAACGCCGACGATATCGCTTCTATCCCCGCACGTGTAGGCGGTCGTTGCTGTAGATGCGCCGATGAGGAAAATGCCCTGCAGAACGCAGAAAAATCCTCGTAAGTGTCATTGCCAGTCCTGGTCCATCGTGTCCCCAGAAGACGAACCGGTGAGGTGCTTCTTATATAGTGGTGTTCTTGGGTGACGTCACACCGCGACTACCAGGCGGTGTCGCTAGAAGAGCCAGGTCGCCACAAAATAACCATGCTGTCATCTGGTCAACAGTGTAATCCGGACGAAGTTGATTACGCTGACGATATCGCTTCTATCCCCGCACGTGTAGGCGGTCGTTGCTGTAGATGCGCCGATCAGGAAAATGCCCTGCAGAACGCAGAACAAGGTCCTCGTAGGCGTCATTGCCAGTCCGCGTCCATCGTGTCCGCAGAAGACGAACCGGTGAGGTGATTGTTTTATAGTGGTGGTCTCAAGTGACGTCACACCGCGACTACCAGGTGGTGTCGCTAGAAGGGCCAGGTCCCAAGAAAATAACAATGTTGTCATCTGGTCAACAGTGTAATCCGGACGAAGTTGATAAGCGCCGACGATATCGCTTCTATACCCGCACGTGTAGGCGCTCGTTGCTGTAGATGCGCCAATCTGGAAAATGCCCTGCATAACGCAGAACAAGGTCCTCGTTAGCGTCATTGGAAGTCCGCGTCCATCGTGCCCACAGAATACGAACCGACGAGGTGCTTCTAATATATTGATGGTCTCAGGTAACGTCACACCGCGACTACCAGGTGGTGTCGCTAGAAGGGCCAGGTCGCCAGAAAATAACAATGCTGTCATCCGGTCAACAGTGCAATCAGGACGAAGTTGATAAACACCCACGATATCGTTTCTATTCACGCACGTGTAGGCGCTCGTTGCTGTAGATGCGCCGATCAGAAAAATGCCCTGCAGAACGCAAAACAAGGTCCTCGTTAGCGTCATTGCCAGTCCCCGTCCACGTGCCCACAGAATACGAACTGGTGAGGTGCTTGTTTTATAGTGGTGCTCTCAGGTGGCGTCACACCGCGACTTCCAGGTATTGTCGCCAGAAGAGTCAGTTCGCCAGAAAATAATCATGCTGTCATCTGGTCAACAGTGTAATCCGGACGAAGTTGATAACGCCGACGATATCGCTTCTATCCCCGTACGTGTAGGTGCTCGTTGCCGTAGATGCGCCGATCACGAAATTGCCCTGCAGAACGCAGAACAAGGTCCGCGTAGGCGTCATTGCCTGTCCGCGTTCATCGTGCCCACAGAATACGAATCGATGAGGGGCTTCTTGTATATTGGTGGTCTCAGGTGATGTCATACCGCGACTACCAGGTCTTGTCGCTAGAAGAGCCAGGTCCCGAGAAAATAACAATGCTGTCATCTGGTCAACTGTAATCCGGACGAAGTTGATAAAGCCGACGATATCGCTTCTATCCCCGCACGTGTAGGCGCTCGTTGCTGTAGATACGCCGATCTGGAAAATGCCCTGAAGAACGCAGAACAAGGTCCTCTTTAGCGTTATTGCCAGTCCGCGTCCATCGTGCGCACAGAATACGAACCGGTGAGGTGCTTCTTGTATATTGGTGGTCTCAGGTGACGTCACACCGCGACTACCAGGTCCTGTCGCTAGAAGAGCCAGGTCCCGAGAATAGAACAATGCTGTCATCTGGTCAACAGTGTAATCCGGACGAAGTTGATAAACGCCGACGATATCGCTTCTATCCCCGCACGTGTAGGCGCTCGTTGCTGCAGATGCGCCGATCAGGAAATTGCCCTGCGTAACGCAGAACAAGGTCCTCGTTAGCGTCATTGCCAGTCCGCGTCCATCGTACCCACAAAATACGAACGAGGAGGTTCTTCTTATATAATGGTGGTTTTAGATGACGTCACACCGCGACTACCAAGTGGTGTTGCTAGAATAGCCAGGTCCCGAGAATATAACAATGCTGTCATCTGGTCAACAGTGTAATCCGGACGAAGTTGCTAAACGCCGACGATATCGCTTCTATCCCCGCACGTGTAGCCGCTCGTTGCTGTAGATGCGCCGATCTGGAAAATGCCCTGTAGAACGCAGAACAAGGTCCTCGTAGGCGTCATTGCCTGTCCGCGTCCATCGTGCCCAGAGAATGCGAACCGGTGAGGTGCTTCTTGTATATTGGTGGTCTCCGATGACGTCACACCGCGACTATCATGTGGTGTCGCTAGAAGAGCCAGGTCCCGAGAATGTAACATTGCTGTCATCTGATCAACAGTGTAATCCAGACAAAGTTGGTAAGCGCCGACGATATCGCTTCTATACCCGCACGTGTAGACAGCTCGTTGCTGTAGATGCGTCGAACTAGAAAATGTCCTGCAGAACGCAGAACAAGGTCCTCGTAGGCGTCATTGCCAGTCCGCGCCCATCGTGTCCGCAGAAGACGAACCGGTGAGGTGATTGTTTAATAGTGGTGTTCTTGGGTGACGTCACACCACGACTACCAGGTGGTGTCGCTTGAAGAGCCAGGTCGCCAGAGAATAGCCATGCTGTCATCTGGTAAACAGTGTAATCCGGACGAAGTTGATAACGCCGACGATATCGCTTCTATCCCCGCACGTGTAGGCGGTCGTTGCTGTAGATGCGCCGATCAGGAAAATGCCCTGCAGAACGCAGAACAAGGTCTTCGTAGGCGTCATTGCCAGTCCGCGTCCTTCGTGCCCAGAGAATACGAACCGGTGAGGTGCTTCTTGTATATTGGGGGTCTCAGGTGACGTCACACCGCGACTACCAGGTGGTGTCGCTAGAAAGCCAGGTCCCGAGAATATAACAATGCTATCATCTGGTCAACAGTGTAATCCGGACGAAGTTGATAAACGCCGACGATATCGCTTCTATCCCCGCACGTGTAGGCGCTCGTTGCTGTAGATGCGCCGATCTGGAAAATGCCCTGCATAACGCAGAACAAGGTCCTCGTTAGCGTCAATGCCAGTCCGCGTCCATCGTACCCACAGAATACGAACCGATGAGGTGCTTCTTATATATTGGTGGTCTCAGGTGACGTCACACCGCGACTACCAGGTGGTTTCGCTAGAAGAGCGAGGTCCCGAGAAAATAACAATGTTGGTATCTGGTCAACAGTGTGATCCGGACGAAGTGTATAAACTCCGACGATATCGCTTCTATCCCCTCACGTTTAGCCGCTCGTTGCTGTAGATGCGCCGATCTGGAAAATGCCCTGCAGAACGCAGAACAAGGTCCTCGTAGGCGTCATCGCCAGTCCGCTTCCATCGTGTCCGCAGAAGACGAACCGGTGAGGTGATTATTTTATAGTGGTGTTCTTGGGTGACGTCACACCGCGACTTCCAGGTATTGTCGCTAGAAGAGTCAGGTCGCCAGGAAATAACCATGCTGTCATCTGGTCAACAGTGTAATCCGGACGAAGTTGATAAACGCCAACGATATCGCTTCTATCCCCGCACGTGTAGCCAGTCGTTGCTGTAGATGCGCCGATCTGGAAAATGCCCTGCACAACGCAGAACAAGGTCCTCGTAGGCGTCATTGCCAGTCCGCGTCCATCGTGCCCACATAATACGAACCGGTGAGGTGCTTCTTTTATAGTGATGTTCTTGGGTGACGTCACATCGCGACTACCAGGTGGTGTCGCAAGAAGAGCCAGGTCTCCAGAAAATAACCATGCTGTCATCTGGTCAACTGTAATCCGGACGAAGTTGATAAACGCCGACTATATCGCTTCTATCCCTGCACGTGTAGGCGCTCGTTGCTGGAGATGCGCCGATCAGGAAATTGCCCTGCAGAACGCAGAACAATGTCCTCGTAGGCGTCATTGCCAGTCCGCGTCCATCGTGCCCACAGAATACGAACCGGTGAGGTGCTTTTTTTATAGTGGTGCTCTCAGGTGACGTCACACCGCGACTTCCAGGTATTGTCGCTAGAAGAGTCAGGTCGCCAGGAAATAACCATGCTGTCATCTGGTCAACCTTTATCCGGACGAAGTTGATAAATGCCGACGATATCGCTTCTATCCCAGCATGTGTAGGCGCTCGTTGCTGTAGATGCGCCGATCAGGAAAATGCCCTGCAGAACGCAGAACAAGGTCCTCGTTAGCGTCAGTGCCAGTCCGCGTCCATCGTACTCACAGAATACGAACCGATGAGGTCCTTCTTATATATTTGTGGTCTCAGATGACGTCACACCGCGACTACCAGGTGGTGTCGCTAGAAGAGCCAGGTCGCCAGAAAATAACAATGTTGTCATCTGGTCAACAGTGTGACCCGGACGAAGTGTATAAACTCCGACGATATCGCTTCTATCCCCGCACATGTAGGCGCTCATTGCTGTAGATGCGCCGATCAGGAAAATGCCCTGCATAACGCAGAACAAGGTCCTTGTTAGCGCTATTGCCAGTCCGCGTCCATCGTGCCCACAGAATACGAACCGGTGAGGTGCTTCTTGTATATTGGTGGTCTCAGGTGACGTCACACCGTGACTACCAGGTAGTGTCGCTAGAAGAGCCCGGTCCCGAGAATATACCAATGCTGTCATCTGGTCAACAGTGTAATCCGGACGAAGTTGATAAACGCCGACGATATCGCTTCTATCCCCGCACGTGTAGGCGGTCGTTGCTGTAGATGCGCCGATGAGGAAAATGCCCTGCAGAACGCAGAAAAATCCTCGTAAGTGTCATTGCCAGTCCTGGTCCATCGTGTCCCCAGAAGACGAACCGGTGAGGTGCTTCTTATATAGTGGTGTTCTTGGGTGACGTCACACCGCGACTACCAGGCGGTGTCGCTAGAAGAGCCAGGTCGCCAGAAAATAACCATGCTGTCATCTGGTCAGCAGTGTAATCCGGACGAAGTTGATTACGCTGACGATATCGCTTCTATCCCCGCACGTGTAGGCGGTCTTTGCTGTAGATGCGCCGATCAGGAAAATGCCCTGCAGAACGCAGAACAAGGTCCTCGTAGGCGTCATTGCCAGTCCGCGTCCATCGTGTCCGCAGAAGACGAACCGGTGAGGTGATTGTTTTATAGTGGTGTTCTTGGGTGACGTCACACCGCGACTACCAGGTGGTGCCGCTAGAAGAACCAGGTCGCCAGAAAATAACCATGCTGTCATATGGTCAACTGTAATCCGGACGAAGTTGATAAACGCCGACGATATCGCTTCTATCCCCGCACGTGTAGGCGCTCGTTGCTGTAGATGCGCCGAGCAGGAAATTGCCCTGCAGAACGCAGAACAAGGTCCTCGTAGGCGTCATTGCCAGTCCGCGTCCATCGTGCCTACAGAATACGAACCGGTGAGGTGCTTCTTGTATATTGGTGGTCTCAGGTGACGTCACACCGCGACTACCAGGTGGTGTCGCTAGAAGAGCCAGGTCCCAAGAATATAACAATGCTGTCATCTGGTCAACAGTGTAATCCGGACGAAGTTGCTAAACGCCGACGATATCGCTTCTTTCCCCGCACGTGTAGGCGCTCGTTGCTGTAGATGCGCTGATCTGGAAAATGTCCTGCAGAACGCAGATCAAGGTCCTCGTAGGCGTCATTGCCAGCCCACTTCCATCGTGTCCGCTGAAGACGAACGTGTGAGGTGATTGTTTTATAGTGGTGTTCTTGGGTGACGTCACACCGCGACTACTAGGTGGTGTCGCTAGAAGAGCCAGGTCGCCAGAAAATAACCATCCGTCATCTGGCCAACAGTGTAATCCGGAAGAAGTTGATAAACGCCGACGATATCGCTTCTATCCCAGCACGTGTAGGCGCTCGTTGCTGTAGATGCGCCGATCTGGAAAATGCCCTGCATAACGCAGAACAAGGTCCTCGTTAGCGTCATTGCCAGTCCGCGTCCATCGTACCCACAGAATACGAACCGATGAGGTGCTTCTAATATATTGGTGGTCTCAAGTGACGTCACACCGCGACTACCAGGTGGTGTCGCTAGAAGGGCCAGGTCCCAAAAAATTAACAATGCTGTCATCTGGTCAACAGTGTAATCCGGACGAAGTTGATAAACGCCGACGATATCGCTTCTATCCCTGCACGTGTAGGCGCTCGTTGCAGGAGGTGCGCCGATCAGGAAATTGCCCTGCAGAACGCAGAACAAGGTCCTCGTAGGCGTCATTGCCAGTCCGCGTCCTTCGTGCCCACAGAATACGAACCGGTTAGGTGCTTGTTTTATAGTGGGGCTCTCAGGTGACATCACACCGCGACTTCCAGGTATTGTCGCTAGAAGAGTCAGGTCGCCAGAAAATAACCGTGCTGTCATCTGGTCAACAGTGTAATCCGGACAAAGTTGATAAACGCCAACGATATCGCATCTATCGCAGCATGTGTAGGCGCTCGTTGCTGTAGATGCGCCGATTAGGAAAATGCCCTGCAGAACACAGAACAAGGTCCTCGTTAGCGTCATTGCCAGTCCGCGTCCATCGTGCCCACAGAATACGAACCGATGAGGGGCTTCTTTTATATTGGGGGTCTCAGGTGACGTCACACCGCGACTACCAGGTCTTGTCGCTAGAAGAGCCAGGTCGCCAAAAAATAACCATGCTGTCATCTGGTCAACCTTTATCCGGACGAAGTTGATAAATGCCGACGATATCGCTTCTATCCCAGCATGTGTAGGCGCTCGTTGCTGTAGATGCGCCGATCAGGAAAATGCCCTGCAGAACGCAGAACAAGGTCCTCGTTAGCGTCATTGCCAGTCCGCGTCCATCGTGCCCACAGAATACGAACCGGTGACGTGCTTCTTGTATATTGGTGGCTGAAGTGACGTCACACCGCGACTACCAGGTGGTGTCGCTAGAAGGGCCAGGTCCCAAGAAAATAACAATGCTGTCATCTGGTCAACAGTGTAATCCGGACGAAGTTGATAAACGCCGCCGATATCGCTTCTATCCCTGCACGCGTAGGCGCTCGTTGCTGTAGATGCGCCGATCTGGAAAATGCCCTGCATAACGCAGAACAAGGTCCTTGTTAGCGCTATTGCCAGTCCGCGTCCATCGTGCCCACAGAATACGAACCGGTGAGGGGCTTCTTTTATATTGGTGGTCTCAGGTGACGTCACACCGCGACTACCAGGTCTTGTCGCTAGAAGAGCCAGGTCGTCAAAAAATAACCATGCTCTCATCTGGTCAACCTTTATCCGGACGAAGTTGATAAATGCCGACGATATCGCTTCTATCCCAGCATGTGTAGGCGCTCGTTGCTGTAGATGCGCCGATCAGGAAAATGCCCTGCAGAACGCAGAACAAGGTCCTCGTTAGCGTCAGTGCCAGTCCGCGTCCATCGTACTCACAGAATACGAACCGATGAGGTCCTTCTTATATATTTGTGGTCTCAGATGACGTCACACCGCGACTACCAGGTGGTGTCGCTAGAAGAGCCAGGTCGCCAGAAAATAACAATGTTGTCATCTGGTCAACAGTGTGACCCGGACGAAGTGTATAAACTCCGACGATATCGCTTCTATCCCCGCACGTGTAGGCGCTCATTGCTGTAGATGCGCCGATCAGGAAAATGCCCTGCATAACGCAGAACAAGGTCCTTGTTAGCGCTATTGCCAGTCCGCGTCCATCGTGCCCACAGAATACGAACCGGTGAGGTGCTTCTTGTATATTGGTGGTCTCAGGTGACGTCACACCGTGACTACCAGGTAGTGTCGCTAGAAGAGCCCGGTCCCGAGAATATACCAATGCTGTCATCTGGTCAACAGTGTAATCCGGACGAAGTTGATAAACGCCGACGATATCGCTTCTATCCCCGCACGTGTAGGCGGTCGTTGCTGTAGATGCGCCGATGAGGAAAATGCCCTGCAGAACGCAGAAAAATCCTCGTAAGTGTCATTGCCAGTCCTGGTCCATCGTGTCCCCAGAAGACGAACCGGTGAGGTGCTTCTTATATAGTGGTGTTCTTGGGTGACGTCACACCGCGACTACCAGGCGGTGTCGCTAGAAGAGCCAGGTCGCCAGAAAATAACCATGCTGTCATCTGGTCAGCAGTGTAATCCGGACGAAGTTGATTACGCTGACGATATCGCTTCTATCCCCGCACGTGTAGGCGGTCTTTGCTGTAGATGCGCCGATCAGGAAAATGCCCTGCAGAACGCAGAACAAGGTCCTCGTAGGCGTCATTGCCAGTCCGCGTCCATCGTGTCCGCAGAAGACGAACCGGTGAGGTGATTGTTTTATAGTGGTGTTCTTGGGTGACGTCACACCGCGACTACCAGGTGGTGCCGCTAGAAGAACCAGGTCGCCAGAAAATAACCATGCTGTCATCTGGTCAACTGTAATCCGGACGAAGTTGATAAACGCCGACGATATCGCTTCTATCCCCGCACGTGTAGGCGCTCGTTGCTGTAGATGCGGCGAGCAGGAAATTGCCCTGCAGAACGCAGAACAAGGTCCTCGTTAGCGTCATTGCCAGACCCCGTCCATCGTGCCCACAGAATACGAACCGGTGACGTGCTTCTTGTATATTGGTGGTCTCAAGTGACGTCACACCGCGACTACTAGGTGGTGTCGCTAGAAGGGCCAGGTCCCAAGAAAATAACAGTGCTGTCATCTGGTCAACAGTGTAATCCGGACGAAGTTGATAAGCGCCGACGATATCGCTTCTATCCTCGTACGTGTAGGCGCTCGTTGCTGTAGATGCGCCGATCTGGAAAATGCCCTGCATAACGCAGAACAAGGTCCTCGTTAGCGTCAGTGCCAGTCCGCGTCCATCGTACCCACAGAATACGAACCGGTGACGTGCTACTTGTATATTGGTGGTCTCAGGTGACGTCGCACCGCGACTACCTGGTGGTGTCGCTAGAAGAGCCAGGTACCGAGAAAATAACAATGTTGTCATCTCGTCAACAGGGTGATCCGGACGAACTGCATAAACTCCGACGATATCGCTTCTATCCCCGCACGGGTAGCCGCTCGTTGCCGTAGATGCGCCGATCTGGAAAATGCCCTGCAGAACGCAGAACAAGGTCCTCGTAGGCGCCATTGCCAGTCCGCGTCCATCGTGTCCGCAGAAGACTAACCGGTGAGGTGAATCTTTTATAGTGGTGTTCTTGGGTGACGTCACACCGCGACTACCAGGTGGTGTCGCTAGAAGAACCAGGCCGCCAGAAAATAACCATGCAGTCATCTGGTCGACTGTAATCCGGACGAAGTTGATAAACGCCGACGATATCGCTTCTATCCCTGCACGCGTAGACGCTCGTTGCTGTAGATGCGCCGATGTGGAAAATGCCCTGCATAACGCAGAACAAGGTCCTCGTTAGCGTCAGTGCCAGTCCGCGTCCATCGTACTCACAGAATACGAACCGATGAGGTGCTTCTTATATATTGGTGGTCTCAGATGACGTCACACCGCGACTATCAGGTGGTGTCGCTGGAAGAGCCAGGTCGCCAGAAAATAACAATGTTGTCATCTGGTCAACAGTGTGACCCGGACGAAGTGTATAAACTCCGACGATATCGCTTCTAACCCCGCACGTGTAGGCGCTCGTTGCTGTAGATGCGCCGATCAGAAAAATGCCCTGCATAACGCAGAACAAGGTCCTTGTTAGCGCTATTGCCAGTCCGCGTCCATCGTGCCCACAGAATACGAACCGGTGAGGTGCTTCTTGTATATTGGTGGTCTCAGGTTACGTCACACCGTGACTACCAGGTAGTGTCGCTAGAAGAGCCCGGTCCCGAGAATATAACAATGCTGTCATCTGGTCAACAGTAATCCGGACGAAGTTGATAAACGCCGACGATATCGCTTCTATCCCCGCACGTTTAGGCGGTCGTTGCTGTAGATGCGCCGATGAGGAAAATGCCCTGCATAACGCAGAAAAATCCTCGTAAGTGTCATTGCCAGTCCGGGTCCATCGTGTCCCCAGAAGACGAACCGGTGAGGTGCTTCTTATATAGTTGTGTTCTTGGGTGACGTCACACCGCGACTACCAGGCGGTGTCGCTAGAAGAGCCAGGTCGCCAGAAAATAACCATGCTGTCATCTGGTCAACAGTGTAATCCGGACGAAGTTGATAACGCTGACGATATCGCTTCTATCCCCGCACGTGTAGGCGGTCGTTGCTGTAGATGCGCCGATCAGGAAAATGCCCTGCAGAACGCAGAACAAGGTCCTCGTAGGCGTCATTGCCAGTCCGCGTCCATCGTGTCCGCAGAAGACGAACCGGTGAGGTGATTGTTTTATAGTGGTGTTCTTGGGTGACGTCACACCGCGACTACCAGGTGGTGCCGCTAGAAGAACCAGGTCGCCAGAAAATAACCATGCTGTCATCTGGTCAACTGTAATCCGGACGAAGTTGATAAACGCCGACGATATCGCTTCTATCCCCGCACGTGTAGGCGCTCGTTGCTGTAGATGCGCCGAGCAGGAAATTGCCCTGCAGAACGCAGAACAATGTCCTCGTAGGCGTCATTGCCAGTCCGCGTCCATCGTGCCTACAGAATACGAACCGGTGAGGTGCTTCTTGTATATTGGTGGTCTCAGGTGACGTCACACCGCGACTACCAGGTGGTGTCGCTAGAAGAGCCAGGTCCCAAGAATATAACAATGCTGTCATCTGGTCAACAGTGTAATCCGGACGAAGTTGCTAAACGCCGACGATATCGCTTCTTTCCCCGCACGTGTAGGCGCTCGTAGCTGTAGATGCGCTGATCTGGAAAATGTCCTGCAGAACGCAGATCAAGGTCCTCGTAGGCGTCATTGCCAGTCCGCGTCCATCGTACCCACAGAATACGAACCGATGAGGTGCTTCTAATATATTGGTGGTCTCAAGTGACGTCAGACCGCGACTACCAGGTGGTGTCGCTAGAAGGGCCAGGTCCCAAAAAATTAACAATGCTGTCATCTGGTCAACAGTGTAATCCGGACGAAGTTGATAAACGCCGACGATATCGCTTCTATCCCTGCACGTGTAGGCGCTCGTTGCAGGAGGTGCGCCGATCAGGAAATTGCCCTGCAGAACGCAGAACAAGGTCCTCGTAGGCGTCATTGCCAGTCCGCGTCCATCGTGCCCACAGAATACGAACCGGTTAGGTGCTTGTTTTATAGTGGGGCTCTCAGGTGACATCACACCGCGACTTCCAGGTATTGTCGCTAGAAGAGTCAGGTCGCCAGAAAATAACCGTGCTGTCATCTGGTCAACAGTGTAATCCGGACAAAGTTGATAAACGCCAACGATATCGCATCTATCGCAGCATGTGTAGGCGCTCGTTGCTGTAGATGCGCCGATTAGGAAAATGCCCTGCAGAACACAGAACAAGGTCCTCGTTAGCGTCATTGCCAGTCCGCGTCCATCGTGTCCACAGAAGACGAACCGGTGAGGTGCTTCTAATATATTGGTGGTCTCAGATGACGTCACACCGCGACTACCAGGTGGTGTCGCTAGAAGAGCGAGGTCCCGAGAAAATAACAATGTTGTCATCTGGTCAACAGTGTGATCCGGACGAAGTGTATAAACTCCGACGATATCGCTTCTATCCCCGCACGTGTAGGCGCTCGTTGCTGTAGATGCGCCGATCAGGAAAATGCCCTGCATAACGCACAACAAGGTCCTTGTTAGCGCTATTGCCAGTCCGCGTCCATCGTGCCCACAGAATACGAACCGGTGAGGTGCTTCTTGTATAATGGTGGTCAAAAGTGACGTCACACCGTGACTACCTGGTGGTTACGCTAGAAGAGCCAGGTCCCGAGAAAATAACAATGTTGTCATCTGGTCAACAGGGTGATCCGGACGAACTGTATAAACTCCGACGATATCGCTTCTATCCCCGCACGGGTAGCCGCTCGTTGCTGTAGATGCGCCGATCTAAAAAATGCCCTGCAGAACGCAGAACAAGGTCCTCGTAGGCGTCATTGCCAGTCCACGTCCATCATGTCCGCAGAAGACTAACCGGTGAGGTGAATCTTTTATAGTGGTGTTCTTGGGTGACGTCACACCGCGACTACCAGGTGGTGTCGCTAGAAGAACCAGGTCGCCAGAAAATAACCATGCTGTCATCTGGTCAACTGTAATCCGGACGAAGTTGATAAACGCCGACGATATCGCTTCTATCCCAGCATGTGTAGGCGCTCTTTGCTGCAGATGCGCCGATCAGGAAAATGCCCTGCAGAACGCAGAACAAGGTCCTCGTTAGCGTCATTGCCAGTCCGCGTCCATCGTGCCCACAGAATACGAACCGGTGACGTGCTTCTTGTATATTGGTGGTCTGAATTGACGTCACACCGCGACTACCAGGTGGTGTCGCTAGAAGGGCCAGGTCCCAAGAAAATAACAATGCTGTCATCTGGTCACCAGTGTAATCCGGACGAAGTTGATAAACGCCGCCGATATCGCTTCTATCCCTGCACGTGTAGGCGCTCGTTGCTGGAGATGCGCCGATCAGGAAATTGCCCTGCAGAACGCAGAACAAAGTCGTCGTAGGCGTCATTGCCAGTCCGCGTCCATCGTTTACACAGAATACGAACCGGTGAGGTGCTTGTTTTATAGTGGTGCTCTCAGGTGACGTCACACCGCGACTTCCAGGTATTGTCGCTAGAAGAGTCAGGTCACCAGAAAATAACCATGCTGTCATCTGGTCAACAGTGTAATCCGGACGAAGTTGATAAACGCCAACGATATCGCTTCTATCCCCGCACGTGTAGCCACTCGTTGCTGTAGATGCGCCGATCTGGAAAATGCCCTGCAGAACGCAGAACAAGGTCCTCGTAGGCGTCATTGCCAGTCCGCGTCCATCGTGCCCACATAATACGAACCGGTGAGGTGCTTCTTTTATAGTGGTGTTCTTGGGTGACGTCACATCGCGACTACCAGGTGGTGTCGCAAGAAGAGCCAGGTCTCCAGAAAATAACCATGCTGTCATGTGGTCAACAGTGTAAGCCGGACGAAGTTGATAAACGCCGACGATATCGCTTCTATCCACGCACGTGTAGGCGCTCGTTGCTGTAGATGCGCCGATCAGGAAAATGCCCTGCAGAACGCAGAACAAGGTCCTCGTTAGCGTCATTGCCAGTCCGCGTCCATCGTGCCCACAGAATACGAACCGGTGACGTGCTTCTTGTATATTGGTGGTCTGAAGTGACGTCACACCGCGACTACCAGGTGGTGTCGCTAGAAGGGCCAGGTCCCAAGAAAATAACAATGCTGTCATCTGGTCAACAGTGTAATCCGGACGAAGTTGATAAACGCCGCCGATATAGCTTCTATCCCTGCACGCGTAGGCGCTCGTTGCTGTAGATGCGCCGATCTGGAAAATGCCCTGCATAACGCAGAACAAGGTCCTCGTTAGCGTCAGTGCCAGTCCGCGTCCATCGTACTCACAGAATACGAACCGATGAGGTCCTTCTTATATATTTGTGGTCTCAGATGACGTCACACCGCGACTACCAGGTGGTGTCGCTAGAAGAGCCAGGTCGCCAGAAAATAACAATGTTGTCATCTGGTCAACAGTGTGACCCGGACGAAGTGTATAAACTCCGACGATATCGCTTCTATCCCCGCACGTGTAGGCGCTCGTTGCTGTAGATGCGCCGATCAGGAAAATGCCCTGCATAACGCAGAACAAGGTACTTGTTAGAGCTATTGCCAGTCCGCGTCCATCGTGCCCACAGAATACGAACCGGTGAGGTGCTTCTTGTATATTGGTGATCTCAGGTGACGTCACACCGTGACTACCAGGTAGTGTCGCTAGAAGAGCCCGGTCCCGAGAATATAACAATGCTGTCATCTGGTCAACAGTGTAATCCGGACGAAGTTGATAAACGCCGACGATATCGCTTCTATCCCCGCACGTGTAGGCGGTCGTTGCTGTAGATACGCCGATGAGGAAAATGCCCTGCAGAACGCAGAAAAATCCTCGTAAGTGTCATTGCCAGTCCTGGTCCATCGTGTCCCCAGAAGACGAACCGGTGAGGTGCTTCTTATATAGTGGTGTTCTTGGGTGACGTCACACCGCGACTACCAGGCGGTGTCGCTAGAAGAGCCAGGTCGCCAGAAAATAACCATGCTGTCATATGGTCAACAGTGTAATCCGGACGAAGTTGATTACGCTGACGATATCGTTTCTATCCCCGCACGTGTAGGCGGTCGTTGCTGTAGATGCGCCGATCAGGAAAATGCCCTGCAGAACGCAGAACAAGGTCCTCGTGGGCGTCATTCCCAGTCCGCGTCCATCGTGTCCGCAGAAGACGAACCGGTGAGGTGATTGTTTTATAGTGGTGTTCTTGGGTGACGTCACACCGCGACTACCAGGTGGTGCCGCTAGAAGAACCAGGTCGCCAGAAAATAACCATGCTGTCATCTGGTCAACTGTAATCCGGACGAAGTTGATAAACGCCGACGATATCGCTTCTATCCCCGCACGTGTAGGCGCTCGTTGCTGTAGATGCGCCGAGCAGGAAATTGCCCTGCAGAACGCAGAACAAGGTCCTCGTTAGCGTCATTGCCAGACCGCGTCCATCGTGCCCACAGAATACGAACCGGTGACGTGCTTCTTGTATATTGGTGGTCTCAAGTGACGTCACACCGCGACTACCAGGTGGTGTCGCTAGAAGGGCCAGGTACCGAGAAAATAACAATGTTGTCATCTCGTCAACAGGGTGATCCGGACGAACTGCATAAACTCCGACGATATCGCTTCTATCCCCGCACGGGTAGCCGCTCGTTGCTGTAGATGCGCCGATCTGGAAAATGCCCTGCAGAACGCATAACAAGGTCCTCGTAGGCGCCATTGCCCGTCCGCGTCCATCGTGTCCGCAGAAGACTAACCGGTGAGGTGAATCTTTTATAGTGGTGTTCTTGGGTGACGTCACACCGCGACTACCAGGTGGTGTCGCTAGAAGAACCAGGCCGCCAGAAAATAACCATGCAGTCATCTGGTCGACTGTAATCCGGACGAAGTTGATAAACGCCGACGATATCGCTTCTATCCCTGCACGCGTAGGCGCTCGTTGCTGTAGATGCGCCGATCTGGAAAATGCCCTGCATAACGCAGAACAAGGTCCTCGTTAGCGTCAGTGCCAGTCCGCGTCCATCGTACTCACAGAATACGAACCGATGAGGTGCTTCTTATATATTGGTGGTCTCAGATGACGTCACACCGCGACTACCAGGTGGTGTCGCTAGAAGAGCCAGGTCGCCAGAAAATAACAATGTTGTCATCTGGTCAACAGTGTGACCCGGACGAAGTGTATAAACTCCGACGATATCGCTTCTAACCCCGCACGTGTAGGCGCTCGTTGCTGTAGATGCGCCGATCAGGAAAATGCCCTGCATAACGCAGAACAAGGTCCTTGTTAGCGCTATTGCCAGTCCGCGTCCATCGTGCCCACAGAATACGAACCGGTGAGGTGCTTCTTGTATATTGGTGGTCTCAGGTTACGTCACACCGTGACTACCAGGTAGTGTCGCTAGAAGAGCCCGGTCCCGAGAATATAACAATGCTGTCATCTGGTCAACAGTGTAATCCGGACGAAGTTGATAAACGCCGACGATATCGCTTCTATCCCCGCACGTTTAGGCGGTCGTTGCTGTAGATGCGCCGATGTGGAAAATGCCCTGCATAACGCAGAACAAGGTCCTCGTTAGCGTCAGTGCCAGTCCGCGTCCATCGTACTCACAGAATACGAACCGATGAGGTGCTTCTTATATATTGGTGGTCTCAGATGACGTCACACCGCGACTATCAGGTGGTGTCGCTGGAAGAGCCAGGTCGCCAGAAAATAACAATGTTGTCATCTGGTCAACAGTGTGACCCGGACGAAGTGTATAAACTCCGACGATATCGCTTCTAACCCCGCACGTGTAGGCGCTCGTTGCTGTAGATGCGCCGATCAGAAAAATGCCCTGCATAACGCAGAACAAGGTCCTTGTTAGCGCTATTGCCAGTCCGCGTCCATCGTGCCCACAGAATACGAACCGGTGAGGTGCTTCTTGTATATTGGTGGTCTCAGGTTACGTCACACCGTGACTACCAGGTAGTGTCGCTAGAAGAGCCCGGTCCCGAGAATATAACAATGCTGTCATCTGGTCAACAGTAATCCGGACGAAGTTGATAAACGCCGACGATATCGCTTCTATCCCCGCACGTTTAGGCGGTCGTTGCTGTAGATGCGCCGATGAGGAAAATGCCCTGCATAACGCAGAAAAATCCTCGTAAGTGTCATTGCCAGTCCGGGTCCATCGTGTCCCCAGAAGACGAACCGGTGAGGTGCTTCTTATATAGTTGTGTTCTTGGGTGACGTCACACCGCGACTACCAGGCGGTGTCGCTAGAAGAGCCAGGTCGCCAGAAAATAACCATGCTGTCATCTGGTCAACAGTGTAATCCGGACGAAGTTGATAACGCTGACGATATCGCTTCTATCCCCGCACGTGTAGGCGGTCGTTGCTGTAGATGCGCCGATCAGGAAAATGCCCTGCAGAACGCAGAACAAGGTCCTCGTAGGCGTCATTGCCAGTCCGCGTCCATCGTGTCCGCAGAAGACGAACCGGTGAGGTGATTGTTTTATAGTGGTGTTCTTGGGTGACGTCACACCGCGACTACCAGGTGGTGCCGCTAGAAGAACCAGGTCGCCAGAAAATAACCATGCTGTCATCTGGTCAACTGTAATCCGGACGAAGTTGATAAACGCCGACGATATCGCTTCTATCCCCGCACGTGTAGGCGCTCGTTGCTGTAGATGCGCCGAGCAGGAAATTGCCCTGCAGAACGCAGAACAATGTCCTCGTAGGCGTCATTGCCAGTCCGCGTCCATCGTGCCTACAGAATACGAACCGGTGAGGTGCTTCTTGTATATTGGTGGTCTCAGGTGACGTCACACCGCGACTACCAGGTGGTGTCGCTAGAAGAGCCAGGTCCCAAGAATATAACAATGCTGTCATCTGGTCAACAGTGTAATCCGGACGAAGTTGCTAAACGCCGACGATATCGCTTCTTTCCCCGCACGTGTAGGCGCTCGTAGCTGTAGATGCGCTGATCTGGAAAATGTCCTGCAGAACGCAGATCAAGGTCCTCGTAGGCGTCATTGCCAGTCCGCGTCCATCGTACCCACAGAATACGAACCGATGAGGTGCTTCTAATATATTGGTGGTCTCAAGTGACGTCAGACCGCGACTACCAGGTGGTGTCGCTAGAAGGGCCAGGTCCCAAAAAATTAACAATGCTGTCATCTGGTCAACAGTGTAATCCGGACGAAGTTGATAAACGCCGACGATATCGCTTCTATCCCTGCACGTGTAGGCGCTCGTTGCAGGAGGTGCGCCGATCAGGAAATTGCCCTGCAGAACGCAGAACAAGGTCCTCGTAGGCGTCATTGCCAGTCCGCGTCCATCGTGCCCACAGAATACGAACCGGTTAGGTGCTTGTTTTATAGTGGGGCTCTCAGGTGACATCACACCGCGACTTCCAGGTATTGTCGCTAGAAGAGTCAGGTCGCCAGAAAATAACCGTGCTGTCATCTGGTCAACAGTGTAATCCGGACAAAGTTGATAAACGCCAACGATATCGCATCTATCGCAGCATGTGTAGGCGCTCGTTGCTGTAGATGCGCCGATTAGGAAAATGCCCTGCAGAACACAGAACAAGGTCCTCGTTAGCGTCATTGCCAGTCCGCGTCCATCGTGTCCACAGAAGACGAACCGGTGAGGTGCTTCTAATATATTGGTGGTCTCAGATGACGTCACACCGCGACTACCAGGTGGTGTCGCTAGAAGAGCGAGGTCCCGAGAAAATAACAATGTTGTCATCTGGTCAACAGTGTGATCCGGACGAAGTGTATAAACTCCGACGATATCGCTTCTATCCCCGCACGTGTAGGCGCTCGTTGCTGTAGATGCGCCGATCAGGAAAATGCCCTGCATAACGCACAACAAGGTCCTTGTTAGCGCTATTGCCAGTCCGCGTCCATCGTGCCCACAGAATACGAACCGGTGAGGTGCTTCTTGTATAATGGTGGTCAAAAGTGACGTCACACCGTGACTACCTGGTGGTTACGCTAGAAGAGCCAGGTCCCGAGAAAATAACAATGTTGTCATCTGGTCAACAGGGTGATCCGGACGAACTGTATAAACTCCGACGATATCGCTTCTATCCCCGCACGGGTAGCCGCTCGTTGCTGTAGATGCGCCGATCTAAAAAATGCCCTGCAGAACGCAGAACAAGGTCCTCGTAGGCGTCATTGCCAGTCCACGTCCATCATGTCCGCAGAAGACTAACCGGTGAGGTGAATCTTTTATAGTGGTGTTCTTGGGTGACGTCACACCGCGACTACCAGGTGGTGTCGCTAGAAGAACCAGGTCGCCAGAAAATAACCATGCTGTCATCTGGTCAACTGTAATCCGGACGAAGTTGATAAACGCCGACGATATCGCTTCTATCCCAGCATGTGTAGGCGCTCTTTGCTGCAGATGCGCCGATCAGGAAAATGCCCTGCAGAACGCAGAACAAGGTCCTCGTTAGCGTCATTGCCAGTCCGCGTCCATCGTGCCCACAGAATACGAACCGGTGACGTGCTTCTTGTATATTGGTGGTCTGAATTGACGTCACACCGCGACTACCAGGTGGTGTCGCTAGAAGGGCCAGGTCCCAAGAAAATAACAATGCTGTCATCTGGTCACCAGTGTAATCCGGACGAAGTTGATAAACGCCGCCGATATCGCTTCTATCCCTGCACGTGTAGGCGCTCGTTGCTGGAGATGCGCCGATCAGGAAATTGCCCTGCAGAACGCAGAACAAAGTCGTCGTAGGCGTCATTGCCAGTCCGCGTCCATCGTTTACACAGAATACGAACCGGTGAGGTGCTTGTTTTATAGTGGTGCTCTCAGGTGACGTCACACCGCGACTTCCAGGTATTGTCGCTAGAAGAGTCAGGTCACCAGAAAATAACCATGCTGTCATCTGGTCAACAGTGTAATCCGGACGAAGTTGATAAACGCCAACGATATCGCTTCTATCCCCGCACGTGTAGCCACTCGTTGCTGTAGATGCGCCGATCTGGAAAATGCCCTGCAGAACGCAGAACAAGGTCCTCGTAGGCGTCATTGCCAGTCCGCGTCCATCGTGCCCACATAATACGAACCGGTGAGGTGCTTCTTTTATAGTGGTGTTCTTGGGTGACGTCACATCGCGACTACCAGGTGGTGTCGCAAGAAGAGCCAGGTCTCCAGAAAATAACCATGCTGTCATGTGGTCAACAGTGTAAGCCGGACGAAGTTGATAAACGCCGACGATATCGCTTCTATCCACGCACGTGTAGGCGCTCGTTGCTGTAGATGCGCCGATCAGGAAAATGCCCTGCAGAACGCAGAACAAGGTCCTCGTTAGCGTCATTGCCAGTCCGCGTCCATCGTGCCCACAGAATACGAACCGGTGACGTGCTTCTTGTATATTGGTGGTCTGAAGTGACGTCACACCGCGACTACCAGGTGGTGTCGCTAGAAGGGCCAGGTCCCAAGAAAATAACAATGCTGTCATCTGGTCAACAGTGTAATCCGGACGAAGTTGATAAACGCCGCCGATATAGCTTCTATCCCTGCACGCGTAGGCGCTCGTTGCTGTAGATGCGCCGATCTGGAAAATGCCCTGCATAACGCAGAACAAGGTCCTCGTTAGCGTCAGTGCCAGTCCGCGTCCATCGTACTCACAGAATACGAACCGATGAGGTCCTTCTTATATATTTGTGGTCTCAGATGACGTCACACCGCGACTACCAGGTGGTGTCGCTAGAAGAGCCAGGTCGCCAGAAAATAACAATGTTGTCATCTGGTCAACAGTGTGACCCGGACGAAGTGTATAAACTCCGACGATATCGCTTCTATCCCCGCACGTGTAGGCGCTCGTTGCTGTAGATGCGCCGATCAGGAAAATGCCCTGCATAACGCAGAACAAGGTACTTGTTAGAGCTATTGCCAGTCCGCGTCCATCGTGCCCACAGAATACGAACCGGTGAGGTGCTTCTTGTATATTGGTGATCTCAGGTGACGTCACACCGTGACTACCAGGTAGTGTCGCTAGAAGAGCCCGGTCCCGAGAATATAACAATGCTGTCATCTGGTCAACAGTGTAATCCGGACGAAGTTGATAAACGCCGACGATATCGCTTCTATCCCCGCACGTGTAGGCGGTCGTTGCTGTAGATACGCCGATGAGGAAAATGCCCTGCAGAACGCAGAAAAATCCTCGTAAGTGTCATTGCCAGTCCTGGTCCATCGTGTCCCCAGAAGACGAACCGGTGAGGTGCTTCTTATATAGTGGTGTTCTTGGGTGACGTCACACCGCGACTACCAGGCGGTGTCGCTAGAAGAGCCAGGTCGCCAGAAAATAACCATGCTGTCATATGGTCAACAGTGTAATCCGGACGAAGTTGATTACGCTGACGATATCGTTTCTATCCCCGCACGTGTAGGCGGTCGTTGCTGTAGATGCGCCGATCAGGAAAATGCCCTGCAGAACGCAGAACAAGGTCCTCGTGGGCGTCATTCCCAGTCCGCGTCCATCGTGTCCGCAGAAGACGAACCGGTGAGGTGATTGTTTTATAGTGGTGTTCTTGGGTGACGTCACACCGCGACTACCAGGTGGTGCCGCTAGAAGAACCAGGTCGCCAGAAAATAACCATGCTGTCATCTGGTCAACTGTAATCCGGACGAAGTTGATAAACGCCGACGATATCGCTTCTATCCCCGCACGTGTAGGCGCTCGTTGCTGTAGATGCGCCGAGCAGGAAATTGCCCTGCAGAACGCAGAACAAGGTCCTCGTTAGCGTCATTGCCAGACCGCGTCCATCGTGCCCACAGAATACGAACCGGTGACGTGCTTCTTGTATATTGGTGGTCTCAAGTGACGTCACACCGCGACTACCAGGTGGTGTCGCTAGAAGGGCCAGGTACCGAGAAAATAACAATGTTGTCATCTCGTCAACAGGGTGATCCGGACGAACTGCATAAACTCCGACGATATCGCTTCTATCCCCGCACGGGTAGCCGCTCGTTGCTGTAGATGCGCCGATCTGGAAAATGCCCTGCAGAACGCATAACAAGGTCCTCGTAGGCGCCATTGCCCGTCCGCGTCCATCGTGTCCGCAGAAGACTAACCGGTGAGGTGAATCTTTTATAGTGGTGTTCTTGGGTGACGTCACACCGCGACTACCAGGTGGTGTCGCTAGAAGAACCAGGCCGCCAGAAAATAACCATGCAGTCATCTGGTCGACTGTAATCCGGACGAAGTTGATAAACGCCGACGATATCGCTTCTATCCCTGCACGCGTAGGCGCTCGTTGCTGTAGATGCGCCGATCTGGAAAATGCCCTGCATAACGCAGAACAAGGTCCTCGTTAGCGTCAGTGCCAGTCCGCGTCCATCGTACTCACAGAATACGAACCGATGAGGTGCTTCTTATATATTGGTGGTCTCAGATGACGTCACACCGCGACTACCAGGTGGTGTCGCTAGAAGAGCCAGGTCGCCAGAAAATAACAATGTTGTCATCTGGTCAACAGTGTGACCCGGACGAAGTGTATAAACTCCGACGATATCGCTTCTAACCCCGCACGTGTAGGCGCTCGTTGCTGTAGATGCGCCGATCAGGAAAATGCCCTGCATAACGCAGAACAAGGTCCTTGTTAGCGCTATTGCCAGTCCGCGTCCATCGTGCCCACAGAATACGAACCGGTGAGGTGCTTCTTGTATATTGGTGGTCTCAGGTTACGTCACACCGTGACTACCAGGTAGTGTCGCTAGAAGAGCCCGGTCCCGAGAATATAACAATGCTGTCATCTGGTCAACAGTGTAATCCGGACGAAGTTGATAAACGCCGACGATATCGCTTCTATCCCCGCACGTTTAGGCGGTCGTTGCTGTAGATGCGCCGATGAGGAAAATGCCCTGCATAACGCAGAAAAATCCTCGTAAGTGTCATTGCCAGTCCGGGTCCATCGTGTCCCCAGAAGACGAACCGGTGAGGTGCTTCTTATATAGTGATGTTCTTGGGTGACGTCACACCGCGACTACCAGGCGGTGTCGCTACAAGAGCCAGGTCGCCAGAAAATAACCATGCTGTCATCTGGTCAACAGTGTAATCCGGACGAAGTTGATAACGCTGACGATATCGCTTCTATCCCCGCACGTGTAGGCGGTCGTTGCTGTAGATGCGCCGATCAGGAAAATGCCCTGCAGAACGCAGAACAAGGTCCTCGTAGGCGTCATTGCCAGTCCGCGTCCATCGTGTCCGCAGAAGACGAACCGGTGAGGTGATTGTTTTATAGTGGTGTTCTTGGGTGACGTCACACCGCGACTACCAGGTGGTGCCACTAGAAGAACCAGGTCGCCAGAAAATAACCATGCTGTCATCTGGTCAACTGTAAATCCGGACGAAGTTGATAACGCTGACGATATCGCTTCTATCCCCGCACGTGTAGGCGGTCGTTGCTGTAGATGCGCCGAGCAGGAAATTGCCCTGCAGAACGCAGAACAAGGTCCTCGTAGGCGTCATTGCCAGTCCGCGTCCATCGTGCCTACAGAATACGAACCGGTGAGGTGCTTCTTGTATATTGGTGGTCTCAGGTGACGTCACACCGCGACTACCAGGTGGTGTCGCTAGAAGAGCAAGGTCCCAAGAATATAACAATGCTGTCATCTGGTCAACAGTGTAATCCGGACGAAGTTGCTAAACGCCGACGATATCGCTTCTTTCCCCGCACGTGTAGGCGCTCGTTGCTGTAGATGCGCTGATCTGGAAAATGTCCTGCAGAACGCAGATCAAGGTCCTCGTAGGCGTCATTGCCAGCCCACGTCCATCGTGTCCGCTGAAGACGAACGTGTGAGGTGATTGTTTTATAGTGGTGTTCTTGGGTGACGTCACACCGCGACTACTAGGTGGTGTCGCTAGAAGAGCCAGGTCGCCAGAAAATAACCATCCGTCATCTGGCCAACAGTGTAATCCGGAAGAAGTTGATAAACGCCGACGATATCGCTTCTATCCCAGCACGTGTAGGCGCTCGTTGCTGTAGATGCGCCGATCTGGAAAATGCCCTGCATAACGCAGAACAAGGTCCTCGTTAGCGTCATTGCCAGTCCGCGTCCATCGTACCCACAGAACACGAACCGATGAGGTGCTTCTAATATATTGGTGGTCTCAAGTGACGTCACACCGCGACTACCAGGTGGTGTCGCTAGAAGGGCCAGGTCCCAAAAAATTAACAATGCTGTCATCTGGTCAACAGTGTAATCCGGACGAAGTTGATAAACGCCGACGATATCGCTTCTATCCCCGCACGTGTAGCCACTCGTTGCTGTAGATGCGCCGATCTGGAAAATGCCCTGCAGAACGCAGAACAAGGTCCTCGTAGGCGTCATTGCCAGTCCGCGTCCATCGTGCCCACATAATACGAACCGGTGAGGTGCTTCTTTTATAGTGGTGTTCTTGGGTGACATCACACCGCGACTTCCAGGTATTGTCGCTAGAAGAGTCAGGTCGCCAGAAAATAACCGTGCTGTCATCTGGTCAACAGTGTAATCCGGACAAAGTTGATAAACGCCAACGATATCGCTTCTATCCCCGCACGTGTAGACGCTCGTTGCTGTAGATGCGCCGATCTGGAAAATGCCCTGCAGAACGCAGAACAAGGTCCTCGTAGGCGTCATTGCCAGTCCGCGTCCATCGTGTCCGCAGAAGACGAACCGGTGAGGTGATTGTTTTATAGTGGTGTTCTTGGGTGACGTCACACCACGACTACCAGGTGGTGTCGCCAGAAGAGCCAGGTCCCCAAAAAATAACCATGCTGTCATCTGGTCTACTCTAATCCGGTCGAAGTTGATAAATGCCGACGATATCGCTTCTATCGCAGCATGTGTAGGCGCTCGTTGCTGTAGATGCGCCGATTAGGAAAATGCCCTGCAGAACACAGAACAAGGTCCTCGTTAGCGTCATTGCCAGTCCTCGTCCATCGTGTCCACAGAAGACGAACCGGTGAGGTGCTTCTAATATATTGGTGGTCTCAGATGACGTCACACCGCGACTACCAGGTGGTGTCGCTAGAAGAGCGAGGGTCCCGAGAAAATAACAATGTTGTCATCTGGTCAACAGTGTGATCCGGACGAAGTGTATAAACTCCGACGATATCGCTTCTATCCCCGCACGTGTAGGCGCTCGTTGCTGTAGATGCGCCGATCAGGAAAATGCCCTGCATAACGCACAACAAGGTCCTTGTTAGCGCTATTGCCAGTCCGCGTCCATCGTGCCCACAGAATACGAACCGGTGAGGTGCTTCTTGTATAATGGTGGTCGAAAGTGACGTCACACCGTGACTACCTGGTGGTGTCGCTAGAAGAGCCAGGTCCCGAGAAAATAACAATGTTGTCATCTGGTCAACAGGGTGATCCGGACGAACTGTATAAACTCCGACGATATCGCTTCTATCCCCGCACGGGTAGCCGCTCGTTGCTGTAGATGCGCCGATCTGGAAAATGCCCTGCAGAACGCAGAACAAGGTCCTCGTAGGCGTCATTGCCAGTCCACGTCCATCATGTCCGCAGAAGACTAACCGGTGAGGTGAATCATTTATAGTGGTGTTCTTGGGTGACGTCACACCGCGACTACCAGGTGGTGTCGCTAGAAGAACCAGGTCGCCAGAAAATAACCATGCTGTCATCTGGTCAACTGTAATCCGGACGAAGTTGATAAACGCCGACGATATCGCTTCTATCCCAGCATGTGTAGGCGCTCTTTGCTGCAGATGCGCCGATCAGGAAAATGCCCTGCAGAACGCAGAACAAGGTCCTCGTTAGCGTCATTGCCAGTCCGCGTCCATCGTGCCCACAGAATACGAACCGGTGACGTGCTTCTTGTATATTGGTGGTCTGAATTGACGTCACACCGCGACTACCAGGTGGTGTCGCTAGAAGGGCCAGGTCCCAAGAAAATAACAATGCTGTCATCTGGTCACCAGTGTAATCCGGACGAAGTTGATAAACGCCGCCGATATCGCTTCTATCCCTGCACGTGTAGGCGCTCGTTGCTGGAGATGCGCCGATCAGGAAATTGCCCTGCAGAACGCAGAACAAATTCGTCGTAGGCGTCATTGCCAGTCCGCGTCCATCGTGCACACAGAATACGAACCGGTGAGGTGCTTGTTTTATAGTGGTGCTCTCAGGTGACATCACACCGCGACTTCCAGGTATTGTCGCTAGAAGAGTCAGGTCACCAGAAAATAACCATGCTGTCATCTGGTCAACAGTGTAATCCGGACGAAGTTGATAAACGCTAACGATATCGCTTCTATCCCCGTACGTGTAGGCGCTCGTTGCTGAAGATGCGCCAATCTGGAAAATGCCCTGCAGAACGCAGAACAAAGTCCTCGTAGGCGTCATAGCCAGTCCGCGTCCATCGTGCCCACATAATACGAACCGGTGAGGTGCTTCTTTTATAGGGGTGTTCTTGGGAGACGTCACATCGCGACTACCAGGTGGTGTCGCTAGAAGAGCCCGGTCGCCAGAAAATAACCATGCTGTCATGTGGTCAACAGTGTAATCCGGACGAAGTTGATAAACGCCGACGATATCTTTCTATCCCCGCACGTGTAGGCGCTCGTTGCTGTAGATACGCCGATCAGGAAAATGCCCTGAAGAACGCAGAACAAGGTCCTCTTTAGCGTTATTGCCAGTCCGCGTCCATCGTGCCCACAGAATACGAACCGATAAGGTGATTCTTATATATTGGTGGACTCAGGTAACGTCACACCGTGACTACCTGGTGGTGTCGCTAGAAGAGCCAGGTCCCGAGAAAATAACAATGTTGTCATCTGGTCAACAGGGTGATCCGGACGAACTGTATAAAGTCCGACGATATCGCTTCTATCCCCGCACGGGTAGCCGCTCGTTGCTGTAGATGCGCCGATCTGGAAAATGCCCTGCAGAACGCAGAACAAGGTCCTCGTAGGCGTCATTGCCAGTCCGCGTCCATCGTGTCCGCAGAAGACTAACCGGTGAGGTGAATCTTTTATAGTGGTGTTCTTGGGGGACGTCACACCGCGACTACCAGGTGGTGTCGCTAGAAGAACCAGGTCGCCAGAAAATAACCATGCTGTCATCTGGTCAACTGTAATCCGGACGAAGTTGATAAACGCCGACGATATCGCTTCTGTCCCAGCATGTGTAGGCGCTCTTTGCTGCAGATGCGCCGATCAGGAAAATGCCCTGCAGAACGCAGAACAAGGTCCTCGTTAGCGTCATTGCCAGTCCGCGTCCATCGTGCCCACAGAATACGAACCGGTGACGTGCTTCTTGTATATTGGAGGTTTGAAGTGACGTCACACCGCGACTACCAGGTGGTGTCGCTAGAAGGGCCAGGTCCCAAGAAAATAACAATGCTGTCATCTGGTCACCAGTGCAATCCGGACGAAGTTGATAAACGCCGCCGATATCGCTTCTATCCCTGCACGTGTAGGCGCTCGTTGCTGGAGATGCGCCGATCAGGAAATTGCCCTGCAGAACGCAGAACAAAGTCGTCGTAGGCGTCATTGCCAGTCCGCGTCCATCGTGCACACAGAATACGAACCGGTGAGGTGCTTGTTTTATAGTGGTGCTCTCAGGTGACGTCACACCGCGACTTCCAGGTATTGTCGCTAGAAGAGTCAGGTCACCAGAAAATAACCATGCTGTCATGTGGTCAACAGTGTAATCCGGACGAAGTTGATAAACGCCGACGATATCTTTCTATCCCCGCACGTGTAGGCGCTCGTTGCTGTA
Organism: Amblyomma americanum; assembly: GCF_052857255.1. Lineage (NCBI taxonomy): Eukaryota > Metazoa > Arthropoda > Arachnida > Ixodida > Ixodidae > Amblyomma > Amblyomma americanum. The sequence continues at coordinate 177,232,871 of NC_135502.1, read as the reverse complement.
GATACGCCGATCAGGAAAATGCCCTGAAGAACGCAGAACAAGGTCCTCTTTAGCGTTATTGCCAGTCCGCGTCCATCGTGCCCACAGAATACGAACCGGTGAGGTGCTTCTTGTATATTGATGGTCTCCGGTGACGTCACACCGCGACTACCAGGTAGTGTCGCTAGAAGAGCCAGGTCCCGAGAATTTAACAATGCTGCCATCTGGTCAACAGTGTAATCCGGACGAAGTTGATAAACGCCGACGATATCGCTTCTATCCCAGCACGTGTAGGCGCTCGTTGCTGTAGATGCGCCGATCTGGAAAATGCCCTGCATAACGCAGAACAAGGTCCTCGTTAGCGTCATTGCTGTCCGCGTCCATCGTACCCACAGAATACGAACCGATGAGGTGCTTTTAATATATTGGTGGTCTCAGATGACGTCGCACCGCGACTACCAGGTGGTGTCGCTAGAAGAGCGAGGTCCCGAGAAAATAACAATGTTGTCATCTGGTCAACAGTGTGATCCGGACGAAGTGTATAAACTCCGACGATATCGCTTCAATCCCCGCACGTGTAGGCACTCGTTGCTGTAGATGCGCCGATCAGGAAAATGCCCTGCATAACGCACAAGAAGGTCCATGTTAGCGCTATTGCCAGTCCGCGTCCATCGTGCCCACAGAATACGAACCGGTGAGGTGCTTCTTGTATAATGGTGGTCAAAAGTGACGTCGGAATGAGGTCATTGTTTTATAGTGGTGTTCTTAGATGACGTCACACCGCCACTACCAGGTGGTGTCGCTAGAAAAGCCAGGTCGCCAGAAAATGACCATGCTGTCATCTGGTCAACTGTAATCCGGACGAAGTTGATAAACGCCGACGATATCGCTTCTATCCCCGCATGTGTACGTGCTCGTTGCTGTAGATGCGCCGATCAGGAAAATGCCCTTCAGAACGCAGAAAAATCCTCGTAAGTGTCATTGCCAGTCCCCGTCCATCGTGCCCACAGAATACGAACTGGTGAGGTGCTTGTTTTATAGTGGTGCTCTCAGGTGACGTCACACCGCGACTTCCAGGTATTGTCGTTCGAGGAGTCAGGTCGCCAGAAAATAACCATGCTGTCATCTGGTCAACAGTGTAATCCGGACGAAGTTGATAAACGCCAACGATATTGTTTCTATCCCCGCACGTGTAGCCGCTCGTTGCTGTAGATGCGCCGATCAGGAAAATGCCCGGCAGAACGCAGAACAAGGTCCTCATAGGCGTCATTGCCAGTCCGCGTCCATCGTGTCCGCAGAAGACGAACCGGTGAGGTGATTGTTTTATAGTGGTGTTCTTGGGTGACGTCACACCGCGACTACCAGGTGGTGCCGCTAGAAGAACCAGGTCGCCAGAAAATAACCATGCTGTCATCTGGTCAACTGTAATCCGGACGAAGTTGATAAACGCCGACGATATCGCTTCTATCCCCGCACGTGTAGGCGCTCGTTGCTGTAGATGCGCCGAGCAGGAAATTGCCCTGCAGAACGCAGAACAAAGTCGTCGTCGGCGTCATTGCCAGTCCGCGTCCATCGTGCACACAGAATACGAACCGGTGAGGTGCTTGTTTTATAGTGGTGCTCTCAGGTGACGTCACACCGCGACTTCCAGGTATTGTCGCTAGAAGAGTCAGGTCACCAGAAAATAACCACGCTGTCATCTGGTCAACAGTGTAATCCGGACGACGTTGATAAACGCCAACGATATCGCTTCTATCCCCGCACGTGTAGGCGCTCGTTGCTGAAGATGCGCCGATCTGGAAAATTCCCTGCAGAACGCAGAACAAGGTCCTCGTAGGCGTCATTGCCAGTCCGCGTCCATCGTGCCCACATAATACGAACCGGTGAGGTGCTTCTTTTATAGTGGTGTTCTTGGGTGACGTCACACCGCGACTACTAGGTGGTGTCGCTACAAGGGCCAGGTCCCAAGAAAATAACAATGCTGTCATCTGGTCACCAGTGTAATCCGGACGAAGTTGATAAACGCCGCCGATATCGCTTCTATCCCCTCACGTGTAGCCGCTCGTTGCTGTAGATGCGCCGATCTGGAAAATGCCCTGCAGAACGCAGAACAAGGTCCTCGTAGGCGTCATTGCCAGTCCGTGTCCATCGTGTCCGCAGAAGACGAACCGGTGAGGTGATTATTTTATAGTGGTGTTCTTGGGTGACGTCACACCGCGACTACCAGGTGGTGTCGCTAGAAGAGCCAGGTCGCCAGAAAATGACCACGCTGTCATCTGGTCAACTGTAATCCGGATGAAGTTGATAAACGCCGACGATATCGCTTCTATCCCCGCACGTGTACGCGCTCGTTGCTGTAGATGCGCCGATCAGGAAAATTCCCTTCAGAACGCAGAAAAAGTCCTCGTAAGTGTCATTGCCAGTCCGGGTCCATCGTGTTCACAGAAGACGAACCGGTCAAGGTGCTTCTTATATAGTGGTGTTCTTGGGTGACGTCACACAGCGACTACCATGTGGAGTCGCTAGAAGAGCCAGGTCGCCAGAAAATAACCATGCTGTCATGTGGTCAACAGTGTAATCCGGACGAAATTGATAACGCCGACGATATCGCTTCTATCCCCGCACGTGTAGGCGGTCGTTGCTGTAGATGCGCCGATCAGGAAAATGCCCTGCAGAACGCAGAACAAGGTCCTCTTAGGCGTCATTGCCAGTCCGCGTCCATCGTGTCCGCAGAAGACGAACCGGTGACGTGATTGTTTTATAGTGGTGTTCTTGGGTGACGTTACACCACGACTACCAGGTGGTGCCGCTAGAAGAGCCAGGTCGCCAGAAAATAACCATGCTGTCATCTGGTCAACTGTAATCCGGACGAAGTTGATAATCGCCGACGATATCGCTTCTATCCCAGCATGTGTAGGCGCTCGTTGCTGTAGATGCGCCGATCAGGAAAATGCCCTGCAGAACGCAAAAAAGGTCTTCGTAGGCGTCACTGCCAGTCCGCGTCCATCGTGTCCGCAGAAGACGAACCGGTGAGGTGATTGTTTTATAGTGGTGTTCTTGGGTGACGTCACACCGCGACTACCAGGTGGTGTCGCTAGAAGAGCCAGGTCGCCAGAAAATAACCATGCTGTCATGTGGTCAACAGTGTAATCCGGACGAAGTTGATAAACGCCGACGATATCGCTTCTATCCCCGCACATGTAGGCGCTCGTTGCTGTATATACGCCGATCTGGAAAATGCTCTGCAGAACGCAGAACAAGGTCCTCGTTAGCGTCATTGCCAGTCCGCGTCCATCGTGCCCACAGAATACGAACCGATGAGGTGATTCTTATATATTGGTGGACTCAGGTAACGTCACACCGTGACTACCAGGTGGTGTCGCTAGAAGAGCCAGGTCCCGAGAAAATAATGTTGTCATCTGGTCAACAGGGTGATCCAGACGAAGTGTATAAACTCCGACGATATCGCTTCTATACCCGCACGGGTAGCCGCTCGTTGCTGTAGATGCGCCGATCTGGAAAATGCCCTGCAGAACGCAGAACAAGGTCCTCGTAGGCGTCATTGCCAGTCCGCGTCCATCGTGTCCGCAGAAGACGAACCGGTGAGGTGATTCTTTTATAGTGGTGTTCTTGGATGACGTCACACCGCGACTACCAGGTGGTGTCGCTAGAAGAACCAGGTCGCCAGAAAATAACCACGCTGTCATCTGGTCAACTGTAATCCGGACGAAGTTGATAAACGCCGACGATATCGCTTCTATCCCAGCATGTGTAGGCGCTCGTTACTGCAGATGCGCCGATAAGGAAAATGCCCTGCAGAACGCAGAACAAAGTCCTCGTTAGCGTCATTGCCAGTCCGCGTCCATCGTGCCCACAGAATACGAACCTGTGACGTGCTTCTTGTATATTGGTGGTCTCAGGTGACGTCACACCGCGACTACCAGGTGCTGTCGCTAGAAGAGCCAGGTCCCTAGAATAGAACAATGCTGTCATCTGGTCAACAGTGTAAACCGGACGAAGTTGATAAACGACGACGATATCGCTTCTATCCCCGCACGTGTAGGCGCTCGTTGCTGCAGATGCGCCGATCAGGAAATAGCCCTGCAGAACGCAGAACAAGGTCCTCTTAAGCGTTATTGCCAGTCCGCGTCCATCGTGCCCACAGAATACGAACCGGTGAGGTGCTTCTTGTATATTGGTGGTCTCAGGTGACGTCACACCGCGACTACCAGGTGGTGTCGCTAGAAGTGCCAGGTCCCGAGAATATAACAATGCTGTCATCTGGTCAACAGTGTAATCCGGACGAAGTTGATAAACGCTGAGGATATCGCTTCTATCCCAGCACGTGTAGGCGCTCGTTGCTGTAGATGCGCCGATCTGGAAAATGCACTGCATAACGCAGAACAAGGTCCTCGTTAGCGTCATTGCCAGTCCGCGTCCATCGTACCCACAGAATACGAACCGATGAGGTGCTTCTAATATATTGGTGGTCTCAGATGACGTCACACCGCGACTACCAGGTGGTGTCGCTAGAAGAGCCAGGTCCCGAGAATATAACAATGCTGTCATCTGGTCAACAGTGTAATCCGGACGAAGTTGCTAAACGCCGAAGATATCGCTTCTTTCCCCGCACGTGTAGGCGCTCGTTGCTGTAGATGCACCGATCAGGAAAATGCCCTGCAGAACGCAGAACAAGGTCCTCGTTAGCGTCATTGCCAGTCCGCGTCCATCGTGCCCACAGAATACGAACCGGTGATGTGCTTCTTGTATATTGGTGGTCTCAAGTGACGTCACACCTCGACTACAAGGTGGTGTCGCTAGAAGGGCCAGGTCCCAATAAAATAACAATGCTGTCATCTGGTCAACAGTGTAATCCGGACGAAGTTGATAAACGCCGATGATATCGCTTCTATACCTGCACGTGTAGGCGCTCGTTGCTGGAGATGCGCCGATCAGGAAATTGCCCTGCAGAACGCAGAACAAGGTCCTCGTAGGCGTCATAGCCAGTCCGCGTCCATCGTGTCCGCAGAAGACGAACCGGTGAGGTGATTGTTTTATAGTGGTGTTCTTGGGTGACGTCACACCGCGACTACCAGGTGGTGTCGCTAGAAGAGCCAGGTCGCCAGAAAATGACCATGCTGTCATCTGGTCAACTTTAATCTGGACGAAGTTGATAAACGCCGACGATATCGCTTCTATCCAAGCATGTGTCGGCGCTCGTTGCTGTAGATGCGCCGATCTGGAAAATGCCCTGCAGAACGCAGAACAAGGTCCTCGTAGGCGTCATTGCCAGTCCGCGTCCATCGTGCCCACATAATACGAACCGGTGAGGTGCTTCTTTTATAGTGGTGTTCTTGGGTGACGTCACACCGCGACTACCAGGTGGTGTCGCTAGAAGAGCCAGGTCGCCAGAAAATAACCATGCTGTCATGTGGTCAACAGTGTAATCCGGACGAACTTGATAAAGCCGACGATATCGCTTCTATCCCCGCACGTGCAGGCGCTCGTTGCTGCAGATGCGCCGATCAGGAAATTGCCCTGCATAACGCAGAAAAAGGTCCTCGTTAGCGTCATTGCCAGTCCGCGTCCATCGTACCCACAGAATACGAACCGATGAGGTGCTTCTTATATATTGGTGGTCTCAGGTGACGTCACACCGCGACTACCAGGTGGTTTCGCTAGAAGAGCGAGGTCCCGAGAAAATAACAATGTTGTCATCTGGTCAACAGTGTGATCCGGACGAAGTGTATAAACTCCGACGATATCGCTTCTATCCCCTCACGTGTAGCCGCTCGTTGCTGTAGATGCGCCGATCTGGAAAATGCCCTGCAGAACGCAGAACAAGGTCCTCGTAGGCGTCATTGCCAGTCCGTGTCCATCGTGTCCGCAGAAGACGAACCGGTGAGGTGATTATTTTATAGTGGTGTTCTTGGGTGACGTCACACCGCGACTACCATTTGGTGTCGCTAGAAGAGCCAGGTCGCCAGAAAATGACCACGCTGTCATCTGGTCAACTGTAATCCGGACGAAGTTGATAAACGCCGACGATATCGCTTCTATCCCCGCACGTGTACGCGCTCGTTGCTGTATATGCGCCGATAAGGAAAATTCCCTTCAGAACGCAGAAAAAGTCCTCGTAAGTGTCATTGCCAGTCCGGGTCCATCGTGTTCACAGAAGACGAACCGGTCAAGGTGCTTCTTATATAGTGGTGTTCTTGGGTGACGTCACACCGAGACTACCATGTGGTGTCGCTAGAAGAGCCAGGTCGCCCGAAAATAACCATGCTGTCATCTAATCAACAGTGTAATCCGGACGAAATTGATAACGCCGACGATATCGCTTCTATCCCCGCACGTGTAGGCGGTCGTTGCTGTAGATGCGCCGATCAGGAAAATGTCCTGCAGAACGCAGAACAAGGTCCTCGTAGGCGTCATTGCCAGTCCGCGTCCATCGTGTCCGCAGAAGACGAACCGGTGAGGTGATTGTTTTATAGTGGTGTTCTTGGGTGACGTTACACCGCGACTACCAGGTGGTGCCGCTAGAAGAGCCAGGTCGCCAGAAAATAACCATGCTGTCATCTGGTCAACTGTAATCCGGACGAAGTTGATAAACGCCGAAGATATCGCTTCTATCCCAGCATGTGTAATCGCTCGTTGCTGTAGATGCGCCGATCAGGAAAATGCCCTGCAGAACGCAGAACAAGGTCCTCGTTAGCGTCATTGCCAGTCCCCGGCCACGTGCCCACAGAATACGAACTGGTGAGGTGCTTGTTTTATAGTGGTGCTCTCAGGTGACGTCACACCGCGACTTCCAGGTATTGTCGCCAGAAGAGTCAGGTCGCCAGAAAATAACCATGCTGTCATCTGGTCAACAGTGTAATCCGGACAAAGTTAATAACGCCGACGATATCGCTTCTATCCCCGCACGTGTAGGCGCTCGTTGCCGTAGATGCGCCGATCACGAAATTACCCTGCAGAACGCAGAACAAGGTCCGCGTAGGCGTCATTGCCTGTCCGCGTCCATCGTGCCCACAGAATGCGAACCGATGAGGGGTTTGTTGTATATTGGTGGTCTCAGCTGACGTCATACCGCGACTACCAGGTCTTGTCGCTAGAAGAGCCAGGTCCCGAGAAAATAACAATGCTGTCATCTGGTCAACTGTAATCCGGATGAAGTTGATAAACGCCAACGATATCGCTTCTATCCCCGCACGTGTAGCCGCTCGTTGCTGTAGATGCGCAGATCTGGAAAATGCCCTGCAGAACGCAGAACAAGGTCCTCGTAGGCGTCATTGCCAGTACGCGTCCATCGTGCCCACATAATACGAACCGGTGAGGTGCTTCCTTTATAGTGGTGTTCTTGGGTGGCGTCACATCGCGACTACCAGGTGGTGTCGCTAGGATAGCCAGGTCGCCAGAAAATAACCATGCTGTCATGTGGTCAACAGTGTAATCCGGACGAAGTTGATAAAGCCGACGATATCGCTTCTATCCCCGCACGTGTAGGCGCTCGTTGCTGTAGATACGCCGATCTGGAAAATGCCCTTAAGAACGCAGAACAAGGTCCTCTTTAGCGTTATTGCCAGTCCGCGTCCATCGTGCCCACAGAATACGAACCGGTGAGGTGCTTTTTGTATATTGGTGGTCTCAGGTGACGTCACACCGCGACTACCAGGTGCTGTCGCTAGAAGAGCCAGGTCCCGAGAATAGAACAATGCTGTCATCTGGTCAACAGTGTAATCCGGACGAAGTTGATAAACGCCGACGATATCGCTTCTATCCCCGCACGTGTAGGCGCTCGTTGCTGCAGATGCGCCGATCAGGAAATTGCCCTGCATAACGCAGAACAAGGTCCTCGTTAGCGTCATTGCCAGCCCGCGTCCATCGTACCCACAGAATACGATCCGATGAGGTTCTTCTTATATAATGGTGGTCTCAGATGACGTCACACCGCGACTACCAAGTGGTGTCGCTAGAAGAGCCAGGTCCCGAGAATATAACAATGCCCCCATCTGGTCAACAGTGTAATCCGGACGAAGTTGCTAAACGCCGACGATATCGCTTCTATCCCCGCACGTGTAGCCGCTCGTTGCTGTAGATGCGCCGATCTGGAAAATGCCCTGCAGAACGCAGAACAAGGTCCTCGTAGGCGTCATTGCCAGTCCGCGTCCATCGTGTCCACAGAACACGAACCGGTGAGGTGCTTCTTTTATAGTGGTGTTCTTAGGTGACGTCACACCACGACTACCAGGTGGTGTCGCTAGAAGAGCCAGGTCGCCAGAGAATAACCATGCTGTCATCTCGTCAACAGTGCAATCCGGACGAAGTTGATAACGCCGACGATATCGCTTCTATCCCCGCACGTGTAGGCGCTCGTTGCCGTAGATGCGCCGATCAGGAAAATGCCCTGCAGAACGCAGAACAAGGTCTTCGTAGGCGTCATTGCCAGTCCGTGCCCATCGTGTCCGCAGAATACGAACCGGTGAGGTGCTTTTTGTATATTGGTGGTCTCAGGTGACGTCACACCGCGACTACCAGGTGCTGTCGCTAGAAGAGCCAGGTCCCGAGAATAGAACAATGCTGTCATCTGGTCAACAGTGTAATCCGGACGAAGTTGATAAACGCCGACGATATCGCTTCTATCCCCGCACGTGTAGGCGCTCGTTGCTGCAGATGCGCTGATCAGGAAATTGCACTGCATAACGCAGAACAAGGTCCTCGTTAGCGTCATTGCCAGTCCGCGTCCATCGTACCCACAGAATGCGAACCGGTGAGGTGCTTCTTGTATATTGGTGGTCTCCGATAACGTCACACCTCGACTATCAGGTGGTGTCGCTAGAAGAGCCAGGTCGCCAGAAAATAACCATGCTGTCATCTGGTCAACAGTGTAATCCGGAAGAAGTTGATAAACGCCGACGATATCGCTTCTATCCACGCACGTGTAGGCGCTCGTTGCTGTAGATGCACCGATCAGGAAAATGCCCTGCAGAACGCAAAAAAGGTCCTCGTAGGCGTAACTGCCAGTCCGCGTCCATCGTGTCCGCAGAAGACGAACCGGTGAGGTGATTGTTTTATAGTGGTGTTCTTGGGTGACGTCACACCGCGACTACCAGGTGGTGTCGCTAGAAGAGCCAGGTCGCCAGAAAATAATTATGCTGTCATGTGGTCAACAGTGTAATCCGGACGAAATTGATAAATGCCGACGATATCGCTTCTATCCCCGCACGTGTAGGCGGTCGTTGCTGTATATGCGCCGATCACGAAAATGCCCTGCAGAACGCAGAACAAGGTCTTCGTAGGCGTCATTGCCAGTCCGTGTCCATCGTGTCCGCAGAAGACGAACCGGTGAGGTGATTATTTTATAGTGGTGTTCTTGGGTGACGTCACACCGCGACTACCAGGTGGTGTCGCTAGAAGAGCCAGGTCGCCAGAAAATAACCATGCTGTCATCTGGACAACTGTAATCTGGACGAAGTTGATAAACGCCGACAAAATCGCTTCTATCCCTGCATGTGTAGGCGCTCGTTGCTGTAGATGCGCCCATCAGGAAAATGCCCTGCAGAACGCATAACAAGGTCCTCGTTAGCGTCATTGCCAGTCCGCGTCCATCGTGCCCACAGAATACGAACCGGTGACGTGCTTCTTGTATATTGGTGGTCTCAAGTGACGTCACACCGCGACTACCAGGTGGTGTCGCTAGAAGGGCCAGGTCCCAAGAAAATAACAATGCTTTCATCTGGTCAACAGTGTAATCCGGACGAAGTTGATAAACGCCGACTATATCGCTTCTATCCCTGCACGTGTAGGCGCTCGTTGCTGGAGATGCGTCGATCAGGAAATTGCCCTGCAGAACGCAGAACAAGGTCCTCGTAGGCGTCATTGCCAGTCCGCGTCCATCGTGCCCACAGAATACGAACCGGTGAGGTGCTTGTTTTATAGTGGTGCTCTCAGGTGACGTCACACCGCGCCTTCCAGGTATTGTCGCTAGAAGAGTCAGGTCGGCAGGAAATAACCATGCTGTCATCTGGTCAACAGTGTAATCCGGACGAAGTTGATAAACGCCGCCGATATCGCTTCTATCCCTGCACGTGTAGGCGCTCGTTGCTGTAGATGCGCCGATCTGGAAAATGCCCTGCAGAACGCAGAACAAGGTCCTCTTAAGCGTTATTGCCAGTCCGCGTCCATCGTGCCCACAGAATACGAACCGGTGAGGTGCTTCTTGTATATTGGTGGTCTCAGGTGACGTCACACCGCGACTACCAGGTGGTGTCGCTAGAAGAGCCAGGTCCCGAGAATATAACAATGCTGTCATCTGGTCAACAGTGTAATCCGGACGAAGTTGCTAAACGCCGACGATATCGCTTCTTTCCCCGCACGTGTAGGCGCTCGTTGCTGTAGATGCGCTGATCTGGAAAATGTCCTGCAGAACGCAGAACAAGGTCCTCGTAGGCGTCATTGCCAGTCCGCGTCCATCGTGTCCGCAGAAGACGAACCGGTGAGGTGATTGTTTTATAGTGGTGTTCTTGTTGACGTCACACCGCGACTACCAGGTGGTGCCGCTAGAAGAGCCAGGTCGCAAGAAAATAACCATGCTGTCATCTGGTCAACTTTAATCCGGACGAAGTTGATAAACGCCGACGATATCGCTTCTATCCCCGCACGTGTAGGCGCTCGTTGCTGTAGATGCGCCGAGCAGGAAATTGCCCTGCAGAACGCAGAACAAGGTCCTCGTAGGCGTCATTGCCAGTCCGCGTTCATCGAGCCTACAGAATACGAACCGGTGAGGTGCTTCTTGTATATTGGTGGTCTCAGGTGACGTCACACCGCGACTACCAGGTGGTGTCGCTAGAAGAGCCAGGTCCCGAGAATATAACAATGCTGTCATCTGGTCAACAGTGTAATCCGGACGAAGTTGCTAAACGCCGACGATATTGCTTCTTTCCCCGCACGTGTAGGCGCTCGTTGCTGTATATGCGCTGATCTGGAAAATGTCCTGCAGAACGCAGAACAAGGTCCTCGTAGGCGTCATTGCCAGCCCACGTCCATCGTGTCCGCTGAAGACGAACCTGTGAGGTGATTGTTTTATAGTGGTGTTCTTGGGTGACGTCACACCGCGACTACCAGGCGGTGTCGCTTGAAGAGCCAGGTCGCCAGAAAATACCCAGGCTGTCATCTGGTCAACAGTGTAATCCAAACGAAGTTGATAACGCCGACGATATCGCTTCTATCCCCGCACGTGTAGGCGGTCGTTGCTGTAGGTGCGCCGATCAGGAAAATGCCCTGCAGAACGCAGAACAAGGTCCTCGTAGGCGTCATTGCCAGTCCGCGTCCATCGTGTCCTCAGAAGACGAACCGGTGAGGAGATTGTTTTATAGTGGTGTTCTTGGGTGACGTCACACCGCGAACACCAGGAGGTGCCGCTAGAAGAGCCAGGTCGCCAGAAAATAACCATGCTGTCATCTGGTCAACTGTAATCCGGACGAAGTTGATAAACGCCGACGATATCGCTTCTATCCCCGCACGTGTAGGCGCTCGTTGCTGTAGATGCGCCGATCTGAAAAATGCCCTGCAGAACGCAGAACAAGGTCCTTGTTAGCGTTATTGCCAGTCCGCGTCCATCGTGCCCACAGAATACGAACCGGTGAGGTGCTTCTTGTATATTGGTGGTCTCAGGTGACGTCATACCGCGACTACCAGGTTTTGTCGCTAGAAGAGCCAGGTCCCGAGAAAATAACAATGCTGTCATCTGGTCAACAGTGTAATCCGGACGAAGTTGATAAACGCCGACGATATCGCTTCTATCCCCGCACGTGTACGCGCTCGTTGCTGTAGATGCGCCGATCAGGAAAATGCCCTTCAGAACGCAGAAAAAGTCCTCGTAAGTGTCATTGCCAGTCCGGGTCCATCGTGTTCACAGAAGACGAACCGGTGAGGTAATTGTTTTATAGTGGTGTTCTTGGGTGACGTTACACCGCGACTACAAGGTGGTGCCGCTAGAAGAGCCAGGTCGCCAGAAAATAACCATGCTGTCATCTGGTCAACTGTAATCCGGACGAAATTGATAAACGCCGACGATATCGCTTCTATCCCAGCATGTGTAGGCGCTCGTTGCTGTAGATGCGCCGATCAGGATAATGCCCTGCAGAACGCAGAACAAGGTCCTCGTCAGCGTCATTGCCAGTCCCCGTCCACGTGCCCACTGAATACGAACTGGTGAGCTGCTTGTTTTATAGTGGTGCTCTCAGGTGACGTCACACCGCGACTTCCAGGTATTGTCTCCAGAAGAGTCAGGTTGCCAGAAAATAACCATGCTGTCATCTGGTCAACAGTGTAATCCGGACGAAGTTGATAAACGCCAACGATATCGCTTCTATCCCCGCACGTGTAGCCGCTCGTTGCTGTATATGCGCCGATCTGGAAAGTGCCCTGCAGAACGCAGAACAAGGTCCTCGCAGGCGTCATTGCCAGTCTTCGTCCATCGTGCCCACATAATACGAACCGGTGAGGTGCTTCTTTTATAGTGGTGTTCTTGGGTGACGTCACATCGCGACTACCAGGTGGTGTGGCTAGAAGAGCCAGGTCGCCAGAAAATAACCATGCTGTCATGTGGTCAACAGTGTAATCCGGACGAAGTTGATAAAGCCGACGATATCGCTTCTATCCCCGCACGTGTAGGCCCTCGTTGCTGTAGATACACCGATCTGGAAAATGCCCTGAAGAACGCAGAACAATGTCCTCTTTAGCGTTATTGCCAGTCCGCGTCCATCGTGCCCACAGAATACGAACCGGTGAGGTGCTTCTTGTATATTGGTGGTCTCAGGTGACGTCACACCGCGACTACCAGGTGCTGTCGCTAGAAGAGCCAGGTCCCGAGAATATAACAATGCTGTCATCTGGTCAACAGTGTAATCCGGACGAAGTTGATAAACGCCGACGATATCGCTTCTATCCCCGCACGTGTAGGCGCTCGTTGCTGTAGATGCGCCGATCTGGAAAATGCCCTGCATAACGCAGAAAAAGTCCTCGTAAGTGTCATTGCCAGTCCGGGTCCATCGTGTTCACAGAAGACGAACCGGTGAGGTAATTGTTTTACAGTGGTGTTCTTGGGTGACGTTACACCGCGACTACAAGGTGGTGCCGCTAGAAGAGCCAGGTGGCCAGAAAATAACCATGCTGTCATCTGGTCAACTGTAATCCGGACGAAATTGATAAACGCCGACGATATCGCTTCTATCCCAGCATGTGTAGGCGCTCGTTGCTGTAGTTGCGCCGATCTGGAAAATGCCCTGCATAACGCAGAACAAGGTCCTCGTTAGCGTCATTGCTGTCCGCGTCCATCGTACCCACAGAATACGAACCGATGAGGTGCTTTTAATATATTGGTGGTCTCAGATGACGTCACACCGCGACTACCAGGTGGTGTCGCTAGAAGAGCGAGGTCCCGAGAAAATAACAATGTTGTCATCTGGTCAACAGTGTGATCCGGACGAAGTGTATAAACTCCGACGATATCGCTTCAATCCCCGCACGCACGTGTAGGCACTCGTTGCTGTAGATGCGCCGATCAGGAAAATGCCCTGCATAACGCACAAGAAGGTCCATGTTAGCGCTATTGCCAGTCCGCGTCCATCGTGCCCACAGAATACGAACCGGTGAGGTGCTTCTTGTATAATGGTGGTCAAAAGTGACGTCACACCGTGACTACCAGGTAGTGTCGCTAGAAGAGCCAGGTCCCGAGAATATAACAATGCTGTCATCTGGTCAACAGTGTAATCCGGACGAAGTTGATAAACGCCGACGATATCGCTTCTATACCCGAACGTGTAGACGCTCGTTGCTGTAGATGCGTCGAACTTGAAAATGTCCTGCAGAACGCAGAACAAGGTCCTCGTAGGCGTCATTGCCAGTCCGCGTCCATCGTGTCCGCAGAAGATGAACAGGTGAGGTCATTGTTTTATAGTGGTGTTCTTAGATGACGTCACACCGCCACTACCAGGTGGTGTCGCTAGAAAAGCCAGGTCGCCAGAAAATGACCATGCTGTCATCTGGTCAACTGTAATCCGGACGAAGTTGATAAACGCCGACGATATCGCTTCTATCCCCGCATGTGTACGTGCTCGTTGCTGTAGATGCGCCGATCAGGAAAATGCCCTTCAGAACGCAGAAAAATCCTCGTAAGTGTCATTGCCAGTCCCCGTCCATCGTGCCCACAGAATACGAACTGGTGAGGTGCTTGTTTTATAGTGGTGCTCTCAGGTGACGTCACACCGCGACTTCCAGGTATTGTCGCTAGAGGAGTCAGGTCGCCAGAAAATAACCATGCTGTCATCTGGTCAACAGTGTAATCCGGACGAAGTTGATAAACGCCAACGATATTGTTTCTATCCCCGCACGTGTAGCCGCTCGTTGCTGTAGATGCGCCGATCAGGAAAATGCCCGGCAGAACGCAGAACAAGGTCCTCGTAGGCGTCATTGCCAGTCCGCATCCATCGTGTCCGCAGAAGACGAACCGGTGAGGTGATCGTTTTATAGTGGTGTTCTTGGGTGACGTCACATCGCGACTACCAGGTGGTGCCGCTAGAAGAACCAGGTCGCCAGAAAATAACCATGCTGTCATCTGGTCAACTGTAATCCGGACGAAGTTGATAAACGCCGACGATATCGCTTCTATCCCCGCACGTGTAGGCGCTCGTTGCTGTAGATGCGCCGAGCAGGAAATTGCCCTGCAGAACGCAGAACAAAGTCGTCGTCGGCGTCATTGCCAGTCCGCGTCCATCGTGCACACAGAATACGAACCGGTGAGGTGCTTGTTTTATAGTGGTGCTCTCAGGTGACGTCACACCGCGACTTCCAGGTATTGTCGGTAGAAGAGTCAGGTCACCAGAAAATAACCACGCTGTCATCTGGTCAACAGTGTAATCCGGACGAAGTTGATAAACGCCAACGATATCGCTTCTATCCCCGCACGTGTAGGCGCTCGTTGCTGAAGATGCGCCGATCTGGAAAATGCCCTGCAGAACGCAGAACAAGGTCCTCGTAGGCGTCATTGCCAGTCCGCGTCCATCGTGCCCACATAATACGAACCGGTGAGGTGCTTCTTTTATAGTGGTGTTCTTGGGTGACGTCACACCGCGACTACTAGGAGGTGTCGCTACAAGGGCCAGGTCCCAAGAAAATAACAATGCTGTCATCTGGTCACCAGTGTAATCCGGACGAAGTTGATAAACGCCGCCGATATCGCTTCTATCCCCTCACGTGTAGCCGCTCGTTGCTGTAGATGCGCCGATCTGGAAAATTCCCTGCAGAACGCAGAACAAGGTCCTCGTAGGCGTCATTGCCAGTCCGGGTCCATCGTGTCCGCAGAAGACGAACCGGTGAGGTGATTATTTTATAGTGGTGTTCTTGGGTGACGTCACACCGCGACTACCAGGTGGTGTCGCTAGAAGAGCCAGGTCGCCAGGAAATGACCACGCTGTCATCTGGTCAACTGTAATCCGGATGAAGTTGATAAACGCCGACGATATCGCTTCTATCCCCGCACGTGTACGCGCTCGTTGCTGTAGATGCGCCGATCAGGAAAATGCCCTGCAGAACGCAAAAAAGGTCTTCGTAGGCGTCACTGCCAGTCCGCGTCCATCGTGTCCGCAGAAGACGAACCGGTGAGGTGATTGTTTTATAGTGGTGTTCTTGGGTGACGTCACACCGCGACTACCAGGTGGTGTCGCTAGAAGAGCCAGGTCGCCAAAAAACAACCATGCTGTCATGTGGTCAACAGTGTAATCCGGACGAAGTTGATAAACGCCGACGATATCGCTTCTATCCCCGCACATGTAGGCGCTCGTTGCTGTATATACGCCGATCTGGAAAATGCTCTGCAGAACGCAGAACAAGGTCCTCGTTAGCGTCATTGCCAGTCCGCGTCCATCGTGCCCACAGAATACGAACCGATGAGGTGATTCTTATATATTGGTGGACTCAGGTAACGTCACACCGTGACTACCAGGTGGTGTCGCTAGAAGAGCCAGGTCCCGAGAAAATAATGTTGTCATCTGGTCAACAGGGTGATCCAGACGAAGTGTATAAACTCCGAAGATATCGCTTCTATACCCGCACGGGTAGCCGCTCGTTGCTGTAGATGCGCCGATCTGGAAAATGCCCTGCAGAACGCAGAACAAGGTCCTCGTAGGCGTCATTGCCAGTCCGCGTCCATCGTGTCCGCAGGAGACGAACCGGTGAGGTGATTCTTTTATAGTGGTGTTCTTGGGTGACGTCACACCGCGACTACCAGGTGGTGTCGCTAGAAGAACCAGGTCGCCAGAAAATAACCACGCTGTCATCTGGTCAACTGTAATCCGGACGAAGTTGATAAACGCCGACGATATCGCTTCTATCCCAGCATGTGTAGGCGCTCGTTACTGCAGATGCGCCGATAAGGAAAATGCCCTGCAGAACGCAGAACAAAGTCCTCGTTAGCGTCATTGCCAGTCCGCGTCCATCGTGCCCACAGAATACGAACCTGTGACGTGCTTCTTGTATATTGGTGGTCTCAGGTGACGTCACACCGCGACTACCAGGTGCTGTCGCTAGAAGAGCCAGGTCCCTAGAATAGAACAATGCTGTCATCTGGTCAACAGTGTAAACCGGACGAAGTTGATAAACGACGACGATATCGCTTCTATCCCCGCACGTGTAGGCGCTCGTTGCTGCAGATGCGCCGATCAGGAAATTGCCCTGCAGAACGCAGAACAAGGTCCTCTTAAGCGTTATTGCCAGTCCGCGTCCATCGTGCCCACAGAATACGAACCGGTGAGGTGCTTCTTGTATATTGGTGGTCTCAGGTGACGTCACACCGCGACTACCAGGTGGTGTCGCTAGAAGTGCCAGGTCCCGAGAATATAACAATGCTGTCATCTGGTCAACAGTGTAATCCGGACGAAGTTGATAAACGCTGACGATATCGCTTCTATCCCAGCACGTGTAGGCGCTCGTTGCTGTAGATGCGCCGATCTGGAAAATGCACTGCATAACGCAGAACAAGGTCCTCGTTAGCGTCATTGCCAGTCCGCGTCCATCGTACCCACAGAATACGAACCGATGAGGTGCTTCTAATATATTGGTGGTCTCAGATGACGTCACACCGCGACTACCAGGTGGTGTCGCTAGAAGAGCCAGGTCCCGAGAATATAACAATGCTGTCATCTGGTCAACAGTGTAATCCGGACGAAGTTGCTAAACGCCGAAGATATCGCTTCTTTCCCCGCACGTGTAGGCGCTCGTTGCTGTAGATGCACCGATCAGGAAAATGCCCTGCAGAACGCAGAACAAGGTCCTCGTTAGCGTCATTGCCAGTCCGCGTCCATCGTGCCCACAGAATACGAACCGGTGACGTGCTTCTTGTATATTGGTGGTCTCAAGTGACGTCACACCTCGACTACAAGGTGGTGTCGCTAGAAGGGCCAGGTCCCAATAAAATAACAATGCTGTCATCTGGTCAACAGTGTAATCCGGACGAAGTTGATAAACGCTGACGATATCGCTTCTATCCCTGCACGTGTAGGCGCTCGTTGCTCTGAGATGCACCGATCATGAAAATGCCCTGCAGAACGCAGAACAATGTCCTCGTTAGCGTCATTGCCAGTCCGCGTCCATCGTGCCCACAGAATACGAACCGGTGAGGTCATTGTTTTATAGTGGTGTTCTTAGATGACGTCACACCGCCACTACCAGGTGGTGTCGCTAGAAAAGCCAGGTCGCCAGAAAATGACCATGCTGTCATCTGGTCAACTGTAATCCGGACGAAGTTGATAAACGCCGACGATATCGCTTCTATCCCCGCATGTGTACGTGCTCGTTGCTGTAGATGCGCCGATCAGGAAAATGCCCTTCAGAACGCAGAAAAATCCTCGTAAGTGTCATTGCCAGTCCCCGTCCATCGTGCCCACAGAATACGAACTGGTGAGGTGCTTGTTTTATAGTGGTGCTCTCAGGTGACGTCACACCGCGACTTCCAGGTATTGTCGCTAGAGGAGTCAGGTCGCCAGAAAATAACCATGCTGTCATCTGGTCAACAGTGTAATCCGGACGAAGTTGATAAACGCCAACGATATTGTTTCTATCCCCGCACGTGTAGCCGCTCGTTGCTGTAGATGCGCCGATCAGGAAAATGCCCGGCAGAACGCAGAACAAGGTCCTCGTAGGCGTCATTGCCAGTCCGCATCCATCGTGTCCGCAGAAGACGAACCGGTGAGGTGATTGTTTTATAGTGGTGTTCTTGGGTGACGTCACATCGCGACTACCAGGTGGTGCCGCTAGAAGAACCAGGTCGCCAGAAAATAACCATGCTGTCATCTGGTCAACTGTAATCCGGACGAAGTTGATAAACGCCGACGATATCGCTTCTATCCCCGCACGTGTAGGCGCTCGTTGCTGTAGATGCGCCGAGCAGGAAATTGCCCTGCAGAACGCAGAACAAAGTCGTCGTCGGCGTCATTGCCAGTCCGCGTCCATCGTGCACACAGAATACGAACCGGTGAGGTGCTTGTTTTATAGTGGTGCTCTCAGGTGACGTCACACCGCGACTTCCAGGTATTGTCGCTAGAAGAGTCAGGTCACCAGAAAATAACCACGCTGTCATCTGGTCAACAGTGTAATCCGGACGAAGTTGATAAACGCCAACGATATCGCTTCTATCCCCGCACGTGTAGGCGCTCGTTGCTGAAGATGCGCCGATCTGGAAAATGCCCTGCAGAACGCAGAACAAGGTCCTCGTAGGCGTCATTGCCAGTCCGCGTCCATCGTGCCCACATAATACGAACCGGTGAGGTGCTTCTTTTATAGTGGTGTTCTTGGGTGACGTCACACCGCGACTACTAGGTGGTGTCGCTACAAGGGCCAGGTCCCAAGAAAATAACAATGCTGTCATCTGGTCACCAGTGTAATCCGGACGAAGTTGATAAACGCCGCCGATATCGCTTCTATCCCCTCACGTGTAGCCGCTCGTTGCTGTAGATGCGCCGATCTGGAAAATTCCCTGCAGAACGCAGAACAAGGTCCTCGTAGGCGTCATTGCCAGTCCGTGTCCATCGTGTCCGCAGAAGACGAACCGGTGAGGTGATTATTTTATAGTGGTGTTCTTGGGTGACGTCACACCGCGACTACCAGGTGGTGTCGCTAGAAGAGCCAGGTCGCCAGAAAATGACCACGCTGTCAGCTGGTCAACTGTAATCCGGATGAAGTTGATAAACGCCGACGATATCGCTTCTATCCCCGCACGTGTACGCGCTCGTTGCTGTAGATGCGCCGATCAGGAAAATGCCCTGCAGAACGCAAAAAAGGTCTTCGTAGGCGTCACTGCCAGTCCGCGTCCATCGTGTCCGCAGAAGACGAACCGGTGAGGTGATTGTTTTATAGTGGTGTTCTTGGGTGACGTCACACCGCGACTACCAGGTGGTGTCGCTAGAAGAGCCAGGTCGCCAAAAAATAACCATGCTGTCATGTGGTCAACAGTGTAATCCGGACGAAGTTGATAAACGCCGACGATATCGCTTCTATCCCCGCACATGTAGGCGCTCGTTGCTGTATATACGCCGATCTGGAAAATGCTCTGCAGAACGCAGAACAAGGTCCTCGTTAGCGTCATTGCCAGTCCGCGTCCATCGTGCCCACAGAATACGAACCGATGAGGTGATTCTTATATATTGGTGGACTCAGGTAACGTCACACCTTGACTACCAGGTGGTGTCGCTAGAAGAGCCAGGTCCCGAGAAAATAATGTTGTCATCTGGTCAACAGGGTGATCCAGACGAAGTGTATAAACTCCGACGATATCGCTTCTATACCCGCACGGGTAGCCGCTCGTTGCTGTAGATGCGCCGATCTGGAAAATGCCCTGCAGAACGCAGAACAAGGTCCTCGTAGGCGTCATTGCCAGTCCGCGTCCATCGTGTCCGCAGAAGACGAACCGGTGAGGTGATTCTTTTATAGTGGTGTTCTTGGGTGACGTCACACCGCGACTACCAGGTGGTGTCGCTAGAAGAACCAGGTCGCCAGAAAATAACCACGCTGTCATCTGGTCAACTGTAATCCGGACGAAGTTGATAAACGCCGACGATATCGCTTCTATCCCAGCATGTGTAGGCGCTCGTTACTGCAGATGCGCCGATAAGGAAAATGCCCTGCAGAACGCAGAACAAAGTCCTCGTTAGCGTCATTGCCAGTCCGCGTCCATCGTGCCCACAGAATACGAACCTGTGACGTGCTTCTTGTATATTGGTGGTCTCAGGTGACGTCACACCGCGACTACCAGGTGCTGTCGCTAGAAGAGCCAGGTCCCTAGAATAGAACAATGCTGTCATCTGGTCAACAGTGTAAACCGGACGAAGTTGATAAACGACGACGATATCGCTTCTATCCCCGCACGTGTAGGCGCTCGTTGCTGCAGATGCGCCGATCAGGAAATTGCCCTGCAGAACGCAGAACAAGGTCCTCTTAAGCGTTATTGCCAGTCCGCGTCCATCGTGCCCACAGAATACGAACCGGTGAGGTGCTTCTTGTATATTGGTGGTCTCAGGTGACGTCACACCGCGACTACCAGGTGGTGTCGCTAGAAGTGCCAGGTCCCGAGAATATAACAATGCTGTCATCTGGTCAACAGTGTAATCCGGACGAAGTTGATAAACGCTGACGATATCGCTTCTATCCCAGCACGTGTAGGCGCTCGTTGCTGTAGATGCGCCGATCTGGAAAATGCACTGCATAACGCAGAACAAGGTCCTCGTTAGCGTCATTGCCAGTCCGCGTCCATCGTACCCACAGAATACGAACCGATGAGGTGCTTCTAATATATTGGTGGTCTCAGATGACGTCACACCGCGACTACCAGGTGGTGTCGCTAGAAGAGCCAGGTCCCGAGAATATAACAATGCTGTCATCTGGTCAACAGTGTAATCCGGACGAAGTTGCTAAACGCCGAAGATATCGCTTCTTTCCCCGCACGTGTAGGCGCTCGTTGCTGTAGATGCACCGATCAGGAAAATGCCCTGCAGAACGCAGAACAAGGTCCTCGTTAGCGTCATTGCCAGTCCGCGTCCATCGTGCCCACAGAATACGAACCGGTGACGTGCTTCTTGTATATTGGTGGTCTCAAGTGACGTCACACCTCGACTACAAGGTGGTGTCGCTAGAAGGGCCAGGTCCCAATAAAATAACAATGCTGTCATCTGGTCAACAGTGTAATCCGGACGAAGTTGATAAACGCTGACGATATCGCTTCTATCCCTGCACGTGTAGGCGCTCGTTGCTCTGAGATGCACCGATCATGAAAATGCCCTGCAGAACGCAGAACAATGTCCTCGTTAGCGTCATTGCCAGTCCGCGTCCATCGTGCCCACAGAATACGAACCGGTGACGTGCTTCTTGTATATTGGTGGTCGCAAGTGACGTCACACCGCGACTACCAGGTGGTGTCGCTAGAAGGGCCAGGTCCCAAAAAAATAACAATGCTGTCATCTGGTCAACAGTGTAATCCGGACGAAGTTGATAAACGCCGATGATATCGCTTCTATACCTGCACGTGTAGGCGCTCGTTGCTGGAGATGCGCCGATCAGGAAATTGCCCTGCAGAACGCAGAACAAGGTCCTCGTAGGCGTCATAGCCAGTCCGCGTCCATCGTGTCCGCAGAAGACGAACCGGTGAGGTGATTGTTTTATAGTGGTGTTCTTGGGTGACGTCACACCGCGACTACCAGGTGGTGTCGCTAGAAGAGCCAGGTCGCCAGAAAATGACCATGCTGTCATCTGGTCAACTTTAATCTGGACGAAGTTGATAAACGCCGACGATATCGCTTCTATCCAAGCATGTGTAGGCGCTCGTTGCTGTAGATGCGCCGATCTGGAAAATGCCCTGCAGAACGCAGAACAAGGTCCTCGTAGGCGTCATTGCCAGTCCGCGTCCATCGTGCCCACATAATACGAACCGGTGAGGTGCTTCTTTTATAGTGGTGTTCTTGGGTGACGTCACACCGCGACTACCAGGTGGTGTCGCTAGAAGAGCCAGGTCGCCAGAAAATAACCATGCTGTCATGTGGTCAACAGTGTAATCCGGACGAACTTGATAAAGCCGACGATATCGCTTCTATCCCCGCACGTGTAGGCGCTCGTTGCTGCAGATGCGCCGATCAGGAAATTGCCCTGCATAACGCAGAACAAGGTCCTCGTTAGCGTCATTGCCAGTCCGCGTCCATCGTACCCACAGAATACGAACCGATGAGGTGCTTCTTATATATTGGTGGTCTCAGGTGACGTCACACCGCGACTACCAGGTGGTTTCGCTAGAAGAGCGAGGTCCCGAGAAAATAACAATGTTGTCATCTGGTCAACAGCGTGATCCGGACGAAGTGTATAAACTCCGACGATATCGCTTCTATCCCCTCACGTGTAGCCGCTCGTTGCTGTAGATGCGCCGATCTGGAAAATGCCCTGCAGAACGCAGAACAAGGTCCTCGTAGGCGTCATTGCCAGTCCGTGTCCATCGTGTCCGCAGAAGACGAACCGGTGAGGTGATTATTTTATAGTGGTGTTCTTGGGTGACGTCACACCGCGACTACCATTTGGTGTCGCTAGAAGAGCCAGGTCGCCAGAAAATGACCACGCTGTCATCTGGTCAACTGTAATCCGGACGAAGTTGATAAACGCCGACGATATCGCTTCTATCCCCGCACGTGTACGCGCTCGTTGCTGTAGATGCGCCGATAAGGAAAATTCCCTTCAGAACGCAGAAAAAGTCCTCGTAAGTGTCATTGCCAGTCCGGGTCCATCGTGTTCACAGAAGACGAACCGGTCAAGGTGCTTCTTATATAGTGGTGTTCTTGGGTGACGTCACACCGAGACTAAAATGTGGTGTCGCTAGAAGAGCCAGGTCGCCCGAAAATAACCATGCTGTCATCTGATCAACAGTGTAATCCGGACGAAATTGATAACGCCGACGATATCGCTTCTATCCCCGAACGTGTAGGCGGTCGTTGCTGTAGATGCGCCGATCAGGAAAATGTCCTGCAGAACGCAGAACAAGGTCCTCGTAGGCGTCATTGCCAGTCCGCGTCCATCGTGTCCGCAGAAGACGAACCGGTGAGGTGATTGTTTTATAGTGGTGTCCTTGGGTGACGTTACACCGCGACTACCAGGTGGTGCCGCTAGAAGAGCCAGGTCGCCAGAAAATAACCATGCTGTCATCTGGTCAACTGTAATCCGGACGAAGTTGATAAACGCCGAAGATATCGCTTCTATCCCAGCATGTGTAGCGCTCGTTGCTGTAGATGCGCCGATCAGGAAAATGCCCTGCAGAACGCAGAACAAGGTCCTCGTTAGCGTCATTGCCAGTCCCCGGCCACGTGCCCACAGAATACGAACTGGTGAGGTGCTTGTTTTATAGTGGTGCTCTCAGGTGACGTCACACCGCGACTTCCAGGTATTGTCGCCAGAAGAGTCAGGTCGCCAGAAAATAACCATGCTGTCATCTGGTCAACAGTGTAATCCGGACGAAGTTAATAACGCCGACGATATCGCTTCTATCCCCGCACGTGTAGGCGCTCGTTGCCGTAGATGCGCCGATCACGAAATTACCCTGCAGAACGCAGAACAAGGTCCGCGTAGGCGTCATTGCCTGTCCGCGTCCATCGTGCCCACAGAATGCGAACCGATGAGGGGTTTGTTGTATATTGGTGGTCTCAGGTGATGTCATACCGCGACTACCAGGTCTTGTCGCTAGAAGAGCCAGGTCCCGAGAAAATAACAATGCTGTCATCTGGTCAACTGTAATCCGGATGAAGTTGATAAACGCCAACGATATCGCTTCTATCCCCGCACCTGTAGCCGCTCGTTGCTGTAGATGCGCAGATCTGGAAAATGCCCTGCAGAACGCAGAACAAGGTCCTCGTAGGCGTCATTGCCAGTACGCGTCCATCGTGCCCACATAATACGAACCGGTGAGTGCTTCCTTTATAGTGGTGTTCTTGGGTGACGTCACATCGCGACTACCAGGTGGTGTCGCTAGGATAGCCAGGTCGCCAGAAAATAACCATGCTGTCATGTGGTCAACAGTGTAATCCGGACGAAGTTGATAAAGCCGACGATATCGCTTCTATCCCCGCACGTGTAGGCGCTCGTTGCTGTAGATACGCCGATCTGGAAAATGCCCTTAAGAACGCAGAACAAGGTCCTCTTTAGCGTTATTGCCAGTCCGCGTCCATCGTGCCCACAGAATACGAACCGGTGAGGTGCTTTTTGTATATTGGTGGTCTCAGGTGACGTCACACCGCGACTACCAGGTGCTGTCGCTAGAAGAGCTAGGTCCCGAGAATAGAACAATGCTGTCATCTAGTCAACAGTGTAATCCGGACGAAGTTGATAAACGCCGACGATATCGCTTCTAACCCCGCACGTGTAGGCGCTCGTTGCTGCAGATGCGCCGATCAGGAAATTGCCCTGCATAACGCAGAACAAGGTCCTCGTTAGCGTCATTGCCAGTCCGCGTCCATCGTACCCACAGAATACCAAGGGTGTGACATTCCCGTAGAGCCAATGGGGACGATTTTGAAATGCGACGGTGGCGGTGCCTGGGAGTTGGCGGTAAAAACATAAATTGCTCAAAACTTTGCTCGCTATGCTTGCGCCGGTCGCTGTCGTCTGCTGCCACTGCGCTGCAGCGTTGCCCGCGGCGGCACTGGCGGCGCAGACGCGTTGTGTCATTGACTCCAGCCGCGTTTGCTGCCAGATACCAGGATCGCTGCAATCGTTCCGACCGTGGCGACACTTATGGCGCGGACGCGCAACTTGCAACATGCCACAGCACTGAGAATACGATCCGATGAGGTTCTTCTTATATAATGGTGGTCTCAGATGACGTCACACCGCGACTACCAAGTGGTGTCAATAGAAGAGCCAGGTCCCGAGAATATAACAATGCCCCCATCTGGTCCACAGTGTAATCCGGACGAAGTTGCTAAACGCCGACGATATCGCTTCTATCCCCGCACGTGTAGCCGCTCGTTGCTGTAGATGCGCCGATCTGGAAAATGCCCTGCAGAACGCAGAACAAGGTCCTCGTAGGCGTCATTGCCAGTCCGCGTCCATCGTGTCCACAGAACACGAACCGGTGAGGTGCTTCTTTTATAGTGGTGTTCTTAGGTGACGTCACACCACGACTACCAGGTGGTGTCGCTAGAAGAGCCAGGTCGCCAGAGAATAACCATGCTGTCATCTCGTCAACAGTGCAATCCGGACGAAGTTGATAACGCCGACGATATCGCTTCTATCCCCGCACGTGTAGGCGCTCGTTGCCGTAGATGCGCCGATCAGGAAAATGCCCTGCAGAACGCAGAACAAGGTCTTCGTAGGCGTCATCGCCAGTCCGTGCCCATCGTGTCCGCAGAATACGAACCGGTGAGGTGCTTTTTGTATATTGGTGGTCTCAGGTGACGTCACACCGCGACTACCAGGTGCTGTCGCTAGAAGAGCCAGGTCCCGAGAATAGAACAATGCTGTCATCTGGTCAACAGTGTAATCCGGACGAAGTTGATAAACGCCGACGATATCGCTTCTATCCCCGCACGTGTAGGCGCTCGTTGCTGCAGATGCGCCGATCAGGAAATTGCCCTGCATAACGCAGAACAAGGTCCTCGTTAGCGTCATTGCCAGTCCGCGTCCATCGTACCCACAGAATGCGAACCGGTGAGGTGCTTCTTGTATATTGGTGGTCTCCGATAACGTCACACCTCGACTATCAGGTGGTGTCGCTAGAAGAGCCAGGTCGCCAGAAAATAACCACGCTGTCATCTGGTCAACAGTGTAATCCGGAAGAAGTTGATAAACGCCGACGATATCGCTTCTATCCACGCACGTGTAGGCGCTCGTTGCTGTAGATGCACCGATCAGGAAAATGCCCTGCAGAACGAAAAAAAAAGGTCCTCGTAGGCGTCACTGCCAGTCCGCGTCCATCGTGTCCGCAGAAGACGAACCGGTGAGGTGATTGTTTTATAGTGGTGTTCTTGGGTGACGTCACACCGCGACTACCAGGTGGTGTCGCTAGAAGAGCCAGGTCGCCAGAAAATAACCATGCTGTCATGTGGTCAACAGTGTAATCCGGACGAAATTGATAAATGCCGACGATATCGCTTCTATCCCCGCACGTGTAGGCGGTCGTTGCTGTAGATGCGCCGATCAGGAAAATGCCCTGCAGAACGCAGAACAAGGTCTTCGTAGGCGTCATTGCCAGTCCGTGTCCATCGTGTCCGCAGAAGACGAACCGGTGAGGTGATTATTTTATAGTGGTGTTCTTGGGTGACGTCACACCGCGACTACCAGGTGGTGTCGCTAGAAGAGCCAGGTCGCCAGAAAATAACCATGCTGTCATCTGGACAACTGTAATCTGGACGAAGTTGTTAAACGCCGACAAAATCGCTTCTATCCCTGCATGTGTAGGCGCTCGTTGCTGTAGATGCGCCCATCAGGAAATTGCCCTGCAGAACGCATAACAAGGTCCTCGTTAGCGTCATTGCCAGTCCGCGTCCATCGTGCCCACAGAATACGAACCGGTGACGTGCTTCTTGTATATTGGTGGTCTCAAGTGACGTCACACCGCGACTACCAGGTGGTGTCGCTAGAAGAGCCAGGTCCCGAGAATATAACAATGCTGTCATCTGGTCAACAGTGTAATCCGGACGAAGTTGATAAACGCCGACGATATCGCTTCAATCTCAGCACGTGTAGGCGCTCGTTGCTGTAGATGCGCCGATCTGGAAAATGCACTGCATAACGCAGAACAAGGTCCTCGTTAGCGTCATTGCCAGTCCGCGTCCATCGTACCCACAGAATACGAACCGATGAGGTGCTTCTAATATATTGGTGGTCTCAGATGACGTCACACCGCGACTACCAGGTGGTGTCGCTAGAAGAGTGAGGTCCCGAGAAAATAACAATGTTGTCATCTGGTCAACAGTGTGATCCGGACGAAGTGTATAAACGCCGACGATATTGCTTCTATACCCAAACGTGTAGACGCTCGTTGCTGTAGATGCGTCGAACTGGAAAATGTCCTGCATAACGCAGAACAAGGTCCTCGTAGGCGTCATTGCCAGTCCGCGTCCATCGTGTCCGCAGAAGATGAACCGGTGAGGTCATTGTTTTATAGTGGTGTTCTTAGATGACGTCACACCGCGACTACCAGTTGGTGTCGCTAGAAAAGCCAGGTCGCCAGAAAATGACCATGCTGTCATCTGGTCAACTGTAATCCGGACGAAGTTGATAAACGCCGACGATATCGCTTCTATCCCCGCACGTGTACGCGCTCGTTGCTGTAGATGCGCCGATCAGGAAAATGCCCTTCCGAACGCAGAAAAATCCTCGTAAGTGTCATTGCCAGTCCGGGTCCATCGTGCCCACAGAATACGAACCGGTGAGGTGCTTGTTTTATAGTGGTGCTCTCAGGTGACGTCACACCGCGACTACCAGGTGGTGTCGCTAGAAGAGCCAGGTCCCGAGAATATAACAATGCTGTCATCTGGTCAACAGTGTAATCCGGACGAAGTTGCTAAACGCCGACGATATCGCTTCTTTCCCCGCACGTGTAGGCGCTCGTTGCTGTAGATGCGCTGATCTGGAAAATGTCCTGCAGAACGCAGAACAAGGTCCTCGTAGGCGTCATTGCCAGTCCGCGTCCATCGTGTCCGCAGAAGACGAACCGGTGAGGTGATTGTTTTATAGTGGTGTTCTTGGGTGACGTCACACCGCGACTACCAGGTGGTGCCGCTAGAAGAGCCAGGTCGCTAGAAAATAACCGTGCTGTCATCTGGTCAACTTTAATCCGGACGAAGTTGATAAACGCCGACGATATCGCTTCTATCCCCGCACGTGTAGGCGCTCGTTGCTGTAGATGCGCCGAGCAGGAAATTGCCCTGCAGAACGCAGAACAAGGTCCTCGTAGGCGTCATTGCCAGTCCGCGTTCATCGAGCCTACAGAATACGAACCGGTGAGGTGCTTCTTGTATATTGGTGGTCTCAGGTGACGTCACACCGCGACTACCAGGTGGTGTCGCTAGAAGAGCCAGGTCCCGAGAATATAACAATGCTGTCATCTGGTCAACAGTGTAATCCGGACGAAGTTGCTAAACGCCGACGATATTGCTTCTTTCCCCGCACGTGTAGGCGCTCGTTGCTGTATATGCGCTGATCTGGAAAATGTCCTGCAGAACGCAGAACAAGGTCCTCGTAGGCGTCATTGCCAGCCCACGTCCATCGTGTCCGCTGAAGACGAACCTGTGAGGTGATTGTTTTATAGTGGTGTTCTTGGGTGACGTCACACCGCGACTACCAGGCGGTGTCGCTTGAAGAGCCAGGTCGCCAGAAAATAACCATGCTGTCATCTGGTCAACAGTGTAATCCAAACGAAGTTGATAACGCCGACGATATCGCTTCTATCCCCGCACGTGTAGGCGGTCGTTGCTGTAGGTGCGCCGATCAGGAAAATGCCCTGCAGAACGCAGAACAAGGTCCTCGTAGGCGTCATTGCCAGTCCGCGTCCATCGTGTCCTCAGAAGACGAACCGGTGAGGAGATTGTTTTATAGTGGTGTTCTTGGGTGACGTCACACCGCGAACACCAGGAGGTGCCGCTAGAAGAGCCAGGTCGCCAGAAAATAACCATGCTGTCATCTGGTCAACTGTAATCCGGACGAAGTTGATAAACGCCGACGATATCGCTTCTATCCCCGCACGTGTAGGCGCTCGTTGCTGTAGATGCGCCGATCTGAAAAATGCCCTGCAGAACGCAGAACAAGGTCCTCGTCAGCGTCATTGCCAGTCCCCGTCCACGTGCCCACAGAATACGAACTGGTGAGGTG
The DNA here is from genome assembly GCF_052857255.1 of Amblyomma americanum. NCBI lineage: Eukaryota > Metazoa > Arthropoda > Arachnida > Ixodida > Ixodidae > Amblyomma > Amblyomma americanum. The sequence continues at coordinate 177,204,002 of NC_135502.1, read as the reverse complement.
CTTGTTTTATAGTGGTGCTCTCAGGTGACGTCACACCGCGACTTCCAGGTATTGTCGCCAGAAGAGTCAGGTTGCCAGAAAATAACCATGCTGTCATCTGGTCAACAGTGTAATCCGGACGAAGTTGATAAACGCCAACGATATCGCTTCTATCCCCGCACGTGTAGCCGCTCGTTGCCGTAGATGCGCCGATCTGGAAAGTGCCCTGCAGAACGCAGAACAAGGTCCTCGCAGGCGTCATTGCCAGTCTTCGTCCATCGTGCCCACATAATACGAACCGGTGAGGTGCTTCTTTTATAGTGGTGTTCTTGGGTGACGTCACATCGCGACTACCAGGTGGTGTGGCTAGAAGAGCCAGGTCGCCAGAAAATAACCATGCTGTCATGTGGTCAACAGTGTAATCCGGACGAAGTTGATAAAGCCGACGATATCGCTTCTATCCCCGCACGTGTAGGCGCTCGTTGCTGTAGATACACCGATCTGGAAAATGCCTCGAAGAACGCAGAACAAGGTCCTCTTTAGCGTTATTGCCAGTCCGCGTCCATCGTGCCCACAGAATACGAACCGGTGAGGTGCTTCTTGTATATTGGTGGTCTCAGGTGACGTCACACCGCGACTACCAGGTGGTGTCGCTAGAAGAGCCAGGTCCCGAGAATATAACAATGCTGTCATCTGGTCAACAGTGTAATCCGGACGAAGTTGATAAACGCCGACGATATCGCTTCAATCCCAGCACGTGTAGGCGCTCGTTGCTGTAGATGCGCCGATCTGGAAAATGCACTGCAAAACGCAGAACAAGGTCCTCGTTAGCGTCATTGCCAGTCCGCGTCCATCGTACCCACAGAATACGAACCGATGAGGTGCTTCTAATATATTGGTGGTCTCAGATGACGTCACACCGCGACTACCAGGTGGTGTCGCTAGAAGAGTGAGGTCCCGAGAAAATAACAATGTTGTCATCTGGTCAACAGTGTGATCCGGACGAAGTGTATAAACGCCGACGATATTGCTTCTATACCCAAACGTGTAGACGCTCGTTGCTGTAGATGCGTCGAACTGGAAAATGTCCTGCATAACGCAGAACAAGGTCCTCGTAGGCGTCATTGCCAGTCCGCGTCCATCGTGTCCGCAGAAGATGAACCGGTGAGGTCATTGTTTTATAGTGGTGTTCTTAGATGACGTCACACCGCGACTACCAGTTGGTGTCGCTAGAAAAGCCAGGTCGCCAGAAAATGACCATGCTGTCATCTGGTCAACTGTAATCCGGACGAAGTTGATAAACGCCGACGATATCGCTTCTATCCCCGCACGTGTACGCGCTCGTTGCTGTAGATGCGCCGATCAGGAAAATGCCCTTCCGAACGCAGAAAAATCCTCGTAAGTGTCATTGCCAGTCCGGGTCCATCGTGCCCACAGAATACGAACCGGTGAGGTGCTTGTTTTATAGTGGTGCTCTCAGGTGACGTCACACCGCGACTACCAGGTGGTGTCGCTAGAAGAGCCAGGTCCCGAGAATATAACAATGCTGTCATCTGGTCAACAGTGTAATCCGGACGAAGTTGCTAAACGCCGACGATATCGCTTCTTTCCCCGCACGTGTAGGCGCTCGTTGCTGTAGATGCGCTGATCTGGAAAATGTCCTGCAGAACGCAGAACAAGGTCCTCGTAGGCGTCATTGCCAGTCCGCGTCCATCGTGTCCGCAGAAGACGAACCGGTGAGGTGATTGTTTTATAGTGGTGTTCTTGGGTGACGTCACACCGCGACTACCAGGTGGTGCCGCTAGAAGAGCCAGGTCGCTAGAAAATAACCATGCTGTCATCTGGTCAACTTTAATCCGGACGAAGTTGATAAACGCCGACGATATCGCTTCTATCCCCGCACGTGTAGGCGCTCGTTGCTGTAGATGCGCCGAGCAGGAAATTGCCCTGCAGAACGCAGAACAAGGTCCTCGTAGGCGTCATTGCCAGTCCGCGTTCATCGAGCCTACAGAATACGAACCGGTGAGGTGCTTCTTGTATATTGGTGGTCTCAGGTGACGTCACACCGCGACTACCAGGTGGTGTCGCTAGAAGAGCCAGGTCCCGAGAATATAACAATGCTGTCATCTGGTCAACAGTGTAATCCGGACGAAGTTGCTAAACGCCGACGATATTGCTTCTTTCCCCGCACGTGTAGGCGCTCGTTGCTGTATATGCGCTGATCTGGAAAATGTCCTGCAAAACGCAGAACAAGGTCCTCGTAGGCGTCATTGCCAGCCCACGTCCATCGTGTCCGCTGAAGACGAACCTGTGAGGTGATTGTTTTATAGTGGTGTTCTTGGGTGACGTCACACCGCGACTACCAGGCGGTGTCGCTTGAAGAGCCAGGTCGCCAGAAAATAACCATGCTGTCATCTGGTCAACAGTGTAATCCAAACGAAGTTGATAACGCCGACGATATCGCTTCTATCCCCGCACGTGTAGGCGGTCGTTGCTGTAGGTGCGCCGATCAGGAAAATGCCCTGCAGAACGCAGAACAAGGTCCTCGTAGGCGTCATTGCCAGTCCGCGTCCATCGTGTCCTCAGAAGACGAACCGGTGAGGAGATTGTTTTATAGTGGTGTTCTTGGGTGACGTCACACCGCGAACACCAGGAGGTGCCGCTAGAAGAGCCAGGTCGCCAGAAAATAACCATGCTGTCATCTGGTCAACTGTAATCCGGACGAAGTTGATAAACGCCGACGATATCGCTTCTATCCCCGCACGTGTAGGCGCTCGTTGCTGTAGATGCGCCGATCTGAAAAATGCCCTGCAGAACGCTGAACAAGGTCCTCGTCAGCGTCATTGCCAGTCCCCGTCCACGTGCCCACAGAATACGAACTGGTGAGGTGCTTGTTTTATAGTGGTGCTCTCAGGTGACGTCACACCGCGACTTCCAGGTATTGTCGCCAGAAGAGTCAGGTTGCCAGAAAATAACCATGCTGTCATCTGGTCAACAGTGTAATCCGGACGAAGTTGATAAACGCCAACGATATCGCTTCTATCCCCGCACGTGTAGCCGCTCGTTGCTGTAGATGCGCCGATCTGGAAAGTGCCCTGCAGAACGCAGAACAAGGTCCTCGCAGGCGTCATTGCCAGTCTTCGTCCATCGTGCCCACATAATACGAACTGGTGAGGTGCTTCTTTTATAGTGGTGTTCTTGGGTGACGTCACATCGCGACTACCAGGTGGTGTGGCTAGAAGAGCCAGGTCGCCAGAAAATAACCATGCTGTCATGTGGTCAACAGTGTAATCCGGACGAAGTTGATAAAGCCGACGATATCGCTTCTATCCCCGCACGTGTAGGCGCTCGTTGCTGTAGATACACCGATCTGGAAAATGCCTCGAAGAACGCAGAACAAGGTCCTCTTTAGCGTTATTGCCAGTCCGCGTCCATCGTGCCCACAGAATACGAACCGGTGAGGTGCTTCTTGTATATTGGTGGTCTCAGGTGACGTCACACCGCGACTACCAGGTGGTGTCGCTAGAAGAGCCAGGTCCCGAGAATATAACAATGCTGTCATCTGGTCAACAGTGTAATCCGGACGAAGTTGATAAACGCCGACGATATCGCTTCAATCCCAGCACGTGTAGGCGCTCGTTGCTGTAGATGCGCCGATCTGGAAAATGCACTGCAAAACGCAGAACAAGGTCCTCGTTAGCGTCATTGCCAGTCCGCGTCCATCGTACCCACAGAATACGAACCGATGAGGTGCTTCTAATATATTGGTGGTCTCAGATGACGTCGCACCGCGACTACCAGGTGGTGTCGCTAGAAGAGTGAGGTCCCGAGAAAATAACAATGTTGTCATCTGGTCAACAGTGTGATCCGGACGAAGTGTATAATCGCCGACGATATTGCTTCTATACCCAAACGTGTAGACGCTCGTTGCTGTAGATGCGTCGAACTGGAAAATGTCCTGCATAACGCAGAACAAGGTCCTCGTAGGCGTCATTGCCAGTCCGCGTCCATCGTGTCCGCAGAAGATGAACCGGTGAGGTCATTGTTTTATAGTGGTGTTCTTAGATGACGTCACACCGCGACTACCAGTTGGTGTCGCTAGAAAAGCCAGGTCGCCAGAAAATGACCATGCTGTCATCTGGTCAACTGTAATCCGGACGAAGTTGATAAACGCCGACGATATCGCTTCTATCCCCGCACGTGTACGCGCTCGTTGCTGTAGATGCGCCGATCAGGAAAATGCCCTTCCGAACGCAGAAAAATCCTCGTAAGTGTCATTGCCAGTCCGGGTCCATCGTGCCCACAGAATACGAACCGGTGAGGTGCTTGTTTTATAGTGGTGCTCTCAGGTGACGTCACACCACGACTACCAGGTGGTGTCGCTAGAAGAGCCAGGTCCCGAGAATATAACAATGCTGTCATCTGGTCAACAGTGTAATCCGGACGAAGTTGCTAAACGCCGACGATATCGCTTCTTTCCCCGCACGTGTAGGCGCTCGTTGCTGTAGATGCGCTGATCTGGAAAATGTCCTGCAGAACGCAGAACAAGGTCCTCGTAGGCGTCATTGCCAGTCCGCGTCCATCGTGTCCGCAGAAGACGAACCGGTGAGGTGATTGTTTTATAGTGGTGTTCTTGGGTGACGTCACACCGCGACTACCAGGTGGTGCCGCTAGAAGAGCCAGGTCGCTAGAAAATAACCATGCTGTCATCTGGTCAACTTTAATCCGGACGAAGTTGATAAACGCCGACGATATCGCTTCTATCCCCGCACGTGTAGGCGCTCGTTGCTGTAGATGCGCCGAGCAGGAAATTGCCCTGCAGAACGCAGAACAAGGTCCTCGTAGGCGTCATTGCCAGTCCGCGTTCATCGAGCCTACAGAATACGAACCGGTGAGGTGCTTCTTGTATATTGGTGGTCTCATTTGACGTCACACCGCGACTACCAGGTGGTGTCGCTAGAAGAGCCAGGTCCCGAGAATATAACAATGCTGTCATCTGGTCAACAGTGTAATCCGGACGAAGTTGCTAAACGCCGACGATATTGCTTCTTTCCCCGCACGTGTAGGCGCTCGTTGCTGTATATGCGCTGATCTGGAAAATGTCCTGCAAAACGCAGAACAAGGTCCTCGTAGGCGTCATTGCCAGCCCACGTCCATCGTGTCCGCTGAAGACGAACCTGTGAGGTGATTGTTTTATAGTGGTGTTCTTGGGTGACGTCACACCGCGACTACCAGGCGGTGTCGCTTGAAGAGCCAGGTCGCCAGAAAATAACCATGCTGTCATCTGGTCAACAGTGTAATCCAAACGAAGTTGATAACGCCGACGATATCGCTTCTATCCCCGCACGTGTAGGCGGTCGTTGCTGTAGGTGCGCCGATCAGGAAAATGCCCTGCAGAACGCAGAACAAGGTCCTCGTAGGCGTCATTGCCAGTCCGCTTCCATCGTGTCCTCAGAAGACGATCCGGTGAGGAGATTGTTTTATAGTGGTGTTCTTGGGTGACGTCACACCGCGAACACCAGGAGGTGCCGCTAGAAGAGCCAGGTCGCCAGAAAATAACCATGCTGTCATCTGGTCAACTGTAATCCGGACGAAGTTGATAAACGCCGAGGATATCGCTTCTATCCCCGCACGTGTAGGCGCTCGTTGCTGTAGATGCGCCGATCTGAAAAATGCCCTGCAGAACGCAGAACAAGGTCCTTGTTAGCGTTATTGCCAGTCCGCGTCCATCGTGCCCACAGAATACGAACCGGTGAGGTGCTTCTTGTATATTGGTGGTCTCAGGTGACGTCATACCGCGACTACCGGGTTTTGTCGCTAGAAGAGCCAGGTCCCGAGAAAATAACAATGCTGTCATCTGGTCAACAGTGTAATCCGGACGAAGTTGATAAACGCCGACGATATCGCTTCTATCCCCGCACGTGTACGCGCTCGTTGCTGTAGATGCGCCGATCAGGAAAATGCCCTTCAGAACGCAGAAAAAGTCCTCGTAAGTGTCATTGCCAGTCCGGGTCCATCGTGTTCACAGAAGACGAACCGGTGAGGTAATTGTTTTATAGTGGTGTTCTTGGGTGACGTTACACCGCGACTACAAGGTGGTGCCGCTAGAAGAGCCAGGTCGCCAGAAAATAACCATGCTGTCATCTGGTCAACTGTAATCCGGACGAAATTGATAAACGCCGACGATATCGCTTCTATCCCAGCATGTGTAGGCGCTCGTTGCTGTAGATGCGCCGATCAGGATAATGCCCTGCAGAACGCAGAACAAGGTCCTCGTCAGCGTCATTGCCAGTCCCCGTCCACGTGCCCACAGAATACGAACTGGTGAGGTGCTTGTTTTATAGTGGTGCTCTCAGGTGACGTCACACCGCGACTTCCAGGTATTGTCGCCAGAAGAGTCAGGTTGCCAGAAAATAACCATGCTGTCATCTGGTCAACAGTGTAATCCGGACGAAGTTGATAAACGCCAACGATATCGCTTCTATCCCCGCACGTGTAGCCGCTCGTTGCTGTAGATGCGCCGATCTGGAAAGTGCCCTGCAGAACGCAGAACAAAGTCCTCGCAGGCGTCATTGCCAGTCTTCGTCCATCGTGCCCACATAATACGAACCGGTGAGGTGCTTCTTTTATAGTGGTGTTCTTGGGTGACGTCACATCGCGACTACCAGGTGGTGTGGCTAGAAGAGCCAGGTCGCCAGAAAATAACCATGCTGTCATGTGGTCAACAGTGTAATCCGGACGAAGTTGATAAAGCCGACGATATCGCTTCTATCCCCGCACGTGTAGGCGCTCGTTGCTGTAGATACACCGATCTGGAAAATGCCTCGAAGAACGCAGAACAAGGTCCTCTTTAGCGTTATTGCCAGTCCGCGTCCATCGTGCCCACAGAATACGAACCGGTGAGGTGCTTCTTGTATATTGGTGGTCTCAGGTGACGTCACACCGCGACTACCAGGTGCTGTCGCTAGAAGAGCCAGGTCCCGAGAATATAACAATGCTGTCATCTGGTCAACAGTGTAATCCGGACGAAGTTGATAAACGCCGACGATATCGCTTCTATCCCCGCACGTGTAGGCGCTCGTTGCTGCAGATGCGCCGATCAGGAAATTGCCCTGCATAACGCAGAACAAGGTCCTCGTTAGCGTCATTGCCAGTCCGCGTCCATCGTGTCCACAGAACAGGAACCGGTGAGGTGCTTCTTCTATAGTGGTGTTCTTAGGTGACGTCACACCACGACTACCAGGTGGTGTCGCTAGAAGAGCCAGGTCGCCAGAGAATGACCATGCTGTCATCTGGTAAACAGTGCAATCCGGACGTAGTTGATAACGCCGACGATATCGCTTCTATCCCCGCACGTGTAGGCGGTCGTTGCTGTAGATACGCCGATCAGGCAAATGCCCTGCAGAACGCAGAACAAGGTCCTCGTTAGCATCATTGCCAGTCCGCGTCCATCGTGCCCAGAGAATACGAACCGGTGAGGTGCTTCTTGTATATTGGTGGTCTCAGGTGACGTCACACCGCCACTACCAGGTGGTGTCGCTAGAAGAGCCAGGTCCCGAGAATATAACAATGCTATCATCTGGTCAACAGTGTAATCCGGACGAAGTTGATAAACACCGACGATATCGCTTCTATCCCCGCACGTGTAGGCGCTCGTTGCTGTAGATGCGCCGAACTGGAAAATGCCCTGCATAACGCAGAAAAAGTCCTCGTAAGTGTCATTGCCAGTCCGGGTCCATCGTGTTCACAGAAGACGAACCGGTGAGGTAATTGTTTTATAGTGGTGTTCTTGGGTGACGTTACACCGCGACTACAAGGTGGTGCCGCTAGAAGAGCCAGGTCGCCAGAAAATAACCATGCTGTCATCTGGTCAACTGTAATCCGGACGAAATTGATAAACGCCGACGATATCGCTTCTATCCCAGCATGTGTAGGCGCTCGTTGCTGTAGATGCACCGATCAGGATAATGCCCTGCAGAACGCAGAACAAGGTCCTCGTCAGCGTCATTGCCAGTCCCCGTCCACGTGCCCACAGAATACGAACTGGTGAGGTGCTTGTTTTATAGTGGTGCTCTCAGGTGACGTCACACCGCGACTTCCAGGTATTGTCGCCAGAAGAGTCAGGTTGCCAGAAAATAACCATGCTGTCATCTGGTCAACAGTGTAATCCGGACGAAGTTGATAAACGCCAACGATATCGCTTCTATCCCCGCACGTGTAGCCGCTCGTTGCTGTAGATGCGCCGATCTGGAAAGTGCCCTGCAGAACGCAGAACAAGGTCCTCGCAGGCGTCATTGCCAGTCTTCGTCCATCGTGCCCACATAATACGAACCGGTGAGGTGCTTCTTTTATAGTGGTGTTCTTGGGTGACGTCACATCGCGACTACCAGGTGGTGTGGCTAGAAGAGCCAGGTCGCCAGAAAATAACCATGCTGTCATGTGGTCAACAGTGTAATCCGGACGAAGTTGATAAAGCCGACGATATCGCTTCTATCCCCGCACGTGTAGGCGCTCGTTGCTGTAGATACACCGATCTGGAAAATGCCCTGAAGAACGCAGAACAAGGTCCTCTTTAGCGTTATTGCCAGTCCGCGTCCATCGTGCCCACAGAATACGAACCGGTGAGGTGCTTCTTGTATATTGGTGGTCTCAGGTGACGTCACACCGCGACTACCAGGTGCTGTCGCTAGAAGAGCCAGGTCCCGAGAATAGAACAATGCTGTCATCTGGTCAACAGTGTAATCCGGACGAAGTTGATAAACGCCGACGATATCGCTTCTATTCCCGCACGTGTAGGCGCTCGTTGCTGCAGATGCGCCGATCAGGAAATTGCCCTGCATAACGCAGAACAAGGTCCTCGTTAGCGTCATTGCCAGTCCGCGTCCATCGTGTCCACAGAACAGGAACCGGTGAGGTGCTTCTTTTATAGTGGTGTTCTTAGGTGACGTCACACCACGACTACCAGGAAGGTGTCGCTAGAAGAGCCAGGTCGCCAGAGAATAACCATGCTGTCATCTGGTAAACAGTGCAATCCGGACGTAGTTGATAACGCCGACGATATCGCTTCTATCCCACCACGTGTAGGCGGTCGTTGCTGTAGATACGCCGATCAGAAAAATGCCCTGCAGAACGCAGAACAAGGTCCTCGTTAGCATCATTGCCAGTCCGCGTCCATCGTGCCCAGAGAATACGAACCGGTGAGGTGCTTCTTGTATATTGGTGGTCTCAGGTGACGTCACACCGCCACTACCAGGTGGTGTCGCTAGAAGAGCCAGGTCCCGAGAATATAACAATGCTATCATCTGGTCAACAGTGTAATCCGGACGAAGTTGATAAACACCGACGATATCGCTTCTATCCCCGCACGTGTAGGCGCTCGTTGCTGTAGATGCGCCGATCTGGAAAATGCCCTGCATAACGCAGAACAAGGTCCTCGTTAGCGTCAATGCCAGTCCGCGTTCATCGTACCCACAGAATACGAACCGATGAGGTGCTTCTTATATATTGGTGGTCTCAGGTGACGTCACACCGCGACTACCAGGTGGTTTCGCTAGAAGAGCGAGGTCCCGAGAAAATAACAATGTTGTCATCTGGTCAACAGTGTGATCCGGACGAAGTGTATAAACTCCGACGATATCGCTTCTATCCCCTCACGTGTAGCCGCTCGTTGCTGTAGATGCGCCGATCTGGAAAATGCCCTGCAGAACGCAGAACAAAGTCCTCGTAGGCGTCATTGCCAGTCCGCGTCCATCGTGTCCGCAGAAGACGAACCGGTGAGGTGATTATTTTATAGTGGTGTTCTTGGGTGACGTCACACCGCGACTACCAGGTGGTGTCGCTAGAAGAGCCAGGTCGCCAGAAAATAACCATGCTGTCATCTGGTCAACTGTAATACGGACGAAGTTGATAAACGCCGACAAAATCGCTTCTATCCCCGCATGTGTAGGCGCTCGTTGCTGTAGATGCGCCCATCAGGAAAATGCCCTGCAGAACGCAGAACAAGGTCCTCGTAGGCGTCATTGCCAGTCCGCGTCCATCGTGTCCGCAGAAGACGAACCGGTGAGGTGATTATTTTATAGTGGTGTTCTTGGGTGACGTCACACCGCGACTACCAGGTGGTGTCGCTAGAAGAGCCAGGTCGCCAGAAAATAACCATGCTGTCATCTGGTCAACTGTAATACGGACGAAGTTGATAAACGCCGACAAAATCGCTTCTATCCCCGCATGTGTAGGCGCTCGTTGCTGTAGATGCGCCCATCAGGAAAATGCCCTGCAGAACGCATAACAAGATCCTCGTTAGCGTCATTGCCAGTCCGCGTCCATCGTGCCCACAGAATACGAACCGGTGACGTGCTTCTTGTATATTGGTGGTCTCAAGTGACGTCACACCGCGACTACCAGATGGTGTCGCTAGAAGGGCCAGGTCCCAAGAAAATAACAGTGCTTTCATCTGGTCAACAGTGGAATCCGGACGAAGTTGATAACGCCGACGATATCGCTTCTATCCCCGTACGTGTAGGCGCTCGTTGCCGTAGATGCGCCGATCACGAAATTGCCCTGCAGAACGCAGAACAAGGTCAGCGTAGGCGTCATTGCCTGTCCGCGTCCATCGTGCCCACAGAATACGAACCGATGAGGGGCTTCTTGTATATTGGTGGTCTCAGATGATGTCATACCGCGACTACCAGGTCTTGTCGCTAGAAGAGCCAGGTCCCGAGAAAATAACAATGCTGTCATCTGGTCAACTGTAATCCGGACGAAGTTGATAAAGCCGACGATATCGCTTCTATCCCCGCACGTGTAGCGCTCGTTGCTGTAGATACGCCGATCTGGAAAATGCCCTGAAGAACGCAGAACAAGGTCATCTTTAGCGTTATTGCCAGTCCGCGTCCATCGTGCGCACAGAATACGAACCGGTGAGGTGCTTCTTGTATATTGGTGATCTCAGGTGACGTCACACCGCGACTACCAGGTGCTGTCGCTAGAAGAGCCAGGTCCCGAGAATAGAACAATGCTGTCATCTGGTCAACAGTGTAATCCGGACGAAGTTGATAAACGCCGACGATATCGCTTCTATGCCCGCACGTGTAGACGCTCGTTCCTGTAGATGCGTCGAACGAGAAAATGTCCTGCAGAACGCAGAACAAGGTCCTCGTAGGCGTCATTGCCAGTCCGCGCCCATCGTGTCCGCAGAAGACGAACCGGTGAGGTGATTGTTTAATAGTGGTGTTCTTGGGTGACGTCACACCACGACTACCAGGTGGTGTCGCTTGAAGAGCCAGGTCGCCAGAGAATAGCCATGCTGTCATCTGGTAAACTGTGTAATCCGGACGAAGTTGATAACGCCGACGATATCGCTTCTATCCCCGCACGTGTAGGCGGTCGTTGCTGTAGATGCGCCGATCAGGAAAATGCCCTGCAGAACGCAGAACAAGGTCTTCGTAGGCGTCATTGCCAGGCCGCGTCCTTCGTGCCCAGAGAATACGAACCGGTGAGGTGCTTCTTGTATATTGGTGGTCTCAGGTGACGTCACACCGCGACTACCAGGTGGTGTCGCTAGAAAGCCAGGTCCCGAGAATATAACAATGCTATCATCTGGTCAACAGTGTAATCCGGACGAAGTTGATAAACGCCGACGATATCGCTTCTATCCCCGCACGTGTAGGCGCTCGTTGCTGTAGATGCGCCGATCTGGAAAATGCCCTGCATAACGCAGAACAAGGTCCTCGTTAGCGTCAATGCCAGTCCGCGTCCATCATACCCACAGAATACGAACCGATGAGGTGCTTCTTATATATTGGTGGTCTCAGGTGACGTCACACCGCGACTACCAGGTGGTTTCGCTAGAAGAGCGAGGTCCCGAGAAAATAACAATGTTGTTATCTGGTCAACAGTGTGATCCGGACGAAGTGTATAAACTCCACGATATCGCTTCTATCCCCGCACGTGTAGCCGCTCGTTGCTGTAGATGCGCCGATCTGGAAAATGCCCTGCAGAACGCAGAACAAGGTCCTCGTAGGCGTCATTGCCAGTCCGCTTCCATCGTGTCCGCAGAAGACGAACCGGTGAGGTGATTATTTTATAGTGGTGTTCCTGGGTGACGTCACACCGCGACTTCCAGGTATTGTCGCTAGAAGAGTCAGGTCGCCAGGAAATAACCATGCTGTCATCTGGTCAACAGTGTAATCCGGACGAAGTTGATAAACGCCAACGATATCGCTTCTATCCCCGCACGTGTAGCCACTCGTTGCTGTAGATGCGCCGATCTGGAAAATGCCCTGCAGAACGCAGAACAAGGTCCTCGTAGGCGTCATTGCCAGTCCGCGTCCATCGTGCCCACATAATACGAACCGGTGAGGTGTTTCTTTTATAGTGGTGTTCTTGGGTGACGTCACATCGCGACTACCAGGTGGTGTCGCAAGAAGAGCCAGGTCTCCAGAAAATAACCATGCTGTCATCTGGTCAACTGCAATCCGGGCGAAGTTGATAAACGCCGACTATATCGCTTCTATCCCTGCACGTGTAGGCGCTCGTTGCTGGAGTTGCGCCGATCAGGAAATTGCCCTGCAGAACGCAGAACAAGGTCCTCGTAGGCGTCATTGCCAGTCCGCGTCCATCGTGCCCACAGAATACGAACCGGTGAGGTGCTTTTTTTATAGTGGCGCTCTCAGGTGACGTCACACCGCGACTTCCAGGTATTGTCGCTAGAAGAGTCAGGTCGCCAGGAAATAACAATGCTGTCATCTGGTCAACAGTGTAATCCGGACGAAGTTGATAAACGCCAACGATATCGCTTCTATCCCCGCACGTGTAGCCACTCGTTGCTGTAGATGCGCCGATCTGAAAAATGCCCTGCAGAACGCAGAACAAGGTCTTCGTAGGCGTCATTGCCAGGCCGCGTCCTTCGTGCCCAGAGAATACGAACCGGTGAGGTGCTTCTTGTATATTGGTGGTCTCAGGTGACGTCACACCGCGACTACCAGGTGGTGTCGCTAGAAAGCCAGGTCCCGAGAATATAACAATGCTATCATCTGGTCAACAGTGTAATCCGGACGAAGTTGATAAACGCCGACGATATCGCTTCTATCCCCGCACGTGTAGGCGCTCGTTGCTGTAGATGCGCCGATCTGGAAAATGCCCTGCATAACGCAGAACAAGGTCCTCGTTAGCGTCAATGCCAGTCCGCGTCCATCATACCCACAGAATACGAACCGATGAGGTGCTTCTTATATATTGGTGGTCTCAGGTGACGTCACACCGCGACTACCAGGTGGTTTCGCTAGAAGAGCGAGGTCCCGAGAAAATAACAATGTTGTTATCTGGTCAACAGTGTGATCCGGACGAAGTGTATAAACTCCACGATATCGCTTCTATCCCCTCACGTTTAGCCGCTCGTTGCTGTAGATGCGCCGATCTGGAAAATGCCCTGCAGAACGCAGAACAAGGTCCTCGTAGGCGTCATTGCCAGTCCGCTTCCATCGTGTCCGCAGAAGACGAACCGGTGAGGTGATTATTTTATAGTGGTGTTCCTGGGTGACGTCACACCGCGACTTCCAGGTATTGTCGCTAGAAGAGTCAGGTCGCCAGGAAATAACCATGCTGTCATCTGGTCAACAGTGTAATCCGGACGAAGTTGATAAACGCCAACGATATCGCTTCTATCCCCGTACGTGTAGCCACTCGTTGCTGTAGATGCGCCGATCTGGAAAATGCCCTGCAGAACGCAGAACAAGGTCCTCGTAGGCGTCATTGCCAGTCCGCGTCCATCGTGCCCACATAATACGAACCGGTGAGGTGTTTCTTTTATAGTGGTGTTCTTGGGTGACGTCACATCGCGACTACCAGGTGGTGTCGCAAGAAGAGCCAGGTCTCCAGAAAATAACCATGCTGTCATCTGGTCAACTGCAATCCGGGCGAAGTTGATAAACGCCGACTATATCGCTTCTATCCCTGCACGTGTAGGCGCTCGTTGCTGGAGTTGCGCCGATCAGGAAATTGCCCTGCAGAACGCAGAACAAGGTCCTCGTAGGCGTCATTGCCAGTCCGCGTCCATCGTGCCCACAGAATACGAACCGGTGAGGTGCTTTTTTTATAGTGGCGCTCTCAGGTGACGTCACACCGCGACTTCCAGGTATTGTCGCTAGAAGAGTCAGGTCGCCAGGAAATAACAATGCTGTCATCTGGTCAACAGTGTAATCCGGACGAAGTTGATAAACGCCAACGATATCGCTTCTATCCCCGCACGTGTAGCCACTCGTTGCTGTAGATGCGCCGATCTGAAAAATGCCCTGCAGAACGCAGAACAAGGTCCTCGTAGGCGTCATTGCCAGTCCGCGTCCATCGTGCCCACATAATAGGAACCGGTGAGGTGCTTCTTTTATAGTGGTGTTCTTGGGTGTCGTCACATCGCGTCTACCAGGTGGTGTCGCAAGAAGAGCCAGGTCTCCAGAAAATAACCATGCTGTCATGTGGTCAACAGTGTAAGCCGGACGAAGTTGATAAACGCCGACGATATCGCTTCTATCCACGCACGTGTAGGCGCTCGTTGATGTAGATGCACCGATCAGGCAAATGCCCTGCAGAACGCAGAAAAAGGTCCTCGTAGGCGTCATTGCCAGTCCGCGTCCATCGTGTCCGCAGAAGGCGAACCGGTGAGGTGATTATTTTATAGTGGTGTTCTTGGGTGACGTCACACCACGACTACCAGGTGGTGTCGCTAGAAGAGCCAGGTCGCCAAAAAATAACCATGCTGTCATCTGGTCAACTGTAATCCGGACGAAGTTGATAAATGCCGACGATATCGCTTCTATCCCAGCATGTGTAGGCGCTCGTTGCTGTAGATGCGCCGATCAGGAAAATGCCCTGCAGAACGCAGAACAAGGTCCTCGTTAGCGTCATTGCCAGTCCGCGTCCATCGTGCCCACAGAATACGAACCGGTGACGTGCTTCTTGTATATTGGTGGTCTGAAGTGACGTCACACCGCGACTACCAGGTGGTGTCGCTAGAAGGGCCAGGTCCCAAGAAAATAACAATGCTGTCATCTGGTCAACAGTGTAATCCGGACGAAGTTGATAAACGCCGCCGATATCGCTTCTATCCCTGCACGCGTAGGCGCTCGTTGCTGTAGATGCGCCGATCTGGAAAATGCCCTGCATAACGCAGAACAAGGTCCTCGTTAGCGTCAGTGCCAGTCCGCGTCCATCGTACTCACAGAATACGAACCGATGAGGTGCTTCTTATATATTTGTGGTCTCAGATGACGTCACACCGCGACTACCAGGTGGTGTCGCTAGAAGAGCCAGGTCGCCAGAAAATAACAATGTTGTCATCTGGTCAACAGTGTGACCCGGACGAAGTGTATAAACTCCGACGATATCGGTTCTATCCCCGCACGTGTAGGCGCTCGTTGCTGTAGATGCGCCGATCAGGAAAATGCCCTGCATAACGCAGAACAAGGTCCTTGTTAGCGCTATTGCCAGTCCGCGTCCATCGTGCCCACAGAATACGAACCGGTGAGGTGCTTCTTATATATTGCTGGTCTCAGGTGACGTCACACCGTGACTACCAGGTAGTGTCGCTAGAAGAGCCCGGTCCCGAGAATATAACCATGCTGTCATCTTGTCTACTCTAATCCGGTCGATGTGGATAAATGCCGACGATATCGCTTCTATCGCAGCATGTGTACGCGCTCGTTGCTGTATATGCGCCGATCAGGAAAATGCCCTGCAGAACACAGAACAAGGTCCTCGTTAGCGTCATTGCCAGTCCGCGTCCATCGTGCCCACAGAATACGAACCGGTGACGTGCTTCTTGTATATTGGTGGTCTCAAGTGACGTCACACCGCGACTACCAGGTGGTGTCGCTAGAAGGGCCAGGTCCCAAGAAAATAACAATGCTTTCATCTGGTCAACAGTGTAATCCGGACGAAGTTGATAAACGCCGACTATATCGCTTCTATCCCTGCACGTGTAGGCGCTCGTTGCTGGAGATGCGTCGATCAGGAAATTGCCCTGCAGAACGCAGAACAAGGTCCTCGTAGGCGTCATTGCCAGTCCGCGTCCATCGTGCCCACAGAATACGAACCGGTGAGGTGCTTGTTTTATAGTGGTGCTCTCAGGTGACGTCACACCGCGCCTTCCAGGTATTGTCGCTAGAAGAGTCAGGTCGCCAGGAAATAACCATGCTGTCATCTGGTCAACAGTGTAATCCGGACGAAGTTGATAAACGCCGCCGATATCGCTTCTATCCCTGCACGTGTAGGCGCTCGTTGCTGTAGATGCGCCGACCTGGAAAATGCCCTGCAGAACGCAGAACAAGGTCCTCTTAAGCGTTATTGCCAGTCCGCGTCCATCGTGCCCACAGAATACGAACCGGTGAGGTGCTTCTTGTATATTGGTGGTCTCAGGTGACGTCACACCGCGACTACCAGGTGGTGTCGCTAGAAGAGCCAGGTCCCGAGAATATAACAATGCTGTCATCTGATCAACAGTGTAATCCGGACGAAGTTGATAAACGCCGACGATATCGCTTCAATCCCAGCACGTGTAGGCGCTCGTTGCTGTAGACGCGCCGATCTGGAAAATGCACTGCATAACGCAGAACAAGGTCCTCGTTAGCGTCATTGCCAGTCCGCGTCCATCGTACCCACAGAATACGAACCGATGAGGTGCTTCTAATATATTGGTGGTCTCAGATGACGTCACACCGCGACTACCAGGTGGTGTCGCTAGAAGAGCGAGGTCCCGAGAAAATAACAATGTTGTCATCTGGTCAACAGTGTGATCCGGACGAAGTGTATAAACGCCGACGATATTGCTTCTATACCCAAACGTGTAGACGCTCGTTGCTGTAGATGCGTCGAACTGGAAAATGTCCTGCATAACGCAGAACAAGGTCCTCGTAGGCGTCATTGCCAGTCCGCGTCCATCGTGTCCGCAGAAGATGAACCGGCGAGGTCATTGTTTTATAGTGGTGTTCTTAGATGACGTCACACCGCGACTACCAGTTGGTGTCGCTAGAAAAGCCAGGTCGCCAGAAAATGACCATGCTGTCATCTGGTCAACTGTAATCCGGACGAAGTTGATAAACGCCGACGATATCGCTTCTATCCCCGCACGTGTACGCGCTCGTTGCTGTAGATGCGCCGATCAGGAAAATGCCCTTCCGAACGCAGAAAAATCCTCGTAAGTGTCATTGCCAGTCCGGGTCCATCGTGCCCACAGAATACGAACCGGTGAGGTGCTTGTTTTATAGTGGTGCTCTCAGGTGACGTCACACCGCGACTACCAGGTGGTGTCGCTAGAAGAGCCAGGTCCCGAGAATATAACAATGCTGTCATCTGGTCAACAGTGTAATCCGGACGAAGTTGCTAAACGCCGACGATATCGCTTCTTTCCCCGCACGTGTAGGCGCTCGTTGCTGTAGATGCGCTGATCTGGAAAATGTCCTGCAGAACGCAGAACAAGGTCCTCGTAGGCGTCATTGCCAGTCCGCGTCCATCGTGTCCGCAGAAGACGAACCGGTGAGGTGATTGTTTTATAGTGGTGTTCTTGGGTGACGTCACACCGCGACTACCAGGTGGTGCCGCTAGAAGAGCCAGGTCGCTAGAAAATAACCATGCTGTCATCTGGTCAACTGTAATCCGGACGAAGTTGATAAACGCCGACGATATCGCTTCTATCCCCGCACGTGTAGGCGCTCGTGGCTGTAGATGCGCCGAGCAGGAAATTGCCCTGCAGAACGCAGAACAAGGTCCTCGTAGGCGTCATTGCCAGTCCGCGTTCATCGAGCCTACAGAATACGAACCGGTGAGGCGCTTCTTGTATATTGGTGGTCTCAGGTGACGTCACACCGCGACTACCAGGTGGTGTCGCTAGAAGAGCCAGGTCCCGAGAATATAACAATGCTGTCATCTGGTCAACAGTGTAATCCGGACGAAGTTGCTAAACGCCGACGATATTGCTTCTTTCCTCGCACGCGTAGGCGCTCGTTGCTGTATATGCGCTGATCTGGAAAATGTCCTGCAGAACGCAGAACAAGGTCCTCGTAGGCGTCATTGCCAGCCCACGTCCATCGTGTCCGCTGAAGACGAACCTGTGAGGTGATTGTTTTATAGTGGTGTTCTTGGGTGACGTCACACCGCGACTACCAGGCGGTGTCGCTTGAAGAGCCAGGTCGCCAGAAAATAACCATGCTGTCATCTGGTCAACAGTGTAATCCAAACGAAGTTGATAACGCCGACGATATCGCTTCTATCCCCGCACGTGTAGGCGGTCGTTGCTGTAGGTGCGCCGATCAGGAAAATGCCCTGCAGAACGCAGAACAAGGTCCTCGTAGGCGTCATTGCCAGTCCGCGTCCATCGTGTCCTCAGAAGACGAACCGGTGAGGAGATTGTTTTATAGTGGTGTTCTTGGGTGACGTCACACCGCGAATACCAGGAGGTGCCGCTAGAAGAGCCAGGTCGCCAGAAAATAACCATGCTGTCATCTGGTCAACTGTAATCCGGACGAAGTTGATAAACGCCGACGATATCGCTTCTATCCCCGCACGTGTAGGCGCTCGTTGCTGTAGATGCGCCGATCTGAAAAATGCCCTGCAGAACGCAGAACAAGGTCCTTGTTAGTGTCATTGCCAGTCCGGGTCCATCGTGTTCACAGAAGACGAACCGGTGAGGTAATTGTTTTATAGTGGTGTTCTTGGGTGACGTTACACCGCGACTACAAGGTGGTGCCGCTAGAAGAGCCAGGTCGCCAGAAAATAACCATGCTGTCATCTGGTCAACTGTAATCCGGACGAAATTGATAAACGCCGACGATATCGCTTCTATCCCAGCATGTGTAGGCGCTCGTTGCTGTAGATGCGCCGATCAGGATAATGCCCTGCAGAACGCAGAACAAGGTCCTCGTCAGCGTCATTGCCAGTCCCCGTCCACGTGCCCACAGAATACGAACTGGTGAGGTGCTTGTTTTATAGTGGTGCTCTCAGGTGACGTCACACCGCGACTTCCAGGTATTGTCGCCAGAAGAGTCAGGTTGCAAGAAAATAACCATGCTGTCATCTGGTCAACAGTGTAATCCGGACGAAGTTGATAAACGCCAACGATATCGCTTCTATCCCCGCACGTGTAGCCGCTCGTTGCTGTAGATGCGCCGATCTGGAAAGTGCCCTGCAGAACGCAGAACAAGGTCCTCGCAGGCGTCATTGCCAGTCTTCGTCCATCGTGCCCACATAATACGAACCGGTGAGGTGCTTCTTTTATAGTGGTGTTCTTGGGTGACGTCACATCGCGACTACCAGGTGGGGTGGCTAGAAGAGCCAGGTCGCCAGAAAATAACCATGCTGTCATGTGGTCAACAGTGTAATCCGGACGAAGTTGATAAAGCCGACGATATCGCTTCTATCCCCGCACGTGTAGGCGCTCGTTGCTGTAGATGCGCCGATCAGGAAAATGCCCTGCAGAACGCAGAACAAGGTCCTCGTTAGCGTCATTGCCAGTCCGCGTCCATCGTGCCCACAGAATACGAACCGGTGACGTGCTTCTTGTATATTGGTGGTCTGAAGTGACGTCACACCGCGACTACCAGGTGGTGTCGCTAGAAGGGCCAGGTCCCAAGAAAATAACAATGCTGTCATCTGGTCAACAGTGTAATCCGGACGAAGTTGATAAACGCCGCCGATATCGCTTCTATCCCTGCACGCGTAGGCGCTCGTTGCTGTATATGCGCCGATCAGGAAAATGCCCTGCATAAAGCAGAACAAGGTCCTCGTTAGCGTCAGTGCCAGTCCGCGTCCATCGTACTCACAGAATACGAACCGATGAGGTGCTTCTTATATATTTGTGGTCTCAGATGACGTCACACCGCGACTACCAGGTGGTGTCGCTAGAAGAGCCAGGTCGCCAGAAAATAACAATGTTGTCATCTGGTCAACAGTGTGACCCGGACGAAGTGTATAAACTCCGACGATATCGCTTCTATCCCCGCACGTGTAGGCGCTCGTTGCTGTAGATGCGCCGATCAGGAAAATGCCCTGCATAACGCAGAACAAGGTCCTTGTTAGCGCTATTGCCAGTCCGCGTCCATCGTGCCCACAGAATACGAACCGGTGAGGTGCTTCTTGTATATTGCTGGTCTCAGGTGACGTCACACCGTGACTACCAGGTAGTGTCGCTAGAAGAGCCCGGTCCCGAGAATATAACCATGCTGTCATCTGGTCTACTCTAATCCGGTCGATGTGGATAAATGCCGACGATATCGCTTCTATCGCAGCATGTGTACGCGCTCGTTGCTGTAGATGCGCCGATCAGGAAAATGCCCTGCAGAACACAGAACAAGGTCCTCGTTAGCGTCATTGCCAGTCCGCGTTCATCGTGCCCACAGAATACGAACCGGTGACGTGCTTCTTGTATATTGGTGGTCTCAAGTGACGTCACACCGCGACTACCAGGTGGTGTCGCTAGAAGGGCCAGGTCCCAAGAAAATAACAATGCTTTCATCTGGTCAACAGTGTAATCCGGACGAAGTTGATAAACGCCGACTATATCGCTTCTATCCCTGCACGTGTAGGCGCTCGTTGCTGGAGATGCGTCGATCAGGAAATTGCCCTGCAGAACGCAGAACAAGGTCCTCGTAGGCGTCATTGCCAGTCCGCGTCCATCGTGCCCACAAAATACGAACCGGTGAGGTGCTTGTTTTATAGTGGTGCTCTCAGGTGACGTCACACCGCGCCTTCCAGGTATTGTCGCTAGAAGAGTCAGGTCGCCAGGAAATAACCATGCTGTCATCAGGTCAACAGTGTAATCCGGACGAAGTTGATAAACGCCGCCGATATCGCTTCTATCCCTGCACGTGTAGGCGCTCGTTGCTGTAGATGCGCCGATCTGGAAAATGCCCTGCAGAACGCAGAACAAGGTCCTCTTAAGCGTTATTGCCAGTCCGCGTCCATCGTGCCCACAGAATACGAACCGGTGAGGTGCTTCTTGTATATTGGTGGTCTCAGGTGACGTCACACCGCGACTACCAGGTGGTGTCGCTAGAAGAGCCAGGTCCCGAGAATATAACAATGCTGTCATCTGGTCAACAGTGTAATCCGGACGAAGTTGATAAACGCCGACGATATCGCTTCAATCCCAGCACGTGTAGGCGCTCGTTGCTGTAGATGCGCCGATCTGGAAAATGCACTGCATAACGCAGAACAAGGTCCTCGTTAGCGTCATTTCCAGTCCGCGTCCATCGTACCCACAGAATACGAACCGATGAGGTGCTTCTAATATATTGGTGGTCTCAGATGACGTCACACCGCGACTACCAGGTGGTGTCGCTAGAAGAGCGAGGTCCCGAGAAAATAACAATGTTGTCATCTGGTCAACAGTGTGATCCGGACGAAGTGTATAAACGCCGACGATATTGCTTCTATACCCAAACGTGTAGACGCTCGTTGCTGTAGATGCGTCGAACTGGAAAATGTCCTGCATAACGCAGAACAAGGTCCTCGTAGGCGTCATTGCCAGTCCGCGTCCATCGTGTCCGCAGAAGATGAACCGGTGAGGTCATTGTTTTATAGTGGTGTTCTTAGATGACGTCACACCGCGACTACCAGTTGGTGTCGCTAGAAAAGCCAGGTCGCCAGAAAATGACCATGCTGTCATCTGGTGAACTGTAATCCGGACGAAGTTGATAAACGCCGACGATATCGCTTCTATCCCCGCACGTGTACGCGCTCGTTGCTGTAGATGCGCCGATCAGGAAAATGCCCTTCGGAACGCAGAAAAATCCTCGTAAGTGTCATTGCCAGTCCGGGTCCATCGTGCCCACAGAATACGAACCGGTGAGGTGCTTGTTTTATAGTGGTGCTCTCAGGTGACGTCACACCGCGACTACCAGGTGGTGTCGCTAGAAGAGCCAGGTCCCGAGAATATAACAATGCTGTCATCTGGTCAACAGTGTAATCCGGACGAAGTTGCTAAACGCCGACGATATCGCTTCTTTCCCCGCACGTGTAGGCGCTCGTTGCTGTAGATGCGCTGATCTGGAAAATGTCCTGCAGAACGCAGAACAAGGTCCTCGTAGGCGTCATTGCCAGTCCGCGTCCATCGTGTCCGCAGAAGACGAACCGGTGAGGTGATTGTTTTATAGTGGTGTTCTTGGGTGACGTCACACCGCGACTACCAGGTGGTGCCGCTAGAAGAGCCAGGTCGCTAGAAAATAACCATGCTGTCATCTGGTCAACTGTAATCCGGACGAAGTTGATAAACGCCGACGATATCGCTTCTATCCCCGCACGTGTAGGCGCTCGTTGCTGTAGATGCGCCGAGCAGGAAATTGCCCTGCAGAACGCAGAACAAGGTCCTCGTAGGCGTCATTGCCAGTCCGCGTTCATCGAGCCTACAGAATACGAACCGGTGAGGTGCTTCTTGTATATTGGTGGTCTCAGGTGACGTCACACCGCGACTACCAGGTGGTGTCGCTAGAAGAGCCAGGTCCCGAGAATATAACAATGCTGTCATCTGGTCAACAGTGTAATCCGGACGAAGTTGCTAAACGCCGACGATATTGCTTCTTTCCCCGCACGTGTAGGCGCTCGTTGCTGTATATGCGCTGATCTGGAAAATGTCCTGCAGAACGCAGAACAAGGTCCTCGTAGGCGTCATTGCCAGCCCACGTCCATCGTGTCCGCTGAAGACGAACCTGTGAGGTGATTGTTTTATAGTGGTGTTCTTGGGTGACGTCACACCGCGACTACCAGGCGGTGTCGCTTGAAGAGCCAGGTCACCAGAAAATAACCATGCTGTCATCTGGTCAACAGTGTAATCCAAACGAAGTTGATAACGCCGACGATATCGCTTCTATCCCCGCACGTGTAGGCGGTCATTGCTGTAGGTGCGCCGATCAGGAAAATGCCCTGCAGAACGCAGAACAAGGTCCTCGTAGGCGTCATTGCCAGTCCGCGTCCATCGTGTCCTCAGAAGACGAACCGGTGAGGAGATTGTTTTATAGTGGTGTTCTTGGGTGACGTCACACCGCGAATACCAGGAGGTGCCGCTAGAAGAGCCAGGTCGCCAGAAAATAACCATGCTGTCATCCGGTCAACAGTGTAATCCGGACGAATTTGATAAACGCCGACGATATCGCTTCTATCCCCGCACGTGTACGCGCTCGTTGCTGTAGATGCGCCGATCAGGAAAATGCCCTTCAGAACGCAGAAAAAGTCCTCGTAAGTGTCATTGCCAGTCCGGGTACATCGTGTTCACAGAAGACGAACCGGTGAGGTAATTGTTTTATAGTGGTGTTCTTGGGTGACGTTACACCGCGACTACAAGGTGGTGCCGCTAGAAGAGCCAGGTCGCCAGAAAATAACCATGCTGTCATCTGGTCAACTGTAATCCGGACGAAATTGATAAACGCCGACGATATCGCTTCTATCCCAGCATGTGTAGGCGCTCGTTGCTGTATATGCGCCGATCAGGATAATGCCCTGCAGAACGCAGAACAAGGTCCTCGTCAGCGTCATTGCCAGTCCCCGTCCACGTGCCCACAGAATACGAACTGGTGAGGTGCTTGTTTTATAGTGGTGCTCTCAGGTGACGTCACACCGCGACTTCCAGGTATTGTCGCCAGAAGAGTCAGGTTGCCAGAAAATAACCATGCAGTCATCTGGTCAACAGTGTAATCCGGACGAAGTTGATAAACGCCAACGATATCGCTTCTATCCCCGCACGTGTAGCCGCTCGTTGCTGTAGATGCGCCGATCTGGAAAGTGCCCTGCAGAACGCAGAACAAGGTCCTCGCAGGCGTCATTGCCAGTCTTCGTCCATCGTGCCCACATATTACGAACCGGTGAGGTGCTTCTTTTATAGTGGTGTTCTTGGGTGACGTCACATCGCGACTACCAGGTGGTGTGGCTAGAAGAGCCAGGTCGCCAGAAAATAACCATGCTGTCATGTGGTCAACAGTGTAATCCGGACGAAGTTGATAAAGCCGACGATATCGCTTCTATCCCCGCACGTGTAGGCGCTCGTTGCTGTAGATACACCGATCTGGAAAATGCCCTGAAGAACGCAGAACAAGGTCCTCTTTAGCGTTATTGCCAGTCCGCGTCCATCGTGCCCACAGAATACGAACCGGTGAGGTGCTTCTTGTATATTGGTGGTCTCAGGTGACGTCACACCGCGACTACCAGGTGCTGTCGCTAGAAGAGCCAGGTCCCGAGAATATAACAATGCTGTCATCTGGTCAACAGTGTAATCCGGACGAAGTTGATAAACGCCGACGATATCGCTTCTATCCCCGCACGTGTAGGCGCTCGTTGCTGCAGATGCGCCGATCAGGAAATTGCCCTGCATAACGCAGAACAAGGTCCTCGTTAGCGTCATTGCCAGTCCGCGTCCATCGTGTCCACAGAACAGGAACCGGTGAGGTGCTTCTTTTATAGTGGTGTTCTTAGGTGACGTCACACCACGACTACCAGGTGGTGTCGCTAGAAGAGCCAGGTCGCCAGAGAATAACCATGCTGTCATCTGGTAAACAGTGCAATCCGGACGTAGTTGATAACGCCGACGATATCGCTTCTATCCCCGCACGTGTAGGCGGTCGTTGCTGTAGATACGCCGATCAGGAAAATGCCCTGCAGAACGCAGAACAAGGTCCTCGTTAGCATCATTGCCAGTCCGCGTCCATCGTGCCCAGAGAATACGAACCGGTGAGGTGCTTCTTGTATATTGGTGGTCTCAGGTGACGTCACACCGCCACTACCAGGTGGTGTCGCTAGAAGAGCCAGGTCCCGAGAATATAACAATGCTATCATCTGGTCAACAGTGTAATCCGGACGAAGTTGATAAACACCGACGATATCGCTTCTATCCCCGCACGTGTAGGCGCTCGTTGCTGTAGATGCGCTGATCTGGAAAATGCCCTGCATAACGCAGAACAAGGTCCTCGTTAGCGTCAATGCCAGTCCGCGTTCATCGTACCCACAGAATACGAACCGATGAGGTGCTTCTTATATATTGGTGGTCTCAGGTGACGTCACACCGCGACTACCAGGTGGTTTCGCTAGAAGAGCGAGGTCCCGAGAAAATAACAATGTTATCATCTGGTCAACAGTGTGATCCGGACGAAGTGTATAAACTCCGACGATATCGCTTCTATCCCCTCACGTGTAGCCGCTCGTTGCTGTAGATGCGCCGATCTGGAAAATGCCCTGCAGAACGCAGAACAAGGTCCTCGTAGGCGTCATTGCCAGTCCGCGTCCATCGTGTCCGCAGAAGACGAACCGGTGAGGTGATTATTTTATAGTGGTGTTCTTGGGTGACGTCACACCGCGACTACCAGGTGGTGTCGCTAGAAGAGCCAGGTCGCCAGAAAATAACCATGCTGTCATCTGGTCAACTGTAATACGGACGAAGTTGATAAACGCCGACAAAATCGCTTCTATCCCCGCATGTGTAGGCGCTCGTTGCTGTAGATGCGCCCATCAGGAAAATGCCCTGCAGAACGCATAACAAGATCCTCGTTAGCGTCATTGCCAGTCCGCGTCCATCGTGCCCACAGAATACGAACCGGTGACGTGCTTCTTGTATATTGGTGGTCTCAAGTGACGTCACACCGCGACTACCAGATGGTGTCGCTAGAAGGGCCAGGTCCCAAGAAAATAACAATGCTGTCATCTGGTCAACAGTGTAATCCGGACGAAGTTGATAAACGCCGACGATATCGCTTCTATGCCCGCACGTGTAGGCGCTCGTTCCTGTAGATGCGTCGAACTAGAAAATGTCCTGCAGAACGCAGAACAAGGTCCTCGTAGGCGTCATTGCCAGTCCGCGCCCATCGTGTCCGCAGAAGACGAACCGGTGAGGTGATTGTTTAATAGTGGTGTTCTTGGGTGACGTCACACCACGACTACCAGGTGGTGTCGCTTGAAGAGCCAGGTCGCCAGAGAATAGCCATGCTGTCATCTGGTAAACTGTGTAATCCGGACGAAGTTGATAACGCCGACGATATCGCTTCTATCCCCGCACGTGTAGGCGGTCGTTGCTGTAGATGCGCCGATCAGGAAAATGCCCTGCAGAACGCAGAACAAGGTCTTCGTAGGCGTCATTGCCAGGCCGCGTCCTTCGTGCCCAGAGAATACGAACCGGTGAGGTGCTTCTTGTATATTGGTGGTCTCAGGTGACGTCACACCGCGACTACCAGGTGGTGTCGCTAGAAAGCCAGGTCCCGAGAATATAACAATGCTATCATCTGGTCAACAGTGTAATCCGGACGAAGTTGATAAACGCCGACGATATCGCTTCTATCCCCGCACGTGTAGGCGCTCGTTGCTGTAGATGCGCCGATCTGGAAAATGCCCTGCATAACGCAGAACAAGGTCCTCGTTAGCGTCAATGCCAGTCCGCGTCCATCGTACCCACAGAATACGAACCGATGAGGTGCTTCTTATATATTGGTGGTCTCAGGTGACGTCACACCGCGACTACCAGGTGGTTTCGCTAGAAGAGCGAGGTCCCGAGAAAATAACAATGTTGTTATCTGGTCAACAGTGTGATCCGGACGAAGTGTATAAACTCCACGATATCGCTTCCATCCCCTCACGTGTAGCCACTCGTTGCTGTAGATGCGCCGATCTGGAAAATGCCCTGCAGAACGCAGAACAAGGTCCTCGTAGGCGTCATTGCCAGTCCGCGTCCATCGTGCCCACATAATACGAACCGGTGAGGTGCTTCTTTTATAGTGGTGTTCTTGGGTGACGTCACATCGCGACTACCAGGTGGTGTCGCAAGAAGAGCCAGGTCTCCAGAAAATAACCATGCTGTCATCTGGTCAACTGCAATCCGGGCGAAGTTGATAAACGCCGACTATATCGCTTCTATCCCTGCACGTGTAGGCGCTCGTTGCTGGAGATGCGTCGATCAGGAAATTGCCCTGCAGAACGCAGAACAAGGTCCTCGTAGGCGTCATTGCCAGTCCGCGTCCATCGTGCCCACAGAATACGAACCGGTGAGGTGCTTGTTTTATAGTGGTGCTCTCAGGTGACGTCACACCGCGCCTTCCAGGTATTGTCGCTAGAAGAGTCAGGTCGCCAGAAAATAACCATGCTGTCATCAGGTCAACAGTGTAATCCGGACGAAGTTGATAAACGCCGCCGATATCGCTTCTATCCCTGCACGTGTAGGCGCTCGTTGCTGTAGATGCGCCGATCTGGAAAATGCCCTGCAGAACGCAGAACAAGGTCCTCTTAAGCGTTATTGCCAGTCCGCGTCCATCGTGCCCACAGAATACGAACCGGTGAGGTGCTTCTTGTATATTGGTGGTCTCAAGTGACGTCACACCGCGACTACCAGGTGGTGTCGCTAGAAGAGCCAGGTCCCGAGAATATAACAATGCTGTCATCTGGTCAACAGTGTAATCCGGACGAAGTTGATAAACGCCGACGATATCGCTTCAATCCCAGCACGTGTAGGCGCTCGTTGCTGTAGATGCGCCGATCTGGAAAATGCACTGCATAACGCAGAACAAGGTCCTCGTTAGCGTCATTGCCAGTCCGCGTCCATCGTACCCACAGAATACGAACCGATGAGGTGCTTCTAATATATTGGTGGTCTCAGATGACGTCACACCGCGACTACCAGGTGGTGTCGCTAGAAGAGCGAGGTCCCGAGAAAATAACAATGTTGTCATCTGGTCAACAGTGTGATCCGGACGAAGTGTAAAAACGCCGACGATATTGCTTCTATACCCAAACGTGTAGACGCTCGTTGCTGTAGATGCGTCGAACTGGAAAATGTCCTGCATAACGCAGAACAAGGTCCTCGTAGGCGTCATTGCCAGTCCGCGTCCATCGTGTCCGCAGAAGATGAACCGGTGAGGTCATTGTTTTATAGTGGTGTTCTTAGATGACGTCACACCGCGACTACCAGTTGGTGTCGCTAGAAAAGCCAGGTCGCCAGAAAATGACCATGCTGTCATCTGGTCAACTGTAATCCGGACGAAGTTGATAAACGCCGACGATATCGCTTCTATCCCCGCACGTGTACGCGCTCGTTCCTGTAGATGCGCCGATCAGGAAAATGCCCTTCGGAACGCAGAAAAATCCTCGTAAGTGTCATTGCCAGTCCGGGTCCATCGTGCCCACAGAATACGAACCGGTGAGGTGCTTGTTTTATAGTGGTGCTCTCAGGTGACGTCACACCGCGACTACCAGGTGGTGTCGCTAGAAGAGCCAGGTCCCGAGAATATAACAATGCTGTCATCTGGTCAACAGTGTAATCCGGACGAAGTTGCTAAACGCCGACGATATCGCTTCTTTCCCCGCACGTGTAGGCGCTCGTTGCTGTAGATGCGCTGATCTGGAAAATGTCCTGCAGAACGCAGAACAAGGTCCTCGTAGGCGTCATTGCCAGTCCGCGTCCATCGTGTCCGCAGAAGACGAACCGGTGAGGTGATTGTTTTATAGTGGTGTTCTTGGGTGACGTCACACCGCGACTACCAGGTGGTGCCGCTAGAAGAGCCAGGTCGCTAGAAAATAACCATGCTGTCATCTGGTCAGCTGTAATCCGGACGAAGTTGATAAACGCCGACGATATCGCTTCTATCCCCGCACGTGTAGGCGCTCGTTGCTGTAGACGCGCCGAGCAGGAAATTGCCCTGCAGAACGCAGAACAAGGTCCTCGTAGGCGTCATTGCCAGTCCGCGTTCATCGAGCCTACAGAATACGAACCGGTGAGGTGCTTCTTGTATATTGGTGGTCTCAGGTGACGTCACACCGCGACTACCAGGTGGTGTCGCTAGAAGAGCCAGGTCCCGAGAATATAACAATGCTGTCATCTGGTCAACAGTGTAATCCGGACGAAGTTGCTAAACGCCGACGATATTGCTTCTTTCCCCGCACGTGTAGGCGCTCGTTGCTGTATATGCGCTGATCTGGAAAATGTCCTGCAGAACGCAGAACAAGGTCCTCGTAGGCGTCATTGCCAGCCCACGTCCATCGTGTCCGCTGAAGACGAACCTGTGAGGTGATTGTTTTATAGTGGTGTTCTTGGGTGACGTCACACCGCGACTACCAGGCGGTGTCGCTTGAAGAGCCAGGTCGCCAGAAAATAACCATGCTGTCATCTGGTCAACAGTGTAATCCAAACGAAGTTGATAACGCCGACGATATCGCTTCTATCCCCGCACGTGTAGGCGGTCATTGCTGTAGGTGCGCCGATCAGGAAAATGCCCTGCAGAACGCAGAACAAGGTCCTCGTAGGCGTCATTGCCAGTCCGCGTCCATCGTGTCCTCAGAAGACGAACCGGTGAGGAGATTGTTTTATAGTGGTGTTCTTGGGTGACGTCACACCGCGAATACCAGGAGGTGCCGCTAGAAGAGCCAGGTCGCCAGAAAATAACCATGCTGTCATCCGGTCAACAGTGTAATCCGGACGAATTTGATAAACGCCGACGATATCGCTTCTATCCCCGCACGTGTACGCGCTCGTTGCTGTAGATGCGCCGATCAGGAAAATGCCCTTCAGAACGCAGAAAAAGTCCTCGTAAGTGTCATTGCCAGTCCGGGTCCATCGTGTTCACAGAAGACGAACCGGTGAGGTAATTGTTTTATAGTGGTGTTCTTGGGTGACGTTACACCGCGACTACAAGGTGGTGCCGCTAGAAGAGCCAGGTCGCCAGAAAATAACCATGCTGTCATCTGGTCAACTGTAATCCGGACGAAATTGATAAACGCCGACGATATCGCTTCTATCCCAGCATGTGTAGGCGCTCGTTGCTGTAGATGCGCCGATCAGGATAATGCCCTGCAGAACGCAGAACAAGGTCCTCGTCAGCGTCATTGCCAGTCCCCGTCCACGTGCCCACAGAATACG
Organism: Amblyomma americanum; assembly: GCF_052857255.1. Classification (NCBI taxonomy): domain Eukaryota; kingdom Metazoa; phylum Arthropoda; class Arachnida; order Ixodida; family Ixodidae; genus Amblyomma; species Amblyomma americanum. The sequence continues at coordinate 177,174,163 of NC_135502.1, read as the reverse complement.
AACTGGTGAGGTGCTTGTTTTATAGTGGTGCTCTCAGGTGACGTCACACCGCGACTTCCAGGTATTGTCGCCAGAAGAGTCAGGTTGCCAGAAAATAACCATGCTGTCATCTGGTCAACAGTGTAATCCGGACGAAGTTGATAAACGCCAACGATATCGCTTCTATCCCCGCACGTGTAGCCGCTCGTTGCTGTAGATGCGCCGATCTGGAAAGTGCCCTGCAGAACGCAGAACAAGGTCCTCGCAGGCGTCATTGCCAGTCTTCGTCCATCGTGCCCACATAATACGAACCGGTGAGGTGCTTCTTTTATAGTGGTGTTCTTGGGTGACGTCACATCGCGACTACCAGGTGGTGTGGCTAGAAGAGCCAGGTCGCCAGAAAATAACCATGCTGTCATGTGGTCAACAGTGTAATCCGGACGAAGTTGATAAAGCCGACGATATCGCTTCTATCCCCGCACGTGTAGGCGCTCGTTGCTGTAGATACACCGATCTGGAAAATGCCCTGAAGAAGGCAGAACAAGGTCCTCTTTAGCGTTATTGCCAGTCCGCGTCCATCGTGCCCACAGAATACGAACCGGTGAGGTGCTTCTTGTATATTGGTGGTCTCAGGTGACGTCGCACCGCGACTACCAGGTGCTGTCGCTAGAAGAGCCAGGTCCCGAGAATATAACAATGCTGTCATCTGGTCAACAGTGTAATCCGGACGAAGTTGATAAACGCCGACGATATCGCTTCTATCCCCGCACGTGTGGGCGCTCGTTGCTGCAGATGCGCCGATCAGGAAATTGCCCTGCATAACGCAGAACAAGGTCCTCGTTAGCGTCATTGCCAGTCCGCGTCCATCGTGTCCACAGAACAGGAACCGGTGAGGTGCTTCTTTTATAGTGGTGTTCTTAGGTGACGTCACACCACGACTACCAGGTGGTGTCGCTAGAAGAGCCAGGTCGCCAGAGAATAACTATGCTGTCATCTGGTAAACAGTGCAATCCGGACGTAGTTGATAACGCCGACGATATCGCTTCTATCCCCGCACGTGTAGGCGGTCGTTGCTGTAGATACGCCGATCAGGAAAATGCCCTGCAGAACGCAGAACAAGGTCCTCGTTAGCATCATTGCCAGTCCGCGTCCATCGTGCCCAGAGAATACGAACCGGTGAGGTGCTTCTTGTATATTGGTGGTCTCAGGTGACGTCACACCGCGACTACCAGGTGGTTTCGCTAGAAGAGCGAGGACCCGAGAAAATAACAATGTTGTCATCTGGTCAACAGTGTGATCCGGACGAAGTGTATAAACTCCGACGATATCGCTTCTATCCCCTCACGTGTAGCCGCTCGTTGCTGTAGATGCGCCGATCTGGAAAATGCCCTGCAGAACGCAGAACAAGGTCCTCGTAGGCGTCATTGCCAGTCCGCGTCCATCGTGTCCGCAGAAGACGAACCGGTGAGGTGATTATTTTATAGTGGTGTTCTTGGGTGACGTCACACCGCGACTACCAGGTGGTGTCGCTAGAAGAGCCAGGTCGCCAGAAAATAACCATGCTGTCATCTGGTCAACTGTAATACGGACGAAGTTGATAAACGTCGACAAAATCGCTTCTATCCCCGCATGTGTAGGCGCTCGTTGCTGTAGATGCGCCCATCAGGAAAATGCCCTGCAGAACGCATAACAAGATCCTCGTTAGCGTCATTGCCAGTCCGCGTCCATCGTGCCCACAGAATACGAACCGGTGACGTGCTTCTTGTATATTGGTGGTCTCAAGTGACGTCACACCGCGACTACCAGATGGTGTCGCTAGAAGGGCCAGGTCCCAAGAAAATAACAGTGCTTTCATCTGGTCAACAGTGGAATCCGGACGAAGTTGATTAACGCCGACTATATCGCTTCTATCCCTGCACGTGTAGGCGCTCGTTGCTGGAGATGCGCCGATCAGGAAATTGCCCTGCAGAACGCAGAACAAGGTCCTCGTAGGCGTCATTGCCAGTCCGCGTCCATCGTGCCCACAGAAGACGAACCGGTGAGGTGATTGTTTTATAGTGGTGTTCTTGGGTGACGTTACACCGCGACTACCAGGTGGTGCCGCTAGAAGAGCCAGGTCCCGAGAATAGAACAATGCTGTCATCTGGTCAACAGTGTAATCCGGACGAAGTTGATAAACGCCGACGATATCGCTTCTATGCCCGCACGTGTAGACGCTCGTTCCTGTAGATGCGTCGAACTAGAAAATGTCCTGCAGAACGCAGAACAAGGTCCTTGTAGGCGTCATTGCCAGTCCGCGCCCATCGTGTCCGCAGAAGACGAACCGGTGAGGTGATTGTTTAATAGTGGTGTTCTTGGGTGACGTCACACCACGACTACCAGGTGGTGTCGCTTGAAGAGCCAGGTCGCCAGAGAATAGCCATGCTGTCATCTGGTAAACTGTGTAATCCGGACGAAGTTGATAACGCCGACGATATCGCTTCTATCCCCGCACGTGTAGGCGGTCGTTGCTGTAGATGCGCCGATCAGGAAAATGCCCTGCAGAACGCAGAACAAGGTCTTCGTAGGCGTCATTGCCAGGCCGCGTCCTTCGTGCCCAGAGAATACGAACCGGTGAGGTGCTTCTTGTATATTGGTGGTCTCAGGTGACGTCACACCGCGACTACCAGGTGGTGTCGCTAGAAAGCCAGGTCCCGAGAATATAACAATGCTATCATCTGGTCAACAGTGTAATCCGGACGAAGTTGATAAACGCCGACGATATCGCTTCTATCCCCTCACGTGTAGCCACTCGTTGCTGTAGATGCGCCGATCTGGAAAATGCCCTGCAGAACGCAGAACAAGGTCCTTGTAGGCGTCATTGCCAGTCCGCGCCCATCGTGTCCGCAGAAGACGAACCGGTGAGGTGATTGTTTAATAGTGGTGTTCTTGGGTGACGTCACACCACGACTACCAGGTGGTGTCGCTTGAAGAGCCAGGTCGCCAGAGAATAACCATGCTGTCATCTGGTCAACTGCAATCCGGGCGAAGTTGATAAACGCCGACTATATCGCTTCTATCCCTGCACGTGTAGGCGCTCGTTGCTGGAGTTGCGCCGATCAGGAAATTGCCCTGCAGAACGCAGAACAAGGTCCTCGTAGGCGTCATTGCCAGTCCGCGTCCATCGTGCCCACAGAATACGAACCGGTGAGGTGCTTTTTTTATAGTGGTGCTCTCAGGTGACGTCACACCGCGACTTCCAGGTATTGTCGCTAGAAGAGTCAGGTCGCCAGGAAATAACCATGCTGTCATCTGGTCAACAGTGTAATCCGGACGAAGTTGATAAACGCCAACGATATCGCTTCTATCCCCGCACGTGTAGCCACTCGTTGCTGTAGATGCGCCGATCTGGAAAATGCCCTGCAGAACGCAGAACAAGGTCCTCGTAGGCGTCATTGCCAGTCCGCGTCCATCGTGCCCACATAATAGGAACCGGTGAGGTGCTTCTTTTATAGTGGTGTTCTTGGGTGTCGTCACATCGCGTCTACCAGGTGGTGTCGCAAGAAGAGCCAGGTCTCCAGAAAATAACCATGCTGTCATGTGGTCAACAGTGTAAGCCGGACGAAGTTGATAAACGCCGACGATATCGCTTCTATCCCCGCACGTGTACGCGCTCGTTGCTGTAGATGCGCCGATCAGGAAAATGCCCTTCGGAACGCAGAAAAATCCTCGTAAGTGTCATTGCCAGTCCGGGTCCATCGTGCCCACAGAATACGAACCGGTGAGGTGCTTGTTTTATAGTGGTGCTCTCAGGTGACGTCACACCGCGACTACCAGGTGGTGTCGCTAGAAGAGCCAGGTCCCGAGAATATAACAATGCTGTCATCTGGTCAACAGTGTAATCCGGACGAAGTTGCTAAACGCCGACGATATCGCTTCTTTCCCCGCACGTGTAGGCGCTCGTTGCTGTAGATGCGCTGATCTGGAAAATGTCCTGCAGAACGCAGAACAAGGTCCTCGTAGGCGTCATTGCCAGTCCGCGTCCATCGTGTCCGCAGAAGACGAACCGGTGAGGTGATTGTTTTATAGTGGTGTTCTTGGGTGACGTCACACCGCGACTACCAGGTGGTGCCGCTAGAAGAGCCAGGTCGCTAGAAAATAACCATGCTGTCATCTGGTCAGCTGTAATCCGGACGAAGTTGATAAACGCCGACGATATCGCTTCTATCCCCGCACGTGTAGGCGGTCATTGCTGTAGGTGCGCCGATCAGGAAAATGCCCTGCAGAACGCAGAACAAGGTCCTCGTAGGCGTCATTGCCAGTCCGCGTCCATCTTGTCCGCAGAAGACTAACCGGTGAGGTGAATCTTTTATAGTGGTGTTCTTGGGTGACGTCACACCGCGACTACCAGGTGGTGTCGCTAGAAGAACCAGGTCGCCAGAAAATAACCATGCAGTCATCTGGTCGACTGTAATCCGGACGAAGTTGATAAACGCCGACGATATCGCTTCTATCCCTGCACGCGAAGGCGCTCGTTGCTGTAGATGCGCCGATCTAGAAATTGCCCTGCATAACGCAGAACAAGGTCCTCGTTAGCGTCAGTGCCAGTCCGCGTCCATCGTACTCACAGAATACGAACCGATGAGGTGCTTCTTGTATATTGGTGGTCTCAGGTGACGTCACACCGCGACTACCAGGTGGTGTCGCTAGAAGAGCCAGGTCCCAAGAATATAACAATGCTGTCATCTGGTCAACAGTGTAATCCGGACGAAGTTGCTAAACGCCAAGGATATCGCTTCTTTCCCCGCACGTGTAGGCGCTCGTTGCTGTAGATGCGCTGATCTGGAAAATGTCCTGCAGAACGCAGATCAAGGTCCTCGTAGGCGTCATTGCCAGCCCACGTCCATCGTGTCCGCTGAAGACGAACTTGTGAGGTGATTGTTTTATAGTGGTGTTCTTGGGTGACGTCACACCGCGACTACTAGGTGGTGTCGCTAGAAGAGCCAGGTCGCCAGAAAATAACCATCCGTCATCTGGCCAACAGTGTAATCCGGAAGAAGTTGATAAACGCCGACGATATCGCTTCTACCCCAGCATGTGTAGGCTGCTGTAGATGCGCCGATCAGGAAAATTCCCTGCAGAACGCAGAACAAGGTCCTCGTTAGCGTCATTGCCAGTCCGTGTCCATCGTGCCCACAGAATACGAACCGGTGACATGCTTCTTGTATATTGGTGGTCTCATGTGACGTCACACCGCGACTAACAGGTGGTGTCGCTAGAAGGGCCAGGTCCCAAAAAATTAACAATGCCGTCATCTGGTCAACAGTGTAATCCGGACGAAGTTGATAAACGCCGACGATATCGCTTCTATCCCTGCACGAGTAGGCGCTCGTTGCAGGAGGTGCGCCGATCAGGAAATTGCCCTGCAGAACGCAGAACAAGGTCCTCGTAGGCGTCATTGCAAGTCCGCGTCCATCGTTCCCACAGAATACGATCCGGTTAGGTGCTTATTTTATAGTGGGGCTCTCAGGTGACATCACACCGCGACTTCCAGGTATTGTCGCTAGAAGAGTCAGGTCGCCAGAAAATAACCATGCTGTCATCTGGTCTACTCTAATCCGGTCGATGTGCATAAATGCCGACGATATCGCTTCTATCGCAGCATGTGTAGGCGCTCGTTGCTGTAGATGCGCCGATCAGGAAAATGCCCTGCAGAACACAGAACAAGGTCCTCGTTAGCGTCATTGCCAGTCCGCGTCCATCGTGCCCACAGAATACGAACCGGTGACGTGCTTCTTGTATATTGGTGGTCTCAAGTGACGTCACACCGCGACTACCAGGTGGTGTCGCTAGAAGGGCCAGGTCCCAAGAAAATAACAATGCTGTCATCTGGTCAACAGTGTAATCCGGACGAAGTTGATAAGCGCCGATGATATCGCTTCTATCCCCGCACGGGTAGCCGCTCGTTGCTGTAGATGCGCCGATCTGGAAAATGCCCTGCAGAACGCAGAACAAGGTCCTCGTAGGCGTCATTGCCAGTCCGCGTCCATCGTGTCCGCAGAAGACTAACCGGTGAGGTGAATCTTTTATAGTGGTGTTCTTGGGTGACGTCACACCGCGACTACCAGGTGGTGTCGCTAGAAGAACCAGGTCGCCAGAAAATAACCATGCAGTCATCTGGTCGACTGTAATCCGGACGAAGTTGATAAACGCAGACGATATCGCTTCTATCCCTGCACGCGTAGGCGCTCGTTGCTGTAGATGCGCCGATCTGGAAATTGCCCTGCATAACGCAGAACAAGGTCCTCGTTAGCGTCAGTGCCAGTCCGCGTCCATCGTACTCACAGAATACGAACCGATGAGGTGCTTCTTATATATTGGTGGTCTCAGATGACGTCACACCGCGACTACCAGGTGGTGTCGCTAGAAGAGCCAGGTCGCCAGAAAATAACAATGTTGTCATCTGGTCAACAGTGTGACCCGGACGAAGTGTATAAACTCCGACGATATCGCTTCTATCCCCGCACGTGTAGGCGCTCGTTGCTGTAGATGCGCCGATCAAGAAAATGCCCTGCATAACGCAGAACAAGGTCCTTGTTCGCGCTATTGCCAGTCCGCGTCCATCGTGCCCACAGAATACGAACCGGTGAGGTGCTTCTTGTATATTGCTGGTCTCAGGTGACGTCACACCGTGACTACCAGGTAGTGTCGCTAGAAGAGCCCGGTCCCGAGAATATAACAATGCTGTCATCTGGTCAACAGTGTAATCCGGACGAAGTTGATAAACGCCGACGATATCGCTTCTATCCCCGCACGTGTAGGCGGTCGTTGCTGTAGATGCGCCGATCAGGAAAATGCCCTGCAGAACGCAGAACAAGGTCCTCGTAGGCGTCATTGCCAGTCCGCGTCCATCGTGTCCGCAGAAGACGAACCGGTGAGGTGATTGTTTTTTAGTGGTGTTCTTGGGTGACGTCACACCGCGACTACCAGGTGGTGCCGCTAGAAGAACCAGGTCGCCAGAAAATAACCATGCTGTCATCTGGTCAACTGTAATCCAGACGAAGTTGATAAACGCCGACGATATCGCTTCTATCCCCGCACGTGTAGGCGCTCGTTGCTGTAGATGCGCCGAGCAGGAAATTGCCCTGCAGAACGCAGAACAAGGTCTTCGTAGGCGTCATTGCCAGTCCGCGTCCATCGTGCCTACAGAATACGAACCGGTGAGGTGCTTCTTGTATATTGGTGGTCTCAGGTGACGTCACACCGCGACTACCAGGTGGTGTCGCTAGAAAAGCCAGGTCCCAAGAATATAACAATGCTGTCATCTGGTCAACAGTGTAATCCGGACGAAGTTGCTAAACGCCGAGGATATCGCTTCTTTCCCCGCACGTGTAGGCGCTCGTTGCTGTAGATGCGCTGATCTGGAAAATGTCCTGCAGAACGCAGATCAAGGTCCTCGTAGGCGTCATTGCCAGCCCACGTCCATCGTGTCCGCAGAAGACGAACCTGTGAGGTGATTGTTTTATAGTGGTGTTCTTGGGTGACGTCACACCGCGACTACTAGGTGGTGTCGCTAGAAGAGCCAGGTCGCCAGAAAATAACCATCCGTCATCTGGCCAACAGTGTAATCCGGAAGAAGTTGATAAACGCCGACGATATCGCTTCTATCCCAGCATGTGTAGGCTGCTGTAGATGCGCCGATCAGGAAAATTCCCTGCAGAACGCAGAACAAGGTCCTCGTTAGCGTCATTGCCAGTCCGTGTCCATCGTGCCCACAGAATACGAACCGGTGACATGCTTCTTGTATATTGGTGGTCTCAAGTGACGTCACACCGCGACTACCAGGTGGTGTCGCTAGAAGGGCCAGGTCCCAAAAAATTAACAATGCTGTCATCTGGTGAACAGTGTAATCCAGACGAAGTTGATAAACGCCGACGATATCGCTTCTATCCCTGCACGTGTAGGCGCTCGTTGCAGGAGGTGCGCCGATCAGGAAATTGCCCTGCAGAACGCAGAACAAGGTCCTCGTAGGCGTCATTGCCAGTCCGCGTCCATCGTGCCCACAGAATACGAACCGGTTAGGTGCTTGTTTTATAGTGGGGCTCTCAGGTGACATCACACCGCGACTTCCAGGTATTGTCGCTAGAAGAGTCAGGTCGCCAGAAAATAACCGTGCTGTCATCTGGTCAACAGTGTAATCCGGACAAAGTTGATAAACGCCAACGATATCGCTTCTATCCCCGCACGTGTAGACGCTTGTTGCTGTAGATGCGCCGATCTGGAAAATGCCCTGCAGAACGCAGAACAAGGTCCTCGTAGGCGTCATTGCCAGTCCGCGTCCATCGTGTCCGCAGAAGACGAACCGGTGAGGTGATTGTTGTATAGTGGTGTTCTTGGATGACGTCACACCACGACTACCAGGTGGTGTCGCCAGAAGAGCCAGGTCCCCAAAAAATAACCATGCTGTCATCTGGTCTACTGTAATCCGGACGAAGTTGATAAACGCCGACGATATCGCTTCTATCCCCGCACGTGTAGACGCTCGTTGCTGTAGATGCGCCGATCTGGAAAATGCCCTGCAGAACGCAGAACAAGGTCCTCGTAGGCATCATTGCCAGTCCGCGTCCATCGTGTCCGCTGAAGACGAACCGGTGAGGTGATTGTTTTATAGTGGTGTTCTTGGGTGACGTCACACCACGACTACCAGGTGGGGTCGACAGAAGAGCCAGGTCCCCAAAAAATAACCATGCTGTCATCTGGTCAACAGTGTAATCCGGACGAAGTTGATAAACGCCGACGATATCTTTCTATCCCCGCACGTGTAGGCGCTCATTGCTGTAGATACGCCTATCAGGAAAATGCCCTGAAGAACGCAGAACAAGGTCCTCTTTAGCGTTATTTCCAGTCCGCATCCATCGTGCCCACAGAATACGAACCGGTGAGGTGCTTCTTCTATATTGGTGGTCTCAGGTGACGTCACACCGCGACTACCAGGTAGTGTCGCTAGAAGAGCCAGGTCCCGAGAATATAACAATGCTGTCATCTGGTCAACAGTGTAATCCGGACGAAGTTGATAAACGCCGACGATATCGCTTCTATCCCAGCACGTGTAGGCGCTCGTTGCTGTAGATGCGCCGATCTGGAAAATGCCCTGCATAACGCAGAACAAGGTCCTCGTTAGCGTCATTGCCAGTCCGCGTCCATCGTACCCACAGAATACGAACCGATGAGGTGCTTCTAATATATTGGTGGTCTCAGATGACGTCACACCGCGACTACCAGGTGGTGTCGCTAGAAGAGCGTGGTCCCGAGAAAATAACAATGTTGTCATCTGGTCAACAGTGTAACCCGGACGAAGTGTATAAACTCCGACGATATCGCTTCTATCCCCGCACGTGTAGGCGCTCGTTGCTGTAGATGCGCCGATCAGGAAAATGCCCTGCATAACGCAGAACAAGGTCCTTGTTAGCGCTATTGCCAGTCCGCGTCCATCGTGCCCACAGAATACGAACCGGTGAGGTGCTTCTTGTATATTGGTGGTCTCAGGTGACGTCACACCGTGACTACCAGGTGGTGTCGCTAGAAGAGCGAGGTCCCGAGAAAATAACAATGTTGTCATCTGGTCAACAGTGTAACCCGGACGAAGTGTATAAACTCCGACGATATCGCTTCTATCCCCGCACGTGTAGGCGCTCGTTGCTGTAGATGCGCCGATCAGGAAAATGCCCTGCATAACGCAGAACAAGGTCCTTGTTAGCGCTATTGCCAGTCCGCGTCCATCGTGCCCACAGAATACGAACCGGTGAGGTGCTTCTTGTATATTGGTGGTCTCAGGTGACGTCACACCGTGACTACCAGGTAGTGTCGCTAGAAGAGCCCGGTCCCGAGAATATAACAATGCTGTCATCTGGTCAACAGTGTAATCCGGACGAAGTTGATAAACGCCGACGGTATCGCTTCTATCCCCGCACGTGTAGGCGGTCGTTGCTGTAGATGCGCCGATCAGGAAAATGCCCTGCAGAACGCAGAACAAGGTCCTCGTAGGCGTCATTGCCAGTCCGCGTCCATCGTGTCCGCAGAAGACGAACCGATGAGGTGATTGTTTTATAGTGGTGTTCTTGGTTGACGTCACACCGCGACTACCAGGTGGTGCCGCTAGAAGAACCAGGTCGCCAGAAAATAACCATGCTGTCATCTGGTCAACTGTAATCCGGACGAAGTTGATAAACGCCGACGATATCGCTTCTATCCCCGCACGTGTACGCGCTCGTTACTGTAGATGCGCCGAGCAGGAAATTGCCCTGCAGAACGCAGAACAAGGTCCTCGTAGGCGTCATTGCCAGTCCGCGTCCATCGTGCCTACAGAATACGAACCGGTGAGGTGCTTCTTGTATATTGGTGGTCTCAGGTGACGTCACACCGCGACTACCAGGAGGTGTCGCTAGAAGAGCCAGGTCCCAAGAATATAACAATGCTGTCATCTGGTCAACAGTGTAATCCGGACGAAGTTGCTAAACGCCGACGATATCGCTTCTTTCCCCGCACGTGTAGGCGCTCGTTGCTGTAGATGCGGTGATCTGGAAAATGTCCTGCAGAACGCAGATCAAGGTCCTCGTAGGCGTCATTGCCAGCCCACGTCCATCGTGTCCGCTGAAGACGAACCTGTGAGGTGATTGTTTTATAGTGGTGTTCATGGGTGACGTCACACCGCGACTACTAGGTGGTGTCGCTAGAAGAGCCAGGTCGCCAGAAAATAACCATCCGTCATCTGGCCAACAGTGTAATCCGGAAGAAGTTGATAAACGCCGACGATATCGCTTCTATCCCAGCATGCGTAGGCTGCTGTAGATGCGCCGATCAGGAAAATTCCCTGCAGAACGCAGAACAAGGTCCTCGTTAGCGTCATTGCCAGTCCGTGTCCATCGTGCCCACAGAATACGAACCGGTGACATGCTTCTTGTATATTGGTGGTCTCAAATGACGTCACACCGCGACTACCAGGTGGTGTCGCTAGAAGGGCCAGGTCCCAAAAAATTAACAATGCTGTCATCTGGTCAACAGTGTAATCCGGACGAAGTTGATAAACGCCGACGATATCGCTTCTATCCCTGCACGTGTAGGCGCTCGTTGCAGGAGGTGCGCCGATAAGGAAATTGCCCTGCAGAACGCAGAACAAGGTCCTCGTAGGCGTCATTGCCAGTCCGCGTCCATCGTGCCCACAGAATACGAACCGGTTAGGTGCTTGTTTTATAGTGGGGCTCTCAGGTGACATCACACCGCGACTTCCAGGTATTGTCGCTAGAAGAGTCAGGTCGCCAGAAAATAACCGTGCTGTCATCTGGTCAACAGTGTAATCCGGACAAAGTTGATAAACGCCAACGATATCGCTTCTATCCCCGCACGTGTAGACGCTCGTTGCTGTAGATGCGCCGATCTGGAAAATGCCCTGCAGAACGCAGAACAAGGTCCTCGTAGGCGTCATTGCCAGTCCGCGTCCATCGTGTCCGCAGAAGACGAACCGGTGAGGTGATTGTTTTATAGTGGTGTTCTTGGGTGACGTCACACCACGACTACCAGGTGGTGTCGCCAGAAGAGCCAGGTCCCCAAAAAATAACCATGCTGTCATCTGGTCTACTGTAATCCGGTCGAAGTTGATAAATGCCGACGATATCGCTTCTATCGCAGCATGTGTAGGCGCTCGTTGCTGTAGATGCGGCGATCAGGAAAATGCCCTGCAGAACACAGAACAAGGTCCTCGTTAGCGTCATTGCCAGTCCGCGTCCATCGTGCCCACAGAATACGAACCGGTGACGTGCTTCTTGTATATTGGTGGTCTCAAGTGACGTCACACCGCGACTACCAGGTGGTGTCCCTAGAAGGGCCAGGTCCCTAGAAAATAACAATGCTGTCATCTGGTCAACAGTGTAATCCGGACGAAGTTGATAAGCGCCGACGATATCGCTTCTATCCTCGTACGTGTAGGCGCTCGTTGCTGTAGATGCGCCGATCAGGAAATTGCCCTGCAGAACGCAGAACAAAGTCGTCGTAGGCGTCATTGCCAGTCCGCGTCCATCGTTTACACAGAATACGAACCGGTGAGGTGCTTGTTTTATAGTGGTGCTCTCAGGTGACGTCACACCGCGACTTCCAGGGATTGTCGCTAGAAGCGTCAGGTCACCAGAAAATAACCACGCTGTCATCTGGTCAACAGTGTAATCCGGACGAAGTTGATAAACGCCAACGATATCGCTTCTACCCCCGCACGTGTAGGCGCTCGTTGCTGAAGATGCGCCGATCTGGAAAATGCCCTGCAGAACGCAGAACAAGGTCCTCGTAGGCGTCATTGCCAGTCCGCGTCCATCGTGCCCACATATTACGAACCGGTGAGGTGCTTCTTTTATAGTGGTGTTCTTGGGTGACGTCACATCGCGAATACCAGGTGGTGTCGCTAGAAGAGCCAGGTCGCCAGAAAATAACCATGCTGTCATGTGGTCAACAGTGTAATCCGGACGAAGTTGATAAACGCCGACGATATCTTTCTATCCCCGCACGTGTAGGCGCTCATTGCTGTAGATACGCCGATCAGGAAAATGCCCTGAAGAACGCAGAACAAGGTCCTCTTTAGCGTTATTGCCAGTCCGCATCCATCGTGCCACAGGATACGAACCGGTGAGGTGCTTCTTCTATATTGTGGTCTCAGGTGACGTCACACCGCGACTACCAGGTAGTGTTGCTAGAAGAGCCAGGTCCCGAGAATATAACAATGCTGTCATCTGGTCAACAGTGTAATCCGGACGAAGTTGATAAACGCCGACGATATCGCTTCTATCCCAGCACGTGTAGGCGCTCGTTGCTGTAGATGCGCCGATCTGGAAAATGCCCTGCATAACGCAGAACAAGGTCCTCGTTAGCGTCATTGCCAGTCCGCTTCCATCGTACCCACAGAATACGAACCGATGAGGTGCTTTTAATATATTGGTGGTCTCAGATGACGTCACACTGCGACTACCAGGTGGTGTCGCTAGAAGAGCGAGGTCCCGAGAAAATAACAATGTTGTCATCTGGTCAACAGTGTGACCCGGACGAAGTGTATAAACTCCGACGATATCGCTTCTATCCCCGCACGTGTAGGCGCTCGTTGCTGTAGATGCGCCGATCAGGAAAATGCCCTGCATAACGCAGAACAAGGTCCTTGTTAGCGCTATTGCCAGTCCGCGTCCATCGTGCCCACAGAATACGAACCGGTGAGGTGCTTCTTATATAGTGGTGTTCTTGGGTGACGTCACACCGCGACTACCAGGCGGTGTCGCTAGAAGAGCCAGGTCGCCAGAAAATAACCATGCTGTCATCTGGTCAACAGTGTAATCCGGACGAAGTTGATAACGCTGACGATAACGCTTCTATCCCCGCACGTGTAGGCGGTCGTTGCTGTAGATGCGCCGATCAGGAAAATGCCCTGCAGAACGCAGAACAAGGTCCTCGTAGGCGTCATTGCCAGTCCGCGTCCATCGTGTCCGCAGAAGACGAACCGGTGAGGTGATTGTTTTATAGTGGTGTTCTTGGGTGACGTCACACCGCGACTACCAGGTGGTGCCGCTAGAAGAACCAGGTCGCCAGAAAATAACCATGCTGTCATCTGGTCAACTGTAATCCGGACGAAGTTGATAAACGCCGACGATATCGCTTCTATCACTGCACGTGTAGGCGCTCGTTGCAGGAGGTGCGCCGATCAGGAAATTGCCCTGCAGAACGCAGAACAAGGTCCTCGTAGGCGTCATTGCCAGTCCGCGTTCATCGTGCCCACAGAATACGAACCGGTTAGGTGCTTGTTTTATAGTGGGGCTCTCAGGTGACATCACACCGCGACTTCCAGGTATTGTCGCTAGAAGAGTCAGGCCGCCAGAAAATAACCGTGCTGTCATCTGGTCAACAGTGTAATCCGGACAAAGTTGATAAACGCCAACGATATCGCTTCTATCCCCGCACGTGTAGACGCTCGTTGCTGTAGATGCGCCGATCTGGAAAATGCCCTGCAGAACGCAGAACAAGGTCCTCGTAGGCGTCATTGCCAGTCCGCGTCCATCGTGTCCGCAGAAGACGAACCGGTGATTTGATTGTTTTATAGTGGTGTTCTTGGGTGACGTCACACCACGACTACCAGGTGGTGTCGCCAGAAGAGCCAGGTCCCCAAAAATAACCATGCTGTCATCTGGTCTACTGTAATCCTGTCGAAGTTGATAAATGCCGACGATATCGCTTCTATCGCAGCATGTGTAGGCGCTCGTTGCTGTAGATGCGCCGATCAGGAAAATGCCCTGCAGAACACAGAACAAGGTCCTCGTTAGCGTCATTGCCAGTCCGCGTCCATCGTGCCCGCAGAATACGAACCGGTGACGTGCTTCTTGTATATTGGTGGTCTCAAGTGACGTCACACCGCGACTACCAGGTGATGTCGCTAGAAGGGCCAGGTCCCAAGAAAATAACAATGCTGTCATCTGGTCAACAGTGTAATCCGGACGAAGTTGATAAGCGCCGACGATATCGCTTCTTTCCTCGTACGTGTAGGCGCTCGTTGCTGTAGATGCGCCGATCTGGAAAATGCCCTGCATAACGCAGAACAAGGTCCTCGTTAGCGTCAGTGCCAGCCCGCGTCCATCGTACCCACAGAATACGAACCGGTGACGTGCTTCTTGTATATTGGTGGTCTCAGGTGACGTCACACCGCGACTACCTGGTGGTGTCGCTAGAAGAGCCAGGTCCCGAGAAAATAACAATGTCGTCATCTCGTCAACAGGGTGATCCGGACGAACTGTATAAACTCCGACGATATCGCTTCTATCCCCGCACGGGTAGCCGCTCGTTGCTGTAGATGCGCCGATCTGGAAAATGCCCTGCAGAACGCAGAACAAGGTCCTCGTAGGCGTCATTGCCATCCGCGTCCATCGTGTCCGCAGAAGACTAACCGGTGAGGTAAATCTTTTATAGTGGTGTTCTTGGGTGACGTCACACCGCGACTACCAGGTGGTGTCGCTAGAAGAACCAGGTCGCCAGAAAATAACCATGTTGTCATCTGGTCGACTGTAATCCGGACGAAGTTGATAAACGCCGATGATATCGCTTCTATCCCAGCATGTGTAGGCGCTCTTTGCTGCAGATGCGCCGATCAGGAAAATGCCCTGCAGAACGCAGAACAAGGTCCTCGTTAGCGTCATTGCCAGTCCGCGTCCATCGTGCCCACACAATACGAACCGGTGACGTGCTTCTTGTATATTGGTGGTCTGAAGTGACGTCACACCGCGACTACCAGGTGGTGTCGCTAGAAGGGCCAGGTCCCAAGAAAATAACAATGCTGTCATCTGGTCACCAGTGTAATCCGGACGAAGTTGATAAACGCCGCCGATATCGCTTCTGTCCCTGCACGTGTAGGCGCTCGTTGCTGGAGATGCGCCGATCAGGAAATTGCCCTGCAGAACGCAGAACAAAGTCGTCGTAGGCGTCATTGCCAGTCCGCGTCCATCGTTTACACAGAATATGAACCGGTGAGGTGCTTGTTTTATAGTGGTGCTGTCAGGTGATGTCACACCGCGACTTCCAGGTATTGTCGCTAGAAGAGTCAGGTCACCAGAAAATAACCACGCTGTCATCTGGTCAACAGTGTAATCCGGACGAAGTTGATAAACGCCAACGATATCGCTTCTACCCCCGCACGTGTAGGCGCTCGTTGCTGAAGATCCGCCGATCTGGAAAATGCCCTGCAGAACGCAGAACAAGGTCCTCGTAGGCGTCATTGCCAGTCCGCGTCCATCGTGCCCACATAATACGAACCGGTGAGGTGCTTCTTTTATAGTGGTGTTCTTGGGTGACGTCACATCGCGACTACCAGGTGGTGTCGCTAGAAGAGCCAGGTCGCCAGAAAATACCCATGCTGTCATGTGGTCAACAGTGTAATCCGGACGAAGTTGATAAACGCCGACGATATCTTTCTATCCCCGCACGTGTAGGCGCTCATTGCTGTAGATACGCCGATCAGGAAAATGCCCTGAAGAACGCAGAACAAGGTCCTCTTTAGCGTTATTGCCAGTCCGAATCCATCGTGCCCACAGAATACGAACCGGTGAGGTGCTTCTTCTATATTGGTGGTCTCAGGTGACGTCACACCGCGACTACCAGGTAGTGTCGCTAGAAGAGCCAGGTCCCGAGAATATAACAATGCTGTCATCTGGTCAACAGTGTAATCCGGACGAAGTTGATAAACGCCGACGATATCGCTTCTATCCCAGCACGTGTAGGCGCTCGTTGCTGTAGATGCGCCGATCTGGAAAATGCCCTGCATAACGCAGAACAAGGTCCTCGTTAGCGTCATTGCCAGTCCGCGTCCATCGTACCCACAGAATACGAACCGATGAGGTGCTTCTAATATATTGGTGGTCTCAGATGACGTCACACCGCGACTACCAGGTGGTGTCGCTAGAAGAGCGAGGTCCCGAGAAAATAACAATGTTGTCATCTGGTCAACAGTGTGATCCGGACGAAGTGTATAAACTCCAACGATATCGCTTCTATCCCCGCACGTGTAGGCGCTCGTTGCTGTAGATGCGCCGATCAGGAAAATGCCCTGCATAACGCACAACAAGGTCCTTGTTAGCGCTATTGCCAGTCCGGGTCCATCGTGCCCACAGAATACGAACCGGTGAGGTGCTTCTTGTATAATGGTGGTCAAAAGTGACGTCACACCGTGACTACCTGGTGGTGTCGCTAGAAGAGCCAGGTCCGGAGAAAATAACAATGTTGTCATCTGGTCAACAGGGTGATCCGGACGAACTGTATAAACTCCGACGATATCGCTTCTATCCCCGCACGGGTAGCGGCTCGTTGCTGTAGATGCGCCGATCTGGAAAATGCCCTGCAGAACGCAGAACAAGGTCCTCGTAGGCGTCATTGCCAGTCCACGTCCATCATGTCCGCAGAAGACTAACCGGTGAGGTGAATCTTTTATAGTGGTGTTCTTGGGTGACGTCACACCGCGACTACCAGGTGGTGTTGCTAGAGGAACCAGGTCGCCAGAAAATAACCATGCTGTCATCTGGTCAACTGTAATCCGGACGAAGTTGATAAACGCCGACGATATCGCTTCTATCCCAGCATGTGTAGGCGCTCTTTGCTGCAGATGCGCCGATCAGGAAAATGCCCTGCAGAACGCAGAACAAGGTCCTCGTTAGCGTCATTGCCAGTCCGCGTCCATCGTGCCCACAGAATACGAACCGGTGACGTGCTTCTTGTATATTGGTGGTCTGAAGTGACGTCACACCGCGACTACCAGGTGGTGTCCCTAGAAGGGCCAGGTCCCAAGAAAATAACAATGCTGTCATCTGGTCACCAGTGTAATCCGGACGAAGTTGATAAACGCCGCCGATGTCGCTTCTATCCCTGCACGTGTAGGCGCTCGTTGCTGGAGATGCGCCGATCAGGAAATTGCCCTGCAGAACGGAGAACAAAGTCGTCGTAGGCGTCATTGCCAGTCCGCGTCCATCGTGCACACAGAATACGAACCGGTGAGGTGCTTGTTTTATAGTGGTGTGTTTGGGTGACGTCACATCGCGACTACCAGGTGGTGTCGCTAGAAGAGCCAGGTCGCCAGAAAATAACCATGCTGTCATGTGGTCAACAGTGTAATCCGGACGAAGTTGATAAACGCCGACGATATCTTTCTATCCCCGCACGTGTAGGCGCTCGTTGCTGTAGATACGCCGATCAGGAAAATGCCCTGAAGAACGCAGAACAAGGTCCTCTTTAGCGTTATTGCCAGTCCGCGTCCATCGTGCCCACAGAATACGAACCGGTGAGGTGCTTCTTGTATATTGGTGGTCTCAGGTGACGTCACACCGCGACTACCAGGTAGTGTCGCTAGAAGAGCCAGGTCCCGAGAATATAACAATGCTGTCATCTGGTCAACAGTGTAATCCGGACGAAGTTGATAAACGCCGACGATATCGCTTCTATACCCGAACGTGTAGACGCTCGTTGCTGTAGATGCGTCGAACTTGAAAATGTCCTGCTGAACGCAGAACAAGGTCCTCGTAGGCGTCATTGCCAGTCCGCGTCCATCGTGTCCGCAGAAGATGAACAGGTGGGGTCATTGTTTCATAGTGGAGTTCTTAGATGACGTCACACCGCCACTACCAGGTATTGTCGCTAGAAGAGTCAGGTCGCCAGAAAATAACCATGCTGTCATCTGGTCAACAGTGTAATCCGGACGAAGTTGATAAACGCCAACGATATCGCTTCTATCCCCGCACGTGTAGGCGATCGTTGCTGTAGATGCGCCGAGCAGGAAATTGCCCTGCAGAACGCAGAACAAAGTCGTCGTCGGCGTCATTGCCAGTCCGCGTCCATCGTGCACACAGAATACGAACCGGTGAGGTGCTTGTTTTATAGTGGTGCTCTCAGGTGACGTCACACCGCGACTTCCAGGTATTGTCGCTAGAAGAGTCAGGTCACCAGAAAATAACCACTCTGTCATCTGGTCAACAGTGTAATCCGGACGAAGTTGATAAACGCCAACGATATCGCTTCTATCCCCGAACGTGTAGGCGCTCGTTGCTGTAGATGCGCCGAGCAGGAAATTGCCCTGCAGAACGCAGAACAAGGTCCTCGTAGGCGTCATTGCCAGTCCTCGTCCATCGTGCCCACATAATACGAACCGGTGAGGTGCTTCTTTTATAGTGGTGTTCTTGGGTGACGTCACATCGCGACTACCAGGTGGTGTCGCTAGAAGAGCCAGGTCCCAAGAATATAACAATGCTGTCATCTGGTCAACAGTGTAATCCGGACGAAGTTGCTAAACGCCGACGATATCGCTTCTTTCCCCGCACGTGTAGGCGCTCGTTGCTGTAGATGCGCTGATCTGGAAAATGTCCTGCAGAACGCAGATTAAGGTCCTCGTAGGCGTCATTGTCGGCCCACGTCCATCGTGTCCGCTGAAGACGAACCTGTGAGGTGATTGTTTTATAGTGGTGTTCTTGGGTGACGTCACACCGCGACTACTAGGTGGTGTCGCTAGAAGGGCCAGGTCCCTAGAAAATAACAATGCTGTCATCTGGTCACCAATGTAATCCGGACGAAGTTGATAAACGCCGCCGATATCGCTTCTATCCCTGCACGTGTAGGCGCTCGTTGCTGGAGATGCGCCGATCAGGAAATTGCCCTGCAGAACGCAGAACAAATTCGTCGTAGGCGTCATTGCCAGTCCGCGTCCATCGTGCACACAGAATACGAACCGGTGAGGTGCTTGTTTTATAGTGGTGCTCTCAGGTGACGTCACATCGCGACTACCAGGTGGTGTCGCTAGAAGAGCCAGGTCGCCAGAAAATAACCATGCTGTCATGTGGTCAACAGTGTAATCCGGACGAAGTTGATAAACGCCGACGATATCTTTCTATCCCCGCACGTGTAGGCGCTCGTTGCTGTAGATACGCCGATCAGGAAAATGCCCTGAAGAACGCAGAACAAGGTCCTCTTTAGCGTTATTGCCAGTCCGCGTCCATCGTGCCCACAGAATACGAACCGGTGAGGTGCTTCTTGTATATTGGTGGTCTCAGGTGACGTCACACCGCGACTACCAGGTAGTGTCGCTAGAAGAGCCAGGTCCCGAGAATATAACAATGCTGTCATCTGGTCAACAGTGTAATCCGGACGAAGTTGATAAACGCCGACGACATCGCTTCTATCCCAGCACGTGTAGGCGCTCGTTGCTGTAGATGCGCCGATCTGGAAAATGCCTTGCATAACGTAGAACAAGGTCCTCGTTAGCGCTATTGCCAGCCCGCGTCCATCGTGCCCACAAAATACGAACCGGTGAGGTGCTTCTTGTATAATGGTGGTCAAAAGTGACGTCACACCGTGACTACCAGGTAGTGTCGCTAGAAGAGCCAGGTCCCGAGAATATAACAATGCTGTCATCTGGTCAACCGTGTAATCCGGACGAAGTTGATAAACGCCGACGATATCGCTTCTATACCCGAACGTGTAGACGCTCGTTGCTGTAGATGCGTCGATCTTGAAAATGTCCTGCAGAACGCAGAACAAGGTCCTCGTAGGCGTCATTGCCAGTCCGCGTCCATCGTGTCCGCAGAAGATGAACAGGTGAGGTCATTGTTTTATAGTGGTGTTCTTAGATGACGTCACACCGCGGCTACCAGGTGGTGTCGCTAGAAAAGCCAGGTCGCCAGAAAATGACCATGCTGTCATCTGGTCAACTGTAATCCGGACGAAGTTGATAAACGCCGAGGATATCGCTTCTATCCCCGCACGTGTAGCCGCTCGTTGCTGTAGATGCGCCGATCAGAAAAATGCCCTGCAGAACGCAGAACAAGGTCCTCGTAGGCGTCATTGCCAGTCCGCGTCCATCGTGCCAACATAGTACGAACCGGTGAGGTGCTTCTTTTATAGTGGTGTTCTTGGGTGACGTCCCATCGCGACTACCAGGTGGTGTCGCTAGAAGAGCCAGGTCCCGAGAATATAACAATGCTGTCATCTGGTCAACAGTGTAATCAGGACGAAGTTGATAAACGCCGACGATATCGCTTCTATCCCCGCACGTGTAGGCGCTCGTTGCTGTAGATGCGCCGAACTGCAAAATGCCCTGCATACGCATAACAAGGTCTTCGTTAGCATCATTGCCAGTCCGCGTCCATCGTACCCACAGAATACGAACCGATGAGGTGCTTCTTATATATTGGTGGTCTCAGATGACGTCACACCGCTACTACCAGGTGGTGTCGCTAGAAGAGCGAGGTCCCGAGAAAATAACAATGTTGTCATCTGGTCAACAGTGTGATCCGGACGAAGTGTATAAACTCCGACGATATCGCTTCTATCCCCGCACGTGTAGGCGCTCGTTGCTGTAGATGCGCCGATCAGGGAAATGCCCTGCAGAACGCAGAAAAAGGTCCTCGTAAGCGTCATTGCCAGTCCGGGTCCATCTTGTCCACAGAAGACGAACCGGTGAGGTGCTTCTTTTATAGTGGTGTTCTTGGATGACGTCACACCGCGACTACCAGGTGGTGTCGCTAGAAGAGCGAGGTCCTGAGAAAATAACAATGTTGTCATCTGGTCAACAGTGTGATCCGGACGAAGTGTATAAACTCCGACGATATCGCTTCTATCCCCGCACGTGTAGGCGCTCGTTGCTGTAGATGCGCCGGTCAGGGAAACGCCCTGCAGAACGCAGAAAAAGTTCGTCGTAAGCGTCATTGCCAGTCCGGGTCCATCGTGTCCACAGAAGACGAACCGGTGAGGTGCTTCTTTTATAGTGGTGTTCTTGGGTGACGTCACACCGCGACAACCAGGTGGTGTCGCTAGAAGAGCCAGGTCGCCAGAAAATAACCATGCTGTCATCTGGTCAACAGTGTAATCCGGACGAAGTTGCTAAACGCCGACGATATCGCTTCTATCCACGCACATGTAGGCGCTCGTTGCTGTAGATACGCCGATCTGGAAAATGCTCTGCAGAACGCAGAACAAGGTCTCGTTAGCGTCATTGCCAGTCCGCGTCCATCGTGCCCACACAATACGAACCGATGAGGTGATTCTTATATATTGGTGGGCTCAGGTAACGTCACACCGTGACTACCTGGTGGTGTCGCTAGAAGAGCCAGGTCCCGAGAAAATAACAATGTTGTCATCTGGTCAACAGGGTGATCCGGACGAACTGTATAAAGTCCGACGATATCGCTTCTATCCCCGCACGGGTAGCCGCTAGTTGCTGTAGATGCGCCGATCTGGAAAATGCCCTGCAGAACGCAGAAAAAGGTCCTCGTAGGCGTCATTGCCAGTCCGCGTCCATCGTGTCCGCAGAAGACTAACCGGTGAGGTGAATCTTTTATAGTGGTGTTCTTGGGGGACGTCACACCGCGACTACCAGGTGGTGTCGCTAGAAGGGCCAGGTCCCAAGAAAATAACAATGCCGTCATCTGGTCACCAGTGCAATCCGGACGAAGTTGATAAACGCCGCCGATATCGCTTCTATCCCTGCACGTGTAGGCGCTCGTTGCTGGAGATGCGCCGATCAGGAAATTGCCCTGCAGAACGCAGAACGAAGTCGTCGTAGGCGTCATTGCCAGTCCACGTCCATCGTGCACACAGAATACGAACCGGTGAGGTGCTTGTTTTATAGTGGTGCTCTCAGGTGACGTCACACCGCGACTTCCAGGTATTGGCGCTAGAAGAGTCAGGTCACCAGAAAATAACCACGCTGTCATCTGGTCAACAGTGTAATCCGGACGAAGTTGATAAACGCCAACGATATCGCTTCTATCCCCGCACGTGTAGGCGCTCGTTGCTGAAGATGCGCCGATCTGGAAAATGCCCTGCAGAACGCAGAACAAGGTCCTCGTAGGCGTCATTGCCAGTCCGCGTCCATCGTGCCCACATAATACGAACCGGTGAGGTGCTTCTTTTATAGTGGTGTTCTTGGGTGACGTCACATCGCGACTACCAGGTGGTGTCGCTAGAAGAGCCAGGTCCCCAGAAAATAACCATGCTTTCATGTGGTCAACAGTGTAATCCGGACGAAGTTGATAAACGCCGACGATATCTTTCTATCCCCGCACGTGTAGGCGCTCATTGCTGTAGATACGCCGATCAGGAAAATGCCCTGAAGAACGCAGAACAAGGTCCTCTTTAGCGTTATTGCCAGTCCGCGTCCATCGTGCCCACAGAATACGAACCGGTGAGGTGCTTCTAATATATTGGTGGTCTCAGATGACGTCACACCGCGACTACCAGGTGGTGTCGCTGGAAGAGAGAGGTCCCGAGAAAATAACAATGTTGTCATCTGGTCAACAGTGTGATCCGGACGAAGTGTATAAACTCCGACGATATCGCTTCTATCCCCGCACGTGTAGGCGCTCGTTGCTGTAGATGCGCCGATCAGAAAAATGGCCTGGATAACGCGCAACAAGGTCCTTGTTAGCGCTATTGCCAGTCCGCGTCCATCGTGCCCACAGAATACGAACCGGTGAGGTGCTTCTTGTATAATGGTGGTCAAAAGTGACGTCACACCGTGACTACCTGGTGGTGTCGCTAGAAGAGCCAGGTCCCGAGAAAATAACAATGTTGTCATCTGGTCAACAGGGTGATCCGGACGAACTGTATAAACTCCGACGATATCGCTTCTATCCCCGCACGGGTAGCCGCTCGTTGCTGTAGATGCGCCGATCTGGAAAATGCCCTGCAGAACGCAGAACAAGGTCCTCGTAGGCGTCATTGCCAGTCCACGTCCATCATGTCCGCAGAAGACTAACCGGTGAGGTGAATCTTTTATAGTGGTGTTCTTGGGTGACGTCACATCGCGACTACCAGGTGGTGCCGCTAGAAGAACCTGGTCGCCAGAAAATAACCATGCTGTCATCTGGTCAACTGTAATCCGGACGAAGTTGATAAACGCCGACGATATAGCTTCTATCCCAGCATGTGTAGGCGCTCTTTGCTGCAGATGCGCCGGTCAGGAAAATGCCTTGCAGAACGCAGAACAAGGTCCTCGTTAGCGTCATTGCCAGTCCGCGTCCATCGTGCCCACAGAATACGAACCGGTGACGTGCTTCTTGTATATTGGTGGTCTGAAGTGACGTCACACCGCGACTACCAGGTGGTGTCCCTAGAAGGGCCAGGTCCCAAGAAAATAACAATGCTGTCATCTGGTCACCAGTGTAATCCGGACGATGTTGATAAACGCCGCCGATATCGCTTCTATCCCTGCACGTGTAGGCGCTCGTTGCTGGAGATGCGCCGATCAGGAAATTGCCCTGCAGAACGGAGAACAAAGTCGTCGTTTGCGTCATTGCCAGTCCGCGTCAATCGTGCACACAGAATACGAACCGGTGAGGTGCTTGTTTTATAGTGGTGTTCTTGGGTGACGTCACATCGCGACTACCAGGTGGTGTCGCTAGAAGAGCCAGGTCGCCAGAAAATAACCATGCTGTCATGAGGTCAACAGTGTAATCCGGACGAAGTTGATAAACGCCGACGATATCTTTCTATCCCCGCACGTGTAGGCGCTCGTTGCTGTAGATACGCCGATCAGGAAAATGCCCTGAAGAACGCAGAACAAGGTCCTCTTTAGCGTTATTGCCAGTCCGCGTCCATCGTGCCCACAGAATACGAACCGGTGAGGTGCTTTTTGTATATTGGTGGTCTCAGGTGGCGTCACACCGCGACTACCAGGTAGTGTCGCTAGAAGAGCCAGGTCCCGAGAATATAAGAATGCTGTCATCTGGTCAACAGTGTAATCCGGACGAAGATGATAAACGCCGACGATATCGCTTCTATCCCAGCACGTGTAGGCGCTCGTTGCTGTAGATGCGCCGATCTGGAAAATGCCCTGCATAACGCAGAACAAGGTCCTCGTTAGCGCTATTGCCAGTCCGCGTCCATCGTGCCCACAGAATACGAACCGGTGAGGTGCTTCTTGTATAATGGTGGTCAAAAGTGACGTCACACCGTGACTACCAGGTAGTGTCGCTAGAAGAGCCAGGTCCCGAGAATATAACAATGCTGTCATCTGGTCAACCGTGTAATCCGGACGAAGTTGATAAACGCCGACGATATCGCTTCTATACCCGAACGTGTACACGCTCGTTGCTGTAGATGCGTCGAACTTGAAAATGTCCTGCAGAACGCAGAACAAGGTCCTCGTAGGCGTCATTGCCAGTCCGCGTCCATCGTGTCCGCAGAAGATGAACAGGTGAGGTCATTGTTTTATAGTGGTGTTCTTAGATGACGTCACACCGCGGCTACCAGGTGGTGTCGCTAGAAAAGCCAGGTCGCCAGAAAATGACCATGCTGTCATCTGGTCAACTGTAATCCGGACGAAGTTGATAAACGCCGACGATATCGCTTCTATCCCCGCACGTGTAGCCGCTCGTTGCTGTAGATGCGCCGATCAGGAAAATGCCCTGCAGAACGCAGAACAAGGTCCTCGTAGGCGTCATTGCCAGTCCGCGTCCATCGTGCCAACATAGTACGAACCGGTGAGGTGCTTCTTTTATAGTGGTGTTCTTGGGTGACGTCCCATCGCGACTACCAGGTTGTGTCGCTAGAAGAGCCAGGTCCCGAGAATATAACAATGCTGTCATCTGGTCAACAGTGTAATCAGGACGAAGTTGATAAACGCCGACGATATCGCTTCTATCCCCGCACGTGTAGGCGCTCGTTGCTGTAGATGCACCGAACTGCAAAATGCCCTGCATAACGCAGAACAAGGTCTTCGTTAGCATCATTGCCAGTCCGCGTCCATCGTACCCACAGAATACGAACCGATGAGGTGCTTCTTATATATTGGTGGTCTCAGATGACGTCACACCGCTACTACCAGGTGGTGTCGCTAGAAGAGCGAGGTCCCGAGAAAATAACAATGTTGTCATCTGGTCAACAGTGTGATCCGGACGAAGTGTATAAACTCCGACGATATCGCTTCTATCCCCGCACGTGTAGGCGCTCGTTGCTGTAGATGCGCCGATCAGGGAAATGCCCTGCAGAACGCAGAAAAAGGTCCTCGTAAGCGTCATTGCCAGTCCGGGTCCATCTTGTCCACAGAAGACGAACCGATGAGGTGCTTCTTTTATAGTGGTGTTCTTGGGTGACGTCACACCGCGACTACCAGGTGGTGTCGCTAGAAGAGCGAGGTCCCGAGAAAATAACAATGTTGTCATCTGGTCAACAGTGTGATCCGGACGAAGTGTATAAACTCCGACGATATCGCTTCTATCCCCGCACGTGTAGGCGCTCGTTGCTGTAGATGCGCCGATCAGGGAAATGCCCTGCAGAACGCAGAAAAAGTTCCTCGTAAGCGTCATTGCCAGTCCGGGTCCATCGTGTCCACAGAAGACGAACCGGTGAGGTGCTTCTTTTATAGTGGTGTTCTTGGGTAACGTCACACCGCGACAACCAGGTGGTGTCGCTAGAAGAGCCAGGTCACCAGAAAATAACCATGCTGTCATCTGGTCAACAGTGTAATCCGGACGAAGTTGCTAAACGCCGACGATATCGCTTCTATCCCCGCACATGTAGGCGCTCGTTGCTGTAGATACGCCGATCTGGAAAATGCTCTGCAGAACGCAGAACAAGGTCCTCGTTAGCGTCATTGCCAGTCCGCGTCCATCGTGCCCACAGAATACGAACCGATGAGGTGATTCTTATATATTGGTGGACTCAGGTAACGTCACACCGTGACTACCTGGTGGTGTCGCTAGAAGAGCCAGGTCCCGAGAAAATAACAATGTTGTCATCTGGTCAACAGGGTGATCCGGACGAACTGTATAATGTCCGACGATATCGCTTCTATCCCCGCACGGGCAGCCGCTCGTTGCTGTAGATGCGCCGATCTGGAAAATGCCCTGCAGAACGCAGAAAAAGGTCCTCGTAGGCGTCATTGCCAGTCCGCGTCCATCGTGTCCGCAGAAGACTAACCGGTGAGGTGAATCTTTTATAGTGGTGTTCTTGGGGGACGTCACACCGCGACTACCAGGTGGTGTCGCTAGAAGAACCAGGTCGCCAGAAAATAACCATGCTGTCATCTGGTCAACTGTAATCCGGACGAAGTTGATAAACGCCGACGATATCGCTTCTATCCCAGCATGTGTAGGCGCTCTTTGCTGCAGATGCGCCGATCAGGAAAATGCCCTGCAGAACGCAGAACAAGGTCCTCGTTAGCGTCATTGCCAGTCTGCGTCCATCGTGCCCACAGAATACGAACCGGTGACGTGCTTCTTGTATATTGGTGGTCTGAAGTGACGTCACACCGCGACTACCAGGTGGTGTCGCTAGAAGGGCCAGGTCCCAAGAAAATAACAATGCTGTCATCTGGTCACCAGTGCAATCCGGACGAAGTTGATAAACGCCGCCGATATCGCTTCTATCCCTGCACGTGTAGGCGCTCGTTGCTGGAGATGCGCCGATCAGGAAATTGCCCTGCAGAACGCAGAACAAAGTCGTCGTAGGCGTCATTGCCAGTCCGCGTCCATCGTGCACACAGAATACGAACCGGTGAGGTGCTTGTTTTATAGTGGTGCTCTCAGGTGACGTCACACCGCGACTTCCAGGTATTGGCGCTAGAAGAGTCAGGTCACCAGAAAATAACCACGCTGTCATCTGGTCAACAGTGTAATCCGGACGAAGTTGATAAACGCCAACGATATCGCTTCTATCCCCGCACGTGTAGGCGCTCGTTGCTGAAGATGCGCCGATCTGGAAAATGCCCTGCAGAACGCAGAACAAGGTCCTCGTAGGCGTCATTGCCAGTCCGCGTCCATCGTGCCCACATAATACGAACCGGTGACGTGCTTCTTGTATATTGGTGGTCTGAAGTGACGTCACACCGCGACTACCAGGTGGTGTCGCTAGAAGGGCCAGGTCCCAAGAAAATAACAATGCTGTCATCTGGTCACCAGTGCAATCCGGACGAAGTTGATAAACGCCGCCGATATCGCTTCTATCCCTGCACGTGTAGGCGCTCGTTGCTGGAGATGCGCCGATCAGGAAATTGCCCTGCAGAACGCAGAACAAAGTCGTCGTAGGCGTCATTGCCAGTCCGCGTCCATCGTGCACACAGAATACGAACCGGTGAGGTGCTTGTTTTATAGTGGTGCTCTCAGGTGACGTCACACCGCGACTTCCAGGTGCTGTCGCTAGAAGAGCCAGGTCTCCAGAAAATAACCATGCTGTCATCTGGTCAACAGTGTAATCCGGACGAAGTTGATAAACGCCGACGATATCGCTTCTATCCCCGCACATGTAGGCGCTCGTTGCTGTAGATACGCCGATCTGGAAAATGCTCTGCAGAACGCAGAACAAGGTCCTCGTTAGCGTCATTGCCAGTTCGCGTCCATCGTGCCCACAGAATACGAACCGATGAGGTGATTCTTATATATTGGTGGACTCAGGTAACGTCACACCGTGACTACCTGGTGGTGTCGCTAGAAGAGCCAGGTCCCGAGAAAATAACAATGTTGTCATCTGGTCAACAGGGTGATCAGGACGAACTGTATAAAGTCCGACGATATCGCTTATATCACCGCACGGGCAGCCGCTCGTTGCTGTAGATGCGCCGATCTGGAAAATGCCCTGCAGAACGCAGAAAAAGGTCCTCGTAGGCGTCATTGCCAGTCCGCGTCCATCGTGTCCGCAGAAGACTAACCGGTGAGGTGAATCTTTTATAGTGGTGTTCTTGGGGGACGTCACACCGCGACTACCAGGTGGTGTCGCTAGAAGAACCAGGTCGCCAGAAAATACCATGCTGTCATCTGGTCAACTGTAATCCGGACGAAGTTGATAAACGCCGACGATATCGCTTCTATCCCAGCATGTGTAGGCGCTCTTTGCTGCAGATGCGCCGATCAGGAAAATGCCCTGCAGAACGCAGAACAAGGTCCTCGTTAGCGTCATTGCCAGTCCGCGTCCATCGTGCCCACAGAATACGAACCGGTGACGTGCTTCTTGTATATTGGTGGTCTGAAGTGACGTCACACCGCGACTACCAGGTGGTGTCGCTAGAAGGGCCAGGTCCCAAGAAAATAACAATGCTGTCATCTGGTCACCAGTGCAATCCGGACGAAGTTGATAAACGCCGCCGATATCGCTTCTATCCCTGCACGTGTAGGCGCTCGTTGCTGGAGATGCGCCGATCAGGAAATTGCCCTGCAGAACGCAGAACAAAGTCGTCGTAGGCGTCATTGCCAGTCCGCGTCCATCGTGCACACAGAATACGAACCGGTGAGGTGCTTGTTTTATAGTGGTGCTCTCAGGTGACGTCACACCGCGACTTCCAGGTATTGGCGCTAGAAGAGTCAGGTCACCAGAAAATAACCACGCTGTCATCTGGTCAACAGTGTAATCCGGACGAAGTTGATAAACGCCAACGATATCGCTTCTATCCCCGCACGTGTAGGCGCTCGTTGCTGAAGATGCGCCGATCTGGAAAATGCCCTGCTAAACGCAGAACAAGGTCCTCGTAGGCGTCATTGCCAGTCCGCGTCCATCGTGCCCACATAATACGAACCGGTGACGTGCTTCATGTATATTGGTGGTCTGAAGTGACGTCACACCGCGACAACCAGGTGGTGTCGCTAGAAGGGCCAGGTCCCAAGAAAATAACAATGCTGTCATCTGGTCACCAGTGCAATCCGGACGAAGTTGATAAACGCCGCCGATATCGCTTCTATCCCTGCACGTGTAGGCGCTCGTTGCTGGAGATGCGCCGATCAGGAAATTGCCCTGCAGAACGCAGAACAAAGTCGTCGTAGGCGTCATTGCCAGTCCGCGTCCATCGTGCACACAGAATACGAACCGGTGAGGTGCTTGTTTTATAGTGGTGCTCTCAGGTGACGTCACACCGCGACTTCCAGGTGCTGTCGCTAGAAGAGCCAGGTCTCCAGAAAATAACCATGCTGTCATCTGGTCAACAGTGTAATCCGGACGAAGTTGATAAACGCCGACGATATCGCTTCTATCCCCGCACGGGCAGCCGCTCGTTGCTGTAGATGCGCCGATCTGGAAAATGCCCTGCAGAACACAAAAAAAGGTCCTCGTAGGCGTCATTGCCAGTCCGCGTCCATCGTGTCCGCAGAAGACTAACCGGTGAGGTGAATCTTTTATAGTGGTGTTCTTGGGGGACGTCACACCGCGACTACCAGGTGGTGTCGCTAGAAGAACCAGGTCGCCAGAAAATAACCATGCTGTCATCTGGTCAACTGTAATCCGGACGAAGTTGATAAACGCTGCAGATGCGCCGATCAGGAAAATGCCCTGCAGAACGCAGAACAAGGTCCTCGTTAGCGTCATTGCCAGTCCGCGTCCATCGTGCCCACAGAATACGAACCGGTGACGTGCTTCTTGTATATTGGTGGTCTGAAGTGACGTCACACCGCGACTACCAGGTGGTGTCGCTAGAAGGGCCAGGTCCCAAGAAAATAACAATGCTGTCATCTGGTCACCAGTGCAATCCGGACGAAGTTGATAAACGCCGCCGATATCGCTTCTATCCCTGCACGTGTAGGCGCTCGTTGCTGGAGATGCGCCGATCAGGAAATTGCCCTGCAGAACGCAGAACAAAGTCGTCGTAGGCGTCATTGCCAGTCCGCGTCCATCGTGCACACAGAATACGAACCGGTGAGGTGCTTGTTTTATAGTGGTGCTCTCAGGTGACGTCACACCGCGACTTCCAGGTATTGGCGCTAGAAGAGTCAGGTCACCAGAAAATAACCACGCTGTCATCTGGTCAACAGTGTAATCCGGACGAAGTTGATAAACGCCAACGATATCGCTTCTATCCCCGCACGTGTAGGCGCTCGTTGCTGAAGATGCGCCGATCTGGAAAATGCCCTGCAGAACGCAGAACAAGGTCCTCGTAGGCGTCATTGCCAGTCCGCGTCCATCGTGCCCACATAATACGAACCGGTGAGGTGCTTGTTTTATAGTGGTGCTCTCAGGTGACGTCACACCGCGACTTCCAGGTATTGGCGCTAGAAGAGTCAGGTCACCAGAAAATAACCACGCTGTCATCTGGTCAACAGTGTAATCCGGACGAAGTTGATAAACGCCAACGATATCGCTTCTATCCCCGCACGTGTAGGCGCTCGTTGCTGAAGATGCGCCGATCTGGAAAATGCCCTGCAGAACGCAGAACAAGGTCCTCGTAGGCGTCATTGCCAGTCCGCGTCCATCGTGCCCACATAATACGAACCGGTGAGGTGCTTCTTTTATAGTGGTGTTCTTGGGTGACGTCACATCGCGACTACCAGGTGGTGTCGCTAGAAGAGCCAGGTCCCCAGAAAATAACCATGCTTTCATGTGGTCAACAGAGTAATCCGGACGAAGTTGATAAACGCCGACGATATCTTTCTATCCACGCACGTGTAGGCGCTCATTGCTGTAGATACGCCGATAAGGAAAATGCCCTGAAGAACGCAGAACAAGGTCCTCTTTAGCGTAATTGCCAGTCCGCGTCCATCGTGCCCACAGAATACGAACCGGTGAGGTGCTTCTAATATATTGGTGGTCTCAGATGACGTCACACCGCGACTACCAGGTGGTGTCGCTGGAAGAGAGAGGTCCCGAGAAAATAACAATGTTGTCATCTGGTCAACAGTGTGATCCGGACGAAGTGTATAAACTCCGACGATATCGCTTCTATCCCCGCACGTGTAGGCGCTCGTTGCTGTAGATGCGCCGATCAGAAAAATGCCCTGCATAACGCGCAACAAGGTCCTTGTTAGCCCTATTGCCAGTCCGCGTCCATCGTGCCCACAGAATACGAACCGGTGAGGTGCTTCTTGTATAATGGTGGTCAAAAGTGACGTCACTCCGTGACTACCTGGTGGTGTCGCTAGAAGAGCCAGGTCCCGAGAAAATAACAATGTTGTCATCTGGTCAACAGGGTGATCCGGACGAACTGTATAAACTCCGACGATATCGCTTCTATCCCCGAACGGGTAGCCGCTCGTTGCTGTAGATGCGCCGATCTGGAAAATGCCCTGCAGAACGCAGAACAAGGTCCTCGTAGACGTCATTGCCATTCCACGTCCATCATGTCCGCAGAAGACTAACCGGTGAGGTGAATCTTTTATACTGGTGTTCTTGGGTGACGTCACACCGCGACTACCAGGTGGTGTCACTAGAACCAGGTCGCCAGAAAATAACCATGCTGTCATCTGGTCAACTGTAATCCGGACGAAGTTGATAAACGCCGACGATATCGCTTCTATCCCAGCATGTGTAGGCGCTCTTTGCTGCAGATGCGCCGATCAGGAAAATGCCCTGCAGAACGCAGAACAAGGTCCTCGTTAGCGTCATTGCCAGTCCGCGTCCATCGTGCCCACAGAATACGAACCGGTGACGTGCTTCTTGTATATTGGTGGTCTGAAGTGACGTCACACCGCGACTACCAGGTGGTGTCCCTAGAAGGGCCAGGTCCCAAGAAAATAACAATGCTGTCATCTGGTCACAAGTGTTATCCGGACGATGTTGATAAACGCCGCCGATATCGCTTCTATCCCTGCACGTGTAGGCGCTCGTTGCTGGAGATGCGCCGATCAGGAAATTGCCCTGCAGAACG
Source organism: Amblyomma americanum (assembly GCF_052857255.1). Lineage (NCBI taxonomy): Eukaryota > Metazoa > Arthropoda > Arachnida > Ixodida > Ixodidae > Amblyomma > Amblyomma americanum. Next base: position 177,142,098 of record NC_135502.1, on the reverse strand, counting down.
CAGAACAAAGTCGTCGTAGGCGTCATTGCCAGTCCGCGTCCATCGTGCACACAGAATACGAACCGGTGAGGTGCTTGTTTTATTGTGGTGTTCTTGGGTGACGTCACAACGCGACTACCAGGTGGTGTCGCTAGAAGAGCCAGGTCGCCAGAAAATACCCATGCTGTCATGAGGTCAACAGTGTAATCCGGACGAAGTTGATAAACGCCGACGATATCTTTCTATCCCCGCACGTGTAGGCGCTCGTTGCTGTAGATACGCCGATCAGGAAAATGCCCTGAAGAACGCAGAACAAGGTCCTCTTTAGCGTTATTGCCAGTCCGCGTCCATCGCGCCCACAGAATACGAACCGGTGAGGTGCTTCTTGTATATTGGTGGTCTCAGGTGGCGTCACACCGCGACTACCAGGTAGTGTCGCTAGAAGAGCCAGGTCCCGAGAATATAACAATGCTGTCATCTGGTCAACAGTGTAATCCGGACGAAGTTGATAAACGCCGACGATATCGCTTCTATCCCAGCACGTGTAGGCGCTCGTTGCTGTAGATGCGCCGATCTGGAAAATGCCCTGCATAACGCAGAACAAGGTCCTCGTTAGCGCTATTGCCAGTCCGCGTCCATCGTGCCCACAGAATACGAACCGGTGAGGTGCTTCTTGTATAATGGTGGTCAAAAGTGACGTCACACCGTGACTACCAGGTAGTGTCGCTAGAAGAGCCAGGTCCCGAGAATATAACAATGCTGTCATCTGGTCAACCGTGTCATCCGGACGAAGTTGATAAACGCCGACGATATCGCTTCTATACCCGAACGTGTAGACGCTCGTTGCTGTAGATGCGCCGATGAGGAAAATGCCCTGCAGAACGCAGAACAAGGTCCTCGTAGGCGTCATTGCCAGTCCGCGTCCATCGTGTCCGCAGAAGATGAACAGGTGAGTTCATTGTTTTATAGTGGTGTTCTTAGATGACGTCACACCGCGGCTACCAGGTGGTGTCGCTAGAAAAGCCAGGTCGCCAGAAAATGACCATGCTGTCATCTGGTCAACTGTAATCCGGACGAAGTTGATAAACGCCGACGATATCGCTTCTATCCCCGCACGTGTAGCCGCTCGTTGCTGTAGATGCGCCGATCAGGAAAATGCCCTGCAGAACGCAGAACAAGGTCCTCGTAGGCGTCATTGCCAGTCCGCGTCCATCGTGCCAACATAGTACGAACCGGTGAGGTGCTTCTTTTATAGTGGTGTTCTTGGGTGACGTCCCATCGCGACTACCAGGTGGTGTCGCTAGAAGAGCCAGGTCCCGAGAATATAACAATGCTGTCATCTGGTCAACCGTGTAATCAGGACGAAGTTGATAAACGCCGACGATATCGCTTCTATCCCCGCACGTGTAGGCGCTCGTTGCTGTAGATGCGCCGAAGTGCAAAATGCCCTGCATAACGCAGAACAAGGTTTTCGTTAGCATCATTGCCAGTCCGCGTCCATCGTACCCACAGAATACGAACCGATGAGGTGCTTCTTATATATTGGTGGTCTCAGATGACGTCACACCGCTACTACCAGGTGGTGTCGCTAGAAGAGCCAGGTCCCGAGAAAATAACAATGTTGTCATCTGGTCAACAGGGTGATCAGGACGAACTGTATAAAGTCCGACGATATCGCTTCTATCCCCGCACGGGCAGCCGCTCGTTGCTGTAGATGCGCCGATCTGGAAAATGCCCTGCAGAACGCAGAAAAAGGTCCTCGTAGGCGTCATTGCCAGTGCGCGTCCATCGTGTCCGCAGAAGACTAACCGGTGAGGTGAATCTTTTATAGTGGTGTTCTTGGGGGACGTCACACCGCGACTACCAGGTGGTGTCGCTAGAAGAACCAGGTCGCCAGAAAATACCATGCTGTCATCTGGTCAACTGTAATCCGGACGAAGTTGATAAACGCCGACGATATCGCTTCTATCCCAGCATGTGTAGGCGCTCTTTGCTGCAGATGCGCCGATCAGGAAAATGCCCTGCAGAACGCAGAACAAGGTCCTCGTTAGCGTCATTGCCAGTCCGCGTCCATCGTGCCCACAGAATACGAACCGGTGACGTGCTTCTTGTATATTGGTGGTCTGAAGTGACGTCACACCGCGACTACCAGGTGGTGTCGCTAGAAGGGCCAGGTCCCAAGAAAATAACAATGCTGTCATCTGGTCACCAGTGCAATCCGGACGAAGTTGATAAACGCCGCCGATATCGCTTCTATCCCTGCACGTGTAGGCGCTCGTTGCTGGAGATGCGCCGATCAGTAAATTGCCCTGCAGAACGCAGAACAAAGTCGTCGTAGGCGTCATTGCCAGTCCGCGTCCATCGTGCACACAGAATACGAACCGGTGAGGTGCTTGTTTTATAGTGGTGCTCTCAGGTGACGTCACACCGCGACTTCCAGGTGCTGTCGCTAGAAGAGCCAGGTCTCCAGAAAATAACCATGCTGTCATCTGGTCAACAGTGTAATCCGGACGAAGTTGATAAACGCCGACGATATCGCTTCTATCCCCGCACGGGCAGCCGCTCGTTGCTGTAGATGCGCCGATCTGGAAAATGCCCTGCAGAACACAGAAAAAGGTCCTCGTAGGCGTCATTGCCAGTCCGCGTCCATCGTGTCCGCAGAAGACTAACCGGTGAGGTGAATCTTTTATAGTGGTGTTCTTGGGGGACGTCACACCGCGACTACCAGGTGGTGTCGCTAGAAGAACCAGGTCGCCAGAAAATAACCATGCTGTCATCTGGTCAACTGTAATCCGGACGAAGTTGATAAACGCCGACGATATCGCTTCTATCCCAGCATGTGTAGGCGCTCTTTGCTGCAGATGCGCCGATCAGGAAAATGCCCTGCAGAACGCAGAACAAGGTCCTCGTTAGCGTCATTGCCAGTCCGCGTCCATCGTGCCCACAGAATACGAACCGGTGACGTGCTTCTTGTATATTGGTGGTCTGAAGTGACGTCACACCGCGACTACCAGGTGGTGTCGCTAGAAGGGCCAGGTCCCAAGAAAATAACAATGCTGTCATCTGGTCACCAGTGCAATCCGGACGAAGTTGATAAACGCCGCCGATATCGCTTCTATCCCTGCACGTGTAGGCGCTCGTTGCTGGAGATGCGCCGATCAGAAAATTGCCCTGCAGAACGCAGAACAAAGTCGTCGTAGGCGTCATTGCCAGTCCGCGTCCATCGTGCACACAGAATACGAACCGGTGAGGTGCTTGTTTTATAGTGGTGCTCTCAGGTGACGTCACACCGCGACTTCCAGGTATTGGCGCTAGAAGAGTCAGGTCACCAGAAAATAACCACGCTGTCATCTGGTCAACAGTGTAATCCGGACGAAGTTGATAAACGCCAACGATATCGCTTCTATCCCCGCACGTGTAGGCGCTCGTTGCTGAAGATGCGCCGATCTGGAAAATGCCCTGCAGAACGCAGAACAAGGTCCTCGTAGGCGTCATTGCCAGTCCGCGTCCATCGTGCCCACATAATACGAACCGGTGAGGTGCTTGTTTTATAGTGGTGCTCTCAGGTGACGTCACACCGCGACTTCCAGGTATTGGCGCTAGAAGAGTCAGGTCACCAGAAAATAACCACGCTGTCATCTGGTCAACAGTGTAATCCGGACGAAGTTGATAAACGCCAACGATATCGCTTCTATCCCCGCACGTGTAGGCGCTCGTTGCTGAAGATGCGCCGATCTGGAAAATGCCCTGCAGAACGCAGAACAAGGTCCTCGTAGGCGTCATTGCCAGTCCGCGTCCATCGTGCCCACATAATACGAACCGGTGAGGTGCTTCTTTTATAGTGGTGTTCTTGGGTGACGTCACATCGCGACTACCAGGTGGTGTCGCTAGAAGAGCCAGGTCCCCAGAAAATAACCATGCTTTCATGTGGTCAACAGAGTAATCCGGACGAAGTTGATAAACGCCGACGATATCTTTCTATCCCCGCACGTGTAGGCGCTCATTGCTGTAGATACGCCGATAAGGAAAATGCCCTGAAGAACGCAGAACAAGGTCCTCTTTAGCGTTATTGCCAGTCCGCGTCCATCGTGCCCACAGAATACGAACCGGTGAGGTGCTTCTAATATATTGGTGGTCTCAGATGACGTCACACCGCGACTACCAGGTGGTGTCGCTGGAAGAGAGAGGTCCCGAGAAAATAACAATGTTGTCATCTGGTCAACAGTGTGATCCGGACGAAGTGTATAAACTCCGACGATATCGCTTCTATCCCCGCACGTGTAGGCGCTCGTTGCTGTAGATGCGCCGATCAGAAAAATGCCCTGCATAACGCGCAACAAGGTCCTTGTTAGCGCTATTGCCAGTCCGCGTCCATCGTGCCCACAGAATACGAACCGGTGAGGTGCTTCTTGTATAATGGTGGTCAAAAGTGACGTCACTCCGTGACTACCTGGTGGTGTCGCTAGAAGAGCCAGGTCCCGAGAAAATAACAATGTTGTCATCTGGTCAACAGGGTGATCCGGACGAACTGTATAAACTCCGACGATATCGCTTCTATCCCCGCACGGGTAGCCGCTCGTTGCTGTAGATGCGCCGATCTGGAAAATGCCCTGCAGAACGCAGAACAAGGTCCTCGTAGGCGTCATTGCCATTCCACGTCCATCATGTCCGCAGAAGACTAACCGGTGAGGTGAATCTTTTATACTGGTGTTCTTGGGTGACGTCACACCGCGACTACCAGGTGGCGTCACTAGAACCAGGTCGCCAGAAAATAACCATGCTGTCATCTGGTCAACTGTAATCCGGACGAAGTTGATAAACGCCGACGATATCTTTCTATCCCCGCACGTGTAGGCGCTCGTTGCTGTAGATACGCCGATCAGGAAAATGCCCTGAAGAACGCAGAACAAGGTCCTCTTTAGCGTTATTGCCAGTCCGCGTCCATCGCGCCCACAGAATACGAACAGGTGAGGTGCTTCTTGTATATTGGTGGTCTCAGGTGGCGTCACACCGCGACTACCAGGTAGTGTCGCTAGAAGAGCCAGGTCCCGAGAATATAACAATGCTGTCATCTGGTCAACAGTGTAATCCGGACGAAGTTGATAAACGCCGACGATATCGCTTCTATCCCAGCACGTGTAGGCGCTCGTTGCTGTAGATGCGCCGATCTGGAAAATGCCCTGCATAACGCAGAACAAGGTCCTCGTTAGCGCTATTGCCATTCCGCGTCCATCGTGCCCACAGAATACGAACCGGTGAGGTGCTTCTTGTATAATGGTGGTCAAAAGTGACGTCACACCGTGACTACCAGGTAGTGTCGCTAGAAGAGCCAGGTCCCGAGAATATAACAATGCTGTCATCTGGTCAACCGTGTAATCCGGACGAAGTTGATAAACGCCGACGATATCGCTTCTATACCCGAACGTGTAGACGCTCGTTGCTGTAGATGCGTCGAACTTGAAAATGTCCTGCAGAACGCAGAACAAAGTCGTCGTAGGCGTCATTGCCAGTCCGCGTCCATCGTGCACACAGAATACGAACCGGTGAGGTGCTTGTTTTATAGTGGTGCTCTCAGGTGACGTCACACCGCGACTTCCAGGTATTGGTGCTAGAATAGTCAGGTCACCAGAAAATAACCACGCTGTCATCTGGTCAACAGTGTAATCCGGACGAAGTTGATAAACGCCAACGATATCGCTTCTATCCCCGCACGTGTAGGCGCTCGTTGCTGTAGATGCGCCGATCAGGAAAATGCCCTGCAGAACGCAGAACAAGGTCCTCGTAGGCGTCATTGCCAGTCCGCGTCCATCGTGCCAACATAGTACGAACCGGTGAGGTGCTTCTTTTATAGTGGTGTTCTTGGGTGACGTCCCATCGCGACTACCAGGTGGTGTCGCTAGAAGAACCAGGTCGCCAGAAAATAACCATGCTGTCATCTGGTCAACTGTAATCCGGACGAAGTTGATAAACGCCGACGATATCGCTTCTATCCCAGCATGTGTAGGCGCTCTTTGCTGCAGATGCGCCGATCAGGAAAATGCCCTGCAGAACGCAGAACAAGGTCCTCGTTAGCGTCATTGCCAGTCCGCGTCCATCGTGCCCACAGAATACGAACCGGTGACGTGCTTCTTGTATATTGGTGGTCTGAAGTGACGTCACACCGCGACTACCAGGTGGTGTCGCTAGAAGGGCCAGGTCCCAAGAAAATAACAATGCTGTCATCTGGTCACCAGTGCAATCCGGACGAAGTTGATAAACGCCGCCGATATCGCTTCTATCCCTGCACGTGTAGGCGCTCGTTGCTGGAGATGCGCCGATCAGGAAATTGCCCTGCAGAACGCAGAACAAAGTCGTCGTAGGCGTCATTGCCAGTCCGCGTCCATCGTGCACACAGAATACGAACCGGTGAGGTGCTTGTTTTATAGTGGTGCTCTCAGGTGACGTCACACCGCGACTTCCAGGTATTGGTGCTAGAATAGTCAGGTCACCAGAAAATAACCACGCTGTCATCTGGTCAACAGTGTAATCCGGACGAAGTTGATAAACGCCAACGATATCGCTTCTATCCCCGCACGTGTAGGCGCTCGTTGCTGAAGATGCGCCGATCTGGAAAATGCCCTGCAGAACGCAGAACAAGGTCCTCGTAGGCGTCATTGCCAGTCCGCGTCCATCGTGCCCACATAATACGAACCGGTGAGGTGCTTCTTTTATAGTGGTGTTCTTGGGTGACGTCACATCGCGACTACCAGGTGGTGTCGCTAGAAGAACCAGGTCGCCAGAAAATAACCATGCTGTCATCTGGTCAACTGTAATCCGGACGAAGTTGATAAACGCCGACGATATCGCTTCTATCCCAGCATGTGTAGGCGCTCTTTGCTGCAGATGCGCCGATCAGGAAAATGCCCTGCAGAACGCTGAACAAGGTCCTCGTTAGCGTCATTGCCAGTTCGCGTCCATCGTGCCCACAGAATACGAACCGATGAGGTGATTCTTATATATTGGTGGACTCAGGTAACGTCACACCGTGACTACCTGGTGGTGTCGCTAGAAGAGCCAGGTCCCGAGAAAATAACAATGTTGTCATCTGGTCAACAGGGTGATCAGGACGAACTGTATAAAGTCCGACGATATCGCTTATATCACCGCACGGGCAGCCGCTCGTTGCTGTAGATGCGCCGATCTGGAAAATGCCCTGCAGAACGCAGAAAAAGGTCCTCGTCGGCGTCATTGCCAGTCCGCGTCCATCGTGTCCGCAGAAGACTAACCGGTGAGGTGAATCTTTTATAGTGGTGTTCTTGGGGGACGTCACACCGCGACTACCAGGTGGTGTCGCTAGAAGAACCAGGTCGCCAGAAAATACCATGCTGTCATCTGGTCAACTGTAATCCGGACGAAGTTGATAAACGCCGACGATATCGCTTCTATCCCAGCATGTGTAGGCGCTCTTTGCTGCAGATGCGCCGATCAGGAAAATGCCCTGCAGAACGCAGAACAAGGTCCTCGTTAGCGTCATTGCCAGTCCGCGTCCATCGTGCCCACAGAATACGAACCGGTGACGTGCTTCTTGTATATTGGTGGTCTGAAGTGACGTCACACCGCGACTACCAGGTGGTGTCGCTAGAAGGGCCAGGTCCCAAGAAAATAACAATGCTGTCATCTGGTCACCAGTGCAATCCGGACGAAGTTGATAAACGCCGCCGATATCGCTTCTATCCCTGCACGTGTAGGCGCTCGTTGCTGGAGATGCGCCGATCAGGAAATTGCCCTGCAGAACGCAGAACAAAGTCGTCGTAGGCGTCATTGCCAGTCCGCGTCCATCGTGCACACAGAATACGAACCGGTGAGGTGCTTGTTTTATAGTGGTGCTCTCAGGTGACGTCACACCGCGACTTCCAGGTATTGGCGCTAGAAGAGTCAGGTCACCAGAAAATAACCACGCTGTCATCTGGTCAACAGTGTAATCCGGACGAAGTTGATAAACGCCAACGATATCGCTTCTATCCCCGCACGTGTAGGCGCTCGTTGCTGAAGATGCGCCGATCTGGAAAATGCCCTGCTAAACGCAGAACAAGGTCCTCGTAGGCGTCATTGCCAGTCCGCGTCCATCGTGCCCACATAATACGAACCGGTGACGTTCTTCATGTATATTGGTGGTCTGAAGTGACGTCACACCGCGACAACCAGGTGGTGTCGCTAGAAGGGCCAGGTCCCAAGAAAATAACAATGCTGTCATCTGGTCACCAGTGCAATCCGGACGAAGTTGATAAACGCCGCCGATATCGCTTCTATCCCTGCACGTGTAGGCGCTCGTTGCTGGAGATGCGCCGATCAGGAAATTGCCCTGCAGAACGCAGAACAAAGTCGTCGTAGGCGTCATTGCCAGTCCGCGTCCATCGTGCACACAGAATACGAACCGGTGAGGTGCTTGTTTTATAGTGGTGCTCTCAGGTGACGTCACACCGCGACTTCCAGGTGCTGTCGCTAGAAGAGCCAGGTCTCCAGAAAATAACCATGCTGTCATCTGGTCAACAGTGTAATCCGGACGAAGTTGATAAACGCCGACGATATCGCTTCTATCCCCGCACGGGCAGCCGCTCGTTGCTGTAGATGCGCCGATCTGGAAAATGCCCTGCAGAACACAAAAAAAGGTCCTCGTAGGCGTCATTGCCAGTCCGCGTCCATCGTGTCCGCAGAAGACTAACCGGTGAGGTGAATCTTTTATAGTGGTGTTCTTGGGGGACGTCACACCGCGACTACCAGGTGGTGTCGCTAGAAGAACCAGGTCGCCAGAAAATAACCATGCTGTCATCTGGTCAACTGTAATCCGGACGAAGTTGATAAACGCTGCAGATGCGCCGATCAGGAAAATGCCCTGCAGAACGCAGAACAAGGTCCTCGTTAGCGTCATTGCCAGTCCGCGTCCATCGTGCCCACAGAATACGAACCGGTGACGTGCTTCTTGTATATTGGTGGTCTGAAGTGACGTCACACCGCGACTACCAGGTGGTGTCGCTAGAAGGGCCAGGTCCCAAGAAAATAACAATGCTGTCATCTGGTCACCAGTGCAATCCGGACGAAGTTGATAAACGCCGCCGATATCGCTTCTATCCCTGCACGTGTAGGCGCTCGTTGCTGGAGATGCGCCGATCAGGAAATTGCCCTGCAGAACGCAGAACAAAGTCGTCGTAGGCGTCATTGCCAGTCCGCGTCCATCGTGCACACAGAATACGAACCGGTGAGGTGCTTGTTTTATAGTGGTGCTCTCAGGTGACGTCACACCGCGACTTCCAGGTATTGGCGCTAGAAGAGTCAGGTCACCAGAAAATAACCACGCTGTCATCTGGTCAACAGTGTAATCCGGACGAAGTTGATAAACGCCAACGATATCGCTTCTATCCCCGCACGTGTAGGCGCTCGTTGCTGAAGATGCGCCGATCTGGAAAATGCCCTGCAGAACGCAGAACAAGGTCCTCGTAGGCGTCATTGCCAGTCCGCGTCCATCGTGCCCACATAATACGAACCGGTGAGGTGCTTGTTTTATAGTGGTGCTCTCAGGTGACGTCACACCGCGACTTCCAGGTATTGGCGCTAGAAGAGTCAGGTCACCAGAAAATAACCACGCTGTCATCTGGTCAACAGTGTAATCCGGACGAAGTTGATAAACGCCAACGATATCGCTTCTATCCCCGCACGTGTAGGCGCTCGTTGCTGAAGATGCGCCGATCTGGAAAATGCCCTGCAGAACGCAGAACAAGGTCCTCGTAGGCGTCATTGCCAGTCCGCGTCCATCGTGCCCACATAATACGAACCGGTGAGGTGCTTCTTTTATAGTGGTGTTCTTGGGTGACGTCACATCGCGACTACCAGGTGGTGTCGCTAGAAGAGCCAGGTCCCCAGAAAATAACCATGCTTTCATGTGGTCAACAGAGTAATCCGGACGAAGTTGATAAACGCCGACGATATCTTTCTATCTACGCACGTGTAGGCGCTCATTGCTGTAGATACGCCGATAAGGAAAATGCCCTGAAGAACGCAGAACAAGGTCCTCTTTAGCGTTATTGCCAGTCCGCGTCCATCGTGCCCACAGAATACGAACCGGTGAGGTGCTTCTAATATATTGGTGGTCTCAGATGACGTCACACCGCGACTACCAGGTGGTGTCGCTGGAAGAGAGAGGTCCCGAGAAAATAACAATGTTGTCATCTGGTCAACAGTGTGATCCGGACGAAGTGTATAAACTCCGACGATATCGCTTCTATCCCCGCACGTGTATGCGCTCGTTGCTGTAGATGCGCCGATCAGAAAAATGCCCTGCATAACGCGCAACAAGGTCCTTGTTAGCCCTATTGCCAGTCCGCGTCCATCGTGCCCACAGAATACGAACCGGTGAGGTGCTTCTTGTATAATGGTGGTCAAAAGTGACGTCACTCCGTGACTACCTGGTGGTGTCGCTAGAAGAGCCAGGTCCCGAGAAAATAACAATGTTGTCATCTGGTCAACAGGGTGATCCGGACGAACTGTATAAACTCCGACGATATCGCTTCTATCCCCGAACGGGTAGCCGCTCGTTGCTGTAGATGCGCCGATCTGGAAAATGCCCTGCAGAACGCAGAACAAGGTCCTCGTAGACGTCATTGCCATTCCACGTCCATCATGTCCGCAGAAGACTAACCGGTGAGGTGAATCTTTTATACTGGTGTTCTTGGGTGACGTCACACCGCGACTACCAGGTGGTGTCACTAGAACCAGGTCGCCAGAAAATAACCATGCTGTCATCTGGTCAACTGTAATCCGGACGAAGTTGATAAACGCCGACGATATCGCTTCTATCCCAGCATGTGTAGGCGCTCTTTGCTGCAGATGCGCCGATCAGGAAAATGCCCTGCAGAACGCAGAACAAGGTCCTCGTTAGCGTCATTGCCAGTCCGCGTCCATCGTGCCCACAGAATACGAACCGGTGACGTGCTTCTTGTATATTGGTGGTCTGAAGTGACGTCACACCGCGACTACCAGGTGGTGTCCCTAGAAGGGCCAGGTCCCAAGAAAATAACAATGCTGTCATCTGGTCACAAGTGTAATCCGGACGATGTTGATAAACGCCGCCGATATCGCTTCTATCCCTGCACGTGTAGGCGCTCGTTGCTGGAGATGCGCCGATCAGGAAATTGCCCTGCAGAACGCAGAACAAAGTCGTCGTAGGCGTCATTGCCAGTCCGCGTCCATCGTGCACACAGAATACGAACCGGTGAGGTGCTTGTTTTATTGTGGTGTTCTTGGGTGACGTCACAACGCGACTACCAGGTGGTGTCGCTAGAAGAGCCAGGTCGCCAGAAAATACCCATGCTGTCATGAGGTCAACAGTGTAATCCGGACGAAGTTGATAAACGCCGACGATATCTTTCTATCCCCGCACGTGTAGGCGCTCGTTGCTGTAGATACGCCGATCAGGAAAATGCCCTGAAGAACGCAGAACAAGGTCCTCTTTAGCGTTATTGCCAGTCCGCGTCCATCGCGCCCACAGAATACGAACCGGTGAGGTGCTTCTTGTATATTGGTGGTCTCAGGTGGCGTCACACCGCGACTACCAGGTAGTGTCGCTAGAAGAGCCAGGTCCCGAGAATATAACAATGCTGTCATCTGGTCAACAGTGTAATCCGGACGAAGTTGATAAACGCCGACGATATCGCTTCTATCCCAGCACGTGTAGGCGCTCGTTGCTGTAGATGCGCCGATCTGGAAAATGCCCTGCATAACGCAGAACAAGGTCCTCGTTAGCGCTATTGCCAGTCCGCGTCCATCGTGCCCACAGAATACGAACCGGTGAGGTGCTTCTTGTATAATGGTGGTCAAAAGTGACGTCACACCGTGACTACCAGGTAGTGTCGCTAGAAGAGCCAGGTCCCGAGAATATAACAATGCTGTCATCTGGTCAACCGTGTAATCCGGACGAAGTTGATAAACGCCGACGATATCGCTTCTATACCCGAACGTGTAGACGCTCGTTGCTGTAGATGCGCCGATGAGGAAAATGCCCTGCAGAACGCAGAACAAGGTCCTCGTAGGCGTCATTGCCAGTCCGCGTCCATCGTGTCCGCAGAAGATGAACAGGTGAGTTCATTGTTTTATAGTGGTGTTCTTAGATGACGTCACACCGCGGCTACCAGGTGGTGTCGCTAGAAAAGCCAGGTCGCCAGAAAATGACCATGCTGTCATCTGGTCAACTGTAATCCGGACGAAGTTGATAAACGCCGACGATATCGCTTCTATCCCCGCACGTGTAGCCGCTCGTTGCTGTAGATGCGCCGATCAGGAAAATGCCCTGCAGAACGCAGAACAAGGTCCTCGTAGGCGTCATTGCCAGTCCGCGTCCATCGTGCCAACATAGTACGAACCGGTGAGGTGCTTCTTTTATAGTGGTGTTCTTGGGTGACGTCCCATCGCGACTACCAGGTGGTGTCGCTAGAAGAGCCAGGTCCCGAGAATATAACAATGCTGTCATCTGGTCAACCGTGTAATCAGGACGAAGTTGATAAACGCCGACGATATCGCTTCTATCCCCGCACGTGTAGGCGCTCGTTGCTGTAGATGCGCCGAAGTGCAAAATGCCCTGCATAACGCAGAACAAGGTTTTCGTTAGCATCATTGCCAGTCCGCGTCCATCGTACCCACAGAATACGAACCGATGAGGTGCTTCTTATATATTGGTGGTCTCAGATGACGTCACACCGCTACTACCAGGTGGTGTCGCTAGAAGAGCCAGGTCCCGAGAAAATAACAATGTTGTCATCTGGTCAACAGGGTGATCAGGACGAACTGTATAAAGTCCGACGATATCGCTTCTATCCCCGCACGGGCAGCCGCTCGTTGCTGTAGATGCGCCGATCTGGAAAATGCCCTGCAGAACGCAGAAAAAGGTCCTCGTAGGCGTCATTGCCAGTGCGCGTCCATCGTGTCCGCAGAAGACTAACCGGTGAGGTGAATCTTTTATAGTGGTGTTCTTGGGGGACGTCACACCGCGACTACCAGGTGGTGTCGCTAGAAGAACCAGGTCGCCAGAAAATACCATGCTGTCATCTGGTCAACTGTAATCCGGACGAAGTTGATAAACGCCGACGATATCGCTTCTATCCCAGCATGTGTAGGCGCTCTTTGCTGCAGATGCGCCGATCAGGAAAATGCCCTGCAGAACGCAGAACAAGGTCCTCGTTAGCGTCATTGCCAGTCCGCGTCCATCGTGCCCACAGAATACGAACCGGTGACGTGCTTCTTGTATATTGGTGGTCTGAAGTGACGTCACACCGCGACTACCAGGTGGTGTCGCTAGAAGGGCCAGGTCCCAAGAAAATAACAATGCTGTCATCTGGTCACCAGTGCAATCCGGACGAAGTTGATAAACGCCGCCGATATCGCTTCTATCCCTGCACGTGTAGGCGCTCGTTGCTGGAGATGCGCCGATCAGTAAATTGCCCTGCAGAACGCAGAACAAAGTCGTCGTAGGCGTCATTGCCAGTCCGCGTCCATCGTGCACACAGAATACGAACCGGTGAGGTGCTTGTTTTATAGTGGTGCTCTCAGGTGACGTCACACCGCGACTTCCAGGTATTGGCGCTAGAAGAGTCAGGTCACCAGAAAATAACCACGCTGTCATCTGGTCAACAGTGTAATCCGGACGAAGTTGATAAACGCCAACGATATCGCTTCTATCCCCGCACGTGTAGGCGCTCGTTGCTGAAGATGCGCCGATCTGGAAAATGCCCTGCAGAACGCAGAACAAGGTCCTCGTAGGCGTCATTGCCAGTCCGCGTCCATCGTGCCCACATAATACGAACCGGTGACGTGCTTCATGTATATTGGTGGTCTGAAGTGACGTCACACCGCGACTACCAGGTGGTGTCGCTAGAAGGGCCAGGTCCCAAGAAAATAACAATGCTGTCATCTGGTCACCAGTGCAATCCGGACGAAGTTGATAAACGCCGCCGATATCGCTTCTATCCCTGCACGTGTAGGCGCTCGTTGCTGGAGATGCGCCGATCAGGAAATTGCCCTGCAGAACGCAGAACAAAGTCGTCGTAGGCGTCATTGCCAGTCCGCGTCCATCGTGCACACAGAATACGAACCGGTGAGGTGCTTGTTTTATAGTGGTGCTCTCAGGTGACGTCACACCGCGACTTCCAGGTGCTGTCGCTAGAAGAGCCAGGTCTCCAGAAAATAACCATGCTGTCATCTGGTCAACAGTGTAATCCGGACGAAGTTGATAAACGCCGACGATATCGCTTCTATCCCCGCACGGGCAGCCGCTCGTTGCTGTAGATGCGCCGATCTGGAAAATGCCCTGCAGAACACAGAAAAAGGTCCTCGTAGGCGTCATTGCCAGTCCGCGTCCATCGTGTCCGCAGAAGACTAACCGGTGAGGTGAATCTTTTATAGTGGTGTTCTTGGGGGACGTCACACCGCGACTACCAGGTGGTGTCGCTAGAAGAACCAGGTCGCCAGAAAATAACCATGCTGTCATCTGGTCAACTGTAATCCGGACGAAGTTGATAAACGCCGACGATATCGCTTCTATCCCAGCATGTGTAGGCGCTCTTTGCTGCAGATGCGCCGATCAGGAAAATGCCCTGCAGAACGCAGAACAAGGTCCTCGTTAGCGTCATTGCCAGTCCGCGTCCATCGTGCCCACAGAATACGAACCGGTGACGTGCTTCTTGTATATTGGTGGTCTGAAGTGACGTCACACCGCGACTACCAGGTGGTGTCGCTAGAAGGGCCAGGTCCCAAGAAAATAACAATGCTGTCATCTGGTCACCAGTGCAATCCGGACGAAGTTGATAAACGCCGCCGATATCGCTTCTATCCCTGCACGTGTAGGCGCTCGTTGCTGGAGATGCGCCGATCAGGAAATTGCCCTGCAGAACGCAGAACAAAGTCGTCGTAGGCGTCATTGCCAGTCCGCGTCCATCGTGCACACAGAATACGAACCGGTGAGGTGCTTGTTTTATAGTGGTGCTCTCAGGTGACGTCACACCGCGACTTCCAGGTATTGGCGCTAGAAGAGTCAGGTCACCAGAAAATAACCACGCTGTCATCTGATCAACAGTGTAATCCGGACGAAGTTGATAAACGCCAACGATATCGCTTCTATCCCCGCACGTGTAGGCGCTCGTTGCTGAAGATGCGCCGATCTGGAAAATGCCCTGCAGAACGCAGAACAAGGTCCTCGTAGGCGTCATTGCCAGTCCGCGTCCATCGTGCCCACATAATACGAACCGGTGAGGTGCTTGTTTTATAGTGGTGCTCTCAGGTGACGTCACACCGCGACTTCCAGGTATTGGCGCTAGAAGAGTCAGGTCACCAGAAAATAACCACGCTGTCATCTGGTCAACAGTGTAATCCGGACGAAGTTGATAAACGCCAACGATATCGCTTCTATCCCCGCACGTGTAGGCGCTCGTTGCTGAAGATGCGCCGATCTGGAAAATGCCCTGCAGAACGCAGAACAAGGTCCTCGTAGGCGTCATTGCCAGTCCGCGTCCATCGTGCCCACATAATACGAACCGGTGAGGTGCTTCTTTTATAGTGGTGTTCTTGGGTGACGTCACATCGCGACTACCAGGTGGTGTCGCTAGAAGAGCCAGGTCCCCAGAAAATAACCATGCTTTCATGTGGTCAACAGAGTAATCCGGACGAAGTTGATAAACGCCGACGATATCTTTCTATCCCCGCACGTGTAGGCGCTCATTGCTGTAGATACGCCGATAAGGAAAATGCCCTGAAGAACGCAGAACAAGGTCCTCTTTAGCGTTATTGCCAGTCCGCGTCCATCGTGCCCACAGAATACGAACCGGTGAGGTGCTTCTAATATATTGGTGGTCTCAGATGACGTCACACCGCGACTACCAGGTGGTGTCGCTGGAAGAGAGAGGTCCCGAGAAAATAACAATGTTGTCATCTGGTCAACAGTGTGATCCGGACGAAGTGTATAAACTCCGACGATATCGCTTCTATCCCCGCACGTGTAGGCGCTCGTTGCTGTAGATGCGCCGATCAGAAAAATGCCCTGCATAACGCGCAACAAGGTCCTTGTTAGCGCTATTGCCAGTCCGCGTCCATCGTGCCCACAGAATACGAACCGGTGAGGTGCTTCTTGTATAATGGTGGTCAAAAGTGACGTCACTCCGTGACTACCTGGTGGTGTCGCTAGAAGAGCCAGGTCCCGAGAAAATAACAATGTTGTCATCTGGTCAACAGGGTGATCCGGACGAACTGTATAAACTCCGACGATATCGCTTCTATCCCCGCACGGGTAGCCGCTCGTTGCTGTAGATGCGCCGATCTGGAAAATGCCCTGCAGAACGCAGAACAAGGTCCTCGTAGGCGTCATTGCCATTCCACGTCCATCATGTCCGCAGAAGACTAACCGGTGAGGTGAATCTTTTATACTGGTGTTCTTGGGTGACGTCACACCGCGACTACCAGGTGGCGTCACTAGAACCAGGTCGCCAGAAAATAACCATGCTGTCATCTGGTCAACTGTAATCCGGACGAAGTTGATAAACGCCGACGATATCTTTCTATCCCCGCACGTGTAGGCGCTCGTTGCTGTAGATACGCCGATCAGGAAAATGCCCTGAAGAACGCAGAACAAGGTCCTCTTTAGCGTTATTGCCAGTCCGCGTCCATCGCGCCCACAGAATACGAACAGGTGAGGTGCTTCTTGTATATTGGTGGTCTCAGGTGGCGTCACACCGCGACTACCAGGTAGTGTCGCTAGAAGAGCCAGGTCCCGAGAATATAACAATGCTGTCATCTGGTCAACAGTGTAATCCGGACGAAGTTGATAAACGCCGACGATATCGCTTCTATCCCAGCACGTGTAGGCGCTCGTTGCTGTAGATGCGCCGATCTGGAAAATGCCCTGCATAACGCAGAACAAGGTCCTCGTTAGCGCTATTGCCAGTCCGCGTCCATCGTGCCCACAGAATACGAACCGGTGAGGTGCTTCTTGTATAATGGTGGTCAAAAGTGACGTCACACCGTGACTACCAGGTAGTGTCGCTAGAAGAGCCAGGTCCCGAGAATATAACAATGCTGTCATCTGGTCAACCGTGTAATCCGGACGAAGTTGATAAACGCCGACGATATCGCTTCTATACCCGAACGTGTAGACGCTCGTTGCTGTAGATGCGTCGAACTTGAAAATGTCCTGCAGAACGCAGAACAAAGTCGTCGTAGAAGTCATTGCCAGTCCGCGTCCATCGTGCACACAGAATACGAACCGGTGAGGTGCTTGTTTTATAGTGGTGCTCTCAGGTGACGTCACACCGCGACTTCCAGGTATTGGTGCTAGAATAGTCAGGTCACCAGAAAATAACCACGCTGTCATCTGGTCAACAGTGTAATCCGGACGAAGTTGATAAACGCCAACGATATCGCTTCTATCCCCGCACGTGTAGGCGCTCGTTGCTGTAGATGCGCCGATCAGGAAAATGCCCTGCAGAACGCAGAACAAGGTCCTCGTAGGCGTCATTGCCAGTCCGCGTCCATCGTGCCAACATAGTACGAACCGGTGAGGTGCTTCTTTTATAGTGGTGTTCTTGGGTGACGTCCCATCGCGACTACCAGGTGGTGTCGCTAGAAGAACCAGGTCGCCAGAAAATAACCATGCTGTCATCTGGTCAACTGTAATCCGGACGAAGTTGATAAACGCCGACGATATCGCTTCTATCCCAGCATGTGTAGGCGCTCTTTGCTGCAGATGCGCCGATCAGGAAAATGCCCTGCAGAACGCAGAACAAGGTCCTCGTTAGCGTCATTGCCAGTCCGCGTCCATCGTGCCCACAGAATACGAACCGGTGACGTGCTTCTTGTATATTGGTGGTCTGAAGTGACGTCACACCGCGACTACCAGGTGGTGTCGCTAGAAGGGCCAGGTCCCAAGAAAATAACAATGCTGTCATCTGGTCACCAGTGCAATCCGGACGAAGTTGATAAACGCCGCCGATATCGCTTCTATCCCTGCACGTGTAGGCGCTCGTTGCTGGAGATGCGCCGATCAGGAAATTGCCCTGCAGAACGCAGAACAAAGTCGTCGTAGGCGTCATTGCCAGTCCGCGTCCATCGTGCACACAGAATACGAACCGGTGAGGTGCTTGTTTTATAGTGGTGCTCTCAGGTGACGTCACACCGCGACTTCCAGGTATTGGTGCTAGAATAGTCAGGTCACCAGAAAATAACCACGCTGTCATCTGGTCAACAGTGTAATCCGGACGAAGTTGATAAACGCCAACGATATCGCTTCTATCCCCGCACGTGTAGGCGCTCGTTGCTGAAGATGCGCCGATCTGGAAAATGCCCTGCAGAACGCAGAACAAGGTCCTCGTAGGCGTCATTGCCAGTCCGCGTCCATCGTGCCCACATAATACGAACCGGTGAGGTGCTTCTTTTATAGTGGTGTTCTTGGGTGACGTCACATCGCGACTACCAGGTGGTGTCGCTAGAAGAACCAGGTCGCCAGAAAATAACCATGCTGTCATCTGGTCAACTGTAATCCGGACGAAGTTGATAAACGCCGACGATATCGCTTCTATCCCAGCATGTGTAGGCGCTCTTTGCTGCAGATGCGCCGATCAGGAAAATGCCCTGCAGAACGCAGAACAAGGTCCTCGTTAGCGTCATTGCCAGTCCGCGTCCATCGTGCCCACAGAATACGAACCGGTGACGTGCTTCTTGTATATTGGTGGTCTGAAGTGACGTCACACCGCGACTACCAGGTGGTGTCCCTAGAAGAGCCAGGTCCCAAGAAAATAACAATGCTGTCATCTGGTCACCAGTGTAATTCGGACGATGTTGATAAACGCCGCCGATATCGCTTCTATCCCTGCACGTGTAGGCGCTCGTTGCTGGAGATGCGCCGATCAGGAAATTGCCCTGCAGAACGGAGAACAAAGTCGTCGTAGGCGTCATTGCCAGTCCGCGTCCATCGTGCACACAGAATACGAACCGGTGAGGTGCTTGTTTTATAGTGGTGTTCTTGGGTGACGTCACATCGAGACTACCAGGTGGTGTCGCTAGAAGAGCCAGGTCGCCAGAAAATAACCATGCTGTCATGAGGTCAACAGTGTAATCCGGACGAAGTTGATAAACGCCGACGATATCTTTCTATCCCCGCACGTGTAGGCGCTCGTTGCTGTAGATACGCCGATCAGGAAAATGCCCTGAAGAACGCAGAACAAGGTCCTCTTTAGCGTTATTGCCAGTCCACGTCCATCGTGCCCACAGAATACGAACCGGTGAGGTGCTTCTTGTATATTGGTGGTCTCAGGTGGCGTCACACCGCGACTACCAGGTAGTGTCGCTAGAAGAGCCAGGTCCCGAGAATATAACAATGCTGTCATCTGGTCAACCGTGTAATCCGGACGAAGTAGATAAACGCCGACGATATCGCTTCTATACCCGAACGTGTAGACGCTCGTTGCTGTCGATGCGTCGAACTTGAAAATGTCCTGCAGAACGCAGAACAAGGTCCTCGTAGGCGTCATTGCCAGTCCGCGTCCATCGTGTCCGCAGAAGATGAACAGGTGAGGTCATTGTTTTATAGTGGTGTTCTTAGATGACGTCACACCGCGGCTACCAGGTGGTGTCGCTAGAAAAGCCAGGTCGCCAGAAAATGACCATGCTGTCATCTGGTCAACTGTAATCCGGACGAAGTTGATAAACGCCGACGATATCGCTTCTATCCCCGCACGTGTAGCCGCTCGTTGCTGTAGATGCGCCGATCAGGAAAATGCCCTGCAGAACGCAGAACAAGGTCCTCGTAGGCGTCATGGCCAGTCCGCGTCCATCGTGCCAACATAGTACGAACCGGTGAGGTGCTTCTTTTATAGTGGTGTTCTTGGGTGACGTCCCATCGCGACTATCAGGTGGTGTCGCTAGAAGAGCCAGGTCCCGAGAATATAACAATGCTGTCATCTGGTCAACAGTGTAATCAGGACGAAGTTGATAAACGCCGACGATATCGCTTCTATCCCCGCACGTGTAGGCGCTCGTTGCTGTAGATGCGCCGAACTGCAAAATGCCCTGCATAACGCAGAACAAGGTCTTCGTTAGCATCATTGCCAGTCCGCGTCCATCGTACCCACAGAATACGAACCGATGAGGTGCTTCTTATATATTGGTGGTCTCAGATGACGTCACACCGCTACTACCAGGTGGTGTCGCTAGAAGAGCGAGGTCCCGAGAAAATAACGATGTTGTCATCTGGTCAACAGTGTGATCCGGACGAAGTGTATAAACTCCGACGATATCGCTTCTATCCCCGCACGTGTAGGCGCTCGTTGCTGTAGATGCGCCGATCAGGGAAATGCCCTGCAGAACGCAGAAAAAGGTCCTCGTAAGCGTCATTGCCAGTCCGGGTCCATCTTGTCCACAGAAGACGAACCGCTGAGGTGCTTCTTTTATAGTGGTGTTCTTGGGTGACGTCACACCGCGACTACCAGGTGGTGTCGCTAGAAGAGCGAGGTCCCGAGAAAATAACAATGTTGTCATCTGGTCAACAGTGTGATCCGGACGAAGTGTATAAACTCCGACGATATCGCTTCTATCCCCGCACGTGTAGGCGCTCGTTGCTGTAGATGCGCCGATCAGGGAAATGCCCTGCAGAACGCAGAAAAAGTTCCTCGTAAGCGTCATTGCCAGTCCGGGTCCATCGTGTCCACAGAAGACGAACCGGTGAGGTGCTTCTTTTATAGTGGTGTTCTTGGGTGACGTCTCACCGCGACAACCAGGTGGTGTCGCTAGAAGAGCCAGGTCGCCAGAAAATAACCATGCTGTCATCTGGTCAACAGTGTAATCCGGACGAAGTTGCTAAACGCCGACGATATCGCTTCTATCCCCGCACGTGTAGGCGCTCGTTGCTGGAGATGCGCCGATCAGGAAATTGCCCTGCAGAACGCAGAACAAAGTCGTCGTAGGCGTCATTGCCAGTCCGCGTCCATCGTGCACACAGAATACGAACCGGTGAGGTGCTTGTTTTATAGTGGTGCTCTCAGGTGACGTCACACCGCGACTTCCAGGTATTGGCGCTAGAAGAGTCAGGTCACCAGAAAATAACCACGCTGTCATCTGGTCAACAGTGTAATCCGGACGAAGTTGATAAACGCCAACGATATCGCTTCTATCCCCGCACGTGTAGGCGCTCGTTGCTGAAGATGCGCCGATCTGGAAAATGCCCTGCAGAACGCAGAACAAGGTCCTCG
The DNA here is from genome assembly GCF_052857255.1 of Amblyomma americanum. Lineage (NCBI taxonomy): Eukaryota > Metazoa > Arthropoda > Arachnida > Ixodida > Ixodidae > Amblyomma > Amblyomma americanum. Next base: position 177,120,865 of record NC_135502.1, on the reverse strand, counting down.
TAGGCGTCATTGCCAGTCCGCGTCCATCGTGCCCACATAATACGAACCGGTGAGGTGCTTCTTTTATAGTGGTGTTCTTGGGTGACGTCACATCGCGACTACCAGGTGGTGTCGCTAGAAGAGCCAGGTCCCCAGAAAATAACCATGCTTTCATGTGGTCAACAGTGTAATCCGGACGAAGTTGATAAACGCCGACGATATCTTTCTATCACCGCACGTGTAGGCGCTCATTGCTGTAGATACGCCGATAAGGAAAATTCCCTGAAGAACGCAGAACAAGGTCCTCTTTAGCGTTTTTGCCAGTCCGCGTCCATCGGGCCCACAGAATACGAACCGGTGAGGTGCTTCTAATATATTGGTGGTCTCAGATGACGTCACACCGCGACTACCAGGTGGTGTCGCTAGAAGAACCAGGTCGCCAGAAAATAACAACGTTGTCATCTGGTCAACAGTGTGATCCGGACGAAGTGTGTAAACTCCGACGATATCGCTTCTATCCCCGCACGTGTAGGCGCTCGTTGCTGTAGATGCGCCGATCAGAAAAATGCCCTGCATAACGCGCAACAAGGTCCTTGTTAGCGCTATTGCCAGTCCGCGTCCATCGTGCCCACAGAATACGAACCGGTGAGGTGCTTCTTGTATAACGGTGGTCAAAAGTGACGTCACACCGTGACTACCTGGTGGTGTCGCTAGAAGAGCCAGGTCCCGAAAATATAAGAAAGCTGTCATCTGGTCAACAGTGTAATCCGGACGAAATTGATAAACGCCGACGATATCGCTTCTATCCCGCACGTGTAGGCGCTCGTTGCTGTAGATGCGCCGATCTGGAAAATGCCCTGCAGAACGCAGAACAAGGTCCTCGTAGGCGTCATTGCCATTCCACGTCCATCATGTCCGCAGAAGACTAACCAGTGAGGTGAATCTTTTAGAGTGGTGTTCTTGGGTGACGTCACACCGCGACTACCAGGTGGTGTCGCTAGAAGAACCAGGTCGCCAGAAAATAACCATGCTGTCATCTGGTCAACTGTAATCCGGACGAAGTTGATAAACGCCGACGATATCGCTTCTATCCCAGCATGTGTAGGCGCTCTTTGCTGCAGATGCGCCGATCAGGAAAATGCCCTGCAGAACGCAGAACAAGGTCCTCGTTAGCGTCATTGCCAGTCCGCGTCCATCGTGCCCACAGAATACGAACCGGTGACGTGCTTCTTGTATATTGGTGGTCTGAAGTGACGTCACACCGCGACTGCCAGGTGGTGTCCCTAGAAGGGCCAGGTCCCAAGAAAATAACAATGCTGTCATCTGGTCACCAGTGTAATCCGGACGATGTTGATAAACGCCGCCGATATCGCTTCTATCCCTGCTCGTGTAGGCGCTCGTTGCTGGAGATGCGCCGATCAGGAAATTGCCCTGCAGAACGCAGAACAAAGTCGTCGTAGGCGTCATTGCCAGTCCGTGTCCATCGTGCACACAGAATACGAACCGGTGAGGTGCTTGTTTTATAGTGGTGTTCTTGGGTGACGTCCCATCGCGACTACCAGGTGGTGTCGCTAGAAGAGCCAGGTCGCCAGAAAATAACCATGCTGTCATGAGGTCAACAGTGTAATCCGGACGAAGTTGATAAACGCCGACGATATCTTTCTATCCCCGCACGTGTAGGCGCTCGTTGCTGTAGATACGCCGATCAGAAAAATGCCCTGAAGAACGCAGAACAAGGTCCTCTTTAGCGTTTTTGCCAGTCCGCGTCCATCGTGCCCACAGAATACGAACCGGTGAGGTGCTTCTTGTATATTGGTGGTCTCAGGTGGCGTCACACCGCGACTACCAGGTAGTGTCGCTAGAAGAGCCAGGTCCCGAGAATATAACAATGCTGTCATCTGGTCAACAGTGTAATCCGGACGAAGTTGATAAACGCCGACGATATCGCTTCTATCCCAGCACGTGTAGGCGCTCGTTGCTGTAGATGCGCCGATCTGGAAAATGCCCTGCATAACGCAGAACAAGGTCCTCGTTAGCGCTATTGCCAGTCCGCGTCCATCGTGCCCACAGAATACGAACCGATGAGGTGCTTTTAATATATTGGTGGTCTCAGATGACGTCACACCGCGACTACCAGGTGGTGTCGCTAGAAGAGCGAGGTCCCGAGAAAATAACAACGTTGTCATCTGGTCAACAGTGTGATCCGGACGAAGTGTATAAACTCCGACGATATCGCTTCAATCCCCGCACGTGTAGGCGCTCGTTGCTGTAGATGCGCCGATCAGGAAAATGCCCTGCATAACGCACAAGAAGGTCCATGTTAGCGCTATTGCCAGTCCACGTCCATCGTGCCCACAGAATACGAACCGGTGAGGTGCTTCTTGTATAATGGTGGTCAAAAGTGACGTCACACCGTGACTACCAGGTAGTGTCGCTAGAAGAGCCAGGTCCCGAGAATATAACAATGCTGTCATCTGGTCAACAGTGTAATCCGGACGAAGTTGATAAACGCCGACGATATCGCTTCTATACCCGAACGTGTAGACGCTCGTTGCTGTAGGTGCGTCGAACTTGAAAATGTCCTGCAGAACGCAGAACAAGGTCCTCGTAGGCGTCATTGCCAGTCCGCGTCCATCGTGTCCGCAGAAGATGAACAGGTGAGATCATTGTTTTATTGTGGTGTTCTTAGATGACGTCACACCGCCACTACCAGGTGGTGTCGCTAGAAAAGCCAGGTCGCCAGAAAATGACCATGCTGTCATCTGGTCAACTGTAATCCGGACGAAGTTGATAAACGCCGACGATATCGCTTCTATCCCCGCATGTGTACCCGCTCGTTGCTGTAGATGCGCCGATCAGAAAAATGCCCTTCAGAACGCAGAAAAATCCTCGTAAGTGTCATTGCCAGTCCCCGTCCATCGTGCCCACAGAATACGAACTGGTGAGGTGCTTGTTTTATAGTGGTGCTCTCAGGTGACGTCACACCGCGACTTCCAGGTATTGTCGCTAGAAGAGTCAGGTCGCCAGAAAATAACCATGCTGTCATCTGGTCAACAGTGTAATCCGGACGAAGTTGATAAACGCCAACGATATCGTTTCTATCCCCGCACGTGTCGCCGCTCGTTGCTGTAAATGCGCCGATCAGGAAAATGCCCTGCAGAACGCAGAACGAGGTCCTCGTAGGCGTCATTGCCAGTCCGCGTCCATCGTGTCCGCAGAAGACTAACCGGTGAGGTGAATCTTTTATAGTGGTGTTCTTGGGGGACGTCACACCGCGACTACCAGGTGGTGTCGCTAGAAGAACCAGGTCACCAGAAAATAACCATGCTGTCATCTGGTCAACTGTAATCCGGACGAAGTTGATAAACGCCGACGATATCGCTTCTATCCCAGCATGTGTAGGCGCTCTTTGCTGCAGATGCGCCGATCAGGAAAATGCCCTGCAGAACGCAGAACAAGGTCCTCGTTAGCGTCATTGCCAGTCCGTGTCCATCGTGCCCACAGAATACGAACCGGTGACGTGCTTCTTGTATATTGGTGGTCTGAAGTGACGTCACACCGCGACTACCAGGTGGTGTCGCTAGAAGGGCCAGGTCCCAAGAAAATAACAATGCTGTCATCTGGTCACCAGTGCAATCCGGACGAAGTTGATAAACGCCACCGATATCGCTTCTATCCCTGCACGTGTAGGCGCTCGTTGCTGGAGATGCGCCGATCAGGAAATTACCCTGCAGAACGCAGAACAAAGTCGTCGTAGGCGTCATTGCCAGTCCGCGTCCATCGTGCACATAGAATACGAACCGGTGAGGTGCTTGTTCTATAGTGGTGCTCTCAGGTGACGTCACACCGCGACTTCCAGGTATTGTCGCTAGAAGAGTCAGGTCACCAGAAAATAACCACGCTGTCATCTGGTCAACAGTGTAATCCGGACGAAGTTGATAAACGCCAACGATATCGCTTCTATCCCCGCACGTGTAGGCGCTCGTTGCTGAAGATGCGCCGATCTGGAAAATGCCCTGCAGAACGCAGAACAAGGTCCTCGTAGGCGTCATAGCCAGTCCGCGTCCATCATGCCCACATAATACGAACCGGTGAGGTGCTTCTTTTATAGTGGTGTTCTTGGGTGACGTCACATCGCGACTACCAGGTGGTGTCGCTAGAAGAGCCAGGTCCCCAGAAAATAACCATGCTTTCATGTGGTCAACAGTGTAATCCGGACGAAGTTGATAAACGCCGACGATATCTTTCTATCCCCGCACGTGTAGGCGCTCATTGCTGTAGATACGCCGATCAGGAAAATGCCCTGAAGAACGCAGAACAAGGTCCTCTTTAGCGTTATTGCCAGTCCGCGTCCATCGTGCCCACAGAATACGAACCGGTTAGGTGCTTCTAATATATTGGTGGTCTCAGATGGCGTCACACCGCGACTACCAGGTGGTGTCGCTGGAAGAGAGAGGTCCCGAGAAAATAACAATGTTGTCATCTGGTCAACAGTGTGATCCGGACGAAGTGTATAAACTCCGACGATATCGCGTCTATCCCCGCACGTGTAGGCGCTCGTTGCTGTAGATGCGCCGATCAGAAAAATGCCCTGCATAACGCGCAACAAGGTCCTTGTTAGCGCTATTGCCAGTCCGCGTCCATCGTGCCCACAGAATACGAACCGGTGAGGTGCTTCTTGTATAATGGTGGTCAAAAGTGACGTCACACCGTGACTACCTGGTGGTGTCGCTAGAAGAGCCAGGTCCCGAGAAAATAACAACGTTGTCATCTGGTCAACAGGGTGATCCGGACGAACTGTATAAACTCCGACGATATCGCTTCTATCCCCGCACGGGTAGCCGCTCGTTGCTGTAGATGCGCCGATCTGGAAAATGCCCTGCAGAACGCAGAACAAGGTCCTCGTAGGCGTCATTGCCAGTCCACGTCCATCATGTCCGCAGAAGACTAACCGGTGAGGTGAATCTTTTATAGTGGTGTCCTTGGGTGACGTCACACCGCGACTACCAGGTGGTGTCGCTAGAAGAACCAGGTCGCCAGAAAATAACCATGCTGTCATCTGGTCAACTGTAATCCGGACGAAGTTGATAAACGCCGATGATATCGCTTCTATCCCAGCATGTGTAGGCGCTCTTTGCTGCAGATGCGCCGATCAGGAAAATGCCCTGCAGAACGCAGAACAAGGTCCTCGTTAGCGTCATTGCCAGTCCGCGTCCATCGTGCCCACAGAATACGAACCGGTGACGTGCTTCTTGTATATTGGTGGTCTGAAGTGACGTCACACCGCGACTACCAGGTGGTGTCCCTAGAATGGCCAGGTCCCAAGAAAATAACAATGCTGTCATCTGGTCACCAGTGTAATCCGGACGATGTTGATAAACGCCGCCGATATCGCTTCTATCCCTGCACGTGTAGGCGCTCGTTGCTGGAGATGCGCCGATCAGGAAATTGCCCTGCAGAACGCAGAACAAAGTCGTCGTAGGCGTCATTGCCAGTCCGCGTCCATCGTGCACACAGAATACGAACCGGTGAGGTGCTTGTTTTATAGTGGTGTTCTTCGGTGACGTCACATCGCGACTACCAGGTGGTGTCGCTAGAAGAGCCAGGTCGCCAGAAAATAACCATGCTGTCATGAGGTCAACAGTGTAATCCGGACGAAGTTGATAAACGCCGACGATATCTTTCTATCCCCGCACGTGTAGGCGCTCGTTGCTGTAGATACGCCGATCAGGAAAATGTCCTGAAGAACGCAGAACAAGGTCCTCTTTAGCGTTATTGCCAGTCCGCGTCCATCGTGCCCAGAGAATACGAACCGGTGAGGTGCTTCTTGTATATTGGTGGTCTCAGGTGGCGTCACACCGCGACTACCAGGTAGTGTCGCTAGAAGAGCCAGGTCCCGAGAATATAACAATGCTGTCATCTGGTCAACAGTGTAATCCGGACGAAGTTGATAAACGCCGACGATATCGCTTCTATCTCAGCACGTGTAGGCGCTCGTTGCTGTAGATGCGCCGATCTGGAAAATGCCCTGCATAACGCAGAACAAGGTCCTCGTTAGCGTCATTGCTGTCCGCGTCCATCGTACCCACAGAATACGAACCGATGAGGTGCTTTTAATATATTGGTGGTCTCAGATGACGTCACACCGCGACTACCAGGTGGTGTCGCTAGAAGAGCGAGGTCCCGAGAAAATAACAACGTTGTCATCTGGTCAACAGTGTGATCCGGACGAAGTGTATAAACTCCGACGATATCGTTTCTATCCCCGCACGTGTAGCCGCTCGTTGCTGTAAATGCGCCGATCAGGAAAATGCCCTGCAGAACGCAGAACAAGGTCCTCGTAGGCGTCATTGCCAGTCCGCGTCCATCGTGTCCGCAGAAGACGAACCGGTGAGGTGATTGTTTTATAGTGGTGTTCTTGGGTGACGTCACACCGCGACTACCAGGTGGTGCCGCTAGAAGAACCAGGTCGCCAGAAAATAACCATGCTGTCATCTGGTCAACTGTAATCCGGACGAAGTTGATAAACGCAGACGATATCGCTTCTATCCCCGCACGTGTAGGCGCTCGTTGCTGTAGATGCGCCGAGCAGGAAATTGCCCTGCAGAACGCAGAACAAAGTCGTCGTCGGCGTTATTGCCAGTCCGCGTCCATCGTGCCCAGAGAATACGAACCGGTGAGGTGCTTCTTGTATATTGGTGGTCTCAGGTGGCGTCACACCGCGACTACCAGGTAGTGTCGCTAGAAGAGCCAGGTCCCGAGAATATAACAATGCTGTCATCTGGTCAACAGTGTAATCCGGACGAAGTTGATAAACGCCGACGATATCGCTTCTATCCCAGCACGTGTAGGCGCTCGTTGCTGTAGATGCGCCGATCTGGAAAATGCCCTGCATAACGCAGAACAAGGTCCTCGTTAGCGTCATTGCTGTCCGCGTCCATCGTACCCACAGAATACGAACCGATGAGGTGCTTTTAATATATTGGTGGTCTCAGATGACGTCACACCGCGACTACCAGGTGGTGTCGCTAGAAGAGCGAGGTCCCGAGAAAATAACAACGTTGTCATCTGGTCAACAGTGTGATCCGGACGAAGTGTATAAACTCCGACGATATCGTTTCTATCCCCGCACGTGTAGCCGCTCGTTGCTGTAAATGCGCCGATCAGGAAAATGCCCTGCAGAACGCAGAACAAGGTCCTCGTAGGCGTCATTGCCAGTCCGCGTCCATCGTGTCCGCAGAAGACGAACCGGTGAGGTGATTGTTTTATAGTGGTGTTCTTGGGTGACGTCACACCGCGACTACCAGGTGGTGCCGCTAGAAGAACCAGGTCGCCAGAAAATAACCATGCTGTCATCTGGTCAACTGTAATCCGGACGAAGTTGATAAACGCCGACGATATCGCTTCTATCCCCGCACGTGTAGGCGCTCGTTGCTGTAGATGCGCCGAGCAGGAAATTGCCCTGCAGAACGCAGAACAAAGTCGTCGTCGGCGTCATTGCCAGTCCGCGTCCATCGTGCACACAGAATACGAACCGGTGAGGTGCTTGTTTTATAGTGGTGCTCTCAGGTGACGTCACACCGCGACTTCCAGGTATTGTCGCTAGAAGAGTCAGGTCACCAGAAAATAACCACGCTGTCATCTGGTCAACAGTGTAATCCGGACGAAGTTGATAAACGCCAACGATATCGCTTCTATCCCAGCACGTGTAGGCGCTCGTTGCTGAAGATGCGCCGATCTGGAAAATGCCCTGCAGAACGCAGAACAAGGTCCTCGTAGGCGTCATTGCCAGTCCGCGTCCATCATGCCCACATAATACGAACCGGTGAGGTGCTTCTTTTATAGTGGTGTTCTTGGGTGACGTCACATCGCGACTACCAGGTGGTGTCGCTAGAAGAGCCAGGTCCCCAGAAAATAACCATACTTTCATGTGGTCAACAGTGTAATCCGGACGAAGTTGATAAACGCCGACGATATTTTTCTATCCCCGCACGTGTAGGCGCTCATTGCTGTAGATACGCCGATCAGGAAAATGCCCTGAAGAACGCAGAACAAGGTCCTCTTTAGCGTTATTGCCAGTCCGCGTCCATCGTGCCCACAGAATACGAACCGGTGAGGTGCTTCTAATATATTGGTGGTCTCAGATGACGTCACACCGCGACTACCAGGTGGTGTCGCTGGAAGAGAGAGGTCCCGAGAAAATAACAATGTTGTCATCTGGTCAACAGTCTGATCCGGACGAAGTGTATAAACTCCGACGATATCGCTTCTATCCCCGCACGTGTAGGCGCTCGTTGCTGTAGATGCGCCGATCAGAAAAATGCCCTGCAGAACGCGCAACAAGGTCCTTGTTAGCGCTATTGCCAGTCCGCGTCCATCGTGCCCACAGAATACGAACCGGTGAGGTGCTTCTTGTATAATGGTGGTCAAAAGTGACGTCACACCGTGACTACCTGGTGGTTTCGCCAGAAGAGCCAGGTCCCGAGAAAATAACAATGTTGTCATCTGGTCAACAGTGTGATCCGGACGAACTGTATAAACTCCGACGATATCGCTTCTATCCCCGCACGGGTAGCCGCTCGTTGCTGTAGATGCGCCGATCTGGAAAATGCCCTGCAGAACGCAGAACAAGGTCCTCGTAGGCGTCATTGCCAGTCCACGTCCATCATGTCAGCAGAAGACTAACCGGTGAGGTGAATCTTTTATTGTGGTGTCCTTGGGTGACGTCACACCGCGACTACCAGGTGGTGTCGCTAGAAGAACCAGGTCGCCAGAAAATAACCATGCTGTCATCTGGTCAACTGTAATCCGGACGAAGTTGATAAACGCCGATGATATCGCTTCTATCCCAGCATGTGTAGGCGCTCTTTGCTGCAGATGCGCCGATCAGGAAAATGCCCTGCAGAACGCAGAACAAGGTCCTCGTTAGCGTCATTGCCAGTGCGCGTCCATCGTGCCCACAGAATACGAACCGGTGACGTGCTTCTTGTATATTGGTGGTCTGAAGTGACGTCACACCGCGACTACCAGGTGGTGTCCCTAGAATGGCCAAGTCCCAAGAAAATAACAATGTTGTCATCTGGTCAACAGGGTGATCCGGACGAACTGTATAAACTCCGACGATATCGCTTCTATCCCCGCACGGGTAGCCGCTTGTTGCTGTAGATGCGCCGATCTGGAAAATGCCCTGCAGAACGCAGAAAAAGGTCCTCGTAGGCGTCATTGCCAGTCCGCGTCCATCGTGTCCGCAGAAGACTAACCGGTGAGGTGAATCTTTTATAGTGGTGTTCTTGGGGGACGTCACACCGCGACTACCAGGTGGTGTCGCTAGAAGAACCAGGTCGCCAGAAAATAACCATGCTGTCATCTGGTCCACTGTAATCCGGACGAAGTTGATAAACGCCGACGATATCGCTTCTATCCCAGCATGTGTAGGCGCTCTTTGCTGCAGATGCGCCGATCAGGAAAATGCCCTGCAGAACGCAGAACAAGGTCCTCGTTAGCGTCATTGCCAGTCCGCGTCCATCGTGCCCACAGAATACGAACCGGTGACGTGCTTCTTGTATATTGGTGGTCTGAAGTGACGTCACACCGCGACTACCAGGTGGTGTCGCTAGAAGGGCCAGGTCCTAAGAAAATAACAATGCTGTCATCTGGTCACCAGTGCAATCCGGACGAAGTTGATAAACGCCGCCGATATCGCTTCTATCCCTGCACGTGTAGGCGCTCGTTGCTGGAGATGCGCCGATCAGGAAATTGCCCTGCAGAACGCAGAACAAAGTCGTCGTAGGCGTCATTGCCAGTCCGCGTCCATCGTGCACACAGAATACGAACCGGTGAGGTGCTTGTTTTATAGTGGTGCTCTCAGGTGACGTCACACCGCGACTTCCAGGTATTGGCGCTAGAATAGTCAGGTCACCAGAAAATAACCACGCTGTCATCTGGTCAACAGTGTAATCCGGACGAAGTTGATAAACGCCAACGATATCGCTTCTATCCCCGCACGTGTACGCGCTCGTAGCTGTAGATGCGCCGATCAGGAAAATGCCCTTCAGAACGCCGAAAAATCCTCGTAAGTGTCATTGCCAGTCCCCGTCCATCGTGCCCACAGAATACGAACTGGTGAGGTGCTTGTTTTATAGTGGTGCTCTCAGGTGACGTCACACCGCGACTTACAGGTATTGTCGCTAGAAGAGCCAGGTCGCCAGAAAATAACCATGCTGTCATCTGGTCAACAGTGTAATCCGGACGAAGTTGCTAAACGCCGACGATATCGCTTCTATCCCCGCACATGTAGGCGCTCGTTGCTGTAGATACGCCGATCTGGAAAATGCTCTGCAGAACGCAGAACAAGGTCCTCGTTAGCGTCATTGCCAGTCCGCGTCCATCGTGCCCACAGAATACGAACCGATGAGGTGATTTTTATATATTGGTGGACTCAGGTAACGTCACACCGTGACTACCTGGTGGTGTCGCTAGAAGAGCCAGGTCCCGAGAAAATAACAATGTTGTCATCTGGTCAACAGGGTGATCCGGACGAACTGTATAAACTCCGACGATATCGCTTCTATCCCCGCACGGGAAGCCGCTCGTTGCTGGAGATGCGCCGATCAGGAAATTGCCCTGCAGAACGGAGAACAAAGTCGTCGTAGGCGTCATCGCCAGTCCGCGTCCATCGTGCACACAGAATACGAACCGGTGAGGTGCTTGTTTTATAGTGGTGTTCTTGGGTGACGTCACATCGAGACTACCAGGTGGTGTCGCTAGAAGAGCCAGGTCGCCAGAAAATAACCATGCTGTCATGAGGTCAACAGTGTAATCCGGACGAAGTTGATAAACGCAGACGATACCTTTCTATCCCCGCACGTGTAGGCGCTCGTTGCTGTAGATACGCCGATCAGGAAAATGCCCTGAAGAACGCAGAACAAGGTCCTCTTTAGCGTTATTGCCAGTCCACGTCCATCGTGCCCACAGAATACGAACCGGTGAGGTGCTTCTTGTATATTGGTGGTCTCAGGTGGCGTCACACCGCGACTACTAGGTAGTGTCGCTAGAAGAGCCAGGTCCCGAGAATATAACAATGCTGTCATCTGGTCAACAGTGTAATCCGGACGAAGTTGATAAACGCCGACGATATCGCTTCTATCCCAGCACGTGTAGGCGCTCGTTGCTGTAGATGCGCCGATCTGGAAAATGCCCTGCATAACGCAGAACAAGGTCCTCGTTAGCGCTATTGCCAGTCCGCGTCCATCGTGCCCACAGAATACGAACCGGTGAGGTGCTTCTTGTATAATGGTGGTCAAAAGTGACGTCACACCGTGACTACCAGGTAGTGTCGCTAGAAGAGCCAGGTCCCGAGAATATAACAATGCTGTCATCTGGTCAACCGTGTAATCCGGACGAAGTTGATAAACGCCGACGATATCGCTTCTATACCCGAACGTGTAGACGCTCGTTGCTGTAGATGCGTCGAAATTGAAAATGTCCTGCAGAACGCAGAACAAGGTCCTCGTAGGCGTCATTGCCAGTCCGCGTCCATCGTTTCCGCAGAAGATGAACAGGTGAGGTCATTGTTTTATAGTGGTGTTCTTAGATGACGTCACACCGCGGCTACCAATTGGTGTCGCTAGAAAAGCCAGGTCGCCAGAAAATGACCATGCTGTCATCTGGTCAACTGTAATCCGGACGAAGTTGATAAACGCCGACGATATCGCTTCTGTCCCCGCACGTGTAGCCGCTCGTTGCTGTAGATGCGCCGATCAGGAAAATGCCCTGCAGAACGCAGAACAAGGTCCTCGTAGGTGTCATTGCCAGTCCGCGTCCATCGTGCCAACATAGTACGAACCGGTGAGGTGCTTCTTTTATAGTGGTGTTCTTGGGTGACGTCCCATCGCGACTACCAGGTGGTGTCGCTAGAAGAGCCAGGTCCCGAGAATATAACAATGCTGTCATCTGGTCAACAGTGTAATCAGGACGAAGTTGATAAACGCCGACGATATCGCTTCTATCCCCCCACGTGTAGGCGCTCGTTGCTGTAGATGCGCCGAACTGCAAAATGCCCTGCATAACGCAGAACAAGGTCTTCGTTAGCATCATTGCCAGTCCGCGTCCATCGTACCCACAGAATACGAACCGATGAGGTGCTTCTTATATATTGGTGGTCTCAGATGACGTCACACCGCTACTACCAGGTGGTGTCGCTAGAAGAGCGAGGTCCCGAGAAAATAACAATGTTGTCATCTGGTCAACAGTGTGATCCGGACGAAGTGTATAAACTCCGACGATATCGCTTCTATCCCCGCACGTGTAGGCGCTCGTTGCTGTAGATGCGCCGATCAGGGAAATGCCCTGCAGAACGCAGAAAAAGTTCCTCGTAAGCGTCATTGCCAGTCCGGGTCCATCGTGTCCACAGAAGACGAACCGGTGAGGTGCTTCTTTTATAGTGGTGTTCTTGGATGACGTCACACCGCGACAACCAGGTGGTGTCGCTAGAAGAGCCAGGTCGCCAGAAAATAACCATGCTGTCATCTGGTCAACAGTGTAATCCGGACGAAGTTGCTAAACGCCGACGATATCGCTTCTATCCCCGCACATGTAGGCGCTGGTTGCTGTAGATATGCCGATCTGGAAAATGCTCTGCAGAACGCAGAACAAGGTCCTCGTTAGCGTCATTGCCAGTCCGCGTCCATCGTGCCCACAGAATACGAACCGATGAGGTGATTACTATATATTGGTGAACTCAGGTAACGTCACACCGTGACTACCTGGTGGTGTCGCCAGAAGAGCCAGGTCCCGAGAAAATAACAATGTTGTCATCTGGTCAACAGGGTGATCCGGACGAACTGTATAAAGTCCGACGATATCGCTTCTATCCCCGCACGGGCAGCCGCTCGTTGCTGTAGATGCGCCGATCTGGAAAATGCCCTGCAGAACGCAGAAAAAGGTCCTCGTAGGCGTCATTGCCAGTCCGCGTCCGTCGTGTCCGCAGAAGACTAACCGGTGAGGTGAATCTTTTATAGTGGTGTTCTTGGGGGACGTCACACCGCGACTACCAGGTGGTGTCGCTAGAAGAACCAGGTCGCCAGAAAATAACCATGCTGTCATCTGGTCAACTGTAATCCGGACGAAGTTGATAAACGCCGACGATATCGCTTCTATCCCAGCATGTGTAGGCGCTCTTTGCTGCAGATGCGCCGATCAGGAAAATGCCCTGCAGAACGCAGAACAAGGTCCTCGTTAGCGTCATTGCCAGTCCGCGTCCATCGTGCCCACAGAATACGAACCGGTGACGTGCTTCTTGTATATTGGTGGTCTGAAGTGACGTCACACCGCGACTACCAGGTGGTGTCGCTAGAAGGGCCAGGTCCCAAGAAAATAACAATGCTGTCATCTGTTCACCAGTGCAATCCGGACGAAGTTGATAAACGCCGCCGATATCGCTTCTATCCCTGCACGTGTAGGCGCTCGTTGCTGGAGATGCGCCGATCAGGAAATTGCCCTGCAGAACGCAGAACAAAGTCGTCGTAGGCGTCATTGCCAGTCCGCGTCCATCGTGCACACAGAATACGAACCGGCGAGGTGCTTGTTTTATAGTGGTGCTCTCAGGTGACGTCACACCGCGACTTCCAGGTATTGGGGCTAGAAGAGTCAGGTCACCAGAAAATAACCACGCTGTCATCTGGTCAACAGTGTAATCCGGACGAAGTTGATAAACGCCAACGATATCGCTTCTATCCCCGCACGTGTAGGCGCTCGTTGCTGAAGATGCGCCGATCTGGAAAATGCCCTGCAGAACGCAGAACAAGGTCCTCGTAGGCGTCATTGCCAGTCCGCGTCCATCGTGCCCACATAATACGAACCGGTGAGGTGCTTCTTTTATAGTGGTGTTCTTGGGTGACGTCACATCGCAACTACCAGGTGGTGTCGCTAGAAGAGCCAGGTCCCCAGAAAATAACCATGCTTTCATGTGGTCAACAGTGTAATCCGGACGAAGTTGATAAACGCCGACGATATCTTTCTATCCCCGCACGTGTAGGCGCTCATTGCTGTAGATACGCCGATAAGGAAAATTCCCTGAAGAACGCAGAACAAGGTCCTCTTTAGCGTTTTTGCCAGTCCGCGTCCATCGTGCCCACAGAATACGAACCGGTGAGGTGCTTCTAATATATTGGTGGTCTCAGATGACGTCACACCGCGACTACCAGGTGGTGTCGCTGGAAGAGAGAGGTCCCGAGAAAATAACAATGTTGTCATCTGGTCAACAGTGTGATCCGGACGAAGTGTATAAACTCCGACGATATCGCTTCTATCCCCGCACGGGTAGCCGCTCGTTGCTGTAGATGCGCCGATCTGGAAAATGCCCTGCAGAACGCAGAACAAGGTCCTCGTAGGCGTCATTGCCATTCCACGTCCATCATGTCCGCAGAAGACTAACCGGTGAGGTGAATCTTTTATAGTGGTGTTCTTGGGTGACGTCACACCGCGACTACCAGGTGGTGTCGCTAGAAGAACCAGGTCGCCAGAAAATAACCATGCTGTCATCTGGTCAACTGTAATCCGGACGAAGTTGATAAACGCCGACGATATCGCTTCTATCCCAGCATGTGTAGGCGCTCTTTGCTGCAGATGCGCCGATCAGGAAAATGCCCTGCAGAACGCAGAACAAGGTCCTCGTTAGCGTCATTGCCAGTCCGCGTCCATCGTGCCCACAGAATACGAACCGGTGACGTGCTTCTTGTATATTGGTGGTCTGAAGTGACGTCACACCGCGACTACCAGGTGGTGTCCCTAGAAGGGCCAGGTCCCAAGAAAATAACAATGCTGTCATCTGGTCACCAGTGTAATCCGGACGATGTTGATAAACGCCGCCGATATCGCTTCTATCCCTGCACGTGTAGGCGCTCGTTGCTGGAGATGCGCCGATCAGGAAATTGCCCTGCAGAACGCAGAACAAAGTCGTCGTAGGCGTCATTGCCAGTCCGCGTCCATCGTGCACACAGAATACGAACCGGTGAGGTGCTTGTTTTATAGTGGTGTTCTTGGGTGACGTCCCATCGCGACTACCAGGTGGTGTCGCTAGAAGAGCCAGGTCGCCAGAAAATAACCATGCTGTCATGAGGTCAACAGTGTAATCCGGACGAAGTTGATAAACGCCGACGATATCTTTCTATCCGCGCACGTGTAGGCGCTCGTTGCTGTAGATACGCCGATCAGGAAAATGCCCTGAAGAACGCAGAACAAGGTCCTCTTTAGCGTTATTGCCAGTCCGCGTCCATCGTGCCCACAGAATACGAACCGGTGAGGTGCTTCTTGTATATTGGTGGTCTCAGGTGGCGTCACACCGCGACTACCAGGTAGTGTCGCTAGAAGAGCCAGGTCCCGAGAATATAACAATGCTGTCATCTGGTCAACAGTGTAATCCGGACGAAGTTGATAAACGCCGACGATATCGCTTCTATCCCAGCACGTGTAGGCGCTCGTTGCTGTAGATGCGCCGATCTGGAAAATGCCCTGCATAACGCAGAACAAGGTCCTCGTTAGCGCTATTGCCAGTCCGCGTCCATCGTGCCCACAGAATACGAACCGATGAGGTGCTTTTAATATATTGGTGGTCTCAGATGACGTCACACCGCGACTACCAGGTGGTGTCGCTAGAAGAGCGAGGTCCCGAGAAAATAACAACGTTGTCATCTGGTCAACAGTGTGATCCGGACGAAGTGTATAAACTCCGACGATATCGCTTCAATCCCCGCACGTGTAGGCGCTCGTTGCTGTAGATGCGCCGATCAGGAAAATGCCCTGCATAACGCACAAGAAGGTCCATGTTAGCGCTATTGCCAGTCCACGTCCATCGTGCCCACAGAATACGAACCGGTGAGGTGCTTCTTGTATAATGGTGGTCAAAAGTGACGTCACACCGTGACTACCAGGTAGTGTCGCTAGAAGAGCCAGGTCCCGAGAATATAACAATGCTGTCATCTGGTCAACAGTGTAATCCGGACGAAGTTGATAAACGCCGACGATATCGCTTCTATACCCGAACGTGTAGACGCTCGTTGCTGTAGATGCGTCGAACTTGAAAATGTCCTGCAGAACGCAGAACAAGGTCCTCGTTGGCGTCATTGCCAGTCCGCGTCCATCGTGTCCGCAGAAGATGAACAGGTGAGATCATTGTTTTATAGTGGTGTTCTTAGATGACGTCACACCGCCACTACCAGGTGGTGTCACTAGAAAAGCCAGGTCGCCAGAAAATGACCATGCTGTCATCTGGTCAACTGTAATCCGGACGAAGTTGATAAACGCCGACGATATCGCTTCTATCCCCGCATGTGTACGCACTCGTTGCTGTAGATGCGCCGATCAGGAAAATGCCCTTCAGAACGCAGAAAAATCCTCGTAAGTGTCATTGCCAGTCCCCGTCCATCGTGCCCACAGAATACGAACTGGTGAGGTGCTTGTTTTATAGTGGTGCTCTCAGGTGACGTCACACCGCGACTTCCAGGTATTGTCGCTAGAAGAGTCAGGTCGCCAGAAAATAACCATGCTGTCATCTGGTCAACAGTGTAATCCGGACGAAGTTGATAAACGCCAACGATATCGTTTCTATCCCCGCACGTGTAGCCGCTCGTTGCTGTAAATGCGCCGATCAGGAAAATGCCCTGCAGAACGCAGAACAAGGTCCTCGTAGGCGTCATTGCCAGTCCGCGTCCATCGTGTCCGCAGAAGACGAACCGGTGAGGTGATTGTTTTATAGTGGTGTTCTTGGGTGACGTCACACCGCGACTACCAGGTGGTGCCGCTAGAAGAACCAGGTCGCCAGAAAATAACCAAGCTGTCATCTGGTCAACTGTAATCCGGACGAAGTTGCTAAACGCCGACGATATCGCTTCTTTCCCCGCACGTGTAGGCGCTCGTTGCTGTAGATGCGCTGATCTGGAAAATGTCCTGAAGAACGCAGAACAAGGTCCTATTTAGCGTTATTGCCAGTCCGCGTCCATCGTGCCCACAGAATACGAACCGGTGAGGTGCTTCTTGTATATTGGTGGTCTCAGGTGACGTCACACCGCGACTACCAGGTAGTGTCGCTAGAAGAGCCAGGTAACGAGAATATAACAATGCTGTCATCTGGTCAACAGTGTAATCCGGACGAAGTTGATAAACGCCGACGATATCGCTTCTCTACCCGAACGTGTAGACGCTCGTTGCTGTAGATGCGTCGAACTTGAAAATGTCCTGCAGAACGCAGAACAAGGTCCTCGTAGGCGCCATTGCCAGTCCGCGTCCATCGTGTCCGCAGAAGATGAACAGGTGAGGTCATTGTTTTATAGTGGTGTTCTTAGATGAGGTCACACCGCGGCTACCAGGTGGTGTCGCTAGAAAAGAGAGGTCGCCAGAAAATCACCATGCTGTCATCTGGTCAACTGTAATCCGGACTTAGTTGATAAACGCCGACGATATCGCTTCTATCCCCGCACGTGTACGCGCTCGTTGCTGTAGATGCGCCGATCAGGAAAATGCCCTTCAGAACGCCGAAAAATCCTCGTAAGTGTCATTGCCAGTCCCCGTCCATCGTGCCCACAGAATACGAACTGGTGAGGTGCTTGTTTTATAGTGGTGCTCTCAGGTGACGTCACACCGCGACTTCCAGGTATTGTCGCTAGAAGAGCCAGGTCGCCAGAAAATAACCATGCTGTCATCTGGTCAACAGTGTAATCCGGACGAAGTTGCTAAACGCCGACGATATCGCTTCTATCCCCGCACATGTAGGCGCTCGTTGCTGTAGATACGCCGATCTGGAAAATGCTCTGCAGAACGCAGAACAAGGTCCTCGTTAGCGTCATTGCCAGTCCGCGTCCATCGTGCCCACAGAATACGAACCGATGAGGTGATTTTTATATATTGGTGGACTCAGGTAACGTCACACCGTGACTACCTGGTGGTGTCGCTAGAAGAGCCAGGTCCCGAGAAAATAACAATGTTGTCATCTGGTCAACAGGGTGATCCGGACGAACTGTATAATCTCCGACGATATCGCTTCTATCCCCGCACGGGAAGCCGCTCGTTGCTGTAGATGCGCCGATCTGGAAAATGCCCTGCAGAACGCAGAACAAGGTCCTCGTAGGCGTCATTGCCAGTCCGCGTCCATCGTGTCCGCAGAAGACTAACCGGTGAGGTGAATCTTTTATAGTGGTGTTCTTGGGGGACGTCACACCGCGACTTCCAGGTGGTGTCGCTAGAAGAACCAGGTCGCCAGAAAATAACCATGCTGTCATGAGGTCAACAGTGTAATCCGGACGAAGTTGATAAACGCAGACGATATCTTTCTATCCCCGCACGTGTAGGCGCTCGTTGCTGTAGATACGCCGATCAGGAAAATGCCCTGAAGAACGCAGAACAAGGTCCTCTTTAGCGTTATTGCCAGTCCACGTCCATCGTGCCCACAGAATACGAACCGGTGAGGTGCTTCTTGTATATTGGTGGTCTCAGGTGGCGTCACACCGCGACTACTAGGTAGTGTCGCTAGAAGAGCCAGGTCCCGAGAATATAACAATGCTGTCATCTGGTCAACAGTGTAATCCGGACGAAGTTGATAAACGCCGACGATATCGCTTCTATCCCAGCACGTGTAGGCGCTCGTTGCTGTAGATGCGCCGATCTGGAAAATGCCCTGCATAACGCAGAACAAGGTCCTCGTTAGCGCTATTGCCAGTCCGCGTCCATCGTGCCCACAGAATACGAACCGGTGAGGTGCTTCTTGTATAATGGTGGTCAAAAGTGACGTCACACCGTGACTACCAGGTAGTGTCGCTAGAAGAGCCAGGTCCCGAGAATATAACAATGCTGTCATCTGGTCAACCGTGTAATCCGGACGAAGTTGATAAACGCCGACGATATCGCTTCTATACCCGAACGTGTAGACGCTCGTTGCTGTAGATGCGTCGAAATTGAAAATGTCCTGCAGAACGCAGAACAAGGTCCTCGTAGGCGTCATTGCCAGTCCGCGTCCATCGTTTCCGCAGAAGATGAACAGGTGAGGTCATTGTTTTATAGTGGTGTTCTTAGATGACGTCACACCGCGGCTACCAGGTGGTGTCGCTAGAAAAGCCAGGTCGCCAGAAAATGACCATGCTGTCATCTGGTCAACTGTAATCCGGACGAAGTTGATAAACGCCGACGATATCGCTTCTATCCCCGCACGTGTAGCCGCTCGTTGCTGTAGATGCGCCGATCAGGAAAATGCCCTGCAGAACGCAGAACAAGGTCCTCGTAGGTGTCATTGCCAGTCCGCGTCCATCGTGCCAACATAGTACGAACCGGTGAGGTGCTTCTTTTATAGTGGTGTTCTTGGGTGACGTCCCATCGCGACTACCAGGTGGTGTCGCTAGAAGAGCCAGGTCCCGAGAATATAACAATGCTGTCATCTGGTCAACAGTGTAATCAGGACGAAGTTGATAAACGCCGACGATATCGCTTCTATCCCCGCACGTGTAGGCGCTCGTTGCTGTAGATGCGCCGAACTGCAAAATGCCCTGCATAACGCAGAACAAGGTCTTCGTTAGCATCATTGCCAGTCCGCGTCCATCGTACCCACAGAATACGAACCGATGAGGTGCTTCTTATATATTGGTGGTCTCAGATGACGTCACACCGCTACTACCAGGTGGTGTCGCTAGAAGAGCGAGGTCCCGAGAAAATAACAATGTTGTCATCTGGTCAACAGTGTGATCCGGACGAAGTGTATAAACTCCGACGATATCGCTTCTATTCCCGCACGTGTAGGCGCTCGTTGCTGTAGATGCGCCGATCAGGGAAATGCCCTGCAGAACGCAGAAAAAGGTCCTCGTAAGCGTCATTGCCAGTCCGGGTCCATCTTGTCCACAGAAGACGAACCGGTGAGGTGCTTCTTTTATAGTGGTGTTCTTGGGTGACGTCACACCGCGACTACCAGGTGGTGTCGCTAGAAGAGCGAGGTCCCGAGAAAATAACAATGTTGTCATCTGGTCAACAGTGTGATCCGGACGAAGTGTATAAACTCCGACGATATCGCTTCTATCCCCGCACGTGTAGGCGCTCGTTGCTGTAGATGCGCCGATCAGGGAAATGCCCTGCAGAACGCAGAAAAAGTTCCTCGTAAGCGTCATTGCCAGTCCGGGTCCATCGTGTCCACAGAAGACGAACCGGTGAGGTGCTTCTTTTATAGTGGTGTTCTTGGATGACGTCACACCGCGACAACCAGGTGGTGTCGCTAGAAGAGCCAGGTCGCCAGAAAATAACCATGCTGTCATCTGGTCAACAGTGTAATCCGGACGAAGTTGCTAAACGCCGACGATATCGCTTCTATCCCCGCACATGTAGGCGCTCGTTGCTGTAGATATGCCGATCTGGAAAATGCTCTGCAGAACGCAGAACAAGGTCCTCGTTAGCGTCATTGCCAGTCCGCGTCCATCGTGCCCACAGAATACGAACCGATGAGGTGATTCCTATATATTGGTGGACTCAGGTAACGTCACACCGTGACTACCTGGTGGTGTCGCCAGAAGAGCCAGGTCCCGAGAAAATAACAATGTTGTCATCTGGTCAACAGGGTGATCCGGACGAACTGTATAAAGTCCGACGATATCGCTTCTATCCCCGCACGGGCAGCCGCTCGTTGCTGTAGATGCGCCGATCTGGAAAATGCCCTGCAGAACGCAGAAAAAGGTCCTCGTAGGCGTCATTGCCAGTCCGCGTCCGTCGTGTCCGCAGAAGACTAACCGGTGAGGTGAATCTTTTATAGTGGTGTTCTTGGGGGACGTCACACCGCGACTACCAGGTGGTGTCGCTAGAAGAACCAGGTCGCCAGAAAATAACCATGCTGTCATCTGGTCAACTGTAATCCGGACGAAGTTGATAAACGCCGACGATATCGCTTCTATCCCAGCATGTGTAGGCGCTCTTTGCTGCAGATGCGCCGATCAGGAAAATGCCCTGCAGAACGCAGAACAAGGTCCTCGTTAGCGTCATTGCCAGTCCGCGTCCATCGTGCCCACAGAATACGAACCGGTGACGTGCTTCTTGTATATTGGTGGTCTGAAGTGACGTCACACCGCGACTACCAGGTGGTGTCGCTAGAAGGGCCAGGTCCCAAGAAAATAACAATGCTGTCATCTGGTCACCAGTGCAATCCGGACGAAGTTGATAAACGCCGCCGATATCGCTTCTATCCCTGCACGTGTAGGCGCTCGTTGCTGGAGATGCGCCGATCAGGAAATTGCCCTGCAGAACGCAGAACAAAGTCGTCGTAGGCGTCATTGCCAGTCCGCGTCCATCGTGCACACAGAATACGAACCGGCGAGGTGCTTGTTTTATAGTGGTGCTCTCAGGTGACGTCACACCGCGACTTCCAGGTATTGGGGCTAGAAGAGTCAGGTCACCAGAAAATAACCACGCTGTCATCTGGTCAACAGTGTAATCCGGACGAAGTTGATAAACGCCAACGATATCGCTTCTATCCCCGCACGTGTAGGCGCTCGTTGCTGAAGATGCGCCGATCTGGAAAATGCCCTGCAGAACGCAGAACAAGGTCCTCGTAGGCGTCATTGCCAGTCCGCGTCCATCGTGCCCACATAATACGAACCGGTGAGGTGCTTCTTTTATAGTGGTGTTCTTGGGTGACGTCACATCGCGACTACCAGGTGGTGTCGCTAGAAGAGCCAGGTCCCCAGAAAATAACCATGCTTT
Source organism: Amblyomma americanum (assembly GCF_052857255.1). NCBI lineage: Eukaryota > Metazoa > Arthropoda > Arachnida > Ixodida > Ixodidae > Amblyomma > Amblyomma americanum. Next base: position 177,099,166 of record NC_135502.1, on the reverse strand, counting down.
CATGTGGTCAACAGTGTAATCCGGACGAAGTTGATAAACGCCGACGATATCTTTCTATCCCCGCACGTGTAGGCGCTCATTGCTGTAGATACGCCGATAAGGAAAATTCCCTGAAGAACGCAGAACAAGGTCCTCTTTAGCGTTTTTGCCAGTCCGCGTCCATCGTGCCCACAGAATACGAACCGGTGAGGTGCTTCTAATATATTGGTGGTCTCAGATGACGTCACACCGCGACTACCAGGTGGTGTCGCTGGAAGAGAGAGGTCCCGAGAAAATAACAATGTTGTCATCTGGTCAACAGTGTGATCCGGACGAAGTGTATGAACTCCGACGATATCGCTTCTATCCCCGCACGGGTAGCCGCTCGTTGCTGTAGATGCGCCGATCTGGAAAATGCCCTGCAGAACGCAGAACAAGGTCCTCGTAGGCGTCATTGCCATTCCACGTCCATCATGTCCGCAGAAGACTAACCGGTGAGGTGAATCTTTTATAGTGGTGTTCTTGGGTGACGTCACACCGCGACTACCAGGTGGTGTCGCTAGAAGAACCAGGTCGCCAGAAAATAACCATGCTGTCATCTGGTCAACTGTAATCCGGACGAAGTTGATAAACGCAGACGATATCGCTTCTATCCCAGCATGTGTAGGCGCTCTTTGCTGCAGATGCGCCGATCAGGAAAATGCCCTGAAGAACGCAGAACAAGGTCCTCTTTAGCGTTATTGCCAGTCCACGTCCATCGTGCCCACAGAATACGAACCGGTGAGGTGCTTCTTGTATATTGGTGGTCTCAGGTGGCGTCACACCGCGACTACTAGGTAGTGTCGCTAGAAGAGCCAGGTCCCGAGAATATAACAATGCTGTCATCTGGTCAACAGTGTAATCCGGACGAAGTTGATAAACGCCGACGATATCGCTTCTATCCCAGCACGTGTAGGCGCTCGTTGCTGTAGATGCGCCGATCTGGAAAATGCCCTGCATAACGCAGAACAAGGTCCTCGTTAGCGCTATTGCCAGTCCGCGTCCATCGTGCCCACAGAATACGAACCGGTGAGGTGCTTCTTGTATAATGGTGGTCAAAAGTGACGTCACACCGTGACTACCAGGTAGTGTCGCTAGAAGAGCCAGGTCCCGAGAATATAACAATGCTGTCATCTGGTCAACCGTGCAATCCGGACGAAGTTGATAAACGCCGACGATATCGCTTCTATACCCGAACGTGTAGACGCTCGTTGCTGTAGATGCGTCGAAATTGAAAATGTCCTGCAGAACGCAGAACAAGGTCCTCGTAGGCGTCATTGCCAGTCCGCGTCCATCGTTTCCGCAGAAGATGAACAGGTGAGGTCATTGTTTTATAGTGGTGTTCTTAGATGACGTCACACCGCGGCTACCAGGTGGTGTCGCTAGAAAAGCCAGGTCGCCAGAAAATGACCATGCTGTCATCTGGTCAACTGTAATCCGGACGAAGTTGATAAACGCCGACGATATCGCTTCTATCCCCGCACGTGTAGCCGCTCGTTGCTGTAGATGCGCCGATCAGGAAAATGCCCTGCAGAACGCAGAACAAGGTCCTCGTAGGTGTCATTGCCAGTCCGCGTCCATCGTGCCAACATAGTACGAACCGGTGAGGTGCTTCTTTTATAGTGGTGTTCTTGGGTGACGTCCCATCGCGACTACCAGGTGGTGTCGCTAGAAGAGCCAGGTCCCGAGAATATAACAATGCTGTCATCTGGTCAACAGTGTAATCAGGACGAAGTTGATAAACGCCGACGATATCGCTTCTATCCCCGCACGTGTAGGCGCTCGTTGCTGTAGATGCGCCGAACTGCAAAATGCCCTGCATAACGCAGAACAAGGTCTTCGTTAGCATCATTGCCAGTCCGCGTCCATCGTACCCACAGAATACGAACCGATGAGGTGCTTCTTATATATTGGTGGTCTCAGATGACGTCACACCGCTACTACCAGGTGGTGTCGCTAGAAGAGCGAGGTCCCGAGAAAATAACAATGTTGTCATCTGGTCAACAGTGTGATCCGGACGAAGTGTATAAACTCCGACGATATCGCTTCTATTCCCGCACGTGTAGGCGCTCGTTGCTGTAGATGCGCCGATCAGGGAAATGCCCTGCAGAACGCAGAAAAAGGTCCTCGTAAGCGTCATTGCCAGTCCGGGTCCATCTTGTCCACAGAAGACGAACCGGTGAGGTGCTTCTTTTATAGTGGTGTTCTTGGGTGACGTCACACCGCGACTACCAGGTGGTGTCGCTAGAAGAGCGAGGTCCCGAGAAAATAACAATGTTGTCATCTGGTCAACAGTGTGATCCGGACGAAGTGTATAAACTCCGACGATATCGCTTCTATCCCCGCACGTGTAGGCGCTCGTTGCTGTAGATGCGCCGATCAGGGAAATGCCCTGCAGAACGCAGAAAAAGTTCCTCGTAAGCGTCATTGCCAGTCCGGGTCCATCGTGTCCACAGAAGACGAACCGGTGAGGTGCTTCTTTTATAGTGGTGTTCTTGGATGACGTCACACCGCGACAACCAGGTGGTGTCGCTAGAAGAGCCAGGTCGCCAGAAAATAACCATGCTGTCATCTGGTCAACAGTGTAATCCGGACGAAGTTGCTAAACGCCGACGATATCGCTTCTATCCCCGCACATGTAGGCGCTCGTTGCTGTAGATATGCCGATCTGGAAAATGCTCTGCAGAACGCAGAACAAGGTCCTCGTTAGCGTCATTGCCAGTCCGCGTCCATCGTGCCCACAGAATACGAACCGATGAGGTGATTCCTATATATTGGTGGACTCAGGTAACGTCACACCGTGACTACCTGGTGGTGTCGCCAGAAGAGCCAGGTCCCGAGAAAATAACAATGTTGTCATCTGGTCAACAGGGTGATCCGGACGAACTGTATAAAGTCCGACGATATCGCTTCTATCCCCGCACGGGCAGCCGCTCGTTGCTGTAGATGCGCCGATCTGGAAAATGCCCTGCAGAACGCAGAAAAAGGTCCTCGTAGGCGTCATTGCCAGTCCGCGTCCGTCGTGTCCGCAGAAGACTAACCGGTGAGGTGAATCTTTTATAGTGGTGTTCTTGGGGGACGTCACACCGCGACTACCAGGTGGTGTCGCTAGAAGAACCAGGTCGCCAGAAAATAACCATGCTGTCATCTGGTCAACTGTAATCCGGACGAAGTTGATAAACGCCGACGATATCGCTTCTATCCCAGCATGTGTAGGCGCTCTTTGCTGCAGATGCGCCGATCAGGAAAATGCCCTGCAGAACGCAGAACAAGGTCCTCGTTAGCGTCATTGCCAGTCCGCGTCCATCGTGCCCACAGAATACGAACCGGTGACGTGCTTCTTGTATATTGGTGGTCTGAAGTGACGTCACACCGCGACTACCAGGTGGTGTCGCTAGAAGGGCCAGGTCCCAAGAAAATAACAATGCTGTCATCTGGTCACCAGTGCAATCCGGACGAAGTTGATAAACGCCGCCGATATCGCTTCTATCCCTGCACGTGTAGGCGCTCGTTGCTGGAGATGCGCCGATCAGGAAATTGCCCTGCAGAACGCAGAACAAAGTCGTCGTAGGCGTCATTGCCAGTCCGCGTCCATCGTGCACACAGAATACGAACCGGCGAGGTGCTTGTTTTATAGTGGTGCTCTCAGGTGACGTCACACCGCGACTTCCAGGTATTGGGGCTAGAAGAGTCAGGTCACCAGAAAATAACCACGCTGTCATCTGGTCAACAGTGTAATCCGGACGAAGTTGATAAACGCCAACGATATCGCTTCTATCCCCGCACGTGTAGGCGCTCGTTGCTGAAGATGCGCCGATCTGGAAAATGCCCTGCAGAACGCAGAACAAGGTCCTCGTAGGCGTCATTGCCAGTCCGCGTCCATCGTGCCCACATAATACGAACCGGTGAGGTGCTTCTTTTATAGTGGTGTTCTTGGGTGACGTCACATCGCGACTACCAGGTGGTGTCGCTAGAAGAGCCAGGTCCCCAGAAAATAACCATGCTTTCATGTGGTCAACAGTGTAATCCGGACGAAGTTGATAAACGCCGACGATATCTTTCTATCCCCGCACGTGTAGGCGCTCATTGCTGTAGATACGCCGATAAGGAAAATTCCCTGAAGAACGCAGAACAAGGTCCTCTTTAGCGTTTTTGCCAGTCCGCGTCCATCGTGCCCACAGAATACGAACCGGTGAGGTGCTTCTAATATATTGGTGGTCTCAGATGACGTCACACCGCGACTACCAGGTGGTGTCGCTGGAAGAGAGAGGTCCCGAGAAAATAACAATGTTGTCATCTGGTCAACAGTGTGATCCGGACGAAGTGTATGAACTCCGACGATATCGCTTCTATCCCCGCACGGGTAGCCGCTCGTTGCTGTAGATGCGCCGATCTGGAAAATGCCCTGCAGAACGCAGAACAAGGTCCTCGTAGGCGTCATTGCCATTCCACGTCCATCATGTCCGCAGAAGACTAACCGGTGAGGTGAATCTTTTATAGTGGTGTTCTTGGGTGACGTCACACCGCGACTACCAGGTGGTGTCGCTAGAAGAACCAGGTCGCCAGAAAATAACCATGCTGTCATCTGGTCAACTGTAATCCGGACGAAGTTGATAAACGCCGACGATATCGCTTCTATCCCAGCATGTGTAGGCGCTCTTTGCTGCAGATGCGCCGATCAGGAAAATGCCCTGCAGAACGCAGAACAAGGTCCTCGTTAGCGTCATTGCCAGTCCGCGTCCATCGTGCCCACAGAATACGAACCGGTGACGTGCTTCTTGTATATTGGTGGTCTGAAGTGACGTCACACCGCGACTACCAGGTGGTGTCCCTAGAAGGGCCAGGTCCCAAGAAAATAACAATGCTGTCATCTGGTCACCAGTGTAATCCGGACTATGTTGATAAACGCCGCCGATATCGCTTCTATCCCTGCACGTGTAGGCGCTCGTTGCTGGAGATGCGCCGATCTGGAAAATGCCCTGCATAACGCAGAACAAGGTCCTCGTTAGCGCTATTGCCAGTCCGCGTCCATCGTGCCCACAGAATACGAACCGATGAGGTGCTTTTAATATATTGGTGGTCTCAGATGACGTCACACCGCGACTACCAGGTGGTGTCGCTAGAAGAGCGAGGTCCCGAGAAAATAAGAACGTTGTCATCTGGTCAACAGTGTGATCCGGACGAAGTGTATAAACTCCGACGATATCGCTTCAATCCCCGCACGTGTAGGCGCTCGTTGCTGTAGATGCGCCGATCAGGAAAATGCCCTGCATAACGCACAAGAAGGTCCATGTTAGCGCTATTGCCAGTCCACGTCCATCGTGCCCACAGAATACGAACCGGTGAGGTGCTTCTTGTATAATGGTGGTCAAAAGTGACGTCACACCGTGACTACCAGGTAGTGTCGCTAGAAGAGCCAGGTCCCGAGAATATAACAATGCTGTCATCTGGTCAACAGTGTAATCCGGACGAAGTTGATAAACGCCGACGATATCGCTTCTATCCCAGCATGTGTAGGCGCTCGTTGCTGTAGATGCGTCGAACTTGAAAATGTCCTGCAGAACGCAGAACAAGGTCCTCGTAGGCGTCATTGCCAGTCCGCGTCCACCGTGTCCGCAGAAGATGAACAGGTGAGATCATTGTTTTATAGTGGTGTTCTTAAATGACGTCACACCGCCACTACCAGGTGGTGTCGCTAGAAAAGCCAGGTCGCCAGAAAATGACCATGCTGTCATCTGGTCAACTGTAATCCGGACGAAGTTGATAAACGCCGACGATATCGCTTCTATCCCCGCATGTGTACGCGCTCGTTGCTGTTGATGCGCCGATCAGGAAAATGCCCTTCAGAACGCAGAAAAATCCTCGTAAGTGTCATTGCCAGTCCCCGTCCATCGTGCCCACAGAATACGAACTGGTGAGGTGCTTGTTTTATAGTGGTGCTCTCAGGTGACGTCACACCGCGACTTCCAGGTATTGTCGCTAGAAGAGTCAGGTCGCCAGAAAATAACCATGCTGTCATCTGGTCAACAGTGTAATCCGGACGAAGTTGATAAACGCCAACGATATCGTTTCTATCCCCGCACGTGTAGCCGCTCGTTGCTGTAAATGCGCCGATCAGGAAAATGCCCTGCAGAACGCAGAACAAGGTCCTCGTAGGCGTCATTGCCAGTCCGCGTCCATCGTGTCCGCAGAAGACGAACCGGTGAGGTGATTGTTTTATAGTGGTGTTCTTGGGTGACGTCACACCGCGACTACCAGGTGGTGCCGCTAGAAGAACCAGGTCGCCAGAAAATAATCAAGCTGTCATCTGGTCAACTGTAATCCGGACGAAGTTGATAAACGCCGACGATATCGCTTCTATCCCCGCACGTGTAGGCGCTCGTTGCTGTAGATGCGCCGAGCAGGAAATTGCCCTGCAGAACGCAGAACAAAGTCGTCGTCGGCGTCATTGCCAGTCCGCGTCCATCGTGCACACAGAATACGAACCGGTGAGGTGCTTGTTTTATAGTGGTGCTCTCAGGTGACGTCACACTGCGACTTCCAGGTATTGTCGCTAGAAGAGTCAGGTCACCAGAAAATAACCACGCTGTCATCGGGTCAACAGTGTAATCCGGACGAAGTTGATAAACGCCAACGATATCGCTTCTATCCCCGCACGTGTAGGCGCTCGTTGCTGAAGATGCGCCGATCTGGAAAATGCCCTGCAGAACGCAGAACAAGGTCCTCGTAGGCGTCATTGCCAGTCCGCGTCCATCGTGCCCACATAATACGAACCGGTGAGGTGCTTCTTTTATAGTGGTGTTCTTGGGTGACGTCACATCGCGACTACCAGGTGGTGTCGCTAGAAGAGCCAGGTCCCAAGAATATAACAATGCTGTCATCTGGTCAACAGTGTAATCCGGACGAAGTTGCTAAACGCCGACGATATCGCTTCTTTCCCCGCACGTGTAGGCGCTCGTTGCTGTAGATGCGCTGATCTGGAAAATGTCCTGAAGAACGCAGAACAAGGTCCTATTTAGCGTTATTGCCAGTCCGCGTCCATCGTGCCCACAGAATACGAACCGGTGAGGTGCTTCTTGTATATTGGTGGTCTCAGGTGACGTCACACCGCGACTACCAGGTAGTGTCGCTAGAAGAGCCAGGTAACGAGAATATAACAATGCTGTCATCTGGTCAACAGTGTAATCCGGACGAAGTTGATAAACGCCGACGATATCGCTTCTCTACCCGAACGTGTAGACGCTCGTTGCTGTAGATGCGTCGAACTTGAAAATGTCCTGCAGAACGCAGAACAAGGTCCTCGTAGGCGCCATTGCCAGTCCGCGTCCATCGTGTCCGCAGAAGATGAACAGGTGAGGTCATTGTTTTATAGTGGTGTTCTTAGATGAGGTCACACCGCGGCTACCAGGTGGTGTCGCTAGAAAAGAGAGGTCGCCAGAAAATCACCATGCTGTCATCTGGTCAACTGTAATCCGGACTTAGTTGATAAACGCCGACGATATCGCTTCTATCCCCGCACGTGTACGCGCTCGTTGCTGTAGATGCGCCGATCAGGAAAATGCCCTTCAGAACGCCGAAAAATCCTCGTAAGTGTCATTGCCAGTCCCCGTCCATCGTGCCCACAGAATACGAACTGGTGAGGTGCTTGTTTTATAGTGGTGCTCTCAGGTGACGTCACACCGCGACTTCCAGGTATTGTCGCTAGAAGAGCCAGGTCGCCAGAAAATAACCATGCTGTCATCTGGTCAACAGTGTAATCCGGACGAAGTTGCTAAACGCCGACGATATCGCTTCTATCCCCGCACATGTAGGCGCTCGTTGCTGTAGATACGCCGATCTGGAAAATGCTCTGCAGAACGCAGAACAAGGTCCTCGTTAGCGTCATTGCCAGTCCGCGTCCATCGTGCCCACAGAATACGAACCGATGAGGTGATTTTTATATATTGGTGGACTCAGGTAACGTCACACCGTGACTACCTGGTGGTGTCGCTAGAAGAGCCAGGTCCCGAGAAAATAACAATGTTGTCATCTGGTCAACAGGGTGATCCGGACGAACTGTATAAACTCCGACGATATCGCTTCTATCCCCGCACGGGAAGCCGCTCGTTGCTGTAGATGCGCCGATCTGGAAAATGCCCTGCAGAACGCAGAACAAGGTCCTCGTAGGCGTCATTGCCAGTCCGCGTCCATCGTGTCCGCAGAAGACTAACCGGTGAGGTGAATCTTTTATAGTGGTGTTCTTGGGGGACGTCACACCGCGACTTCCAGGTGGTGTCGCTAGAAGAACCAGGTCGCCAAAAAATAACCATGCTGTCATCTGGTCAACTGTAATCCGGACGAAATTGATAAACGACGATGATATCGCTTCTATCCCAGCATGTGTAGGCGCTCTTTGCTGCAGATGCGCCGATCAGGAAAATGCCCTGCAGAACGCAGAACAAGGTCCTCGTTAGCGTCATTGCCAGTCCGCGTCCATCGTGCCCACAGAATACGAACCGGTGACGTGCTTCTTGTATATTGGTGGTCTGAAGTGACGTCTCACCGCGACTACCAGGTGGTGTCGCTAGAAGAGCCAGGTGCCAAGAAAATAACAATGCTGTCATCTGGTCACCAGTGCAATCCGGACGAAGTTGATAAACGCCGCCGATATCGCTTCTATCCCAGCACGTGTAGGCGCTCGTTGCTGGAGATGCGCCGATCAGGAAATTGCCCTGCAGAACGCAGAACAAAGTCGTCGTAGGCGTCATTGCCAGTCCGCGTCCATCGTGCACACAGAATACGAACCGGTGAGGTGCTTGTTTTATAGTGGTGCTCTCAGGTGACGTCACACCGCGACTTCCAGGTATTGTCGCTATAAGAGTGAGGTCACCAGAAAATAACCACGCTGTCATCTGGTCAACAGTGTAATCCGGACGAAGTTGATAAACGCCAACGATATCGCTTCTATCCCCGCACGTGTAGGCGCGCGTTGCTGAAGATGCGCCGATCTGGAAAATGCCCTGCAGAACGCAGAACAAGGTCCTCGTAGGCGTCATTGCCAGTCCGCGTCCATCGTGCCCACATAATACGAACCGGTGAGGTGCTTCTTTTATAGTGGTGTTCTTGGGTGACGTCACGTCGCGACTACCAGGTGGTGTCGCTAGTAGAGCCAGGTCCCCAGAAAATAACCATGCTTTCATGTGGTCAACAGTGTAATCCGGACGAAGTTGATAAACGCCGACGATATCTTTCTATCCCCGCACGTGTAGGCGCTCATTGCTGTAGATACGCCGATCAGGAAAATGCCCTGAAGAACGCAGAACAAGGTCCTCTTTAGCGTTATTGCCAGTCCGCGTCCATCGTGCCCACAGAATAAGAACCGGTGAGGTGCTTCTAATATATTGGTGGTCTCAGATGACGTCACACCGCGACTACCAGGTGGTGTCGCTGGAAGAGAGAGGTCCCGAGAAAATAACAATGTTGTCATCTGGTCAACATTGTGATCCGGACGAAGTGTATAAACTCCGACGATATCGCTTCTATCCCCGCACGTGTAGGCGCTCGTTGCTGTAGATGCGGCGATCAGGAAAATGTCCTGCATAACGCACAACAAGGTCCTTGTTAGCGCTATTGCCAGTCCGCGTCCATCGTGCCCACAGGATACGAACCGGTGAGGTGCTTCTTGTATAATGGTGGTCAAAAGTGACGTCACACCGTGACTACCAGGTAGTGTCGCTAGAAGAGCCAGGTCCCGAGAATATAACAATGCTGTCATCTGGCCAACAGTGTAATCCGGACGAAGTTGATAAACGCCGACGATATCGCTTCTACCCCCGCACGTGTAGCCGCTCGTTGCTGTAGATGCGCCGATCTGGAAAATGCCCTGCAGAACGCAGAACATGGTCCTCGTAGGTGTCATTGCCAGTCCGCGTCCATCGTGTCCACTTAAGACGAACCGGTGAGGTTCTTCTTTTATAGTGGTGTTCTTGGTTGACGTCACACCACGACTACCAGGTGGTGTCGCTAGAAAAGCCAGGTCGCCAGAAAATGACCATGCTGTCATCTGGTCAACTGTAATCCGGACGAAGTTGATAAACGCCGATGATATCGCTTCTATCCCAGCATGTGTAGGCGCTCTTTGCTGCAGATGCGCCGATCAGGAAAATGCCCTGCAGAACGCAGAACAAGGTCGTCGTTAGCGTCATTGCCAGTCCGCGTCCATCGTGCCCACAGAATACGAACCGGTGACGTGCTTCTTGTATATTGGTGGTCTGAAGTGACGTCACACCGCGACTACCAGGTGGTGTCCCTAGAATGGCCAGGTCCCAAGAAAATAACAATGCTGTCATCTGGTCACCAGTGTAATCCGGACGATGTTGATAAACGCCGCCGATATCGCTTCTATCCCTGCACGTGTAGGCGCTCGTTGCTGGAGATGCGCCGATCAGGAAATTGCCCTGCAGAACGCAGAACAAAGTCGTCGTAGGCGTCATTGCCAGTCCGCGTCCATCGTGCACACAGAATACGAACCGGTGAGGTGCTTGTTTTATAGTGGTGTTCTTGGGTGACGTCACATCGCGACTACCAGGTGGTGTCGCTAGAAGAGCCAGGTCGCCAGAAAATAACCATGCTGTCATGAGGTCAACAGTGTAATCCGGACGAAGTTGATAAACGCCGACGATATCTTTCTATCCCCGCACGTGTAGGCGCTCGTTGCTGTAGATACGCCGATCAGGAAAATGCCCTGAAGAACGCAGAACAAGGTCCTCTTTAGCGTTATTGCCAGTCCGCGTCCATCGTGCCCACAGAATACGAACCGGTGAGGTGCTTCTTGTATATTGGTGGTCTCAGGCGGCGTCACACCGCGACTACCAAGTAGTGTCGCTAGAAGAGCCAGGTCCCGAGAATATAACAATGCTGTCATCTGGTCAACAGTGTAATCCGGACGAAGTTGATAAACGCCGACGATATCGCTTCTATCCCAGCACGTGTAGGCGCTCGTTGCTGTAGATGCGCCGATCTGGAAAATGCCCTGCATAACGCAGAACAAGGTCCTCGTTAGCGTCATTGCTGTCCGCGTCCATCGTACCCACAGAATACGAACCGATGAGGTGCTTTTAATATATTGGTGGTCTCAGATGACGTCACACCGCGACTACCAGGTGGTGTCGCTAGAAGAGCGAGGTCCCGAGAAAATAACAACGTTGTCATCTGGTCAACAGTGTGATCCGGACGAAGTGTATAAACTCCGACGATATCGCTTCAATCCCCGCACGTGTAGACGCTCGTTGCTGTAGATGCGCCGATCAGGAAAATGCCCTGCATAACGCACAAGAAGGTCCATGTTAGCGCTATTGCCAGTCCGCGTCCATCGTGCCCACAGAATACGAACCGGTGAGGTGCTTCTTGTATAATGGTGGTCAAAAGTGACGTCACACCGTGACTACCAGGTAGTGTCGCTAGAAGAGCCAGGTCCCGAGAATATAACAATGCTGTCATCTGGTCAACAGTGTAATCCGGACGAAGTTGATAAACGCCGACGATATCGCTTCTATACCCGAACGTGTAGAGGCTCGTTGCTGTAGATGCGTCGAACTTGAAAATGTCCTGCAGAACGCAGAACAAGGTCCTCGTAGGCGTCATTGCCAGTCCGCGTCCATCGTGTCCGCAGAAGATGAACAGGTGAGATCATTGTTTTATAGTGGTGTTCTTAGATGACGTCACACCGCCACTACCAGGTGGTGTCACTAGAAAAGCCAGGTCGCCAGAAAATGACCATGCTGTCATCTGGTCAACTGTAATCCGGACGAAGTTGATAAACGCCGACGATATCGCTTCTATCCCCGCATGTGTACGCGCTCGTTGCTGTAGATGCGCCGATCAGGAAAATGCCCTTCAGAACGCAGAACAATCCTCGTAAGTGTCATTGCCAGTCCCCGTCCATCGTGCCCACAGAATACGAACTGGTGAGGTGCTTGTTTTATAGTGGTGCTCTCAGGTGACGTCACACCGCGACTTCCAGGTATTGTCGCTAGAAGAGTCAGGTCGCCAGAAAATAACCATGCTGTCATGTGGTCAACAGTGTAATCCGGACGAAGTTGATAAACGCCAACGATATCGTTTCTATCCCCGCACGTGTAGCCGCTCGTTGCTGTAAATGCGCCGATCAGGAAAATGCCCTGCAGAACGCAGAACAAGGTCCTCGTAGGCGTCATTGCCAGTCCGCGTCCATCGTGTCCGCAGAATACGAACCGGTGAGGTGATTGTTTTATAGTGGTGTTCTTGGGTGACGTCACACCGCGACTACCAGGTGGTGCCGCTAGAAGAACCAGGTCGCCAGAAAATAACCAAGCTGTCATCTGGTCAACTGTAATCCGGACGAAGTTGATAAACGCCGACGATATCGCTTCTATCCCCGCACGTGTAGGCGCTCGTTGCTGTAGATGCGCCGAGCAGGAAATTGCCCTGCAGAACGCAGAACAAAGTCGTCGTCGGCGTCATTGCCAGTCCGCGTCCATCGTGCACACAGAATACGAACCGGTGAGGTGCTTGTTTTATAGTGGTGCTCTCAGGTGACGTCACACCGCGACTTCCAGGTATTGTCGCTAGAAGAGTCAGGTCACCAGAATATAACAATGCTGTCATCTGGTCAACAGTGTAATCCGGACGAAGTTGCTAAACGCCGACGATATCGCTTCTTTCCCCGCACGTGTAGGCGCTCGTTGCTGTAGATGCGCTGATCTGGAAAATGTCCTGAAGAACGCAGAACAAGGTCCTATTTAGCGTTATTGCCAGTCCGCGTCCATCGTGCCCACAGAATACGAACCGGTGAGGTGCTTCTTGTATATTGGTGGTCTCAGGTGACGTCACACCGCGACTACCAGGTAGTGTCGCTAGAAGAGCCAGGTAACGAGAATATAACAATGCTGTCATCTGGTCAACAGTGTAATCCGGACGAAGTTGATAAACGCCGACGATATCGCTTCTCTACCCGAACGTGTAGACGCTCGTTGCTGTAGATGCGTCGAACTTGAAAATGTCCTGCAGAACGCAGAACAAGGTCCTCGTAGGCGCCATTGCCAGTCCGCGTCCATCGTGTCCGCAGAAGATGAACAGGTGAGGTCATTGTTTTATAGTGGTGTTCTTAGATGAGGTCACACCGCGGCTACCAGGTGGTGTCGCTAGAAAAGAGAGGTCGCCAGAAAATCACCATGCTGTCATCTGGTCAACTGTAATCCGGACTTAGTTGATAAACGCCGACGATATCGCTTCTATCCCCGCACGTGTACGCGCTCGTTGCTGTAGATGCGCCGATCAGGAAAATGCCCTTCAGAACGCCGAAAAATCCTCGTAAGTGTCATTGCCAGTCCCCGTCCATCGTGCCCACAGAATACGAACTGGTGAGGTGCTTGTTTTATAGTGGTGCTCTCAGGTGACGTCACACCGCGACTTCCAGGTATTATCGCTAGAAGAGCCAGGTCGCCAGAAAATAACCATGCTGTCATCTGGTCAACAGTGTAATCCGGACGAAGTTGCTAAACGCCGACGATATCGCTTCTATCCCCGCACATGTAGGCGCTCGTTGCTGTAGATACGCCGATCTGGAAAATGCTCTGCAGAACGCAGAACAAGGTCCTCGTTAGCGTCATTGCCAGTCCGCGTCCATCGTGCCCACAGAATACGAACCGATGAGGTGATTTTTATATATTGGTGGACTCAGGTAACGTCACACCGTGACTACCTGGTGGTGTCGCTAGAAGAGCCAGGTCCCGAGAAAATAACAATGTTGTCATCTGGTCAACAGGGTGATCCGGACGAACTGTATAAACTCCGACGATATCGCTTCTATCCCCGCACGGGAAGCCGCTCGTTGCTGTAGATGCGCCGATCTGGAAAATGCCCTGCAGAACGCAGAACAAGGTCCTCGTAGGCGTCATTGCCAGTCCGCGTCCATCGTGTCCGCAGAAGACTAACCGGTGAGGTGAATCTTTTATAGTGGTGTTCTTGGGGGACGTCACACCGCGACTTCCAGGTGGTGTCGCTAGAAGAACCAGGTCGCCAAAAAATAACCATGCTGTCATCTGGTCAACTGTAATCCGGACGAAATTGATAAACGACGACGATATCGCTTCTATCCCAGCATGTGTAGGCGCTCTTTGCTGCAGATGCGCCGATCAGGAAAATGCCCTGCAGAACGCAGAACAAGGTCCTCGTTAGCGTCATTGCCAGTCCGCGTCCATCGTGCCCACAGAATACGAACCGGTGACGTGCTTCTTGTATATTGGTGGTCTGAAGTGACGTCTCACCGCGACTACCAGGTGGTGTCGCTAGAAGAGCCAGGTGCCAAGAAAATAACAATGCTGTCATCTGGTCACCAGTGCAATCCGACGAAGTTGATAAACGCCGCCGATATCGCTTCTATCCCAGCACGTGTAGGCGCTCGTTGCTGGAGATGCGCCGATCAGGAAATTGCCCTGCAGAACGCAGAACAAAGTCGTCGTAGGCGTCATTGCCAGTCCGCGTCCATCGTGCACACAGAATACGAACCGGTGAGGTGCTTGTTTTATAGTGGTGCTCTCAGGTGACGTCACACCGCGACTTCCAGGTATTGTCGCTATAAGAGTCAGGTCACCAGAAAATAACCACGCTGTCATCTGGTCAACAGTGTAATCCGGACGAAGTTGATAAACGCCAACGATATCGCTTCTATCCCCGCACGTGTAGGCGCTCGTTGCTGAAGATGCGCCGATCTGGAAAATGCCCTGCAGAACGCAGAACAAGGTCCTCGTAGGCGTCATTGCCAGTCCGCGTCCATCGTGCCCACATAATACGAACCGGTGAGGTGCTTCTTTAATAGTGGTGTTCTTGGGTGACGTCACGTCGCGACTACCAGGTATTGTCGCTAGAAGAGTCAGGTCGCCAGAAAATAACCATGCTGTCATGTGGTCAACAGTGTAATCCGGACGAAGTTGATAAACGCCAACGATATCGTTTCTATCCCCGCACGTGTAGCCGCTCGTTGCTGTAAATGCGCCGATCAGGAAAATGCCCTGCAGAACGCAGAACAAGGTCCTCGTAGGCGTCATTGCCAGTCCGCGTCCATCGTGTCCGCAGAATACGAACCGGTGAGGTGATTGTTTTATAGTGGTGTTCTTGGGTGACGTCACACCGCGACTACCAGGTGGTGCCGCTAGAAGAACCAGGTCGCCAGAAAATAACCAAGCTGTCATCTGGTCAACTGTAATCCGGACGAAGTTGATAAACGCCGACGATATCGCTTCTATCCCCGCACGTGTAGGCGCTCGTTGCTGTAGATGCGCCGAGCAGGAAATTGCCCTGCAGAACGCAGAACAAAGTCGTCGTCGGCGTCATTGCCAGTCCGCGTCCATCGTGCACACAGAATACGAACCGGTGAGGTGCTTGTTTTATAGTGGTGCTCTCAGGTGACGTCACACCGCGACTTCCAAGTATTGTCGCTAGAAGAGTCAGGTCACCAGAATATAACAATGCTGTCATCTGGTCAACAGTGTAATCCGGACGAAGTTGCTAAACGCCGACGATATCGCTTCTTTCCCCGCACGTGTAGGCGCTCGTTGCTGTAGATGCGCTGATCTGGAAAATGTCCTGAAGAACGCAGAACAAGGTCCTATTTAGCGTTATTGCCAGTCCGCGTCCATCGTGCCCACAGAATACGAACCGGTGAGGTGCTTCTTGTATATTGGTGGTCTCAGGTGACGTCACACCGCGACTACCAGGTAGTGTCGCTAGAAGAGCCAGGTAACGAGAATATAACAATGCTGTCATCTGGTCAACAGTGTAATCCGGACGAAGTTGATAAACGCCGACGATATCGCTTCTCTACCCGAACGTGTAGACGCTCGTTGCTGTAGATGCGTCGAACTTGAAAATGTCCTGCAGAACGCAGAACAAGGTCCTCGTAGGCGCCATTGCCAGTCCGCGTCCATCGTGTCCGCAGAAGATGAACAGGTGAGGTCATTGTTTTATAGTGGTGTTCTTAGATGAGGTCACACCGCGGCTACCAGGTGGTGTCGCTAGAAAAGAGAGGTCGCCAGAAAATCACCATGCTGTCATCTGGTCAACTGTAATCCGGACTTAGTTGATAAACGCCGACGATATCGCTTCTATCCCCGCACGTGTACGCGCTCGTTGCTGTAGATGCGCCGATCAGGAAAATGCCCTTCAGAACGCCGAAAAATCCTCGTAAGTGTCATTGCCAGTCCCCGTCCATCGTGCCCACAGAATACGAACTGGTGAGGTGCTTGTTTTATAGTGGTGCTCTCAGGTGACGTCACACCGCGACTTCCAGGTATTATCGCTAGAAGAGCCAGGTCGCCAGAAAATAACCATGCTGTCATCTGGTCAACAGTGTAATCCGGACGAAGTTGCTAAACGCCGACGATATCGCTTCTATCCCCGCACATGTAGGCGCTCGTTGCTGTAGATACGCCGATCTGGAAAATCCTCTGCAGAACGCAGAACAAGGTCCTCGTTAGCGTCATTGCCAGTCCGCGTCCATCGTGCCCACAGAATACGAACCGATGAGGTGATTTTTATATATTGGTGGACTCAGGTAACGTCACACCGTGACTACCTGGTGGTGTCGCTAGAAGAGCCAGGTCCCGAGAAAATAACAATGTTGTCATCTGGTCAACAGGGTGATCCGGACGAACTGTATAAACTCCGACGATATCGCTTCTATCCCCGCACGGGAAGCCGCTCGTTGCTGTAGATGCGCCGATCTGGAAAATGCCCTGCAGAACGCAGAACAAGGTCCTCGTAGGCGTCATTGCCAGTCCGCGTCCATCGTGTCCGCAGAAGACTAACCGGTGAGGTGAATCTTTTATAGTGGTGTTCTTGGGGGACGTCACACCGCGACTTCCAGGTGGTGTCGCTAGAAGAACCAGGTCGCCAAAAAATAACCATGCTGTCATCTGGTCAACTGTAATCCGGACGAAATTGATAAACGACGACGATATCGCTTCTATCCCAGCATGTGTAGGCGCTCTTTGCTGCAGATGCGCCGATCAGGAAAATGCCCTGCAGAACGCAGAACAAGGTCCTCGTTAGCGTCATTGCCAGTCCGCGTCCATCGTGCCCACAGAATACGAACCGGTGACGTGCTTCTTGTATATTGGTGGTCTGAAGTGACGTCTCACCGCGACTACCAGGTGGTGTCGCTAGAAGAGCCAGGTGCCAAGAAAATAACAATGCTGTCATCTGGTCACCAGTGCAATCCGACGAAGTTGATAAACGCCGCCGATATCGCTTCTATCCCAGCACGTGTAGGCGCTCGTTGCTGGAGATGCGCCGATCAGGAAATTGCCCTGCAGAACGCAGAACAAAGTCGTCGTAGGCGTCATTGCCAGTCCGCGTCCATCGTGCACACAGAATACGAACCGGTGAGGTGCTTGTTTTATAGTGGTGCTCTCAGGTGACGTCACACCGCGACTTCCAGGTATTGTCGCTATAAGAGTCAGGTCACCAGAAAATAACCACGCTGTCATCTGGTCAACAGTGTAATCCGGACGAAGTTGATAAACGCCAACGATATCGCTTCTATCCCCGCACGTGTAGGCGCTCGTTGCTGAAGATGCGCCGATCTGGAAAATGCCCTGCAGAACGCAGAACAAGGTCCTCGTAGGCGTCATTGCCAGTCCGCGTCCATCGTGCCCACATAATACGAACCGGTGAGGTGCTTCTTTAATAGTGGTGTTCTTGGGTGACGTCACGTCGCGACTACCAGGTGGTGTCGCTAGAAGAGCCAGGTCCCCAGAAAATAACCATGCTTTCATGTGGTCAACAGTGTAATCCGGACGAAGTTGATAAACGCCGACGATATCTTTCTATCCCCGCACGTGTAGGCGCTCATTGCTGTAGATACGCCGATCAGGAAAATGCCCTGAAGAACGCAGAACAAGGTCCTCTTTAGCGTTATTGCCAGTCCGCGTCCATCGTGCCCACAGAATAAGAACCGGTGAGGTGCTTCTAATATATTGGTGGTCTCAGATGACGTCACACCGCGACTACCAGGTGGTGTCGCTGGAAGAGAGAGGTCCCGAGAAAATAACAATGTTGTCATCTGGTCAACAGTGTGATCCGGACGAAGTGTATAAACTCCGACGATATCGCTTCTATCCCCGCACGTGTAGGCGCTCGTTGCTGTAGATGCGGCGATCAGGAAAATGTCCTGCATAACGCACAACAAGGTCCTTGTTAGCGCTATTGCCAGTCCGCGTCCATCGTGCCCACAGAATACGAACCGGTGAGGTGCTTCTTGTATAATGGTGGTCAAAAGTGACGTCACACCGTGACTACCAGGTAGTGTCGCTAGAAGAGCCAGGTCCCGAGAATATAACAATGCTGTCATCTGGCCAACAGTGTAATCCGGACGAAGTTGATAAACGCCGACGATATCGCTTCTACCCCCGCACGTGTAGCCGCTCGTTGCTGTAGATGCGCCGATCTGGAAAATGCCCTGCAGAACGCAGAACATGGTCCTCGTAGGTGTCATTGCCAGTCCGCGTCCATCGTGTCCACTTAAGACGAACCGGTGAGGTTCTTCTTTTATAGTGGTGTTCTTGGTTGACGTCACACCACGACTACCAGGTGGTGTCGCTAGAAAAGCCAGGTCGCCAGAAAATGACCATGCTGTCATCTGGTCAACTGTAATCCTGACGAAGTTGATAAACGCCGACGATATCGCTTCTATCCCCGCATGTGTACGCGCTCGTTGCTGTAGATGCGCCGATCAGGAAAATGCCCTTCAGAACGCAAAACAATCCTCGTAAGTGTCATTGCCAGTCCCCGTCCATCGTGCCCACAGAATACGAACTGGTGAGGTGCTTGTTTTATAGTGGTGCTCTCAGGTGACGTCACACCGCGACTTCCAGGTATTGTCGCTAGAAGAGTCAGGTCGCCAGAAAATAACCATGCTGTCATCTGGTGAACAGTGTAATCCGGACGAAGTTGATAAACGCCAACGATATCGCATCTATCCCCGCACGTGTAGCCGCTCGTTGCTGTAGATGCGCCGATCTGGAAAATGCCCTGCAGAACGCAGAACAAGGTCCTCGTAGGCGTCATTGCCAGTCCGCGTCCATCGTGCCAACATAGTACGAACCGGTGAGGTGCTTCTTTTATAGTGGTGTTTTGGGTGACGTCACATCGCGACTACCAGGTGGTGTCGCTAGAAGAGCCAGGTCCCGAGAATATAACAATGCTGTCATCTGGTCAACAGTGTAATCCGGACGAAGTTGATAAACGCCGATGATATCGCTTCTATCCCCGCACGTGTAGGCGCTCGTTGCTGTAGATGCGCCGATCAGGATAATGCCCTGCAGAACGCAGAAAAAGGTCCTCGTAAGCGTCATTGCCAGTCCGGGTCCATCGTGTCCACAGAAGACGAACCGGTAAGGTGCTTCTTTTATAGTGGTGTTCTTGGGTGACGTCACACCGCGACTACCAGGTGGTGTCGCTAGAAGGGCCAGGTCCCAAAAAAATAACAATGTTGTCATCTGGTCAACAGTGTAATCCGGACGAAGGTGATAAACGCCGACGATATCGCTTCTATCCCTGCACGTGTAGGCGCTCGTTGCAGGAGGTGCGCCGATCAGGAAATTGCCCTGCAGAACGCAGGACAAGGTCCTCGTAGGCGTCATTGCCAGTCCGTGTCCATCGTGCCCACAGAATACGAACCGGTTAGGTGCTTGTTTTATAGTGGGGCTCTCAGGTGACGTCACACCGCGACTTCCAGGTATTGTCGCTAGAAGAGTCAGGTCGCCAGAAAATAACCATGCTGTCATCTGGTCAACAGTGTATTACGGACGAAGTTGATAAACGCCAACGATATCGCTTCTATCACCGCAACTGTGGCCACTATTTGCTGTAGATGCGCCGATCTGGAAATTGCCCTGCAGAACACAGAAAAAGTTCCACGTTAGCGTCATTTCCAGTCCGCATCCATCGTGCCCACAGAAGACGAACCGGTGAGGTGCTTCTTGTATATTGGTGGTCTCAGGTGACGTCACACCGTGACTACCAGGTTGTATCGCTAGAAGAGCCAGGTCCCGAGAATATAACAATGCTGTCATCTGGTCAACAGTGTAATCCGGACGAAGTTGATAAGCGCCGACGATATCGCTTCTATACCCGCACGTGTAGACGCTCGTTGCTGTAGATGCGCCGATCTGGAAAATGTCCTGCAGAACGCAGAACAAGGTCCTCGTAGGCGTCATTGCCAGTCCGCGTCCATCGTGTCCGCAGAAGACGAACCGGTGAGGTGATTGTTTTATAGTGGTATTCTTGGGTGACGTCACACCGCGACTACCAAGTGGTGTCGCTAGAAGAGCCAGGTCGCCAGAAAATGACCATGCTGTCATCTGGTCAACATTAATCCGGACGAAGTTGATAAACGCCGACGATATCGCTTCTATCCAAGCATGTGGAGGCGCTCGTTGCTGTACATGCGCCGATCAGGAAAATGCACTGAGGAACGCAGAAAAAGGTCCTCGTAGGCGTCATTGCCAGTCCGCGTCCATCGTGCCCACAGAATACGAACCGGTGAGTTGCTTCTATTATAGTGGTGTTCTTGGGTGACGTCACACCGCGACTACCAGGTGGTGTCGCTAGAAGAGCCAGGTCGCCAGAAAATAACCATGCTGTCATCTGGTCAACTGTAATCCGGACGAAGTTGATAAACGCCGATGATATCGCTTCTATTCCAGCATGTGTAGGCACTCGTTGCTGTAAATGCGCCGATCAGGAAAATGCCCTGCAGAACGCAGAACAAGGTCCTCGTTAGCGTCATTTCCAGACCGCGTCCATCGTGCCCACAGAATACGAACCGGTGACGTGCTTCTTGTATATTGCTGGTCTCAGGTGACGTCACACCGCGACTACCAGGTGGTGTCGCTAGAAGGGCCAGGTTCCAAGAAAATAACAATGCTGTCATCTGGTCAACAGTGTAATCCGGACGAAGTTGATAAACGCCGACGATATCGCTTCTATCCCCGCACGTGTAGGCGCTCGTTGCTGCAGATGCCCCGATCAGGAAATTGCCCTGCAGAACGCAGACCAAGGTCCTCGTAGGCGTCATTGCCAGTCCGCGTCCATCGTGCCCACAGAATACGAACCGGTGAGGTGCTTCTCTTATAGTGTTGCTCTCAGGTGACGTCACACCGCGACTTCCAGGTATCGCTAGAAGTGTCAGGTCGCCAGAAAACAACCATGCTGTCATGTGGTCAACAGTGTAATCCGGACGAAGTTGATAAACGCCGACGATATCGCTTCTATCCCCGCACGTGTAGGCGCTCGTTGCTGTAGATACGCCGATCCGGAAAATCCCTGCAGAACGCAGAACAAGGTCCTCTTTAGCGTTACTACCAGTCCGCGTCCATCGTGCTCACAGAATACGGACCGGTGAGGTGCTTCTTGTATATTGGTGGTCTCAGGTGACATCACACCGCGGCTACCAGGTGGTGTCGCTAGAAGAGCCAGGTCTCGAGAATATAACAATGCTGTCATCTGATCAACAGTGTAATCCGGACGAAGTTGATAAACGCCGGCGATATCACTTCTATCCCCGCACGTGTAGGCGCTCGTTGAAGTAGATGCGCCGATCTGGAAAATGTCGTGCAGAACGCAGAACAAGGTCCTCGTAGGCGTCATTGCCAGTCCACGTCCATCGTGTCCACAGAAGACGAACCTGTGAGGTGCTTTTGTATATTTGTGGTCTCAGGTGACGTCACACCGCGACTAGCAGGTGGTGTCGCTAGAAGAGCCAGATCGCCAAGAAATTAACATGCTGTCATCTGGTCAACCGTGTAATCCGGACGAAGTTGATAAACGCCGATGATATTGCTTCTATCCCCGCACGTGTAGACGCTCGTTGCTGTAGATGCGCCGATCTGGAAAATGTCCTGCAGAACGCAGAACAAGGTATTCATAGGCGTCATTGCCAGTCCGCGTCCATCGTTTCCGCAGAAGACGAACCGGTGAGGTGATTGTTTCATAGTGGTGTTCTTGGGTGACGTCACACCGCGACTACCAGGTGGTGTCGCTAGAAGAGCCAGGTCGCCAGAAAATAACCATGCTGTCATCTGGTCAACTGTAATCCGGACGAAGTTGATAAACGCCGACGATATCGCTTCTATCCCAGCATGTGTAGGCACTCGTTGCTGTAGATGCGCCGATCAGGAAAATGCCCTGCAGAACGCAGAACAAGGTCCTCGTTAGCGTCATTTCCAGTCCGCGTCCATCGTGCCCACAGAACACGAACCGGTGACGTGCTTCTTGTATATTGCTGGTCTCAGGTGACATCACACCGCGACTAACAGGTGGTATCGCTAGAAGGGCCAGGTCCCAAGAAAATAACAATGCTGTCATCTGGTCAGCAGTGTAATCCGGACGAAGTTGATAAACGCCGACGATATCGCTTCTATCCCCGCACGTGTAGGCGCTCGATGCTGCGGATGCGCCGATCAGGAAATTGCCCTGCAGAACGCAGAACAAGGTCCTCGTAGGCATCATTGCCAGTCCGCGTCCATCGTGCGCACAGAATACGAACCGTTGAGGTGCTTCTTTTATGGACCTCCTTCACCCCGCGACGTCACGAAGATGAGGTGGCGCTGATGTTAGCAGCGACTTTCGCATGGTAGGCAAAACAGGTTCCGCTTGCCCGTGTTTACCGCAGCTGCCGCAGTTACTGGCGGCTGCTTCATGCCTGTGCACTGCAGAAGCAGCATATATTGACCATCTGCGTCACTGCTGGATCCACGTAGTAGCATAAAAAATATTAAATTAGCCTCGATAGGTTTCTCGCGCATAAATGCCGCATTCGGAAACTGGCTAACAGGCATTGGGCCACGGTAGTAAAGCGCGAAGTCTGGGAGTCGATAGGCACTGCCACTCAATGCACTTAATAGCATGCAAGTTACTGCGTTCATTCACCTTAACTTCAGGATAGTAGGCTCTTAATTGCTCAAGGAAAAAAAGACATATGTAGCTGCACACGTACTTATCACCTTGAGCCGGAGTGCACGGGGCGCCGACAGGTTCACTCGCCCCCAAGGAATGCGTTTTTTTGTTAATAGCACCCCATGTTTAAATGGCGCGTTTTGTGACATTTATTAGTTACTTGAAACTGTTTCTTGATATGACGACGTAATTATTTCATTCGAGTAGAAAGAAGTCTGGTAAGTTGTGCCAATCTTGCGCGGTCGCGTTGGTGTGCTTAGAATAGCGTACCTTGTGCTAAACGCCATATGCTTTTTCATTGCATCATGCATGTGTCATGTTTCATGAGGTAATACATGATCGCGAAGCTTGTTTGGAAAGAAGCAGCCGCAGGCGTGCTACTAACAGACACGTGGCGAGATTGAGGGGGGACGCGGCATGAAAAGTGTTTTCGTTATTCATGCATGCGATATGTAACTAAACTTGGTGAAAATATGAAATTCCTACGCTAGTTTCAGTCATTCCTTTTATTTATAGCTATACCTGGTGCAGTTCTGGGTAATTATAATTAACACCGTCGTCAAGTCCCCCAAGGTCTCAAATAATTGAGTAGATAGTGCGCAGATTTTTTATGCCAGCATGTGCATAAAGCCCTGTTCTGTATGATGACGCGATTAGTTCTTTTTCTATATCATCAGTACTTATGCATGCATAGTTACATGAAAACGTTTCTTACAAAAAATAACTAACACAATACTGCACGTGTAGGGAAAAAAATCGAGAGATTTATTACGCTCCTCAACGTCTCAGGAATAGTTTGCGACAAATGGAATCATTTGATTTTCATGCGAATTACGAAAGTGAGTGATCCAGTCGCAGAAAATATGAGACGTCAGAAAACGAACCTTAAAGTTTATTCCCTCGTTTATGGCATCTTCGCTTTCGCTTTGGTCAAAGAAATGCGGCACTGAAATCAAAGAAATTACCTCACAATTTTTGACGGCCACACTTCTAAAAAGCGTAATTTATAAATTTGTACTCAATATCTTGCTATAATTTTTCGTCACGAAGCTAGACTTCAGGGCTAGGAAAGAAAATTTTTCTAGAAATCAAAAATTTTCACCAAATTGACCAGCTTAACAAGAGGACAAGTCGGCCTGGCTGGTGCGTGGTCATGCGGCTAAAAACAGCGCTAAGCGAGACAGGAGATCGGGGACACGACGCTGTCCCCACATTTCGCGCAGCGCGACACGTACGTATGTCAGCTAGCAGACGATGAGCGCATGTCTGCTCCGACGAAACAACGCCAGCACTTCCCCTCACTGCTGTCCCGAAGAAAATCATTCCGGCTAGTGCAGAGTGTCAAAACTTGTTTTATTCAATGCCTAGCGCATAAATAAGCGGCAGGAACGCTTTCTACATGTTTACTACTAACCATATATACAATACACAGTGGCAAACTATTTCTCTTTATATAGGCCGCACGCGGACAACGCGAGCTCATGTACTTCGACAAATTACTAAGTTGGAAGCATCGACCATTGCTATGATTCGCAGAAACTGGAAACGCGCCTACAAGCCTTGAAAACCCTTGCACAACACCTATCCGCGACGCCACTCCCCGACCTTTTGCCTACCACGAGCTCGCTAGCGACTGATGCGCCACCTCGTGTGTTTACAAACATGCAGGAGGTCCATAGTGTTGCTCTCAGGTGACGTCACACCGCGACTTCCAGGTATTATCGCTAGAAGAGTCAGGTCGCCAGAAAACAACCATGCTGTCATCTGGTCAACAGTGTAATCCAGACGAAGTTGATAAACGCCGACGATATCGCTTCTATCCCCGCACGTGTAGCCGCTCGTTGCTGTAGATGCGCCGATCTGGAAAATGCCCTGCAGAACGCAGAACAAGGTCCTACTAGGTGTCATTGCCAGTCCGCGTCCATCGTGTCCACAGAAGACGAACCGGTGAGGTGCTTCTTTTATAGTGGTGTTCTTGGGTAACGTCACACCACGACTACCAGTTGGTGTCGCTAGAAGAGCCAGGTCGCCAGAGAATAACCATGCTGTCATCTGGTCAACAGTGTAATCCGGACGAAGTTGATAACGCCGACAATATCGCTTCTATCCCCGCACGTGTAGGCGCTCGTTGCTGTAGATGCGCCGATCAGGAAATTGCCCTGCAGAACGCAGAACAAGGTCCTCGTAGGCGTCATTGCCAGTCCGCGTCCATCGTGCCCACAGAATACGAACTGGTGAGGTGCTTCTTTTATAGTGGTGTTCTTGGGTGACGTCACATCGCGACTACCAGGTGGTGTCGCTAGAAGAGCCAGGTCGCCAGAAAATAACCATGCTGTCATGTGGTCAACAGTGTAATCCGGACGAAGTTGATAAACGTCGACGGTAAAGCTTCTATCCCCGCACGTGTAGGCCCTCGTTGCTGTAGATACGCCGACCTGGAAAATGCCCTGCAGAACGCAGAACAAGGTCCTCTTTAGCGTTATTGACAGTCCGCGTCCATCGTGTCCACAGAAGATGAACCGGTGAGGTGCTTCTTTTATAGTGGTGTTCTTGGGTGACGTCACACAACGACTACCATGTGGTGTCGCTAGAAGAGCCAGGTCGCCAGAAAATAACCATGCTGTCATCTGGTCAACAGTGTAATCCGGACGAAGTTCATAACGCCGACGATATCGCTTCTATCCTCGCACGTGTAGCCGCTCGTTGCTGTATATGCGCCGATCTGGAAATGCCCTGCATAACGCAGAACAAGGTCCTCGTAGGCGTCATTGCCAGTCCGCGTCCGTCGTGTCCACAGAAGACGAACCGGTGAGGTGCTTCTTTTATAGTGGTGTTCTTGGGTGACGTCACACCACGACTACCAGGTGGTGTCGCTAGAAGAGCCAGGTCGCCAGAAAATAACCATGCTGTCAACTGGTCAACAGTGTAATCCGCACGAAGTTGATAAACGCTGACGATATCGTTTCTATCCACGCACGTGTAGGCGCTCGTTGCTCTAGATGCGCCGATCAGGAAAATGCCCTGCTGAATGCAGAACAAGGTCCTCGTAGGCATCATTGCCAGTCCGCGTCCATCGTGCCCACAGAATACGAACCGGTGAGATGCTTCTTGTATATTGCTGGTCTCAGGTGACGTCACACCGCGACTACCAGGTGGTGTCGCTAGAAGAGCCAGGTCCCGAAAATATAAGAAAGCTGTCATCTGGTCAACAGTGTAATCCGGACGAAGTTGATAAACGCCGACGATATCGCTTCTATCCCGCACATGTAGGCATTCGTTGCTGTAGATGCGCCGATCACGAAAATGCCCTGCAGAACGCAGAACAAGGTCCTCGTAGGCGTCATTGCCAGTCCGCGTCCATCGTGTCCACAGAAGACGAACCGGTGAGGTGCTTCTTTTATAGTGGTGTTCTTGCATGACGTCACACCACGACTGCCATGTGGAGTCGCTAGAAGAGCTAGGTCGCCAGAAAATAACCATGCTGTCATCTGGTCAACAGTGTAATCCGGACGAAGTTGATAAATGCCGACGATATCGTTTCTATCCACGCACGTGTAGGCGCTCGTTGCTGTAGATGCGCCGATCAGGAAAATGCCCTGCATATCACAGAACAAGGTCCTCGTAGGCGTAATTTTCAGTCCGCGTTCATCGTGTCCGCAGAAGACGAACCGGTGAGGTGCTTGTTTTATAGTGGTGTTCTTGGGTGACGTCACACCGCGACTACCAGGTGGTGTCGCTAGAAGGGCCAGGTCGTCAGAAAATAACCATGCTGTCATCTGGTCAACAGTGTAATCCGGACAAAGTTGATAAACGCCGACGATATCGCTTCTATTCCCGCACGTGTAGGCGCTCGTTGCTGTAGATGCGCCGATCTGGAAGATGCTCTTCAGAACGCAGAACTAGGTCCTCGTTAGCGTCATTGCCAGTCCGCGTCCATCGTGCCCACAGAATACGAACCGGTGAGGGGCTTCTTGTATATTGGTGGTCTACGGTGACGTCACACCGCGACTGCCAGGTGGTGTCGCTAGAAGAGCCAGGTCGCCAGAAAATAACCATGCTGTCATCTGGTCAACAGTGTAATCCGGACGAAGTTGATAATCGCCGACGATATCGCTTCTATGCCCGCACGTGTAGGCGCTCGTTGCTGTAGATGCGCCGATCTGGAAGATGCCCTGCAGAACGCAGAACAAGGTCCTCGTTAGCGTCATTGCCAGTCCGCGCCCATCGTGCCCACAGAATTCGAACCGATGAGGGGCTTCTTGTATATTGGTGGTCTCAGGTGACGTCACACCGCGACTACCAGGTCTTGTCGCTAGAAGAGCCAGGTCCCTAGAAAATAACAATGCTGTCATCCGGTACACAGTCTAATCCGGACAAAGTTGATAAACGCCGACGATATCGTTTCTATACACACACGTGTAGGCGCTCGTTGCTGTAGATTCGCCGATCAGGAAAATGCCCTGCAGAACGCAGAACAAGGTCCTCGTAGGCGTCATTGTCAGTCCGCGTCCATCGTTTCCGCAGAAGACAAACCGGTGAGGTGATTGTTTCATAGTGGTGTTCTTGGGTGACGTCACACCGCAAATACCAGGTGGTGTCGCTAGAAGAGCCAGGTCGCCAGAAAATAACCATGCTGTCATCTGGTTACCTGTAATCCGGACGAAGTTGATAAACGCCGACGATATCGCTTCTATCCCAGCATGTGTAGCCACTCGTTGCTGCAGATGCGCCGATCAGGAAAATGCCCTGCAAAACGCAGAACAAGGTCCTCGTTAGCATCATTTCCAGTCCGCGTCCATCGTGCCCAAAGAATACGAACCGGTGACGTGCTTCCTGTATATTGCTGGTCTCAGGTAACATCACACCGCGACTAACAGGTGGTGTCGCTAGAAGGGCCAGGTCCCAAGAAAATAACAACGCTGTCATCTGGTCAGCAGTGTAATCCGGGCGAAGTTGATAAACGCCGACGATATCGCTTCTATCCCCGCACGTGTAGGCGCTCGTTGCTGCAGATGCGTCGATCAGGAAATTGCCCTGCAGAACGCAGAACAAGGTCCTCGTAGGCGTCATTGCCAGTCCGTGTCCATCGTGCCCACAGAATACGAACCGGTGAGGTGCTTCTTTTATAGTGTTGCTCTCAGGTGACGTCACACCGCGACTTCCAGGTATTATCGCTAGAAGAGTCAGGTCGCCAGAAAACAACCATGCTGTCATCTGGTCAACAGTGTAATCCGGACGAAGTTGATAAACGTCGACGATAAAGCTTCTATCCCCGCACGTGTAGGCCCTCGTTGCTGTAGATACGCCGATCTGTAAAATGCCCTGCAGAACGCAGAACAAGGTCCTCTTTAGCGTTATTGCCACTCCGCGTTCATCGTGTCCACAGAAGACGAACCGGTGAGTTGCTTCTTTTATAGTGGTGTTCTTGGGTGACGTCACACCGCGACTACCAGGTGGTGTCGCTAGAAGAGCCAGGTCCTGAAAATATAAGAAAGCTGTCATCTGGTCAACAGTGTAATCCGGACGAAATTGATAAACGCCGACGATATCGCTTCTATCCCGCACGTGTAGGCGCTCGTTGCTGTAGATGCGCCGATCAGGAAAATGCCCTGCAGAACGCAGAAAAAGGTCCTCGTAAGCGTCATTGCCAGTCCGCGTCCATCGTGTCCACAGAAGACGAACCGGTGAGGTGCTTCTTTTATAGTGGTGTTCTTGGGTGACATCACACCGCGACTACCAGGTGGTGTCGCTAGAAGAGCCAGGTCGCTAGAAAATAACCATGCTGTCATCTTGTCAACAGTGTAATCCGGACGAAGTTGATAACGCCGACGATATCGCTTCTATCCCCGCACTTGTAGGCACTCGTTGCTGTAGATGCGCCGAACACGAAAATGCCCTGCAGAACGCAGAACAAGGTCCTCGTAGGCGTCATTGCCAGTCCGCGTCCATCGTGTCCACAGAAGACGAACCGGTGAGGTGCTTCTTTTATAGTGGTGTTCTTGCATGACGTCACACCACGACTGCCATGTGGAGTCGCTAGAAGAGCTAGGTCGCCAGAAAATAACCATGCTGTCATCTGGTCAACAGTGTAATCCGGACGAAGTTGATAAACGTCGACGATATCGTTTCTATCCACGCACGTGTAGGCGCTCATTGCTGTAGATGCGCCGATCAGGAGAATGCCCTGCATATCACAGAACAAGGTCCTCGTAGGCGTAATTTTCAGTCCGCGTTCATCGTGTCCGCAGAAGACGAACCGGTGAGGTGCTTGTTTTATAGTGGTGTTCTTGGGTGACGTCACACCGCGACTACCAGGTGGTGTCGCTAGAAGGGCCAGGTCGTCAGAAAATAACCATGCTGTCATCTGGTCAACAGTGTAATCCGGACGAAGTTGATAAACGCCGACGATATCGCTTCTATGCCCGCACGTGTAGGCGCTCGTTGCTGTAGATGCGCCGATCTGGAAGATGCTCTGCAGAACGCAGAACAAGGTCCTCGTTAGCGTCATTGCCAGTCCGCGTCCATCGTGCCCACAGAATACGAACCGGTGAGGGGCTTCTTGTATATTGGTGGTCTCAGGTGACGTCACACCGCGACTGCCAGGTGGTGTCGCTAGAAGAGCCAGGTCGCCAGAAAATAACCATGCTGTCATCTGGTCAACAGTGTAATGCGGACGAAGTTGATAATCGCCGACGATATCGCTTCTATGCCCGCACGTGTAGGCGCTCGTTGCTGTAGATGCGCCGATCTGGAAGATGCCCTGCAGAACGCAGAACAAGGTCCTCGTTAGCGTCATTGCCAGTCCGCGCCCATCGTGCCCACAGAATTCGAACCGATGAGGGGCTTCTTGTATATTGGTGGTCTCAGGTGACGTCACACCGCGACTACCAGGTCTTGTCGCTAGAAGAGCCAGGTCCCTAGAAAATAACAATGCTGTCATCCGGTACACAGTCTAATCCGGACAAAGTTGATAAACGCCGACGATATCGTTTCTATACACACACGTGTAGGCGCTCGTTGCTGTAGATGCGCCGATCAGGAAAATGCCCTGCAGAACGCAGAACAAGGTCCTCGTAGGCGTCATTGTCAGTCCGCGTCCATCGTTTCCGCAGAAGACAAACCGGTGAGGTGATTGTTTCATAGTGGTGTTCTTGGGTGACGTCACACCGCAAATACCAGGTGGTGTCGCTAGAAGAGCCAGGTCGCCAGAAAATAACCATGCTGTCATCTGGTTACCTGTAATCCGGACGAAGTTGATAAACGCCGACGATATCGCTTCTATCCCAGCATGTGTAGCCACTCGTTGCTGCAGATGCGCCCATCAGGAAAATGCCCTGCAAAACGCAGAACAAGGTCCTCGTTAGCATCATTTCCAGTCCGCGTCCATCGTGCCCAAAGAATACGAACCGGTGAGGTGCTTCTTTTATAGTGGTGTTCTTGCATGACGTCACACCACGACTGCCATGTGGAGTCGCTAGAAGAGCTAGGTCGCCAGAAAATAACCATGCTGTCATCTGGTCAACAGTGTAATCCGGACGAAGTTGATAAACGCCGACGATATCGTTTCTATCCACGCACGTGTAGGCGCTCGTTGCTGTAGATGCGCCGATCAGGAAAATGCCCTGCAAATCACGGAACAAGGTCCTCGTAGGCGTAATTTTCTGTCCGCGTTCATCGTGTCCGCAGAAGACGAACCGGTGAGGTGCTTGTTTTATAGTGGTGTTCTTGGGTGACGTCACACCGCGACTACCAGGTGGTGTCGCTAGAAGGGCCAGGTCGTCAGAAAATAACCATGCTGTCATCTGGTCAACAGTGTAATCCGGACGAAGTTGATAAACGCCGACGATATCGCTTCTATTCCCGCACGTGTAGGCGCTCGTTGCTGTAGATGCGCCGATCTGGAAGATGCTCTTCAGAACGCAGAACAAGGTCCTCGTTAGCGTCATTGCCAGTCCGCGTCCATCGTGCCCACAGAATACGAACCGGTGAGGGGCTTCTTGTATATTGGTGGTCTCAGGTGACGTCACACCGCGAATACCAGGTGGTTTCGCTAGAAGAGCCAGGTCGCCAGAAAATAACCATGCTGTCATCTGGTTACCTGTAATCCGGACGAAGTTGATAAACGCCGACGATATCGCTTCTATCCCAGCATGTGTAGCCACTCGTTGCTGCAGATGCGCCGATCAGGAAAATGCCCTGCAGAACGCAGAACAAGGTCCTCGTTAGCATCATTTCCAGTCCGCGTCCATCGTGCCCAAAGAATACGAACCGGTGACGTGCTTCTTGTATATTGCTGGTCTCAGGTAACATCACACCGCGACTAACAGGTGGTGTCGCTAGAAGGGCCAGGTCCCAAGAAAATAACAATGCTGTCATCTGGTCAGCAGTGTAATCCGGACGAAGTTGATAAACGCCGACGATATCGCTTCTATCCCCGCACGTGTAGGCGCTCGTTGCTGCAGATGCGTCGATCAGGAAATTGCCCTGCAGAACGCAGAAAAAGGTCCTCGTAGGCGTCATTGCCAGTCCGCGTCCATCGTGCCCACAGAATGCGAACCGGTGAGGTGTTTCTTTTATAGTGGTGTTCGTGGGTGACGTCACATCGCGACTACCAGGTGGTGTCGCTAGAAGAGCCAGGTCGCCAGAAAATAACCATGCTGTCATGTGGTCAACAGTGTAATCCGGACGAAGTTGATAAACGTCGACGATAAAGCTTCTATCCCCGCACGTGTAGGCCCTCGTTGCTGTAGATACGCCGATCTGTAAAATGCCCTGCAGAACGCAGAACAAGGTCCTCTTTAGCGTTATTGCCAGTCCGCGTTCATCGTGTCCACAGAAGACGAACCGGTGAGTTGCTTCTTTTATAGTGGTGTTCTTGGGTGACGTCACACCACGACTACCAGGTGGTGTCGCTAGAAGAGCCAGGTCGCCAGAAAATAACCATGCTGTCAACTGGTCAACAGTGTAATCCGCACGAAGTTGATAAACGCCGACGATATCGTTTCTATCCACGCACG
Source organism: Amblyomma americanum (assembly GCF_052857255.1). Taxonomy (NCBI): domain Eukaryota; kingdom Metazoa; phylum Arthropoda; class Arachnida; order Ixodida; family Ixodidae; genus Amblyomma; species Amblyomma americanum. The sequence goes on along the minus strand of NC_135502.1, from coordinate 177,067,157 downwards.
TGTAGGCGCTCGTTGCTCTAGATGCGCCGATCAGGAAAATGCCCTGCTGAACGCACAACAAGGTCCTCGTAGGCGTCATTGCCAGTCCGCGTCCATCGTGCCCACAGAATACGAACCGGTGAGATGCTTCTTGTATATTGCTGGTCTCAGGTGACGTCACACCGCGACTACCAGGTGGTGTCGCTAGAAGAGCCAGGTCCCGAAAATATAAGAAAGCTGTCATCTGGTCAACAGTGTAATCCGGACGAAATTGATAAACGCCGACGATATCGCTTCTATCCCGCACGTGTAGGCGCTCGTTGCTGTAGATGCGCCGATCAGGAAAATGCCCTGCAGAACGCAGAAAAAGGTCCTCGTAAGCGTCATTGCCAGTCCGCGTCCATCGTGTCCACAGAAGACGAACCGGTGAGGTGCTTCTTTTATAGTGGTGTTCTTGGGTGACATCACACCGCGACTACCAGGTGGTGTCGCTAGAAGAGCCAGGTCGCTAGAAAATAACCATGCTGTCATCTTGTCAACAGTGTAATCCGGAGGAAGTTGATAACGCCGACGATATCACTTCTATGCCCGCACGTGTAGGCGCTCGTTGCTGTAGATGCGCCGATCAGGAAAATGCCCTGCATATCACAGAACAAGGTCCTCGTAGGCGTAATTTTCAGTCCGCGTTCATCGTGTCCGCAGAAGACGAACCGGTGAGGTGCTTGTTTTATAGTGGTGTTCTTGGGTGACGTCACACCGCGACTACCAGGTGGTGTCGCTAGAAGGGCCAGGTCGTCAGAAAATAACCATGCTGTCATCTGGTCAACAGTGTAATCCGGACAAAGTTGATAAACGCCGACGATATCGCTTCTATTCCCGCACGTGTAGGCGCTCGTTGCTGTAGATGCGCCGATCTGGAAGATGCTCTTCAGAACGCAGAACTAGGTCCTCGTTAGCGTCATTGCCAGTCCGCGTCCATCGTGCCCACAGAATACGAACCGGTGAGGGGCTTCTTGTATATTGGTGGTCTCAGGTGACGTCACACCGCGACTGCCAGGTGGTGTCGCTAGAAGAGCCAGGTCGCCAGAAAATAACCATGCTGTCATCTGGTCAACAGTGTAATCCGGACGAAGTTGATAATCGCCGACGATATCGCTTCTATGCCCGCACGTGTAGGCGCTCGTTGCTGTAGATGCGCCGATCTGGAAGATGCCCTGCAGAACGCAGAACAAGGTCCTCGTTAGCGTCATTGCCAGTCCGCGCCCATCGTGCCCACAGAATTCGAACCGATGAGGGGCTTCTTGTATATTGGTGGTCTCAGGTGACGTCACACCGCGACTACCAGGTCTTGTCGCTAGAAGAGCCAGGTCCCTAGAAAATAACAATGCTGTCATCCGGTACACAGTCTAATCCGGACAAAGTTGATAAACGCCGACGATATCGTTTCTATACACACACGTGTAGGCGCTCGTTGCTGTAGATTCGCCGATCAGGAAAATGCCCTGCAGAACGCAGAACAAGGTCCTCGTAGGCGTCATTGTCAGTCCGCGTCCATCGTTTCCGCAGAAGACAAACCGGTGAGGTGATTGTTTCATAGTGGTGTTCTTGGGTGACGTCACACCGCAAATACCAGGTGGTGTCGCTAGAAGAGCCAGGTCGCCAGAAAATAACCATGCTGTCATCTGGTTACCTGTAATCCGGACGAAGTTGATAAACGCCGACGATATCGCTTCTATCCCAGCATGTGTAGCCACTCGTTGCTGCAGATGCGCCGATCAGGAAAATGCCCTGCAAAACGCAGAACAAGGTCCTCGTTAGCATCATTTCCAGTCCGCGTCCATCGTGCCCAAAGAATACGAACCGGTGACGTGCTTCCTGTATATTGCTGGTCTCAGGTAACATCACACCGCGACTAACAGGTGGTGTCGCTAGAAGGGCCAGGTCCCAAGAAAATAACAACGCTGTCATCTGGTCAGCAGTGTAATCCGGGCGAAGTTGATAAACGCCGACGATATCGCTTCTATCCCCGCACGTGTAGGCGCTCGTTGCTGCAGATGCGTCGATCAGGAAATTGCCCTGCAGAACGCAGAACAAGGTCCTCGTAGGCGTCATTGCCAGTCCGTGTCCATCGTGCCCACAGAATACGAACCGGTGAGGTGCTTCTTTTATAGTGTTGCTCTCAGGTGACGTCACACCGCGACTTCCAGGTATTATCGCTAGAAGAGTCAGGTCGCCAGAAAACAACCATGCTGTCATCTGGTCAACAGTGTAATCCGGACGAAGTTGATAAACGTCGACGATAAAGCTTCTATCCCCGCACGTGTAGGCCCTCGTTGCTGTAGATACGCCGATCTGTAAAATGCCCTGCAGAACGCAGAACAAGGTCCTCTTTAGCGTTATTGCCACTCCGCGTTCATCGTGTCCACAGAAGACGAACCGGTGAGTTGCTTCTTTTATAGTGGTGTTCTTGGGTGACGTCACACCGCGACTACCAGGTGGTGTCGCTAGAAGAGCCAGGTCCTGAAAATATAAGAAAGCTGTCATCTGGTCAACAGTGTAATCCGGACGAAATTGATAAACGCCGACGATATCGCTTCTATCCCGCACGTGTAGGCGCTCGTTGCTGTAGATGCGCCGATCAGGAAAATGCCCTGCAGAACGCAGAAAAAGGTCCTCGTAAGCGTCATTGCCAGTCCGCGTCCATCGTGTCCACAGAAGACGAACCGGTGAGGTGCTTCTTTTATAGTGGTGTTCTTGGGTGACATCACACCGCGACTACCAGGTGGTGTCGCTAGAAGAGCCAGGTCGCTAGAAAATAACCATGCTGTCATCTTGTCAACAGTGTAATCCGGACGAAGTTGATAACGCCGACGATATCGCTTCTATCCCCGCACTTGTAGGCACTCGTTGCTGTAGATGCGCCGAACACGAAAATGCCCTGCAGAACGCAGAACAAGGTCCTCGTAGGCGTCATTGCCAGTCCGCGTCCATCGTGTCCACAGAAGACGAACCGGTGAGGTGCTTCTTTTATAGTGGTGTTCTTGCATGACGTCACACCACGACTGCCATGTGGAGTCGCTAGAAGAGCTAGGTCGCCAGAAAATAACCATGCTGTCATCTGGTCAACAGTGTAATCCGGACGAAGTTGATAAACGCCGACGATATCGTTTCTATCCACGCACGTGTAGGCGCTCATTGCTGTAGATGCGCCGATCAGGAGAATGCCCTGCATATCACAGAACAAGGTCCTCGTAGGCGTAATTTTCAGTCCGCGTTCATCGTGTCCGCAGAAGACGAACCGGTGAGGTGCTTGTTTTATAGTGGTGTTCTTGGGTGACGTCACACCGCGACTACCAGGTGGTGTCGCTAGAAGGGCCAGGTCGTCAGAAAATAACCATGCTGTCATCTGGTCAACAGTGTAATCCGGACGAAGTTGATAAACGCCGACGATATCGCTTCTATGCCCGCACGTGTAGGCGCTCGTTGCTGTAGATGCGCCGATCTGGAAGATGCTCTGCAGAACGCAGAACAAGGTCCTCGTTAGCGTCATTGCCAGTCCGCGTCCATCGTGCCCACAGAATACGAACCGGTGAGGGGCTTCTTGTATATTGGTGGTCTCAGGTGACGTCACACCGCGACTGCCAGGTGGTGTCGCTAGAAGAGCCAGGTCGCCAGAAAATAACCATGCTGTCATCTGGTCAACAGTGTAATGCGGACGAAGTTGATAATCGCCGACGATATCGCTTCTATGCCCGCACGTGTAGGCGCTCGTTGCTGTAGATGCGCCGATCTGGAAGATGCCCTGCAGAACGCAGAACAAGGTCCTCGTTAGCGTCATTGCCAGTCCGCGCCCATCGTGCCCACAGAATTCGAACCGATGAGGGGCTTCTTGTATATTGGTGGTCTCAGGTGACGTCACACCGCGACTACCAGGTCTTGTCGCTAGAAGAGCCAGGTCCCTAGAAAATAACAATGCTGTCATCCGGTACACAGTCTAATCCGGACAAAGTTGATAAACGCCGACGATATCGTTTCTATACACACACGTGTAGGCGCTCGTTGCTGTAGATGCGCCGATCAGGAAAATGCCCTGCAGAACGCAGAACAAGGTCCTCGTAGGCGTCATTGTCAGTCCGCGTCCATCGTTTCCGCAGAAGACAAACCGGTGAGGTGATTGTTTCATAGTGGTGTTCTTGGGTGACGTCACACCGCAAATACCAGGTGGTGTCGCTAGAAGAGCCAGGTCGCCAGAAAATAACCATGCTGTCATCTGGTTACCTGTAATCCGGACGAAGTTGATAAACGCCGACGATATCGCTTCTATCCCAGCATGTGTAGCCACTCGTTGCTGCAGATGCGCCCATCAGGAAAATGCCCTGCAAAACGCAGAACAAGGTCCTCGTTAGCATCATTTCCAGTCCGCGTCCATCGTGCCCAAAGAATACGAACCGGTGAGGTGCTTCTTTTATAGTGGTGTTCTTGCATGACGTCACACCACGACTGCCATGTGGAGTCGCTAGAAGAGCTAGGTCGCCAGAAAATAACCATGCTGTCATCTGGTCAACAGTGTAATCCGGACGAAGTTGATAAACGCCGACGATATCGTTTCTATCCACGCACGTGTAGGCGCTCGTTGCTGTAGATGCGCCGATCAGGAAAATGCCCTGCAAATCACGGAACAAGGTCCTCGTAGGCGTAATTTTCTGTCCGCGTTCATCGTGTCCGCAGAAGACGAACCGGTGAGGTGCTTGTTTTATAGTGGTGTTCTTGGGTGACGTCACACCGCGACTACCAGGTGGTGTCGCTAGAAGGGCCAGGTCGTCAGAAAATAACCATGCTGTCATCTGGTCAACAGTGTAATCCGGACGAAGTTGATAAACGCCGACGATATCGCTTCTATTCCCGCACGTGTAGGCGCTCGTTGCTGTAGATGCGCCGATCTGGAAGATGCTCTTCAGAACGCAGAACAAGGTCCTCGTTAGCGTCATTGCCAGTCCGCGTCCATCGTGCCCACAGAATACGAACCGGTGAGGGGCTTCTTGTATATTGGTGGTCTCAGGTGACGTCACACCGCGAATACCAGGTGGTTTCGCTAGAAGAGCCAGGTCGCCAGAAAATAACCATGCTGTCATCTGGTTACCTGTAATCCGGACGAAGTTGATAAACGCCGACGATATCGCTTCTATCCCAGCATGTGTAGCCACTCGTTGCTGCAGATGCGCCGATCAGGAAAATGCCCTGCAGAACGCAGAACAAGGTCCTCGTTAGCATCATTTCCAGTCCGCGTCCATCGTGCCCAAAGAATACGAACCGGTGACGTGCTTCTTGTATATTGCTGGTCTCAGGTAACATCACACCGCGACTAACAGGTGGTGTCGCTAGAAGGGCCAGGTCCCAAGAAAATAACAATGCTGTCATCTGGTCAGCAGTGTAATCCGGACGAAGTTGATAAACGCCGACGATATCGCTTCTATCCCCGCACGTGTAGGCGCTCGTTGCTGCAGATGCGTCGATCAGGAAATTGCCCTGCAGAACGCAGAAAAAGGTCCTCGTAGGCGTCATTGCCAGTCCGCGTCCATCGTGCCCACAGAATGCGAACCGGTGAGGTGTTTCTTTTATAGTGGTGTTCGTGGGTGACGTCACATCGCGACTACCAGGTGGTGTCGCTAGAAGAGCCAGGTCGCCAGAAAATAACCATGCTGTCATGTGGTCAACAGTGTAATCCGGACGAAGTTGATAAACGTCGACGATAAAGCTTCTATCCCCGCACGTGTAGGCCCTCGTTGCTGTAGATACGCCGATCTGTAAAATGCCCTGCAGAACGCAGAACAAGGTCCTCTTTAGCGTTATTGCCAGTCCGCGTTCATCGTGTCCACAGAAGACGAACCGGTGAGTTGCTTCTTTTATAGTGGTGTTCTTGGGTGACGTCACACCACGACTACCAGGTGGTGTCGCTAGAAGAGCCAGGTCGCCAGAAAATAACCATGCTGTCAACTGGTCAACAGTGTAATCCGCACGAAGTTGATAAACGCCGACGATATCGTTTCTATCCACGCACGTGTAGGCGCTCGTTGCTCTAGATGCGCCGATCAGGAAAATGCCCTGCTGAACGCACAACAAGGTCCTCGTAGGCGTCATTGCCAGTCCGCGTCCATCGTGCCCACAGAATACGAACCGGTGAGATGCTTCTTGTATATTGCTGGTCTCAGGTGACGTCACACCGCGACTACCAGGTGGTGTCGCTAGAAGAGCCAGGTCCCGAAAATATAAGAAAGCTGTCATCTGGTCAACAGTGTAATCCGGACGAAATTGATAAACGCCGACGATATCGCTTCTATCCCGCACGTGTAGGCGCTCGTTGCTGTAGATGCGCCGATCAGGAAAATGCCCTGCAGAACGCAGAAAAAGGTCCTCGTAAGCGTCATTGCCAGTCCGCGTCCATCGTGTCCACAGAAGACGAACCGGTGAGGTGCTTCTTTTATAGTGGTGTTCTTGGGTGACATCACACCGCGACTACCAGGTGGTGTCGCTAGAAGAGCCAGGTCGCTAGAAAATAACCATGCTGTCATCTTGTCAACAGTGTAATCCGGAGGAAGTTGATAACGCCGACGATATCACTTCTATGCCCGCACGTGTAGGCACTTGTTGCTGTAGATGCGCCGATCACGAAAATGCCCTGCAGAACGCAGAACAAGGTCCTCGTAGGCGTCATTGCCAGTCCGCGTCCATCGTGTCCACAGAAGACGAACCGGTGAGGTGCTTCTTTTATAGTGGTGTTCTTGCATGACGTCACACCAAGACTGCCATGTGGAGTCGCTAGAAGAGCTAGGTCGCCAGAAAATAACCATGCTGTCATCTGGTCAACAGTGTAATCCGGACGAAGTTGATAAACGCCGACGATATCGTTTCTATCCACGCACGTGTAGGCGCTCATTGCTGTAGATGCGCCGATCAGGAAAATGCCCTGCATATAACAGAACAAGGTCCTCGTAGGCGTAATTTTCAGTCCGCGTTCATCGTGTCCGCAGAAGACGAACCGGTGAGGTGCTTGTTTTATAGTGGTGTTCTTGGGTGACGTCACACCGCGACTACCAGGTGGTGTCGCTAGAAGGGCCAGGTCGTCAGAAAATAACCATGCTGTCATCTGGTCAACAGTGTAATCCGGACGAAGTTGATAAACGCCGACGATATCGCTTCTATGCCCGCACGTGTAGGCGCTCGTTGCTGTAGATGCGCCGATCTGGAAGATGCTCTGCAGAACGCAGAACAAGGTCCTCGTTAGCGTCATTGCCAGTCCGCGTCCATCGTGCCCACAGAATACGAACCGGTGAGGGGCTTCTTGTATATTGGTGGTCTCAGGTGACGTCACACCGCGACTGCCAGGTGGTGTCGCTAGAAGAGCCAGGTCGCCAGAAAATAACCATGCTGTCATCTGGTCAACAGTGTAACCCGGACGAAGTTGATAATCGCCGACGATATCGCTTCTATGCCCGCACGTGTAGGCGCTCGTTGCTGTAGATGCGCCGATCTGGAAGATGCCCTGCAGAACGCAGAACAAGGTCCTCGTTAGCGTCATTGCCAGTCCGCGCCCATCGTGCCCACAGAATTCGAACCGATGAGGGGCTTCTTGTATATTGGTGGTCTCAGGTGACGTCACACCGCGACTACCAGGTCTTGTCGCTAGAAGAGCCAGGTCCCTAGAAAATAACAATGCTGTCATCCGGTACGCAGTCTAATCCGGACAAAGTTGATAAACGCCGACGATATCGTTTCTATCCACACACGTGTAGGCGCTCGTTGCTGTAGATGCGCCGATCAGGAAAATGCCCTGCAGAACGCAGAACAAGGTCCTCGTAGGCGTCATTGTCAGCCCGCGTCCATCGTTTCCGCAGAAGACGAACCGGTGAGGTGATTGTTTCATAGTGGTGTTCTTGGGTGACGTCACACCGCGAATACCAGGTGGTGTCGCTAGAAGAGCCAGGTCGCCAGAAAATAACCATGCTGTCATCTGGTTACCTGTAATCCGGACGAAGTTCATAAACGCCGAAGATATCGCTTCTATCCCAGCATGTGTAGCCACTCGTTGCTGCAGATGCGCCGATCAGGAAAATACCCTGCAGAACGCAGAACAAGGTCCTCGTTAGCGTCATTTCCAGTCCGCGTCCATCGTGCCCAAAGAATACGAACCGGTGACGTGCTTCTTGTATATTGCTGGTCTCACGTGACATCACACCGCGACTAACAGGTGGTGTCGCTAGAAGGGCCAGGTCCCAAGAAAATAACAATGCTGTCATCTGGTCAGCAGTGTAATCCGGACGAAGTTGATAAACGCCGACGATATCGCTTCTATCCCCGCACGTGTAGGCGCTCGTTGCTGCAGATGCGTCGATCAGGAAATTGCCCTGCAGAACGCAGAACAAGGTCCTCGTAGGCGTCATTGCCAGTCCGTGTCCATCGTGCCCACAGAATACGAACCGGTGAGGTGCTTCTTTTATAGTGTTGCTCTCAGGTGACGTCACACCGCGACTTCCAGGTATTATCGCTAGAAGAGTCAGGTCGCCAGAAAACAACCATGCTGTCATCTGGTCAACAGTGTAATCCGGACGAAGTTGATAAACGCCGACGATATCGCTTCTATCCCCGCTCGTGTAGGCGCTCGTTGCTGTAGATCCGCCGATCAGGAAATTGCCCTGCAGAACGCAGAACAAGGTCCTCGTAGGCGTCATTGCCAGTCCGCGTCCATCGTGCCCACAGAATACGAACCGGTGAGGTGTTTCTTTTATAGTGGTGTTCGTGGGTGACTTCACACCACGACTACCAGGTGGTGTCGCTAGAAGAGCCAGGTCGCCAGAAAATAACCATGCTGTCAACTGGTCAACAGTGTAATCCGCACGAAGTTGATAAACGCCGACAATATCGTTTCTATCCACGAACATGTAGGCGCTCGTTGCTCTAGATGCGCCGATCAGGAAAATGCCCTGCAGAACGCAGAACAAGGTCCTCGTAGGCGTCATTGCCAGTCCGCGTCCATCGTGCCCACAGAATACGAACCGGTGAGGTGCTTCTTTTATAGTGGTGTTCTTGGGTGACGTCACATCGCGACTACCAGGTGGTGTCGCTAGAAGAGCCAGGTCGCCAGAAAATAAACATGCTGTCATGTGGTCAACAGTGTAATCCGGACGAAGTTGATAAACGTCGACGATGAAAGTTCTATCCCCGCACGTGTAGCCGCTCGTTGCTGTAGATGCGCCGATCTGGAAATGCCCTGCATAACGCAGAACAAGGTCTTCGTAGGCGTCGTTGCCAGTCCGCGTCCATCGTGTCCACAGAAGACGAACCGGTGAGGTGCTTCTTTTATAGTGGTGTTCTTGCATGACGTCACACCACGACTGCCATGTGGTGTCGCTAGAAGAGCTAGGTCGCCAGAAAATAACCATGCTGTCATCTGGTCAACAGTGTAATCCGGACGAAGTTGATAAACGCCGACGATATCGCTTCTATCCCCGCACGTATAGGCGCTCGTTGCTGTAGATGCGCCGATCAGGAAGATGCCCTGCAGAACGCAGAACAAGGTCCTCGTTAGCGTCATTGCCAGTCCGCGTTAATCGTGCCCACATATTACGAACCGGTGAGGTGCTTCTTGTATATTGGGGGTCTCAGGTGACGTCACACCGCGACTACCAGGTCTTGTCGCTAGAAGAGCCAGGTCCCGAGAAAATAGCAATGCTGTCATCTGGTCAACAATGTAATCCGGACGAAGTTGATAAACGCCGAATTTATCGCTTCTATGCCCGCACGTGTAGGCACTCGTTGCTGTAGATGCGCCGATCTGGAAGATGCTCTGCAGAACGCAGAACAAGGTCCTCGTTAGCGTCATTGCCAGTCCGCGTCCATCGTGCCCACAGAATACGAACCGGTGAGGGTCTTCTTGTATATTGGTGGTCTCAGGTGACGTCACACCGCGACTGCCAGGTGGTGTCGCTAGAAGAACCAGGTCGCCAGAAAATAACCATGCTGTCATCTGGTCAACAGTGTAATCCGGACGAAGTTGATAATCGCCGACGATATCGCTTCTATCCACGCACGTGTAGGCACTCGTTGCTGTAGATGCGCCGATCAGGAAAATGCCCTGCATATCACAGAACAAGGTCCTCGTAGGCGTAATTTTCAGTCCGCGTTCATCGTGTCCGCAGAAGACGAACCGGTGAGGTGCTTGTTTTATAGTGGTGTTCTTGGCTGACGTGACACCGCGACTACCAGGTGGTGTCGCTAGAAGGGCCAGGTCGTCAGAAAATAACCATGCTGTCATCTGGTCAACAGTGTAATACGGACGAAGTTGATAAACGCCGAATTTATCGCTTCTATGCCCGCACGTGTAGGTACTCGTTGCTGTAGATGCGCCGATCTGGAAGATGCTCTGCAGAACGCAGATCAAGGTCCTCGTAGGCGTCATTGTCAGTCCGCGTCCATCGTTTCCGCAGAACACGAACCGGTGAGGTGATTGTTTCATAGTGGTGTTCTTGGGTGACGTCACACCGCGACTACCAGGTGGTGTCGCTAGAAGAGCCAGGTCGCCAGAAAATAACCATGCTGTCATCTGGTCAACTGTAATCCGGACGAAGTTGATAAACGCCGGCGATATCGCTTCTATCCCAGCATGTGTAGCCACTCGTTGCTGTAGATGCGCCGATCTGGAAGATGCCCTGCAGAACGCAGAACAAGGTCCTCGTTAGCGTCATTGCCAGTCCGCGCCCATCGTGCCCACAGAATTCGAACCGATGAGGGGCTTCTTGTATATTGGTGGTCTCAGGTGACGTCACACCGCGACTACCAGGTCTTGTCGCTAGAAGAGCCAGGTCCCTAGAAAATAACAATGCTGTCATCCGGTCAACAGTCTAATCCGGACAAAGTTGATAAACGCCGAAGATATCGTTTCTATCCACGCACGTTTAGGCGCTCGTTGCTGTAGATGCGCCGATCAGGAAAATGCCCTGCAGAACGCAGATCAAGGTCCTCGTAGGCGTCATTGTCAGTCCGCGTCCATCGTTTCCGCAGAACACGAACCGGTGAGGTGATTGTTTCATAGTGGTGTTCTTGGGTGACGTCACACCGCGACTACCAGGTGGTGTCGCTAGAAGAGCCAGGTCGCCAGAAAATAACCATGCTGTCATCTGGTCAACTGTAATCCGGACGAAGTTGATAAACGCCGGCGATATCGCTTCTATCCCAGCATGTGTAGCCACTCGTTGCTGTAGATGCGCCGATCAGGAAAATGCCCTGCAGAACGCAGAACAAGGTCATCGTTAGCGTCATTTCCAGTCCGCGTCCATCGCGCCCACAGAATACGAACCGGTGACGTGCTTCTTGTATATTGCTGGTCTCAGGTGACATCACACCGCGACTAACAGGTGGTGTCGCTAGAAGGGCCAGGTCCCAAGAAAATAACAATGCTGTCATCTGGTCAGCAGTGTAATCCGGACGAAGTTGATAAACGCCGACGATATCGCTTCTATCCCCGCACGTGTAGGCGCTCGTTGCTGCAGATGCGCCGATCAGGAAATTGCCCTGCAGAACGCAGAACAAGGTCCTCGTAGGCGTCATTGCCAGTCCGCGTCCATCGTGCCCACAGAATACGAACCGGTGAGGTGCTTCTTTTATAGTGTTGCTCTCAGGTGACGTCACACCGCGACTTCCAGGTATTATCGCTAGAAGAGTCAGGTCGCCAGAAAACAACCATGCTGTCATCTGGTCAACAGTGTAATCCGGACGAAGTTGATAAACGCCGACGATATCGCTTCTATCCCCGCACGTGTAGCAGCTCGTTGCTGTAGATGCGCCGATCTGGAAATTGCCCTGCAGAATGCAGAACAAGGTCCTCGTAGGTGTCATTGCCAGTCCGCGTCCATCGTGTCCACAGAAGGCGAACCGGTGAGGTGCTTCTTTTATAGTGATGTTCTTGGGTGACGTCACACCACGACTTCCAGGTATTATTGCTAGAAGAGTCAGGTCGCCAGAAAACAACCATGCTGTCATCTGGTCAACACTGTAATCCGGACGAAGTTGATAAACGCCGACGATATCGCTTCTATCCCCGCAAGTGTAGCCGCTCGTTGCTGTAGGTGCGCCGATCTGGAAATTGCCCTGCAGAATGCAGAACAAGGTCCTCGTAGGTGTCATTGCCAGTCCGCCTCCATCGTGTCCACCTAATACGAACCGGTGAGGAGCTTCTTTTATAGTGGTGTTCTTGGGTGACGTCACATAGCGGCTACCAGGTGGTGTCGCTAGAAGAGCCAGGTCGCCAGAAAATAACCATGCTGTCATGTGGTCAACAGTGTAATCCGGACGAAGTTGATAAACGTCGACGATAAAGCTTCTATCCCCGCACGTGTAGGCCCTCGTTGCTGTAGATACCCCGATCTGGAAAATGCCCTGCAGAACGCAGAACGAGGTCCTCTTTAGCGTTATTGCCAGTCCGCGTCCATCGTGACCACAGAAGACGAACCGGTGAGGTGCTTCTTTTATAGTGGTGTTCTTGGGTGACGTCACACCACGACTACCATGTGGTGTCGCTAGAAGAGCCAGGTCGCCAGAAAATAACCATGCTGTCATCTGGTCAACAGTGTAATCCGGACGAAGTTGATAACGCCGCCGATATCGCTTCTATCCTCGCACGTGTAGCTGCTCGTTGCTGTAGATGCGCCGATCTGGAAATGCCCTTCATAACGCAGAACAAGGTCCTCGTAGGCATCATTGCCAGTCCGCGTCCGTCGTGTCCACAGAAGACGAACCGGTGAGGTGCTTCTTTTATAGTGGTGTTCTTGGGTGACGTCACACCACGACTACCAGGTGGTGTCCCTAGAAGATCCAGGTCGCCATAAAATAACCATGCTGTCAACTGGTCAATAGTGTAATCCGCACGAAGTTGATAAACGCCGACGATATCGTTTCTATCCACGCACGTGTAGGCGCTCGTTGCTCTAGATGCGCCGATCAGGAAAATGCCCTGCAGAACGCAGTACAAGGTCCTCGTAGGCGTCATTGCCAGTCCGCGTCCATCGTGCCCACAGAATACGAACCGCTGAGGTGCTTCTTTTATAGTGGTGTTCTTGGGTGACGTCACATCGCGACTACCAGGTGGTGTCGCTAGAAGAGCCAGGTTGCCAGAAAATAACCATGCTGTCATGTGGTCAACAGTGTAATCCGGACGAAGTTGATAAACGTCGACGATAAAGGTTCTATCCCCGCACGTGTAGCCGCTCGTTGCTGTAGATGCGCCGATCTGGAAATTCCCTGCATAACGCAGAACAAGGTCTTCGTAGGCGTCATTGCCAGTCCGCGTCCGTCGTGTCCACAGAATCCGAACTGGTGAGGTGCTTCTTGTATATGGCTGGTCTCAGGTGACGTCACACCGCGACTACCAGGTGGTGTGGCTACAAGAGCCAGGTCCCGAAAATATAACAATGCTGTCATCTGGTCAACAGTGTAATCCGGACGAAGTTGATAAACGCCGACGATATCGCTTCTATCCCGCACGTGTAGGCGCTCGTTGCTGTAGATGCGCCGATCAGGAAAATGCCCTGCAGAACGCAGAAAAAGGTCCTCGTAAGCGTCATTGCCACTCCGCGTCCATCGTGTCCACAGAAGACGAACCGGTGAGGTGCTTCTTTTATAGTGGTGTTCTTGGGTGACATCACACCGCGACTACCAGGTGGTGTCGCTAGGAGAGCCAGGTCGCTAGAAAATAACCATGCTGTCATCTTGTCAACAGTGTAATCCGGACGAAGTTGATAACGCCGACGATATCGCTTCTATCCCCGCACGTGTAGGCACTCGTTGCGGTAGATGCGCCGATCAGGAAAATGCCCTGCAGAACGCAGAACAAGGTCCTCGTAGGCGTCATTGCCAGTCCGCGTCCATCGTGTCCACAGAAGACGAACCGGTGAGGTGCTTCTTTTATAGTGGTGTTCTTGCATGACGTCACACCACGACTGCCATGTGGTGTCGCTAGAAGAGCCAGGTCGCCAGAAAATAACCATGCTGTCATCTGGTCAACAGTGTAATCCGGACGAAGTTGATAATCGCCGACGATATCGCTTCTATGCCCGCACGTGTAGGCACTCGTTGCTGTAGATGCGCCGATCTGGAAGATGCCCTGCAGAACGCAGAACAAGGTCCTCGTTAGCGTCATTGCCAGTCCGCGCCCATCGTGCCCACAGAATTCGAACCGATGAGGGGCTTCTTGTATATTGGTGGTCTCAGGTGACGTCACACCGCGACTACCAGGTCTTGTCGCTAGAAGAGCCAGGTCCCTAGAAAATAACAATGCTGTCATCCGGTCAACAGTCTAATCCGGACAAAGTTGATAAACGCCGAAGATATCGTTTCTATCCACGCACGTGTAGGCGCTCGTTGCTGTAGATGCGCCGATCAGGAAAATGCCCTGCAGAACGCAGATCAAGGTCCTCGTAGGCGTCATTGTCAGTCCGCGTCCATCGTTTCCGCAGAACACGAACCGGTGAGGTGATTGTTTCATAGTGGTGTTCTTGGGTGACGTCACACCGCGACTACCAGGTGGTGTCGCTAGAAGAGCCAGGTCGCCAGAAAATAACCATGCTGTCATCTGGTCAACTGTAATCCGGACGAAGTTGATAAACGCCGGCGATATCGCTTCTATCCCAGCATGTGTAGCCACTCGTTGCTGTAGATGCGCCGATCAGGAAAATGCCCTGCAGAACGCAGAACAAGGTCATCGTTAGCGTCATTTCCAGTCCGCGTCCATCGCGCAGACAGAATACGAACCGGTGACGTGCTTCTTGTATATTGCTGGTCTCAGGTGACATCACACCGCGACTAACAGGTGGTGTCGCTAGAAGGGCCAGGTCCCAAGAAAATAACCATGCTGTCATCTGGTCAGCAGTGTAATCCGGACGAAGTTGATAAACGCCGACGATATCGCTTCTATCCCCGCACGTGTAGGCGCTCGTTGCTGCAGATGCGCCGATCAGGAAATTGCCCTGCAGAACGCAGAACAAGGTCCTCGTAGGCGTCATTGCCAGTCCGCGTCCATCGTGCCCACAGAATACGAACCGGTGAGGTGCTTCTTTTATAGTGTTGCTCTCAGGTGACGTCACACCGCGACTTCCAGGTATTATCGCTAGAAGAGTCAGGTCGCCAGAAAACAACCATGCTGTCATCTGGTCAACAGTGTAATCCGGACGAAGTTGATAAACGCCGACGATATCGCTTCTATCCCCGCACGTGTAGCAGCTCGTTGCTGTAGATGCGCCGATCTGGAAATTGCCCTGCAGAATGCAGAACAAGGTCCTCGTAGGTGTCATTGCCAGTCCGCGTCCATCGTGTCCACAGAAGGCGAACCGGTGAGGTGCTTCTTTTATAGTGATGTTCTTGGGTGACGTCACACCACGACTTCCAGGTATTATTGCTAGAAGAGTCAGGTCGCCAGAAAACAACCATGCTGTCATCTGGTCAACACTGTAATCCGGACGAAGTTGATAAACGCCGACGATATCGCTTCTATCCCCGCAAGTGTAGCCGCTCGTTGCTGTAGGTGCGCCGATCTGGAAATTGCCCTGCAGAATGCAGAACAAGGTCCTCGTAGGTGTCATTGCCAGTCCGCCTCCATCGTGTCCACCTAATACGAACCGGTGAGGTGCTTCTTTTATAGTGGTGTTCTTGGGTGACGTCACATCGCGGCTACCAGGTGGTGTCGCTAGAAGAGCCAGGTCGCCAGAAAATAACCATGCTGTCATGTGGTCAACAGTGTAATCCGGACGAAGTTGATAAACGTCGACGATAAAGCTTCTATCCCCGCACGTGTAGGCCCTCGTTGCTGTAGATACCCCGATCTGGAAAATGCCCTGCAGAACGCAGAACGAGGTCCTCTTTAGCGTTATTGCCAGTCCGCGTCCATCGTGACCACAGAAGACGAACCGGTGAGGTGCTTCTTTTATAGTGGTGTTCTTGGGTGACGTCACACCACGACTACCATGTGGTGTCGCTAGAAGAGCCAGGTCGCCAGAAAATAACCATGCTGTCATCTGGTCAACAGTGTAATCCGGACGAAGTTGATAACGCCGCCGATATCGCTTCTATCCTCGCACGTGTAGCTGCTCGTTGCTGTAGATGCGCCGATCTGGAAATGCCCTTCATAACGCAGAACAAGGTCCTCGTAGGCATCATTGCCAGTCCGCGTCCGTCGTGTCCACAGAAGACGAACCGGTGAGGTGCTTCTTTTATAGTGGTGTTCTTGGGTCACGTCACACCACGACTACCAGGTGGTGTCCCTAGAAGATCCAGGTCGCCATAAAATAACCATGCTGTCAACTGGTCAATAGTGTAATCCGCACGAAGTTGATAAACGCCGACGATATCGTTTCTATCCACGCACGTGTAGGCGCTCGTTGCTCTAGATGCGCCGATCAGGAAAATGCCCTGCAGAACGCAGTACAAGGTCCTCGTAGGCGTCATTGCCAGTCCGCGTCCATCGTGCCCACAGAATACGAACCGCTGAGGTGCTTCTTTTATAGTGGTGTTCTTGGGTGACGTCACATCGCGACTACCAGGTGGTGTCGCTAGAAGAGCCAGGTCGCCAGAAAATAACCATGCTGTCATGTGGTCAACAGTGTAATCCGGACGAAGTTGATAAACGTCGACGATAAAGGTTCTATCCCCGCACGTGTAGCCGCTCGTTGCTGTAGATGCGCCGATCTGGAAATGCCCTGCATAACGCAGAACAAGGTCTTCGTAGGCGTCATTGCCAGTCCGCGTCCGTCGTGTCCACAGAATCCGAACTGGTGAGGTGCTTCTTGTATATGGCTGGTCTCAGGTGACGTCACACCGCGACTACCAGGTGGTGTGGCTACAAGAGCCAGGTCCCGAAAATATAACAATGCTGTCATCTGGTCAACAGTGTAATCCGGACGAAGTTGATAAACGCCGACGATATCGCTTCTATCCCGCACGTGTAGGCGCTCGTTGCTGTAGATGCGCCGATCAGGAAAATGCCCTGCAGAACGCAGAAAAAGGTCCTCGTAAGCGTCATTGCCACTCCGCGTCCATCGTGTCCACAGAAGACGAACCGGTGAGGTGCTTCTTTTATAGTGGTGTTCTTGGGTGACATCACACCGCGACTACCAGGTGGTGTCGCTAGGAGAGCCAGGTCGCTAGAAAATAACCATGCTGTCATCTTGTCAACAGTGTAATCCGGACGAAGTTGATAACGCCGACGATATCGCTTCTATCCCCGCACGTGTAGGCACTCGTTGCGGTAGATGCGCCGATCAGGAAAATGCCCTGCAGAACGCAGAACAAGGTCCTCGTAGGCGTCATTGCCAGTCCGCGTCCATCGTGTCCACAGAAGACGAACCGGTGAGGTGCTTCTTTTATAGTGGTGTTCTTGCATGACGTCACACCACGACTGCCATGTGGTGTCGCTAGAAGAGCTAGGTCGCCAGAAAATAACCATGCTGTCATCTGGTCAACAGTGTAATCCGGACGAAGTTGATAAACGCCGACGATATCGCTTCTATCCCCGCACGTATAGGCGCTCGTTGCTGTAGATGCGCCGATCAGGAAGATGCCCTGCAGAACGCAGAACAAGGTCCTCGTTAGCGTCATTGCCAGTCCGCGTTAATCGTGCCTACATATTACGAACCGGTGAGGTGCTTCTTGTATATTGGGGGTCTCAGGTGACGTCACACCGCGACTACCAGGTCTTGTCGCTAGAAGAGCCAGGTCCCGAGAAAATAGCAACGCTGTCATCTGGTCAACAATGTAATCCGGACGAAGTTGATAAACGCCGACGATATCGTTTCTATCCACGCACGTGTAGGCACTCGTTGCTGTAGATGTGCCGATCAGGAAAATGCCCTGCATATCACAGAACAAGGTCCTCGTAGGCGTAATTTTCAGTCCGCGTTCATCGTGTCCGCAGAAGACGAACCGGTGAGGTGCTTGTTTTATATTGGTGTTCTTGGCTGACGTGACACCGCGACTACCAGGTGGTGTCGCTAGAAGGGCCAGGTCGTCAGAAAATAACCATGCTGTCATCTGGTCAACAGTGTAATACGGACGAAGTTGATAAACGCCGAATTTATCGCTTCTATGCCCGCACGTGTAGGCACTCGTTGCTGTAGATGCGCCGATCTGGAAGATGCTCTGCAGAACGCAGAACAAGGTCCTCGTTAGCGTCATTGCCAGTCCGCGTCCATCGTGCCCACAGAATACGAACCGGTGACGGTCTTCTTGTATATTGGTGGTCTCAGGTGACGTCACACCGCGACTGCCAGGTGGTGTCGCTAGAAGAGCCAGGTCGCCAGAAAATAACCATGCTGTCATCTGGTCAACAGTGTAATCCGGACGAAGTTGATAATCGCCGACGATATCGCTTCTATGCCCGCACGTGTAGGCACTCGTTGCTGTAGATGCGCCGATCTGGAAGATGCCCTGCAGAACGCAGAACAAGGTCCTCGTTAGCGTCATTGCCAGTCCGCGCCCATCGTGCCCACAGAATTCGAACCGATGAGGGGCTTCTTGTATATTGGTGGTCTCAGGTGACGTCACACCGCGACTACCAGGTCTTGTCGCTAGAAGAGCCAGGTCCCTAGAAAATAACAATGCTGTCATCCGGTCAACAGTCTAATCCGGACAAAGTTGATAAACGCCGACGATATCGTTTCTATCCACGCACGTGTAGGCGCTCGTTGCTGTAGATGCGCCGATCAGGAAAATGCCCTGCAGAACGCAGATCAAGGTCCTCGTAGGCGTCATTGTCAGTCCGCGTCCATCGTTTCCGCAGAACACGAACCGGTGAGGTGATTGTTTCATAGTGGTGTTCTTGGGTGACGTCACACCGCGACTACCAGGTGGTGTCGCTAGAAGAGCCAGGTCGCCAGAAAATAACCATGCTGTCATCTGGTCAACTGTAATCCGGACGAAGTTGATAAACGCCGGCGATATCGCTTCTATCCCAGCATGTGTAGCCACTCGTTGCTGTAGATGCGCCGATCAGGAAAATGCCCTGCAGAACGCAGAACAAGGTCATCGTTAGCGTCATTTCCAGTCCGCGTCCATCGCGCCCACAGAATACGAACCGGTGACGTGCTTCTTGTATATTGCTGGTCTCAGGTGACATCAAACCGCGACTAACAGGTGGTGTCGCTAGAAGGGCCAGGTCCCAAGAAAATAACAATGCTGTCATCTGGTCAGCAGTGTAATCCGGACGAAGTTGATAAACGCCGACGATATCGCTTCTATCCCCGCACGTGTAGGCGCTCGTTGCTGCAGATGCGCCGATCAGGAAATTGCCCTGCAGAACGCAGAACAAGGTCCTCGTAGGCGTCATTGCCAGTCCGCGTCCATCGTGCCCACAGAATACGAACCGGTGAGGTGCTTCTTTTATAGTGTTGCTCTCAGGTGACGTCACACCGCGACTTCCAGGTATTATCGCTAGAAGAGTCAGGTCGCCAGAAAACAACCATGCTGTCATCTGGTCAACAGTGTAATCCGGACGAAGTTGATAAACGCCGACGATATCGCTTCTATCCCCGCACGTGTAGCAGCTCGTTGCTGTATATGCGCCGATCTGGAAATTGCCCTGCAGAATGCAGAACAAGGTCCTCGTAGGTGTCATTGCCAGTCCGCGTCCATCGTGTCCACAGAAGGCGAACCGGTGAGGTGCTTCTTTTATAGTGATGTTCTTGGGTGACGTCACACCACGACTTCCAGGTATTATTGCTAGAAGAGTCAGGTCGCCAGAAAACAACCATGCTGTCATCTGGTCAAAACTGTAATCCGGACGAAGTTGATAAACGCCGACGATATCGCTTCTATCCCCGCAAGTGTAGCCGCTCGTTGCTGTAGATGCGCCGATCTGGAAATTGCCCTGCAGAATGCAGAACAAGGTCCTCGTAGGTGTCATTGCCAGTCCGCCTCCATCGTTTCCACCTAATACGAACCGGTGAGGTGCTTCTTTTATGGTGGTGTTCTTGGGTGACGTCACATCGCGGCTACCAGGTGGTGTCGCTAGAAGAGCCAGGTCGCCAGAAAATAACCATGCTGTTATGTGGTCAACAGTGTAATCCGGACGAAGTTGATAAACGTCGACGATAAAGCTTCTATCCCCGCACGTGTAGGCCCTCGTTGCTGTAGATACCCCGATCTGGAAAATGCCCTGCAGAACGCAGAACGAGGTCCTCTTTAGCGTTATTGCCAGTCCGCGTCCATCGTGACCACAGAAGACGAACCGGTGAGGTGCTTCTTTTATAGTGGTGTTCTTGGGTGACCTCACACCACGACTACCATGTGGTGTCGCTAGAAGAGCCAGGTCGCCAGAAAATAATCATGCTGTCATCTGGTCAACAGTGTAATCCGGACGAAGTTGATAACGCCGCCGATATCGCTTCTATCCTCGCACGTGTAGCTGCTCGTTGCTGTAGATGCGCCGATCTGGAAATGCCCTGCATAACGCAGAACAAGGTCCTCGTAGGCATCATTGCCAGTCCGCGTCCGTCGTGTCCACAGAAGACGAACCGGTGAGGTGCTTCTTTTATAGTGGTGTTCTTGGGTGACGTCACACCACGACTACCAGGTGGTGTCGCTAGAAGATCCAGGTCGCCATAAAATAACCATGCTGTCAACTGGTCAATAGTGTAATCCGCACGAAGTTGATAAACGCCGACGATATCGTTTCTATCCACGCACGTGTAGGCGCTCGTTGCTCTAGATGCGCCGATCAGGAAAATGTCCTGCAGAACGCAGTACAAGGTCCTCGTAGGCGTCATTGCCAGTCCGCGTCCATCGTGCCCACAGAATACGAACCGGTGAGGTGCTTCTTTTATAGTGGTGTTCTTGGGTGACGTCACATCGCGACTACCAGGTGGTGTCGCTAGAAGAGCCCGGTCGCCAGAAAATAACCATGCTGTCATGTGGTCAACAGTGTAATCCGGACGAAGTTGATAAACGTCGACGATAAAGGTTCTATCCCCGCACGTGTAGCCGCTCGTTGCTGTAGATGCGCCGATCTGGAAGATGCCCTGCAGAACGCAGAACAAGGTCCTCGTTAGCGTCATTGCCAGTCCGCGTTAATCGTGCCCACATATTACGAACCGGTGAGGTGCTTCTTGTATATTGGGGGTCTCAGGTGACGTCACACCGCGACTACCAGGTCTTGTCGCTAGAAGAGCCAGGTCCCGAGAAAATAGCAATGCTGTCATCTGGTCAACAATGTAATCCGGACGAAGTTGATAAACGCCGACGATATCGTTTCTATCCACGCACGTGTAGGCACTCGTTGCTGTAGATGCGCCGATCAGGAAAATGCCCTGCATATCACAGAACAAGGTCCTCGTAGGCGTAATTTTCAGTCCGCGTTCATCGTGTCCGCAGAAGACGAACCGGTGAGGTGCTTGTTTTATAGTGGTGTTCTTGGCTGACGTGACACCGCGACTACCAGGTGGTGTCGCTAGAAGGGCCAGGTCCTCAGAAAATAACCATGCTGTCGTCTGGTCAACAGTGTAATACGGACGAAGTTGATAAACGCCGAATTTATCGCTTCTATGCCCGCACGTGTAGGCACTCGTTGCTGTAGATGCGCCGATCTGGAAGATGGTCTGCAGAACGCAGAACAAGGTCCTCGTTAGCGTCATTGCCAGTCCGCGTCCATCGTGCCCACAGAATACGAACCGGTGAGGGTCTTCTTGTATATTGGTGGTCTCAGGTGACGTCACACCGCGACTGCCAGGTGGTGTCGCTAGAAGAGCCAGGTCGCCAGAAAATAACCATGCTGTCATCTGGTCAACAGTGTAATCCGGACGAAGTTGATAATCGCCGACGATATCGCTTCTATGCCCGCACGTGTAGGCACTCGTTGCTGTAGATGCGCCGATCTGGAAGATGCCCTGCAGAACGCAGAACAAGGTCCTCGTTAGCGTCATTGCCAGTCCGCGCCCATCGTGCCCACAGAATTCGAACCGATGAGGGGCTTCTTGTATATTGGTGGTCTCAGGTGACGTCACACCGCGACTACCAGGTCTTGTCGCTAGAAGAGCCAGGTCCCTAGAAAATAACAATGCTGTCATCCGGTCAACAGTCTAATCCGGACAAAGTTGATAAACGCCGACGATATCGTTTCTATCCACGCACGTGTAGGCGCTCGTTGCTCTAGATGCGCCGATCAGGAAAATGCCCTGCTGAACGCAGAACAAGGTCCTCGTAGGCGTCATTGCCAGTCCGCGTCCATCGTGCCCACAGAATACGAACCGGTGAGATGCTTCTTGTATATTGCTGGTCTCAGGTGACGTCACACCGCGACTACCAGGTGGTTTCGCTAGAAGAGCCAGGTCCCGAAAATATAAGAAAGCTGTCATCTGGTCAACAGTGTAATCCGGACGAAGTTGATAAACGCCGACGATATCGCTTCTATCCCGCACGTGTAGGCGCTCGTTGCTGTAGATGCGCCGATCAGGAAAATGCCCTGCAGAACGCAGAAAAAGGTCCTCGTAAGCGTCATTGCCAGTCCGCGTCCATCGTGTCCACAGAAGACGAACCGGTGAGGTGCTTCTTTTATAGTGGTGTTCTTGGGTGACATCACACCGCGACTACCAGGTGGTGTCGCTAGAAGAGCCTGGTCGCTAGAAAATAACCATGCTGTCATCTTGTCAACAGTGTAATCCGGACGAAGTTGATAACGCCGACGATATCGCTTCTATCCCCGCACGTGTAGGCACTCGTTGCTGTAGATGCGCCGATCACGAAAATGCCCTGCAGAACGCAGAACAAGGTCCTCGTAGGCGTCATTGCCAGTCCGCGTCCATCGTCTCCACAGAAGACGAACCGGTGAGGTGCTTCTTTTATAGTGGTGTTCTTGCATGACGTCACACCACGACTGCAATGTGGAGTCGCTAGAAGAGCTAGGTCGCCAGAAAATAAACATGCTGTCATCTGGTCAACAGTGTAATCCGGACGAAGTTGATAAACGCCGACGATATCGTTTCTATCCACGCACGTGTAGGCGCTCGTTGCTGTAGATGCGCCGATCAGGAAAATGCCCTGCATATCACGGAACAAGGTCCTCGTAGGCGTAATTTTCTGTCCGCGTTCATCGTGTCCGCAGAAGACGAACCGGTGAGGTGCTTGTTTTATAGTGGTGTTCTTGGGTGACGTCACACCGCGACTACCAGGTGGTGTCGCTAGAAGGGCCAGGTCGTCAGAAAATAACCATGCTGTCATCTGGTCAACAGTGTAATCCGGACGAAGTTGATAAGCGCCGACGATATCGCTTCTATGCCCGCACGTGTTGGCGCTCGTTGCTGTAGATGCGCCGATCTGGAAGATGCTCTGCAGAACGCAGAACAAGGTCCTCGTTAGCGTCATTGCCAGTCCGCGTCCATCGTGCCCACAGAATACGAACCGGTGAGGGGCTTCTTGTATATTGGTGGTCTCAGGTGACGTCACACCGCGACTGCCAGGTGGTGTCGCTAGAAGAGCCAGGCCGCCAGAAAATAACCATGCTGTCATCTGGTCAACAGTGTAATCCGGACGAAGTTGATAATCGCCGACGATATCGCTTCTATGCCCGCACGTGTAGGTGCTCGTTGCTGTAGATGCGCCGATCTGGAAGATGCCCTGCAGAACGCAGAACAAGGTCCTCGTTAGCGTCATTGCCAGTCCGCGCCCATCGTGCCCACAGAATTCTAACCGATGAGGGGCTCCTTGTATATTCGTGGTCTCAGGTGACGTCACACCGCGACTACCAGGTCTTGTCGCTAGAAGAGCCAGGTCCCTAGAAAATAACAATGCTGTCATCCGGTACACAGTCTAATCCGGACAAAGTTGATAAACGCCGACGATATCGTTTCTATCCACACACGTGTGGGCGCTCGTTGCTGTAGATGCGCCGATCAGGAAAATGCCCTGCAGAACGCAGAACAAGGTCATCGTTAGCGTCATTTCCAGTCCGCGTCCATCGCGCCCACAGAATACGAACCGGTGACGTGCTTCTTGTATATTGCTGGTCTCAGGTGACATCACACCGCGACTAACAGGTGGTGTCGCTAGAAGGGCCAGGTCCCAAGAAAATAACAATGCTGTCATCTGGTCAGCAGTGTAATCCGGACGAAGTTGATAAACGCCGACGATATCGCTTCTATCCCCGCACGTGTAGGCGCTCGTTGCTGCAGATGCGCCGATCAGGAAATTGCCCTGCAGAACGCAGAACAAGGTCCTCGTAGGCGTCATTGCCAGTCCGCGTCCATCGTGCCCACAGAATACGAACCGGTGAGGTGCTTCTTTTATAGTGTTGCTCTCAGGTGACGTCACACCGCGACTTCCAGGTATTATCGCTAGAAGAGTCAGGTCGCCAGAAAACAACCATGCTGTCATCTGGTCAACAGTGTAATCCGGACGAAGTTGATAAACGCCGACGATATCTCTTCTATCCCCGCACGTGTAGCAGCTCGTTGCTGTATATGCGCCGATCTGGAAATTGCCCTGCAGAATGCAGAACAAGGTCCTCGTAGGTGTCATTGCCAGTCCGCGTCCATCGTGTCCACAGAAGGCGAACCGGTGAGGTGCTTCTTTTATAGTGATGTTCTTGGGTGACGTCACACCACGACTTCCAGGTATTATTGCTAGAAGAGTCAGGTCGCCAGAAAACAACCATGCTGTCATCTGGTCAAAACTGTAATCCGGACGAAGTTGATAAACGCCGACGATATCGCTTCTATCCCCGCAAGTGTAGCCGCTCGTTGCTGTAGATGCGCCGATCTGGAAATTGCCCTGCAGAATGCAGAACAAGGTCCTCGTAGGTGTCATTGCCAGTCCGCCTCCATCGTGTCCACCTAATACGAACCGGTGAGGTGCTTCTTTTATAGTGGTGTTCTTGGGTGACGTCACATCGCGGCTACCAGGTGGTGTCGCTAGAAGAGCCAGGTCGCCAGAAAATAACCATGCTGTCATGTGGTCAACAGTGTAATCCGGACGAAGTTGATAAACGTCGACGATAAAGCTTCTATCCCCGTACGTGTAGGCCCTCGTTGCTGTAGATACCCCGATCTGGAAAATGCCCTGCAGAACGCAGAACGAGGTCCTCTTTAGCGTTATTGCCAGTCCGCGTCCATCGTGACCACAGAAGACGAACCGGTGAGGTGCTTCTTTTATAGTGGTGTTCTTGGGTGACGTCACACCACGACTACCATGTGGTGTCGCTAGAAGAGCCAGGTCGCCAGAAAATAACCATGCTGTCATCTGGTCAACAGTGTAATCCGGACGAAGTTGATAACGCCGCCGATATCGCTTCTATCCTCGCACGTGTAGCTGCTCGTTGCTGTAGATGCGCCGATCTGGAAATGCCCTGCATAACGCAGAACAAGGTCCTCGTAGGCATCATTGCCAGTCCGCGTCCGTCGTGTCCACAGAAGACGAACCGGTGAGGTGCTTCTTTTATAGTGGTGTTCTTGGGTGACGTCACACCACGACTACCAGGTGGTGTCGCTAGAAGATCCAGGTCGCCATAAAATAACCATGCTGTCAACTGGTCAATAGTGTAATCCGCACGAAGTTGATAAACGCCGACGATATCGTTTCTATCCACGCACGTGTAGGCGCTCGTTGCTCTAGATGCGCCGATCAGGAAAATGCCCTGCAGAACGCAGTACAAGGTCCTCGTAGGCGTCATTGCCAGTCCGCGTCCATCGTGCCCACAGAATACGAACCGGTGAGGTGCTTCTTTTATAGTGGTGTTCTTGGGTGACGTCACATCGCGACTACCAGGTGGTGTCGCTAGAAGAGCCCGGTCGCCAGAAAATAACCATGCTGTCATGTGGTCAACAGTGTAATCCGGACGAAGTTGATAAACGTCGACGATAAAGGTTCTATCCCCGCACGTGTAGCCGCTCGTTGCTGTAGATGCGCCGATCTGGAAGATGCCCTGCAGAACGCAGAACAAGGTCCTCGTTAGCGTCATTGCCAGTCCGCGTTAATCGTGCCCACATATTACGAACCGGTGAGGTGCTTCTTGTATATTGGGGGTCTCAGGTGACGTCACACCGCGACTACCAGGTCTTGTCGCTAGAAGAGCCAGGTCCCGAGAAAATAGCAATGCTGTCATCTGGTCAACAATGTAATCCGGACGAAGTTGATAAACGCCGACGATATCGTTTTTATCCACGCACGTGTAGGCACTCGTTGCTGTAGATGCGCCGATCAGGAAAATGCCCTGCATATCACAGAACAAGGTCCTCGTAGGCGTAATTTTCAGTCCGCGTTCATCGTGTCCGCAGAAGACGAACCGGTGAGGTGCTTGTTTTATAGTGGTGTTCTTGGCTGACGTGACACCGCGACTACCAGGTGGTGTCGCTAGAAGGGCCAGGTCCTCAGAAAATAACCATGCTGTCGTCTGGTCAACAGTGTAATACGGACGAAGTTGATAAACGCCGAATTTATCGCTTCTATGCCCGCACGTGTAGGCACTCGTTGCTGTAGATGCGCCGATCTGGAAGATGCTCTGCAGAACGCAGAACAAGGTCCTCGTTAGCGTCATTGCCAGTCCGCGTCCATCGTGCCCACAGAATACGAACCGGTGAGGGTCTTGTTGTATATTGGTGGTCTCAGGTGACGTCACACCGCGACTGCCAGGTGGTGTCGCTAGAAGAGCCAGGTCGCCAGAAAATAACCATGCTGTCATCTGGTCAACAGTGTAATCCGGACGAAGTTGATAATCGCCGACGATATCGCTTCTATGCCCGCACGTGTAGGCACTCGTTGCTGTAGATGCGCCGATCTGGAAGATGCCCTGCAGAACGCAGAACAAGGTCCTCGTTAGCGTCATTGCCAGTCCGCGCCCATCGTGCCCACAGAATTCGAACCGATGAGGGGCTTCTTGTATATTGGTGGTCTCAGGTGACGTCACACCGCGACTACCAGGTCTTGTCGCTAGAAAAGCCAGGTCCCTAGAAAATAACAATGCTGTCATCCGGTCAACAGTCTAATCCGGACAAAGTTGATAAACGCCGACGATATCGTTTCTATCCACGCACGTGTAGGCGCTCGTTGCTCTAGATGCGCCGATCAGGAAAATGCCCTGCTGAACGCAGAACAAGGTCCTCGTAGGCGTCATTGCCAGTCCGCGTCCATCGTGCCCACAGAATACGAACCGGTGAGATGCTTCTTGTATATTGCTGGTCTCAGGTGACGTCACACCGCGACTACCAGGTGGTGTCGCTAGAAGAGCCAGGTCCCGAAAATATAAGAAAGCTGTCATCTGGTCAACAGTGTAATCCGGACGAAGTTGATAAACGCCGACGATATCGCTTCTATCCCGCACGTGTAGGCGCTCGTTGCTGTAGATGCGCCGATCAGGAAAATGCCCTGCAGAACGCAGAAAAAGGTCCTCGTAAGCGTCATTGCCAGTCCGCGTCCATCGTGTCCACAGAAGACGAACCGGTGAGGTGCTTCTTTTATAGTGGTGTTCTTGGGTGACATCACACCGCGACTACCAGGTGGTGTCGCTAGAAGAGCCTGGTCGCTAGAAAATAACCATGCTGTCATCTTGTCAACAGTGTAATCCGGACGAAGTTGATAACGCCGACGATATCGCTTCTATCCCCGCACGTGTAGGCACTCGTTGCTGTAGATGCGCCGATCACGAAAATGCCCTGCAGAACGCAGAACAAGGTCCTCGTAGGCGTCATTGCCAGTCCGCGTCCATCGTCTCCACAGAAGACGAACCGGTGAGGTGCTTCTTTTATAGTGGTGTTCTTGCATGACGTCACACCACGACTGCAATGTGGAGTCGCTAGAAGAGCTAGGTCGCCAGAAAATAAACATGCTGTCATCTGGTCAACAGTGTAATCCGGACGAAGTTGATAAACGCCGACGATATCGTTTCTATCCACGCACGTGTAGGCGCTCGTTGCTGTAGATGCGCCGATCAGGAAAATGCCCTGCATATCACGGAACAAGGTCCTCGTAGGCGTAATTTTCTGTCCGCGTTCATCGTGTCCGCAGAAGACGAACCGGTGAGGTGCTTGTTTTATAGTGGTGTTCTTGGGTGACGTCACACCGCGACTACCAGGTGGTGTCGCTAGAAGGGCCAGGTCGTCAGAAAATAACCATGCTGTCATCTGGTCAACAGTGTAATCCGGACGAAGTTGATAAACGCCGACGATATCGCTTCTATGCCCGCACGTGTTGGCGCTCGTTGCTGTAGATGCGCCGATCTGGAAGATGCTCTGCAGAACGCAGAACAAGGTCCTCGTTAGCGTCATTGCCAGTCCGCGTCCATCGTGCCCACAGAATACGAACCGGTGAGGGGCTTCTTGTATATTGGTGGTCTCAGGTGACGTCACACCGCGACTGCCAGGTGGTGTCGCTAGAAGAGCCAGGTCGCCAGAAAATAACCATGCTGTCATCTGGTCAACAGTGTAATCCGGACGAAGTTGATAATCGCCGACGATATCGCTTCTATGCCCGCACGTGTAGGCGCTCGTTGCTGTAGATGCGCCGATCTGGAAGATGCCCTGCAGAACGCAGAACAAGGTCCTCGTTAGCGTCATTGCCAGTCCGCGCCCATCGTGCCCACAGAATTCTAACCGATGAGGGGCTTCTTGTATATTCGTGGTCTCAGGTGACGTCACACCGCGACTACCAGGTCTTGTCGCTAGAAGAGCCAGGTCCCTAGAAAATAACAATGCTGTCATCCGGTACACAGTCTAATCCGGACAAAGTTGATAAACGCCGACGATATCGTTTCTATCCACACACGTGTGGGCGCTCGTTGCTGTAGATGCGCCGATCAGGAAAATGCCCTGCAGAACGCAGAACAAGGTCATCGTTAGCGTCATTTCCAGTCCGCGTCCATCGCGCCCACAGAATACGAACCGGTGACGTGCTTCTTGTATATTGCTGGTCTCAGGTGACATCACACCGCGACTAACAGGTGGTGTCGCTAGAAGGGCCAGGTCCCAAGAAAATAACAATGCTGTCATCTGGTCAGCAGTGTAATCCGGACGAAGTTGATAAACGCCGACGATATCGCTTCTATCCCCGCACGTGTAGGCGCTCGTTGCTGCAGATGCGCCGATCAGGAAATTGCCCTGCAGAACGCAGAACAAGGTCCTCGTAGGCGTCATTGCCAGTCCGCGTCCATCGTGCCCACAGAATACGAACCGGTGAGGTGCTTCTTTTATAGTGTTGCTCTCAGGTGACGTCACACCGCGACTTCCAGGTATTATCGCTAGAAGAGTCAGGTCGCCAGAAAACAACCATGCTGTCATCTGGTCAACAGTGTAATCCGGACGAAGTTGATAAACGCCGACGATATCTCTTCTATCCCCGCACGTGTAGCAGCTCGTTGCTGTATATGCGCCGATCTGGAAATTGCCCTGCAGAATGCAGAACAAGGTCCTCGTAGGTGTCATTGCCAGTCCGCGTCCATCGTGTCCACAGAAGGCGAACCGGTGAGGTGCTTCTTTTATAGTGATGTTCTTGGGTGACGTCACACCACGACTTCCAGGTATTATTGCTACAAGAGTCAGGTCGCCAGAAAACAACCATGCTGTCATCTGGTCAAAACTGTAATCCGGACGAAGTTGATAAACGCCGACGATATCGCTTCTATCCCCGCAAGTGTAGCCGCTCGTTGCTGTAGATGCGCCGATCTGGAAATTGCCCTGCAGAATGCAGAACAAGGTCCTCGTAGGTGTCATTGCCAGTCCGCCTCCATCGTGTCCACCTAATACGAACCGGTGAGGTGCTTCTTTTATAGTGGTGTTCTTGGGTGACGTCACATCGCGGCTACCAGGTGGTGTCGCTAGAAGAGCCAGGTCGCTAGAAAATAACCATGCTGTCATGTGGTCAACAGTGTAATCCGGACGAAGTTGATAAACGTCGACGATAAAGCTTCTATCCCCGCACGTGTAGGCCCTCGTTGCTGTAGATACCCCGATCTGGAAAATGCCCTGCAGAACGCAGAACGAGGTCCTCTTTAGCGTTATTGCCAGTCCGCGTCCATCGTGACCACAGAAGACGAACCGGTGAGGTGCTTCTTTTATAGTGGTGTTCTTGGGTGACGTCACACCACGACTACCATGTGGTGTCGCTAGAAGAGCCAGGTCGCCAGAAAATAACCATGCTGTCATCTGGTCAACAGTGTAATCCGGACGAAGTTGATAACGCCGCCGATATCGCTTCTATCCTCGCACGTGTAGCTGCTCGTTGCTGTAGATGCGCCGATCTGGAAATGCCCTGCATAACGCAGAACAAGGTCCTCGTAGGCATCATTGCCAGTCCGCGTCCGTCGTGTCCACAGAAGACGAACCGGTGAGGTGCTTCTTTTATAGTGGTGTTCTTGGGTGACGTCACACCACGACTACCAGGTGGTGTCGCTAGAAGATCCAGGTCGCCATAAAATAACCATGCTGTCAACTGGTCAATAGTGTAATCCGCACGAAGTTGATAAACGCCGACGATATCGTTTCTATCCACGCACGTGTAGGCGCTCGTTGCTCTAGATGCGCCGATCAGGAAAATGCCCTGCAGAACGCAGTACAAGGTCCTCGTAGGCGTCATTGCCAGTCCGCGTCCATCGTGCCCACAGAATACGAACCGGTGAGGTGCTTCTTTTATAGTGGTGTTCTTGGGTGACGTCACATCGCGACTACCAGGTGGTGTCGCTAGAAGAGCCCGGTCGCCAGAAAATAACCATGCTGTCATGTGGTCAACAGTGTAATCCGGACGAAGTTGATAAACGTCGACAATAAAGGTTCTATCCCCGCACGTGTAGCCGCTCGTTGCTGTAGATGCGCCGATCTGGAAGATGCCCTGCAGAACGCAGAACAAGGTCCTCGTTAGCGTCATTGCCAGTCCGCGTTAATCGTGCCCACATATTACGAACCGGTGAGGTGCTTCTTGTATATTGGGGGTCTCAGGTGACGTCACACCGCGACTACCAGGTCTTGTCGCTAGAAGAGCCAGGTCCCGAGAAAATAGCAATGCTGTCATCTGGTCAACAATGTAATCCGGACGAAGTTGATAAACGCCGACGATATCGTTTTTATCCACGCACGTGTAGGCACTCGTTGCTGTAGATGCGCCGATCAGGAAAATGCCCTGCATATCACAGAACAAGGTCCTCGTAGGCGTAATTTTCAGTCCGCGTTCATCGTGTCCGCAGAAGACGAACCGGTGAGGTGCTTGTTTTATAGTGGTGTTCTTGGCTGACGTGACACCGCGACTACCAGGTGGTGTCGCTAGAAGGGCCAGGTCCTCAGAAAATAACCATGCTGTCGTCTGGTCAACAGTGTAATACGGACGAAGTTGATAAACGCCGAATTTATCGCTTCTATGCCCGCACGTGTAGGCACTCGTTGCTGTAGATGCGCCGATCTGGAAGATGCTCTGCAGAACGCAGAACAAGGTCCTCGTTAGCGTCATTGCCAGTCCGCGTCCATCGTGCCCACAGAATACGAACCGGTGAGGGTCTTCTTGTATATTGGTGGTCTCAGGTGACGTCACACCGCGACTGCCAGGTGGTGTCGCTAGAAGAGCCAGGTCGCCAGAAAATAACCATGCTGTCATCTGGTCAACAGTGTAATCCGGACGAAGTTGATAATCACCGACGATATCGCTTCTATGCCCGCACGTGTAGGCACTCGTTGCTGTAGATGCGCCGATCTGGAAGATGCCCTGCAGAACGCAGAACAAGGTCCTCGTTAGCGTCATTGCCAGTCCGCGCCCATCGTGCCCACAGAATTCGAACCGATGAGGGGCTTCTTGTATATTGGTGGTCTCAGGTGACGTCACACCGCGACTACCAGGTCTTGTCGCTAGAAGAGCCAGGTCCCTAGAAAATAACAATGCTGTCATCCGGTCAACAGTCTAATCCGGACAAAGTTGATAAACGCCGACGATATCGTTTCTATCCACGCACGTGTAGGCGCTCGTTGCTCAAGATGCGCCGATCAGGAAAATGCCCTGCTGAACGCAGAACAAGGTCCTCGTAGGCGTCATTGCCAGTCCGCGTCCATCGTGCCCACAGAATACGAACCGGTGAGATGCTTCTTGTATATTGCTGGTCTCAGGTGACGTCACACCGCGACTACCAGGTGGTGTCGCTAGAAGAGCCAGGTCCCGAAAATATAAGAAAGCTGTCATCTGGTCAACAGTGTAATCCGGACGAAGTTGATAAACGCCGACGATATCGCTTCTATCCCCGCACGTGTAGGCACTCGTTGCTGTAGATGCGCCGATCACGAAAATGCCCTGCAGAACGCAGAACAAGGTCCTCGTAGGCGTCATTGCCGGTCCGCGTCCATCGTCTCCACAGAAGACGAACCGGTGAGGTGCTTCTTTTATAGTGGTGTTCTTGCATGACGTCACACCACGACTGCAATGTGGAGTCGCTAGAAGAGCTAGGTCGCCAGAAAATAAACATGCTGTCATCTGGTCAACAGTGTAATCCGGACGAAGTTGATAAACGCCGACGATATCGTTTCTATCCACGCACGTGTAGGCGCTCGTTGCTGTAGATGCGCCGATCAGGAAAATGCCCTGCATATCACGGAACAAGGTCCTCGTAGGCGTAATTTTCTGTCCGCGTTCATCGTGTCCGCAGAAGACGAACCGGTGAGGTGCTTCTTTTATAGTGGTGTTCTTGGGTGACGTCACACCGCGACTACCAGGTGGTGTCGCTAGAAGGGCCAGGTCGTCAGAAAATAACCATGCTGTCATCTGGTCAACAGTGTAATCCGGACGAAGTTGATAAACGCCGACGATATCGCTTCTATGCCCGCACGTGTTGGCGCTCGTTGCTGTAGATGCGCCGATCTGGAAGATGCTCTGCAGAACGCAGAACAAGGTCCTCGTTAGCGTCATTGCCAGTCCGCGTCCATCGTGCCCACAGAATACGAACCGGTGAGGGGCTTCTTGTATATTGGTGGTCTCAGGTGACGTCACACCGCGACTGCCAGGTGGTGTCGCTAGAAGAGCCAGGTCGCCAGAAAATAACCATGCTGTCATCTGGTCAACAGTGTAATCCGGACGAAGTTGATAATCGCCGACGATATCGCTTCTATGCCCGCACGTGTAGGCGCTCGTTGCTGTAGATGCGCCGATCTGGAAGATGCCCTGCAGAACGCAGAACAAGGTCCTCGTTAGCGTCATTGCCAGTCCGCGCCCATCGTGCCCACAGAATTCTAACCGATGAGGGGCTTCTTGTATATTCGTGGTCTCAGGTGACGTCACACCGCGACTACCAGGTCTTGTCGCTAGAAGAGCCAGGTCCCTAGAAAATAACAATGCTGTCATCCGGTACACAGTCTAATCCGGACAAAGTTGATAAACGCCGACGATATCGTTTCTATCCACACACGTGTGGGCGCTCGTTGCTGTAGATGCGCCGATCAGGAAAATGCCCTGCAGAACGCAGAACAAGGTCATCGTTAGCGTCATTTCCAGTCCGCGTCCATCGCGCCCACAGAATACGAACCGGTGACGTGCTTCTTGTGTTTTGCTGGTCTCAGGTGACATCACACCGCGACTAACAGGTGGTGTCGCTAGAAGAGCCAGGTCCCAAGAAAATAACAATGCTGTCATCTGGTCAGCAGTGTAATCCGGACGAAGTTGATAAACGCCGACGATATCGCTTCTATCCCCGCACGTGTAGGCGCTCGTTGCTGCAGATGCGCCGATCAGGAAATTGCCCTGCAGAACGCAGAACAAGGTCCTCGTAGGCGTCATTGCCAGTCCGCGTCCATCGTGCCCACAGAATACGAACCGGTGAGGTGCTTCTTTTATAGTGTT
This sequence comes from Amblyomma americanum, assembly GCF_052857255.1. Lineage (NCBI taxonomy): Eukaryota > Metazoa > Arthropoda > Arachnida > Ixodida > Ixodidae > Amblyomma > Amblyomma americanum. The sequence goes on along the minus strand of NC_135502.1, from coordinate 177,033,362 downwards.
GCTCTCAGGTGACGTCACACCGCGACTTCCAGGTATTATCGCTAGAAGAGTCAGGTCGCCAGAAAACAACCATGCTGTCATCTGGTCAACAGTGTAATCCGGACGAAGTTGATAAACGCCGACGATATCTCTTCTATCCCCGCACGTGTAGCAGCTCGTTGCTGTATATGCGCCGATCTGGAAATTGCCCTGCAGAATGCAGAACAAGGTCCTCGTAGGTGTCATTGCCAGTCCGCGTCCATCGTGTCCACAGAAGGCGAACCGGTGAGGTGCTTCTTTTATAGTGATGTTCTTGGGTGACGTCACACCACGACTTCCAGGTATTATTGCTAGAAGAGTCAGGTCGCCAGAAAACAACCATGCTGTCATCTGGTCAAAACTGTAATCCGGACGAAGTTGATAAACGCCGACGATATCGCTTCTATCCCCGCAAGTGTAGCCGCTCGTTGCTGTAGATGCGCCGATCTGGAAATTGCCCTGCAGAATGCAGAACAAGGTCCTCGTAGGTGTCATTGCCAGTCCGCCTCCATCGTGTCCACCTAATACGAACCGGTGAGGTGCTTCTTTTATAGTGGTGTTCTTGGGTGACGTCACATCCCGGCTACCAGGTGGTGTCGCTAGAAGAGCCAGGTCGCCAGAAAATAACCATGCTGTCATGTGGTCAACAGTGTAATCCGGACGAAGTTGATAAACGTCGACGATAAAGCTTCTATCCCCGCACGTGTAGGCCCTCGTTGCTGTAGATACCCCGATCTGGAAAATGCCCTGCAGAACGCAGAACGAGGTCCTCTTTAGCGTTATTGCCAGTCCGCGTCCATCGTGACCACAGAAGACGAACCGGTGAGGTGCTTCTTTTATAGTGGTGTTCTTGGGTGACGTCACACCACGACTACCATGTGGTGTCGCTAGAAGAGCCAGGTCGCCAGAAAATAACCATGCTGTCATCTGGTCAACAGTGTAATCCGGACGAAGTTGATAAACGCCGACGATATCGTTTCTATCCACGCACGTGTAGGCGCTCGTTGCTGTAGATGCGCCGATCAGGAAAATGCCCTGCATATCACGGAACAAGGTCCTCGTAGGCGTAATTTTCTGTCCGCGTTCATCGTGTCCGCAGAAGACGAACCGGTGAGGTGCTTGTTTTATAGTGGTGTTCTTGGGTGACGTCACACCGCGACTACCAGGTGGTGTCGCTAGAAGGGCCAGGTCGTCAGAAAATAACCATGCTGTCATCTGGTCAACAGTGTAATCCGGACGAAGTTGATAAACGCCGACGATATCGCTTCTATGCCCGCACGTGTTGGCGCTCGTTGCTGTAGATGCGCCGATCTGGAAGATGCTCTGCAGAACGCAGAACAAGGTCCTCGTTAGCGTCATTGCCAGTCCGCGTCCATCGTGCCCACAGAATACGAACCGGTGAGGGGCTTCTTGTATATTGGTGGTCTCAGGTGACGTCACACCGCGACTGCCAGGTGGTGTCGCTAGAAGAGCCAGGTCGCCAGAAAATAACAATGCTGTCATCTGGTCAACAGTGTAATCCGGACGAAGTTGATAATCGCCGACGATATCGCTTCTATGCCCGCACGTGTAGGCGCTCGTTGCTGTAGATGCGCCGATCTGGAAGATGCCCTGCAGAACGCAGAACAAGGTCCTCGTTAGCGTCATTGCCAGTCCGCGTCCATCGTGCCCACAGAATACGAACCGGTGAGGGTCTTCTTGTATATTGGTGGTCTCAGGTGACGTCACACCGCGACTGCCAGGTGGTGTCGCTAGAAGAGCCCGGTCGCCAGAAAATAACCATGCTGTCATGTGGTCAACAGTGTAATCCGGACGAAGTTGATAAACGTCGACGATAAAGGTTCTATCCCCGCACGTGTGGGCGCTCGTTGCTGTAGATGCGCCGATCAGGAAAATGCCCTGCAGAACGCAGAACAAGGTCATCGTTAGCGTCATTTCCAGTCCGCGTCCATCGCGCCCACAGAATACGAACCGGTGACGTGCTTCTTGTATATTGCTGGTCTCAGGTGACATCACACCGCGACTAACAGGTGGTGTCGCTAGAAGGGCCAGGTCCCAAGAAAATAACAATGCTGTCATCTGGTCAGCAGTGTAATCCGGACGAAGTTGATAAACGCCGACGATATCGCTTCTATCCCCGCACGTGTAGGCGCTCGTTGCTGCAGATGCGCCGATCAGGAAATTGCCCTGCAGAACGCAGAACAAGGTCCTCGTAGGCGTCATTGCCAGTCCGCGTCCATCGTGCCCACAGAATACGAACCGGTGAGGTGCTTCTTTTATAGTGTTGCTCTCAGGTGACGTCACACCGCGACTTCCAGGTATTATCGCTAGAAGAGTCAGGTCGCCAGAAAACAACCATGCTGTCATCTGGTCAACAGTGTAATCCGGACGAAGTTGATAAACGCCGACGATATCTCTTCTATCCCCGCACGTGTAGCAGCTCGTTGCTGTATATGCGCCGATCTGGAAATTGCCCTGCAGAATGCAGAACAAGGTCCTCGTAGGTGTCATTGCCAGTCCGCGTCCATCGTGTCCACAGAAGGCGAACCGGTGAGGTGCTTCTTTTATAGTGATGTTCTTGGGTGACGTCACACCACGACTTCCAGGTATTATTGCTAGAAGAGTCAGGTACCAGAAAACAACCATGCTGTCATCTGGTCAAAACTGTAATCCGGACGAAGTTGATAAACGCCGACGATATCGCTTCTATCCCCGCAAGTGTAGCCGCTCGTTGCTGTAGATGCGCCGATCTGGAAATTGCCCTGCAGAATGCAGAACAAGGTCCTCGTAGGTGTCATTGCCAGTCCGCCTCCATCGTGTCCACCTAATACGAACCGGTGAGGTGCTTCTTTTATAGTGGTGTTCTTGGGTGACGTCACATCGCGGCTACCAGGTGGTGTCGCTAGAAGAGCCAGGTCGCCAGAAAATAACCATGCTGTCATGTGGTCAACAGTGTAATCCGGACGAAGTTGATAAACGTCGACGATAAAGCTTCTATCCCCGCACGTGTAGGCCCTCGTTGCTGTAGATACCCCGATCTGGAAAATGCCCTGCAGAACGCAGAACGAGGTCCTCTTTAGCGTTATTGCCAGTCCGCGTCCATCGTGACCACAGAAGACGAACCGGTGAGGTGCTTCTTTTATAGTGGTGTTCTTGGGTGACGTCACACCACGACTACCATGTGGTGTCGCTAGAAGAGCCAGGTCGCCAGAAAATAACCATGCTGTCATCTGGTCAACAGTGTAATCCGGACGAAGTTGATAACGCCGCCGATATCGCTTCTATCCTCGCACGTGTAGCTGCTCGTTGCTGTAGATGCGCCGATCTGGAAATGCCCTGCATAACGCAGAACAAGGTCCTCGTAGGCATCATTGCCAGTCCGCGTCCGTCGTGTCCACAGAAGACGAACCGGTGAGGTGCTTCTTTTATAGTGGTGTTCTTGGGTGACGTCACACCACGACTACCAGGTGGTGTCGCTAGAAGATCCAGGTCGCCATAAAATAACCATGCTGTCAACTGGTCAATAGTGTAATCCGCACGAAGTTGATAAACGCCGACGATATCGTTTCTATCCACGCACGTGTAGGCGCTCGTTGCTCTAGATGCGCCGATCAGGAAAATGCCCTGCAGAACGCAGTACAAGGTCCTCGTAGGCGTCATTGCCAGTCCGCGTCCATCGTGCCCACAGAATACGAACCGGTGAGGTGCTTCTTTTATAGTGGTGTTCTTGGGTGACGTCACATCGCGACTACCAGGTGGTGTCGCTAGAAGAGCCCGGTCGCCAGAAAATAACCATGCTGTCATGTGGTCAACAGTGTAATCCGGACGAAGTTGATAAACGTCGACGATAAAGGTTCTATCCCCGCACGTGTAGCCGCTCGTTGCTGTAGATGCGCCGATCTGGAAATGCCCTGCAGAACGCAGAACAAGGTCCTCGTTAGCGTCATTGCCAGTCCGCGTTAATCGTGCCCACATATTACGAACCGGTGAGGTGCTTCTTGTATATTGGGGGTCTCAGGTGACGTCACATCGCGACTACCAGGTCTTGTCGCTAGAAGAGCCAGGTCCCGAGAAAATAGCAATGCTGTCATCTGGTCAACAATGTAATCCGGACGAAGTTGATAAACGCCGACGATATCGTTTTTATCCACGCACGTGTAGGCACTCGTTGCTGTAGATGCGCCGATCAGGAAAATGCCCTGCATATCACAGAACAAGGTCCTCGTAGGCGTAATTTTCAGTCCGCGTTCATCGTGTCCGCAGAAGACGAACCGGTGAGGTGCTTGTTTTATAGTGGTGTTCTTGGCTGACGTGACACCGCGACTACCAGGTGGTGTCGCTAGAAGGGCCAGGTCCTCAGAAAATAACCATGCTGTCGTCTGGTCAACAGTGTAATACGGACGAAGTTGATAAACGCCGAATTTATCGCTTCTATGCCCGCACGTGTAGGCACTCGTTGCTGTAGATGCGCCGATCTGGAAGATGCTCTGCAGAACGCAGAACAAGGTCCTCGTTAGCGTCATTGCCAGTCCGCGTCCATCGTGCCCACAGAATACGAACCGGTGAGGGTCTTCTTGTATATTGGTGGTCTCAGGTGACGTCACACCGCGACTGCCAGGTGGTGTCGCTAGAAGAGCCAGGTCGCCAGAAAATAACCATGCTGTCATCTGGTCAACAGTGTAATCCGGACGAAGTTGATAATCGCCGACGATATCGCTTCTATGCCCGCACGTGTAGGCACTCGTTGCTGTAGATGCGCCGATCTGGAAGATGCCCTGCAGAACGCAGAACAAGGTCCTCGTTAGCGTCATTGCCAGTCCGCGCCCATCGTGCCCACAGAATTCGAACCGATGAGGGGCTTCTTGTATATTGGTGGTCTCAGGTGACGTCACACCGCGACTACCAGGTCTTGTCGCTAGAAGAGCCAGGTCCCTAGAAAATAACAATGCTGTCATCCGGTCAACAGTCTAATCCGGACAAAGTTGATAAACGCCGACGATATCGTTTCTATCCACGCACGTGTAGGCGCTCGTTGCTCAAGATGCGCCGATCAGGAAAATGCCCTGCTGAACGCAGAACAAGGTCCTCGTAGGCGTCATTGCCAGTCCGCGTCCATCGTGCCCACAGAATACGAACCGGTGAGATGCTTCTTGTATATTGCTGGTCTCAGGTGACGTCACACCGCGACTACCAGGTGGTGTCGCTAGAAGAGCCAGGTCCCGAAAATATAAGAAAGCTGTCATCTGGTCAACAGTGTAATCCGGACGAAGTTGATAAACGCCGACGATATCGCTTCTATCCCCGCACGTGTAGGCACTCGTTGCTGTAGATGCGCCGATCACGAAAATGCCCTGCAGAACGCAGAACAAGGTCCTCGTAGGCGTCATTGCCGGTCCGCGTCCATCGTCTCCACAGAAGACGAACCGGTGAGGTGCTTCTTTTATAGTGGTGTTCTTGCATGACGTCACACCACGACTGCAATGTGGAGTCGCTAGAAGAGCTAGGTCGCCAGAAAATAAACATGCTGTCATCTGGTCAACAGTGTAATCCGGACGAAGTTGATAAACGCCGACGATATCGTTTCTATCCACGCACGTGTAGGCGCTCGTTGCTGTAGATGCGCCGATCAGGAAAATGCCCTGCATATCACGGAACAAGGTCCTCGTAGGCGTAATTTTCTGTCCGCGTTCATCGTGTCCGCAGAAGACGAACCGGTGAGGTGCTTGTTTTATAGTGGTGTTCTTGGGTGACGTCACACCGCGACTACCAGGTGGTGTCGCTAGAAGGGCCAGGTCGTCAGAAAATAACCATGCTGTCATCTGGTCAACAGTGTAATCCGGACGAAGTTGATAAACGCCGACGATATCGCTTCTATGCCCGCACGTGTTGGCGCTCGTTGCTGTAGATGCGCCGATCTGGAAGATGCTCTGCAGAACGCAGAACAAGGTCCTCGTTAGCGTCATTGCCAGTCCGCGTCCATCGTGCCCACAGAATACGAACCGGTGAGGGGCTTCTTGTATATTGGTGGTCTCAGGTGACGTCACACCGCGACTGCCAGGTGGTGTCGCTAGAAGAGCCAGGTCGCCAGAAAATAACCATGCTGTCATCTGGTCAACAGTGTAATCCGGACGAAGTTGATAATCGCCGACGATATCGCTTCTATGCCCGCACGTGTAGGCGCTCGTTGCTGTAGATGCGCCGATCTGGAAGATGCCCTGCAGAACGCAGAACAAGGTCCTCGTTAGCGTCATTGCCAGTCCGCGCCCATCGTGCCCACAGAATTCTAACCGATGAGGGGCTTCTTGTATATTCGTGGTCTCAGGTGACGTCACACCGCGACTACCAGGTCTTGTCGCTAGAAGAGCCAGGTCCCTAGAAAATAACAATGCTGTCATCCGGTACACAGTCTAATCCGGACAAAGTTGATAAACGCCGACGATATCGTTTCTATCCACACACGTGTGGGCGCTCGTTGCTGTAGATGCGCCGATCAGGAAAATGCCCTGCAGAACGCAGAACAAGGTCATCGTTAGCGTCATTTCCAGTCCGCGTCCATCGCGCCCACAGAATACGAACCGGTGACGTGCTTCTTGTGTTTTGCTGGTCTCAGGTGACATCACACCGCGACTAACAGGTGGTGTCGCTAGAAGGGCCAGGTCCCAAGAAAATAACAATGCTGTCATCTGGTCAGCAGTGTAATCCGGACGAAGTTGATAAACGCCGACGATATCGCTTCTATCCCCGCACGTGTAGGCGCTCGTTGCTGCAGATGCGCCGATCAGGAAATTGCCCTGCAGAACGCAGAACAAGGTCCTCGTAGGCGTCATTGCCAGTCCGCGTCCATCGTGCCCACAGAATACGAACCGGTGAGGTGCTTCTTTTATAGTGTTGCTCTCAGGTGACGTCACACCGCGACTTCCAGGTATTATCGCTAGAAGAGTCAGGTCGCCAGAAAACAACCATGCTGTCATCTGGTCAACAGTGTAATCCGGACGAAGTTGATAAACGCCGACGATATCTCTTCTATCCCCGCACGTGTAGCAGCTCGTTGCTGTATATGCGCCGATCTGGAAATTGCCCTGCAGAATGCAGAACAAGGTCCTCGTAGGTGTCATTGCCAGTCCGCGTCCATCGTGTCCACAGAAGGCGAACCGGTGAGGTGCTTCTTTTATAGTGATGTTCTTGGGTGACGTCACACCACGACTTCCAGGTATTATTGCTAGAAGAGTCAGGTCGCCAGAAAACAACCATGCTGTCATCTGGTCAAAACTGTAATCCGGACGAAGTTGATAAACGCCGACGATATCGCTTCTATCCCCGCAAGTGTAGCCGCTCGTTGCTGTAGATGCGCCGATCTGGAAATTGCCCTGCAGAATGCAGAACAAGGTCCTCGTAGGTGTCATTGCCAGTCCGCCTCCATCGTGTCCACCTAATACGAACCGGTGAGGTGCTTCTTTTATAGTGGTGTTCTTGGGTGACGTCACATCGCGGCTACCAGGTGGTGTCGCTAGAAGAGCCAGGTCGCCAGAAAATAACCATGCTGTCATCTGGTCAACAGTGTAATCCGGACGAAGTTGATAACGCCGCCGATATCGCTTCTATCCTCGCACGTGTAGCTGCTCGTTGCTGTAGATGCGCCGATCTGGAAATGCCCTGCATAACGCAGAACAAGGTCCTCGTAGGCATCATTGCCAGTCCGCGTCCGTCGTGTCCACAGAAGACGAACCGGTGAGGTGCTTCTTTTATAGTGGTGTTCTTGGGTGACGTCACACCACGACTACCAGGTGGTGTCGCTAGAAGATTCAGGTCGCCATAAAATAACCATGCTGTCAACTGGTCAATAGTGTAATCCGCACGAAGTTGATAAACGCCGACGATATCGTTTCTATCCACGCACGTGTAGGTGCTCGTTGCTCTAGATGCGCCGATCAGGAAAATGCCCTGCAGAACGCAGTACAAGGTCCTCGTAGGCGTCATTGCCAGTCCGCGTCCATCGTGCCCACAGAATACGAACCGGTGAGGTGCTTCTTTTATAGTGGTGTTCTTGGGTGACGTCACATCGCGACTACCAGGTGGTGTCGCTAGAAGAGCCCGGTCGCCAGAAAATAACCATGCTGTCATGTGGTCAACAGTGTAATCCGGACGAAGTTGATAAACGTCGACGATAAAGGTTCTATCCCCGCACGTGTAGCCGCTCGTTGCTGTAGATGCGCCGATCTGGAAGATGCCCTGCAGAACGCAGAACAAGGTCCTCGTTAGCGTCATTGCCAGTCCGCGTTAATCGTGCCCACATATTACGAACCGGTGAGGTGCTTCTTGTATTTTGGGGGTCTCAGGTGACGTCACACCGCGACTACCAGGTCTTGTCGCTAGAAGAGCCAGGTCCCGAGAAAATAGCAATGCTCTCATCTGGTCAACAATGTAATCCGGACGAAGTTGATAAACGCCGACGATATCGTTTTTATCCACGCACGTGTAGGCACTCGTTGCTGTAGATGCGCCGATCAGGAAAATGCCCTGCATATCACAGAACAAGGTCCTCGTAGGCGTAATTTTCAGTCCGCGTTCATCGTGTCCGCAGAAGACGAACCGGTGAGGTGCTTGTTTTATAGTGGTGTTCTTGGCTGACGTGACACCGCGACTACCAGGTGGTGTCGCTAGAAGGGCCAGGTCCTCAGAAAATAACCATGCTGTCGTCTGGTCAACAGTGTAATACGGACGAAGTTGATAAACGCCGAATTTATCGCTTCTATGCCCGCACGTGTAGGCACTCGTTGCTGTAGATGCGCCGATCTGGAAGATGCTCTGCAGAACGCAGAACAAGGTCCTCGTTAGCGTCATTGCCAGTCCGCGTCCATCGTGCCCACAGAATACGAACCGGTGAGGGTCTTCTTGTATATTGGTGGTCTCAGGTGACGTCACACCGCGACTGCCAGGTGGTGTCGCTAGAAGAGCCAGGTCGCCAGAAAATAACCATGCTGTCATCTGGTCAACAGTGTAATCCGGACGAAGTTGATAATTGCCGACGATATCGCTTCTATGCCCGCACGTGTAGGCACTCGTTGCTGTAGATGCGCCGATCTGGAAGATGCCCTGCAGAACGCAGAACAAGGTCCTCGTTAGCGTCATTGCCAGTCCGCGCCCATCGTGCCCACAGAATTCGAACCGATGAGGGGCTTCTTGTATATTGGTGGTCTCAGGTGACGTCACACCGCGACTACCAGGTCTTGTCGCTAGAAGAGCCAGGTCCCTAGAAAATAACAATGCTGTCATCCGGTCAACAGTCTAATCCGGACAAAGTTGATAAACGCCGACGATATCGTTTCTATCCACGCACGTGTAGGTGCTCGTTGCTCTAGATGCGCCGATCAGGAAAATGCCCTGCTGAACGCAGAACAAGGTCCTCGTAGGCGTCATTGCCAGTCCGCGTCCATCGTGCCCACAGAATACGAACCGGTGAGATGCTTCTTGTATATTGCTGGTCTCAGGTGACGTCACACCGCGACTACCAGGTGGTGTCGCTAGAAGAGCCAGGTCCCGAAAATATAAGAAAGCTGTCATCTGGTCAACAGTGTAATCCGGACGAAGTTGATAAACGCCGACGATATCGCTTCTATCCCGCACGTGTAGGCGCTCGTTGCTGTAGATGCGCCGATCAGGAAAATGCCCTGCAGAACGCAGAAAAAGGTCCTCGTAAGCGTCATTGCCAGTCCGCGTCCATCGTGTCCACAGAAGACGAACCGGTGAGGTGCTTCTTTTATAGTGGTGTTCTTGGGTGACATCACACCGCGACTACCAGGTGGTGTCGCTAGAAGAGCCTGGTCGCTAGAAAATAACCATGCTGTCATCTTGTCAACAGTGTAATCCGGACGAAGTTGATAACGCCGACGATATCGCTTCTATCCCCGCACGTGTAGGCACTCGTTGCTGTAGATGCGCCGATCACGAAAATGCCCTGCAGAACGCAGAACAAGGTCCTCGTAGGCGTCATTGCCAGTCCGCGTCCATCGTCTCCACAGAAGACGAACCGGTGAGGTGCTTCTTTTATAGTGGTGTTCTTGCATGACGTCACACCACGACTGCAATGTGGAGTCGCTAGAAGAGCTAGGTCGCCAGAAAATAAACATGCTGTCATCTGGTCAACAGTGTAATCCGGACGAAGTTGATAAACGCCGACGATATCGTTTCTATCCACGCACGTGTAGGCGCTCGTTGCTGTAGATGCGCCGATCAGGAAAATGCCCTGCATATCACGGAACAAGGTCCTCGTAGGCGTAATTTTCTGTCCGCGTTCATCGTGTCCGCAGAAGACGAACCGGTGAGGTGCTTGTTTTATAGTGGTGTTCTTGGGTGACGTCACACCGCGACTACCAGGTGGTGTCGCTAGAAGGACCAGGTCGTCAGAAAATAACCATGCTGTCATCTGGTCAACAGTGTAATCCGGACGAAGTTGATAAACGCCGACGATATCGCTTCTATGCCCGCACGTGTAGGCGCTCGTTGCTGTAGATGCGCCGATCTGGAAGATGCTCTGCAGAACGCAGAACAAGGTCCTCGTTAGCGTCATTGCCAGTCCGCGTCCATCGTGCCCACAGAATACGAACCGGTGAGGGGCTCCTTGTATATTGGTGGTCTCAGGTGACGTCACACCGCGACTGCCAGGTGGAGTCGCTAGAAGAGCCAGGTCGCCAGAAAATAACCATGCTGTCATCTGGTCAACAGTGTAATCCGGACGAAGTTGATAATCGCCGACGATATCGCTTCTATGCCCGCACGTGTAGGCGCTCGTTGCTGTAGATGCGCCGATCTGGAAGATGCCCTGCAGAACGCAGAACAAGGTCCTCGTTAGCGTCATTGCCAGTCCGCGCCCATCGTGCCCACAGAATTCTAACCGATGAGGGGCTTCTTGTATATTCGTGGTCTCAGGTGACGTCACACCGCGACTACCAGGTCTTGTCGCTAGAAGAGCCAGGTCCCTAGAAAATAACAATGCTGTCATCCGGTACACAGTCTAATCCGGACAAAGTTGATAAACGCCGACGATATCGTTTCTATCCACACACGTGTGGGCGCTCGTTGCTGTAGATGCGCCGATCAGGAAAATGCCCTGCAGAACGCAGAACAAGGTCCTCGTAGGCGTCATTGTCAGTCCGCGTCCATCGTTTCCGCAGAAGACGAACCGGTGAGGTGATTGTTTCATAGTGGTGTTCTTGGGTGACGTCACACCGCGAATACCAGGTGGTGTCGCTAGAAGAGCCAGGTCGCCAGAAAATAACCATGCTGTCATCTGGTTACCTGTAATCCGGACGAAGTTGATAAACGCCGACGATATCGCTTCTATCCCAGCATGTGTAGCCACTCGTTGCTGCAGATGCGCCGATCAGGAAAATGCCCTGCAGAACGCAGAACAAGGTCCTCGTTAGCGTCATTTCCAGTCCGCGTCCATCGTGCCCAAAGAATACGAACCGGTGACGTGCTTCTTGTATATTGCTGGTCTCAGGTGACATCACACCGCGACTAACAGGTGGTGTCGCTAGAAGGGCCAGGTCCCAAGAAAATAACAATGCTGTCATCTGGTCAGCAGTGTAATCCGGACGAAGTTGATAAACGCCGACGATATCGCTTCTATCCCCGCACGTGTAGGCGCTCGTTGCTGCAGATGCGTCGATCAGGAAATTGCCATGCAGAACGCAGAACAAGGTCCTCGTAGGCGTCATTGCCAGTCCGTGTCCATCGTGCCCACAGAATACGAACCGGTGAGGTGCTTCTTTTATAGTGTTGCTCTCAGGTGACGTCACACCGCGACTTCCAGGTATTATCGCTAGAAGAGTCAGGTCGCCAGAAAACAATCATGCTGTCATCTGGTCAACAGTGTAATCCGGACGAAGTTGATAAACGCCGACGATATCGCTTCTATCCCCGCTCGTGTAGGCGCTCGTTGCTGTAGATGCGCCGATCAGGAAATTGCCCTGCAGAACGCAGAACAAGGTCCTCGTAGGCGTCATTGCCAGTCCGCGTCCATCGTGCCCACAGAATACGAACCGGTGAGGTGTTTCTTTTATAGTAGTGTTCGTGGGTGACGTCACATCGCGACTACCAGGTGGTGTCGCTAGAAGAGCCAGGTCGCCAGAAAATAACCATGCTGTCATGTGGTCAACAGTGTAATCCGGACGAAGTTGATAAACGTCGACGATAAAGCTTCTATCCCCGCACGTGTAGGCCCTCGTTGCTGTAGATACGCCGATCTGTAAAATGCCCTGCAGAACGCAGAACAAGGTCCTCTTTAGCGTTATTGCCAGTCCGCGTTCATCGTGTCCACAGAAGACGAACCGGTGAGGTGCTTCTTTTATAGTGGTGTTCTTGGGTGACGTCACACCACGACTACCATGTGGTGTCGCTAGAAGAGCCAGGTCGCCAGAAAATAACCATGCTGTCATCTGGTCAACAGTGTAATCCGGACGAAGTTGATAACGCCGACGATGTCGCTTCTATCCTCGCACGTGTAGCCGCTCGTTGCTGTAGATGCGCCGATCTGGAAATGCCCTGCATAACGCAGAACAAGGTCCTCGTAGGCGTCATTGCCAGTCCTCGTCCGTCGTGTCCACAGAAGACGAACCGGTGAGGTGCTTCTTTTATAGTGGTGTTCTTGGGTGACTTCACACCACGACTACCAGGTGGTGTCGCTAGAAGAGCCAGGTCGCCAGAAAATAACCATGCTGTCAACTGGTCAACAGTGTAATCCGCACGAAGTTGATAAACGCCGACGATATCGTTTCTATCCACGAACATGTAGGCGCTCGTTGCTCTAGATGCGCCGATCAGGTAAATGCCCTGCAGAACGCAGAACAAGGTCCTCGTAGGCGTCATTGCCAGTCCGCGTCCATCGTGCCCACAGAATACGAACCGGTGAGGTGCTTCTTTTATAGTGGTGTTCTTGGGTGACGTCACATCGCGACTACCAGGTGGTGTCGCTAGAAGAGCCAGGTCGCCAGAAAATAACCATGCTGTCATGTGGTCAACAGTGTAATCCGGACGAAGTTGATAAACGTCGACGATGAAAGTTCTATCCCCGCACGTGAAGCCGCTCGTTGCTGTAGATGCGCCGATCTGGAAATGCCCTGCATAACGCAGAACAAGGTCTTCGTAGGCGTCATTGCCAGTCCGCGTCCGTCGTGTCCACAGAATCCGAACTGGTGAGGTGCTTCTTGTATATGGCTGGTCTCAGGTGACGTCACACCGCGACTACCAGGTGGTGTGGCTACAAGAGCCAGGTCCCGAAAATATAACAATGCTGTCATCTGGTCAACAGTGTAATCCGGACGAAGTTGATAAACGCCAACGATATCGCTTCTATCCCGCACGTGTAGGCGCTCGTTGCTGTAGATGCGCCGATCAGGAAAATGCCCTGCAGAACGCTGAAAAAGGTCCTCGTAAGCGTCATTGCCAGTCCGCGTCCATCGTGTCCACAGAAGACGAACCGGTGAGGTGCTTCTTTTATAGTGGTGTTCTTGGGTGACATCACACCGCGACTACCAGGTGGTGTCGCTAGGAGAGCCAGGTCGCTAGAAAATAACCATGCTGTCATCTTGTCAACAGTGTAATCCGGACGAAGGTGATAACGCCGACGATATCGCTACTATCCCCGCACGTGTAGGCACTCGTTGCTGTAGATGCGCCGATCAGGAAAATGCCCTGCAGAACGCAGAACAAGGTCCTCGTAGGCGTCATTGCCAGTCCGCGTCCATCGTGTCCACAGAAGACGAACCGGTGAGGTGCTTCTTTTATAGTGGTGTTCTTGCATGACGTCACACCACGACTGCCATGTGGTGTCGCTAGAAGAGCTAGGTCGCCAGAAAATAACCATGCTGTCATCTGGTCAACAGTGTAATACGGACGAAGTTGATAAACGCCGAATTTATCGCTTCTATGCCCGCACGTGTAGGCACTCGTTGCTGTAGATGCGCCGATCTGGAAGATGCTCTGCAGAACGCAGAACAAGGTCCTCGTTAGCGTCATTGCCAGTCCGCGTCCATCGTGCCCACAGAATACGAACCGGTGAGGGTCTTCTTGTATATTGGTGGTCTCAGGTGACGTCACACCGCGACTGCCAGGTGGTGTCGCTAGAAGAGCCAGGTCGCCAGAAAATAACCATGCTGTCATCTGGTCAACAGTGTAATCCGGACGAAGTTGATAATCGCCGACGATATCGCTTCTATGCCCGCACGTGTAGGCACTCGTTGCTGTAGATGCGCCGATCTGGAAGATGCCCTGCAGAACGCAGAACAAGGTCCTCGTTAGCGTCATTGCCAGTCCGCGCCCATCGTGCCCACAGAATTCGAACCGATGAGGGGCTTCTTGTATATTGGTGGTCTCAGGTGACGTCACACCGCGACTACCAGGTCTTGTCGCTAGAAGAGCCAGGTCCCTAGAAAATAACAATGCTGTCATCCGGTCAACAGTCTAATCCGGACAAAGTTGATAAACGCCGACGATATCGTTTCTATCCACGCACGTGTAGGCGCTCGTTGCTCTAGATGCGCCGATCAGGAAAATGCCCTGCTGAACGCAGAACAAGGTCCTCGTAGGCGTCATTGCCAGTCCGCGTCCATCGTGCCCACAGAATACGAACCGGTGAGATGCTTCTTGTATATTGCTGGTCTCAGGTGACGTCACACCGCGACTACCAGGTGGTGTCGCTAGAAGAGCCAGGTCCCGAAAATATAAGAAAGCTGTCATCTGGTCAACAGTGTAATCCGGACGAAGTTGATAAACGCCGACGATATCGCTTCTATCCCGCACGTGTAGGCGCTCGTTGCTGTAGATGCGCCGATCAGGAAAATGCCCTGCAGAACGCAGAAAAAGGTCCTCGTAAGCGTCATTGCCAGTCCGCGTCCATCGTGTCCACAGAAGACGAACCGGTGAGGTGCTTCTTTTATAGTGGTGTTCTTGGGTGACATCACACCGCGACTACCAGGTGGTGTCGCTAGAAGAGCCTGGTCGCTAGAAAATAACCATGCTGTCATCTTGTCAACAGTGTAATCCGGACGAAGTTGATAACGCCGACGATATCGCTTCTATCCCCGCACGTGTAGGCACTCGTTGCTGTAGATGCGCCGATCACGAAAATGCCCTGCAGAACGCAGAACAAGGTCCTCGTAGGCGTCATTGCCAGTCCGCGTCCATCGTCTCCACAGAAGACGAACCGGTGAGGTGCTTCTTTTATAGTGGTGTTCTTGCATGACGTCACACCACGACTGCAATGTGGAGTCGCTAGAAGAGCTAGGTCGCCAGAAAATAAACATGCTGTCATCTGGCAAACAGTGTAATCCGGACGAAGTTGATAAACGCCGACGATATCGTTTCTATCCACGCACGTGTAGGCGCTCGTTGCTGTAGATGCGCCGATCAGGAAAATGCCCTGCATATCACGGAACAAGGTCCTCGTAGGCGTAATTTTCTGTCCGCGTTCATCGTGTCCGCAGAAGACGAACCGGTGAGGTGCTTGTTTTATAGTGGTGTTCTTGGGTGACGTCACACCGCGACTACCAGGTGGTGTCGCTAGAAGGACCAGGTCGTCAGAAAATAACCATGCTGTCATCTGGTCAACAGTGTAATCCGGACGAAGTTGATAAACGCCGACGATATCGCTTCTATGCCCGCACGTGTAGGCGCTCGTTGCTGTAGATGCGCCGATCTGGAAGATGCTCTGCAGAACGCAGAACAAGGTCCTCGTTAGCGTCATTGCCAGTCCGCGTCCATCGTGCCCACAGAATACGAACCGGTGAGGGGCTCCTTGTATATTGGTGGTCTCAGGTGACGTCACACCGCGACTGCCAGGTGGAGTCGCTAGAAGAGCCAGGTCGCCAGAAAATAACCATGCTGTCATCTGGTCAACAGTGTAATCCGGACGAAGTTGATAATCGCCGACGATATCGCTTCTATGCCCGCACGTGTAGGCGCTCGTTGCTGTAGATGCGCCGATCTGGACCGCAGCCGTGGCCTCGGGGTAGAGCACCCGCCTCGGCTTCGGGAGGTGGTGGGTTCGACTCCCGCTGCCGGCCGGGTACCCACCGGTTTCTTCAAAATGGGTACAAGCTGTGACCCGGCCTGGTGCTCGGCTTGCTAGGGTTACATGGCTTGGAAAAGGAGCCTGCGGCCTCAATTCCCGTCGCTGTGAGCTTTGCAAAGTGTCACCAATCCGATCTGGAAGATGCCCTGCAGAACGCAGAACAATGTCCTCGTTAGCGTCATTGCCAGTCCGCGCCCATCGTGCCCACAGAATTCTAACCGATGAGGGGCTTCTTGTATATTCGTGGTCTCAGGTGACGTCACACCGCGACTACCAGGTCTTGTCGCTAGAAGAGCCAGGTCCCTAGAAAATAACAATGCTGTCATCCGGTACACAGTCTAATCCGGACAAAGTTGATAAACGCCGACGATATCGTTTCTATCCACACACGTGTGGGCGCTCGTTGCTGTAGATGCGCCGATCAGGAAAATGCCCTGCAGAACGCAGAACAAGGTCCTCGTAGGCGTCATTGTCAGTCCGCGTCCATCGTTTCCGCAGAAGACGAACCGGTGAGGTGATTGTTTCATAGTGGTGTTCTTGGGTGACGTCACACCGCGAATACCAGGTGGTGTCGCTAGAAGAGCCAGGTCGCCAGAAAATAACCATGCTGTCATCTGGTTACCTGTAATCCGGACGAAGTTGATAAACGCCGACGATATCGCTTCTATCCCAGCATGTGTAGCCACTCGTTGCTGCAGATGCGCCGATCAGGAAAATGCCCTGCAGAACGCAGAACAAGGTCCTCGTTAGCGTCATTTCCAGTCCGCGTCCATCGTGCCCAAAGAATACGAACCGGTGACGTGCTTCTTGTATATTGCTGGTCTCAGGTGACATCACACCGCGACTAACAGGTGGTGTCGCTAGAAGGGCCAGGTCCCAAGAAAATAACAATGCTGTCATCTGGTCAGCAGTGTAATCCGGACGAAGTTGATAAACGCCGACGATATCGCTTCTATCCCCGCACGTGTAGGCGCTCGTTGCTGCAGATGCGTCGATCAGGAAATTGCCATGCAGAACGCAGAACAAGGTCCTCGTAGGCGTCATTGCCAGTCCGTGTCCATCGTGCCCACAGAATACGAACCGGTGAGGTGCTTCTTTTATAGTGTTGCTCTCAGGTGACGTCACACCGCGACTTCCAGGTATTATCGCTAGAAGAGTCAGGTCGCCAGAAAACAATCATGCTGTCATCTGGTCAACAGTGTAATCCGGACGAAGTTGATAAACGCCGACGATATCGCTTCTATCCCCGCTCGTGTAGGCGCTCGTTGCTGTAGATGCGCCGATCAGGAAATTGCCCTGCAGAACGCAGAACAAGGTCCTCGTAGGCGTCATTGCCAGTCCGCGTCCATCGTGCCCACAGAATACGAACCGGTGAGGTGTTTCTTTTATAGTAGTGTTCGTGGGTGACGTCACATCGCGACTACCAGGTGGTGTCGCTAGAAGAGCCAGGTCGCCAGAAAATAACCATGCTGTCATGTGGTCAACAGTGTAATCCGGACGAAGTTGATAAACGTCGACGATAAAGCTTCTATCCCCGCACGTGTAGGCCCTCGTTGCTGTAGATACGCCGATCTGTAAAATGCCCTGCAGAACGCAGAACAAGGTCCTCTTTAGCGTTATTGCCAGTCCGCGTTCATCGTGTCCAAAGAAGACGAACCGGTGAGGTGCTTCTTTTATAGTGGTGTTCTTGGGTGACGTCACACCACGACTACCATGTGGTGTCGCTAGAAGAGCCAGGTCGCCAGAAAATAACCATGCTGTCATCTGGTCAACAGTGTAATCCGGACGAAGTTGATAACGCCGACGATGTCGCTTCTATCCTCGCACGTGTAGCCGCTCGTTGCTTTAGATGCGCCGATCTGGAAATGCCCTGCATAACGCAGAACAAGGTCCTCGTAGGCGTCATTGCCAGTCCTCGTCCGTCGTGTCCACAGAAGACGAACCGGTGAGGTGCTTCTTTTATAGTGGTGTTCTTGGGTGACATCACACCACGACTACCAGGTGGTGTCGCTAGAAGAGCCAGGTCGCCAGAAAATAACCATGCTGTCAACTGGTCAACAGTGTAATCCGCACGAAGTTGATAAACGCCGACGATATCGTTTCTATCCACGAACATGTAGGCGCTCGTTGCTCTAGATGCGCCGATCAGGTAAATGCCCTGCAGAACGCAGAACAAGGTCCTCGTAGGCGTCATTGCCAGTCCGCGTCCATCGTGCCCACAGAATACGAACCGGTGAGGTGCTTCTTTTATAGTGGTGTTCTTGGGTGACGTCACATCGCGACTACCAGGTGGTGTCGCTAGAAGAGCCAGGTCGCCAGAAAATAACCATGCTGTCATGTGGTCAACAGTGTAATCCGGACGAAGTTGATAAACGTCGACGATGAAAGTTCTATCCCCGCACGTGAAGCCGCTCGTTGCTGTAGATGCGCCGATCTGGAAATGCCCTGCATAACGCAGAACAAGGTCTTCGTAGGCGTCATTGCCAGTCCGCGTCCGTCGTGTCCACAGAATCCGAACTGGTGAGGTGCTTCTTGTATATGGCTGGTCTCAGGTGACGTCACACCGCGACTACCAGGTGGTGTGGCTACAAGAGCCAGGTCCCGAAAATATAACAATGCTGTCATCTGGTCAACAGTGTAATCCGGACGAAGTTGATAAACGCCAACGATATCGCTTCTATCCCGCACGTGTAGGCGCTCGTTGCTGTAGATGCGCCGATCAGGAAAATGCCCTGCAGAACGCAGAAAAAGGTCCTCGTAAGCGTCATTGCCAGTCCGCGTCCATCGTGTCCACAGAAGACGAACCGGTGAGGTGCTTCTTTTATAGTGGTGTTCTTGGGTGACGTCACACCGCGACTACCAGGTCTTGTCGCTAGAAGAGCCAGGTCCCTAGAAAATAACAATGCTGTCATCCGGTCAACAGTCTAATCCGGACAAAGTTGATAAACGCCGACGATATCGTTTCTATCCACGCACGTGTAGGCGCTCGTTGCTGTAGATGCGCCGATCAGGAAAATGCCCTGCAGAACGCAGATCAAGGTCCTCGTAGGCGTCATTGTCAGTCCGCGTCCATCGTTTCCGCAGAACACGAACCGGTGAGGTGATTGTTTCATAGTGGTGTTCTTGGGTGACGTCACACCGCGACTACCAGGTGGTGTCGCTAGAAGAGCCAGGTCGCCAGAAAATAACCATGCTGTCATCTGGTCAACTGTAATCCGGACGAAGTTGATAAACGCCGGCGATATCGCTTCTATCCCAGCATGTGTAGCCACTCGTTGCTGTAGATGCGCCGATCAGGAAAATGCCCTGCAGAACGCAGAACAAGGTCATCGTTAGCGTCATTTCCAGTCCGCGTCCATCGCGCCCACAGAATACGAACCGGTGACGTGCTTCTTGTATATTGCTGGTCTCAGGTGACATCACACCGCGACTAACAGGTGGTGTCGCTAGAAGGGCCAGGTCCCAAGAAAATAACAATGCTGTCATCTGGTCAGCAGTGTAATCCGGACGAAGTTGATAAACGCCGACGATATCGCTTCTATCCCCGCACGTGTAGGCGCTCGTTGCTGCAGATGCGCCGATCAGGAAATTGCCCTGCAGAACGCAGAACAAGGCCCTCGTAGGCGTCATTGCCAGTCCGCGTCCAACGTGCCCACAGAATACGAACCGGTGAGGTGCTTCTTTTATAGTGTTGCTCTCAGGTGACGTCACACCGCGACTTCCAGGTATTATCGCTAGAAGAGTCAGGTCGCCAGAAAACAACCATGCTGTCATCTGGTCAACAGTGTAATCCGGACGAAGTTGATAAACGCCGACGATATCGCTTCTATCCCCGCACGTGTAGCAGCTCTTTGCTGTAGATGCGCCGATCTGGAAATTGCCCTGCAGAATGCAGAACAAGGTCCTCGTAGGTGTCATTGCCAGTCCGCGTCCATCGTGTCCACAGAAGGCGAACCGGTGAGGTGCTTCTTTTATAGTGATGTTCTTGGGTGACGTCACACCACGACTTCCAGGTATTATTGCTAGAAGAGTCAGGTCGCCAGAAAACAACCATGCTGTCATCTGGTCAACACTGTAATCCGGACGAAGTTGATAAACGCCGACGATATCGCTTCTATCCCCGCAAGTGTAGCCGCTCGTTGCTGTAGATGCGCCGATCTGGAAATTGCCCTGCAGAATGCAGAACAAGGTCCTCGTAGGTGTCATTGCCAGTCCGCCTCCATCGTGTCCACCTAATACGAACCGGTGAGGTGCTTCTTTTATAGTGGTGTTCTTGGGTGACGTCACATCGCGGCTACCAGGTGGTGTCGCTAGAAGAGCCAGGTCGCCAGAAAATAACCATGGTGTCATGTGGTCAACAGTGTAATCCGGACGAAGTTGATAAACGTCGACGATAAAGCTTCTATCCTCGCACGTGTAGCTGCTCGTTGCTGTAGATGCGCCGATCTGGAAATGCCCTGCATAACGCAGAACAAGGTCCTCGTAGGCATCATTGCCAGTCCGCGTCCGTCGTGTCCACAGAAGACGAACCGGTGAGGTGCTTCTTTTATAGCGGTGTTCTTGGGTGACGTCACACCACGACTACCAGGTGGTGTCGCTAGAAGATCCAGGTCGCCATAAAATAACCATGCTGTCAACTGGTCAATAGTGTAATCCGCACGAAGTTGATAAACGCCGACGATATCGTTTCTATCCACGCACGTGTAGGCGCTCGTTGCTCTAGATGCGCCGATCAGGAAAATGCCCTGCAGAACGCAGTACAAGGTCCTCGTAGGCGTCATTGCAAGTCCGCGTCCATCGTGCCCACAGAATACGAACCGGTGAGGTGCTTCTTTTATAGTGGTGTTCTTGGGTGACGTCACATCGCGACTACCAGGTGGTGTCGCTAGAAGAGCCAGGTCGCCAGAAAATAACCATGCTGTCATGTGGTCAACAGTGTAATCCGGACGAAGTTGATAAACGTCGACGATAAAGGTTCTATCCCCGCACGTGTAGCCGCTCGTTGCTGTAGATGCGCCGATCTGGAAGATGCCCTGCAGAACGCAGAACAAGGTCCTCGTTAGCGTCATTGCCAGTCCGCGTTAATCGTGCCCACATATTACGAACCGGTGAGGTGCTTCTTGTATATTGGGGGTCTCAGGTGACGTCACACCGCGACTACCAGGTCTTGTCGCTAGATGAGCCAGGTCCCGAGAAAATAGCAATGCTGTCATCTGGTCAACAATGTAATCCGGACGAAGTTGATAAACGCCGACGATATCGTTTCTATCCACGCACGTGTAAGGCACTCGTTGCTGTAGATGCGCCGATCAGGAAAATGCCCTGCATATCACAGAACAAGGTCCTCGTAGGCGTAATTTTCAGTCCGCGTTCATCGTGTCCGCAGAAGACGAACCGGTGAGGTGCTTGTTTTATAGTGGTGTTCTTGGCTGACGTGACACCGCGACTACCAGGTGGTGTCGCTAGAAGGGCCAGGTCCTCAGAAAATAACCATGCTGTCGTCTGGTCAACAGTGTAATACGGACGAAGTTGATAAACGCCGAATTTATCGCTTCTATGCCCGCACGTGTAGGCACTCGTTGCTGTAGATGCGCCGATCTGGAAGATGCTCTGCAGAACGCAGAACAAGGTCCTCGTTAGCGTCATTGCCAGTCCGCGTCCATCGTGCCCACAGAATACGAACCGGTGAGGGTCTTCTTGTATATTGGTGGTCTCAGGTGACGTCACACCGCGACTACCAGGTCTTGTCGCTAGAAGAGCCAGGTCCCTAGAAAATAACAATGCTGTCATCCGGTCAACAGTCTAATCCGGACAAAGTTGATAAACGCCGACGATATCGTTTCTATCCACGCACGTGTAGGCGCTCGTTGCTCTAGATGCGCCGATCAGGAAAATGCCCTGCTGAACGCAGAACAAGGTCCTCGTAGGCGTCATTGCCAGTCCGCGTCCATCGTGCCCACAGAATACGAACCGGTGAGATGCTTCTTGTATATTGCTGGTCTCAGGTGACGTCACACCGCGACTACCAGGTGGTGTCGCTAGAAGAGCCAGGTCCCGAAAATATAAGAAAGCTGTCATCTGGTCAACAGTGTAATCCGGACGAAGTTGATAAACGCCGACGATATCGCTTCTATCCCGCACGTGTAGGCGCTCGTTGCTGTAGATGCACCGATCAGGAAAATGCCCTGCAGAACGCAGAAAAAGGTCCTCGTAAGCGTCATTGCCAGTCCGCGTCCATCGTGTCCACAGAAGACGAACCGGTGAGGTGCTTCTTTTATAGTGGTGTTCTTGGGTGACATCACACCGCGACTACCAGGTGGTGTCGCTAGAAGAGCCTGGTCGCTAGAAAATAACCATGCTGTCATCTTGTCAACAGTGTAATCCGGACGAAGTTGATAACGCCGACGATATCGCTTCTATCCCCGCACGTGTAGGCACTCGTTGCTGTAGATGCGCCGATCACGAAAATGCCCTGCAGAACGCAGAACAAGGTCCTCGTAGGCGTCATTGCCAGTCCGCGTCCATCGTCTCCACAGAAGACGAACCGGTGAGGTGCTTCTTTTATAGTGGTGTTCTTGCATGACGTCACACCACGACTGCAATGTGGAGTCGCTAGAAGAGCTAGGTCGCCAGAAAATAAACATGCTGTTATCTGGTCAACAGTGTAATCCGGACGAAGGTGATAAACGCCGACGATATCGTTTCTATCCACGCACGTGTAGGCGCTCGTTGCTGTAGATGCGCCGATCAGGAAAATGCCCTGCATATCACGGAACAAGGTCCTCGTAGGCGTAATTTTCTGTCCGCGTTCATCGTGTCCGCAGAAGACGAACCGGTGAGGTGCTTGTTTTATAGTGGTGTTCTTGGGTGACGTCACACCGCGACTACCAGGTGGTGTCGCTAGAAGGGCCAGGTCGTCAGAAAATAACCATGCTGTCATCTGGTCAACAGTGTAATCCGGACGAAGTTGATAAACGCCGACGATATCGCTTCTATGCCCGCACGTGTAGGCGCTCGTTGCTGTAGATGCGCCGATCTGGAAGATGCTCGGCAGAACGCAGAACAAGGTCCTCGTTAGCGTCATTGCCAGTCCGCGTCCATCGTGCCCACAGAATACGAACCGGTGAGGGGCTTCTTGTATATTGGTGGTCTCAGGTGACGTCACACCGCGACTGCCAGGTGGTGTCGCTAGAAGAGCCAGGTCGCCAGAAAATAACCATGCTGTCATCTGGTCAACAGTGTAATCCGGACGAAGTTGATAATCGCCGACGATATCGCTTCTATGCCCGCACGTGTAGGCGCTCGTTGCTGTAGATGCGCCGATCTGGAAGATGCCCTGCAGAACGCAGAACAAGGTCCTCGTTAGCGTCATTGCCAGTCCGCGCCCATCGTGCCCACAGAATTCGAACCGATGAGGGGCTTCTTGTATATTGGTGGTCTCAGGTGACGTCACACCGCGACTACCAGGTCTTGTCGCTAGAAGAGCCAGGTCCCTAGAAAATAACAATGCTGTCATCCGGTACACAGTCTAATCCGGACAAAGTTGATAAACGCCGACGATATCGTTTCTATCCACACACGTGTGGGCGCTCGTTGCTGTAGATGCGCCGATCAGGAAAATGCCCTGCAGAACGCAGAACAAGGTCCTCGTAGGCGTCATTGTCAGTCCGCGTCCATCGTTTCCGCAGAAGACGAACCGGTGAGGTGGTTGTTTCATAGTGGTGTTCTTGGGTGACGTCACACCGCGAATACCAGGTGGTGTCGCTAGAAGAGCCAGGTCGCCAGAAAATAACCATGCTGTCATCTGGTTACCTGTAATCCGGACGAAGTTGATAAACGCCGACGATATCGCTTCTATCCCAGCATGTGTAGCCACTCGTTGCTGCAGATGCGCCGATTAGGAAAATGCCCTGCAGAACGCAAAACAAGGTCCTCGTTAGCGTCATTTCCAGTCCGCGTCCATCGTGCCCAAAGAATACGAACCGGTGACGTGCTTCTTGTATATTGCTGGTCTCAGGTGACATCACACCGCGACTAACAGGTGGTGTCGCTAGAAGGGCCAGGTCCCAAGAAAATAACAATGCTGTCATCTGGTCAGCAGTGTAATCCGGACGAAGTTGATAAACGCCGACGATATCGCTTCTATCCCCGCACGTGTAGGCGCTCGTTGCTGCAGATGCGTCGATCAGGAAATTGCCATGCAGAACGCAGAACAAGGCCCTCGTAGGCGTCATTGCCAGTCCGTGTCCATCGTGCCCACAGAATACGAACCGGTGAGGTGCTTCTTTTATAGTGTTGCTCTCAGGTGACGTCACACCGCGACTTCCAGGTATTATCGCTAGAAGAGTCAGGTCGCCAGAAAACAACCATGCTGTCATCTGGTCAACAGTGTAATCCGCACGAAGTTGATAAACGCCGACAATGTCGCTTCTATCCTCGCACGTGTAGCCGCTCGTTGCTGTAGATGCGCCGATCTGGAAATGCCCTGCATAACGCAGAACAAGGTCCTCGTAGGCGTCATTGCCAGTCCTCGTCCGTCGTGTCCACAGAAGACGAACCGGTGAGGTGCTTCTTTTATAGTGGTGTTCTTGGGTGACTTCACACCACGACTACCAGGTGGTGTCGCTAGAAGAGCCAGGTCGCCAGAAAATAACCATGCTGTCAACTGGTCAACAGTGTAATCCGCACGAAGTTGATAAACGCCGACGATATCGTTTCTATCCACGAACATGTAGGCGCTCGTTGCTCTAGATGCGCCGATCAGGTAAATGCCCTGCAGAACGCAGAACAAGGTCCTCGTAGGCGTCATTGCCAGTCCGCGTCCATCGTGCCCACAGAATACGAACCGGTGAGGTGCTTCTTTTATAGTGGTGTTCTTGGGTGACGTCACATCGCGACTACCAGGTGGTGTCGCTAGAAGAGCCAGGTCGCCAGAAAATAACCATGTTGTCATGTGGTCAACAGTGTAATCCGGACGAAGTTGATAAACGTCGACGATGAAAGTTCTATCCCCGCACGTGAAGCCGCTCGTTGCTGTAGATGCGCCGATCTGGAAATGCCCTGCATAACGCAGAACAAGGTCTTCGTAGGCGTCATTGCCAGTCCGCGTCCGTCGTGTCCACAGAATCCGAACTGGTGAGGTGCTTCTTGTATATGGCTGGTCTCAGGTGACGTCACACCGCGACTACCAGGTGGTGTGGCTACAAGAGCCAGGTCCCGAAAATATAACAATGCTGTCATCTGGTCAACAGTGTAATCCGGACGAAGTTGATAAACGCCGACGATATCGCTTCTATCCCGCACGTGTAGGCGCTCGTTGCTGTAGATGCGCCGATCAGGAAAATGCCCTGCAGAACGCAGAAAAAGGTCCTCGTAAGCGTCATTGCCAGTCCGCGTCCATCGTGTCCACAGAAGACGAACCGGTGAGGTGCTTCTTTTATAGTGGTGTTCTTGGGTGACATCACACCGCGACTACGAGGTGGTGTCGCTAGGAGAGCCAGGTCGCTAGAAAATAACCATGCTGTCATCTTGTCAACAGTGTAATCCGGACGAAGTTGATAACGCCGACGATTTCGCTTCTATCCCCGCACGTGTAGCCGCTCGTTGCTGTAGATGCGCCGATCTGGAAGATGCCCTGCAGAACGCAGAACAAGGTCCTCGTTAGCGTCATTGCCAGTCCGCGTTAATCGTGCCCACATATTACGAACCGGTGAGGTGCTTCTTGTATATTGGGGGTCTCAGGTGACGTCACACCGCGACTACCAGGTCTTGTCGCTAGAAGAGCCAGGTCCCGAGAAAATAGCAATGCTGTCATCTGGTCAACAATGTAATCCGGACGAAGTTGATAAACGCCGACGATATCGTTTCTATCCACGCACGTGTAGGCACTCGTTGCTGTAGATGCGCCGATCAGGAAAATGCCCTGCATATCAGAGAACAAGGTCCTCGTATGCGTAATTTTCAGTCCGCGGTCATCGTGTCCGCAGAAGACGAACCGGTGAGGTGCTTGTTTTATAGTGGTGTTCTTGGCTGACGTGACACCGCGACTACCAGGTGGTGTCGCTAGAAGGGCCAGGTCGTCAGAAAATAACCATGCTGTCATCTGGTCAACAGTGTAATACGTACGAAGTTGATAAACGCCGAATTTATCGCTTCTATGCCCGCACGTGTAGGCACTCGTTGCTGTAGATGCGCCGATCTGGAAAATGCTCTGCAGAACGCAGAACAAGGTCCTCGTTAGCGTCATTGCCAGTCCGCGTCCATCGTGCCCACAGAATACGAACCGGTGAGGGTCTTCGTGTATATTGGTGGTCTCAGGTGACCTCACACCGCGACTGCCAGGTGGTGTCGCTAGAAGAGCCAGGTCGCCAGAAAATAACCATGCTGTCATCTGGTCAACAGTGTAATCCGGACGAAGTTGATAATCGCCGACGATATCGCTTCTATGCCCGCACGTGTAGGCACTCGTTGCTATAGATGCGCCGATCTGGAAGATGCCCTGCAGAACGCAGAACAAGGTCCTCGTTAGCGTCATTGCCAGTCCGCGCCCATCGTGCCCACAGAATTCGAACCGATGAGGGGCTTCTTGTATATTGGTGGTCTCAGGTGACGTCACACCGCGACTACCAGGTCTTGTCGCTAGAAGAGCCAGGTCCCTAGAAAATAACAATGCTGTCATCCGGTCAACAGTCTAATCCGGACAAAGTTGATAAACGCCGACGATATCGTTTCTATCCACGCACGTGTAGGCGCTCGTTGCTGTAGATGCGCCGATCAGGAAAATGCCCTGCAGAACGCAGATGAAGGTCCTCGTAGGCGTCATTGTCAGTCCGCGTCCATCGTTTCCGCAGAACACGAACCGGTGAGGTGATTGTTTCATAGTGGTGTTCTTGGGTGACGTCACACCGCGACTACCAGGTGGTGTCGCTAGAAGAGCCAGGTCGCCAGAAAATAACCATGCTGTCATCTGGTCAACTGTAATCCGGACGAAGTTGATAAACGCCGGCGATATCGCTTCTATCCCAACATGTGTAGCCACTCGTTGCTGTAGATGCGCCGATCAGGAAAATGCCCTGCAGAACGCAGAACAAGGTCATCGTTAGCGTCATTTCCAGTCCGCGTCCATCGTGCCCACAGAATACGAACCGGTGACGTGCTTCTTGTATATTGCTGGTCTCAGGTGACATCACACCGCGACTAACAGGTGGTGTCGCTAGAAGGGCCAGGTCCCAAGAAAATAACAATGCTGTCATCTGGTCAGCAGTGTAATCCGGACGAAGTTGATAAACGCCGACGATATCGCTTCTATCCCCGCACGTGTAGGCGCTCGTTGCTGCAGATGCGCCGATCAGGAAATTGCCCGGCAGAACGCAGAACAAGGTCCTCGTAGGCGTCATTGCCAGTCCGCGTCCATCGTGCCCACAGAATACGAACCGGTGAGGTGCTTCTTTTATAGTGTTGCTCTCAGGTGACGTCACACCGCGACTTCCAGGTATTATCGCTAGAAGAGTCAGGTCGCCAGAAAACAACCATGCTGTCATCTGGTCAACAGTGTAATCCGGACGAAGTTGATAAACGCCGACGATATCGCTTCTATCCCCGCACGTGTAGCAGCTCGTTGCTGTAGATGCGCCGATCTGGAAATTGCCCTGCAGAATGCAGAACAAGGTCCTCGTGGGTGTCATTGCCAGTCCGCGTCCATCGTGTCCACAGAAGGCGAACCGGTGAGGTGCTTCTTTTATAGTGATGTTCTTGGGTGACGTCACACCACGACTTCCAGGTATTATTGCTAGAAGAGTCAGGTCGCCAGAAAACAACCATGCTGTCATCTGGTCAACACTGTAATCCGGACGAAGTTGATAAACGGCGACGATATCGCTTCTATCCCCGCAAGTGTAGCCGCTCGTTGCTGTAGATGCGCCGATCTGGAAATTGCCCTGCAGAATGCAGAACAAGGTCCTCGTAGGTGTCATTGCCAGTCCGCCTCCATCGTGTCCACCTAATACGAACCGGTGAGGTGCTTCTTTTAGAGTGGTGTTCTTGGGTGACGTCACATCGCGGCTACCAGGTGGTGTCGCTAGAAGAGCCAGGTCGCCAGAAAATAACCATGCTGTCATGTGGTCAACAGTGTAATCCTGACGAAGTTGATAAACGTCGACGATAAAGCTTCTATCCCCGCACGTGTAGGCCCTCGTTGCTGTAGATACCCCGATCCGGAAAATGCCCTGCAGAACGCAGAACGAGGTCCTCTTTAGCGTTATTGCCAGTCCGCGTCCATCGTGACCACAGAAGACGAACCGGTGAGGTGCTTCTTTTATAGTGGTGTTCTTGGGTGACGTCACACCACGACTACCATGTGGTGTCGCTAGAAGAGCCAGGTCGCCAGAAAATAACCATGCTGTCATCTGGTCAACAGTGTAATCCGGACGAAGTTGATAACGCCGCCGATATCGCTTCTATCCTCGCACGTGTAGCTGCTCGTTGCTGTAGATGCGCCGATCTGGAAATGCCCTGCATAACGCAGAACAAGGTCCTCGTAGGCATCATTGCCAGTCCGCGTCCGTCGTGTCCACAGAAGACGAACCGGTGAAGTGCTTCTTTTATAGTGGTGTTCTTGGGTGACGTCACACCACGACTACCAGGTGGTGTCGCTAGAAGATCCAGGTCGCCATAAAATAACCATGCTGTCAACTGGTCAATAGTGTAATCCGCACGAAGTTGATAAACGCCGACGATATCGTTTCTATCCACGCACGTGTAGGCGCTCGTTGCTCTAGATGCGCCGATCAGGAAAATGCCCTGCAGAACGCAGTACAAGGTCCTCGTAGGCGTCATTGCCAGTCCGCGTCCATCGTGCGCACAGAATACGAACCGGTGAGGTGCTTCTTTTATAGTGGTGTTCTTGGGTGACGTCACATCGCGACTACCAGGTGGTGTCGCTAGAAGAGCCAGGTCGCCAGAAAATAACCATGCTGTCATGTGGTCAACAGTGTAATCCGGACGAAGTTGATAAACGTCGACGATAAAGGTTCTATCCCCGCACGTGTAGCCGCTCGTTGCTGTAGATGCGCCGATCTGGAAGATGCCCTGCAGAACGCAGAACAAGGTCCTCGTTAGCGTCATTCCCAGTCCGCGTTAATCGTGCCCACATATTACGAACCGGTGAGGTGCTTCTTGTATATTGGGGGTCTCAGGTGACGTCACACCGCGACTACCAGGTCTTGTCGCTAGAAGAGCCAGGTCCCGAGAAAATAGCAATGCTGTCATCTGGTCAACAATGTAATCCGGACGAAGTTGATAAACGCCGACGATATCGTTTCTATCCACGCACGTGTAGGCACTCGTTGCTGTAGATGCGCCGATCAGGAAAATGCCCTGCATATCACAGAACAAGGTCCTCGTAGGCGTAATTTTCAGTCCGCGTTCATCGTGTCCGCAGAAGACGAACCGGTGAGGTGCTTGTTTTATAGTGGTGTTCTTGGCTGACGTGACACCGCGACTACCAGGTGGTGTCGCTAGAAGGGCCAGGTCGTTAGAAAATAACCATGCTGTCGTCTGGTCAACAGTGTAATACGGACGAAGTTGATAAACGCCGAATTTATCGCTTCTATGCCCGCACGTGTAGGCACTCGTTGCTGTAGATGCGCCGATCTGGAAGAAGCTCTGCAGAACGCAGAACAAGGTCCTCGTTAGCGTCATTGCCAGTCCGCGTCCATCGTGCCCACAGAATACGAACCGGTGAGGGTCTTCTTGTATATTGGTGGTCTCAGGTGACGTCACACCGCGACTGCCAGGTGGTGTCGCTAGAAGAGCCAGGTCGCCAGAAAATAACCATGCTGTCATCTGGTCAACAGTGTAATCCGGACGAAGTTGATAATCGCCGACGATATCGCTTCTATGCCCGCACGTGTAGGCACTCGTTGCTGTAGATGCGCCGATCTGGAAGATGCCCTGCAGAACGCAGAACAAGGTCCTCGTTAGCGTCATTGCCAGTCCGCGCCCATCGTGCCCACAGAATTCGAACCGATGAGGGGCTTCTTGTATATTGGTGGTCTCAGGTGACGTCACACCGCGACTACCAGGTCTTGTCGCTAGAAGAGCCAGGTCCCTAGAAAATAACAATGCTGTCATCCGGTCAACAGTCTAATCCGGACAAAGTTGATAAACGCCGACGATATCGTTTCTATCCACGCACGTGTAGGCGCTCGTTGCTGTAGATGCGCCGATCAGGAAAATGCCCTGCAGAACGCAGAACAAGGTCCTCGTAGGCATCATTGTCAGTCCGCGTCCATCGTTTCCGCAGAACACGAACCGGTTAGGTGATTGTTTCATAGTTGTGTTCTTGGGTGACGTCACACCGCGACTACCAGGTGGTGTCGCTAGAAGAGCCAGGTCGCCAGAAAATAACCATGCTGTCATCTGGTCAACTGTAATCCGGACGAAGTTGATAAACGCCGGCGATATCGCTTCTATCCCAGCATGTGTAGCCACTCGTTGCTGTAGATGCGCCGATCAGGAAAATGCCCTGCAGAGCGCAGAACAAGGTCATCGTTAGCGTCATTTCCAGTCCGCGTCCATCGCGCCCACAGAATACGAACCGGTGACGTGCTTCTTGTATATTGCTGGTCTCAGGTGACATCACACCGCGACTAACAGGTGGTGTCGCTAGAAGGGCCAGGTCCCAAGAAAATAACAATGCTGTCATCTGGTCAGCAGTGTAATCCGGACGAAGTTGATAAACGCCGACGATATCGCTTCTATCCCCGCACGTGTAGGCGCTCGTTGCTCTAGATGCGCCGATCAGGAAAATGCCCTGCAGAACGCAGTACAAGGTCCTCGTAGGCGTCATTGCCAGTCCGCGTCCATCGTGCCCACAGAATACGAACCGGTGAGGTGCTTCTTTTATAGTGGTGTTCTTGGGTGACGTCACATCGCGACTACCAGGTGGTGTCGCTAGAAGAGCCAGGTCGCCAGAAAATAACCATGCTGTCATGTGGTCAACAGTGTAATCCTGACGAAGTTGATAAACGTCGACGATAAAGCTTCTATCCCCGCACGTGTAGGCCCTCGTTGCTGTAGATACCCCGATCCGGAAAATGCCCTGCAGAACGCAGAACGAGGTCCTCTTTAGCGTTATTGCCAGTCCGCGTCCATCGTGACCACAGAAGACGAACCGGTGAGGTGCTTCTTTTATAGTGGTGTTCTTGGGTGACGTCACACCACGACTACCATGTGGTGTCGCTAGAAGAGCCAGGTCGCCAGAAAATAACCATGCTGTCATCTGGTCAACAGTGTAATCCGGACGAAGTTGATAACGCCGCCGATATCGCTTCTATCCTCGCACGTGTAGCTGCTCGTTGCTGTAGATGCGCCGATCTGGAAATGCCCTGCATAACGCAGAACAAGGTCCTCGTAGGCATCATTGCCAGTCCGCGTCCGTCGTGTCCACAGAAGACGAACCGGTGAAGTGCTTCTTTTATAGTGGTGTTCTTGGGTGACGTCACACCACGACTACCAGGTGGTGTCGCTAGAAGATCCAGGTCGCCAGAAAATAACCATGCTGTCATGTGGTCAACAGTGTAATCCGGACGAAGTTGATAAACGTCGACGATAAAGCTTCTATCCCCGCACGTGTAGGCCCTCGTTGCTGTAGATACCCCGATCTGGAAAATGCCCTGCAGAACGCAGAACGAGGTCCTCTTTAGCGTTATTGCCAGTCCGCGTCCATCGTGACCACAGAAGACGAACCGGTGAGGTGCTTCTTTTATAGTGGTGTTCTTGGGTGACGTCACACCACGACTACCATGTGGTGTCGCTAGAAGAGCCAGGTCGCCAGAAAATAACCATGCTGTCATCTGGTCAACAGTGTAATCCGGACGAAGTTGGTAACGCCGCCGATATCGCTTCTATCCTCGCACGTGTAGCTGCTCGTTGCTGTAGATGCGCCGATCTGGAAATGCCCTGCATAACGCAGAACAAGGTCCTCGTAGGCATCATTGCCAGTCCGCGTCCGTCGTGTCCACAGAAGACGAACCGGTGAGGTGCTTCTTTTATAGTGGTGTTCTTGGGTGACGTCACACCACGACTACCAGGTGGTGTCGCTAGAAGAGCCAGGTCGCCAGAAAATAAACGCGGTCAACTGTAATCCGGACGAAGTTGATAAACGCCGACGATATCGCTCCTATCCCAGCACGTGTAGGCGCTCGTTGCTGTAGATGCGCCGATCAGGAAAATGCCCTGCAGAACGCAAAACAAGTTCCTCGTTAGCGTCATTGCCAGTCCGCGTCCATCGTGCCCACAGAACACGAGCCGGTGACGTGCTTCTTGTATATTGGTGGTCTCAGGTGACGTCACACCGCGACCACCAGGTGGTGTCGCTAGAAGGGCCAGGTCCCAAGAAAATAACAATGCTGTCATCTGGTCAACAGTGTAATCCGGACGAAGTTGATAACGCCGACGATATCGCTTCTATTCCCGCACGTGTAGGCGCTCGCTGCTGTAGATGCGCCTATCAGGAAATTGCCCTGCAGAATGCAGAACAATGTCCTCTTTAGCGTTATTGCCAGTCCGCGTCGATCGTGCCCACAGAATCCGAACCGGTGAGGTGCTTCTTGTATATGGCTGGTCTCATGTGACGTCACACCGCGACGTCCAGGTGGTGTCGCTAGAAGATACAGGTCCCGAGAATATAACAATGCTGCCATCTGGTCAACAGTGTAATCCGGACGAAGTTGATAAACGCCGGCGATATCGCTTCTATCCCCGCACGTGTAGGCGCTCGTTGCTGTAGATGCGCCGATCTGGAAAATGTGCAGAACGCAGAACAAGGTCCTCGTAGGCGTCATTGCCAGTCCACGTCCATCGTGTCCACAGAAGACGAACCGGTGAGGTGCTTTTGTATATTTGTGGTCTCAGGTGACGTCACACCGCGACTAGCAGGTTGGGTCGCTAGAAGAGCCAGATCGCCAGAAAATAAACATGCTGTCATCTGGTCAACCGTGTAATCCGGACGAAGTTGATAAACGCCGATGATATCGCTTCTATGACCACACGTGTAGATGCTCGTTCCTGCAGATGCGCCGATCAGAAAAATGCCCTGCAGAACGCAGAACAAGGTCCTCGTTAGCGTCATTTCCAGTCCGCGTCCATCGTGCCCACAGAATACGAACCGGTGACGTGCTTCTTGTATATTGGGGGTCTCAGGTGACGTCACACCGCGACTACCAGGTGGTGACGCTAGAAGGGCCAGGTCCCAAGAAAATAACAATGCTGTCATCTGGTCAACAGTGTAATCCGCACGAAGTTGATAACGCCGACGATATCGCTTCTATTCCCGCACGTGTAGGCGCTCGCTGCTGTAGATGCGCCTATCAGCAAATTGCCCTGCAGAATGCAGAACAATGTCCTCTTTAGCGTTATTGCCAGTCCGACCCGATCGTGCCCACAGAATCCGAACCGGTGAGGTGCTTCTTGTATATTGCTGGTCTCAGGTGAAGTCACACCGCGAATACCAGGTGGTGTCGCTAGAAGAGCCATGTCCCGAAAATATAACAATGCAGTCATCTGGTCAACAGTGTAATCCGGACGAACTTGATAAACGCCGACGATATCGCTTCTACCCCCGCATGTGTACCCGCTCGTTGCTGTAGATGCGCTGATCAGGAAAATGCCCTCCAAGACGCATAACAAGGTCCTCGTAGGCGTCATTTCAGTCCGCGTGCATCGTGTCCGCAGAAGACGAACCGGTGAGGTGCTTGTTTTATAGTGGTGTTCTTGGGTGACGTCACACCGCGACTACCAGGTGGTGTCGCAAGAAATGCCAGGTCGCCAGAAAATAAACGTGCTGCCATCTGGTCAACTGTAATCCGGACGAAGTTGATAAACGCCGACGATATCGCTTCTATCCCCGCACGTGTAGACGCTCATTGTTGTAGATGCGCCGATCTGGAAAATGTCCTGCAGAACGCAGAACAAGGTATTCATTGGCGTCATTGCCAGTCCGCGTCCATCGTGTCCGCAGAAGACGAACCGATGAGGTGATTGTTTCATAGTGGTGTTCGTGGGTGACGTCACACCGCGACTACCAGGTCTTGTCGCTAGAAGAGCCAGGTCCCTAGAAAATAACAATGCTGTCATCCGGTCAACAGCCTAATCCGGACAAAGTTGATAAACGCCGACGATATTGTTTCTATCCACGCACGTGTAGGCGCTCGTTGCTGTAGATGCGCCGATCAGGAAAATGCCCTGCAGAACGCAGAACAAGGTCCTCGTAGGCGTCATTGTCAGTCCGCGTCCATCGTGTCCGCAGAAGACGAACCGGTGAGGTGCTTGTTTTATAGTGGTGTTCTTGGGTTACGTCACACCGCGACTACCAGGTGGTGTCGCTAGAAGAGCCAGGTCGCCAGAAAATAACCATGCTGTCATCTGGTCAACTGCAATGCGGACGAAGTTGATAAATGCCGACGATATCGCTTCTATCCCCGCACGTGTAGGCGCTCGTTGCTGTAGATGCGCCGATCTGGAAAATGTCCTGCAGAACGCAGAACAAGGTATTCATTGGCGTCATTGCCAGTCCGCGTCCATCGTGTCCGCAGAAGACGAACCGATGAGGTGATTGTTTCATAGTGGTGTTCTTGGGTGACGTCACACCGCGACTACCAGGTCTTGTCGCTAGAAGAGCCAGGTCCCTAGAAAATAACAATGCTGTCATCCGGTCAACAGCCTAATCCGGACAAAGTTGATAAACGCCGACGATATTGTTTCTATCCACGCACGTGTAGGCGCTCGTTGCTGTAGATGCGCCGATCAGGAAAATGCCCTGCAGAACGCAGAACAAGGTCCTCGTAGGCGTCATTGTCAGTCCGCGTCCATCGTGTCCGCAGAAGACGAACCGGTGAGGTGCTTGTTTTATAGTGGTGTTCTTGGGTTACGTCACACCGCGACTACCAGGTGGTGTCGCTAGAAGAGCCAGGTCGCCAGAAAATAACCATGCTGTCATCTGGTCAACTGTAATTCGGACGAAGTTGATAAATGCCGACGATATCGCTTCTATCCCCGCACGTGTAGGCGCTCGTTGCTGTAGATGCGCCGATCAGGAAAATGCCCTGCAGAACGCAGAACAAGGTCCTCGTTAGCGTCATTGCCAGTCCGCGTCCATCGTGCCCACAGAATACAAACCGGTTACGTGCTTCTTGTATATTGGTGGTCTCAGGTGACGTCACACCGCGACTACCAGGTCTTGTCGCTAGAAGAGCCAGGTCCCGAGAAAATAGCAATGCTGTCATCTGGTCAACAGTGTAATCCGGACGAAGTTGATAAACGCCGACGATATCGCTTCTATCCCCCCACGTGTAGGCGCTCGTTTCTGCAGATGCGCCGATCAGGAAATTGCCCTACAGAACGCAGAACAAGGTCCTCGTAGGCGTCATTGCCAGTCCGCGTCCATCGTGCCCACAGAATACGAACCGGTGAGGTGCTTCTTTTATAGTGTTGCTCTCAGGTGACGTCACACCGCGACTTCCAGGTATT
This sequence comes from Amblyomma americanum, assembly GCF_052857255.1. Taxonomy (NCBI): domain Eukaryota; kingdom Metazoa; phylum Arthropoda; class Arachnida; order Ixodida; family Ixodidae; genus Amblyomma; species Amblyomma americanum. Next base: position 176,997,748 of record NC_135502.1, on the reverse strand, counting down.
ATCGCTAGAAGAGTCAGGTCGCCAGAAAACAACCATGCTGTCATCTGGTCAACATTGTAATCCGGACAAAGTTGATAAACGCCGACGATATCGTTTCTATCCACGCACGTGTAAGCGCTCGTTGCTGTAGATGCGCCGATCTGGAAGATGCCCTGCAGAACGCAGAACAAGGTCCTCGTAGGCGTCATTGCCAGTCCGCGTCCATCGTGCCCACAGAATACGAACCGGTGAGGTGCTTCTTTTATAGTGGTGTTCTTGGGTGACGTCACATCGCGACTACCAGGTGGTGTCGCTAGAAGAGCCAGGTCGCCAGAAAATAACCATGCTGTCATGTGGTCAACAGTGTAATCCGGACAAAGTTGATAAACGTCGACGATAAAGCTTCTCTCCCCGCACGTGTAGGCCCTCGTTGCTGTAGATACGCCGATCAGGAAAATGCCCTGCAGAACGCAGAACAAGGTTCTCGTAGGCGTCATTGCCAGTCCGCGTCCATCGTGTCCACAAAAGACGAACCGGTGAGGTGCTTGTTTTATAGTGGTGTTCTTGGGTGACGTCACACCACGACTACCAGGTGGTGTCGCTAGAAGAGCCAGGTCGCCAGAAAATAACCATGCTGTCATCTGGTCAACAGTGTAATCCGGACGAAATTGATAACGCCGACTATATAGCTTCTATCCTCGCACGTGTAGCCGCTCGTTCCTGTAGATGAGCCGATCTGGAAAATGCCCTCTATAACGCAGAACAAGGTCCTCGTAGGCGTCATTGCCAGTCCGCGTCCGTCGTATCAACAGAATCCGAACTGGTGAGGTGCTTCTTGTATATTGCTGGTCTCAGGTGACGTCACACCGCGACTACCAGGTGGTGTCGCTAGAAGAGCCAGGTCCCGAAAATATAACAATGCTGTCATCTGGTCAACAGTGGAATCCGGACGAAGTTGATGAACGCCGACGATATCGCTTCTATCCCGCACGTGTAGGCGCTCGTTGTTTTAGATGCGCCGATCAGGGAAATGCCCTGCAGAACGCAGAAAAAGGTCCTCGTAAGCGTCATTGCCAGTCCGCGTCCATCGTGTCCACAGACGACGAACCGGTGAGGTGCTTCTTGTATATTGGTGGTCTCAGGTGACGTCACACCGCGACTACCAGATCTTGTCGCTAGAAGAACCAGGTCCCGAGAAAATAGCAATGCTGTCATCCGGTCAACAATGTAATCTGGACGAAGTTGATAACGCCGACGATATCGCTTCTATCCTCGCACGTGTAGCCGCTCGTTGCTGTAGATGCGCCGATCTGGAAATGCCCTGCATAACGCAGAACAAGGTCCTCGTAGGCGTCATTGCCAGTCCGCGTCCGTCGTGTCCACAGAAGACGAACCGGTGAGGTGCTTGTTTTATAGTGGTGTTCTTGGGTGACATCACACCGCGACTACCAGGTGGTGTCGCTAGAAGAGCCAGATCGCTAGAAAATAACCATGCTGTCATCTTGTCAACAGTGTAATCCGGATAAAGTTGATAACGCCGACGATATCACTTCTATCCCCGCACGTGTAGGCGCTCGTTGCAGTAGATGCGCCGATCAGGAAAATGCCCTGCAGAACGCAGAACAAGGTCCTCGTAGGCGTCATTGCCAGTCCGCGTCCATCGTGTCCACACAAGACGAACCGGTGAGGTGCTTGTTTTATAGTGGTGTTCTTGGGTGACGTCACACCACGACTACCAGGTGGTGTCGCTAGAAGAGCCAGGTCGCCAGAAAATAACCATGCTGTCATCTGGTCAACAGTGTAATCCGGACGAAATTGATAACGCCGACTATATAGCTTCTATCCTCGCACGTGTAGCCGCTCGTTCCTGTAGATGAGCCGATGTGGAAAATGCCCTCTATAACGCAGAACAAGGTCCTCGTAGAAGTCATAGCCAGTCCGCGTCCGTCGTGTCCACAGAAGACGAACCGGTGAGGTGCTTCTTTTATAGTGGTGTTCTTGCATGACGTCACACCACGACTGCCAGGTGGTGTCGCTAAAGAGCCAGGTCGCCAGCAAATAACCATACTGTCATCTGGTCAACAGTGTAATCCGGACGAAGTTGATAAACGCCGACGATATCGCTTCTATCCCCGCACGTATAGGCGCTCATTGCTGTAGATGCGCTGATCAGGAAGATGCCCTGCAGAACGCAGAACGAGGTCATCGTTAGCGTCATTGCCAGTCCGCGTCCATCGTGCCCACAGAATACGAACCGGTGAGGTGCTTCTTGTATATTGGTGGTCTCAGGTGACGTCACACCGCGACTACCAGATCTTGTCGCTAGAAGAACCAGGTCCCGAGAAAATAGCAATGCTGTCATCCGGTCAACAATGTAATCCGGACGAAGTTGATAAACGCCGACGATATCGTTTCTATCCACGCAAGTGTAGGCGCTCATTGCTGTAGATGCGCCGATCAGGAAAATAACCTGCATATCACAGAACAAGGTCCTCGTATGCGTAATTTTCAGTCCGCGTTCATCGTGTCCGCAGAAGGCGAACCGGTGAGGTGCTTGTTTTATAGTGGTGTTCTTGGGTGACGTCACACCGCGACTACCAGGTGGTGTCGCTAGAAGGGCCAGGTCGTCAGAAAATAACCATGCTGTCATCTGGTCAACAGTGTAATCGGGACGAAGTTGATAAACGCCGACGATATCGCTTCTATGCCCGCACGTGTAGGCGCTCGTTGCTGTAGATGCGCCGATCTGGAAGATGCCCTGCGGAACACAGAACAAGGTCCTCGTTAGCGTCATTGCCAGTCCGCGTCCATCGTGCCCACAGAATACGAACCGGTGAGGTGCTTCTTTTATAGTGGTGTTCTTGGGTGACGTCACACCGCGACTACCAGGTGGTGTCGCTAGAAATGCCAGGTCGCCAGAAAATAAACGCGGTCAACTGTAATCCGGACGAAGTTGATAAACGCCGACGATATCGCTCCTATCCCAGCACGTGTAGGCGCTCGTTGCTGCAGATGCGCCGATCAGGAAATTGCCCTGCAGAACGCAGAGCAAGGTCCTCGTAGGCGTCATTGCCAGTCCGCGTTCATTGTGCCCACAGAATATGAACCAGCGAGGTGCCTCTTTTAAAGTGGTGTTCTTGGGTGACGTCACATCGCGACTACCAGGTGGTATCGCTAGAAGAGCCAGGTCGCCAGAAAATAACCATGCTGTCATGTGGTCAACAGTGTAATCCGGACGAAGTGTATAAACGCCGACGATATCGCTTCTATCCCCGCACGTGTATGCGCTCGTTGCTGTAGATACGCCGATGTGGAAAATCCCTGCAGAACGCAGAACAAGGTCCTTTTAGCGTTATTACCAGTCCGCGTCCATCGTGCCCAAAGAATACGAACCGGTGAGTTGCTTCTTGTATATTGGTGGTCTCAGGTGACATCACACCGCGGCTACCAGGTGGTGTCGCTAGAAGAGCCAGGTCCCGAGAATATAACAATGCTGCCATCTGGTCAACAGTGTAATCCGGACGAAGTTGATAAACGCCGGCGATATCGCTTCTATCCCCGCACGTGTAGGCGCTCGTTGCTGTAGATGCGCCGATCTGGAAAATGTTCAGAACGCAGAACAAGGTCCTCGTAGGCGTCATTGCCAGTCCACGTCCATCGTGTCCACAGAAGACGAACCGGTGAGGTGCTTTTGTATATTTGTGGTCTCAGGTGACGTCACACCGCGACTAGCAGGTGGTGTCGCTAGAAGAGCCAGATCGCCAGAAAATAACAATGCTGTCATCTGGTCAACAGTGTAATCCGGATGAAGTTGATAACGCCGACGATATCGCTTCTATTCCCGCACGTGTAGGCGCTCGCTGCTGTAGATGCGCCTATCAGCAAATTGCCCTGCAGAATGCAGAACAATGTCCTCTTTAGCGTTATTGCCAGTCCGCGTCGATTGTGCTCACAGAATCCGAACCGGTGAGGTGCTTCTTGTATATTGCTGGTCTCAGGTGAAGTCACACCGCGAATACCCGGTGGTGTCGCTAGAAGAGCCATGTCCCGAAAATATAACAATGCTGTCATCTGGTCAACTGTAATCCGGACGAAGTTGATAAACGCCGACGATATCGCTTCTATCCCCGCACGTGTAGACGCTCATTGTTGTAGATGCGCCGATCTGGAAAATGTCCTGCAGAACGCAGAACAAGGTATTCATAGGCGTCATTGCCAGTCCGCGTCCATCGTGTCCGCAGAAGACGAACCGATGAGGTGATTGTTTCATAGTAGTGTTCTTGGGTGACGTCACACCGCGACTACCAGGTGGTGTCGCTAGAAGAGCCAGGTCCCGAAAATATAACAATGCTGTCATCTGGTCAACAATGTAATCCGGAAGAAGTTGATAAACGCCGACGATATCGCTTCTATCCCGCACGTGTAGGCGCTCGTTGCTGTAGATGCGCCGATCAGAAAAATGCCCTGCAGAACGCAGAAAAAGGTCCTCGTAAGCGTCATTGCCAGTCCGCGTCAATCGTGTCCACAGAAGACAAACCGGTGAAGTGCTTCTATTATAGTGGTGTTCTTGGGTGACATCACACCGCGACTACCAGGTGGTGTCGCTAGAAGAGCCAGGTCGCCAGAAAATCACCATGCTGTCATCTTGTCAACAGTGTAATCAGGACGAAGTTGATAACGCCGACGATATCGCTTCTATCCTCGCACGTGTAGGCGCTCGTTGCTGTAGATGCGCCGATCACGAAAATGCCCTGCAGAACGCAGAACAAGGTCCTTGTAGGCGTCATTTCAGTCCGCGTGCATCGTGTCCGCAGAAGACGAACCGGTGAGGTGCTTGTTTTATAGTGGTGTTCTTGGGCGACGTCACACCGCTACTACCAGGTGGTGTCGCTAGAAATGCCAGGTCGCCAGAAAATAAACGTGCTGTCATCAGGTCAACTGTAATCCGGACGAAGTTGATAAACGCCTACGATATCGCTCCTATCCCAGCACGTGTAGGTGCTCGTTGCTGTAGATGCGCCGATCAGGAAAATGCCCTGCAGAAAGCATAACAAGTTCCTCGTTAGCGTCATTGCCAGTCCGCGTCCATCGTGCCCACAGAACACGAACCGGTGACGTGCTTCTTGTATATTGGTGGTCTCAGGTGACGTCACACCGCGACTACCAGGGCTTGTCGCTAGAAGAGCCAGGTCCTAAGAAAATAACAATGCTGTCATCCGGTAAACAGTGTAATCAGGACGAAGTTGATAAACGCCGACGATATCGTTTCTATCCACGCACGTGTAGGCGCTCGTTGCTGCAGATGCGCCGATCAGGAAATTGCCCTGCAGAACGCAGAGCAAGGTCCTCGCAGGCGTCATTGCCAGTCCGCGTCCATTGTGCCCACAGAATACGAACCGGCGAGGTGCTTCTTTTAAAGTGATGTTCTTGGGTGACGTCACACCACGACTACCAGGTGGTGTCGATAGAAGAGCCAGGTCGCCAGAGAATAACCATGCTGTCATCTGGTCAACAGTGTAATCCGGACGAAGTTGATAAACGCCGACGATATTGTTTCTATCCACGCACGTGTAGGCGCTCGTTGCTGTAGATGCGCCGATCAGGAAAATGCCCTGCAGAACGCAGAACAAGGTCCTCGTAGGCGTCATTGTCAGTCCGCGTCCATCGTGTCCGCAGAAGACGAACCGGTGAGGTGCTTGTTTTATAGTGGTGTTCTTGGGTTACGTCACACCGCGACTACCAGGTGGTGTCGCTAGAAGAGCCAGGTCGCCAGAAAATAACCATGCTGTCATCTGGTCAACTGTAATGCGGACGAAGTTGATAAATGCCGACGATATCGCTTCTATCCCCGCACGTGTAGGCGCTCGTTGCTGTAGATGCGCCGATCAGGAAAATGCCCTGCAGAACGCAGAACAAGGTCCTCGTTAGCGTCATTGCCAGTCCGCGTCCATCGTGCCCACAGAATACAAACCGGTTACGTGCTTCTTGTATATGGGTGGTCTCAGGTGACGTCACACCGCGACTACCAGGTCTTGTCGCTAGAAGAGCCAGGTCCCGAGAAAATAGCAATGCTGTCATCTGGTCAACAGTGTAATCCGGACGAAGTTGATAAACGCCGACGATATCGCTTCTATCCCCCCACGTGTAGGCGCTCGTTGCTGCAGATGCGCCGATCAGGAAATTGCCCTGCAGAACGCAGAACAAGGTCCTCGTAGGCGTCATTGCCAGTCCGCGTCCATCGTGCCCACAGAATACGAACCGGTGAGGTGCTTCTTTTATAGTGTTGCTCTCAGGTGACGTCACACCGCGACTTCCAGGTATTATCGCTAGAAGAGTCAGGTCGCCAGAAAACAACCATGCTGTCATCTGGTCAACATTGTAATCCGGACAAAGTTGATAAACGCCGACGATATCGCTTCTATCCCCGCACGTATAGGCGCTCGTTGCTGTAGATGCGCCGATCAGGAAGATGCCCTGCAGAACGCAGAACAAGGTCCTCGTTAGCGTCATTGCCAGTCCGCGTTAATCGTGCCCACATATTACGAACCGGTGAGGTGCTTCTTGTATATTGGTGGTCTCAGGTGACGTCACACTGCGGCTACCAGGTCTTGTCGCGAGAAGAGCCAGGTCCCGAGAAAATAGCAATGCTGTCATCTGGTCAACAATGTAATCCGGACGAAGTTGATAAACGCCGACGATATCGTTTCTATCCACGCACGTGTAGGCGCTCGTTGCTGTAGATGCGCCGATCTGGAAGATGCCCTGCAGAACGCAGAACAAGTCCTCGTTAGCGTCATTGCCAGTCCGCGCCCATCGTGCCCACAGAATACGAACCGGTGAGGTGCTTCTTGTATATTGGTGGTCTCAGGTGACGTCACACCGCGACTACCAGATCTTGTCGCTAGAAGAACCAGGTCCCGAGAAAATAGCAATGCTGTCATCCGGTCAACAATGTAATCCGGACGAAGTTGATAACGCCGACGATATCGCTTCTATCCTCGCACGTGTAGCCGCTCGTTGCTGTAGATGCGCCGATCTGGAAATGCCCTGCATAACGCAGAACAAGGTCCTCGTAGGCGTCATTGCCAGTCCGCGTCCATCGTGCCCACAGAATACGAACCGGTGAGGTGCTTCTTTTATAGTGGTGTTCTTGGGTGACGTCACATCGCGACTACCAGGTGGTGTCACTAGAAGAGCCAGGTCGCCAGAAAATAACCATGCTGTCATGTGGTCAACAGTGTAATCCGGACAAAGTTGATAAACGTCGACGATAAAGCTTCTATCCCCGCACGTGTAGGCCCTCGTTGCTGTAGATACGCCGATCAGGAAAATGCCCTGCAGAACGCAGAACAAGGTCCTCGTAGGCGTCATTGCCAGTCCGCGTCCATCGTGTCCACAAAAGACGAACCGGTGAGGTGCTTGTTTTATAGTGGTGTTCTTGGGTGACGTCACACCACGACTACCAGGTGGTGTCGCTAGAAGAGCCAGGTCGCCAGAAAATAACCATGCTGTCATCTGGTCAACAGTGTAATCCGGACGAAATTGATAACGCCGACTATATAGCTTCTATCCTCGCACGTGTAGCCGCTCGTTCCTGTAGATGAGCCGATCTGGAAAATGCCCTCTATAACGCAGAACAAGGTCCTCGTAGGCGTCATTGCCAGTCGGCGTCCGTCGTATCAACAGAATCCGAACTGGTGAGGTGCTTCTTGTATATTGCTGGTCTCAGGTGACGTCACACCGCGACTACCAGGTGGTGTCGCTAGAAGAGCCAGGTCCCGAAAATATAACAATGCTGTCATCTTGTCAACAGTGTAATCCGGATAAAGTTGATAACGCCGACGATATCGCTTCTATCCCGCACGTGTAGGCGCTCGTTGTTTTAGATGCGCCGATCAGGGAAATGCCCTGCAGAACGCAGAAAAAGGTCCTCGTAAGCGTCATTGCCAGTCCGCGTCCATCGTGTCCACAGACGACGAACCGGTGAGGTGCTTCTTGTATATTGGTGGTCTCAGGTGACGTCACACCGCGACTACCAGATCTTGTCGCTAGAAGAACCAGGTCCCGAGAAAATAGCAATGCTGTCATCCGGTCAACAATGTAATCCGGACGAAGTTGATAACGCCGACGATATCGCTTCTATCCTCGCACGTGTAGCCGCTCGTTGCTGTAGATGCGCCGATCTGGAAATGCCCTGCATAACGCAGAACAAGGTCCTCGTAGGCGTCATTGCCAGTCCGCGTCCGTCGTGTCCACAGAAGACGAACCGGTGAGGTGCTTGTTTTATAGTGGTGTTCTTGGGTGACCTCACACCGCGACTACCAGGTGGTGTCGCTAGAAGAGCCAGATCGCTAGAAAATAACCATGCTGTCATCTTGTCAACAGTGTAATCCGGATAAAGTTGATAACGCCGACGATATCACTTCTATCCCCGCACGTGTAGGCGCTCGTTGCAGTAGATGCGCCGATCAGGAAAATGCCCTGCAGAACGCAGAACAAGGTCCTCGTAGGCGTCATTGCCAGTCCGCGTCCATCGTGTCCACACAAGACGAACCGGTGAGGTGCTTGTTTTATAGTGGTGTTCTTGGGTGACGTCACACCACGACTACCAGGTGGTGTCGCTAGAAGAGCCAGGTCGCCAGAAAATAACCATGCTGTCATCTGGTCAACAGTGTAATGCGGACGAAATTGATAACGCCGACTATATAGCTTCTATCCTCGCACGTGTAGCCGCTCGTTCCTGTAGATGAGCCGATCTGGAAAATGCCCTCTATAACGCAGAACAAGGTCCTCGTAGAAGTCATTGCCAGTCCGCGTCCGTCGTGTCCACAGAAGACGAACCGGTGAGGTGCTTCTTTTATAGTGGTGTTCTTGCATGACGTCACACCACGACTGCCAGGTGGTGTCGCTAGAAGAGCCAGGTCGCCAGCAAATAACCATACTGTCATCTGGTCAACAGTGTAATCCAGACGAAGTTGATAAACGCCGACGATATCGCTTCTATCCCCGCACGTATAGGCGCTCATTGCTGTAGATGCGCCGATCAGGAAGATGCCCTGCAGAACGCAGAACGAGGTCATCGTTAGCGTCATTGCCAGTCCGCGTCCATCGTGCCCACAGAATACGAACCGGTGAGGTGCTTCTTGTATATTGGTGGTCTCAGGTGACGTCACACCGCGACTACCAGATCTTGTCGCTAGAAGAACCAGGTCCCGAGAAAATAGCAATGCTGTCATCCGGTCAACAATGTAATCCGGACGAAGTTGATAAACGCCGACGATATCGTTTCTATCCACGCAAGTGTAGGCGCTCATTGCTGTAGATGCGCCGATCAGAAAAATGACCTGCATATCACAGAACAAGGTCCTCGTATGCGTAATTTTCAGTCCGCGTTCATCGTGTCCGCAGAAGGCGAACCGGTGAGGTGCTTGTTTTATAGTGGTGTTCTTGGGTGACGTCACACCGCGACTACCAGGTGGTGTCGCTAGAAGGGCCAGGTCGTCAGAAAATAACCATGCTGTCATCTGGTCAACAGTGTAATCGGGACGAAGTTCATAAACGCCGACGATATCGCTTCTATGCCCGCACGTGTAGGCGCTCGTTGCTGTAGATGCGCCGATCTGGAAGATGCCCTGCGGAACACAGAACAAGGTCCTCGTTAGCGTCATTGCCAGTCCGCGTCCATCGTGCCCACAGAATACGAACCGGTGAGGTGCTTCTTTTATAGTGGTGTTCTTGGGTGACGTCACACCGCGACTACCAGGTGGTGTCGCTAGAAATGCCAGGTCGCCAGAAAATAAACGCGGTCAACTGTAATCCGGACGAAGTTGATAAACGCCGACGATATCGCTCCTATCCCAGAACGTGTAGGCGCTCGTTGCTGCAGATGCGCCGATCAGGAAATTGCGCTGCAGAACGCAGAGCAAGGTCCTCGTAGGCGTCATTGCCAGTCCGCGTTCATTGTGCCCACAGAATATGAACCAGCGAGGTGCCTCTTTTAAAGTGGTGTTCTTGGGTGACGTCACATCGCGACTACCAGGTGGTATCGCTAGAAGAGCCAGGTCGCCAGAAAATAACCATGCTGTCATGTGGTCAACAGTGTAATCCGGACGAAGTGTATAAACGCCGACGATATCGCTTCTATCCCCGCACGTGTATGCGCTCGTTGCTGTAGATACGCCGATGTGGAAAATCCCTGCAGAACGCAGAACAAGGTCCTTTTAGCGTTATTACCAGTCCGCGTCCATCGTGCCCACAGAATACGAACCGGTGAGTTGCTTCTTGTATATTGGTGGTCTCAGGTGACATCACACCGCGGCTACCAGGTGGTGTCGCTAGAAGAGCCAAGTCGCCAGAAAATAACCATGCTGTCATGTGGTCAACAGTGTAATCCGGACAAAGTTGATAAACGTCGACGATAAAGCTTCTATCCCCGCACGTGTAGGCCCTCGTTGCTGTAGATACGCCGATCAGGAAAATGCCCTGCAGAACGCAGAACAAGGTCCTCGTAGGCGTCATTGCCAGTCCGCGTCCATCGTGTCCACAAAAGACGAACCGGTGAGGTGCTTGTTTTATAGTGGTGTTCTTGGGTGACGTCACACCACGACTACCAGGTGGTGTCGCTAGAAGAGCCAGGTCGCCAGAAAATAACCATGCTGTCATCTGGTCAACAGTGTAATCCGGACGAAATTGATAACGCCGACTATATAGCTTCTATCCTCGCACGTGTAGCCGCTCGTTCCTGTAGATGAGCCGATCTGGAAAATGCCCTCTATAACGCAGAACAAGGTCCTCGTAGGCGTCATTGCCAGTCCGCGTTCGTCGTATCAACTGAATCCGAACTGGTGAGGTGCTTCTTGTATATTGCTGGTCTCAGGTGACGTCACACCGCGACTACCAGGTGGTGTCGCTAGAAGAGCCAGGTCCCGAAAATATAACAATGCTGTCATCTGGTCAACAGTGGAATCCGGACGAAGTTGATGAACGCCGACGATATCGCTTCTATCCCGCACGTGTAGGCGCTCGTTGTTTTAGATGCGCCGATCAGGGAAATGCCCTGCAGAACGCAGAAAAAGGTCCTCGTAAGCGTCATTGCCAGTCCGCGTCCATCGTGTCCACAGACGACGAACCGGTGAGGTGCTTCTTGTATATTGGTGGTCTCAGGTGACGTCACACCGCGACTACCAGATCTTGTCGCTAGAAGTACCAGGTCCCGAGAAAATAGCAATGCTGTCATCCGGTCAACAATGTAATCCGGACGAAGTTGATAACGCCGACGATATCGCTTCTATCCTCGCACGTGTAGCCGCTCGTTGCTGTAGATGCGCCGATCTGGAAATGCCCTGCATAACGCAGAACAAGGTCCTCGTAGGCGTCATTGCCAGTCCGCGTCCGTCGTGTCCACAGAAGACGAACCGGTGAGGTGCTTGTTTTATAGTGGTGTTCTTGGGTGACATCACACCGCGACTACCAGGTGGTGTCGCTAGAAGAGCCAGATCGCTAGAAAATAACCATGCTGTCATCTTGTCAACAGTGTAATCCGGATAAAGTTGATAACGCCGACGATATCACTTCTATCCCCGCACGTGTAGGCGCTCGTTGCAGTAGATGCGCCGATCAGGAAAATGCCCTGCAGAACGCAGAACAAGGTCCTCGTAGGCGTCATTGCCAGTCCGCGTCCATCGTGTCCACACAAGACGAACCGGTGAGGTGCTTGTTTTATAGTGGTGTTCTTGGGTGACGTCACACCACGACTACCAATTGGTGTCGCTAGAAGAGCCAGGTCGCCAGAAAATAACCATGCTGTCATCTGGTCAACAGTGTAATCCGGACGAAATTGATAACGCCGACTATATATAGCTTCTATCCTCGCACGTGTAGCCGCTCGTTCCTGTAGATGAGCCGATCTGGAAAATGCCCTCTATAACGCAGAACAAGGTCCTCGTAGAAGTCATTGCCAGTCCGCGTCCGTCGTGTCCACAGAAGACGAACCGGTGAGGTGCTTCTTTTATAGTGGTGTTCTTGCATGACGTCACACCACGACTGCCAGGTGGTGTCGCTAGAAGAGCCAGGTCGCCAGCAAATAACCATACTGTCATCTGGTCAACAGTGTAATCCGGACGAAGTTGATAAACGCCGACGATATCGCTTCTATACCCGCACGTATAGGCGCTCATTGCTGTAGATGCGCCGATCAGGAAGATGCCCTGCAGAACGCAGAACGAGGTCATCGTTAGCGTCATTGCCAGTCGGCGTCCATCGTGCCCACAGAATACGAACCGGTGAGGTGCTTCTTGTATATTGGTGGTCTCAGTGACGTCACACCCGCGACTACCAGATCTTGTCGCTAGAAGAACCAGGTCCCGAGAAAATAGCAATGCTGTCATCCGGTCAACAATGTAATCCGGACGAAGTTGATAAACGCCGACGATATCGTTTCTATCCACGCAAGTGTAGGCGCTCATTGCTGTAGATGCGCCGATCAGGAAAATGACCTGCATATCACAGAACAAGGTCCTCGTATGCGTAATTTTCAGTCCGCGTTCATCGTGTCCGCAGAAGGCGAACCGGTGAGGTGCTTGTTTTATAGTGGTGTTCTTGGGTGACGTCACACCGCGACTACCAGGTGGTGTCGCTAGAAGGGCCAGGTCGTCAGAAATAACCATGCTGTCATCTGGTCAACAGTGTAATCGGGACGAAGTTGATAAACGCCGACGATATCGCTTCTATGCCCGCACGTGTAGGCGCTCGTTGCTGTAGATGCGCCGATCTGGAAGATGCCCTGCGGAACACAGAACAAGGTCCTCGTTAGCGTCATTGCCAGTCCGCGTTCATCGTGCCCACAGAATACGAACCGGTGAGGTGCTTCTTTTATAGTGGTGTTCTTGGGTGACGTCACACCGCGACTACCAGGTGGTATCGCTAGAAGAGCCAGGTCGCCAGAAAATAAACGCGGTCAACTGTAATCCGGACGAAGTTGATAAACGCCGACGATATCGCTCCTATCCCAGCACGTGTAGGCGCTCGTTGCTGCAGTTGCGCCGATCAGGAAATTGCCCTGCAGAACGCAGAGCAAGGTCCTCGTAGGCGTCATTGCCAGTCCGCGTTCATTGTGCCCACAGAATATGAACCAGCGAGGTGCCTCTTTTAAAGTGGTGTTCTTGGGTGACGTCACATCGCGACTACCAGGTGGTATCGCTAGAAGAGCCAGGTCGCCAGAAAATAACCATGCTGTCATGTGGTCAACAGTGTAATCCGGACGAAGTGTATAAACGCCGACGATATCGCTTCTATCCCCGCACGTGTATGCGCTCGTTGCTGTAGATACGCCGATGTGGAAAATCCCTGCAGAACGCAGAACAAGGTCCTTTTAGCGTTATTACCAGTCCGCGTCCATCGTGCCCACAGAATACGAACCGGTGAGTAGCTTCTTGTATATTGGTGGTCTCAGGTGACATCACACCGCGGCTACCAGGTGGTGTCGCTAGAAGAGCCAGGTCCCGAGAATATAACAATGCTGCCATCTGGTCAACAGTGTAATCCGGACGAAGTTGATAAACGCCGGCGATATCGCTTCTATCCCCGCACGTGTAGGCGCTCGTTGCTGTAGATGCGCCGATCTGGAAAATGTGCAGAACGCAGAACAAGGTCCTCGTAGGCGTCATTGCCAGTCCACGTCCATCGTGTCCACAGAAGACGAACCGGTGAGGTGCTTTTGTATATTTGTGGTCTCAGGTGACGTCACACCGCGACTAGCAGGTGTTGTCGCTAGAAGAGCCAGATCGCCAGAAAATAACAATGCTGTCATCTGGTCAACAGTGTAATCCGGATGAAGTTGATAACGCCGACGATATCGCTTCTATTCCCGCACGTGTAGGCGCTCGCTGCTGTAGATGCGCCTATCAGCAAATTGCCCTGCAGAATGCAGAACAATGTCCTCTTTAGCGTTATTGCCAGTCCGCGTCGATCGTGCCCACAGAATCCGAACCGGTGAGGTGCTTCTTGTATATTGCTGGTCTCAGGTGAAGTCACACCGCGAATACCCGGTGGTGTCGCTAGAAGAGCCATGTCCCGAAAATATAACAATGCTGTCATCTGGTCAACAGTGTAATCCGGACGAAGTTGATAAACGCCGACGATATCGCTTCTACCCCCGCATGTGTAGCCGCTCGTTGCTGTAGATGCGCTGATCAGGAAAATGCCCTCCAGAACGCATAACAAGGTCCTCGTAGGCGTCATTTCAGTCCGCGTGCATCGTGTCCGCAGAAGACGAACCGGTGAGGTGCTTGTTTTATAGTGGTGTTCTTGGGTGACGTCACACCGCGACTACCAGGTGGTGTCGCAAGAAATGCCAGGTCGCCAGAAAATAAACGTGCTGTCATCTGGTCAACTGTAATCCGGACGAAGTTGATAAACGCCGACGATATCGCTTCTATCCCCGCACGTGTAGACGCTCATTGTTGTAGATGCGCCGATCTGGAAAATGTCCTGCAGAACGCAGAACAAGGTATTCATAGGCGTCATTGCCAGTCCGCGTCCATCGTGTCCGCAGAAGACGAACCGATGAGGTGATTGTTTCATAGTGGTGTTCTTGGGTGACGTCACACCGCGACTACCAGGTGGTGTCGCTAGAAGAGCCAGGTCCCGAAAATATAACAATGCTGTCATCTGGTCAACAATGTAATCCGGAAGAAGTTGATAAACGCCGACGATATCGCTTCTATCCCGCACGTGTAGGCGCTCGTTGCTGTAGATGCGCCGATCAGAAAAATGCCCTGCAGAACGCAGAAAAAGGTCCTCGTAAGCGTCATTGCCAGTCCGCGTCAATCGTGTCCACAGAAGACAAACCGGTGAAGTGCTTTTATTATAGTGGTGTTCTTGGGTGACATCACACCGCGACTACCAGGTGGTGTCGCTAGAAGAGCCAGGTCGCCAGAAAATCACCATGCTGTCATCTTGTCAACAGTGTAATCCGGAAGAAGTTGATAAACGCCGACGATATCGCTTCTATCCCCGCACGTGTAGACGCTCGTTGCTGTAGATGCGCCGATCAAAAATATGCCCTGCATAACGCAGAACAAGGTCCTCGTAGGCGTCATTGCCAGTCAGCGTCCATCGTGCCCACAGAATACGAACCGGTGAGGTGCTTGTTTTATAGTGGTGCTCTCAGGTGACGTCACACCGCGACTTCCAGGTATTGTCGCTAGAAGAGGCAGGTCCCGAGAATATACCAATGCTGTCATCTGGTCAACAGTGTAATCCGGACGAAGTTGATAACGCCGACGATATCGCTTCTATCCTCGCACGTGTAGGCGCTCGTTGCTGTAGATGCGCCGATCACGAAAATGCCCTGCAGAACGCAGAACAAGGTCCTTGTAGGCGTCATTTCAGTCCGCGTGCATCGTGTCCGCAGAAGACGAACCGGTGAGGTGCTTGATTTATAGTGGTGTTCTTGGGCGACGTCACACCGCTACTACCAGGTGGTGTCGATAGAAGAGCCAGGTCGCCAGAGAATAACCATGCTGTCATCTGGTCAACAGTGTAATCCGGACGAAGTTGATAACGCCGACGATATCGCTTCTATCCCCGCACGTGAGGCGCTCGTTGCTGTAGATGCGCCGATCAGGAAATTGCACTGCAGAACGCAGAACAAGGTCCTCGTAGGTGTCATTGCCAGTCGGCGTCCATCGTTCCCACAGAATACGAACCGGTGAGGTGCTTCTTTTATAGTTATGTTTTTGGGTGACGTCACATCGCGACTACCAGGTGGTGTCGCTAGAAGAGCCAGGTCCCGAGAATATAGCAATGCTGTCATCTGGTCAACAGTGTAATCCGGACGAAGTTGATAAACGCCGGCGATATCGCTTCTATCCCCGCACGTGTAGGCGCTCGTTGCTCTAGATGCGCCGATCTGGAATTTGTCGTGCAGAACGCAGAACAAGGTCCTCGTAGGCGTCATTGCCAGTCCACGTCCATCGTGTCCACAGAAGACGAACCTGTGAGGTGCTTTTCTATATTTGTGGTCTCAGGTGACGTCACACTGCGACTAGCAGGTGGTGTCGCTAGAAGAGCCAGGTCCCGAAAATATAACAATGCTGTCATCTGGTCAACAATGTAATCCGGAAGAAGTTGATAAACGCCGACGATATCGCTTCTATCCCGCACGTGTAGGCGCTCGTTGCTGTAGATGCGCCGATCAGAAAAATGCCCTGCAGAACGCAGAAAAAGGTCCTCGTAAGCGTCATTGCCAGTCCGCGTCAATCGTGTCCACAGAAGACAAAACCGGTGCAGTGCTTCTATTATAGTGGTGTTCTTGGGTGACATCACACCGCGACTACCAGGTGGTGTCGCTAGAAGAGCCAGGTCGCCAGAAAATCACCATGCTGTCATCTTGTCAACAGTAATGTAATCAGGACGAAGTTGATAACGCCGACGATATCGCTCCTATCCTCGCACGTGTAGGCGCTCGTTGCTGTAGATGCGCCGATCACGAAAATGCCCTGCAGAACGCAGAACAAGGTCCTTGTAGGCGTCATTTCAGTCCGCGTGCATCGTGTCCACAGAAGACGAACCGGTGAGGTGCTTGTTTTATAGTGGTGTTCTTGGACGACGTCACACCGCGACTACCAGGTGGTGTCGCTAGAAATGCCAGGTCGCCAGAAAATAAACGTGCTGTCATCAGGTCAACTGTAATCCGGACGAAGTTGATAAACGCCTACGATATCGCTCCTATCCCAGCACGTGTAGGCGCTCGTTGCTGTAGATGCGCCGATCAGGAAAACGCCCTGCAGAAAGCATAACAAGTTCCTCGTTAGCGTCATTGCCAGTCCGCGTCCATCGTGCCCACAGAACACGTACCGGTGACGTGCTTCTTGTATATTGGTGGTCTCAGGTGACGTCACACCGCGACTACCAGGGCTTGTCGCTAGAAGAGCCAGGTCCTAAGAAAATAACAATGCTGTCATCCGGTAAAGAGTGTAATCAGGACGAAGTTGATAAACGCCGACGATATCGTTTCTATCCACGCACGTGTAGGCGCTCGTTGCTGCAGATGCGCCGATCAGGAAATTGCCCTGCAGAACGCAGAGCAAGGTCCTCGCAGGCGTCATTGCCAGTCCGCGTCCATTGTGCCCACAGAATACGAACCGGCGAGGTGCTTCTTTTAAAGTGATGTTCTTGGGTGACGTCACACCACGACTACCAGGTGGTGTCGATAGAAGAGCCAGGTCGCCAGAGAATAACCATGCTGTCATCTTGTCAACAGTGTAATCCGGACGAAGTTGATAACGCCGACGATATCGCTTCTATCCCCGCACGTGAGGCGCTCGTTGCTGTAGATGCGCCGATCAGGAAATTGCACTGCAGAACGCAGAACAAGGTCCTCGTAGGTGTCATTGCCAGTCGGCGTCCATCGTTCCCACAGAATACGAACCGGTGAGGTGCTTCTTTTATAGTGATGTTTTTGGGTGACGTCACATCGCGACTACCAGGTGGTGTCGCTAGAAGAGCCAGGTCCCGAGAATATAGCAATGCTGTCATCTGGTCAACAGTGTAATCCGGACGAAGTTGATAAACGCCGGCGATATCGCTTCTATCCCCGCACGTGTAGGCGCTCGTTGCTCTAGATGCGCCGATCTGGAAATTGTCGTGCAGAACGCAGAACAAGGTCCTCGTAGGCGTCATTGCCAGTCCACGTCCATCGTGTCCACAGAAGACGAACCTGTGAGGTGCTTTTCTATATTTGTGGTCTCAGGTGACGTCACACCGCGACTAGCAGGTGGTGTCGCTAGAAGAGCCAGATCGCCAGAAAATAAACATGCTGTCATCTGGTCAACCGTGTAATCCGGACGAAGTTGATAAACGCCGATGATATCGCTTCTATCCCCGCACGTGTAGACGTTCATTGCTGTAGATGCGCCGATCTGGAAAATGTCCTGCCGAACGCAGAACAAGGCATTCATGGGCGTCATTGCCAGTCCGCGTCCATCGTGTCCGCAGAAGACGAACCGATGAGACGATTGTTTCATAGTGGTGTTCTTGGGTGACGTCACACCGCGACTACCAGGTGGTGTCGCTAGAAGAGCCAGGTCGCCAGAAAATAACCATGCTGTCATCTGGTCAACTGTAATCCGTGCGAAGTTGATAAACGCCGATGAGATCGCTTCTATTCCAGCATGTGTAGGCACTCGTTGTTGCAGATGCGCCGATCAGGAAAATGCCCTGCAGAACGCAGAACAAGGTCCTCGTTAGCGTCATTTCCAGTCCGCGTCCATCGTGCCCACAGAATACGAAACGGTGGCGTGCTTCTTGTATATTGGTGGCCTCAGGTGACGTCACACCACGACTACCAGGTGGTGTCGCTAGAAGGGCCAGGTCCCAAGAAAATAACAATGCTGTCATCTGGTCAACAGTGTAATCCGGACGAAGTTGTTAAACGCCGATGATATCGCTTCTATCCCAGCACGTGTAGCCGCTCGTTGCTCTAGATGCGCCGATCTGGAAAATACCCTGCAGAACGCAGAACAAGGTCCTCGTAGGTGTCATTGCCAGTCCGCGTCGATCGTGTCCACAGAAAACGAACCGGTGAGGTTCTTTTATAGTGGTGTTCTTGGGTGACATCACACCGCGACTACCAGGTGGTGTCGCTAGAAGAGCCAGATCGCTAGGAAATAACCATGCTGTCATCTTGTCAACAGTGTAATCCGGACGAAGTTGATAACGCCGACGATATCGCTTCTATCCTCGCACGTGTAGCCGCTCATTGCTGTAGATGCGCCGATCTGGAAAATGTACAGAACGCAGAACAAGGTCCTCGTAGGCGTCATTGCCAGTCCACGTCCATCGTGTCCACAGAAGACGAACCGGTGAGGTGCTTTTGTATATTTGTGGTCTCAGGTGACGTCACACCGCGACTAGCAGGTGGTGTCGCTAGAAGAGCCAGATCGCCAGAAAATAACAATGCTGTCATCTGGTCAACAGTGTAATCCGGATGAAGTTGATAACGCCGACGATATCGCTTCTATTCCCGCACGTGTAGGCGCTCGCTGCTGTAGATGCGCCTATCAGCAAATTGCCCTGCAGAATGCAGAACAATGTCCTCTTTAGCGTTATTGCCAGTCCGCGTCGATCGTGCCCACAGAATCCGAACCGGTGAGGTGCTTCTTGTATATTGCTGGTCTCAGGTGAAGTCACACCGCGAATACCAGGTGGTGTCGCTAGAAGAGCCATGTCCCGAAAATATAACAATGCTGTCATCTGGTCAACAGTGTAATCCGGACGAAGTTGATAAACGCCGACGATATCGCTTCTATCCTCGCACGTGTAGCCGCTCGTTGCTGTAGATGCGCCGATCTGGAGATGCCCTGCATAACGCATAACAAGGTCCTCGTAGGCGTCATTTCAGTCCGCGTGCATTGTGTCCGCAGAAGACGAACCGGTGAGGTGCTTGTTTTATAGTGGTGTTCTTGGGTGCCGTCACACCGCGACTACCAGGTGGTGTCGCAAGAAATGCCAGGTCGCCAGAAAATAAACGTGCTGTCGTCTGGTCAACTGTAATCCGGACGTAGTTGATAAACGCCGACGATATCGCTTCTATCCCCGCACGTGTAGACGCTCATTGTTGTAGATGCGCCGATCTGGAAAATGTCCTGCAGAACGCAGAACAAGGTATTCATAGGCGTCATTGCCAGTCCGCGTCCATCGTGTCCGCAGAAGACGAACCGATGAGGTGATTTTTTCACAGTGGTGTTCTTGGGTGACGTCACACCGCGACTACCATGTGGTGTCGCTAGAAGAGCCAGGTCCCGAAAATATAACAATGCTGTCATCTGGTCAACAATGTAATCCGGAAGAAGTTGATAAACGCCGACGATATCGCTTCTATCCCGCACGTGTAGACGCTCGTTGCTGTAGATGCGCCGATCAGAAAAATGCCCTGCAGAACGCAGAAAAAGGTCCTCGTAAGCGTCATTGCCAGTCCGCGTCAATCGTGTCCACAGAAGACCAACCGGTGAGGTGCTTCTATAATAGTGGTGTTCTTGGGTGACATCACACCGCGACTACCAGGTGGTGTCGCTAGAAGAGCCCGGTCGCCAGAAAATCACCATGCTGTCATCTTGTCAACAGTTTAATCAGGACGAAGTTGATAACGCCGACGATATCGCTTCTATCCTCGCACGTGTAGGCGCTCGTTGCTGTAGATGCGCCGATCAGGAAAATGCCCTGCAGAACGCAGAACAAGGTCCTTGTAGGCGTCATTTCAGTCCGCGTGCATCGTGTCCGCAGAAGACGAACCGGTGAGGTGCTTGTTTTATAGTGGTGTTCTTGGGTGACGTCACACCGCGACTACCAGTTGGTGTCGCTAGAAATGCCAGGTCGCCAGAAAATAAACGTGCTGTCATCAGGTCAACTGTAATCCGGACGAAGTTGATAAACGCCTACGATATCGCTCCTATCCCAGCACGTGTAGGCGCTCGTTGCTGTAGATGCGCCGATCAGGAAAATGCCCTGCAGAAAGCATAACAAGTTCCTCGTTAGCGTCATTGCCAGTCCGCGTCCATCGTGCCCACAGAACACGAACCGGTGACGTGCTTCTTGTATATTGGTGGTCTCAGGTGACGTCACACCGCGACTACCAGGGCTTGTCGCTAGAAGAGCCAGGTCCTAAGAAAATAACAATGCTGTCATCCGGTAAACAGTGTAATCAGGACGAAGTTGATGAACGCCGACGATATCGTTTCTATCCACGCACGTGTAGGCGCTCGTTGCTGCAGATGCGCCGATCAGGAAATTGCCCTGCAGAACGCAGAGCAAGGTCCTCGCAGGCGTCATTGCCAGTCCGCGTCCATTGTGCCCACAGAATACGAACCGGCGAGGTGCTTCTTTTAAAGTGATGTTCTTGGGTGACGTCACACCACGACTACCAGGTGGTGTCGATAGAAGAGCCAGGTCGCCAGAGAATAACCATGCTGTCATCTGGTCAACAGTGTAATCCGGACGAAGTTGGTAACGCCGACGATATCGCTTCTATCCCCGCACGTGAGGCGCTCGTTGCTGTAGATGCGCCGATCAGGAAATTGCACTGCAGAACGCAGAACAAGGTCCTCGTAGGTGTCATTGCCAGTCTGCGTCCATCGTTCCCACAGAATACGAACCGTTGAGGTGCTTCTTTTATAGTGATGTTTTTGGGTGACGTCACATCGCGACTACCAGGTGGTGTCGCTAGAAGAGCCAGGTCCCGAGAATATAGCAATGCTGTCATCTGGTCAACAGTGTAATCCGGACGAAGTTGATAAACGCCGGCGATATCGCTTCTATCCCCGCACGTGTAGGCGCTCGTTGCTGTAGATGCGCCGATCTGGAAATTGTCGTGCAGAACGCAGAACAAGGTCCTCGTAGGCGTCATTGTCAGTCCACGTCCATCGTGTCCACAGAAGACGAACCTGTGAGGTGCTTTTCTATATTTGTGGTCTCAGGTGACGTCACACCGCGACTAGCAGGTGGTGTCGCTAGAAGAGCCAGGTCGCCAGAAAATAACCATGCTGTCATCTGGTCAACTGTAATCCGGGCGAAGTTGATAAACGCCGATGATATCGCTTCTATTCCAGCATGTGTAGGCACTCGTTGCTGCAGATGCGCCGATCAGGAAAATGCCCTGCAGAACGCAGAACAAGGTCCTCGTTAGCGTCATTTCCAGTCCGCGTCCATCGTGCCCACAGAATACGAAACGGTGGCGTGCTTCTTGTATATTGGTGGCCTCAGGTGACGTCACACCACGACTACCAGGTGGTGTCGCTAGAAGGGCCAGGTCCCAAGAAAATAACAATGCTGTCATCTGGTCAACAGTGTAATCCGGACGAAGTTGTTAAACGCCGATGATATCGCTTCTATCCCAGCACGTGTAGCCGCTCGTTGCTCTAGATGCGCCGATCTGGAAAATGCCCTGCAGAACGCAGAACAAGGTCCTCGTAGGTGTCATTGCCAGTCCGCGTCCATCGTGCCCACAGAAGACGAACCGGTGAGGTTCTTTTATAGTGGTGTTCTTGGGTGACGTCACACCACGACTACAGCTGGTGTCGCTAGAAGAGCCAGGTCGCCAGAGAATAACCATGCTGTCATCTGGTCAACAGTGTAATCCGGACGAAGTTGATAACTCCGACGATATCGCTTCTATCCCCGCACGTGTAGGCGCTCGTTGCTGTAGATGCGCCGATCAGGAAATTGCCCTGCAGAACGCAGAACAAGGTCCTCTTTAGCGTTATTGCCAGTCCGCGTCCATCGTGTCCACAGAAGACGAACCGGTGAGGTGCTTCTTTTATAGTGGTGTTCTTGGGTGACGTCACACCACAACTACCAGGTGGTGTCGCCAGAAGAGCCAGGTCACCAGAAAATACCCATGCTGTCATCTGGTCAACAGTGTAATCCGGACGAAGTTGATAACGCCGACGATATCGCTTCTATCCTCGCACGTGTAGCCGCTCGTTGCTGTAGATGCGCCGATCAGGAAAATGCCCTGCAGAACGCAGAACAAGGTCCTTGTAGGCGTCATTTCAGTCCGCGTGCATCGTGTCCGCAGAAGACGAACCGGTGAGGTGCTTGTTTTATAGTGGTGTTCTTGGGTGACGTCACACCGCGACTACCAGTTGGTGTCGCTAGAAATGCCAGGTCGCCAGAAAATAAACGTGCTGTCATCAGGTCAACTGTAATCCGGACGAAGTTGATAAACGCCTACGATATCGCTCCTATCCCAGCACGTGTAGGCGCTCGTTGCTGTAGATGCGCCGATCAGGAAAACGCCCTGCAGAAAGCATAACAAGTTCCTCGTTAGCGTCATTGCCAGTCCGCGTCCATCGTGCCCACAGAACACGTACCGGTGACGTGCTTCTTGTATATTGGTGGTCTCAGGTGACGTCACACCGCGACTACCAGGGCTTGTCGCTAGAAGAGCCAGGTCCTAAGAAAATAACAATGCTGTCATCCGGTAAACAGTGTAATCAGGACGAAGTTGATAAACGCCGACGATATCGTTTCTATCCACGCACGTGTAGGCGCTCGTTGCTGCAGATGCGCCGATCAGGAAATTGCCCTGCATAACGCAGAGCAAGGTCCTCGCAGGCGTCATTGCCAGTCCGCGTCCATTGTGCCCACAGAATACGAACCGGCGAGGTGCTTCTTTTAAAGTGATGTTCTTGGGTGACGTCACACCACGACTACCAGGTGGTGTCGATAGAAGAGCCAGGTCGCCAGAGAATAACCATGCTGTCATCTTGTCAACAGTGTAATCCGGACGAAGTTGATAACGCCGACGATATCGCTTCTATCCCCGCACGTGAGGCGCTCGTTGCTGTAGATGCGCCGATCAGGAAATTGCACTGCAGAACGCAGAACAAGGTCCTCGTAGGTGTCATTGCCAGTCGGCGTCCATCGTTCCCACAGAATACGAACCGGTGAGGTGCTTCTTTTATAGTGATGTTTTTGGGTGACGTCACATCGCGACTACCAGGTGGTGTCGCTAGAAGAGCCAGGTCCCGAGAATATAGCAATGCTGTCATCTGGTCAACAGTGTAATCCGGACGAAGTTGATAAACGCCGGCGATATCGCTTCTATCCCCGCACGTGTAGGCGCTCGTTGCTCTAGATGCGCCGATCTGGAAATTGTCGTGCAGAACGCAGAACAAGGTCCTCGTAGGCGTCATTGCCAGTCCACGTCCATCGTGTCCACAGAAGACGAACCTGTGAGGTGCTTTTCTATATTTGTGGTCTCAGGTGACGTCACACCGCGACTAGCAGGTGGTGTCGCTAGAAGAGCGAGATCGCCAGAAAATAAACATGCTGTCATCTGGTCAACCGTGTAATCCGGACGAAGTTGATAAACGCCGATGATATCGCTTCTATCCCCGCACGTGTAGACGTTCATTGCTGTAGATGCGCCGATCTGGAAAATGTCCTGCCGAACGCAGAACAAGGCATTCATGGGCGTCATTGCCAGTCCGCGTCCATCGTGTCCGCAGAAGACGAACCGATGAGACGATTGTTTCATAGTGGTGTTCTTGGGTGACGTCACACCGCGACTACCAGGTGGTGTCGCTAGAAGAGCCAGGTCGCCAGAAAATAACCATGCTGTCATCTGGTCAACTGTAATCCGTGCGAAGTTGATAAACGCCGATGAGATCGCTTCTATTCCAGCATGTGTAGGCACTCGTTGTTGCAGATGCGCCGATCAGGAAAATGCCCTGCAGAACGCAGAACAAGGTCCTCGTTAGCGTCATTTCCAGTCCGCGTCCATCGTGCCCACAGAATACGAAACGGTGGCGTGCTTCTTGTATATTGGTGGCCTCAGGTGACGTCACACCACGACTACCAGGTGGTGTCGCTAGAAGGGCCAGGTCCCAAGAAAATAACAATGCTGTCATCTGGTCAACAGTGTAATCCGGACGAAGTTGTTAAACGCCGATGATATCGCTTCTATCCCAGCACGTGTAGCCGCTCGTTGCTCTAGATGCGCCGATCTGGAAAATACCCTGCAGAACGCAGAACAAGGTCCTCGTAGGTGTCATTGCCAGTCCGCGTCGATCGTGTCCACAGAAAACGAACCGGTGAGGTTCTTTTATAGTGGTGTTCTTGGGTGACATCACACCGCGACTACCAGGTGGTGTCGCTAGAAGAGCCAGATCGCTAGGAAATAACCATGCTGTCATCTTGTCAACAGTGTAATCCGGACGATGTTGATAACGCCGACGATATCGCTTCTATCCTCGCACGTGTAGCCGCTCATTGCTGTAGATGCGCCGATCTGGAAAATGTACAGAACGCAGAACAAGGTCCTCGTAGGCGTCATTGCCAGTCCACGTCCATCGTGTCCACAGAAGACGAACCGGTGAGGTGCTTTTGTATATTTGTGGTCTCAGGTGACGTCACACCGCGACTAGCAGGTGGTGTCGCTAGAAGAGCCAGATCGCCAGAAAATAACAATGCTGTCATCTGGTCAACAGTGTAATCCGGATGAAGTTGATAACGCCGACGATATCGCTTCTATTCCCGCACGTGTAGGCGCTCGCTGCTGTAGATGCGCCTATCAGCAAATTGCCCTGCAGAATGCAGAACAATGTCCTCTTTAGCGTTATTGCCAGTCCGCGTCGATCGTGCCCACAGAATCCGAACCGGTGAGGTGCTTCTTGTATATTGCTGGTCTCAGGTGAAGTCACACCGCGAATACCAGGTGGTGTCGCTAGAAGAGCCATGTCCCGAAAATATAACAATGCTGTCATCTGGTCAACAGTGTAATCCGGACGAAGTTGATAAACGCCGACGATATCGCTTCTATCCTCGCACGTGTAGCCGCTCGTTGCTGTAGATGCGCCGATCTGGAGATGCCCTGCATAACGCATAACAAGGTCCTCGTAGGCGTCATTTCAGTCCGCGTGCATTGTGTCCGCAGAAGACGAACCGGTGAGGTGCTTGTTTTATAGTGGTGTTCTTGGGTGCCGTCACACCGCGACTACCAGGTGGTGTCGCAAGAAATGCCAGGTCGCCAGAAAATAAACGTGCTGTCGTCTGGTCAACTGTAATCCGGACGTAGTTGATAAACGCCGACGATATCGCTTCTATCCCCGCACGTGTAGACGCTCATTGTTGTAGATGCGCCGATCTGGAAAATGTCCTGCAGAACGCAGAACAAGGTATTCATAGGCGTCATTGCCAGTCCGCGTCCATCGTGTCCGCAGAAGACGAACCGATGAGGTGATTTTTTCACAGTGGTGTTCTTGGGTGACGTCACACCGCGACTACCATGTGGTGTCGCTAGAAGAGCCAGGTCCCGAAAATATAACAATGCTGTCATCTGGTCAACAATGTAATCCGGAAGAAGTTGATAAACGCCGACGATATCGCTTCTATCCCGCACGTGTAGACGCTCGTTGCTGTAGATGCGCCGATCAGAAAAATGCCCTGCAGAACGCAGAAAAAGGTCCTCGTAAGCGTCATTGCCAGTCCGCGTCAATCGTGTCCACAGAAGACCAACCCGTGAGGTGCTTCTATAATAGTGGTGTTCTTGGGTGACATCACACCGCGACTACCAGGTGGTGTCGCTAGAAGAGCCAGGTCGCCAGAAAATCACCATGCTGTCATCTTGTCAACAGTGTAATCAGGACGAAGTTGATAATGCCGACGATATCGCTTCTATCCTCGCACGTGTAGGCGCTCGTTGCTGTAGATGCGCCGATCAGGAAAATGCCCTGCAGAACGCAGAACAAGGTCCTTGTAGGCGTCATTTCAGTCCGCGTGCATCGTGTCCGCAGAAGACGAACCGGTGAGGTGCTTGTTTTATAGTGGTGTTCTTGGGTGACGTCACACCGCGACTACCAGTTGGTGTCGCTAGAAATGCCAGGTCGCCAGAAAATAAACGTGCTGTCATCAGGTCAACTGTAATCCGGACGAAGTTGATAAACGCCTACGATATCGCTCCTATCCCAGCACGTGTAGGCGCTCGTTGCTGTAGATGCGCCGATCAGGAAAATGCCCTGCAGAAAGCATAACAAGTTCCTCGTTAGCGTCATTGCCAGTCCGCGTCCATCGTGCCCACAGAACACGAACCGGTGACGTGCTTCTTGTATATTGGTGGTCTCAGGTGACGTCACACCGCGACTACCAGGGCTTGTCGCTAGAAGAGCCAGGTCCTAAGAAAATAACAATGCTGTCATCCGGTAAACAGTGTAATCAGGACGAAGTTGATGAACGCCGACGATATCGTTTCTATCCACGCACGTGTAGGCGCTCGTTGCTGCAGATGCGCCGATCAGGAAATTGCCCTGCAGAACGCAGAGCAAGGTCCTCGCAGGCGTCATTGCCAGTCCGCGTCCATTGTGCCCACAGAATACGAACCGGCGAGGTGCTTCTTTTAAAGTGATGTTCTTGGGTGACGTCACACCACGACTACCAGGTGGTGTCGATAGAAGAGCCAGGTCGCCAGAGAATAACCATGCTGTCATCTGGTCAACAGTGTAATCCGGACGAAGTTGGTAACGCCGACGATATCGCTTCTATCCCCGCACGTGAGGCGCTCGTTGCTGTAGATGCGCCGATCAGGAAATTGCACTGCAGAACGCAGAACAAGGTCCTCGTAGGTGTCATTGCCAGTCTGCGTCCATCGTTCCCACAGAATACGAACCGTTGAGGTGCTTCTTTTATAGTGATGTTTTTGGGTGACGTCACATCGCGACTACCAGGTGGTGTCGCTAGAAGAGCCAGGTCCCGAGAATATAGCAATGCTGTCATCTGGTCAACAGTGTAATCCGGACGAAGTTGATAAACGCCGGCGATATCGCTTCTATCCCCGCACGTGTAGGCGCTCGTTGCTGTAGATGCGCCGATCTGGAAATTGTCGTGCAGAACGCAGAACAAGGTCCTCGTAGGCGTCATTGTCAGTCCACGTCCATCGTGTCCACAGAAGACGAACCGGTGAGGTGCTTTTCTATATTTGTGGTCTCAGGTGACGTCACACCGCGACTAGCAGGTGGTGTCGCTAGAAGAGCCAGATCGCCAGAAAATAAACATGCTGTCATCTGGTCAACCGTGTAATCCGGACGAAGTTGATAAACGCCGATGATATCGCTTCTATCTCCGCACGTGTAGACGTTCATTGCTGTAGATGCGCCGATCTGGAAAATGTCCTGCCGAACGCAGAACAAGGCATTCATGGGCGTCATTGCCAGTCCGCGTCCATCGTGTCCGCAGAAGACGAACCGATGAGACGATTGTTTCATAGTGGTGTTCTTGGGTGACGTCACACCGCGACTACCAGGTGGTGTCGCTAGAAGAGCCAGGTCGCCAGAAAATAACCATGCTGTCATCTGGTCAACTGTAATCCGGGCGAAGTTGATAAACGCCGATGATATCGCTTCTATTCCAGCATGTGTAGGCACTCGTTGCTGCAGATGCGCCGATCAGGAAAATGCCCTGCAGAACGCAGAACAAGGTCCTCGTTAGCGTCATTTCCAGTCCGCGTCCATCGTGCCCACAGAATACGAAACGGTGGCGTGCTTCTTGTATATTGGTGGCCTCAGGTGACTTCACACCACGACTACCAGGTGGTGTCGCTAGAAGGGCCAGGTCCCAAGAAAATAACAATGCTGTCATCTGGTCAACAGTGTAATCCGGACGAAGTTGTTAAACGCCGATGATATCGCTTCTATCCCAGCACGTGTAGCCGCTCGTTGCTCTAGATGCGCCGATCTGGAAAATGCCCTGCAGAACGCAGAACAAGGTCCTCGTAGGTGTCATTGCCAGTCCGCGTCCATCGTGCCCACAGAAGACGAACCGGTGAGGTTCTTTTATAGTGGTGTTCTTGGGTGACGTCACACCACGACTACAGCTGGTGTCGCTAGAAGAGCCAGGTCGCCAGAGAATAACCATGCTGTCATCTGGTCAACAGTGTAATCCGGACGAAGTTGATAACTCCGACGATATCGCTTCTATCCCCGCACGTGTAGGCGCTCGTTGCTGTAGATGCGCCGATCAGGAAATTGCCCTGCAGAACGCAGAACAAGGTCCTCTTTAGCGTTATTGCCAGTCCGCGTCCATCGTGTCCACAGAAGACGAACCGGTGAGGTGCTTCTTTTATAGTGGTGTTCTTGGGTGACGTCACACCACAACTACCAGGTGGTGTCGCCAGAAGAGCCAGGTCACCAGAAAATACCCATGCTGTCATCTGGTCAACAGTGTAATCCGGACGAAGTTGATAACGCCGACGATATCGCTTCTATCCTCGCACGTGTAGCCGCTCGTTGCTGTAGATGCGCCGATCTGGAAAATGTGCAGAACGCAGAACAAGGTCCTCGTAGGCGTCATTGCCAGTCAACGTCCATCGTGTCCACAGAAGACGAACCGGTGAGGTGCTTTTGTATATTTGTGGTCTCAGGTGACGTCACACCGCGACTAGCAGGTGGTGTCGCTAGAAGAGCCAGATCGCCAGAAAATAACAATGCTGTCATCTGGTCAACAGTGTAATCCGGATGAAGTTGATAACGCCGACGATATCGCTTCTATTCCCACACGTGTAGGCGCTCGCTGCTGTAGATGCGCCTATCAGCAAATTGCCCTGCAGAATGCAGAACAATGTCCTCTTTAGCGTTATTGCCAGTCCGCGTCGATCGTGCCCACAGAATCCGAACCGGTGAGGTGCTTTTTGTATATTGCTGGTCTCAGGTGAAGTCACACCGCGAATACCAGGTGGTGTCGCTAGAAGAGCCATGTCCCGAAAATATAACAATGCTGTCATCTGGTCAATAGTGTAATCCGGACGAAGTTGATAAACGCCGACGATATCGCTTCTACCCCCGCATGTGTAGCCGCTCGTTGCTGTAGATGCGCTGATCAGGAAAATGCCCTCCAGAACGCATAACAAGGTCCTCGTAGGCGTCATTTCAGTCCGCGTGCATCGTGTCCGCAGAAGACGAACCGGTGAGGTGCTTGTTTTATAGTGGTGTTCTTGGGTGACGTCACACCGCGACTACCAGGTGGTGTCGCAAGAAATGCCAGGTCGCCAGAAAATAAACGTGCTGTCATCTGGTCAACTGTAATCCGGACGAAGTTGATAAACGCCGACGATATCGCTTCTATCCCCGCACGTGTAGACGCTCGTTGTTGTAGATGCGCCGATCTGGAAAATGTCCTGCAGAACGCAGAACAAGGTATTCATAGGCGTCATTGCCAGTCCGCGTCCATCGTGTCCGCAGAAGACGAACCGATGAGGTGATTGTTTCATAGTGGTGTTCTTGGGTGACGTCACACCGCGACTACCAGGTGGTGTCGCTAGAAGAGCCAGGTCCCGAAAATATAACAATGCTGTCATCTGGTCAACAATGTATTCCGGAAGAAGTTGATAAAGGCCGACGATATCGCTTCTATCCCGCACGTGTAGGCGCTCGTTGCTGTAGATGCGCCGATCAGAAAAATGCCCTGCAGAACGCAGAAAAAGGTCCTCGTAAGCGTCATTGCCAGTCCGCGTCAATCGTGTCCACAGCAGACGAACCGGTGAGGTGCTTCTATTATAGTGGTCTTCTTGGGTGACATCACACCGCGACTACCAGGTGGTGTCGCTAGAAGAGCCAGGTCGCCCGAAAATCACCATGCTGTCATCTTGTCAACAGTGTAATCAGGACGAAGTTGATAACGCCGACAATATCGTTTCTATCCACGCACGTGTAGGCGCTCGTTGCTGTAGATGCGCCGATCAGGAAAATGCCCTGCAGAACGCAGAACAAGGTCCTTGTAGGCGTCATTTCAGTCCGCGTGCATCGTGTCCGCAGAAGACGAACCGGTGAGGTGCTTGTTTTATAGTGGTGTTCTTGGGTGACGTCACACCGCGACTACCAGGTGGTGTCGCTAGAAATGCCAGGTCGCCAGAAAATAAACGTGCTGTCATCAGGTCAACTGCAATCCGGACGAAGTTGATAAACGCCTACGATATCGCTCCTATCCCAGCACGTGTAGGCGCTCGTTGCTGTAGATGCGCCGATCAGGAAAATGCCCTGCAGAAAGCATAACAAGTTCCTCGTTAGCGTCATTGCCAGTCCGCGTCCATCGTGCCCACAGAACACGAACCGGTGACGTGCTTCTTGTATATTGGTGGTCTCAGGTGACGTCACACCGCGACTACCAGGGCTTGTCGCTAGAAGAGCCAGGTCCTAAGAAAATAACAATGCTGTCATCCGGTCAACAGTGTAATCAGGACGAAGTTGATAAACGCCGACGATATCGTTTCTATCCACGCACGTGTAGGCGCTCGTTGCTGCAGATGCGCCGATCAGGAAATTGCCCTGCAGAACGCAGAGCAAGGTCCTCGCAGGCGTCATTGCCAGTCCGCGTCCATTGTGCCCACAGAATACGAACCGGCGAGGTGCTTCTTTTAAAGTGATGTTCTTGGGTGACGTCACACCACGACTACCAGGTGGTGTCGATAGAAGAGCC
This sequence comes from Amblyomma americanum, assembly GCF_052857255.1. Lineage (NCBI taxonomy): Eukaryota > Metazoa > Arthropoda > Arachnida > Ixodida > Ixodidae > Amblyomma > Amblyomma americanum. The sequence continues at coordinate 176,966,806 of NC_135502.1, read as the reverse complement.
AGGTCGTCAGAGAATAACCATGCTGTCATCTGGTCAACAGTGTAATCCGGACGAAGTTGATAACGCCGACGATATCGCTTCTATCCCCGCACGTGAGGCGCTCGTTGCTGTAGATGTGCCGATCAGGAAATTGCACTGCAGAACGCAGAACAAGGTCCTCGTAGGTGTCATTGCCAGTCGGCGTCCATCGTTCCCACAGAATACGAACCGGTGAGGTGCTTCTTTTATAGTGATGTTTTTGGGTGACGTCACATCGCGACTACCAGGTGGTGTCGCTAGAAGAGCCAGGTCCCGAGAATATAGCAATGCTGTCATCTGGTCAACAGTGTAATCCGGACGAAGTTGATAAACGCCGGCGATATCGCTTCTATCCCCGCACGTGTAGGCGCTCGTTGCTGTAGATGCGCCGATCTGGAAATTGTCGTGCAGAACGGAGAACAAGGTCCTCGTAGGCGTCATTGCCAGTCCACGTCCATCGTGTCCACAGAAGACGAACCTGTGAGGTGCTTTTCTATATTTGTGGTCTCAGGTGACGCCACACCGCGACTAGCAGGTGGTGTCGCTAGAAGAGCCAGATCGCCAGAAAATAAACATGCTGTCATCTGGTCAACCGTGTAATCCGGACGAAGTTGATAAACGCCGATGATATCGCTTCTATCCCCGCACGTGTAGACGTTCATTGCTGTAGATGCGCCGATCTGGAAAATGTCCTGCCGAACGCAGAACAAGGCATTCATGGGCGTCATTGCCAGTCCGCGTCCATCGTGTCCGCAGAAGACGAACCGATGAGACGATTGTTTCATAGTGGTGTTCTTGGGTGACGTCACACCGCGACTACCAGGTGGTGTCGCTAGAAGAACCAGGTCGCCAGAAAATAACCATGCTGTCATCTGGTCAACTGTAATGAGGGCGAAGTTGATAAACGCCGATGATATCGCTTCTATTCCAGCATGTGTAAGCACTCGTTGCTGCAGATGTGCCGATCAGGAAAATGCCCTGCAGAACGCAGAACAAGGTCCTCGTTAGCGTCATTTCCAGTCCGCGTCCATCGTGCCCACAGAATACGAAACGGTGGCGTGCTTCTTGTATATTGGTGGCCTCAGGTGACGTCACACCGCGACTACCAGGTGGTGTCGCTAGAAGGGCCAGGTCCCAAGAAAATAACAATGCTGTCATCTGGTCAACAGTGTAATCCGGACGAAGTTGTTAAACGCCGATGATATCGCTTCTATCCCAGCACGTGTAGCCGCTCGTTGCTCTAGATGCGCCGATCTGGAAAATGCCCTGCAGAACGCAGAACAAGGTCCTCGTAGGTGTCATTGCCAGTCCGCGTCCATCGTGTCCACAGAAGACGAACCGGTGAGGTTCTTTTATAGTGGTGTTCTTGGGTGACGTCACACCACGACTACAGCTGGTGTCGCTAGAAGAGCCAGGTCGCCAGAGAATAACCATGCTGTCATCTGGTCAACAGTGTAATCCGGACGAAGTTGATAACTCTGACGATATCGCTTCTATCCCCGCACGTGTAGGCGCTCGTTGCTGTAGATGCGCCGATCAGGAAATTGCCCTGCAGAACGCAGAACAAGGTCCTCGTAGGCGTTATTGCCAGTCCGCGTCCATCGTGCCCACAGAATACGAACCGGTGAGGTGCTTTTTTTATAGTGGTGTTCATGGGTGACGTCACATCGCGACTACCAGGTGGTGTCGCTAGAAGAGACAGGTCGACAGAAAATAATCATGATGTCATGTGGTCAACAGTGTAATCCGGACGAAGTTGATAAACGGCGACGATAAAGCTTCTATCCCCACACGTGTAGGCCCTCGTGTCTGTAGATACGCCGATCTGGAAAATGCCCTGCAGAACGCAGAACAAGGTCCTCTTTAGCGTTATTGCCAGTCCGCGTCCATCGTGTCCACAGAAGACGAACCGGTGAGGTGCTTCTTTTATAGTGGTGTTCTTGGGTGACGTCACACCACAACTACCAGGTGGTGTCGCCAGAAGAGCCAGGTCACCAGAAAATACCCATGCTGTCATCTGGTCAACAGTGTAATCCGGACGAAGTTGATAACGCCGACAATATCGCTTCTATCCTCGCACGTGTAGCCGCTCGTTGCTGTAGATGAGCCGATCTGGTAATGCCCTGCATACCGCAGAACAAGGTCCTCGTAGGCGTCATTGCCAGTCCGCGTCCATCGTGCCCACAGAACACGAACCGGTGACGTGCTTCTTGTATATTGGTGGTCTCAAGTGACGTCACACCGCGACCACCAGGTGGGGTCGCTAGAAGGGCCAGGTCGTAAGAAAATAACAATGCTGTCATCTGGTCAACAGTGTAATCCGGACGAAGTTGATAACGCCGACGATATCGCTTCTATTCCCGCACGTGTAGGCGCTCGCTGCTGTAGATGCGCCTATCAGAAAATTGCCCTGCAGAATGCAGAACAATGTCCTCTTTAGCGTTATTGCCAGTCCGCGTCGATCGTGCCCACAGAATCCGATCCGGTGAGGTGCTTCTTGTATATTGCTGGTCTCAGGTGACGTCACACCGCGACTACCAGGTGGTGTCGCTAGAAGAGCCAGGTCCCGAAAATATAACAATGTTGTCATTCGGTCAACAGTGTAATCCGGAAGAAGTTGATAAACGCCGACGATATCGCTTCTATCCCGCACGTGTAGGCGCTCGTTGCTGTAGATGCGCCGATCAGAAAAATGCCCTGCAGAACGCAGAAAAAGGTCCTCGTAAGCGTCATTGCCAGTCCGCGTCCATCGTGTCCACAGAAGACGAACCGGTGAGGTGCTTCTTTTATAGTGGTGTTCTTGGGTGACGTCACACCACGACTACCAGGTGGTGTCGCTAGAAGAGCCAGGTCGCCAGAAAATAACCATGCTGTCATCTGGTCAACAGTGTAATCCGCACGAAGTTGATAAACGCCGACGAGATCGTTTCTATCCACGCACGTGTAGGCGCTCGTTGCTGTAGATGCGCCGATCAGAAAAATGCCCTGCAGAACGCAGAACAAGGTCCTCGTAGGCGTCATTTCAGTCCGCGTGCATCGTGTCCGCAGAAGACGAACCGGTGAGGTGCTTGTTTTGTATTGGTGTTCTTGGTTGACGTCACACGACGACTACCAGGTGGTGTCGCTAGAAGAGGCAGGTCGCCAGAAAATAACAATGCTGTCATCCGGTCAACAGTGTAATCAGGACGAAGTTGATAAACACCGACGATATCGTTTCTATTCTCGCACGTGTAGGCACTCGTTGCTGTAGATGCGCCGATCAGGAAAATGCCCTGCAGAACGCAGAACAAGGTCCTCGTAGGCGTCATGATAAGTCCGCATCCATCGTGCCCACAGAATACGAGCCGTAGAGGTGCTTCTTTTATAGTGGTGCTCTCAGGTGACGTCACACCGCGTCTTCCAGGTATTGTCGCTAGAAGAGTCAGGTCGCCAGAAAATAAACATGCTGTCATCTGGTCAACAGTGTAATCCGGCCGAAGTTGATAAACGCCGACGATATCGCTTCTATACCCGCACGAGTAGCCGCTCGTTGCAGTAGATGCGCCGATCTGGAAAATGCCCTGCAGAACGCAGAACAAGGTCCTCGTAGGCATCATTGCCAGTCCGCGTCCATCGTGTCCGCACAAGACGAACCGATGAGGTGATTGTTTCATAGTGGTGTTCTTGGGTGACGTCACACCGCGACTACCAGGTGGTGTCGCTAGAAGAGCCAGGTCGCCAGAAAATAAACGTGCTGTCATCTGGTCAACTGTAATCTGGACGAAGTTGATAAACGCCGACGATATCGCTCCTATCCCAGCACGTGTAGGCGCTCGTTGCTGTAGATGCGCCGATCAGGAAAATGCCCTGCAGAACGCAAAACAAGTTCCTCGTTAGCGTCATTGCCAGTCCGCGTCCATCGTGCCCACAGAACACGAACCGGTGACGTGCTTCTTGTATATTGGAGGTCTCAGGTGACGTCACACCGCGACTACCAGGTCTTGTCGCTAGAAGAGGCAGGTCCCAAGAAAATAACAATGCTGTCATCCGGTCAACAGTGTAATCAGGACGAAGTTGATAAACGCCGACGATATCGTTTCTATCCACGCACGTGTAGGCGCTCGTTGCTGCAGATGCGCCGATCAGGAAAATGCCATGCAGAACGCAGAACAAGGTCCTCGTAGGCGTCATTGCCAGTCCGCGTCCTTCGTGTCCACAGAAGACGAACCGGTGAGGTGCTTGTTTTATAGTGGTGTTCTTGGGTGACGTCACACCACGACTACCAGGTGGTGTCGCTAGAAGAGCCAGGTCGCCAGAAAATAACCATGCTGTCATTTGGTCAACAGTGTAATCCGGACGAAGTTGATAAAGGCCGACGATATCGCTTCTATGCCCGCACGTGTAGCGCTCGTTCCTGTAGATGCGCCGATCTGGAAGATGCCCTGCAGAACGCAGAACAAGGTCCTCGTTAGCGTCATTGCCAGTCCGCGTCCATCGTGCCCAAAGAATACGAACCGGTGAGGGGCTTCTTGTATATTGGTGGTCTCAGGTGGCGTCACACCGCGACTACCAGGTCTTGTCGCTAGAAGAGCCAGGTCCCAAGAAAATAACAATGCTGTCATCCGGTCAACAGTGTAATCAGGACGAAGTTGATAAACACCGATGATATCGTTTCTATTCTCGCACGTGTAGGCACTCGTTGCTGTAGATGCGCCGATCAGGAAAATGCCCTGCAGAACGCAGAACAAGGTCCTCGTAGGCGTCATGATAAGTCCGCATCCATCGTGCCCACAGAATACGAGCCGTAGAGGTGCTTCTTTTATAGTGCTTCTCTCAGGTGACGTCACACCGCGTCTTCCAGGTATTGTCGCTAGAAGAGCCAGGTCACCAGAAAATAGCCATGCTGTCATCTGGTCAACTGTGTAATCCGGACGAAGTTGATAACGCCGACGATATCGCTTCTATCCTCGCACGTGTAGCCGCTCGTTGCTGTAGATGCGCCGATCTGGAAATGCCCTGCATAACGCAGAACAAGGTCCTCGTAGGCGTCATTGCCAGTCCGCGTCCGTCTTGTCCACAGAAGACGAACCGGTAAGGTGCTTCTTTTATAGTGGTGTTCTTGGGTGCGTCACACCACGACTACCAGGTGGTGTCGCTAGAAGAGCCAGGTCGCCAGAAAATAACCATGCTGTCATCTGGTCAACAGTGTAATCCGCACGAAGTTGATAAACGCCGACGATATCGTTTCTATCCACGCACGTGTAGGCGCTCGTTGCTGTAGATGCGCTGATCAGGAAAATGCCCTACAGAACGCAGAACAAGGTCCTCGTAGGCGTCATTTCAGTCCGCGTGCATCGTGTCCGCAGAAGACGAACCGGTGAGGTGCTTGTTTTATAGTGGTGTTCTTGGTTGACGTCACACCACGACTACCAGGTGGTGTCGCTAGAAGAGGCAGGTCGCCAGAAAATAACCATGCTGTCATCTGGTCAACAGTGTAATCCGGACGAAATTGCTAACGCCGACGATATCGCTTCTATCCCCGCACGTGTAGGCGCTCGTTGCTGTAGATACGCCGATCTGGAAAATGGCCTGCAGAACGCAGAACAAGGCCCTCTTTAGCGTTATTGCCAGTCCGCGTCCATCGTGTCCACAGAAGACGAACCGGTGAGGTGCTTCTTTTATAGTGGTGTTCTTGGGTGACGTCACACCACGACTACCAGGTGGTGTCGCTAGAAGAGCCAGGTCACCAGAAAATAGCCATGCTGTCATCTGGTCAACAGTGTAATCCGGACGAAGTTGATAACGCCGACGATATCGCTTCTATCCTCGCACGTGTAGCCGCTCGTTGCTGTAGATGCGCCGATCTGGAAATGCCCTGCATAACGCAGAACAAGGTCCTCGTAGGCGTCATTGCCAGTCCACGTCCGTCTTGTCCACAGAAGACGAACCGGTAAAGTGCTTCTTTTATAGTGGTGTTCTTGGGTGACGTCACACCACGACTACCAGGTGGTGTCGCTAGAAGAGCCAGGTCGCCAGAAAATAACCATGCTGTCATCTGGTCAACAGTGTAATCCGCACGAAGTTGATAAAAGCCGACGATATCGCTCCTATCCCAGCACGTGTAGGCGCTCGTAGCTGTAGATGCGCCGACCAAGAAAATGGCCTGCAGAACGCCAAACAAGTTCCTCGTTAGCGTCATTGCCAGTCCGCGTCCATCGTGCCCACAGAATACGAACCGGCGAGGTGCTTCTTTTAAAGTGGTGTTCTTGGGTGACGTCACACCACGACTACCAGGTGGTGTCGCTAGAAGAGCCAGGTCACCAGAAAATAGCCATGCTGTCATCTGGTCAACAGTGTAATTCGGACGAAGTTGATAACGCCGACGATATCGCTTCTATCCTCGCACGTGTAGCCGCTCGTTGCTGTAGATGCGAGGATCTGGAGATGCCCTGCATAACGCAGAACAAAGTCCTCGTCGGCGTCATTGCCAGTCCGCGTCCGTCGTGTCCACAGAAGACGAACCGGTGAGGTGCTTCTTTTATAGTGGTGTTCTTGGGTGACGTCACACCAGGACTACCAGGTGGTGTCGCTAGAAGAGCCAGGTCACCAGAAAATAACCATGCTGTCATCTGGTCAACCGTGTAATCCGGACGAAGTTGATAAACGCCGATGATAAAGCTTCTATCCCCGCACGTGTAGACGCTCATTGCTGTAGATGCGCCGATCTGGAAAATGTTCTGCAGAACGCAGAGCAAGGTCTTCGTAGGCGTCATTGCCAGTCCGCGTCCATCGTGTCCGCAGAAAACGAACCGATGAGGTGATTGTTTCATAGTGGTGTTCTTGGGTGACGTCACACCACGACTACCAGGTGGTGTCGCTAGAAGAGCCAGGTCACCAGAAAATAGCCATGCTGTCATCTGGTCAACAGTGTAATCCGGACGAAGTTGATAACGCCGACGATATCGCTTCTATCCTCGCACGTGTAGCCGCTCGTTGCTGTAGATGCGCCGATCTGGAGATGCCCTGCATAACGCAGAACAAGGTCCTCGTCGGCGTCATTGCCGGTCCACGTCCATCGTGTCCACAGAAGACGAACCGGTGAGGTGCTTTTGTATATTTGTGGTGTCAGGTGACGTCACACCGCGTGTTCCAGGTATTGTTGCTAGAAGAGTCAGGTCGCCAGAAAATAAACATGCTGTCATCTGGTCAACAGTGTAATCCGGCCGAAGTTGATAAACGCCGACGATATCGCTTCTATACCCGCACGTGTAGCCGCTCGTTGCTGTAGATGCGCCGATCTGGAAAATGCCCTGCAGAACGCAGAACAAGGTCCTCGTAGGCAACATTGCCAGTCCGCGTCCATCGCGTCCACAGAAGACAAACCGATGAGCTGCTTCTTTTATAGTGTTCTTGGTTGACGTCACACCACGACTACCAGGTGGTGTCGCTAGAAGAGCCAGGTCACCAGAAAATAGCCATGCTGTCATCTGGTCAACAGTGTAATCCGGACGAAGTTGATAACGCCGACGATATCGCTTCTATCCTCGCACGTGTAGCCGCTCGTTGCTGTAGATGCGCCGATCTGGAAATGCCCTGCATAACGCAGAACAAGGTCCTCGTAGGCGTCATTGCCAGTCCGCGTCCGTCTTGTCCACAGAAGACGAACCGGTAAGGTGCTTCTTTTATAGTGGTGTTCTTGGGTGACGTCACACCACGACTACCAGGTGGTGTCGCTAGAAGAGCCAGGTCGCCAGAAAATAACCATGCTGTAATCTGGTCAACAGTGTAATCCGCACGAAGTTGATAAACGCCGACGATATCGTTTCTATCCACGCACGTGTAGGCGCTCGTTGCTGTAGATGCGCTGATCACGAAAATGCCCTGCAGAACGCAGAACAAGGTCCTCATAGGCGTCATTTCAGTCCGCGTGCATCGTGTCCGCAGAAGACGAACAGGTGAGGTGCTTGTTTTATAGTGGTGTTCTAGGGTGACGTCACACCGCGACTACCAGGTGGTGTCGCTAGAAATGCCAGGTCGCCAGAAAATAAACGTGCTGTCATCTGGTCAACTGTAATCCGGACGAAGTTGATAAACGCCGACGATATCGCTCCTATCCCAGCACGTGTAGGCGCTCGTAGCTGTAGATGCGCCGACCAGGAAAATGCCCTGCAGAACGCCAAACAAATTCCTCGTTAGCGTCATTGCCAGTCCGCGTCCATCGTGCCCACAGAACACGAACCGGTGACGTGCTTCTTGTATATTGGTGGTCTCAGGTGACGTCACACCGCGACTACCAGGTCTTGTCGCTAGAAGAGCCAGGTCCCAAGAAAATAACAATGCTGTCATCCGGTCAACAATGTAATCAGGACGAAATTGATAAACTCCGACGATATTGTTTCTATCCACGCACGTGTAGGCGCTCGTTGCTGCAGATGCGCCTATCAGGAAATTGCCCTTCAGAACGCAGAGCAAGGTCTTCGTAGGCGTCATTGCCAGTCCGCGTCCATTGTGCCCACAGAATACGAACCGGCGAGGTGCTTCTTTTAAAGTGGTGTTCTTGGGTGACGTCACACCACGACTACCAGGTGGTGTCGATAGAAGAGCCAGGTCGCCAGAGAATAACCATGCTGTCATCTGGTCATCAGTGTAATCCGGACGAAGTTGATAACGCCGACGATATCGCTTCTATCCCCGCACGTGAGGCGCTCGTTGCTGCAGATGCGCCGATCAGGAAAATGACGTGCAGAACGCAGAACAAGGTCCTCGTAGGCGTCATCGCCGGTCCACGTCCATCGTGTCCACAGAAACGAACCGGTGAGGTGCTTTTGTATATTTGTGGTGTCAGGTGACGTCACACCGCGACTAGCAGGTGGTGTCGCTAGAAGAGCCAGATCGCCATAAAATAAACATGCTGTCATCTGGTCAACCGTGTAATCCGGACGAAGTTGATAAACGCCGATGATATCGCTTCTATCCCTGCACCTGTAGACGCTCATTGCTGTAGATGCGCCGATCTGGAAAATGTCCTCCAGAACGCAGAACAAGGTATTCATAGGCGTCATTGCCAGTCCGCGTCCATCGTGTCCGCAGAAGACGAACCGATGAGGTGATTGTTTCATAGTGGTGTTCTTGGGTGACGTCACACCACGACTACCAGGTGGTGTCGCTAGAAGAGCCAGGTCACCAGAAAATAACCATGCTGTCATCTGGTCAACCGTGTAATCCGGACGAAGATGATAAACGCCGATGATATCGCTTCTATCCCCGCACGTGTAGACGCTCATTGCTGTAGATGCGCCGATCTGCAAAATGTCCTGCAGAACGCAGAACAAGGTATTCATAGGCGTCATTGCCAGTCCGCGTCCATCGTGTCCACAGAAGACGAACCGGTGAGGTGCTTCTTTTATAGTGGTGTTCTTGGGTGACGTCACACCTCGACTACCAAGCGGTGTCGCTAGAAGAGCCAGGTCGCCAGAAAATAACCGTGCTGTCATCTGGTCAACCGTGTAATCCGGACGAAGTTGATAAACGCCGATGATATCGCTTTTATCCCCGCACGTGTAGACGCTCATTGCTGTAGATGCGCCGATCTGGAAAATGTCCTGCAGAACGCAGAACAAGGTATTCATAGGCGTCTTTGCCAGTCCGCGTCCATCGTGTCCGCAGAAGACGAACCGATGAGGTGATTGTTTCATAGTGGTGTTCTTGGGTGATGTCACACCGCGACTGCCAGGAGGTGGTGTCGCTAGAAGAGCCAGGTCGCCAGAAAATAACCATGCTGTCATCTGGTCAACTGTAATCCGGACGAAGTTGATAAACGCCGACGATATCGCTTCTATCCCAGCATGTGTAGGCACTCGTTGCTGTAGATGCGCCGATCAGGAAAATGCCCTGCAGAACGCAGAACAAGGCCCTCGTTAGCGTCATTTCCAGTCCGCGTCCATCGTGCCCACAGAATACGAACCGGTCATGTGCTTCTTGTATATTGGTGGTCTCAGGTGACGTCACACCGCGACTACCAGGTGGTGTCGCTAGAAGGGCCTGGTCACAAGAAAATAGCGATGCTGTCATCTGGTCAACATTGTAATCCGGACAAAGTTGATAAACGTCGACGATAAAGCTTCTATCCCCGCACGTGTAGGCCCTCGTTGCTGTAGATACGCCGATCTGGAAAATGCCCTGCAGAACGCAGAAAGAGGTCCTCGTAGGCGTCATTGCCAGTTCGCGTCCATCGTGCCCACAGAAGACGAACCGGTGAGGTGCTTTTGTATATTTGTGGTCTCAGGTGACGTCACACCGCGACTAGCAGGTGGTGTCGCTAGAAGAGCCAGATCGCCAGAAAATAAACATGCTGTCATCTGGTCAACCGTGTAATCCGGACTAAGTTGATAAACGCCGATGATATCGCTTCTATCCCGGCACGTGTAGACGCTCGTTGCTGTAGATGCGCCGATCTGGAAAATGTCCTGCAGAACGCAGAACAAGGTATTCATAGGCGTCATTGCCAGTCCGCGTCCATCGTGTCCGCAGAAGACGAACCGGTGAGGTGATTGTTTCACAGTGGTGTTCTTGGGTGACGTCACACCGCTACTACCAGGTGGTGTCGCAAGAAATGCCAGGTCGCCAGAAAATAAACGTGCTGTCATCTGGTCAACTGTAATCCGGACGAAGTTGATAACGCCGACGATAAAGCTTCTATCCCCGCACGTGTAGGCCCTCGTTGCTGTAGATACGGCGATCTGGAAAATGCCCTGCAGAACGCAGAACAAGGTCCTCTTTAGCGTTATTGCCAGTCCGCGTCGATCGTGTCCACAGAAGACGAACCGGTGAGGTGCTTCTTTTATAGTGGTGTTCTTGGGTGACGTCACACCACGACTACCAGGTGGTGTCGCTAGAAGAGCCAGGTCGCCAGAAAATAACCACGCTGTCATATGGTCAACAGTGTAATCCGGACGAAGTTGATAAACGCCGACGATAAAGCTTTTATCCCCGCACGTGTAGGCCTTCGTTGCTGTAGATACGCCGATCTGGAAAATGCCCTGCAGAACGCAGAACAAGGTCCTCTTTAGCGTTATTGCCAGTCCGCGTCCATCGTGTCCACAGAAGACGAACCGGTGAGGTGCTTCTTTTATAGTGGTGTTCTTGGGTGACGTCACACCACGACTACCAGGTGGTGTCGCTAGAAGAGCCAGGTCACCAGAAAATAGCCATGCTGTCATCTGGTCAACAGTGTAATCCGGACGCAGTTGATAACGCCGACGATATCGCTTCTATCCTCGCACGTGTAGCCGCTCGTTGCTGTAGATGCGCCGATCTGGAAATGCCCTGCATAACGCAGAACAAGGTCCTCGTAGGCGTCATTGCCAGTCCGCGTCCATCGTGCCCACAGAATACGAACCGGTGAGGTGCTTCTTTTATAGTGGTGTTCTTGGGTGACGTCACATCGCTACTACCAGGTGGTGTCGCTAGAAGACCCAGGTCGCCAGAAAATAACCATGCTGTCATGTGGTCAACAGTGTAATCCGGACAAAGTTGATAAACGTCGACGATAAAGCTTCTATCCCCGCACGTGTATGCCCTCGTTGCCGTAGATACGCCGATCTGGAAAATGCCCTGCAGAACGCAGAACAAGGTCCTCTTTAGCGTTATTGACAGTCCGCGTCGATCGTGTCCACAGAAGACGAACCGGTGAGGTGCTTCTATTATAGTGGTGTTCTTGGGTGACGTCACACCGCGACTACCAGGTGGTGTCGCTAGAAGGACCTGGTCCCAAGAAAATAGTAATGCTGTCATCTGGTCAACATTGTAAACCGGACGAAGTTGATAAACGCCGACGATATCGCTTCTACAACCTCACGTGTAGCCGCTCGTTGCTGTAGATGCGCCGATCTGGAAAATGCCCTGCAGAACGCAGAACATGGTCCTCGTAGGTGTCATTGCCAGTCCGCGTCCATCGTGTCCACTTAAGACGAACCGGTGAGGTTCTTCTTTTATAGTGGTGTTCTTGGTTGACGTCACACCACGACTACCAGGTGGTTTCGCTAGAAGAGCCAGGTCACCAGAAAATAGCCATGCTGTCATCTGGTCAACAGTGTAATCCGGACGAAGTTGATAACGCCGACGATATCGCTTCTATCCTCGCACGTGTAGCCGCTCGTTGCTGTAGATGCGCCGATCTGGAAATGCCCTGCATAACGCAGAACAAGGTCCTCGTAGGCGTCATTGCCAGTCCGCGTCCATCGTGTCCACAGAAGACGAACCGGTGATGTGCTTCTTTTATAGTGGTGTTCTTGGGTGACGTCACACCACGACTACCAGGTGGTGTCGCTAGAAGAGCCAGGTCACCAGAAAATAGCCATGCTGTCATCTGGTCAACAGTGTAATCCGGACGAAGTTGATAACGCCGACGATATCGCTTCTATCCTCGCACGTGTAGCCGCTCGTTGCTGTAGATGCGCCGATCTGGAAATGCCCTGCATAACGCAGAACAAGGTCCTCGTAGGCGTCATTGCCAGTCCGCGTCCATCGTGCCCACAGAATACGAACCGGTGAGGTGCTTCTTTCATAGTGGTGTTCTTGGGTGATGTCACACCGCGACTGCCAGGTGGTGTCGCTAGAAGAGCCAGGTCGCCAGAAAATAACCATGCTGTCATCTGGTCAACTGTAATCCGGACGAAGTTGATAAACGCCGAAGATATCGCTTCTATCCCAGCATGTGTAGGCACTCGTTGCTGTAGATGCGCCGATCAGGAAAATGCCCTGCAGAACGCAGAACAAGGCCCTCGTTAGCGTCATTTCCAGTCCGCGTCCATCGTGCCCACAGAATACGAACCGGTCACGTGCTTCTTGTATATTGGTGGTCTCAGGTGACGTCACACCGCGACTACCAGGTGGTGTCGCTAGAAGGGCCTGGTCCCAAGAAAATAGCAATGCTGTCATCTGGCCAACATTGTAATCCGGACGAAGTTGATAAACGCCGACGATATCGCTTCTACCCCCGCACGTGTAGCCGCTCGTTGCTGTAGATGCGCCGATCTGGAAAATGCCCTGCAGAACGCAGAACATGGTCCTCGTAGGTGTCATTGCCAGTCCGCGTCCATCGTGTCCACTTAAGACGAACCGGTGAGGTTCTTCTTTTATAGTGGTGTTCTTGGTTGACGTCACACCACGACTACCAGGTGGTGTCGCTAGAAGAGCCAGGTCACCAGAAAATAGCCATGCTGTCATCTGGTCAACAGTGTAATCCGGACGAAGTTGATAACCGCCGACGATAAAGCTTTTATCCCCGAACGTGTAGGCCCTCGTTGCTGTAGATACGGCGATCTGGAAAATGCCCTGCAGAACGCAGAACAATGTCCTCTTTAGCGTTATTGCCAGTCCGCGTCGATCGTGTCCACAGAAGACGAACCGGTGAGGTGCTTCTTTTATAGTGGTGTTCTTGCGTGACGTCACACCACGACTACCAGGTGGTGTCGCTAGAAGAGCCAGGTCGCCAGAAAATAACCATGCTGTCATATGGTCAACAGTGTAATCCGGACGAAGTTGATAAACGCCGACGATAAAGCTTTTATCCCCGCACGTGTAGGCCTTCGTTGCTGTAGATACGCCGATCTGGAAAATGCCCTGCTGAACGCCGAACAAGGTCCTCTTTAGCGTTATTGCCAGTCCGCGTCCATCGTGTCCACAGAAGACGAACCGGTGAGGTGCTTCTTTTATAGTGGTGTTCTTGGGTGACGTCACACCACGACTACACGGTGGTGTCGCAAAAAGAGCCAGGTCGCCAGAAAATAACCATGCTGTCATGTGGTCAACAGTGTAATCCGGACAAAGTTGATAAACGTCGACGATAAAGCTTCTATCCCCGCACGTGTAGGCCCTCGTTGCTGTAGATACGCCGATCTGGAAAATGCCCTGCAGAACGCAGAACAAGGTCCTCTTTAGCGTTATTGCCAGTCCGCGTCCATCGTGTCCACAGAAGACGAACCGGTGAGGTGCTTCTTTTATAGTGGTGTTCTTGGGTGACGTCACACCACGACTACCTCGTGGTGTCGCTAGAAGAGCCAGGTCACCAGAAAATAACCATGCTGTCATCTGGTCAACAGTGTAATCCGGACGAAGTTGATAACGCCGCCGATATCGCTTCTATCCTCGCACGTGTAGCCGCTCGTTGCTGTAGATGCGCCGATCTGGAAATGCCCTGCATAACGGAGAACAAGGTCCTCGTAGGCGTCATTGCCAGTCCCCGTCCGTCGTGTCCACAGAAGACGAACCGGTGAGGTGCTTCTTTTATAGTGGTGTTCTTGGGTGACGTCACACCACGACTACCAGGTGGTGTCGCTAGAAGAGCCAGGGCGCCAGAAAATAACCATGCTGTCAACTGGTCAACAGTGTAATCCGCACGAAGTTGATAAACGCCGACGATATCGTTTCTATCCACGCACGTGTAGGCGCTCGTTGCTCTAGATGCGCCGATCAGGAAAATGCCCTGCATAACGCAGAACAAGGTCCTCGTAGGCGTCATTGCCAGTCCCCGTCCGTCGTGTCCACAGAAGACGAACCGGTGAGGTGCTTCTTTTATAGTGGTGTTCTTGGGTGACGTCACACCACGACTACCAGGTGGTGTCGCTAGAAGAGCCAGGTCGCCAGAAAATAACCATGCTGTCAACTGGTCAAGAGTGTAATCCGCACGAAGTTGATAAACGTCGACGATAAAGGTTCTATCCCCGCACGTGTAGCCGCTCGTTGCTGTAGATGCGCCGATCTGGAAATGCCCTGCATAACGCAGAACAAGGTCCTCGTAGGCGTCATTGCCAGTCCGCGTCCGTCGTGTCCACAGAATCCGAACTGGTGAGGTGCTTCTTGTATATTGCTGGTCTCAGGTGGCGTCACACAGCGACTACCAGGTGGTTTCGCTAGAAGTGCCAGGTCCCGAAAATATAACAATGCTGTCATCTGGTCAACAGTGTAATCCGGACGAAATTGATAAACGCCGACGATATCGCTTCTATCCCGCACGTGTAGGCGCTCGTTGCTGTATATGCGCCGATCAGGAAAATGCCCTGCAGAACGCAGAAAAAGGTCCTCGTAAGCGTCATTGCCAGTCCGCGTCCATCGTGTCCACAGAAGACGAACCGGTGAGGTGCTTCTTTTATAGTTGTGTTCTTGGGTGACATCACACCGCGACTACCAGGTGGTGTCGCTAGAAGAGCCAGGTCACTAGAAAATAACCATGCTGTCATCTTGTCAACAGTGTATTCCGGACGAAGTTGATAACGCCGACGATATCGCTTCTATCCCTGCACGTGTAGGCACTCGTTGCTGTAGATGCGCCGATCAGGAAAATGCCTTGCAGAACGCAGAACAAGGTCCTCGTAGGCGTCATTGCCAGTCCGCGTCCATCGTGTCCACAGAAGACGAACCGGTGGGGTGCTTCTTTTATAGTGGTGTTCTTGCATGACGTCACACCACGACTGCCATGTGGTGTCGCTAGAAGAGCTAGGTCGCCAGAAAATATAACAATGCTGTCATCTGGTCAACAGTGTAATCCGGACGAAATTGATAAACGCCGACGATATCGCTTCTATCCCGCACGTGTAGGCGCTCGTTGCTGTAGATGCGCCGATCAGGAAAATGCCCTGCAGAACGCAGAAAAAGGTCCTCGTAAGCGTCATTGCCAGTCCGCGTCCATCGTGTCCACAGAAGACGAACCGGTGAGGTGCTTCTTTTATAGTGGTGTTCTTGGGTGACATCACACCGCGACTACCAGGTGGTGTCGCTAGAAGGGCCAGGTCGTCAGAAAATAACCATGCTGTCATCTGGTCAACAGTGTAATCCGGACGAAGTTGATAAACGCCGACGATATCGCTTCTATGCCCGCACGTGTAGGCGCTCTTTGCTGTAGATGCGTCGATCTGGAAGATGCCCTGCAGAATGCAGAACAAGGTCCTCGTTAGCGTCATTTCCAGTCCGCGTCCATCGTGCCCGCAGAATACGAACCGGTGACGTGCTTCTTGTATGTTGGTGGTCTCAGGTGACGTCACACCGCGACTACCAGGTGGTGTCGCTAGAAGGGCCTGGTCCCAAGAAAATAGCAATGCTGTCATCTGGTCAACATTGTAATCCGGACGAAGTTGATAAACGCCGACGATATCGCTTCTACCCCCGCACGTGTAGCCGCTCGTTGCTGTAGATGCGCCGATCTGGAAAATGCCCTGCAGAACGCAGAACATGGTCCTCGTAGGTGTCATTGCCAGTCCGCGTCCATCGTGTCCACTTAAGACGAACCGGTGAGGTGCTTCTTTTATAGTGGTGTTCTTGGGTGACGTCACACCACGACTACCAGGTGGTGTCGCTAGAAGAGCCAGGTCGCCAGAAAATAACCATGCTGTCATATGGTCAACAGTGTAATCCGGACGAAGTTGATAAACGCCGACGATAAAGCTTTTATCCCCGCACGTGTAGGCCTTCGTTGCTGTAGATACGCCGATCTGGAAAATGCCCTGCAGAACGCAGAACAAGGTCCTCTTTAGCGTTATTGCCAGTCCGCGTCCATCGTGTCCACAGAAGACGAACCGGTGAGGTGCTTCTTTTATAGTGGTGTTCTTGGGTGACGTCACACCACGACTACCAGGTGGTGTCGCTAGAAGAGCCAGGTCACCAGAAAATAGCCATGCTGTCATCTGGTCAACAGTGTAATCCGGACGAAGTTGATAACGCCGACGATATCGCTTCTATCCTCGCACGTGTAGCCGCTCGTTGCTGTAGATGCGCCGATCTGGAAATGCCCTGCATAACGCAGAACAAGGTCCTCGTAGGCGTCATTGCCAGTCCGCGTCCATCGTGCCCACAGAATACGAACCGGTGAGGTGCTTCTTTTAGAGTCGTGTTCTTGGGTGACGTCACATCGCGACTACCAGGTGGTGTCGCTAGAAGAGCCAGGTCGCCAGAAAATAACCATGCTGTCATGTGGTCAACAGTGTAATCCGGACAAAGTTGATAAACGTCGACGATAAAGCTTCTATCCCCGCACGTGTAGGCCCTCGTTGCTGTAGATACGCCGATCTGGAAAATGCCCTGCAGAACGCAGAACAAGGTCCTCTTTAGCGTTATTGACAGTCCGCGTCCATCGTGTCCACAGAAGACGAACCGGTGAGGTGCTTCTTTTATAGTGGTGTTCTTGGGTGACGTCACACCACGACTACCTCGTGGTGTCGCTAGAAGAGCCAGGTCGCCAGAAAATAACCATGCTGTCATCTGGTCAACAGTGTAATCCGGACGAAGTTGATAACGCCGACGATATCGCTTCTATCCTCGCACGTGTAGCCGCTCGTTGCTGTAGATGCGCCGATCTGGAAATGCCCTGCATAACGCAGAACAAGGTCCTCGTAGGCGTCATTGCCAGTCGCCGTCCGTCGTGTCCACAGAAGACGAACCGGTGAGGTGCTTCTTTTATAGTGGTGTTCTTGGGTGACGTCACACCACGACTACCTCGTGGTGTCGCTAGAAGAGCCAGGTCGTCAGAAAATAACCATGCTGTCATCTGGTCAACAGTGTAATCCGGACGAAGTTGATAACGCCGACGATATCGCTTCTATCCTCGCACGTGTAGCCGCTCGTTGCTGTAGATGCGCCGATCTGGAAATGCCCTGCATAACGCAGAACATGGTCCTCGTAGGCGTCATTGCCAGTCCCCGTCCGTCGTGTCCACAGAAGACGAACCGGTAAGGTGCTTCTTTTATAGTGGTGTTCTTGGGTGACGTCACACCACGACTACCAGGTGGTGTCGCTAGAAGAGCCAGGTCGCCAGAAAATAACCATGCTGTCAACTGGTCAACAGTGTAATCCGCACGAAGTTGATAAACGTCGACCATAAAGGTTCTATCCCCGCACGTGTAGCCGCTCGTTGCTGTAGATACGCCGATCTGGAAAATGCCCTGCAGAACGCAGAACAAGGTCCTCTTTAGCGTTATTGACAGTCCGCGTCCATCGTGTCCACAGAAGACGAACCGGTGAGGTGCTTCTATTATAGTGGTGTTCTTGGGTGACGTCACACCGCGACTACCAGGTGGTGTCGCTAGAAGGACCTGGTCCCAAGAAAATAGCAATGCTGTCATCTGGTCAACATTGTAATCCGGACGAAGTTGATAAACGCCGACGATATCGCTTCTACCCCCGCACGTGTAGCCGCTCGTTGCTGTAGATGCGCCGATCTGGAAAATGCCCTGCAGAACGCAGAACATGGTCCTCGTAGGTGTCATTGCCAGTCCGCGTCCATCGTGTCCACTTAAGACGAACCGGTGAGGTTCTTCTTTTATAGTGGTGTTCTTGGTTGACGTCACACCACGACTACCAGGTGGTGTCGCTAGAAGAGCCAGGTCACCAGAAAATAGCCATGCTGTCATCTGGTCAACAGTGTAATCCGGACGAAGTTGATAACCGCCGACGATAAAGCTTTTATCCCCGAACGTGTAGGCCCTCGTTGCTGTAGATACGGCGATCTGGAAAATGCCCTGCAGAACGCAGAACAAGGTCCTCTTTAGCGTTATTGCCAGTCCGCGTCGATCGTGTCCACAGAAGACGAACCGGTGAGGTGCTTCTTTTATAGTGGTGTTCTTGGGTGACGTCACACCACGACTACCAGGTGGTGTCGCTAGAAGAGCCAGGTCGCCAGAAAATAACCATGCTGTCATATGGTCAACAGTGTAATCCGGACGAAGTTGATAAACGCCGACGATAAAGCTTTTATCCCCGCACGTGTAGGCCTTCGTTGCTGTAGATACGCCGATCTGGAAAATGCCCTGCAGAACGCAGAACAAGGTCCTCTTTAGCGTTATTGCCAGTCCGCGTCCATCGTGTCCACAGAAGACGAACCGGTGAGGTGCTTCTTTTATAGTGGTGTTCTTGGGTGACGTCACACCACGACTACCAGGTGGTGTCGCTAGAAGAGCCAGGTCACCAGAAAATAGCCATGCTGTCATCTGGTCAACAGTGTAATCCGGACGAAGTTGATAACGCCGACGATATCGCTTCTATCCTCGCACGTGGAGCCGCTCGTTGCTGTAGATGCGCCGTTCTGGAAATGCCCTGCATAACGCAGAACAAGGTCCTCGTAGGCGTCATTGCCAGTACGCGTCCATCGTGCCCACAGAATACGAACCGGTGAGGTGCTTCTTTTATAGTGGTGTTCTTGGGTGACGTCACATCGCGACTACCAGGTTGTGTCGCTAGAAGAGCCAGGTCGCCAGAAAATAACCATGCTGTCATGTGGTCAACAGTGTAATCCGGACAAAGTTGGTAAACGTCGACGATAAAGCTTCTATCCCCGCACGTGTAGGCTCTCGTTGCTGTAGATACGCCGATCTGGAAAATGCCCAGCTGAACGCAGAACAAGGTCCTCTTTAGCGTTATTGACAGTACGCGTCCATCGTGTCCACAGAAGACGAACCGGTGAGGTGCTTCTTTTATAGTGGTGTTCTTGGGTGACGTCACACCACGACTACCTCGTGGTGTCGCTAGAAGAGCCAGGTCGCCAGAAAATAACCATGCTGTCATCTGGTCAACAGTGTAATCCGGACGAAGTTGATAACGCCGACGATATCGCTTCTATCCTCGCACGTGTAGCCGCTCGTTGCTGTAGATGCGCCGATCTGGAAATGCCCTGCATAACGCAGAACAAGGTCCTCGTAGGCGTCATTGCCAGTCCCCGTCCGTCGTGTCCACAGAAGACGAACCGGTGAGGTGCTTCTTTTATAGTGGTGTTCTTGGGTGACGTCACACCACGACTACCAGGTGGTGTCGCTAGAAGAGCCAGGTCGCCAGAAAATAACCATGCTGTCAACTGGTCAACAGTGTAATCCGCACGAAGTTGATAAACGCCGACGATATCGTTTCTATCCACGCACGTGTAGGCGCTCGTTGCTCTAGATGCGCCGATCAGGAAAATGCCCTGCATAACGCAGAACAAGGTCCTCGTAGGCGTCATTGCCAGTCCCCGTCCGTCGTGTCCACAGAAGACGAACCGGTGTGGTGCTTCTTTTATAGTGGTGTTCTTGAGTGACGTCACACCACGACTACCAGGTGGTGTCGCTAGAAGAGCCAGGTCGCCAGAAAATAACCATGCTGTCAACTGGTCAAGAGTGTAATCCGCACGAAGTTGATAAACGTCGACGATAAAGGTTCTATCCCCGCACGTGTAGCCGCTCGTTGCTGTAGATGCGCCGATCTGGAAATGCCCTGCATAACGCAGAACAAGGTCCTCGTAGGCGTCATTGCCAGTCCGCGTCCGTCGTGTCCACAGAATCCGAACTGGTGAGGTGCTTCTTGTATATTGCTGGTCTCAGGTGGCGTCACACCGCGACTACCAGGTGGTGTCGCTAGAAGTGCCAGGTCCCGAAAATATAACAATGCTGTCATCTGGTCAACAGTGTAATCCGGACGAAATTGATAAACGCCGACGATATCGCTTCTATCCCGCACGTGTAGGCGCTCGTTGCTGTAGATGCGCCGATCAGGAAAATGCCCTGCAGAACGCAGAAAAAGGTCCTCGTAAGCGTCATTGCCAGTCCGCGTCCATCGTGTCCACAGAAGACGAACCGGTGACGTGCTTCTTTTATAGTGGTGTTCTTGGGTGACATCACACCGCGACTACCAGGTGGTGTCGCTAGAAGAGCCAGGTCACTAGAAAATAACCATGCTGTCATCTTGTCAACAGTGTATTCCGGACGAAGTTGATAAACGCCGACGATATCGTTTCTATCCACGCACGTGTAGGCGCTCGTTGCTCTAGATGCGCCGATCAGGAAAATGCCCTGCATAACGCAGAACAAGGTCCTCGTAGGCGTCATTGCCAGTCCGCGTCCATCGTGTCCACAGAAGACGAACCGGTGGGGTGCTTCTTTTATAGTGGTGTTCTTGCATGACGTCACACCACGACTGCCATGTGGTGTCGCTAGAAGAGCTAGGTCGCCAGAAAATATAACAATGCTGTCATCTGGTCAACAGTGTAATCCGGACGAAATTGATAAACGCCGACGATATCGCTTCTATCCCGCACGTGTAGGCGCTCGTTGCTGTAGATGCGCCGATCAGGAAAATGCCCTGCAGAACGCAGAAAAAGGTCCTCGTAAGCGGCATTGCCAGTCCGCGTCCATCGTGTCCACAGAAGACGAACCGGTGAGGTGCTTCTTTTATAGTGGTGTTCTTGGGTGACATCACACCGCGACTACCAGGTGGTGTCGCTAGAAGAGCCAGGTCACTAGAAAATAACCATGCTGTCATCTTGTCAACAGTGTAATCCGGGCGAAGTTGATAAACGCCGACGATATCGTTTCTATCCACGCACGTGTAGGCGCTCGTTGCTGTAGATGCGCCGATCAGGAAAATGCCCTGCATATCAGAGAACAAGGTCCTCGAAGGCGTAATTTTCAGTCCGCGTTCATCGTGTCCGCAGAAGATGAACCGGTGAGGTGCTTATTTTATAGTGGTGTTCTTGGGTGACGTCACACCGCGACTACCAGGTGGTGTCGCTAGAAGTGCCAGGTCCCGAAAATATAACAATGCTGTCATCTGGTCAACAGTGTAATCCGGACGAAATTGATAAACGCCGACGATATCGCTTCTATCCCGCACGTGTAGGCGCTCGTTGCTGTAGATGCGCCGATCAGGAAAATGCCCTGCAGAACGCAGAAAAAGGTCCTCGTAAGCGTCATTGCCAGTCCGCGTCCATCGCGTCCACAGAAGACGAACCGGTGAGGTGCTTCTTTTATAGTGGTGTTCTTGGGTGACATCACACCGCGACTACCAGGTGGTGTCGCTAGAAGAGCCAGGTCACTAGAAAATAACCATGCTGTCATCTTGTCAACAGTGTATTCCGGACGAAGTTGATAACGCCGACGATATCGCTTCTATCCCTGCACGTGTAGGCACTCGTTGCTGTAGATGCGCCGATCAGGAAAATGCCTTGCAGAACGCAGAACAAGGTCCTCGTAGGCGTCATTGCCAGTCCGCGTCCATCGTGTCCACAGAAGACGAACCGGTGGGGTGCTTCTTTTATAGTGGTGTTCTTGCATGACGTCACACCACGACTGCCATGTGGTGTCGCTAGAAGAGCTAGGTCGCCAGAAAATATAACAATGCTGTCATCTGGTCAACAGTGTAATCCGGACGAAATTGATAAACGCCGACGATATCGCTTCTATCCCGCACGTGTAGGCGCTCGTTGCTGTAGATGCGCCGATCAGGAAAATGCCCTGCAGAACGCAGAAAAAGGTCCTCGTAAGCGTCATTGCCAGTCCGCGTCCATCGTGTCCACAGAAGACGAACCGGTGAGGTGCTTCTTTTATAGTGGTGTTCTTGGGTGACATCACACCGCGACTACCAGGTGGTGTCGCTAGAAGAGCCAGGTCACTAGAAAATAACCATGCTGTCATCTTGTCAACAGTGTAATCCGGGCGAAGTTGATAAACGCCGACGATATCGTTTCTATCCACGCACGTGTAGGCGCTCGTTGCTGTAGATGCGCCGATCAGGAAAATGCCCTGCATATCACAGAACAAGGTCCTCGAAGGCGTAATTTTCAGTCCGCGTTCATCGTGTCCGCAGAAGATGAACCGGTGAGGTGCTTATTTTATAGTGGTGTTCTTGGGTGACGTCACACCGCGACTACCAGGTGGTGTCGCTAGAAGGGCCAGGTCGTCAGAAAATAACCATGCTGTCATCTGGTCAACAGTGCAATCCGGACGAAGTTGATAAACGCCGACGATATCGCTTCTATGCCCGCACGTGTAGGCGCTCTTTGCTGTAGATGCGCCGATCTGGAAGATGCCCTGCAGAACGCAGAACAAGGTCCTCGTTAGCGTCATTGCCAGTCCGCGCCCATCGTGCCCACAGAATTCGAACCGATGAGGGGCTTCTTGTATATTGGTGGTCTCAGGTGACGTCACACCGCGACTACCAGGTCTTGTCGCTAGAAGAGCCAGGTCCCTAGAAAATAACAATGCTGTCATCCGGTCAACAGTCTAAACCGGACAAAGTTGATAAACGCCGACGATATCGTTTCTATCCACGCACGTGTAGGCGCTCGTTGCTGTAGATGCGCCGATCAGGAAAATGCCCTGCAGAACGCAGAACAAGGTCCTCGTAGGCGTCGTTGTTAGTCCGCGTCCATCGTTTCAGCAGAAGACGAACCGGTGAGGTGATTGTTTCATAGTGGTGTTCTTGGGTGACGTCACACCGCGACTACCAGGTGGTGTCGCTAGAAGAGCCAGGTCGCCATAAAATAACCATGCTGTCATCTTGTCAACTGTAATCCGGACGAAGTTGATAAACGCCGAAGATATCGCTTCTATCCCAGCATGTGTAGCCACTCGTTGCTGCAGATGCGCCGATCAGGAAAATGCCCTGCAGAACGCAGAACAAGGTCCTCGTTAGCGTCATTTCCAGTCCGCGTCCATCGTGCCCGCAGAATACGAACCGGTGACGTGCTTCTTGTATGTTGGTGGTCTCAGGTGACGTCACACCGCGACTACCAGGTGGTGTCGCTAGAAGGGCCTGGTCCCAAGAAAATAGCAATGCTGTCATCTGGTCAACATTGTAATCCGGACGAAGTTGATAAACGCCGACGATATCGCTTCTACCCCCGCACGTGTAGCCGCTCGTTGCTGTAGATGCGCCGATCTGGAAAATGCCCTGCAGAACGCAGAACATGGTCCTCGTAGGTGTCATTGCCAGTCCGCGTCCATCGTGTCCACTTAAGACGAACCGGTGAGGTTCTTCTTTTATAGTGGTGTTCTTGGTTGACGTCACACCACGACTACCAGGTGGTGTCGCTAGAAGAGCCAGGTCACCAGAAAATAGCCATGCTGTCATCTGGTCAACAGTGTAATCCGGACGAAGTTGATAACCGCCGACGATAAAGCTTCTATCCCCGCACGTGTAGGCCCTCGTTGCTGTAGATACGGCGATCTGGAAAATGCCCTGCACAACGCAGAACAAGGTCCTCTTTAGCGTTATTGCCAGTCCGCGTCGATCGTGTCCACAGAAGACGAACCGGTGAGGTGCTTCTTTTATAGTGGTGTTCTTGGGTGACGTCACACCACGACTACCAAATGGTGTCGCTAGAAGAGCCAGGTCGCCAGAAAATAACCATGCTGTCATATGGTCAACAGTGTAATCCGGACGAAGTTGATAAACGCCGACGATGAAGCTTTTATCCCCGCACGTGTAGGCCTTCGTTGCTGTAGATACGCCGATCTGGAAAATGCCCTGCAGAACGCAGAACAAGGTCCTCTTTAGCGTTATTGCCAGTCCGCGTCCATCGTGTCCACAGAAGACGAACCGGTGAGGTGCTTCTTTTATAGTGGTGTTCTTGGGTGACGTCACACCACGACTACCAGGTGGTGTCGCTAGAAGAGCCAGGTCACCAGAAAATAGCCATGCTGTCATCTGGTCAACAGTGTAATCCGGACGAAGTTGATAACGCCGACGATATCGCTTCTACCCTCGCACGTGTAGCCGCTCGTTGCTGTAGATGCGCCGATCTGGAAATGCCCTGCATAACGCAGAACAAGGTCCTCGTAGGCGTCATTGCCAGTCCGCGTCCATCGTGCCCACAGAATACGAACCGGTGAGGTGCTTCTTTTATAGTGGTGTTCTTGGGTGACGTCACATCGCGACTACCAGGTGGTGTCGCTAGAAGAGCCAGGTCGCCAGAAAATAACCATGCTGATGCTGTCATGTGGTCAACAGTGTAATCCGGACAAAGTTGATAAACGTCGACGATAAAGCTTCTATCCCCGCACGTGTAGGCCCTCGTTGCTGTAGATACGCCGATCTGGAAAATGCCCTGCAGAACGCAGAACAAGGTCCTCTTTAGCGTTATTGACAGTCCGCGTCCATCGTGTCCACAGAAGACGAACCGGTGAGGTGCTTCTTTTATAGTGGTGTTCTTGGGTGACGTCACACCACGACTACCTCGTGGTGTCGCTAGAAGAGCCAGGTCGCCAGAAAATAACCATGCTGTCATCTGGTCAACAGTGTAATCCGGACGAAGTTGATAACGCCGACGATATCGCTTCTATCCTCGCACGTGTAGCCGCTCGTTGCTGTAGATGCGCCGATCTGGAAATGCCCTGCATAACGCAGAACAAGGTCCTCGTAGGCGTCATTGCCAGTCCCCGTCCGTCGTGTCCACAGAAGACGAACCGGTGAGGTGCTTCTTTTATAGTGGTGTTCTTGGGTGACGTCACACCACGACTACCAGGTGGTGTCGCTAGAAGAGCCAGGTCGCCAGAAAATAACCATGCTGTCAACTGGTCAACAGTGTAATCCGCACGAAGTTGATAAACGCCGACGATATCGTTTCTATCCACGCACGTGTAGGCGCTCGTTGCTCTAGATGCGCCGATCAGGAAAATGCCCTGCATAACGCAGAACAAGGTCCTCGTAGGCGTCATTGCCAGTCCGCGTCCGTCGTGTCCGCAGAATCCGAACTGGTGAGGTGCTTCTTGTATATTGCTGGTCTCAGGTGGCGTCACACCGCGACTGCCAGGTGGTGTCGCTAGAAGTGCCAGGTCCCGAAAATATAACAATGCTGTCATCTGGTCAACAGTGTAATCCGGACGAAATTGATAAACGCCGACGATATCGCTTCTATCCCGCACGTGTAGGCGCTCGTTGCTGTAGATGCGCCGATCAGGAAAATGCCCTGCAGAACGCAGAAAAAGGTCCTCGTAAGCGTCATTGCCAGTCCGCGTCCATCGTGTCCACAGAAGACGAACCGGTGAGGTGCTTCTTTTATAGTGGTGTTCTTGGGTGACATCACACCGCGACTACCAGGTGGTGTCGCTAGAAGAGCCAGGTCACTAGAAAATAACCATGCTCTCATCTTGTCAACAGTGTATTCCGGACGAAGTTGACAAAGCCGACGATATCGCTTCTATCCCTGCACGTGTAGGCACTCGTTGCTGTAGATGCGCCGATCAGGAAAATGCCTTGCAGAACGCAGAACAAGGTCCTCGTAGGCGTCATTGCCAGTCCGCGTCCATCGTGTCCACAGAAGACGAACCGGTGGGGTGCTTCTTTTATAGTGGTGTTCTTGCATGACGTCACACCACGACTGCCATGTGGTGTCGCTAGAAGAGCTAGGTCGCCAGAAAATATAACAATGCTGTCATCTGGTCAACAGTGTAATCCGGACGAAATTGATAAACGCCGACGATATCGCTTCTATCCCGCACGTGTAGGCGCTCGTTGCTGTAGATGCGCCGATCAGGAAAATGCCCTGCAGAACGCAGAAAAAGGTCCTCGTAAGCGTCATTGCCAGTCCGCGTCCATCGTGTCCACAGAAGACGAACCGGTGAGGTGCTTCTTTTATAGTGGTGTTCTTGGGTGACATCACACCGCGACTACCAGGTGGTGTCGCTAGAAGAGCCAGGTCACTAGAAAATAACCATGCTGTCATCTTGTCAACAGTGTAATCCGGGCGAAGTTGATAAACGCCGACGATATCGTTTCTATCCACGCACGTGTAGGCGCTCGTTGCTGTAGATGCGCCGATCAGGAAAATGCCCTGCATATCACAGAACAAGGTCCTCGAAGGCGTAATTTTCAGTCCGCGTTCATCGTGTCCGCAGAAGATGAACCGGTGAGGTGCTTATTTTATAGTGGTGTTCTTGGGTGACGTCACACCGCGACTACCAGGTGGTGTCGCTAGAAGGGCCAGGTCGTCAGAAAATAACCATGCTGTCATCTGGTCAACAGTGTAATCCGGACGAAGTTGATAAACGCCGACGATATCGCTTCTATGCCCGCACGTGTAGGCGCTCTTTGCTGTAGATGCGCCGATCTGGAAGATGCCCTGCAGAACGCAGAACAAGGTCCTCGTTAGCGTCATTGCCAGTCCGCGCCCATCGTGCCCACAGAATTCGAACCGATGAGGGGCTTCTTGTATATTGGTGGTCTCAGGTGACGTCACACCGCGACTACCAGGTCTTGTCGCTAGAAGAGCCAGGTCCCTAGAAAATAACAATGCTGTCATCCGGTCAACAGTCTAATCCGGACAAAGTTGATAAACGCCGACGATATCGTTTCTATCCACGCACGTGTAGGCGCTCGTTGCTGTAGATGCGCCGATCAGGAAAATGCCCTGCAGAACGCAGAACAAGGTCCTCGTAGGCGTCGTTGTTAGTCCGCGTCCATCGTTTCAGCAGAAGACGAACCGGTGAGGTGATTGTTTCATAGTGGTGTTCTTGGGTGACGTCACACCGCGATTACCAGGTGGTGTCGCTAGAAGAGCCAGGTCGCCATAAAATAACCATGCTGTCATCTTGTCAACTGTAATCCGGACGAAGTTGATAAACGCCGAAGATATCGCTTCTATCCCAGCATGTGTAGCCACTCGTTGCTGCAGATGCGCCGATCAGGAAAATGCCCTGCAGAACGCAGAACAAGGTCCTCGTTAGCGTCATTTCCAGTCCGCGTCCATCGTGCCCGCAGAATACGAACCGGTGACGTGCTTCTTGTATGTTGGTGGTCTCAGGTGACGTCACACCGCGACTACCACGTGGTGTCGCTAGAAGGGCCTGGTCCCAAGAAAATAGCAATGCTGTCATCTGGTCAACATTGTAATCCGGACGAAGTTGATAAACGCCGACGATATCGCTTCTACCCCCGCACGTGTAGCCGCTCGTTGCTGTAGATGCGCCGATCTGGAAAATGCCCTGCAGAACGCAGAACATGGTCCTCGTAGGTGTCATTGCCAGTCCGCGTCCATCGTGTCCACTTAAGACGAACCGGTGAGGTTCTTCTTTTATAGTGGTGTTCTTGGTTGACGTCACACCACGACTACCAGGTGGTGTCGCTAGAAGAGCCAGGTCACCAGAAAATAGCCATGCTGTCATCTGGTCAACAGTGTAATCCGGACGAAGTTGATAACCGCCGACGATAAAGCTTCTATCCCCGCACGTGTAGGCCCTCGTTGCTGTAGATACGGCGATCTGGAAAATGCCCTGCACAACGCAGAACAAGGTCCTCTTTAGCGTTATTGCCAGTCCGCGTCGATCGTGTCCACAGAAGACGAACCGGTGAGGTGCTTCTTTTATAGTGGTGTTCTTGGGTGACGTCACATCGCGACTACCAGGTGGTGTCGCTAGAAGAGCCAGGTCGCCAGAAAATAACCATGCTGATGCTGTCATGTGGTCAACAGTGTAATCCGGACAAAGTTGATAAACGTCGACGATAAAGCTTCTATCCCCGCACGTGTAGGCCCTCGTTGCTGTAGATACGCCGATCTGGAAAATGCCCTGCAGAACGCAGAACAAGGTCCTCTTTAGCGTTATTGACAGTCCGCGTCCATCGTGTCCACAGAAGACGAACCGGTGAGGTGCTTCTTTTATAGTGGTGTTCTTGGGTGACGTCACACCACGACTACCTCGTGGTGTCGCTAGAAGAGCCAGGTCGCCAGAAAATAACCATGCTGTCATCTGGTCAACAGTGTAATCCGGACGAAGTTGATAACGCCGACGATATCGCTTCTATCCTCGCACGTGTAGCCGCTCGTTGCTGTAGATGCGCCGATCTGGAAATGCCCTGCATAACGCAGAACAAGGTCCTCGTAGGCGTCATTGCCAGTCCCCGTCCGTCGTGTCCACAGAAGACGAACCGGTGAGGTGCTTCTTTTATAGTGGTGTTCTTGGGTGACGTCACACCACGACTACCAGGTGGTGTCGCTAGAAGAGCCAGGTCGCCAGAAAATAACCATGCTGTCAACTGGTCAACAGTGTAATCCGCACGAAGTTGATAAACGCCGACGATATCCTTTCTATCCACGCACGTGTAGGCGCTCGTTGCTCTAGATGCGCCGATCAGGAAAATGCCCTGCATAACGCAGAACAAGGTCCTCGTAGGCGTCATTGCCAGTCCGCGTCCGTCGTGTCCGCAGAATCCGAACTGGTGAGGTGCTTCTTGTATATTGCTGGTCTCAGGTGGCGTCACACCGCGACTGCCAGGTGGTGTCGCTAGAAGTGCCAGGTCCCGAAAATATAACAATGCTGTCATCTGGTCAACAGTGTAATCCGGACGAAATTGATAAACGCCGACGATATCGCTTCTATCCCGCACGTGTAGGCGCTCGTTGCTGTAGATGCGCCGATCAGGAAAATGCCCTGCAGAACGCAGAAAAAGGTCCTCGTAAGCGTCATTGCCAGTCCGCGTCCATCGTGTCCACAGAAGACGAACCGGTGAGGTGCTTCTTTTATAGTGGTGTTCTTGGGTGACATCACACCGCGACTACCAGGTGGTGTCGCTAAAAGAGCCAGGTCACTAGAAAATAACCATGCTGTTATCTTGTCAACAGTGTATTCCGGACGAAGTTGATAACGCCGACGATATCGCTTCTATCCCTGCACGTGTAGGCACTCGTTGCTGTAGATGCGCCAATCTGGAAAATGCCTTGCAGAACGCAGAACAAGGTCCTCGTAGGCGTCATTGCCAGTCCCCGTCCATCGTGTCCACAGAAGACGAACCGGTGGGGTGCTTCTTTTATAGTGGTGTTCTTGCATGACGTCACACCACGACTGCCATGTGGTGTCGCTAGAAGAGCTAGGTCGCCAGAAAATATAACAATGCTGTCATCTGGTCAACAGTGTAATCCGGACGAAATTGATAAACGCCGACGATATCGCTTCTATCCCGCACGTGTAGGCGCTCGTTGCTGTAGATGCGCCGATCAGGAAAATGCCCTGCAGAACGCAGAAAAAGGTCCTCGTAAGCGTCATTGCCAGTCCGCGTCCATCGTGTCCACAGAAGACGAACCGGTGAGGTGCTTCTTTTATAGTGGTGTTCTTGGGTGACATCACACCGCGACTACCAGGTGGTGTCGCTAGAAGAGCCAGGTCACTAGAAAATAACCATGCTCTCATCTTGTCAACAGTGTATTCCGGACGAAGTTGACAAAGCCGACGATATCGCTTCTATCCCTGCACGTGTAGGCACTCGTTGCTGTAGATGCGCCGATCAGGAAAATGCCTTGCAGAACGCAGAACAAGGTCCTCGTAGGCGTCATTGCCAGTCCGCGTCCATCGTGTCCACAGAAGACGAACCGGTGGGGTGCTTCTTTTATAGTGGTGTTCTTGCATGACGTCACACCACGACTGCCATGTGGTGTCGCTAGAAGAGCTAGGTCGCCAGAAAATATAACAATGCTGTCATCTGGTCAACAGTGTAATCCGGACGAAATTGATAAACGCCGACGATATCGCTTCTATCCCGCACGTGTAGGCGCTCGTTGCTGTAGATGCGCCGATCAGGAAAATGCCCTGCAGAACGCAGAAAAAGGTCCTCGTAAGCGTCATTGCCAGTCCGCGTCCATCGTGTCCACAGAAGACGAACCGGTGAGGTGCTTCTTTTATAGTGGTGTTCTTGGGTGACATCACACCGCGACTACCAGGTGGTGTCGCTAGAAGAGCCAGGTCACTAGAAAATAACCATGCTGTCATCTTGTCAACAGTGTAATCCGGGCGAAGTTGATAAACGCCGACGATATCGTTTCTATCCACGCACGTGTAGGCGCTCGTTGCTGTAGATGCGCCGATCAGGAAAATGCCCTGCATATCACAGAACAAGGTCCTCGAAGGCGTAATTTTCAGTCCGCGTTCATCGTGTCCGCAGAAGATGAACCGGTGAGGTGCTTATTTTATAGTGGTGTTCTTGGGTGACGTCACACCGCGACTACCAGGTGGTGTCGCTAGAAGGGCCAGGTCGTCAGAAAATAACCATGCTGTCATCTGGTCAACAGTGTAATCCGGACGAAGTTGATAAACGCCGACGATATCGCTTCTATGCCCGCACGTGTAGGCGCTCTTTGCTGTAGATGCGCCGATCTGGAAGATGCCCTGCAGAACGCAGAACAAGGTCCTCGTTAGCGTCATTGCCAGTCCGCGCCCATCGTGCCCACAGAATTCGAACCGATGAGGGGCTTCTTGTATATTGGTGGTCTCAGGTGACGTCACACCGCGACTACCAGGTCTTGTCGCTAGAAGAGCCAGGTCCCTAGAAAATAACAATGCTGTCATCCGGTCAACAGTCTAATCCGGACAAAGTTGATAAACGCCGACGATATCGTTTCTATCCACGCACGTGTAGGCGCTCGTTGCTGTAGATGCGCCGATCAGGAAAATGCCCTGCAGAACGCAGAACAAGGTCCTCGTAGGCGTCGTTGTTAGTCCGCGTCCATCGTTTCAGCAGAAGACGAACCGGTGAGGTGATTGTTTCATAGTGGTGTTCTTGGGTGACGTCACACCGCGATTACCAGGTGGTGTCGCTAGAAGAGCCAGGTCGCCATAAAATAACCATGCTGTCATCTTGTCAACTGTAATCCGGACGAAGTTGATAAACGCCGAAGATATCGCTTCTATCCCAGCATGTGTAGCCACTCGTTGCTGCAGATGCGCCGATCAGGAAAATGCCCTGCAGAACGCAGAACAAGGTCCTCGTTAGCGTCATTTCCAGTCCGCGTCCATCGTGCCCGCAGAATACGAACCGGTGACGTGCTTCTTGTATGTTGGTGGTCTCAGGTGACGTCACACCGCGACTACCACGTGGTGTCGCTAGAAGGGCCTGGTCCCAAGAAAATAGCAATGCTGTCATCTGGTCAACATTGTAATCCGGACGAAGTTGATAAACGCCGACGATATCGCTTCTACCCCCGCACGTGTAGCCGCTCGTTGCTGTAGATGCGCCGATCTGGAAAATGCCCTGCAGAACGCAGAACATGGTCCTCGTAGGTGTCATTGCCAGTCCGCGTCCATCGTGTCCACTTAAGACGAACCGGTGAGGTTCTTCTTTTATAGTGGTGTTCTTGGTTGACGTCACACCACGACTACCAGGTGGTGTCGCTAGAAGAGCCAGGTCACCAGAAAATAGCCATGCTGTCATCTGGTCAACAGTGTAATCCGGACGAAGTTGATAACCGCCGACGATAAAGCTTCTATCCCCGCACGTGTAGGCCCTCGTTGCTGTAGATACGGCGATCTGGAAAATGCCCTGCACAACGCAGAACAAGGTCCTCTTTAGCGTTATTGCCAGTCCGCGTCGATCGTGTCCACAGAAGACGAACCGGTGAGGTGCTTCTTTTATAGTGGTGTTCTTGGGTGACGTCACACCACGACTACCAGGTGGTGTCGCTAGAAGAGCCAGGTCGCCAGAAAATAACCATGCTGATGCTGTCATGTGGTCAACAGTGTAATCCGGACAAAGTTGATAAACGTCGACGATAAAGCTTCTATCCCCGCACGTGTAGGCCCTCGTTGCTGTAGATACGCCGATCTGGAAAATGCCCTGCAGAACGCAGAAGAAGGTCCTCTTTAGCGTTATTGACAGTCCGCGTCCATCGTGTCCACAGAAGACGAACCGGTGAGGTGCTTCTTTTATAGTGGTGTTCTTGGGTGACGTCACACCACGACTACCTCGTGGTGTCGCTAGAAGAGCCAGGTCGCCAGAAAATAACCATGCTGTCATCTGGTCAACAGTGTAATCCGGACGAAGTTGATAACGCCGACGATATCGCTTCTATCCTCGCACGTGTACGCGCTCGTTGCTCTAGATGCGCCGATCAGGAAAATGCCCTGCATAACGCAGAACAAGGTCCTCGTAGGCGTCATTGCCAGTCCGCGTCCGTCGTGTCCACAGAAGACGAACCGGTGAGGTGCTTCTTTTATAGTGGTGTTCTTGGGTGACGTCACACCACGACTACCAGGTGGTGTCGCTAGAAGAGCCAGTTCGCCAGAAAATAACCATGCTGTCAACTGGTCAACAGTGTAATCCGCACGAAGTTGATAAACGCCGACGATATCGTTTCTATCCACGCACGTGTACGCGCTCGTTGCTCTAGATGCGCCGATCAGGAAAATGCCCTGCATAACGCAGAACAAGGTCCTCGTAGGCGTCATTGCCAGTCCGCGTCCGTCGTGTCCGCAGAATCCGAACTGGTGAGGTGCTTCTTGTATATTGCTGGTCTCAGGTGGCGTCACACCGCGACTGCCAGGTGGTGTCGCTAGAAGTGCCAGGTCCCGAAAATATAACAATGCTGTCATCTGGTCAACAGTGTAATCCGGACGAAATTGATAAACGCCGACGATATCGCTTCTATCCCGCACGTGTAGGCGCTCGTTGCTGTAGATGCGCCGATCAGGAAAATGCCCTGCAGAACGCAGAAAAAGGTCCTCGTAAGCGTCATTGCCAGTCCGCGTCCATCGTGTCCACAGAAGACGAACCGGTGAGGTGCTTCTTTTATAGTGGTGTTCTTGGGTGACATCACACCGCGACTACCAGGTGGTGTCGCTAAAAGAGCCAGGTCACTAGAAAATAACCATGCTGTCATCTTGTCAACAGTGTATTCCGGACGAAGTTGATAACGCCGACGATATCGCTTCTATCCCTGCACGTGTAGGCACTCGTTGCTGTAGATGCGCCAATCAGGAAAATGCCTTGCAGAACGCAGAACAAGGTCCTCGTAGGCGTCATTGCCAGTCCCCGTCCATCGTGTCCACAGAAGACGAACCGGTGGGGTGCTTCTTTTATAGTGGTGTCCTTGCATGACGTCACACCACGACTGCCATGTGGTGTCGCTAGAAGAGCTAGGTCGCCAGAAAATATAACAATGCTGTCATCTGGTCAACAGTGTAATCCGGACGAAATTGATAAACGCCGACGATATCGCTTCTATCCCGCACGTGTAGGCGCTCGTTGCTGTAGATGCGCCGATCAGGAAAGTGCCCTGCAGAACGCAGAAAAAGGTCCTCGTAAGCGTCATTGCCAGTCCGCGTCCATCGTGTCCACAGAAGACGAACCGGTGAGGTGCTTCTTTTATAGTGGTGTTCTTGGGTGACATCACACCGCGACTACCAGGTGGTGTCGCTAGAAGAGCCAGGTCGCCAGAAAATAACCATGCTGGCATCTGGTCAACAGTGTAATCCGGACGAAGTTGATAATCGCTGACGATATCGCTTCTATGCCCGCACGTGTAGGCGCTCGTTGCTGTAGATGCGCCGATCTGGAAGATGCCCTGCAGAACGCAGAACAAGGTCCTCGTTAGCGTCATTGCCAGTCCGCGCCCATCGTGCCCACAGAATTCGAACCGATGAGGGGCTTCTTGTATATTGGTGGTCTCATGTGACGTCACACCGCGACTACCAGGTCTTGTCGCTAGAAGAGCCAGGTCCCTAGAAAATAACAATGCTGTCATCCGGTCAACAGTCTAATCCGGACAAAGTTGATAAACGCCGACGATATCGTTTCTATCCACGCACGTGTAGGCGCTCGTAGCTGTAGATGCGCCGATCAGGAAAATGCCCTGCAGAACGCAGAACAAGGTCCTCGTAGGCGTCGATGTCAGTCCGCGTCCATCGTTTCAGCAGAAGACGAACCGGTGAGGTGATTGTTTCATAGTGGTGTTCTTGGGTGACGTCACACCGCGACTACCAGGTGGTGTCGCTAGAAGAGCCAGGTCGCCAGAAAATAACCATGCTGTCATCTGGTCAACTGTAATCCGGACGAAGTTGATAAACGCCGACGATATCGCTTCTATCCCAGCATGTGTAGCCACTCGTTGCTGCAGATGCGCCGATCAGAAAAATGCCCTGCAGAACGCAGAACAAGGTCCTCGTTAGCGTCATTTCCAGTCCGCTTCCATCGTGCCCGCAGAATACGAACCGGTGACGTGCTTCTTGTATATTGCTGGTCTCAGGTGACATCACACCGCGACTAACAAATGGTGACGCTAGAAGGGCCAGGTCCCAAGAAAATAACAATGCTGTCATCTGGTCAGCAGTGTAATCCGGACGAAGTTGATAAACGCCGACGATATCGCTTCTATCCCCGCACGTGTAGGCGCTCGTTGCTGCAGATGCGCCGATCAGGAAATTGCCCTGCAGAACGCAGAACAAGGTCCTCGTAGGCGTCATTGCCAGTCCGCGTCCGTCGTATCCTCAGAAGACGAACCGGTGAGGTGCTTCTTTTATAGTGGTGTTCTTGGCTGACGTCACACCACGACTACCAGGTGGTGTCGCTAGAAGAGCCAGGTCGCCAGAAAATAACCATGCTGTCAACTGGTCAACAGTGTAATCCGCACGAAGTTGATAAACGCCGACGATATCGTTTCTATCCACGCACGTGTAGGCGCTCGTTGCTCTAGATGCGCCGATCAGGAAAATGCCCTGCAGAACGCAGAACAAGGTCCTCGTAGGCGTCATTGCCAGTCCGCGTCCATCGTGCCCACAGGATACGAACCGGTGAGGTGCTTCTTTTATAGTGGTGTTCTTGGGTGACGTCACATCGCGACTACCAGGTGGTGTCGCTAGAAGAGCCAGGTCGCCAGAAAATAACCATTCTGTCATGTGGTAAACAGTGTAATCCGGACGAAGTTGATAAACGTCGACGATAAAGCTTCTATCCCCGCACGTGTAGGCCCTCGTTGCTGTATATACGCCGATCTGGAAAATGCCCTGCAGAACGCAGAACAAGGTCCTCTTTAGCGTTATTGCCAGTCCGCGTCCATCGTGTCCACAGAAGACGAACCGGTGAGGTGCTTCTTTTATAGTGGTGTTCTTGGGTGACGTCACACCACGACTACCATGGGGTGTCGCTAGAAGAGCCAGGTCGCCAGAAAATAACCATGCTGTCATCTGGTCAACAGTGTAATCCGGACGAAGTTGATAACGCCGACGATATCGCTTCTATCCTCGCACGTGTAGCCGCTCATTGCTGTAGATGCGCCGATCTGGAAATGCCCTGCATAACGCAGAACAAGGTCCTCGTAGGCGTCATTGCCAGTCCGCGTCCGTCGTATCCACAGAAGACGAACCGGTGAGGTGCTTCTTTTATAGTGGTGTTCTTGGGTGACGTCATACCACGACTACCAGGTGGTGTCGCTGGAAGAGCCACGTCGCCAGAAAATAACCATGCTGTCAACTGGTCAACAGTGTAATCCGCACGAAGTTGATAAACGCCGACGATATCGTTTCTATCCACGCACGTGTAGGCGCTCGTTGCTGTAGATGCGCCGATCAGGAAAATGCCCTGCAGAACGCAGAACAAGGTCCTCGTAGGCGTCATTGCCAGTCCGCGTACATCGTGCCCACAGAATACGAACCGGTGAGGTGTTTCTTTTATAGTGGTGTTCTTGGGTGAAGTCACATCGCGACTACCAGGTGGTGTCGCTAGAAGAGCCAGGTCGCCAGAAAATAACCATGCTGTCATGTGGTCAACAGTGTAATCCGGACGAAGTTGATAAACGTCGACGATAAAGGTTCTATCCCCGCACGTGTAGCCGCTCGTTGCTGTAGATGCGCCGATCTGGAAATGCCCTGCATAACGCAGAACAAGGTCCTCGTAGGCGTCATTGCCAGTCCGCGTCCGTCGTGTCCACAGAATCCGAACTGGTGAGGTGCTTCTTGTATATTGCTGATCTCAGGTGACGTCACACCGCGACTACCAGGTGGTGTCGCTAGAAGAGCCAGGTCCCAAGAAAATAACAATGCTGTCATCCGGTCAACAGTGTAATCTGGACGAAGTTTATAAACACCGACGATATCGTTTCTATCCACGCACGTGTAGGCGCTCGTTGCTGTAGATGCGCCGATAAGGAAAAAGCCATGCAGAACGCAGAACAAGGTCCTCGTAGGCGTCATGATAAATCCGCGTCCATCGTGCCCACAGAATGCGATTCGCAGAGGTGCTTCTTTTATAGTGGTGCTCTCAGGCGACGTCACACCGCGTGTTCCAGGTATTGTCGCTAGAAGAGTCAGGTCGCCAGAAAATAAACATGCTGTCATCTGGTCAACAGTGTAATCCGGCCGAAGTTGATAAACGCCGACGATATCGCTTCTATATACGCACGTGTAGCCGCTCGTTGCTGTAGATGCGCCGATCTGGAAAATGCCCTGCAGAACGCAGAACAAGGTCCTCGTAGGCAACATTGCCAGTCCGCGTCCATCGCGTCCACAGAAGACAAACCGATGAGCTGCTTCTTTTATAATGGTGTTCTTGGGTGACGTCACACCATGACAACCAGGTGGTGTCGCTAGAAGGGCCTGGTCCCAAGAAAATAGCAATGCTGTCATCTGGTCAACATTGTAATCCGGACGAAGTTGATAAACGCCCATGATATCGCTTCTATCCCCGCACGTGTAAGCGCTCGTTGCTGCAGATGCGCCGATCAGGAAATTGCCCTGCAGAACGCAGAACAAGGTCATCGTAGGCGTCATTGCCAGTCCGCGTCCATCGTGCCCACAGAATACGAACCGGTGAGGTGCTTCTTTTATAGTGTTGCTCTCAGGTGACGTCACACCACGACTGCCAGGTATTATCGCCAGAAGAGTCAGGTCGCCAGAAAATAACCATGCTGTCATCTGGTCAACAGTGTAATCCGGACGAAGTTAATAAACGCCGACGATATCGCTTCTACCCCAGCACGTGTAGCCGCTCGTTGCTGTAGATGCGCCGATCTGGAAAATGCCCTGCAGAACGCAGAACATGGTCCTCGTAGGTGTCATTGCCAGTCCGCGTCCGTCGTGTCCACAGAAGACGAACCGGTGAGGTGCTTCTTTTATAGTGGTGTTCTTGGGTGACGTCACACCACGACTACCAGGTGGTGTCGCTAGAAGAGCCGCATCGCCAGAAAATAACCATGCTGTCAACTGGTCAACAGTGTAATCCGCACGAAGTTGATAAACGTCGACGATAAAGGTTCTATCCCCGCACGTGTAGCCGCTCGTTGCTGTAGATGCGCCGATCTGGAAATGCCCTGCATAACGCAGAACAAGGTCCTCGTAGGCGTCATTGCCAGTTCGCGCCCGTCGTGTCCACAGAATCCGAACTGGTGAGGTGCTTCTTGTATATTGCTGGTCTCAGGTGACGTCACACCGCGACTACCAGGTGGTGTCGCTAGAAGGGCCAGGTCGTCAGAAAATAACCATGCTGTCATCGGGTCAACAGTGTAATCCGGACGAAGTTGATAAACGCCGACGATATCGCTTCTATGCCCGCACGTGTAGGCGCTCTTTGCTGTAGATGCGCCGATCTGGAAGATGCTCTGCAGAATGCAGAACAAGGTCCTCGTTAGCGTCATTGCCAGTCCGCGTCCATCGTGCCCACAGAATACGAACCGGTGAGGGGCTTCTTGTATATTGGTGGTCTCAGGTGACGTCACACCGCGACTGCCAGGTGGTGTCGCTAGAAGAGCCAGGTCGCCAGAAAATAACCATGCTGGCATCTGGTCAACAGTGTAATCCGGACGAAGTTGATAATCGCTGACGATATCGCTTCTATGCCCGCACGTGTAGGCGCTCGTTGCTGTGGATGCGCCGATCTGGAAGATGCCCTGCAGAACGCAGAACAAGGTCCTCGTTAGCGTCATTGCCAGTCCGCGCCCATCGTGCCCACAGAATTCGAACCGATGAGGGGCTTCTTGTATATTGGTGGTCTCAGGTGACGTCACACCGCGACTACCAGGTCTTCTCGCTAGAAGAGCCAGGTCCCTAGAAAATAACAATGCAGTCATCCGGTCAACAGCCTAATCCGGACAAAGTTGATAAACGCCGACGATATCGTTTCTATCCACGCACGTGTAGGCGCTCGTTGCTGTAGATGCGCCGATCAGGAAAATGCCCTGCAGAACGCAGAACAAGGTCCTCGTAGGCGTCATTGTCAGTCCGCGTCCATCGTTTCAGCAGAAGACGAACCGGTGAGGTGATTGTTTCATAGTGGTGTTGTTGGGTGACGTCACACAGCGACTACCAGGTGGTGTCGCTAGAAGAGCCAGGTCGCCAGAAAATAACCATGCTGTCATCTGGTCAACTGTAATTCGGACGAAGTTGATAAACGCCGACGATATCGCTTCTATCCCAGCATGTGTAGCCACTCGTTGCTGCAGATGCGCCGATCAGGAAAATGCCCTGCAGAACGCAGAACAAGGTCCTCGATAGCGTCATTTCCAGTCCGCGTCCATCGTGCCCGCAGAATACGAACCGGTGACGTGCTTCTTGTATATTGCTGGTCTCAGGTGACATCACACCGCGACTAACAGGTGGTGACGCTAGAAGGGCCAGGTCCCAAGAAAATAACAATGCTGTCATCTGGTCAGCCGTGTAATCCGGACGAAGTTGATAAACGCCGACGATATCGCTTCTATCCCCGCACGTGTAGGCGCTCGTTGCTGTAGATGCGCCGATCAGGAAATTACCCTGCAGAACAAGGTCCTCGTAGGCGTCATTGCCAGTCCGCGTCCATCGTGCCCACAGAATACGAACCGGTGAGGTGCTTCTTTTATAGTGGTGTTCTTGGGTGACGTCACATCTCGACTACCAGGTGGTGTCGCTAGAAGAGCCAGGTCGCCAGAAAAATACCCATGCTGTCATGTGGTAAACAGTGTAATCCGGACGAAGTTGATAAACGTCGACGATAAAGCTTCTATCCCCGCACGTGTAGGCCCTCGTTGCTGTAGATACGCCGATCTGGAAAATGCCCTGCAGAACGCAGAACAAGGTCCTCTTTAGCGTTATTGCCAGCCCGCGTCCATCGTGTCCACAGAAGACGAACCGGTGAGGTGCTTCTTTTAGAGTGGTGTTCTTGGGTGACGTCACACCACGACTACCACGGGGTGTCGCTAGAAGAGCCAGGTCGCCAGAAAATAACCATGCTCTCATCTGGTCAACAGTGTAATCCGGACGAAGTTGATAACGCCGACGATATCGCTTCTATCCTCGCACGTGTAGCCGCTCATTGCTGTAGATGCGCCGATCTGGAAATGCCCTGCATAACGCAGAACAAGGTCCTCGTAGGCGTCATTGCCAGTCCGCGTCCGTCGTATCCACAGAAGACGAACCGGTGAGGTGCTTCTTTTATAGTGGTGTTCTTGGGTGACGTCACACCACGACTACCAGGTGGTGTCGCTAGAAGAGCCAGGTCGCCAGAAAATAACCAAGCTGTCAACTGGTCAACAGTGTAATCCGGACGAAGTTGATAAACGCCGACGATATCGCTTCTACCCCCGCACGTGTAGCCGCTCGTTGCTGTAGATGCGCCGACCTGGAAAATGCCCTGCAGAACGCAGAACAAGGTCCTCGTAGGTGTCATTGCCAGTCCGCGTCCATCGTGTCCACAGAAGACGAACCGGTGAGGTGCTTCTTTTATAGTGGTGTTCTTGGGTGACGTCACACCACGACTACCAGGTGGTGTCGCTAGAAGAGCCAGGTCGCCAGAGAATAACCAAGCTGTCATCTGGTCAAGAGTGTAATCCGGACGAAGTTGATAACGCCGACGATATCGCTTCTATCCCCGCATGTGTAGGCGCTCGTTGCTGTATATGCGCCGATCAGGAAATTGCCCTGCAGAACGCAGAACAAGGTCCTCGTAGGCGTCATTGCCAGTCCGCGTCCATCGTGCCCACAGAATACGAACCGGTGAGGTGCTTCTTTTATAGTCGTGTTCTTGGGTGACGTCACATCTCGACTACCAGGTGGTGTCGCTAGAAGAACCAGGTCGCCAGAAAATAACCATGCTGTCGTGTGGTAAACAGTGTAATCCGGACGAAGTTGATAAACGTCGACGATAAAGCTTCTATCCCCGCACGTGTAGGCCCTCGTTGCTGTAGATACGCCGATCTGGAAAATGCCCTGCAGAACGCAGAACAAGGTCCTCTTTAGCGTTATTGCCAGTCCGCGTCCATCGTGTCCACAGAAGACGAACCGGGGAGGTGCTTCTTTTATAGTGGTGTTCTTGGCTGACTTCACACCGCGACTACCAGGTGGTGTCGCTAGAAGAGCCAGGTCGCTAGAAAATAACCATGCTGTCATCTTGTCAACAGTGTAATCCGGACGAAGTTGATAACGCCGACGATATCGCTTCTATCCCCGCACGTGTAGGCACTCGTTGCTGTAGATGCGCCGATTAGGAAAATGCCCTGCAGAACGCAGAACAAGGTCCTCGTAGGCGTCATTGCCAGTCCGCGTCCATCGTGTCCACAGAAGACGAACCGGTGAGGTGCTTCTTTTATAGTGGTGTTCTTGCATGACGTCACACCACGACTGCCATGTGGTGTCGCTAGAAGAGCTAGGTCGCCAGAAAATAACCATGCTGTCATCTGGTAAACAGTGTAATCCGGACAAAGTTGATAAACGCCGACGATATCGTTTCTATCCACGCACGTGTAGGCGCTCGTTGCTGTAGATGCGCCGATCAGGAAAATGCCCTGCATATCACAGAACAAGGTCCTCGTAGGCGGAATATTCAGTCCGCGTTCATCGTGTCCGCAGAAGATGAACCGGTGAGGTGCTTATTTTATAGTGGTGTTCTTGGGTGACGTCACACCGCGACTAGCAGGTGGTGTCGCTAGAAGGGCCAGGTCGTCAGAAAATAACCATGCTGTCATCTGGTCAACAGTGTATTCCGGACGAAGTTGATAAACGCCGACGATATCGCTTCTATGCCCGCACGTGTAGGCGCTCTTTGCTGTAGATGCGCCGATCTGGAAGATGCTCTGCAGAATGCAGAACAAGGTCCTCGTTAGCGTCATTGCCAGTCCGCGTCCATCGTGCCCACAGAATACGAACCGGTGAGGGGCTTCTTGTATATTGGTGGTCTCAGGTGACGTCACACCGCGACTGCCAGGTGGTGTCGCTAGAAGAGCCAGGTCGCCAGAAAATAACCATGCTGTCAACTGGTCAACAGTTGAATCCGCACGAAGTTGATAAACGCCGACGATATCGTTTCTATCCACGCACGTGTAGGCGCTCGTTGCTCTAGATGCGCCGATCAGGAAAATGCCCTGCAGAACGCAGAACAAGGTCCTCGTAGGCGTCATTGCCAGTCCGCGTCCATCGTGCCCACCGAATACGAACCGGTGAGTAGCTTATTTTATAGTGGTGTTCTTGGGTGACGTCACATCGCAACTACCAGGTGGTGTCGCTAGAAGAGCCAGGTCGCCAGAAAATAACCATGCTGTCATGTGGTCAACAGTGTAATCCGGACGAAGTTGATAAACGTCGACGATAAAGGTTCTATCCCCGCACGTGTAGCCGCTCGTTGCTGTAGATGCGCCGATCTGGAAATGCCCTGCATAACGCAGAACAAGGTCCTCGTAGGCGTCATTTCCAGTCCGCGTCCGTCGTGTCCACAGAATCCGAACTGGTGAGGTGCTTCTTGTATATTGCTGGTCTCACGTGACGTCACACCGCGACTACCAGGTGGTGTCGCTAGAAGAGCCAGGTCCCGAAAATATAACAATGCTGTCATCTGGTCAACAGTGTAATCCGGACGAAGTTGATAACGCCGACGATATCGCTTCTATCCCCGCAAGTGTAGGCACTCGTTGCTGTAGATGCGCGGATCAGGAAAATGCCCTGCAGAACGCAGAACAAGGTCCTCGTAGGCGTCATTGCCAGTCCGCGTCCATCGTGTCCATAGAAGACGAACCGGTGAGGTGATTGTTTCATAGTGGTGTTCTTGGCTGACGTCACACCACGACTACCAGGTGGTGTCGCTAGAAGAGCCAGGTCGCCAGAAAATAACCATGCTGTCAAATGGTCAACAGTGTAATCCGCACGAAGTTGATAAACGCCGACGATATCGTTTCTATCCACGCACGTGTAGGCGCTCGTTGCTCTAGATGCGCCGATCAGGAAAATGCCCTGCAGAACGCAGAACAAGGTCCTCGTAGGCGTCATTGCCAGTCCGCGTCGATCGTGCCCACAGAATACGAACCGGTGAGGTGCTTCTTTTATAGTGGTGTTCTTGGGTGACGTCACATCGCGACTACCAGGTGGTGTCGCTAGAAGAGCCAGGTCGCCAGAAAATAACCATGCTGTCATGTGGTCAACAGTGTAATCCGGACGAAGTTGATAAACGTCGACGATAAAGGTTCTATCCCCGCACGTGTAGCCGCTCGTTGCTGTAGATGCGCCGATCTGGAAATGCCCTGCATAACGCAGAACAAGGTCCTCGTAGGCGTCATTGCCAGTCCGCGTCCGTCGTGTCCACAGAATCCGAACTGGTGAGGTGCTTCTTGTATATTGCTGGTCTCAGGTGACGTCACACCGCGACTACCAGGTGGTGCCGCTAGAAGAGCCAGGTCCCGAAAATATAACAATGCTGTCATCTGGTCAACAGTGTAATCCGGACGAAGTTGATAACGCCGACGATATCGCTTCTATCCCCGCAAGTGTAGGCACTCGTTGCTGTAGATGCGCCGATCAGGAAAATGCCCTGCAGAACGCAGAACAAGGTCCTCGTAGGCGTCATTGCCAGTCCGCGTCCATCGTGTCCATAGAAGACGAACCGGTGAGGTGCTTCTTTTATAGTGGTGTTCTTGCATGACCTCACACCACGACTGCCATGTGGTGTCGCTAGAAGATCCAGGTCGCCAGAAAATAACCATGCTGTCATCTGGTCAACAGTGTAATCCGGACGAAGTTGATAATCGCCGACGATATCGCTTCTATGCCCGCACGTGTAGGCGCTCGTTGCTGTAGATGCGCCGATCTGGAAGATGCCCTGCAGAACGCAGAACAAGGTCCTCGTTAGCGTCATTGCCAGTCCGCGCCCATCGTGCCCACAGAATTCGAACCGATGAGGGGCTTCTTGTATATTGGTGGTCTCAGGTGACGTCACACCGCGACTACGAGGTCTTGTCGCTAGAAGAGCCAGGTCCCTAGAAAATAACAATGCTGTCATCCGGTCTACAGTGTAATCCGGACAAT
Source organism: Amblyomma americanum (assembly GCF_052857255.1). Classification (NCBI taxonomy): domain Eukaryota; kingdom Metazoa; phylum Arthropoda; class Arachnida; order Ixodida; family Ixodidae; genus Amblyomma; species Amblyomma americanum. Next base: position 176,923,064 of record NC_135502.1, on the reverse strand, counting down.
GTTGATAAACGCCGACGATATCGTTTCTATCCACGCACGTGTAGGCGCTCGTTGCTGTAGATGCGCCGATCAGGAAAATGCCCTGCAGAACGCAGAACAAGGTCCTCGTAGGCGTTATTGTCAGTCCGCGTCCATCGTGTCCGCAGAAGACGAACCGGTGAGGTGCTTGTTTTATAGTGGTGTTCTTGGGTTACGTCAAACCGCGACTACCAGGTGGTGTCGCTAGAAGAGCCAGGTCGCCAGAAAATAGCCATGCTGTCATGTGGTCAACAGTGTAATCCGGAAGAAGTTGATAAACGTCAACGATAAAGCTTCTATCCCCGCACGTGTAGGCCCTCGTTGCTGTAGATACGCCTATCTGGAAAATGCCCTGCAGAACGCAGAACAAGGTACTCTTTAGCGTTATTGCCAGTCCGCGTCCATCGTGACCACAGAAGACGAACCGGTGAGGTGCTTCTTTTATAGTGGTGTTCTTGGGTGACGTCACACCACGACTACCATGTGGTGTCGCTAGAAGAGGCAGGTCGCCAGAAAATAACCATGCTGTCATCTGGTCAACAGTGTAATCCGGACGAAGTTGATAACGCCGACGATATCGCTTCTATCCTCGCACGTGTAGCCGCTCGTTGCTGTAGATGCGCCGATCTGGAAGATGCTCTGCAGAATGCAGAACAAGGTCCTCGTTAGCGTCATTGCCAGTCCGCGTCCATCGTGCCCACAGAATACGAACCGGTGAGGGGCTTCTTGTATATTGGTGGTCTCAGGTGACGTCACACCGCGACTGCCAGGTGGTGTCGCTAGAAGAGCCAGGTCGCCAGAAAATAACCATGCTGTCAACTGGTCAACAGTTGAATCCGCACGAAGTTGATAAACGCCGACGATATCGTTTCTATCCACGCACGTGTAGGCGCTCGTTGCTCTAGATGCGCCGATCAGGAAAATGCCCTGCAGAACGCAGAACAAGGTCCTCGTAGGCGTCATTGCCAGTCCGCGTCCATCGTGCCCACAGAATACGAACCGGTGAGTAGCTTATTTTATAGTGGTGTTCTTGGGTGACGTCACATCGCAACTACCAGGTGGTGTCGCTAGAAGAGCCAGGTCGCCAGAAAATAACCATGCTGTCATGTGGTCAACAGTGTAATCCGGACGAAGTTGATAAACGTCGACGATAAAGGTTCTATCCCCGCACGTGTAGCCGCTCGTTGCTGTAGATGCGCCGATCTGGAAATGCCCTGCATAACGCAGAACAAGGTCCTCGTAGGCGTCATTTCCAGTCCGCGTCCGTCGTGTCCACAGAATCCGAACTGGTGAGGTGCTTCTTGTATATTGCTGGTCTCAGGTGACGTCACACCGCGACTACCAGGTGGTGTCGCTAGAAGAGCCAGGTCCCGAAAATATAACAATGCTGTCATCTGGTCAACAGTGTAATCCGGACGAAGTTGATAACGCCGACGATATCGCTTCTATCCCCGCAAGTGTAGGCACTCGTTGCTGTAGATGCGCGGATCAGGAAAATGCCCTGCAGAACGCAGAACAAGGTCCTCGTAGGCGTCATTGCCAGTCCGCGTCCATCGTGTCCATAGAAGACGAACCGGTGAGGTGATTGTTTCATAGTGGTGTTCTTGGCTGACGTCACACCACGACTACCAGGTGGTGTCGCTAGAAGAGCCAGGTCGCCAGAAAATAACCATGCTGTCAAATGGTCAACAGTGTAATCCGCACGAAGTTGATAAACGCCGACGATATCGTTTCTATCCACGCACGTGTAGGCGCTCGTTGCTCTAGATGCGCCGATCAGGAAAATGCCCTGCAGAACGCAGAACAAGGTCCTCGTAGGCGTCATTGCCAGTCCGCGTCGATCGTGCCCACAGAATACGAACCGGTGAGGTGCTTCTTTTATAGTGGTGTTCTTGGGTGACGTCACATCGCGACTACCAGGTGGTGTCGCTAGAAGAGCCAGGTCGCCAGAAAATAACCATGCTGTCATGTGGTCAACAGTGTAATCCGGACGAAGTTGATAAACGTCGACGATAAAGGTTCTATCCCCGCACGTGTAGCCGCTCGTTGCTGTAGATGCGCCGATCTGGAAATGCCCTGCATAACGCAGAACAAGGTCCTCGTAGGCGTCATTGCCAGTCCGCGTCCGTCGTGTCCACAGAATCCGAACTGGTGAGGTGCTTCTTGTATATTGCTGGTCTCAGGTGACGTCACACCGCGACTACCAGGTGGTGCCGCTAGAAGAGCCAGGTCCCGAAAATATAACAATGCTGTCATCTGGTCAACAGTGTAATCCGGACGAAGTTGATAACGCCGACGATATCGCTTCTATCCCCGCAAGTGTAGGCACTCGTTGCTGTAGATGCGCCGATCAGGAAAATGCCCTGCAGAACGCAGAACAAGGTCCTCGTAGGCGTCATTGCCAGTCCGCGTCCATCGTGTCCATAGAAGACGAACCGGTGAGGTGCTTCTTTTATAGTGGTGTTCTTGCATGACCTCACACCACGACTGCCATGTGGTGTCGCTAGAAGATCCAGGTCGCCAGAAAATAACCATGCTGTCATCTGGTCAACAGTGTAATCCGGACGAAGTTGATAATCGCCGACGATATCGCTTCTATGCCCGCACGTGTAGGCGCTCGTTGCTGTAGATGCGCCGATCTGGAAGATGCCCTGCAGAACGCAGAACAAGGTCCTCGTTAGCGTCATTGCCAGTCCGCGCCCATCGTGCCCACAGAATTCGAACCGATGAGGGGCTTCTTGTATATTGGTGGTCTCAGGTGACGTCACACCGCGACTACGAGGTCTTGTCGCTAGAAGAGCCAGGTCCCTAGAAAATAACAATGCTGTCATCCGGTCTACAGTGTAATCCGGACAATGTTGATAAACGCCGACGATATCGTTTCTATCCACGCACGTGTAGGCGCTCGTTGCTGTAGATGCGCCGATCAGGAAAATGCCCTGCAGAACGCAGAACAAGGTCCTCGTAGGCGTTATTGTCAGTCCGCGTCCATCGTGTCCGCAGAAGACGAACCGGTGAGGTGCTTGTTTTATAGTGGTGTTCTTGGGTTACGTCAAACCGCGACTACCAGGTGGTGTCGCTAGAAGAGCCAGGTCGCCAGAAAATAGCCATGCTGTCATGTGGTCAACAGTGTAATCCGGAAGAAGTTGATAAACGTCAACGATAAAGCTTCTATCCCCGCACGTGTAGGCCCTCGTTGCTGTAGATACGCCTATCTGGAAAATGCCCTGCAGAACGCAGAACAAGGTCCTCTTTAGCGTTATTGCCAGTCCGCGTCCATCGTGACCACAGAAGACGAACCGGTGAGGTGCTTCTTTTATAGTGGTGTTCTTGGGTGACGTCACACCACGACTACCATGTGGTGTCGCTAGAAGAGGCAGGTCGCCAGAAAATAACCATGCTGTCATCTGGTCAACAGTGTAATCCGGACGAAGTTGATAACGCCGACGATATCGCTTCTATCCTCGCACGTGTAGCCGCTCGTTGCTGTAGATGCGCCGATCTGGAAATGCCCTGCATAACGCAGAACAAGGTCCTCGTAGGCGTCATTGCCAGTCCGCGTCCGTCGTGTCCACAGAAGACGAACCGGTGAGGTGCTTCTTTTATAGTGGTGTTCTTGGGTGACGTCACACCACGACTACCAGGTGGTGTCGCTAGAAGAGCCAGGTCGCCAGAAAATAACCATGCTGTCAACTGGTCAACAGTGTAATCCGCACGAAGTTGATAAACGCCGACGATATCGTTTCTATCCACGCACGTGTAGGCGCTCGTTGCTCTAGATGCGCCGATCAGGAAAATGCCCTGCAGAACGCAGAACAAGGTCCTCTTAGGCGTCATTGCCAGTCCGCGTCCATCGTGCCCACAGAATACGAACCGGTGAGGTGCTTCTTTTATAGTGGTGTTCTTGGGTGACGTCACATCGCGACTACCAGGTGGTGTCGCTAGAAGAGCCAGGTCGCCAGAAAATAACCATGCTGTCATGTGGTCAACAGTGTAATCCGGACGAAGTTGATAAACGTCGACGATAAAGGTTCTATCCCCGCACGTGTAGCCGCTCGTTGCTGAAGATGCGCCGATCTGGAAATGCCCTGCATAACGCAGAACAAGGTCCTCGTAGGCGTCATTGCCAGTCCGCGTCCGTCGTGTCCACAGAATCCGATCTGGTGAGGTGCTTCTTGTATATTGCTGGTCTCAGGTGACGTCACACCGCGACTACCAGGTGGTGTCGCTAGAAGAGCCAGGTCCCGAAAATATAACAATGCTGTCATCTGGTCAACAGTGTAGTCCGGACGAAGTTGATAACGCCGACGATATCGCTTCTATCCCCGCACGTGTAGGCACTCGTTGCTGTAGATGCGCCGATCAGGAAAATGCCCTGCAGAACGCAGAACAAGGTCCACGTAGGCGTCATTGCCAGTCCGTGCCCATCGTGTCCACAGAAGACGAACCGGTGAGGTGCTTCTTTTATAGTGGTGTTCTTGCATGACGTCACACCACGACTGCCATGTGGTGTCGCTAGAAGAGCTAGGTCGCCAGAAAATAACCATGCTGTCATCTGGTCAACAGTGTAATCCGGACGAAGTTGATAAACGCCGACGATATCGCTTCTATCCCCGCACGTATAGGCGCTCGTTGCTGTAGATGCGCCGATCAGGAAGATGCCCTGCAGAACGTAGAACAAGGTCCTCGTTAGCGTCATTGCCAGTCCACGTTAATCGTGCCCACATATTACGAACCGGTGAGGTGCTTCTTGTATATTGGTGGTGTCAGGTGACGTCACACCGCGACTACCAGGTCTTGTCGCTCGAAGAGCCAGGTCCCGAGAAAATAGCAATGCTGTCATCTGGTCAACAAGGTAATCCGGACGAAGTTGATAAACGCCGGTGATATCGTTTCTATCCACGCACGTGTAGGCGCTCGTTGCTGTAGATGCGCCGTTCAGGAAAATGCCCTGCATATCACAGAACAAGGTCCTCGTAGGCGTAATTCTCAGTCCGCGTCCATCGTGCCCACAAATACGAACCGGTGAGGTGCTTCTTTTATAGTGGTGTTCTTGGGTGACGTCACATCGCGACTACCAGGTGGTGTCGCTAGAAGAGCCAGGTCGCCAGAAAATAGCCATGCTGTCATGTGGTCAACAGTGTAATCCGGAAGAAGTTGATAAACGTCAACGATAAAGCTTCTATCCCCGCACGTGTAGGCCCTCGTTGCTGTAGATACGCCTATCTGGAAAATGCCCTGCAGAACGCAGAACAAGGTCCTCTTTAGCGTTATTGCCAGTCCGCGTCCATCGTGACCACAGAAGACGAACCGGTGAGGTGCTTCTTTTATAGTGGTGTTCTTGGGTGACGTCACACCACGACTACCATGTGGTGTCGCTAGAAGAGGCAGGTCGCCAGAAAATAACCATGCTGTCATCTGGTCAACAGTGTAATCCGGACGAAGTTGATAAACGCCGACGATATCGCTTCTATCCCCGCACGTGTAGGCGCTCGTTGCTGCAGATGCGCCGATCAGGAAATTGCCCTGCAGAACGCAGAACAAGGTCCTCGTAGGCGTCATTGCCAGTCCGCGTCCATCGTGCCCACAGAATACGAACCGGTGAGGTGCTTCTTTTATAGTGGTGTTCTTGGTTGACGTCACATCGCGACTACCAGGTGGTGTCGCTAGAAGAGCCAGGTCGCCAGAAAATAGCCATGCTGTCATGTGGTCAACAGTGTAATCCGGAAGAAGTTGATAAACGTCAACGATAAAGCTTCTATCCCCGCACGTGTAGGCGCTCGTTGCTGTAGATACGCCTATCTGGAAAATGCCCTGCAGAACGCAGAACAAGGTCCTCGTAGGCGTCATTGCCAGTCCGCGTCCATCGTGCCCACAGAATACGAACCGGTGAGGTGCTTCTTTTATAGTCGTGTTCTTGGGTGACGTCACATCTCGACTACCAGGTGGTGTCGCTAGAAGAACCAGGTCGCCAGAAAATAACCATGCTGTCGTGTGGTAAACAGTGTAATCCGGACGAAGTTGATAAACGTCGACGATAAAGCTTCTATCCCCGCACGTGTAGGCCCTCGTTGCTGTAGATACGCCGATCTGGAAAATGCCCTGCAGAACGCAGAACAAGGTCCTCTTTAGCGTTATTGCCAGTCCGCGTCCATCGTGTCCACAGAAGACGAACCGTTGAGGTGCTTCTTTTATAGTGGTGTTCTTGGCTGACATCACACCGCGACTACCAGGTGGTGTCGCTAGAAGAGCCAGGTCGCTAGAAAATAACCATGCTGTCATCTTGTCAACAGTGTAATCCGGACGAAGTTGATAACGCCGACGATATCGCTTCTATCCCCGCACGTGTAGGCACTCGTTGCTGTAGATGCGCCGATTAGGAAAATGCCCTGCAGAACGCAGAACAAGGTCCTCGTAGGCGTCATTGCCAGTCCGCGTCCATCGTGTCCACAGAAGACGAACCGGTGAGTTGCTTCTTTTATAGTGGTGTTCTTGCATGACGTCATACCACGACGGCCATGTGGTGTCGCTAGAAGAGCTAGGTCGCCAGAAAATAACCATGCTGTCATCTGGTCAACAGTGTAATCCGGACGAAGTTGATAAACGTCGACGATATCGCTTCTATCCCCGCACGTATAGGCGCTCGTTGCTGTAGATGCGCCGATCAGGAAGATGCCCTGCAGAACGCAGAACAAGGTCCTCATTAGCGTCATTGCCAGTCCGCGTTAATCGTGTCCACAGAAGACGAACCGGTGAGGTGCTTCTTTTATAGTGGTGTTCTTTGGTGACGTCACATCGCGACTACCAGGTGGTGTCGCTAGAAGAGCCAGGTCGCCAGAAAATAACCATGCTGTCATGTGGTCAACAGTGTAATCCGGACGAAGTTGATAAACGTCGACGATAAAGGTTCTATCCCCGCACGTGTAGCCGCTCGTTGCTGTAGATGCGCCGATATGGAAATGCCCTGCATAACGCAGAACAAGGTCCTCGTAGGCGTCATTGCCAGTCCGCGTCCGTCGTGTCCACAGAATCCGAACTGGTGAGGTGCTTCTTTTATAGTGGTGTTCTTGCATGACGTCACACCACGACTGCCATGTGGTGTCGCTAGAAGAGCTAGGTCGCCAGAAAATAACCATGCTGTCATCTGGTAAACAGTGTAATCCGGACGAAGTTGATAAACGCCGACGATATCGTTTCTATCCACGCACGTGTAGGCGCTCGTTGCTGTAGATGCGCCGATCAGGAAAATGCCCTGCATATCACAGAACAAGGTCCTCATAGGCGGAATATTCAGTCCGCGTTCATCGTGTCCGCAGAAGATGAACCGGTGAGGTGCTTATTTTATAGTGGTGTTCTTGGGTGACGTCACACCGCGACTAGCAGGTGGTGTCGCTAGAAGGGCCAGGTCGTCAGAAAATAACCATGCTGTCATCTGGTCAACAGTGTATTCCGGACGAAGTTGATAAACGCCGACGATATCGCTTCTATGCCCGCACGTGTAGGCGCTCTTTGCTGTAGATGCGCCGATCTGGAAGATGCTCTGCAGAATGCAGAACAAGGTCCTCGTTAGCGTCATTGCCAGTCCGCGTCCATCGTGCCCACAGAATACGAACCGGTGAGGGGCTTCTTGTATATTGGTGGTCTCAGGTGACGTCACACCGCGACTGCCAGGTGGTGTCGCTAGAAGAGCCAGGTCGCCAGAAAATAACCATGCTGTCAACTGGTCAACAGTTGAATCCGCACGAAGTTGATAAACGCCGACGATATCGTTTCTATCCACGCACGTGTAGGCGCTCGTTGCTCTAGATGCGCCGATCAGGAAAATGCCCTGCAGAACGCAGAACAAGGTCCTCGTAGGCGTCATTGCCAGTCCGCGTCCATCGTGCCCACAGAATACGAACCGGTGAGGTGCTTATTTTATAGTGGTGTTCTTGGGTGACGTCACATCGCAACTACCAGGTGGTGTCGCTAGAAGAGCCAGGTCGCCAGAAAATAACCATGCTGTCATGTGGTCAACAGTGTAATCCGGACGAAGTTGATAAACGTCGACGATAAAGGTTCTATCCCCGCACGTGTAGCCGCTCGTTGCTGTAGATGCGCCGATCTGGAAATGCCCTGCATAACGCAGAACAAGGTCCTCGTAGGCGTCATTTCCAGTCCGCGTCCGTCGTGTCCACAGAATCCGAACTGGTGAGGTGCTTCTTGTATATTGCTGGTCTCAGGTGACGTCACACCGCGACTACCAGGTGGTGTCGCTAGAAGAGCCAGGTCCCGAAAATATAACAATGCTGTCATCTGGTCAACAGTGTAATCCGGACGAAGTTGATAACGCCGACGATATCGCTTCTATCCCCGCAAGTGTAGGCACTCGTTGCTGTAGATGCGCCGATCAGGAAAATGCCCTGCAGAACGCAGAACAAGGTCCTCGTAGGCGTCATTGCCAGTCCGCGTCCATCGTGTCCATAGAAGACGAACCGGTGAGGTGATTGTTTCATAGTGGTGTTCTTGGCTGACGTCACACCACGACTACCAGGTGGTGTCGCTAGAAGAGCCAGGTCGCCAGAAAATAACCATGCTGTCAAATGGTCAACAGTGTAATCCGCACGAAGTTGATAAACGCCGACGATATCGTTTCTATCCACGCACGTGTAGGCGCTCGTTGCTCTAGATGCGCCGATCAGGAAAATGCCCTGCAGAACGCAGAACAAGATCCTCGTAGGCGTCATTGCCAGTCCGCGTCGATCGTGCCCACAGAATACGAACCGGTGATGTGCTTCTTTTATAGTGGTGTTCTTGGGTGACGTCACATCGCGACTACCAGGTGGTGTCGCTAGAAGAGCCAGGTCGCCAGAAAATAACCATGCTGTCATGTGGTCAACAGTGTAATCCGGACGAAGTTGATAAACGTCGACGATAAAGGTTCTATCCCCGCACGTGTAGCCGCTCGTTGCTGTAGATGCGCCGATCTGGAAATGCCCTGCATAACGCAGAACAAGGTCCTCGTAGGCGTCATTGCCAGTCCGCGTCCGTCGTGTCCACAGAATCCGAACTGGTGAGGTGCTTCTTGTATATTGCTGGTCTCAGGTGACGTCACACCGCGACTACCAGGTGGTGCCGCTAGAAGAGCCAGGTCCCGAAAATATAACAATGCTGTCATCTGGTCAACAGTGTAATCCGGACGAAGTTGATAACGCCGACGATATCGCTTCTATCCCCGCAAGTGTAGGCACTCGTTGCTGTAGATGCGCCGATCAGGAAAATGCCCTGCAGAACGCAGAACAAGGTCCTCGTAGGCGTCATTGCCAGTCCGCGTCCATCGTGTCCATAGAAGACGAACCGGTGAGGTGCTTCTTTTATAGTGGTGTTCTTGCATGACCTCACACCACGACTGCCTGTGGTGTCGCTAGAAGATCCAGGTCGCCAGAAAATAACCATGCTGTCATCTGGTCAACAGTGTAATCCGGACGAAGTTGATAATCGCCGACGATATCGCTTCTATGCCCGCACGTGTAGGCGCTCGTTGCTGTAGATGCGCCGATCTGGAAGATGCCCTGCAGAACGCAGAACAAGGTCCTCGTTAGCGTCATTGCCAGTCCGCGCCCATCGTGCCCACAGAATTCGAACCGATGAGGGGCTTCTTGTATATTGGTGGTCTCAGGTGACGTCACACCGCGACTACGAGGTCTTGTCGCTAGAAGAGCCAGGTCCCTAGAAAATAACAATGCTGTCATCCGGTCTACAGTCTAATCCGGACAATGTTGATAAACGCCGACGATATCGTTTCTATCCACGCACGTGTAGGCGCTCGTTGCTGTAGATGCGCCGATCAGGAAAATGCCCTGCAGAACGCAGAACAAGGTCCTCGTAGGCGTTATTGTCAGTCCGCGTCCATCGTGTCCGCAGAAGACGAACCGGTGAGGTGCTTGTTTTATAGTGGTGTTCTTGGGTTACGTCAAACCGCGACTACCAGGTGGTGTCGCTAGAAGAGCCAGGTCGCCAGAAAATAGCCATGCTGTCATGTGGTCAACAGTGTAATCCGGAAGAAGTTGATAAACGTCAACGATAAAGCTTCTATCCCCGCACGTGTAGGCCCTCGTTGCTGTAGATACGCCTATCTGGAAAATGCCCTGCAGAACGCAGAACAAGGTCCTCTTTAGCGTTATTGCCAGTCCGCGTCCATCGTGACCACAGAAGACGAACCGGTGAGGTGCTTCTTTTTATAGTGGTGTTCTTGGGTGACGTCACACCACGACTACCATGTGGTGTCGCTAGAAGAGGCAGGTCGCCAGAAAATAACCATGCTGTCATCTGGTCAACAGTGTAATCCGGACGAAGTTGATAACGCCGACGATATCGCTTCTATCCTCGCACGTGTAGCCGCTCGTTGCTGTAGATGCGCCGATCTGGAAATGCCCTGCATAACGCAGAACAAGGCCCTCGTAGGCGTCATTGCCAGTCCGCGTCCGTCGTGTCCACAGAAGACGAACCGGTGAGGTGCTTCTTTTATAGTGGTGTTCTTGGGTGACGTCACACCACGACTACCAGGTGGTGTCGCTAGAAGAGCCAGGTCGCCAGAAAATAACCATGCTGTCAACTGGTCAACAGTGTAATCCGCACGAAGTTGATAAACGCCGACGATATCGTTTCTATCCACGCACGTGTAGGCGCTCGTTGCTCTAGATGCGCCGATCAGGAAAATGCCCTGCAGAACGCAGAACAAGGTCCTCTTAGGCGTCATTGCCAGTCCGCGTCCATCGTGCCCACAGAATACGAACCGGTGAGGTGCTTCTTTTATAGTGGTGTTCTTGGGTGACGTCACATCGCGACTACCAGGTTGTGTCGCTAGAAGAGCCAGGTCGCCAGAAAATAACCATGCTGTCATGTGGTCAACAGTGTAATCCGGACGAAGTTGATAAACGTCGACGATAAAGGTTCTATCCCCGCACGTGTAGCCGCTCGTTGCTGAAGATGCGCCGATCTGGAAATGCCCTGCATAACGCAGAACAAGGTCCTCGTAGGCGTCATTGCCAGTCCGCGTCCGTCGTGTCCACAGAATCCGATCTGGTGAGGTGCTTCTTGTATATTGCTGGTCTCAGGTGACGTCACACCGCGACTACCAGGTGGTGTCGCTAGAAGAGCCAGGTCCCGAAAATATAACAATGCTGTCATCTGGTCAACAGTGTAGTCCGGACGAAGTTGATAACGCCGACGATATCGCTTCTATCCCCGCACGTGTAGGCACTCGTTGCTGTAGATGCGCCGATCAGGAAAATGCCCTGCAGAACGCAGAACAAGGTCCACGTAGGCGTCATTGCCAGTCCGTGCCCATCGTGTCCACAGAAGACGAACCGGTGAGGTGCTTCTTTTATAGTGGTGTTCTTGCATGACGTCACACCACGACTGCCATGTGGTGTCGCTAGAAGAGCTAGGTCGCCAGAAAATAACCATGCTGTCATCTGGTCAACAGTGTAATCCGGACGAAGTTGATAAACGCCGACGATATCGCTTCTATCCCCGCACGTATAGGCGCTCGTTGCTGTAGATGCGCCGATCAGGAAGATGCCCTGCAGAACGTAGAACAAGGTCCTCGTTAGCGTCATTGCCAGTCCGCGTTAATCGTGCCCACATATTACGAACCGGTGAGGTGCTTCTTGTATATTGGTGGTGTCAGGTGACGTCACACCGCGACTACCAGGTCTTGTCGCTCGAAGAGCCAGGTCCCGAGAAAATAGCAATGCTGTCATCTGGTCAACAAGGTAATCCGGACGAAGTTGATAAACGCCGGTGATATCGTTTCTATCCACGCACGTGTAGGCGCTCGTTGCTGTAGATGCGCCGTTCAGGAAAATGCCCTGCATATCACAGAACAAGGTCCTCGTAGGCGTAATTCTCAGTCCGCGTCCATCGTGCCCACAAATACGAACCGGTGAGGTGCTTCTTTTATAGTGGTGTTCTTGGGTGACGTCACATCGCGACTACCAGGTGGTGTCGCTAGAAGAGCCAGGTCGCCAGAAAATAGCCATGCTGTCATGTGGTCAACAGTGTAATCCGGAAGAAGTTGATAAACGTCAACGATAAAGCTTCTATCCCCGCACGTGTAGGCCCTCGTTGCTGTAGATACGCCTATCTGGAAAATGCCCTGCAGAACGCAGAACAAGGTCCTCTTTAGCGTTATTGCCAGTCCGCGTCCATCGTGACCACAGAAGACGAACCGGTGAGGTGCTTCTTTTATAGTGGTGTTCTTGGGTGACGTCACACCACGACTACCATGTGGTGTCGCTAGAAGAGGCAGGTCGCCAGAAAATAACCATGCTGTCATCTGGTCAACAGTGTAATCCGGACGAAGTTGATAAACGCCGACGATATCGCTTCTATCCCCGCACGTGTAGGCGCTCGTTGCTGCAGATGCGCCGATCAGGAAATTGCCCTGCAGAACGCAGAACAAGGTCCTCGTAGGCGTCATTGCCAGTCCGCGTCCATCGTGCCCACAGAATACGAACCGGTGAGGTGCTTCTTTTATAGTGGTGTTCTTGGTTGACGTCACATCGCGACTACCAGGTGGTGTCGCTAGAAGAGCCAGGTCGCCAGAAAATAGCCATGCTGTCATGTGGTCAACAGTGTAATCCGGAAGAAGTTGATAAACGTCAACGATAAAGCTTCTATCCCCGCACGTGTAGGCGCTCGTTGCTGTAGATACGCCTATCTGGAAAATGCCCTGCAGAACGCAGAACAAGGTCCTCTTTAGCGTTATTGCCAGTCCGCGTCCATCGTGACCACAGAAGACGAACCGGTGAGGTGCTTCTTTTATAGTGGTGTTCTTGGGTGACGTCACACCACGACTACCATGTGGTGTCGCTAGAAGAGGCAGGTCGCCAGAAAATAACCATGCTGTCATCTGGTCAACAGTGTAATCCGGACGAAGTTGATAACGCCGACGATATCGCTTCTATCCTCGCACGTGTAGCCGCTCGTTGCTGTAGATGCGCCGATCTGGAAATGCCCTGCATAACGCAGAACAAGGTCCTCGTAGGCGTCATTGCCAGTCCGCGTCCGTCGTGTCCACAGAAGACGAACCGGTGAGGTGCTTCTTTTATAGTGGTGTTCTTGGGTGACGTCACACCACGACTACCAGGTGGTGTCGCTAGAAGAGCCAGGTCGCCAGAAAATAACCATGCTGTCAACTGGTCAACAGTGTAATCCGCACGAAGTTGATAAACGCCGACGATATCGTTTCTATCCACGCACGTGTAGGCGCTCGTTGCTCTAGATGCGCCGATCAGGAAAATGCCCTGCAGAACGCAGAACAAGGTCCTCTTAGGCGTCATTGCCAGTCCGCGTCCATCGTGCCCACAGAATACGAACCGGTGAGGTGCTTCTTTTATAGTGGTGTTCTTGGGTGACGTCACATCGCGACTACCAGGTGGTGTCGCTAGAAGAGCCAGGTCGCCAGAAAATAACCATGCTGTCATGTGGTCAACAGTGTAATCCGGACGAAGTTGATAAACGTCGACGATAAAGGTTCTATCCCCGCACGTGTAGCCGCTCGTTGCTGTAGATGCGCCGATCTGGAAATGCCCTGCATAACGCAGAACAAGGTCCTCGTAGGCGTCATTACCAGTCCGCGTCCGTCGTGTCCACAGAATCCGAACTGGTGAGGTGCTTCTTGTATATTGCTGGTCTCAGGTGACGTCACACCGCGACTACCAGGGGGTGTCGCTAGAAGAGCCAGGTCCCGAAAATATAACAATGCTGTCATCTGGTCAACAGTGTAATCCGGACGAAGTTGATAAACGCCGACGATATCGCTTCTATCCCGCACGTGTAGGCGCTCGTTGCTGTAGGTGCGCAGATCAGGAAAATGCCCTGCAGAACGCAGAAAAAGGTCCTCGTAAGCGTCATTGCCAGTCCGCGTCCATCGTGTCCACAGAAGACGAACCGGTGAGGTGCTTCTTTTATAGTGGTGTTCTTGGCTGACATCACACCGCGACTACCAGGTGGTGTCGCTAGAAGAGCCAGGTCGCTAGAAAATAACCATGCTGTCATCTTGTCAACAGTGTAATCCGGACGAAGTTGATAACGCCGACGATATTGCTTCTATCCCCGCACGTGTAGGCACTCGTTGCTGTAGATGCGCCGATCAGGAAAATGCCCTGCAGAACGCAGAACAAGGTCCTCGTAGGCGTCATTGCCAGTCCGCGTCCATCGTGTCCACAGAAGACGAACCGGTGAGTTGCTTCTTTTATAGTGGTGTTCTTGCATGACGTCATACCACGACTGCCATGTGGTGTCGCTAGAAGAGCTAGGTCGCCAGAAAATAACCATGCTGTCATCTGGTCAACAGTGTAATCCGGACGAAGTTGATAAACGTCGACGATATCGCTTCTATCCCCGCACGTATAGGCGCTCGTTGCTGTAGATGCGCCGATCAGGAAGATGCCCTGCAGAACGCAGAACAAGGTCCTCATTAGCGTCATTGCCAGTCCGCGTTAATCGTGTCCACAGAAGACGAACCGGTGAGGTGCTTCTTTTATAGTGGTGTTCTTGGGTGACATCACACCGCGACTACCAGGTGGTGTCGCTAGAAGAGCCAGGCCGCTAGAAAATAACCATGCTGTCATCTTGTCAACAGTGTATTCCGGACGAAGTTGATAAACGCCGACGATATCGTTTCTATCCACGCACGTGTAGGCGCTCGTTGCTGTAGATGCGCCGATCAGGAAAATGCCCTGCATATCACAGAACAAGGTCCTCGTAGGCGGAATATTCAGTCCGCGTTCATCGTGTCCGCAGAAGATGAACCGGTGAGGTGCTTATTTTATAGTGGTGTTCTTGGGTGACGTCACACCGCGACTACCAGGTGGTGTCGCTAGAAGAGCCAGGTCCCGAAAATATAACAATGCTGTCATCTGGTCAACAGTGTAATCCGGACGAAGTTGATAACGCCGACGATATCGCTTCTATCCCCGCAAGTGTAGGCACTCGTTGCTGTAGATGCGCCGATCAGGAAAATGCCCTGCAGAACGCAGAACAAGGTCCTCGTAGGCGTCATTGCCAGTCCGCGTCCATCGTGTCCACAGAAGACGAACCGGTGAGTTGCTTCTTTTATAGTGGTGTTCTTGCATGACGTCATACCACGACTGCCATGTGGTGTCGCTAGAAGAGCTAGGTCGCCAGAAAATAACCATGCTGTCATCTGGTCAACAGTGTAATCCGGACGAAGTTGATAAACGTCGACGATATCGCTTCTATCCCCGCACGTATAGGCGCTCGTTGCTGTAGATGCGCCGATCAGGAAGATGCCCTGCAGAACGCAGAACAAGGTCCTCATTAGCGTCATTGCCAGTCCGCGTTAATCGTGTCCACAGAAGACGAACCGGTGAGGTGCTTCTTTTATAGTGGTGTTCTTTGGTGACGTCACATCGCGACTACCAGGTGGTGTCGCTAGAAGAGCCAGGTCGCCAGAAAATAACCATGCTGTCATGTGGTCAACAGTGTAATCCGGACGAAGTTGATAAACGTCGACGATAAAGGTTCTATCCCCGCACGTGTAGCCGCTCGTTGCTGTAGATGCGCCGATATGGAAATGCCCTGCATAACGCAGAACAAGGTCCTCGTAGGCGTCATTGCCAGTCCGCGTCCGTCGTGTCCACAGAATCCGAACTGGTGAGGTGCTTCTTTTATAGTGGTGTTCTTGCATGACGTCACACCACGACTGCCATGTGGTGTCGCTAGAAGAGCTAGGTCGCCAGAAAATAACCATGCTGTCATCTGGTAAACAGTGTAATCCGGACGAAGTTGATAAACGCCGACGATATCGTTTCTATCCACGCACGTGTAGGCGCTCGTTGCTGTAGATGCGCCGATCAGGAAAATGCCCTGCATATCACAGAACAAGGTCCTCGTAGGCGGAATATTCAGTCCGCGTTCATCGTGTCCGCAGAAGATGAACCGGTGAGGTGCTTATTTTATAGTGGTGTTCTTGGGTGACGTCACACCGCGACTAGCAGGTGGTGTCGCTAGAAGGGCCAGGTCGTCAGAAAATAACCATGCTGTCATCTGGTCAACAGTGTATTCCGGACGAAGTTGATAAACGCCGACGATATCGCTTCTATGCCCGCACGTGTAGGCGCTCTTTGCTGTAGATGCGCCGATCTGGAAGATGCTCTGCAGAATGCAGAACAAGGTCCTCGTTAGCGTCATTGTCAGTCCGCGTCCATCGTGCCCACAGAATACGAACCGGTGAGGGGCTTCTTGTATATTGGTGGTCTCAGGTGACGTCACACCGCGACTGCCAGGTGGTGTCGCTAGAAGAGCCAGGTCGCCAGAAAATAACCATGCTGTCAACTGGTCAACAGTTGAATCCGCACGAAGTTGATAAACGCCGACGATATCGTTTCTATCCACGCACGTGTAGGCGCTCGTTGCTCTAGATGCGCCGATCAGGAAAATGCCCTGCAGAACGCAGAACAAGGTCCTCGTAGGCGTTATTGCCAGTCCGCGTCCATCGTGCCCACAGAATACGAACCGGTGAGGTGCTTATTTTATAGTGGTGTTCTTGGGTGACGTCACATCGCAACTACCAGGTGGTGTCGCTAGAAGAGCCAGGTCGCCAGAAAATAACCATGCTGTCATGTGGTCAACAGTGTAATCCGGACGAAGTTGATAAACGTCGACGATAAAGGTTCTATCCCCGCACGTGTAGCCGCTCGTTGCTGTAGATGCGCCGATCTGGAAATGCCCTGCATAACGCAGAACAAGGTCCTCGTAGGCGTCATTTCCAGTCCGCGTCCGTCGTGTCCACAGAATCCGAACTGGTGAGGTGCTTCTTGTATATTGCTGGTCTCAGGTGACGTCACACCGCGACTACCAGGTGGTGTCGCTAGAAGAGCCAGGTCCCGAAAATATAACAATGCTGTCATCTGGTCAACAGTGTAATCCGGACGAAGTTGATAACGCCGACGATATCGCTTCTATCCCCGCAAGTGTAGGCACTCGTTGCTGTAGATGCGCCGATCAGGAAAATGCCCTGCAGAACGCAGAACAAGGTCCTCGTAGGCGTCATTGCCAGTCCGCGTCCATCGTGTCCATAGAAGACGAACCGGTGAGGTGATTGTTTCATAGTGGTGTTCTTGGCTGACGTCACACCACGACTACCAGGTGGTGTCGCTAGAAGAGCCAGGTCGCCAGAAAATAACCATGCTGTCAAATGGTCAACAGTGTAATCCGCACGAAGTTGATAAACGCCGACGATATCGTTTCTATCCACGCACGTGTAGGCGCTCGTTGCTCTAGATGCGCCGATCAGGAAAATGCCCTGCAGAACGCAGAACAAGATCCTCGTAGGCGTCATTGCCAGTCCGCGTCGATCGTGCCCACAGAATACGAACCGGTGAGGTGCTTCTTTTATAGTGGTGTTCTTGGGTGACGTCACATCGCGACTACCAGGTGGTGTCGCTAGAAGAGCCAGGTCGCCAGAAAATAACCATGCTGTCATGTGGTCAACAGTGTAATCCGGACGAAGTTGATAAACGTCGACGATAAAGGTTCTATCCCCGCACGTGTAGCCGCTCGTTGCTGTAGATGCGCCGATCTGGAAATGCCCTGCATAACGCAGAACAAGGTCCTCGTAGGCGTCATTGCCAGTCCGCGTCCGTCGTGTCCACAGAATCCGAACTGGTGAGGTGCTTCTTGTATATTGCTGGTCTCAGGTGACGTCACACCGCGACTACCAGGTGGTGCCGCTAGAAGAGCCAGGTCCCGAAAATATAACAATGCTGTCATCTGGTCAACAGTGTGATCCGGACGAAGTTGATAACGCCGACGATATCGCTTCTATCCCCGCAAGTGTAGGCACTCGTTGCTGTAGATGCGCCGATCAGGAAAATGCCCTGCAGAACGCAGAACAAGGTCCTCGTAGGCGTCATTGCCAGTCCGCGTCCATCGTGTCCATAGAAGACGAACCGGTGAGGTGCTTCTTTTATAGTGGTGTTCTTGCATGACCTCACACCACGACTGCCATGTGGTGTCACTAGAAGATCCAGGTCGCCAGAAAATAACCATGCTGTCATCTGGTCAACAGTGTAATCCGGACGAAGTTGATAATCGCCGACGATATCGCTTCTATGCCCGCACGTGTAGGCGCTCGTTGCTGTAGATGCGCCGATCTGGAAGATGCCCTGCAGAACGCAGAACAAGGTCCTCGTTAGCGTCATTGCCAGTCCGCGCCCATCGTGCCCACAGAATTCGAACCGATGAGGGGCTTCTTGTATATTGGTGGTCTCAGGTGACGTCACACCGCGACTACGAGGTCTTGTCGCTAGAAGAGCCAGGTCCCTAGAAAATAACAATGCTGTCATCCGGTCTACAGTCTAATCCGGACAATGTTGATAAACGCCGACGATATCGTTTCTATCCACGCACGTGTAGGCGCTCGTTGCTGTAGATGCGCCGATCAGGAAAATGCCCTGCAGAACGCAGAACAAGGTCCTCGTAGGCGTTATTGTCAGTCCGCGTCCATCGTGTCCGCAGAAGACGAACCGGTGAGGTGCTTGTTTTATAGTGGTGTTCTTGGGTTACGTCAAACCGCGACTACCAGGTGGTGTCGCTAGAAGAGCCAGGTCGCCAGAAAATAGCCATGCTGTCATGTGGTCAACAGTGTAATCCGGAAGAAGTTGATAAACGTCAACGATAAAGCTTCTATCCCCGCACGTGTAGGCCCTCGTTGCTGTAGATACGCCTATCTGGAAAATGCCCTGCAGAACGCAGAACAAGGTCCTCTTTAGCGTTATTGCCAGTCCGCGTCCATCGTGACCACAGAAGACGAACCGGTGAGGTGCTTCTTTTTATAGTGGTGTTCTTGGGTGACGTCACACCACGACTACCATGTGGTGTCGCTAGAAGAGGCAGGTCGCCAGAAAATAACCATGCTGTCATCTGGTCAACAGTGTAATCCGGACGAAGTTGATAACGCCGACGATATCGCTTCTATCCTCGCACGTGTAGCCGCTCGTTGCTGTAGATGCGCCGATCTGGAAATGCCCTGCATAACGCAGAACAAGGTCCTCGTAGGCGTCATTGCCAGTCCGCGTCCGTCGTGTCCACAGAAGACGAACCGGTGAGGTGCTTCTTTTATAGTGGTGTTCTTGGGTGACGTCACACCACGACTACCAGGTGGTGTCGCTAGAAGAGCCAGGTCGCCAGAAAATAACCATGCTGTCAACTGGTCAACAGTGTAATCCGCACGAAGTTGATAAACGCCGACGATATCGTTTCTATCCACGCACGTGTAGGCGCTCGTTGCTCTAGATGCGCCGATCAGGAAAATGCCCTGCAGAACGCAGAACAAGGTCCTCTTAGGCGTCATTGCCAGTCCGCGTCCATCGTGCCCACAGAATACGAACCGGTGAGGTGCTTCTTTTATAGTGGTGTTCTTGGGTGACGTCACATCGCGACTACCAGGTGGTGTCGCTAGAAGAGCCAGGTCGCCAGAAAATAACCATGCTGTCATGTGGTCAACAGTGTAATCCGGACGAAGTTGATAAACGTCGACGATAAAGGTTCTATCCCCGCACGTGTAGCCGCTCGTTGCTGTAGATGCGCCGATCTGGAAATGCCCTGCATAACGCAGAACAAGGTCCTCGTAGGCGTCATTACCAGTCCGCGTCCGTCGTGTCCACAGAATCCGAACTGGTGAGGTGCTTCTTGTATATTGCTGGTCTCAGGTGACGTCACACCGCGACTACCAGGTGGTGTCGCTAGAAGAGCCAGGTCCCGAAAATATAACAATGCTGTCATCTGGTCAACAGTGTAATCCGGACGAAGTTGATAAACGCCGACGATATCGCTTCTATCCCGCACGTGTAGGCGCTCGTTGCTGTAGGTGCGCAGATCAGGAAAATGCCCTGCAGAACGCAGAAAAAGGTCCTCGTAAGCGTCATTGCCAGTCCGCGTCCATCGTGTCCACAGAAGACGAACCGGTGAGGTGCTTCTTTTATAGTGGTGTTCTTGGCTGACATCACACCGCGACTACCAGGTGGTGTCGCTAGAAGAGCCAGGTCGCTAGAAAATAACCATGCTGTCATCTTGTCAACAGTGTAATCCGGACGAAGTTGATAACGCCGACGATATTGCTTCTATCCCCGCACGTGTAGGCACTCGTTGCTGTAGATGCGCCGATCAGGAAAATGCCCTGCAGAACGCAGAACAAGGTCCTCGTAGGCGTCATTGCCAGTCCGCGTCCATCGTGTCCACAGAAGACGAACCGGTGAGTTGCTTCTTTTATAGTGGTGTTCTTGCATGACGTCATACCACGACTGCCATGTGGTGTCGCTAGAAGAGCTAGGTCGCCAGAAAATAACCATGCTGTCATCTGGTCAACAGTGTAATCCGGACGAAGTTGATAAACGTCGACGATATCGCTTCTATCCCCGCACGTATAGGCGCTCGTTGCTGTAGATGCGCCGATCAGGAAGATGCCCTGCAGAACGCAGAACAAGGTCCTCATTAGCGTCATTGCCAGTCCGCGTTAATCGTGTCCACAGAAGACGAACCGGTGAGGTGCTTCTTTTATAGTGGTGTTCTTGGGTGACATCACACCGCGACTACCAGGTGGTGTCGCTAGAAGAGCCAGGCCGCTAGAAAATAACCATGCTGTCATCTTGTCAACAGTGTATTCCGGACGAAGTTGATAAACGCCGACGATATCGTTTCTATCCACGCACGTGTAGGCGCTCGTTGCTGTAGATGCGCCGATCAGGAAAATGCCCTGCATATCACAGAACAAGGTCCTCGTAGGCGGAATATTCAGTCCGCGTTCATCGTGTCCGCAGAAGATGAACCGGTGAGGTGCTTATTTTATAGTGGTGTTCTTGGGTGACGTCACACCGCGACTACCAGGTGGTGTCGCTAGAAGAGCCAGGTCCCGAAAATATAACAATGCTGTCATCTGGTCAACAGTGTAATCCGGACGAAGTTGATAACGCCGACGATATCGCTTCTATCCCCGCAAGTGTAGGCACTCGTTGCTGTAGATGCGCCGATCAGGAAAATGCCCTGCAGAACGCAGAACAAGGTCCTCGTAGGCGTCATTGCCAGTCCGCGTCCATCGTGTCCACAGAAGACGAACCGGTGAGTTGCTTCTTTTATAGTGGTGTTCTTGCATGACGTCATACCACGACTGCCATGTGGTGTCGCTAGAAGAGCTAGGTCGCCAGAAAATAACCATGCTGTCATCTGGTCAACAGTGTAATCCGGACGAAGTTGATAAACGTCGACGATATCGCTTCTATCCCCGCACGTATAGGCGCTCGTTGCTGTAGATGCGCCGATCAGGAAGATGCCCTGCAGAACGCAGAACAAGGTCCTCATTAGCGTCATTGCCAGTCCGCGTTAATCGTGTCCACAGAAGACGGACCGGTGAGGTGCTTCTTTTATAGTGGTGTTCTTTGGTGACGTCACATCGCGACTACCAGGTGGTGTCGCTAGAAGAGCCAGGTCGCCAGAAAATAACCATGCTGTCATGTGGTCAACAGTGTAATCCGGACGAATTTGATAAACGTCGACGATAAAGGTTCTATCCCCGCACGTGTAGCCGCTCGTTGCTGTAGATGCGCCGATATGGAAATGCCCTGCATAACGCAGAACAAGGTCCTCGTAGGCGTCATTGCCAGTCCGCGTCCGTCGTGTCCACAGAATCCGAACTGGTGAGGTGCTTCTTTTATAGTGGTGTTCTTGCATGACGTCACACCACGACTGCCATGTGGTGTCGCTAGAAGAGCTAGGTCGCCAGAAAATAACCATGCTGTCATCTGGTAAACAGTGTAATCCGGACGAAGTTGATAAACGCCGACGATATCGTTTCTATCCACGCACGTGTAGGCGCTCGTTGCTGTAGATGCGCCGATCAGGAAAATGCCCTGCATATCACAGAACAAGGTCCTCGTAGGCGGAATATTCAGTCCGCGTTCATCGTGTCCGCAGAAGATGAACCGGTGAGGTGCTTATTTTATAGTGGTGTTCTTGGGTGACGTCACACCGCGACTAGCAGGTGGTGTCGCTAGAAGGGCCAGGTCGTCAGAAAATAACCATGCTGTCATCTGGTCAACAGTGTATTCCGGACGAAGTTGATAAACGCCGACGATATCGCTTCTATGCCCGCACGTGTAGGCGCTCTTTGCTGTAGATGCGCCGATCTGGAAGATGCTCTGCAGAATGCAGAACAAGGTCCTCGTTAGCGTCATTGCCAGTCCGCGTCCATCGTGCCCACAGAATACGAACCGGTGAGGGGCTTCTTGTATATTGGTGGTCTCAGGTGACGTCACACCGCGACTGCCAGGTGGTGTCGCTAGAAGAGCCAGGTCGCCAGAAAATAACCATGCTGTCAACTGGTCAACAGTTGAATCCGCACGAAGTTGATAAACGCCGACGATATCGTTTCTATCCACGCACGTGTAGGCGCTCGTTGCTCTAGATGCGCCGATCAGGAAAATGCCCTGCAGAACGCAGAACAAGATCCTCGTAGGCGTCATTGCCAGTCCGCGTCGATCGTGCCCACAGAATACGAACCGGTGAGGTGCTTCTTTTATAGTGGTGTTCTTGGGTGACGTCACATCGCGACTACCAGGTGGTGTCGCTAGAAGAGCCAGGTCGCCAGAAAATAACCATGCTGTCATGTGGTCAACAGTGTAATCCGGACGAAGTTGATAAACGTCGACGATAAAGGTTCTATCCCCGCACGTGTAGCCGCTCGTTGCTGTAGATGCGCCGATCTGGAAATGCCCTGCATAACGCAGAACAAGGTCCTCGTAGGCGTCATTGCCAGTCCGCGTCCGTCGTGTCCACAGAATCCGAACTGGTGAGGTGCTTCTTGTATATTGCTGGTCTCAGGTGACGTCACACCGCGACTACCAGGTGGTGCCGCTAGAAGAGCCAGGTCCCGAAAATATAACAATGCTGTCATCTGGTCAACAGTGTGATCCGGACGAAGTTGATAACGCCGACGATATCGCTTCTATCCCCGCAAGTGTAGGCACTCGTTGCTGTAGATGCGCCGATCAGGAAAATGCCCTGCAGAACGCAGAACAAGGTCCTCGTAGGCGTCATTGCCAGTCCGCGTCCATCGTGTCCATAGAAGACGAACCGGTGAGGTGCTTCTTTTATAGTGGTGTTCTTGCATGACCTCACACCACGACTGCCATGTGGTGTCACTAGAAGATCCAGGTCGCCAGAAAATAACCATGCTGTCATCTGGTCAACAGTGTAATCCGGACGAAGTTGATAATCGCCGACGATATCGCTTCTATGCCCGCACGTGTAGGCGCTCGTTGCTGTAGATGCGCCGATCTGGAAGATGCCCTGCAGAACGCAGAACAAGGTCCTCGTTAGCGTCATTGCCAGTCCGCGCCCATCGTGCCCACAGAATTCGAACCGATGAGGGGCTTCTTGTATATTGGTGGTCTCAGGTGACGTCACACCGCGACTACGAGGTCTTGTCGCTAGAAGAGCCAGGTCCCTAGAAAATAACAATGCTGTCATCCGGTCTACAGTCTAATCCGGACAATGTTGATAAACGCCGACGATATCGTTTCTATCCACGCACGTGTAGGCGCTCGTTGCTGTAGATGCGCCGATCAGGAAAATGCCCTGCAGAACGCAGAACAAGGTCCTCGTAGGCGTTATTGTCAGTCCGCGTCCATCGTGTCCGCAGAAGACGAACCGGTGAGGTGCTTGTTTTATAGTGGTGTTCTTGGGTTACGTCAAACCGCGACTACCAGGTGGTGTCGCTAGAAGAGCCAGGTCGCCAGAAAATAGCCATGCTGTCATGTGGTCAACAGTGTAATCCGGAAGAAGTTGATAAACGTCAACGATAAAGCTTCTATCCCCGCACGTGTAGGCCCTCGTTGCTGTAGATACGCCTATCTGGAAAATGCCCTGCAGAACGCAGAACAAGGTCCTCTTTAGCGTTATTGCCAGTCCGCGTCCATCGTGACCACAGAAGACGAACCGGTGAGGTGCTTCTTTTTATAGTGGTGTTCTTGGGTGACGTCACACCACGACTACCATGTGGTGTCGCTAGAAGAGGCAGGTCGCCAGAAAATAACCATGCTGTCATCTGGTCAACAGTGTAATCCGGACGAAGTTGATAACGCCGACGATATCGCTTCTATCCTCGCACGTGTAGCCGCTCGTTGCTGTAGATGCGCCGATCTGGAAATGCCCTGCATAACGCAGAACAAGGTCCTCGTAGGCGTCATTGCCAGTCCGCGTCCGTCGTGTCCACAGAAGACGAACCGGTGAGGTGCTTCTTTTATAGTGGTGTTCTTGGGTGACGTCACACCACGACTACCAGGTGGTGTCGCTAGAAGAGCCAGGTCGCCAGAAAATAACCATGCTGTCAACTGGTCAACAGTGTAATCCGCACGAAGTTGATAACCGCCGACGATATCGTTTCTATCCACGCACGTGTAGGCGCTCGTTGCTCTAGATGCGCCGATCAGGAAAATGCCCTGCAGAACGCAGAACAAGGTCCTCTTAGGCGTCATTGCCAGTCCGCGTCCATCGTGCCCACAGAATACGAACCGGTGAGGTGCTTCTTTTATAGTGGTGTTCTTGGGTGACGTCACATCGCGACTACCAGGTGGTGTCGCTAGAAGAGCCAGGTCGCCAGAAAATAACCATGCTGTCATGTGGTCAACAGTGTAATCCGGACGAAGTTGATAAACGTCGACGATAAAGGTTCTATCCCCGCACGTGTAGCCGCTCGTTGCTGTAGATGCGCCGATCTGGAAATGCCCTGCATAACGCAGAACAAGGTCCTCGTAGGCGTCATTGCCAGTCCGCGTCCGTCGTGTCCACAGAATCCGATCTGGTGAGGTGCTTCTTGTATATTGCTGGTCTCAGGTGACGTCACACCGCGACTACCAGGTGGTGTCGCTAGAAGAGCCAGGTCCCGAAAATATAACAATGCTGTCATCTGGTCAACAGTGTAGTCCGGACGAAGTTGATAACGCCGACGATATCGCTTCTATCCCCGCACGTGTAGGCACTCGTTGCTGTAGATGCGCCGATCAGGAAAATGCCCTGCAGAACGCAGAACAAGGTCCACGTAGGCGTCATTGCCAGTCCGTGCCCATCGTGTCCACAGAAGACGAACCGGTGAGGTGCTTCTTTTATAGTGGTGTTCTTGCATGACGTCACACCACGACTGCCATGTGGTGTCGCTAGAAGAGCTAGGTCGCCAGAAAATAACCATGCTGTCATCTGGTCAACAGTGTAATCCGGACGAAGTTGATAAACGCCGACGATATCGCTTCTATCCCCGCACGTATAGGCGCTCGTTGCTGTAGATGCGCTGATCAGGAAGATGCCCTGCAGAACGTAGAACAAGGTCCTCGTTAGCGTCATTGCCAGTCCGCGTTAATCGTGCCCACATATTACGAACCGGTGAGGTGCTTCTTGTATATTGGTGGTGTCAGGTGACGTCACACCGCGACTACCAGGTCTTGTCGCTCGAAGAGCCAGGTCCCGAGAAAATAGCAATGCTGTCATCTGGTCAACAAGGTAATCCGGACGAAGTTGATAAACGCCGGTGATATCGTTTCTATCCACGCACGTGTAGGCGCTCGTTGCTGTAGATGCGCCGTTCAGGAAAATGCCCTGCATATCACAGAACAAGGTCCTCGTAGGCGTAATTCTCAGTCCGCGTCCATCGTGCCCACAAATACGAACCGGTGAGGTGCTTCTTTTATAGTGGTGTTCTTGGGTGACGTCACATCGCGACGACCAGGTGGTGTCGCTAGAAGAGCCAGGTCGCCAGAAAATAGCCATGCTGTCATGTGGTCAACAGTGTAATCCGGAAGAAGTTGATAAACGTCAACGATAAAGCTTCTATCCCCGCACGTGTAGGCCCTCGTTGCTGTAGATACGCCTATCTGGAAAATGCCCTGCAGAACGCAGAACAAGGTCCTCTTTAGCGTTATTGCCAGTCCGCGTCCATCGTGACCACAGAAGACGAACCGGTGAGGTGCTTCTTTTATAGTGGTGTTCTTGGGTGACGTCACACCACGACTACCATGTGGTGTCGCTAGAAGAGGCAGGTCGCCAGAAAATAACCATGCTGTCATCTGGTCAACAGTGTAATCCGGACGAAGTTGATAAACGCCGACGATATCGCTTCTATCCCCGCACGTGTAGGCGCTCGTTGCTGCAGATGCGCCGATCAGGAAATTGCCCTGCAGAACGCAGAACAAGGTCCTCGTAGTCGTCATTGCCAGTCCGCGTCCATCGTGCCCACAGAATACGAACCGGTGAGGTGCTTCTTTTATAGTGGTGTTCTTGGTTGACGTCACATCGCGACTACCAGGTGGTGTCGCTAGAAGAGCCAGGTCGCCAGAAAATAGCCATGCTGTCATGTGGTCAACAGTGTAATCCGGAAGAAGTTGATAAACGTCAACGATAAAGCTTCTATCCCCGCACGTGTAGGCGCTCGTTGTTGTAGATACGCCTATCTGGAAAATGCCCTGCAGAACGCAGAACAAGGTCCTCTTTAGCGTTATTGCCAGTCCGCGTCCATCGTGACCACAGAAGACGAACCGGTGAGGTGCTTCTTTTATAGTGGTGTTCTTGGGTGACGTCACACCACGACTACCATGTGGTGTCGCTAGAAGAGGCAGGTCGCCAGAAAATAACCATGCTGTCATCTGGTCAACAGTGTAATCCGGACGAAGTTGATAACGCCGACGATATCGCTTCTATCCTCGCACGTGTAGCCGCTCGTTGCTGTAGATGCGCCGATCTGGAAATGCCCTGCATAACGCAGAACAAGGTCCTCGTAGGCGTCATTGCCAGTCCGCGTCCGTCGTGTCCACAGAAGACGAACCGGTGAGGTGCTTCTTTTATAGTGGTGTTCTTGGGTGACGTCACACCACGACTACCAGGTGGTGTCGCTAGAAGAGCCAGGTCGCCAGAAAATAACCATGCTGTCAACTGGTCAACAGTGTAATCCGCACGAAGTTGATAAACGCCGACGATATCGTTTCTATCCACGCACGTGTAGGCGCTCGTTGCTCTAGATGCGCCGATCAGGAAAATGCCCTGCAGAACGCAGAACAAGGTCCTCTTAGGCGTCATTGCCAGTCCGCGTCCATCGTGCCCACAGAATACGAACCGGTGAGGTGCTTCTTTTATAGTGGTGTTCTTGGGTGACGTCACATCGCGACTACCAGGTGGTGTCGCTAGAAGAGCCAGGTCGCCAGAAAATAACCATGCTGTCATGTGGTCAACAGTGTAATCCGGACGAAGTTGATAAACGTCGACGATAAAGGTTCTATCCCCGCACGTGTAGCCGCTCGTTGCTGTAGATGCGCCGATCTGGAAATGCCCTGCATAACGCAGAACAAGGTCCTCGTAGGCGTCATTACCAGTCCGCGTCCGTCGTGTCCACAGAATCCGAACTGGTGAGGTGCTTCTTGTATATTGCTGGTCTCAGGTGACGTCACACCGCGACTACCAGGTGGTGTCGCTAGAAGAGCCAGGTCCCGAAAATATAACAATGCTGTCATCTGGTCAACAGTGTAATCCGGACGAAGTTGATAAACGCCGACGATATCGCTTCTATCCCGCACGTGTAGGCGCTCGTTGCTGTAGGTGCGCAGATCAGGAAAATGCCCTGCAGAACGCAGAAAAAGGTCCTCGTAAGCGTCATTGCCAGTCCGCGTCCATCGTGTCCACAGAAGACGAACCGGTGAGGTGCTTCTTTTATAGTGGTGTTCTTGGCTGACATCACACCGCGACTACCAGGTGGTGTCGCTAGAAGAGCCAGGTCGCTAGAAAATAACCATGCTGTCATCTTGTCAACAGTGTAATCCGGACGAAGTTGATAACGCCGACGATATTGCTTCTATCCCCGCACGTGTAGGCACTCGTTGCTGTAGATGCGCCGATCAGGAAAATGCCCTGCAGAACGCAGAACAAGGTCCTCGTAGGCGTCATTGCCAGTCCGCGTCCATCGTGTCCACAGAAGACGAACCGGTGAGTTGCTTCTTTTATAGTGGTGTTCTTGCATGACGTCATACCACGACTGCCATGTGGTGTCGCTAGAAGAGCTAGGTCGCCAGAAAATAACCATGCTGTCATCTGGTCAACAGTGTAATCCGGACGAAGTTGATAAACGTCGACGATATCGCTTCTATCCCCGCACGTATAGGCGCTCGTTGCTGTAGATGCGCCGATCAGGAAGATGCCCTGCAGAACGCAGAACAAGGTCCTCATTAGCGTCATTGCCAGTCCGCGTTAATCGTGTCCACAGAAGACGAACCGGTGAGGTGCTTCTTTTATAGTGGTGTTCTTGGGTGACATCACACCGCGACTACCAGGTGGTGTCGCTAGAAGAGCCAGGCCGCTAGAAAATAACCATGCTGTCATCTTGTCAACAGTGTATTCCGGACGAAGTTGATAACGCCGACGATATCGCTTCTATCCCCGCACGTGTAGGCACTCGTTGCTGTAGATGCGCCGATCAGGAAAATGCCTTGCAGAACGCAGAACAAGGTCCTCGTAGGCTTCATTGCCAGTCCGCGTCCATCGTGTCCACAGAAGACGAACCGGTGGGGTGCTTCTTTTATAGTGGTGTTCTTGCATGACGTCACACCACGACTGCCATGTGGTGTCGCTAGAAGAGCTAGGTCGCCAGAAAATAACCATGCTGTCATCTGGTAAACAGTGTAATCCGGACGAAGTTGATAAACGCCGACGATATCGTTTCTATCCACGCACGTGTAGGCGCTCGTTGCTGTAGATGCGCCGATCAGGAAAATGCCCTGCATATCACAGAACAAGGTCCTCGTAGGCGGAATATTCAGTCCGCGTTCATCGTGTCCGCAGAAGATGAACCGGTGAGGTGCTTATTTTATAGTGGTGTTCTTGGGTGACGTCACACCGCGACTACCAGGTGGTGTCGCTAGAAGAGCCAGGTCCCGAAAATATAACAATGCTGTCATCTGGTCAACAGTGTAATCCGGACGAAGTTGATAACGCCGACGATATCGCTTCTATCCCCGCAAGTGTAGGCACTCGTTGCTGTAGATGCGCCGATCAGGAAAATGCCCTGCAGAACGCAGAACAAGGTCCTCGTAGGCGTCATTGCCAGTCCGCGTCAATCGTGTCCATAGAAGACGAACCGGTGAGGTGATTGTTTCATAGTGGTGTTCTTGGCTGACGTCACACCACGACTACCAGGTGGTGTCGCTAGAAGAGCCAGGTCGCCAGAAAATAACCATGCTGTCAAATGGTCAACAGTGTAATCCGCACGAAGTTGATAAACGCCGACGATATCGTTTCTATCCACGCACGTGTAGGCGCTCGTTGCTCTAGATGCGCCGATCAGGAAAATGCCCTGCAGAACGCAGAACAAGGTCCTCGTAGGCGTCATTGCCAGTCCGCGTCGATCGTGCCCACAGAATACGAACCGGTGAGGTGCTTCTTTTATAGTGGTGTTCTTGGGTGACGTCACATCGTGACTACCAGGTGGTGTCGCTAGAAGAGCCAGGTCGCCAGAAAATAACCATGCTGTCATGTGGTCAACAGTGTAATCCGGACGAAGTTGATAAACGTCGACGATAAAGGTTCTATCCCCGCACGTGTAGCCGCTCGTTGCTGTAGATGCGCCGATCTGGAAATGCCCTGCATAACGCAGAACAAGGTCCTCGTAGGCGTCATTGCCAGTCCGCGTCCGTCGTGTCCACAGAATCCGAACTGGTGAGGTGCTTCTTGTATATTGCTGGTCTCAGGTGACGTCACACGGCGACTACCAGGTGGTGCCGCTAGAAGAGCCAGGTCCCGAAAATATAACAATGCTGTCATCTGGTCAACAGTGTAATCCGGACGAAGTTGATAACGCCGACGATATCGCTTCTATCCCCGCAAGTGTAGGCACTCGTTGCTGTAGATGCGCCGATCAGGAAAATGCCCTGCAGAACGCAGAACAAGGTCCTCGTAGGCGTCATTGCCAGTCCGCGTCCATCGTGTCCATAGAAGACGAACCGGTGAGGTGCTTCTTTTATAGTGGTGTTCTTGCATGACCTCACACCACGACTGCCATGTGGTGTCGCTAGAAGATCCAGGTCGCCAGAAAATAACCATGCTGTCATCTGGTCAACAGTGTAATCCGGACGAAGTTGATAATCGCCGACGATATCGCTTCTATGCCCGCACGTGTAGGCGCTCGTTGCTGTAGATGCGCCGATCTGGAAGATGCCCTGCAGAACGCAGAACAAGGTCCTCGTTAGCGTCATTGCCAGTCCGCGCCCATCGTGCCCACAGAATTCGAACCGATGAGGGGCTTCTTGTATATTGGTGGTCTCAGGTGACGTCACACCGCGACTACGAGGTCTTGTCGCTAGAAGAGCCAGGTCCCTAGAAAATAACAATGCTGTCATCCGGTCTACAGTCTAATCCGGACAATGTTGATAAACGCCGACGATATCGTTTCTATCCACGCACGTGTAGGCGCTCGTTGCTGTAGATGCGCCGATCAGGAAAATGCCCTGCAGAACGCAGAACAAGGTCCTCGTAGGCGTTATTGTCAGTCCGCGTCCATCGTGTCCGCAGAAGACGAACCGGTGAGGTGCTTGTTTTATAGTGGTGTTCTTGGGTTACGTCAAACCGCGACTACCAGGTGGTGTCGCTAGAAGAGCCAGGTCGCCAGAAAATAACCATGCTGTCATCTGTTCAACTGTAATGCGGACGAAGTTGATAAATGCCGACCCTATCGCTTCTATCCCCGCACGTGTAGGCGCTCGTTGCTGTAGATGCGCCGATCAGGAAAATGCCCTGCAAAACGCAGAACAAGGTCCTCGTTAGCGTCATTGCCAGTCCGCGTTCATCGTGCCCACAGAATACGAACCGGTGACGTGCTTCGTGTATATTGGTGGTCTCAGGTGACGTCACACCGCGACTACCAGGTGGTGTCGCTAGAAGGGACAGGTCCCAGGAAAATAACAATGCTGTCATCTGGTCAACAGTGTAATCCGGACGAAGTTGATAAACGCCGATGATATCGCTTCTATCCCCGCACGTGTAGGCGCTCGTTGCTGCAGATGCGCCGATCAGGAAATTGCCCTGCAGAACGCAGAACAAGGTCCTCGTAGGCGTCATTGCCAGTCCGCGTCCATCGTGCCCACAGAATACGAACCGGTGAGGTGTTTCTTTTATAGTGGTGTTCTTGGTTGACGTCACATCGCGACTACCAGGTGGTGTCGCTAGAAGAGCCAGGTCGCCAGAAAATAGCCATGCTGTCATGTGGTCAACAGTGTAATCCGGAAGAAGTTGATAAACGTCAACGATAAAGCTTCTATCCCCGCACGTGTAGGCCCTCGTTGCTGTAGATACGCCTATCTGGAAAATGCCCTGCAGAACGCAGAACAAGGTCCTCTTTAGCGTTATTGCCAGTCCGCGTCCATCGTGACCACAGAAGACGAACCGGTGAGGTGCTTCTTTTATAGTGGTGTTCTTGGGTGACGTCACACCACGACTACCATGTGGTGTCGCTAGAAGAGGCAGGTCGCCAGAAAATAACCATGCTGTCATCTGGTCAACAGTGTAATCCGGACGAAGTTGATAACGCCGACGATATCGCTTCTATCCTCGCACGTGTAGCCGCTCGTTGCTGTAGATGCGCCGATCTGGAAATGCCCTGCATAACGCAGAACAAGGTCCTCGTAGGCGTCATTGCCAGTCCGCGTCCGTCGTGTCCACAGAAGACGAACCGGTGAGGTGCTTTTTTTATAGTGGTGTTCTTGGGTGACGTCACACCACGACTACCAGGTGGTGTCGCTAGAAGAGCCAGGTCGCCAGAAAATAACCATGCTGTCAACTGGTCAACAGTGTAATCCGCACGAAGTTGATAAACGCCGACGATATCGTTTCTATCCACGCACGTGTAGGCGCTCGTTGCTCTAGATGCGCCGATCAGGAAAATGCCCTGCAGAACGCAGAACAAGGTCCTCGTAGGCGTCATTGCCAGTCCGCGTCGATCGTGCCCACAGAATACGAACCGGTGAGGTGCTTCTTTTATAGTGGTGTTCTTGGGTGACGTCACATCGCGACTACCAGGTGGTGTCGCTAGAAGAGCCAGGTCGCCAGAAAATAACCATGCTGTCATGTGGTCAACAGTGTAATCCGGACGAAGTTGATAAACGTCGACGATAAAGGTTCTATCCCCGCACGTGTAGCCGCTCGTTGCTGAAGATGCGCCGATCTGGAAATGCCCTGCATAACGCAGAACAAGGTCCTCGTAGGCGTCATTGCCAGTCCGCGTCCGTCGTGTCCACAGAATCCGATCTGGTGAGGTGCTTCTTGTATATTGCTGGTCTCAGGTGACGTCACACCGCGACTACCAGGTGGTGTCGCTAGAAGAGCCAGGTCCCGAAAATATAACAATGCTGTCATCTGGTCAACAGTGTAGTCCGGACGAAGTTGATAACGCCGACGATATCGCTTCTATCCCCGCACGTGTAGGCACTCGTTGCTGTAGATGCGCCGATCAGGAAAATGCCCTGCAGAACGCAGAACAAGGTCCACGTAGGCGTCATTGCCAGTCCGTGCCCATCGTGTCCACAGAAGACGAACCGGTGAGGTGCTTCTTTTATAGTGGTGTTCTTGCATGACGTCACACCACGACTGCCATGTGGTGTCGCTAGAAGAGCTAGGTCGCCAGAAAATAATCATGCTGTCATCTGGTCAACAGTGTAATCCGGACGAAGTTGATAAACGCCGACGATATCGCTTCTATCCCCGCACGTATAGGCGCTCGTTGCTGTAGATGCGCCGATCAGGAAGATGCCCTGCAGAACGTAGAACAAGGTCCTCGTTAGCGTCATTGCCAGTCCGCGTTAATCGTGCCCACATATTACGAACCGGTGAGGTGCTTCTTGTATATTGGTGGTGTCAGGTGACGTCACACCGCGACTACCAGGTCTTGTCGCTCGAAGAGCCAGGTCCCGAGAAAATAGCAATGCTGTCATCTGGTCAACAAGGTAATCCGGACGAAGTTGATAAACGCCGGTGATATCGTTTCTATCCACGCACGTGTAGGCGCTCGTTGCTGTAGATGCGCCGTTCAGGAAAATGCCCTGCATATCACAGAACAAGGTCCTCGTAGGCGTAATTCTCAGTCCGCGTCCATCGTGCCCACAAATACGAACCGGTGAGGTGCTTCTTTTATAGTGGTGTTCTTGGGTGACGTCACATCGCGACTACCAGGTAGTGTCGCTAGAAGAGCCAGGTCGCCAGAAAACAACCATGCTGTCATCTGGTCAACAGTGTAATCCGGACGAAGCTGATAAACGCCGACGATATCGCTTCTATCCCCGCACGTGTAGCCGCTCGTTGCTGTAGATGCGCCGATCTGGAAAATGCCCTGCAGAACGCAGAACAAGGTCCTCGTAGGTGTCATTGCCAGTCCGCGTCCATCGTGTCCACAGAAGACGAACCGGTGAGGTGCTTCTTTTATAGTGGTGTTCTTGGGTGACGTCACACCACGACTACCAGGTGGTGTCGCTAGAAGAGCCAGGTCGCCAGAGAATAACCAAGCTGTCATCTGGTCGAGAGTGTAATCCGGAAGAAGTTGATAACGCCGACGATATCGCTTCTATCCCCGCACGTGTAGGCGCTCGTTGCTGTAGATGCGCCGATCAGGAAATTGCCCTGCAGAACGCAGAACAAGGTCCTCGTAGGCGTCATTGCCAGTCCGCGTCCATCGTGCCCACAGAATACGAACCGGTGAGGTGCTTCTTTTATAGTGGTGTTCTTGGGTGACGTCACATC
Organism: Amblyomma americanum; assembly: GCF_052857255.1. Classification (NCBI taxonomy): domain Eukaryota; kingdom Metazoa; phylum Arthropoda; class Arachnida; order Ixodida; family Ixodidae; genus Amblyomma; species Amblyomma americanum. The sequence goes on along the minus strand of NC_135502.1, from coordinate 176,889,227 downwards.
TCGACTACCAGGTGGTGTCGCTAGAAGAGCCAGGTCGCCAGAAAATAACCATGCTGTCATGTGGTAAACAGTGTAATCCGGACGAAGTTGATAAACGTCGACGATAAAGCTTCTATCCCCGCACGTGTAGGCCCTCGTTGCTGTAGATACGCCGATCTGGAAAATGCCCCGCAAAACGCAGAACAAGGTCCTCTTTAGCGTTATTGCCAGTCCGCGTCCATCGTGTCCACAGAAAACGAACCGGTGAGGTGCTTCTTTTATAGTGGTGTTCTTGGGTGACGTCACACCACGACTACCATGGGGTGTCGCTAGAAGAGCCAGGTCGCCAGAAAATAACCATGCTGTCATCTGGTCAACAGTGTAATCCGGACGAAGTTGATAACGCCGACGATATCGCTTCTATCCTCGCACGTGTAGCCGCTCATTGCTGTAGATGCGCCGATCTGGAAATGCCCTGCATAACGCAGAACAAGGTCCTCGTAGGCGTCATTGCCAGTCCGCGTCCGTCGTATCCACAGAAGACGAACCGGTGAGGTGCTTCTTTTATAGTGGTGTTCTTGGGTGACGTCACACCACGACTACCAGGTGGTGTCGCTAGAAGAGCCAGGTCGCCAGAAAATAACCATGCTGTCAACTGGTCAACAGTGTAATCCGCACGAAGTTGATAAACGCCGACGATATCGTTTCTATCCACGCACGTGTAGGCGCTCGTTGCTCTAGATGCGCCGATCAGGAAAATGCCCTGCAGAACGCAGAACAAGGTCCTCGTAGGCGTCATTGCCAGTCCGCGTCCATCGTGCCCACAGAATACGAACCGGTGAGGTGCTTCTTTTATAGTGGTGCTCTTGGGTGACGTCACATCGCGACTACCAGGTGGTGTCGCTAGAAGAGCCAGGTCGCCAGAAAATAACCATGCTGTCATGTGGTCAACAGTGTAATCCGGACGAAGTTGATAAACGTCGACGATAATGGTTCTATCCCCGCACGTGTAGCCGCTCGTTGCTGTAGATGCGCCGATCTGGAAATGCCCTGCATAACGCAGAACAAGGTCCTCTTAGGCGTCATTGCCAGTCCGCGTCCGTCGTGTCCACAGAATCCGAACTGGTGAGGTGCTTCTTGTATATTGCTGGTCTCAGGTGACGTCACACCGCGACTACCAGGTGGTGTCGCTAGAAGAGCCAGGTCCCGAAAATATAACAATGCTGTCATCTGGTCAACAGTGTAATCCGGACAAAGTTGATAAACGCCGACGATATCGCTTCTATCCCGCACGTGTAGGCGCTCGTTGCTGTAGGTGCGCCGATCAGGAAAATGCCCTGCAGAACGCAGAAAAAGTCCTCGTAAGCGTCATTGCCAGTCCGCGTTAATCGTGTCCACAGAAGACGAACCGGTGAGGTGCTTCTTTTATAGGGGTGTTCATGGGTGACATCACACCGCGACTACCAGGTGGTGTCGCTAGAAAATAACCATGCTGTCATCTTGTCAACAGTGTATTCCGGACGAAGTTGACAACGCCGACGATATCGCTTCTATCCCCGCACGTGTAGGCACTCGTTGCTGTAGATGCGCCGATCAGGAAAATGCCTTGCAGAACGCAGAACAAGGTCCTCGTAGGCGTCATTGCCAGTCCGCGTCCATCGTGCCCACAGAATACGAACCTGTGAGGGGCTTCTTGTATATTGGTGGTCTCAGGTGACGTCACACCGCGACTGCCAGGTGGTGTCGCTAGAAGAGCCAGGTCGCCAGAAAATAACCATGCTGGCATCTGGTCAACAGTGTAATCCGGACGAAGATGATAATCGCTGACGATATCGCTTCTATGCCCGCACGTGTAGGCGCTCGTTGCTGTAGATGCGCCGATCTGGAAGATGCCCTGCAGAACGCAGAACAAGGTCCTCGTTAGCGTCATTGCCAGTCCGCGCCCATCGTGCCCACAGAATTCGAACCGATGAGGGGCTTCTTGTATATTGGTGGTCTCAGGTGACGTCACACCGCGACTACCAGGTCTTGTCGCTAGAAGAGCCAGGTCCCTAGAAAATAACAATGCTGTCATCCGGTCAACAGTCTATTCCGGACAAAGTTGATAAACGCCGACGATATCGTTTCTATCCACGCACGTGTACGCGCTCGTTGCTGTAGATGCGCCGATCAGGAAAATGCCCTGCAGAACGCAGAACAAGGTCCTCGTAGGCGTCATTGTCAGTCCGCGTCCATCGTTTCAGCAGAAGACGCAACGGTGAGGTGATTGTTTCATAGTGGTGTTCTTGGGTGACGTCACACCGCGACTACCAGGTGGTGTCGCTAGAAGAGCCAGGTCGCCAGAGAATAACCAAGCTGTCATCTGGTCAAGAGTGTAATCCGGACGAAGTTGATAACGCCGACGATATCGCTTCTATCCCCGCACGTGTAGGCACTCGTTGCTGTAGATGCGCCGATCAGGAAATTGCCCTGCAGAACGCAGAACAAGGTCCTCGTAGGCGTCATTGCCAGTCCGCGTCCATAGTGCCCACAGAATACGAACCGGTGAGGTGCTTCTTTTATAGTGGTGTTCTTGGGTGACGTCACATCGCGACTACCAGGTGGTGTCGCTAGAAGAACCAGGTCGCCAGAAAATAACCATGCTGTCGTGTGGTCAACAGTGTAATCCGGACGAAGTTGATAAACGTCGACGATAAAGGTTCTATCCCCGCACGTGTAGCCGCTCGTTGCTGTAGATGCGCCGATCTGGAAATGCCCTGCATAAGGCAGAACAAGGTCCTCGTAGGCGTCATTGCCAGTCCGCGTCCGTCGTGTCCACAGAATCCGAACTGGTGTGGTGCTTCTTGTATATTGCTGGTCTCAGGTGACGTCACACCGCGACTACCAGGTGGTGTCGCTAGAAGAGCCAGGTCCCGAAAATATAACAATGCTGTCATCTGGTCAACAGTGTAATCCGGACGAAGTTGATAAACGCCGACGATATCGCTTCTATCCCGCACGTGTAGGCGCTCGTTGCTGTAGGTGCGCCGATCACGAAAATGCCCTGCAGAACGCAGAAAAAGGTCCTCGTAAGCGTCATTGCCAGTCCGCGTCCATCGTGTCCACAGAAGACGAACCGGTGAGGTGCTTCTTTTATAGTGGTGTTCTTGGCTGACCTCACACCGCGACTACCAGGTGCTGTCGCTAGAAGAGCCAGGTCGCTAGAAAATAACCATGCAGTCATCTTGTCAACAGTGTAATCCGGACGAAGTTGATAACGCCGACGATATCGCTTCTATCCCCGCAAGTGTAGGCACTCGTTGCTGTAGATGCGCCGATCAGGAAAATGCCCTGCAGAACGCAGAACAAGGTCCTCGTAGGCGTCATTGCCAGTCCGCGTCCATCGTGTCCACAGAAGACGAACCGGTGAGGTGCTTCTTTTATAGTGGTGTTCTTGCATGACCTCACACCACGACTGCCATGTGGTGTCGCTAGAAGAGATAGGTCGCCAGAAAATAACCATGCTGTCATCTGGTCAACAGTGTAATCCGGACGAAGTTGATAAACGCCGACGATATCGCTTCTATCCCCGCACGTATAGGCGCTCGTTGCTGTAGATGCGCCGATCAGGAAGATGCCCTGCAGAACGCAGAACAAGGTCCTCGTTAGCGTCATTGCCAGTCCGCGTTAATCGTGCCCACATATTACGAACCGGTGAGGTGCTTCTTGTATATTGGTGGTCTCAGGTGACGTCACACCGCGACTACCAGGTCTTGTCGCTAGAAGAGCCAGGCCCCGAGAAAATAGCAATGCTGTCATCTGGTCAACAATGTAATCCGGACGAAGTTGATAAACGCCGACGATATCGTTTCTATCCACGCACGTGTAGGCGCTCGTTGCTGTAGATGCGCCGATCAGGAAAATGCCCTGCATATCATAGAACAAGGTCCTCGTAGGCGTAATTTTCAGTCCGCGTTCATTGTGTCCGCAGAAGGCGAACCGGTGAGGTGCTTGTTTTATAGTGGTGTTCTTGGGTGACGTCACACCGCGACTACCAGGTTGTGTCGCTAGAAGGGCCAGGTCGTCAGAAAATAACCATGCTGTCATCTGGTCAACAGTGTAATCCGGACGAAGTTGATAGACGCCGACGATATCGCTTCTATGCCCGCACGTGTAGGCGCTCGTTGCTGTAGATGAGCCGATCTGGAAGATGCTCTGCAGAACGCAGAACAAGGTCCTCGTTAGCGTCATTGCCAGTCCGCGTCCATCGTGCCCACAGAATACGAACCGGTGAGGGGCTTCTTGTATATTGGTGGTCTCAGGTGACGTCACACCGCGACTGCCAGGTGGTGTCGCTAGAAGAGCCAGGTCGCCAGAAAATAACCATGCTGTCATCTTGTCAACAGTGTAATCCGGACGAAGTTCATAATCGCCGACGATATCGCTTCTATGCCCGCACGTGTAGGCGCTCGTTGCTGTAGATGCGCCGATCTGGAAGATGCCCTGCAGAACGCAGAACAAGGTCCTCGTTAGCGTCATTGCCAGTCCGCGCCCATCGTGCCCACAGAATTCGAACCGATGAGGGGCTTCTTGTATATTGGTGGTCTCAGGTGACGTCACACCGCGACTACGAGGTCTTGTCGCTAGAAGAGCCAGGTCCCTAGAAAATAACAATGCTGTCATCCGGTCAACAGTCTAATCCGGACAATGTTGATAAACGCCGACGATATCGTTTCTATCCACGCACGTGTAGGCGCTCGTTGCTGTAGATGCGCCGATCAGGAAAATGCCCTGCAGAACGCAGAACAAGGTCCTCGTAGGCGTTATTGTCAGTCCGCGTCCATCGTGTCCGCAGAAGACGAACCGGTGAGGTGCTTGTTTTATAGTGGTGTTCTTGGGTTACGTCAAACCGCGACTACCAGATGGTGTCGCTAGAAGGGCCAGGTCGTCAGAAAATAACCATGCTGTCATCTGGTCAACAGTGTAATCCGGACGAAGTTGATAGACGCCGACGATATCGCTTCTATGCCCGCACGTGTAGGCGCTCGTTGCTGTAGATGAGCCGATCTGGAAGATGCTCTGCAGAACGCAGAACAAGGTCCTCGTTAGCGTCATTGCCAGTCCGCGTCCATCGTGCCCACAGAATACGAACCGGTGAGGGGCTTCTTGTATATTGGTGGTCTCAGGTGACGTCACACCGCGACTGCCAGGTGGTGTCGCTAGAAGAGCCAGGTCGCCAGAAAATAACCATGCTGTCATCTTGTCAACAGTGTAATCCGGACGAAGTTCATAATCGCCGACGATATCGCTTCTATGCCCGCACGTGTAGGCGCTCGTTGCTGTAGGTGCGCCGATCACGAAAATGCCCTGCAGAACGCAGAAAAAGGTCCTCGTAAGCGTCATTGCCAGTCCGCGTCCATCGTGTCCACAGAAGACGAACCGGTGAGGTGCTTCTTTTATAGTGGTGTTCTTGGTTGACGTCACATCGCGACTACCAGGTGGTGTCGCTAGAAGAGCCAGGTCGCCAGAAAATAGCCATGCTGTCATGTGGTCAACAGTGTTCTCCGGACGAAGTTGATAAACGTCAACGATAAAGCTTCTATCCCCGCACGTGTAGGCCCTCGTTGCTGTAGATACGCCTATCTGGAAAATGCCCTGCAGAACGCAGAACAAGGTCCTCTTTAGCGTTATTGCCAGTCCGCGTCCATCGTGACCACAGAAGACGAACCGGTGAGGTGCTTCTTTTATAGTGGTGTTCTTTGGTGACGTCACACCACGACTACCATGTGGTGTCGCTAGAAGAGCCAGGTCGCCAGAAAATAACCATGCTGTCATCTGGTCAACAGTGTAATCCGGACGAAGTTGATAACGCCGACGATATCGCTTCTATCCTCGCACGTGTAGCCGCTCGTTGCTGTAGATGCGCCGATCTGGAAATGCCCTGCATAACGCAGAACAAGGTCCTCGTAGGCGTCATTGCCAGTCCGCGTCCGTCGTGTCCACAGAAGACGAACCGGTGAGGTGCTTCTTTTATAGTGGTGTTCTTGGGTGACGTCACACCACGACTACCAGGTGGTGTCGCTAGAAGAGCCAGGTCGCCAGAAAATAACCATGCAGTCAACTGGTCAACAGTGTAATCCGCACGAAGTTGATAAACGCCGACGATATCGTTTCTATCCACGCACGTGTAGGCGCTCGTTGCTCTAGATTCGCCGATCAGGAAAATGCCCTGCAGAACGCAGAACAAGGTCCTCTTAGGCGTCATTGCCAGTCCGCGTCCATCGTGCCCACAGAATACGAACCGGTGAGGTGCTTCTCTTATAGTGGTGTTCTTGGGTGACGTCACATCGCGACTACCAGGTGGTGTCGCTAGAAGAGCCAGGTCGCCAGAAAATAACCATGCTGTCATGTGGTCAACAGTGTAATCCGGACGAAGTTGATAAACGTCGACGATAAAGGTTCTATCCCCGCACGTGTAGCCGCTGGTTGCTGAAGATGCGCCGATCTGTAAATGCCCTTCATAACGCAGAACAAGGTCCTCGTAGGCGTCATTGCCAGTCCGCGTCCGTCGTGTCCACAGAATCCGATCTGGTGAGGTGCTTCTTGTATATTGCTGGTCTCAGGTGACGTCACACCGCGACTACCAGGTGGTGTCGCTAGAAGAGCCAGGTCCCGAAAATATAACAATGCTGTCATCTGGTCAACAGTGTAGTCCGGACGAAGTTGATAACGCCGACGATATCGCTTCTATCCCCGCACGTGTAGGCACTCGTTGCTGTAGATGCGCCGATCAGGAAAATGCCCTGCAGAACGCAGAACAAGGTCCACGTAGGCGTCATTGCCAATCCGCGTTAATCGTGCCCACATATTACGAACCGGTGAGGTGCTTCTTGTATATTGGTGGTCTCAGGTGACGTCACACCGCGACTACCAGGTCTTGTCGCTAGAAGAGCCAGGCCCCGAGAAAATAGCAATGCTGTCATCTGGTCAACAATGTAATCCGGACGAAGTTGATAAACGCCGACGATATCGTTTCTCTCCACGCACGTGTAGGCGCTCGTTGCTGTAGATGCGCCGATCAGGAAAATGCCCTGCATATCATAGAACAAGGTCCTCGTAGGCGTAATTTTCAGTCCGCGTTCATTGTGTCCGCAGAAGGCGAACCGGTAAGGTGCTTGTTTTATAGTGGTGTTCTTGGGTGACGTCACACCGCGACTACCAGGTGGTGTCGCTAGAAGGGCCAGGTCGTCAGAAAATAACCATGCTGTCATCTGGTCAACAGTGTAATCCGGACGAAGTTGATAGACGCCGACGATATCGCTTCTATGCCCGCACGTGTAGGCGCTCGTTGCTGTAGATGCGCCGATCTGGAAGATGCTCTGCAGAACGCAGAACAAGGTCCTCGTTAGCGTCATTGCCAGTCCGCGTCCATCGTGCCCACAGAATACGAACCGGTGAGGGGCTTCTTGTATATTGGTGGTCTCAGGTGACGTCACACCGCGACTGCCAGGTGGTGTCGCTAGAAGAGCCAGGTCGCCAGAAAATAACCATGCTGTCATCTGGTCAACAGTGTAATCCGGACGAAGTTGATAATCGCCGACGATATCGCTTCTATGCCCGCACGTGTAGGCGCTCGTTGCTGTAGATGCGCCGATCTGGAAGATGCCCTGCGGAACGCAGAACAAGGTCCTCGTTAGCGTCATTGCCAGTCCGCGCCCATCGTGCCCACAGAATTCGAACCGATGAGGGGCTTCTTGTGTATTGGTGGTCTCAGGTGACGTCACACCGCGACTACGAGGTCTTGTCGCTAGAAGAGCCAGGTCCCTAGAAAATAACAATGCTGTCATCCGGTCAACAGTCTAATCCGGACAATGTTGATAAACGCCGACGATATCGTTTCTATCCACGAACGTGTAGGCGCTCGTTGCTGTAGATGCGCCGATCAGGAAAATGCCCTGCAGAACGCAGAACAAGGTCCTCGTAGGCGTTATTGTCAGTCCGCGTCCATCGTGTCCGCAGAAGACGAACCGGTGAGGTGCTTGTTTTATAGTGGTGTTCTTGGGTTACGTCAAACCGCGACTACCAGGTGGTGTCGCTAGAAGAGCCAGGTCGCCAGAAAATAACCATGCTGTCATCTGTTCAACTGTAATGCGGACGAAGTTGATAAATGCCGACCCTATCGCTTCTATCCCCGCACGTGTAGGCGCTCGTTGCTGTAGATGCGCCGATCAGGAAAATGCCCTGCAAAACGCAGAAGAAGGTCCTCGTTAGCGTCATTGCCAGTCCGCGTTCATCGTGCCCACAGAATACGAACCGGTGACGTGCTTCGTGTATATTGGTGGTCTCAGGTGACGTCACACCGCGACTACCAGGTGGTGTCGCTAGAAGGGACAGGTCCCAGGAAAATAACAATGCTGTCATCTGGTCAACAGTGTAATCCGGACGAAGTTGATAAACGCCGACGATATCGCTTCTATCCCCGCACGTGTAGGCGCTCGTTGCTGCAGATGCGCCGATCAGAAAATTGCCCTGCAGAACGCAGAACAAGGTCCTCGTAGGCGTCATTGCCAGTCCGCGTCCATCGTGCCCACAGAATACGAACCGGTGAGGTGCTTCTTTTATAGTGGTGTTCTTGGTTGACGTCACATCGCGACTACCAGGTGGTGTCGCTAGAAGAGCCAGGTCGCCAGAAAATAGCCATGCTGTCATGTGGTCAACAGTGTAATCCGGACGAAGTTGATAAACGTCAACGATAAAGCTTCTATCCCCGCACGTGTAGGCCCTCGTTGCTGTAGATACGCCTATCTGGAAAATGCCCTGCAGAACGCAGAACAAGGTCCTCTTTAGCGTAATTGCCAGTCCGCGTCCATCGTGACCACAGAAGACGAACCGGTGAGGTGCTTCTTTTATAGTGGTGTTCTTGGGTGACGTCACACCACGACTACCATGTGGTGTCGCTAGAAGAGCCAGGTCGCCAGAAAATAACCATGCTGTCATCTGGTCAACAGTGTAATCCGGACGAAGTTGATAACGCCGACGATATCGCTTCTATCCTCGCACGTGTAGCCGCTCGTTGCTGTAGATGCGCCGATCTGGAAATGCCCTGCATAACGCAGAACAAGGTCCTCGTAGGCGTCATTGCCAGTCCGCGTCCGTCGTGTCCACAGAAGACGAACCGGTGAGGTGCTTCTTTTATAGTGGTGTTCTTGGGTGACGTCACACCACGACTACCAGGTGGTGTCGCTAGAAGAGCCAGGTCGCCAGAAAATAACCATGCTGTCAACTGGTCAACAGTGTAATCCGCACGAAGTTGATAAACGCCGACGATATCGTTTCTATCCACGCACGTGTAGGCGCTCGTTGCTCTAGATGCGCCCATCAGGAAAATGCCCTGCAGAACGCAGAACAAGGTCCTCTTAGGCGTCATTGCCAGTCCGCGTCCATCGTGCCCACAGAATACGAACCGGTGAGGTGCTTCTTTTATAGTGGTGTTCTTGGGTGACGTCACATCGCGACTACCAGGTGGTGTCGCTAGAAGAGCCAGGTCGCCAGAAAATAACCATGCTGTCATGTGGTCAACAGTGTAATCCGGACGAAGTTGATAAACGTCGACGATAAAGGTTCTATCCCCGCACGTGTAGCCGCTCGTTGCTAAAGATGCGCCGATCTGGAAATGCCCTGCATAACGCAGAACAAGGTCCTCGTAGGCGTCATTGCCAGTCCGCGTCCGTCGTGTCCACAGAATCCGATCTGGTGAGGTGCTTCTTGTATATTGCTGGTCTCAGGTGACGTCACACCGCGACTACCAGGTGGTGTCGCTAGAAGAGCCAGGTCCCGAAAATATAACAATGCTGTCATCTGGTCAACAGTGTAGTCCGGACGAAGTTGATAACGCCGACGATATCGCTTCTATCCCCGCACGTGTAGGCACTCGTTGCTGTAGATGCGCCGATCAGGAAAATGCCCTGCAGAACGTAGAACAAGGTCCACGTAGGCGTCATTGCCAGTCCGTGTCCATCGTGTCCACAGAAGACGAACCGGTGAGGTGCTTCTTTTATAGTGGTGTTCTTGCATGACGTCACACCACGACTGCCATGTGGTGTCGCTAGAAGAGCTAGGTCGCCAGAAAATAACCATGCTGTCATCTGGTCAACAGTGTAATCCGGACGAAGTTGATAAACGCCGACGATATCGCTTCTATCCCCGCACGTATAGGCGCTTGTTGCTGTAGATGCGCCGATCAGGAAGATGCCCTGCAGAACGTAGAACAAGGTCCTCGTTAGCGTCATTGCCAGTCCGCGTTAATCGTGCCCACATATTACGAACCGGTGAGGTGCTTCTTGTATATTGGTGGTGTCAGGTGACGTCACACCGCGACTACCAGGTCTTGTCGCTCGAAGAGCCAGGTCCCGAGAAAATAGCAATGCTGTCATCTGGTCAACAAGGTAATCCGGACGAAGTTGATAAACGCCGGTGATATCGTTTCTATCCACGCACGTGTAGGCGCTCGTTGCTGTAGATGCGCCGTTCAGGAAAATGCCCTGCATATCACAGAACAAGGTCCTCGTAGGCGTAATTCTCAGTCCGCGTCCATCGTGCCCACAAATACGAACCGGTGAGGTGCTTCTTTTATAGTGGTGTTCTTGGGTGACGTCACATCGCGACTACCAGGTAGTGTCGCTAGAAGAGCCAGGTCGCCAGAAAATAACCATGCTGTCATGTGGTCAACAGTGTAATCCGGACGAAGTTGATAAACGTCGACGATAAAGGTTCTATCCCCGCACGTGTAGCCGCTCGTTGCTGTAGATGCGCCGATCTGGAAATGCCCTGCATAACGCAGAACAAGGTCCTCGTAGGCGTCATTGCCAGTCCGCGTCCATCGTGTCCACATAAGACGAACCGGTGAGGTGCTTGTTTTATAGTGGTGTTCTTGGGTGACGTCACACCACGACTACCAGGTGGTGTCGCTAGAAGAGCCAGGTCGCCAGAAAATAACCATGCTGTCATCTGGTCAACAGTGTAATCCGGACGAAATTGACAACGCCGACTATATCGCTTCTATCCTCGCACGTGTAGCCGCTCGTTGCTGTAGATGAGCCGATCTGGAAAATGCCCTGCATAACGCAGAACAAGGTCCTCGTAGGCGTCATTGCCAGTCCGCGTCCGTCGTATCCACAGAAGACGAACCGGTGAGGTGCTTCTTTTATAGTGGTGTTCTTGGATGACGTCACACCACGACTACCAGGTGGTGTCGCTAGAAGAGCCAGGTCGCCAGAAAATAACCATGCTGTCATCTGGTCAACAGTGTAATCCAGACGAAGTTGATAAACGCCGACGATATCGCTTCTATCCCCGCACGTATAGGTGCTCGTTGCTGTAGATGCGCCGATCAGGAAGATGCCCTGCAGAGCGCAGAACAAGGTCCTCGTTATTGTCATTGCCAGTCCGCGTCCATCGTGCCCACAAAATACGAACCGGCGAGGTGCTTCTTGTATATTGGTGGTCTCAGGTGACGTCACACCGCCACTACCAGGTCTTGTCGCTAGAAGAGCCGGGACCCGAGAAAATAGCAATGCTGTCATCCGGTCAACAGTGTAATCTGGACGAAGTTGATAAACGCCGACGATATCGCTTCTATCCACGCACGTGTAGGCGCTCGTTGCTGTAGATGCGCTGATCAGGAAAATCCTCTGCATATCACAGAACAAGGTCCTCGTAGGCGTAATTCTCAGTCCGCGTCCATCGTGCCCACAAATACGAACCGGTGAGGTGCTTCTTTTATAGTGGTGTTCTTGGGTGACGTCACATCGCGACTACCAGGTAGGGTCGCTAGAAGAGCCAGGTCGCCAGAAAATAACCATGCTGTCATGTGGTCAACAGTGTAATCCGGACGAAGTTGATAAACGTCGACGATAAAGGTTCTATCCCCGCACGTGTAGCCGCTCGTTGCTGTAGATGCACCGATCTGGAAATGCCCTGCATAACGCAGAACAAGGTCCTCGTAGGCGTCATTGCCAGTCCGCGTCCATCGTGTCCACATAAGACGAACCGGTGAGGTGCTTGTTTTATAGTGGTGTTCTTGGGTGACGTCACACCACGACTACCAGGTGGTGTCGCTAGAAGAGCCAGGTCCCGAAAATATAACAATGCTGTCATCTGGTCAACAGTGTAGTCCGGACGAAGTTGATAACGCCGACGATATCGCTTCTATCCCCGCACGTGTAGGCACTCGTTGCTGTAGATGCGCCGATCAGGAAAATGCCCTGCAGAACGCAGAACAAGGTCCACGTAGGCGTCATTGCCAGTCCGTGTCCATCGTGTCCACAGAAGACGAACCGGTGAGGTGCTTCTTTTATAGTGGTGTTCTTGCATGACGTCACACCACGACTGCCATGTGGTGTCGCTAGAAGAGCTAGGTCGCCAGAAAATAACCATGCTGTCATCTGGTCAACAGTGTAATCCGGACGAAGTTGATAAACGCCGACGATATCGCTTCTATCCCCGCACGTATAGGCGCTCGTTGCTGTAGATGCGCCGATCAGGAAGATGCCCTGCAGAACGTAGAACAAGGTCCTCGTTAGCGTCATTGCCAGTCCGCGTTAATCGTGCCCACATATTACGAACCGGTGAGGTGCTTCTTGTATATTGGTGGTGTCAGGTGACGTCACACCGCGACTACCAGGTCTTGTCGCTCGAAGAGCCAGGTCCCGAGAAAATAGCAATGCTGTCATCTGGTCAACAAGGTAATCCGGACGAAGTTGATAAACGCCGGTGATATCGTTTCTATCCACGCACGTGTAGGCGCTCGTTGCTGTAGATGCGCCGTTCAGGAAAATGCCCTGCATATCACAGAACAAGGTCCTCGTAGGCGTAATTCTCAGTCCGCGTCCATCGTGCCCACAAATACGAACCGGTGAGGTGCTTCTTTTATAGTGGTGTTCTTGGGTGACGTCACATCGCGACTACCAGGTAGTGTCGCTAGAAGAGCCAGGTCGCCAGAAAATAACCATGCTGTCATGTGGTCAACAGTGTAATCCGGACGAAGTTGATAAACGTCGACGATAAAGGTTCTATCCCCGCACGTGTAGCCGCTCGTTGCTGTAGATGCGCCGATCTGGAAATGCCCTGCATAACGCAGAACAAGGTCCTCGTAGGCGTCATTGCCAGTCCGCGTCCATCGTGTCCACATAAGACGAACCGGTGAGGTGCTTGTTTTATAGTGGTGTTCTTGGGTGGCGTCACACCACGACTACCAGGTGGTGTCGCTAGAAGAGCCAGGTTGCCAGAAAATAACCATGCTGTCATCTGGTCAACAGTGTAATCCGGACGAAATTGGCAACGCCGACTATATCGCTTCTATCCTCGCACGTGTAGCCGCTCGTTGCTGTAGATGAGACGATCTGGAAAATGCCCTGCATAACGCAGAACAAGGTCCTCGTAGGCGTCATTGCCAGTCCGCGTCCGTCGTATCCACAGAAGACGAACCGGTGAGGTGCTTCTTTTATAGTGGTGTTCTTGGATGACGTCACACCACGACTACCAGGTGGTGTCGCTAGAAGAGCCAGGTCGCCAGAAAATAACCATGCTGTCATCTGGTCAACAGTGTAATCCGGACGAAGTTGATAAACGCCGACGATATCGCTTCTATCCCCGCACGTATAGGTGCTCGTTGCTGTAGATGCGCCGATCAGGAAGATGCCCTGCAGAGCGCAGAACAAGGTCCTCGTTATTGTCATTGCCAGTCCGCGTCCATCGTGCCCACAAAATACGAACCGGTGAGGTGCTTCTTGTATATTGGTGGTCTCAGGTGACGTCACACCGCCACTACCAGGTCTTGTCGCTAGAAGAGCCGGGACCCGAGAAAATAGCAATGCTGTCATCCGGTCAACAGTGTAATCTGGACGAAGTTGATAAACGCCGACGATATCGCTTCTATCCACGCACGTGTAGGCGCTCGTTGCTGTAGATGCGCCGATCAGGAAAATGCCTTGCAGAACGCAGAACAAGGTCCTCGTAGGCGTCATTGCCAGTCCGCGTCCATCGTGCCCACAGAATACGAACCTGTGAGGGGCTTCTTGTATATTGGTGGTCTCAGGTGACGTCACACCGCGACTGCCAGGTGGTGTCGCTAGAAGAGCCAGGTCGCCAGAAAATAACCATGCTGGCATCTGGTCAACAGTGTAATCCGGACGAAGATGATAATCGCTGACGATATCGCTTCTATGCCCGCACGTGTAGGCGCTCGTTGCTGTAGATGCGCCGATCTCGAAGATGCCCTGCAGAACGCAGAACAAGGTCCTCGTTAGCGTCATTGCCAGTCCGCGCCCATCGTGCCCACAGAATTCGAACCGATGAGGGGCTTCTTGTATATTGGTGGTCTCAGGTGACGTCACACCGCGACTACCAGGTCTTGTCGCTAGGAGAGCCAGGTCCCTAGAAAATAACAATGCTGTCATCCGGTCAACAGTCTATTCCGGACAAAGTTGATAAACGCCGACGATATCGTTTCTATCCACGCACGTGTAGGCGCTCGTTGCTGTAGATGCGCCGATCAGGAAAATGCCCTGCAGAACGCAGAACAAGGTCCTCGTAGGCGTCATTGTCAGTCCGCGTCCATCGTTTCAGCAGAAGACGCACCGGTGAGGTGATTGTTTCATAGTGGTGTTCTTGGGTGACGTCACACCGCGACTACCAGGTGGTGTCGCTAGAAGAGCCAGGTCGCCAGAGAATAACCAAGCTGTCATCTGGTCAAGAGTGTAATCCGGACGAAGTTGATAACGCCGACGATATCGCTTCTATCCCCGCACGTGTAGGCACTCGTTGCTGTAGATGCGCCGATCAGGAAATTGCCCTGCAGAACGCAGAACAAGGTCCTCGTAGGCGTCATTGCCAGTCCGCGTCCATAGTGCCCACAGAATACGAACCGGTGAGGTGCTTCTTTTATAGTGGTGTTCTTCGGTGACGTCACATCGCGACTACCAGGTGGTGTCGCTAGAAGAACCAGGTCGCCAGAAAATAACCATGCTGTCGTGTGGTAAACAGTGTAATCCGGACGAAGTTGATAAACGTCGACGATAAAGCTTCTATCCCCGCACGTGTAGGCCCTCGTTGCTGTAGATACGCCGATCTGGAAAATGCCCTGCAGAACGCAGAACAAGGTCCTCTTTAGCGTTATTGCCAGTCCGCGTCCATCGTGTCCACAGAAGACGAACCGGTGAGGTGCTTCTTTTATAGTGGTGTTCTTGGGTGACGACACACCACGACTACCATGGGGTGTCGCTAGAAGAGCCAGGTCGCCAGAAAATAACCATGCTGTCATCTGGTCAACAGTGTAATCCGGACGAAGTTGATAACGCCGACGATATCGCTTCTATCCTCGCACGTGTAGCCGCTCATTGCTGTAGATGCGCCGATCTGGAAATGCCCTGCATAACGCAGAACAAGGTCCTCGTAGCCGTCATTGCCAGTCCGCGTCCGTCGTATCCACAGAAGACGAACCGGTGAGGTGCTTCTTTTATAGTGGTGTTCTTGGCTGACGTCACACCACGACTACCAGGTGGTGTCGCTAGAAGAGCCAGGTCGCCAGAAAATAACCATGCTGTCAAATGGTCAACAGTGTAATCCGCACGAAGTTGATAAACGCCGACGATATCGTTTCTATCCACGCACGTGTAGGCGCTCGTTGCTCTAGATGCGCCGATCAGGAAAATGCCCTGCAGAACGCAGAACAAGGTCCTCGTAGGCGTCATTGCCAGTCCGCGTCGATCGTGCCCACAGAATATGAACCGGTGAGGTGCTTCTTTTATAGTGGTGTTCTTGGGTGACGTCACATCGCGACTACCAGGTGGTGTCGCTAGAAGAGCCAGGTCGCCAGAAAATAACCATGCTGTCATGTGGTCAACAGTGTAATCCGGACGAAGTTGATAAACGTCGACGATAAAGGTTCTATCCCCGCACGTGTAGCCGCTCGTTGCTGTAGATGCGCCGATCTGGAAATGCCCTGCATAACGCAGAACAAGGTCCTCGTAGGCGTCATTGCCAGTCCGCGTCCGTCGTGTCCACAGAATTCGAACTGGTGTGGTGCTTCTTGTATATTGCTGGTCTCAGGTGACGTCACACCGCGACTACCAGGTGGTGTCGCTAGAAGAGCCAGGTCCCGAAAATATAACAATGCTGTCATCTGGTCAACAGTGTAATCCGGACGAAGTTGATAAACGCCGACGATATCGCTTCTATCCCCGCACGTATAGGCGCTCGTTGCTGTAGATGCGCCGATCAGGAAGATGCCCTGCAGAACGCAGAACAAGGTCCTCGTTAGCGTCATTGCCAGTCCGCGTTAATCGTGCCCACATATTACGAACCGGTGAGGTGCTTCTTGTATATTGGTGGTCTCAGGTGACGTCACACCGCGACTACCAGGTCTTGTCGCTAGAAGAGCCAGGCCCCGAAAAAATAGCAATGCTGTCATCTGGTCAACAATGTAATCCGGACGAAGTTGATAAACGCCGACGATATCGTTTCTATCCACGCACGTGTAGGCGCTCGTTGCTGTAGATGCGCCGATCAGGAAAATGCCCTGCATATCATAGAACAAGGTCCTCGTAGGCGTAATTTTCAGTCCGCGTTCATTGTGTCCGCAGAAGGCGAACCGGTGAGGTGCTTGTTTTATAGTGGTGTTCTTGGGTGACGTCACACCGCGACTACCAGGTTGTGTCGCTAGAAGGGCCAGGTCGTCAGAAAATAACCATGCTGTCATCTGGTCAACAGTGTAATCCGGACGAAGTTGATAGACGCCGACGATATCGCTTCTATGCCCGCACGTGTAGGCGCTCGTTGCTGTAGATGCGCCGATCTGGAAGATGCTCTGCAGAACGCAGAACAAGGTCCTCGTTAGCGTCATTGCCAGTCCGCGTCCATCGTGCCCACAGAATACGAACCGGTGAGGGGCTTCTTGTATATTGGTGGTCTCAGGTGACGTCACACCGCGACTGCCAGGTGGTGTCGCTAGAAGAGCCAGGTCGCCAGAAAATAACCATGCTGTCATCTGGTCAACAGTGTAATCCGGACGAAGTTGATAATCGCCGACGATATCGCTTCTATGCCCGCACGTGTAGGCGCTCGTTGCTGTAGATGCGCCGATCTGGAAGATGCCCTGCAGAACGCAGAACAAGGTCCTCGTTAGCGTCATTGCCAGTCCGCGCCCATCGTGCCCACAGAATTCGAACCGATGAGGGGCTTCTTGTATATTGGTGGTCTCAGGTGACGTCACACCGCGACTACGAGGTCTTGTCGCTAGAAGAGCCAGGTCCCTAGAAAATAACAATGCTGTCATCCGGTCAACAGTCTAATCCGGACAATGTTGATAAACGCCGACGATATCGTTTCTATCCACGCACGTGTAGGCGCTCGTTGCTGTAGATGCGCCGATCAGGAAAATGCCCTGCAGAACGCAGAACAAGGTCCTCGTAGGCGTTATTGTCAGTCCGCGTCCATCGTGTCCGCAGAAGACGAACCGGTGAGGTGCTTGTTTTATAGTGGTGTTCTTGGGTTACGTCAAACCGCGACTACCAGGTGGTGTCGCTAGAAGAGCCAGGTCGCCAGAAAATAACCATGCTGTCATCTGTTCAACTGTAATGCGGACGAAGTTGATAAATGCCGACCCTATCGCTTCTATCCCCGCACGTGTAGGCGCTCGTTGCTGTAGATGCGCCGATCAGGAAAATGCCCTGCAAAACGCAGAACAAGGTCCTCGTTAGCGTCATTGCCAGTCCGCGTTCATCGTGCCCACAGAATACGAACCGGTGACGTGCTTCGTGTATATTGGTGGTCTCAGGTGACGTCACACCGCGACTACCAGGTGGTGTCGCTAGAAGGGACAGGTCCCAGGAAAATAACAATGCTGTCATCTGGTCAACAGTGTAATCCGGACGAAGTTGATAAACGCCGACGATATCGCTTCTATCCCCGCACGTGTAGGCGCTCGTTGCTGCAGATGCGCCGATCAGGAAATTGCCCTGCAGAACGCAGAACAAGGTCCTCGTAGGCGTCATTGCCAGTCCGCGTCCATCGTGCCCACAGAATACGAACCGGTGAGGTGCTTCTTTTATAGTGGTGTTCTTGGTTGACGTCACATCGCGACTACCAGGTGGTGTCGCTAGAAGAGCCAGGTCGCCAGAAAATAGCCATGCTGTCATGTGGTCAACAGTGTTCTCCGGACGAAGTTGATAAACGTCAACGATAAAGCTTCTATCCCCGCACGTGTAGGCCCTCGTTGCTGTAGATACGCCTATCTGGAAAATGCCCTGCAGAACGCAGAACAAGGTCCTCTTTAGCGTTATTGCCAGTCCGCGTCCATCGTGACCACAGAAGACGAACCGGTGAGGTTCTTCTTTTATAGTGGTGTTCTTTGGTGACGTCACACCACGACTACCATGTGGTGTCGCTAGAAGAGCCAGGTCGCCAGAAAATAACCATGCTGTCATCTGGTCAACAGTGTAATCCGGACGAAGTTGATAACGCCGACGATATCGCTTCTATCCTCGCACGTGTAGCCGCTCGTTGCTGTAGATGCGCCGATCTGGAAATGCCCTGCATAACGCAGAACAAGGTCCTCGTAGGCGTCATTGCCAGTCCGCGTCCGTCGTGTCCACAGAAGACGAACCGGTGAGGTGCTTCTTTTATAGTGGTGTTCTTGGGTGACGTCACACCACGACTACCAGGCGGTGTCGCTAGAAGAGCCAGGTCGCCAGAAAATAACCATGCAGTCAACTGGTCAACAGTGTAATCCGCACGAAGTTGATAAACGCCGACGATATCGTTTCTATCCACGCACGTGTAGGCGCTCGTTGCTCTAGATTCGCCGATCAGGAAAATGCCCTGCAGAACGCAGAACAAGGTCCTCTTAGGCGTCATTGCCAGTCCGCGTCCATCGTGCCCACAGAATACGAACCGGTGAGGTGCTTCTTTTATAGTGGTGTTCTTGGGTGACGTCACATCGCGACTACCAGGTGGTGTCGCTAGAAGAGCCAGGTCGCCAGAAAATAACCATGCTGTCATGTGGTCAACAGTGTAATCCGGACGAAGTTGATAAACGTCGACGATAAAGGTTCTATCCCCGCACGTGTAGCCGCTGGTTGCTGAAGATGCGCCGATCTGTAAATGCCCTTCATAACGCAGAACAAGGTCCTCGTAGGCGTCATTGCCAGTCCGCGTCCGTCGTGTCCACAGAATCCGATCTGGTGAGGTGCTTCTTGTATATTGCTGGTCTCAGGTGACGTCACACCGCGACTACCAGGTGGTGTCGCTAGAAGAGCCAGGTCTCGAAAATATAACAATGCTGTCATCTGGTCAACAGTGTAGTCCGGACGAAGTTGATAACGCCGACGATATCGCTTCTATCCCCGCACGTGTAGGCACTCGTTGCTGTAGATGCGCCGATCAGGAAAATGCCCTGCAGAACGCAGAACAAGGTCCACGTAGGCGTCATTGCCAATCCGCGTTAATCGTGCCCACATATTACGAACCGGTGAGGTGCTTCTTGTATATTGGTGGTCTCAGGTGACGTCACACCGCGACTACCAGGTCTTGTCGCTAGAAGAGCCAGGCCCCGAGAAAATAGCAATGCTGTCATCTGGTCAACAATGTAATCCGGACGAAGTTGATAAACGCCGACGATATCGTTTCTATCCACGCACGTGTAGGCGCTCGTTGCTGTAGATGCGCCGATCAGGAAAATGCCCTGCATATCATAGAACAAGGTCCTCGTAGGCGTAATTTTCAGTCCGCGTTCATTGTGTCCGCAGAAGGCGAACCGGTAAGGTGCTTGTTTTATAGTGGTGTTCTTGGGTGACGTCACACCGCGACTACCAGGTGGTGTCGCTAGAAGGGCCAGGTCGTCAGAAAATAACCATGCTGTCATCTGGTCAACAGTGTAATCCGGACGAAGTTGATAGACGCCGACGATATCGCTTCTATGCCCGCACGTGTAGGCGCTCGTTGCTGTAGATGCGCCGATCTGGAAGATGCTCTGCAGAACGCAGAACAAGGTCCTCGTTAGCGTCGTTGCCAGTCCGCGTCCATCGTGCCCACAGAATACGAACCGGTGAGGGGCTTCTTGTATATTGGTGGTCTCAGGTGACGTCACACCGCGACTGCCAGGTGGTGTCGCTAGAAGAGCCAGGTCGCCAGAAAATAACCATGCTGTCATCTGGTCAACAGTGTAATCCGGACGAAGTTGATAATCGCCGACGATATCGCTTCTATGCCCGCACGTGTAGGCGCTCGTTGCTGTAGATGCGCCGATCTGGAAGATGCCCTGCGGAACGCAGAACAAGGTCCTCGTTAGCGTCATTGCCAGTCCGCGCCCATCGTGCCCACAGAATTCGAACCGATGAGGGGCTTCTTGTGTATTGGTGGTCTCAGGTGACGTCACACCGCGACTACGAGGTCTTGTCGCTAGAAGAGCCAGGTCCCTAGAAAATAACAATGCTGTCATCCGGTCAACAGTCTAATCCGGACAATGTTGATAAACGCCGACGATATCGTTTCTATCCACGAACGTGTAGGCGCTCGTTGCTGTAGATGCGCCGATCAGGAAAATGCCCTGCAGAACGCAGAACAAGGTCCTCGTAGGCGTTATTGTCAGTCCGCGTCCATCGTGTCCGCAGAAGACGAACCGGTGAGGTGCTTGTTTTATAGTGGTGTTCTTGGGTTACGTCAAACCGCGACTACCAGGTGGTGTCGCTAGAAGAGCCAGGTCGCCAGAAAATAACCATGCTGTCATCTGTTCAACTGTAATGCGGACGAAGTTGATAAATGCCGACCCTATCGCTTCTATCCCCGCACGTGTAGGCGCTCGTTGCTGTAGATGCGCCGATCAGGAAAATGCCCTGCAAAACGCAGAAGAAGGTCCTCGTTAGCGTCATTGCCAGTCCGCGTTCATCGTGCCCACAGAATCCGAACCGTTGACGTGCTTCGTGTATATTGGTGGTCTCAGGTGACGTCACACCGCGACTACCAGGTGGTGTCGCTAGAAGGGACAGGTCCCAGGAAAATAACAATGCTGTCATCTGGTCAACAGTGTAATCCGGACGAAGTTGATAAACGCCGACGATATCGCTTCTATCCCCGCACGTGTAGGCGCTCGTTGCTGCAGATGCGCCGATCAGAAAATTGCCCTGCAGAACGCAGAACAAGGTCCTCGTAGGCGTCATTGCCAGTCCGCGTCCATCGTGCCCACAGAATACGAACCGGTGAGGTGCTTCTTTTATAGTGGTGTTCTTGGTTGACGTCACATCGCGACTACCAGGTGGTGTCGCTAGAAGAGCCAGGTCGCCAGAAAATAGCCATGCTGTCATGTGGTCAACAGTGTAATCCGGACGAAGTTGATAAACGTCAACGATAAAGCTTCTATCCCCGCACGTGTAGGCCCTCGTTGCTGTAGATACGCCTATCTGGAAAATGCCCTGCAGAACGCAGAACAAGGTCCTCTTTAGCGTCATTGCCAGTCCGCGTCCATCGTGACCACAGAAGACGAACCGGTGAGGTGCTTCTTTTATAGTGGTGTTCTTGGGTGACGTCACACCACGACTACCATGTGGTGTCGCTAGAAGAGCCAGGTCGCCAGAAAATAACCATGCTGTCATCTGGTCAACAGTGTAATCCGGACGAAGTTGATAACGCCGACGATATCGCTTCTATCCTCGCACGTGTAGCCGCTCGTTGCTGTAGATGCGCCGATCTGGAAATGCCCTGCATAACGCAGAACAAGGTCCTCGTAGGCGTCATTGCCAGTCCGCGTCCGTCGTGTCCACAGAAGACGAACCGGTGAGGTGCTTCTTTTATAGTGGTGTTCTTGGGTGACGTCACACCACGACTACCAGGTGGTGTCGCTAGAAGAGCCAGGTCGCCAGAAAATAACCATGCTGTCAACTGGTCAACAGTGTAATCCGCACGAAGTTGATAAACGCCGACGATATCGTTTCTATCCACGCACGTGTAGGCGCTCGTTGCTCTAGATGCGCCCATCAGGAAAATGCCCTGCAGAACGCAGAACAAGGTCCTCTTAGGCGTCATTGCCAGTCCGCGTCCATCGTGCCCACAGAATACGAACCGGTGAGGTGCTTCTTTTATAGTGGTGTTCTTGGGTGACGTCACATCGCGACTACCAGGTGGTGTCGCTAGAAGAGCCAGGTCGCCAGAAAATAACCATGCTGTCATGTGGTCAACAGTGTAATCCGGACGAAGTTGATAAACGTCGACGATAAAGGTTCTATCCCCGCACGTGTAGCCGCTCGTTGCTAAAGATGCGCCGATCTGGAAATGCCCTGCATAACGCAGAACAAGGTCCTCGTAGGCGTCATTGCCAGTCCGCGTCCGTCGTGTCCACAGAATCCGATCTGGTGAGGTGCTTCTTGTATATTGCTGGTCTCAGGTGACGTCACACCGCGACTACCAGGTGGTGTCGCTAGAAGAGCCAGGTCCCGAAAATATAACAATGCTGTCATCTGGTCAACAGTGTAGTCCGGACGAAGTTGATAACGCCGACGATATCGCTTCTATCCCCGCACGTGTAGGCACTCGTTGCTGTAGATGCGCCGATCAGGAAAATGCCCTGCAGAACGTAGAACAAGGTCCACGTAGGCGTCATTGCCAGTCCGTGTCCATCGTGTCCACAGAAGACGAACCGGTGAGGTGCTTCTTTTATAGTGGTGTTCTTGCATGACGTCACACCACGACTGCCATGTGGTGTCGCTAGAAGAGCTAGGTCGCCAGAAAATAACCATGCTGTCATCTGGTCAACAGTGTAATCCGGACGAAGTTGATAAACGCCGACGATATCGCTTCTATCCCCGCACGTATAGGCGCTCGTTGCTGTAGATGCGCCGATCAGGAAGATGCCCTGCAGAACGTAGAACAAGGTCCTCGTTAGCGTCATTGCCAGTCCGCGTTAATCGTGCCCACATATTACGAACCGGTGAGGTGCTTCTTGTATATTGGTGGTGTCAGGTGACGTCACACCGCGACTACCAGGTCTTGTCGCTCGAAGAGCCAGGTCCCGAGAAAATAGCAATGCTGTCATCTGGTCAACAAGGTAATCCGGACGAAGTTGATAAACGCCGGTGATATCGTTTCTATCCACTCACGTGTAGGCGCTCGTTGCTGTAGATGCGCCGTTCAGGAAAATGCCCTGCATATCACAGAACAAGGTCCTCGTAGGCGTAATTCTCAGTCCGCGTCCATCGTGCCCACAAATACGAACCGGTGAGGTGCTTCTTTTATAGTGGTGTTCTTGGGTGACGTCACATCGCGACTACCAGGTAGTGTCGCTAGAAGAGCCAGGTCGCCAGAAAATAACCATGCTGTCATGTGGTCAACAGTGTAATCCGGACGAAGTTGATAAACGTCGACGATAAAGGTTCTATCCCCGCACGTGTAGCCGCTCGTTGCTGTAGATGCGCCGATCTGGAAATGCCCTGCATAACGCAGAACAAGGTCCTCGTAGGCGTCATTGCCAGTCCGCGTCCATCGTGTCCACATAAGACGAACCGGTGAGGTGCTTGTTTTATAGTGGTGTTCTTGGGTGACGTCACACCACGACTACCAGGTGGTGTCGCTAGAAGAGCCAGGTCGCCAGAAAATAACCATGCTGTCATCTGGTCAACAGTGTAATCCGGACGAAATTGACAACGCCGACTATATCGCTTCTATCCTCGCACGTGTAGCCGCTCGTTGCTGTAGATGAGCCGATCTGGAAAATGCCCTGCATAACGCAGAACAAGGTCCTCGTAGGCGTCATTGCCAGTCCGCGTCCGTCGTATCCACAGAAGACGAACCGGTGAGGTGCTTCTTTTATAGTGGTGTTCTTGGATGACGTCACACCACGACTACCAGGTGGTGTCGCTAGAAGAGCCAGGTCGCCAGAAAATAACCATGCTGTCATCTGGTCAACAGTGTAATCCGGACGAAGTTGATAAACGCCGACGATATCGCTTCTATCCCCGCACGTATAGGTGCTCGTTGCTGTAGATGCGCCGATCAGGAAGATGCCCTGCAGAGCGCAGAACAAGGTCCTCGTTATTGTCATTGCCAGTCCGCGTCCATCGTGCCCACAAAATACGAACCGGTGAGGTGCTTCTTGTATATTGGTGGTCTCAGGTGACGTCACAATGCCACTACCAGGTCTTGTCGCTAGAAGAGCCGGGACCCGAGAAAATAGCAATGCTGTCATCCGGTGAACAGTGTAATCTGGACGAAGTTGATAAACGCCGACGATATCGCTTCTATCCACGCACGTGTAGGCGCTCTTTGCTGTAGATGCGCTGATCAGGAAAATCCTCTGCATATCACAGAACAAGGTCCTCGTAGGCGTAATTCTCAGTCCGCGTCCATCGTGCCCACAAATACGAACCGGTGAGGTGCTTCTTTTATAGTGGTGTTCTTGGGTGACGTCACATCGCGACTACCAGGTAGTGTCGCTAGAAGAGCCAGGTCGCCAGAAAATAACCATGCTGTCATGTGGTCAACAGTGTAATCCGGACGAAGTTGATAAACGTCGACGATAAAGGTTCTATCCCCGCACGTGTAGCCGCTCGTTGCTGTAGATGCACCGATCTGGAAATGCCCTGCATAACGCAGAACAAGGTCCTCGTAGGCGTCATTGCCAGTCCGCGTCCATCGTGTCCACATAAGACGAACCGGTGAGGTGCTTGTTTTATAGTGGTGTTCTTGGGTGACGTCACACCACGACTACCAGGTGCTGTCGCCAGAAGAGCCAGGTCCCGAAAATATAACAATGCTGTCATCTGGTCAACAGTGTAGTCCGGACGAAGTTGATAACGCCGACGATATCGCTTCTATCCCCGCACGTGTAGGCACTCGTTGCTGTAGATGCGCCGATCAGGAAAATGCCCTGCAGAACGCAGAACAAGGTCCACGTAGGCGTCATTGCCAGTCCGTGTCCATCGTGTCCACAGAAGACGAACCGGTGAGGTGCTTCTTTTATAGTGGTGTTCTTGCATGACGTCACACCACGACTGCCATGTGGTGTCGCTAGAAGAGCTAGGTCGCCAGAAAATAACCATGCTGTCATCTGGTCAACAGTGTAATCCGGACGAAGTTGATAAACGCCGACGATATCGCTTCTATCCCCGCACGTATAGGCGCTCGTTGCTGTAGATGCGCCGATCAGGAAGATGCCCTGCAGAACGTAGAACAAGGTCCTCGTTAGCGTCATTGCCAGTCCGCGTTAATCGTGCCCACATATTACGAACCGGTGAGGTGCTTCTTGTATATTGGTGGTGTCAGGTGACGTCACACCGCGACTACCAGGTCTTGTCCCTCGAAGAGCCAGGTCCCGAGAAAATAGCAATGCTGTCATCTGGTCAACAAGGTAATCCGGACGAAGTTGATAAACGCCGGTGATATCGTTTCTATCCACGCACGTGTAGGCGCTCGTTGCTGTAGATGCGCCGTTCAGGAAAATGCCCTGCATATCACAGAACAAGGTCCTCGTAGGCGTAATTCTCAGTCCGCGTCCATCGTGCCCACAAATACGAACCGGTGAGGTGCTTCTTTTATAGTGGTGTTCTTGGGTGACGTCACATCGCGACTACCAGGTAGTGTCGCTAGAAGAGCCAGGTCGCCAGAAAATAACCATGCTGTCATGTGGTCAACAGTGTAATCCGGACGAAGTTGATAAACGTCGACGATAAAGGTTCTATCCCCGCACGTGTATCCGCTCGTTGCTGTAGATGCGCCGATCTGGAAATGCCCTGCATAACGCAGAACAAGGTCCTCGTAGGCGTCATTGCCAGTCCGCGTCCATCGTGTCCACATAAGACGAACCGGTGAGGTGCTTGTTTTATAGTGGTGTTCTTGGGTGACGTCACACCACGACTACCAGGTGGTGTCGCTAGAAGAGCCAGGTCGCCAGAAAATAACCATGCTGTCATCTGGTCAACAGTGTAATCCGGACGAAATTGGCAACGCCGACTATATCGCTTCTATCCTCGCACGTGTAGCCGCTCGTTGCTGTAGATGAGCCGATCTGGAAAATGCCCTGCATAACGCAGAACAAGGGCCTCGTAGGCGTCATTGCCAGTCCGCGTCCGTCGTATCCACAGAAGACGAACCGGTGAGGTGCTTCTTTTATAGTGGTGTTCTTGGATGACGTCACACCACGACTACCAGGTGGTGTCGCTAGAAGAGCCAGGTCGCCAGAAAATAACCATGCTGTCATCTGGTCAACAGTGTAATCCGGACGAAGTTGATAAACGCCGACGATATCGCTTCTATCCCCGCACGTATAGGTGCTCGTTGCTGTAGATGCGCCGATCAGGAAGATGCCCTGCAGAGCGCAGAACAAGGTCCTCGTTATTGTCATTGCCAGTCCGCGTCCATCGTGCCCACAAAATACGAACCGGTGAGGTGCTTCTTGTATATTGGTGGTCTCAGGTGACGTCACACCGCCACTACCAGGTCTTGTCGCTAGAAGAGCCGGGACCCGAGAAAATAGCAATGCTGTCATCCGGTCAACAGTGTAATCTGGACGAAGTTGATAAACGCCGTCGATATCGCTTCTATCCACGCACGTGTAGGCGCTCGTTGCTGTAGATGCGCTGATCAGAAAAATCCTCTGCATATCACAGAACAAGGTCCTCGTAGGCGTAATTTTCAGTCCGCGTTCATCGTGTCCGCAGAAGACGAACCGGTGAGGTGCTTGTTTTATAATTGTGTTCTTGGGTGACGTCACACCGCGACTACCAGGTGGTGTCGCTAGAAGGGCCAGGTCGTAAGAAAATAACCATGCTGTCATCTGGTCAACAGTGTAATCCGGACGAAGTTGATAAACGCCGCCGATATCGCTTCTGTGCCCGCACGTGTAGCGCTCGTTGCTGTAGATGCGCCGATCTGGAAGATGCCCTGCAGAACGCAGAACAAGGTCCTCGTTAGCGTCATTGCCAGTCCGCGTCCATCGTGCCCACAGAATACGAACCGGTGAGGGGCTTCTTGTATATTGGTGGTCTCAGGTGACGTCACACCGCGACTACCAGGTCTTGTCGCTAGCAGAGCCAGGTCCCAAGAAAATAACTATGCTGTCATCCGGTCAACAGTGTAATCAGGACGAAGTTGATAAACACCGACGATATTGTTTCTATCCACGCACGTGTAGGCGCTCGTTGCTGTAGATGCGCCGATCAGGAAAAAGCCATGCAGAACGCAGAACAAGGTCCTCGTAGGCGTCATGATAAGTCCGTGTCCATCGTGCCCACAGAATACGAGCCGTAGAGGTGCTTCTTTTATAGTGGTGCTCTCAGGCGACGTCACACCGCGTGTTCCAGGTATTGTCGCTAGAAGAGTCAGGTCGCCAGAAAATAAACATGCTGTCATCTGGTCAACAGTGTAATCCGGCCGAAGTTGATAAACGCCGACGATATCGCTTCTATACCCGCACGTGTAGCCGCTCGTTGCTGTAGATGCGCCGATCTGGAAAATGCCCTGCAGAACGCAGAACAAGGTACTCGTAGGCATCATTGCCAGTCCGCGTCCATCGCGTCCACAGAAGACAAACCGATGAGCTGTTTCTTTTATAGTGGTGTTCTTGGGTGACGTCACACCACGACAACCAGGTGTTGGCGATAGAAGAGCCAGGTCGCCAGAGAATAACCATGCTGTAATCTGGTCAACAGTGTAATCCGGACGAAGTTGATAACGCCGACGATATCGCTTCTATCCCCGCACGTGAGGCGCTCGTTGCTGTAGAAGCGCCGATCAGGAAATTGCCCTGCAGAACGCAGAAAAAGGTCCTCGAAAGCGTCATTGCCAGTCCGCGTCCATCGTGCCCACAGAATACGAACCGGTGAGGTGCTTCTTTTATAGTGGTGTTCTTGGGTGACGTCACATCGCGACTACCAGGTGGTGTCGCTAGAAGAGCCAGGTCGCCAGAAAATAACCATGCTGTCATGTGGTCAACAGTGCAATCCGGACGAAGTTGATAAACGTCGACGATAAAGGTTCTATCCCCGCACGTGTAGCCGCTCGTTGCTGAAGATCCGCCGATCTGGAAATGCCCTGCATAACGCAGAACAAGGTCCTCGTAGGCGTCATTGCCAGTCCGCGTCCGTCGTGTCCACAGAATCCGATCTGGTGAGGTGCTTCTTGTATATTGCTGGTCTCAGGTGACGTCACACCGCGACTACCAGGTGGTGTCGCTAGAAGAGCCAGGTCCCGAAAATATAACAATGCTGTCATCTGGTCAACAGTGTAGTCCGGACGAAGTTGATAACGCCGACGATATCGCTTCTATCCCCGCACGTGTAGGCACTCGTTGCAGTAGATGCGCCGATCAGGAAAATGCCCTGCAGAACGCAGAACAAGGTCCACGTAGGCGTCATTGCCAGTCCGTGTCCATCGTGTCCACAGAAGACGAACCGGTGAGGTGCTTCTTTTATAGTGGTGTTCTTGCATGACGTCACACCACGACTGCCATGTGGTGTCGCTAGAAGAGCTAGGTCGCCAGAAAATAACCATGCTGTCATCTGGTCAACAGTGTAATCCGGACGAAGTTGATAAACGCCGACGATATCGCTTCTATCCCCGCACGTATAGGCGCTCGTTGCTGTAGATGCGCCGATCAGGAAGATGCCCTGCAGAACGTAGAACAAGGTCCTCGTTAGCGTCATTGCCAGTCCGCGTTAATCGTGCCCACATATTACGAACCGGTGAGGTGCTTCTTGTATATTGGTGGTGTCAGGTGACGTCACACCGCGACTACCAGGTCTTGTCGCTCGAAGAGCCAGGTCCCGAGAAAATAGCAATGCTGTCATCTGGTCAACAAGGTAATCCGGACGAAGTTGATAAACGCCGGTGATATCGTTTCTATCCACGCACGTGTAGGCGCTCGTTGCTGTAGATGCGCCGTTCAGGAAAATGCCCTGCATATCACAGAACAAGGTCCTCGTAGGCGTCATTGCCAGTCCGTGCCCATCGTGCCCACAAATACGAACCGGTGAGGTGCTTCTTTTATAGTGGTGTTCTTGGGTGACGTCACATCGCGACTACCAGGTAGTGTCGCTAGAAGAGCCAGGTCGCCAGAAAATAACCATGCTGTCATGTGGTCAACAGTGTAATCCGGACGAAGTTGATAAACGTCGAAGATAAAGGTTCTATCCCCGCACGTGTAGCCGCTCGTTGCTGTAGATGCGCCGATCTGGAAATGCCCTGCATAACGCAGAACAAGGTCCTCGTAGGCGTCATTGCCAGTCCGCGTCCATCGTGTCCACATAAGACGAACCGGTGAGGTGCTTGTTTTATAGTGGTGTTCTTGGGTGACGTCACACCACGACTACCAGGTGGTGTCGCTAGAAGAGCCAGGTCGCCAGAAAATAACCATGCTGTCATCTGGTCAACACTGTAATCCGGACGAAATTGACAACGCCGACTATATCGCTTCTATCCTCGCACGTGTAGCCGCTCGTTGCTGTAGATGAGCCGATCTGGAAAATGCCCTGCATAACGCAGAACAAGGTCCTCGTAGGCGTCATTGCCAGTCCGCGTCCGTCGTATCCACAGAAGACGAACCGGTGAGGTGCTTCTTTTATAGTGGTGTTCTTGGATGACGTCACACCACGACTACCAGGTGGCGTCGCTAGAAGAGCCAGGTCGCCAGAAAATAACCATGCTGTCATCTGGTCAACAGTGTAATCCGGACGAAGTTGATAAACGCCGACGATATCGCTTCTGTGCCCGCACGTGTAGCGCTCGTTGCTGTAGATGCGCCGATCTGGAAGATGCCCTGCAGAACGCAGAACAAGGTCCTCGTTAGCGTCATTGCCAGTCCGCGTCCATCGTGCCCACAGAATACGAACCGGTGAGGGGCTTCTTGTATATTGGTGGTCTCAGGTGACGTCACACCGCGACTACCAGGTCTTGTCGCTAGCAGAGCCAGGTCCCAAGAAAATAACAATGCTGTCATCCGGTCAACAGTGTAATCAGGACGAAGTTGATAAACACCGACGATATTGTTTCTATCCACGCACGTGTAGGCGCTCGTTGCTGTAGATGCGCCGATCAGGAAAAAGCCATGCAGAACGCAGAACAAGGTCCTCGTAGGCGTCATGATAAGTCCGTGTCCATCGTGCCCACAGAATACGAGCCGTAGAGGTGCTTCTTTTATAGTGGTGCTCTCAGGCGACGTCACACCGCGTGTTCCAGGTATTGTCGCTAGAAGAGTCAGGTCGCCAGAAAATAAACATGCTGTCATCTGGTCAACAGTGTAATCCGGCCGAAGTTGATAAACGCCGACGATATCGCTTTTATACCCGCACGTGTAGCCGCTCGTTGCTGTAGATGCGCCGATCTGGAAAATGCCCTGCAGAACGCAGAACAAGGTACTCGTAGGCATCATTGCCAGTCCGCGTCCGTCGCGTCCACAGAAGACAAACCGATGAGCTGTT
Source organism: Amblyomma americanum (assembly GCF_052857255.1). Lineage (NCBI taxonomy): Eukaryota > Metazoa > Arthropoda > Arachnida > Ixodida > Ixodidae > Amblyomma > Amblyomma americanum. Next base: position 176,858,814 of record NC_135502.1, on the reverse strand, counting down.
TCTTTTATAGTGGTGTTCTTGGGTGACGTCACACCACGACAACCAGGTGTTGGCGATAGAAGAGCCAGGTCGCCAGAGAATAACCATGCTGTAATCTGGTCAACAGTGTAATCCGGACGAAGTTGATAACGCCGACGATATCGCTTCTATCCCCGCACGTGAGGCGCTCGTTGCTGTAGAAGCGCCGATCAGGAAATTGCCCTGCAGAACGCAGAAAAAGGTCCTCGTAAGCGTCATTGCCAGTCCGCGTCCATCGTGTCCACAGAAGACGAACCGGTGATTTGCTTGTTTTATAGTGGTGTTCTTGGTTGACGTCACACCACGACTACCAGGTGGTGTCGCTAGAAGAGGCAGGTCGCCAGAAAATAACCATGCTGTCATCTGGTCAACAGTGTAATCCGGACGAAATTGATAACGCCGACGATATCGCTTCTATCCCCGCACGTGTAGGCGCTCGTTGCTGTAGATACGCCGATCTGGAAAATGCCCTGCAGAACGCAGAACAAGGTCCTCTTTAGCGTTATTGCCAGTCCGCGTCCATCGTGTCCACAGAAGACGAACCGGTGAGGTGCTTCTTTTATAGTGGTGTTCTTGGGTGACGTCACACCACGACTACCAGGTGGTGTCGCTAGAAGAGCCAGGTCACCAGAAAATAGCCATGCTGTCATCTGGTCAACAGTGTAATCCGGACGAAGTTGATAACGCTAACGATATCGCTTCTATCCTCGCACGTGTAGCCGCTCGTTGCAGTAGATGCACCGACCTGGAAATGCCCTGCATAACGCAGAACAAGGTCCTCGTAGTCGTCATTGCCAGTCCGCGTCCGTCTTGTCCACAGAAGACGAACCGGTAAGGTGCTTCTTTTATAGTGGTGTTCTTGGGTGACGTCACACCACGACTACCAGGTGGTGTCGCTAGAAGAGCCAGGTCGCCAGAAAATAACCATGCTGTCATCTGGTCAACAGTGTAATCCGCACGAAGTTGATAAACGCCGTCGATATCGTTTCTATCCACGCACGTGTAGGCGCTCGTTGCTGTAGATGCGCTGATCAGGAAAATGCCCTGCAGAACGCAGAACAAGGTCCTCGTAGGCGTCATTTCAGTCCGCGTGCATCGTGTCCGCAGAAGACGAACCGGTGAGGTGCTTGTTTTATAGTGGTGTTCTTGGGTAACGTCACACCGCGACTATCAGGTGGTGTCGCTAGAAATGCCAGGTCGCCAGAAAATAAACGTGCTGTCATCTGGTCAACTGTAATCCCGACGAAGTTTATAAACGCCGACGATATCGCTTCTATCCTCGCACGTGTAGCCGCTCGTTGCTGTAAATGAGCCGATCTGGAAAATGCCCTGCATAACGCAGAACAAGGTCCTCGTAGGCGTCATTGCCAGTCCGCGTCCGTCGTATCCACAGAAGACGAACCGGTGAGGTGCTTCTTTTATAGTGGTGTTCTTGGATGACGTCACACCACGACTACCAGGTGGTGTCGCTAGAAGAGCCAGGTCACCAGAAAATAACCATGCTGTCATCTGGTCAACAGTGTAATCCGGACGAAGTTGATAAACGCCGACGATATCGCTTCTATCCACGCACGTGTAGGCGCTCGTTGCTGTAGATGCGCTGATCAGGAAAATCCCCTGCATATCACAGTACAAGGTCCTCGTAGGCGTAATTTTCAGTCCGCGTTCATCGTGTCCGCAGAAGACGAACCGGTGAGGTGCTTGTTTTATAATTGTGTTCTTGGGTGACGTCACACCGCGACTACCAGGTGGTGTCGCTAGAAGGGCCAGGTCGTAAGAAAATAACCATGCTGTCATCTGGTCAACAGTGTAATCCGGACGAAGTTGATAAACGCCGCCGATATCGCTTCTGTGCCCGCACGTGTAGCGCTCGTTGCTGTAGATGCGCCGATCTGGAAGATGCCCTGCAGAACGCAGAACAAGGTCGTCGTTAGCGTCATTGCCAGTCCGCGTCCATCGTGCCCACAGAATACGAACCGGTGAGGGGCTTCTTGTATATTGGTGGTCTCAGGTGACGTCACACCGCGACTACCAGGTCTTGTCGCTAGCAGAGCCAGGTCCCAAGAAAATAACAATGCTGTCATCCGGTCAACAGTGTAATCAGGACGAAGTTGATAAACACCGATGATATCGCTTCTATCCCCGCACGTGTAGACGCTCATTGCTGTAGATGCGCCGATCTGGAAAATGTCCTGCAGAACGCAGAACAAGGTATTCATAGGCGTCATTGCCAGTCCGCGTCCATCGTGTCCGCAGAAGACGAACCGATGAGGTGATTGTTTCATAGTGGTGTTCTTGGGTGATGTCACACCGCGACTGCCAGGTGGTGTCGCTAGAAGAGCCAGGTCGCCAGAAAATAACCATGCTGTCATCTGGTCAACTGTACTCCGGACGAAGTTGATAAACGCCGACGATATCGCTTCTATCCCAGCATGTGTAGGCACTCGTTGCTGTAGATGCGCCGATCAGGAAAATGCCCTGCAGAACGCAGAACAAGGTCCTCGTTAGCGTCATTTCCAGTCCGCGTCCATCGTGCCCACAGAATACGAATCGGTCACGTGCTTCTTGTATATTGGTGGTCTCAGGTGACGTCACACCGCGACTACCAGGTGGTGTCGCTAGAAGGGCCTGGTCCCAAGAAAATAGCAATGCTGTCATCTGGTCAACATTGTAATCCGGACGAAGTTGATAAACGCCGATGATATCGCTTCTATCCCCGCACGTGTAAGCGCTCGTTGCTGCAGATGCGCCGATCAGGAAATTGCCCTGCAGAACGCAGAACAAGGTCATCGTAGGCGTCATTGCCAGTCCGCGTCCATCGTGCCTACAGAATACGAACCGGTGAGGTGCTTCTTTTATAGTGTTGCTCTCAGGTGACGTCACACCACGACTACCAGGTATTATCGCCAGAAGAGTCAGGTCGCCAGAAAATAACCATGCTGTCATCTGGTCAACAGTGTAATCCGGACGAAGTTGATAAACGCCGACGATATCGCTTCTACCCCCGCACGTGTAGCCGCTCGTTGCTGTAGATGCGCCGATCTGGAAAATGCCCTGCAGAACGCAGAACATGGTCCTCGTAGGTGTCATTGCCAGTCCGCGTCCATCGTGTCCACTTAAGACGAACCGGTGAGGTTCTTCTTTTATAGTGGTGTTCTTGGTTGACGTCACACCACGACTACCAGGTGGTGTCGCTAGAAGAGCCAGGTCACCAGAAAATAGCCATGCTGTCATCTGGTCAACAGTGTAATCCGGACGAAGTTGATAAACGCCGACGATAAAGCTTCTATCCCCGCACGTGTAGGCCCTCGTTGCTGTAGATACGGCGATCTGGAAAATGCCCTGCAGAACGCAGAACTAGGTCCTCTTTAGCGTTATTGCCAGTCCGCATCGATCGTGTCCACAGAAGACGAACCGGTGAGGTGCTTCTTTTATAGTGGTGTTCTTGGGTGACGTCACACCACGACTACCAGGCGGTGTCGTTAGAAGAGCCAGGTCGCCAGAAAATAACCGTGCTGTCATCTGGTCAACCGTGTAATCCGGACGAAGTTGATAAACGCCGATGATATCGCTTTTATCCCCGCACGTGTAGACGCTCATTGCTGTAGATGCGCCGATCTGGAAAATGTCCTGCAGAACGCAGAACAAGGTATTCATAGGCGTCATTGCCAGTCCGCGTCCATCGTGTCCGCAGAAGACGAACCGATGAGGTGATTGTTTCATAGTGGTGTTCTTGGGTGATGTCACACCGCGACTGCCAGGTGGTGTTGCTAGAAGAGCCAGGTCGCCAGAAAATAACCATGCTGTCATGTGGTCAACTGTAATCCGGACGAAGTTGATAAACGCCGACGATATCGCTTCTATCCCAGCATGTGTAGGCACTCGTTGCTGTAGATGCGCCGATCAGGAAAATGCCCTGCAGAACGCAGAACAAGGTCCTCGTTAGCGTCATTTCCAGTCCGCGTCAATCGTGCCCACAGAATACGAACCGGTCACGTGCTTCTTGTATATTGGTGGTCTTAGGTGACGGCACACCGCGACTACCACGTGGTGTCGCTAGAAGGGCCTGGTCCCAAGAAAATAGCAATGCTGTCATCTGGTCAACATTGTAATCCGGACGAAGTTGATAAACGCCGATGATATCGCTTCTATCCCCGCACGTGTAAGCGCTCGTTGCTGCAGATGCGCCGATCAGGAAATTGCCCTGCAGAATGCAGAACAAGGTCCTCGTAGGCGTCATTGCCAGTCCGCGTCCATCGTGCGCACAGAATACGAACCGGTGAGGTGCTTCTTTTATAGTGTTGCTCTCAGGTGACGTCACATCACGACTTCCAGGTATTATCGCCAGAAGATTCAGGTCGCCAGAAAATAACCATGCTGTCATCTGGTCAACAGTGTAATCCGGACGAAGTTGATAAACGCCGACGATATCGCTTCTACCCCCGCACGTGTAGCCGCTCGTTGCTGTAGATGCGCCGATCTGGAAAATGCCCTGCAGAACGCAGAACATGGTCCTCGTAGGTGTCATTGCCAGTCCGCGTCCATCGTGTCCACTTAAGACGAACCGGTGAGGTTCTTCTTTTATAGTGGTGTTCTTGGTTGACGTCACACCACGACTACCAGGTGGTGTCGCTAGAAGAGCCAGGTCACCAGAAAATAGCCATGCTGTCATCTGGTCAACAGTGTAATCCGGACGAAGTTGATAACCGCCGACGATAAAGCTTCTATACCCGCACGTGTAGGCCCTCGTTGCTGTAGATACGGCGATCTGGAAAATGCCCTGCAGAACGCAGAACAAGGTCCTCTTTAGCGTTATTGCCAGTCCGCGTCGATAGTGTCCACAGAAGACGAAACGGTGAGGTGCTTCTTTTATAGTGGTGTTCTTGGGTGACGTCACACCACGACTACCAGGTGGTGTCGCTAGAAGAGCCAGGTCGCCAGAAAATAACCATGCTGTCATATGGTCAACAGTGTAATCCGGACGAAGTTGATAAACGCCGACGATAAAGCTTTTATCCCCGCACGTGTAGGCCTTCGTTGCTGTAGATACGCCGATCTGGAAAATGCCCTGCAGAACGCAGAACAAGGTCCTCTTTAGCGTTATTGCCAGTCCGCGTCCATCGTGTCCACAGAAGACGAACCGGTGAGGTGCTTCTTTTATAGTGGTGTTCTTGGGTGACGTCACACCACGACTACCAGGTGGTGTCGCTAGAAGAGCCAGGTCACCAGAAAATAGCCATGCTGTGATCTGGTCAACAGTGTAATCCGGACGAAGTTGATAACGCCGACGATATCGCTTCTATCCTCGCACGTGTAGCCGCTCGTTGCTGTAGATGCGCCGATCTGGAAATGCCCTGCATAACGCAGAACAAGGTCCTCGTAGGCGTCATTGCCAGTCCGCGTCCATCGTGCCCACAGAATACGAACCGGTGAGGTGCTTCTTTTGTAGTGGTGTTCTTGGGTGACGTCACATCGCGACTACCAGGTGGTGTGGCTAGAAGAGCCAGGTCGCCAGAAAATAACTGTGCTGCCATGTGGTCAACTGTGTAATCCGGACAAAGTTGATAACGCCGACGATATCGCTTCTATCCTCGCACGTGTAGCCGCTCGTTGCTGTAGATGCGCCGATCTGGAAATGCCCTGCATAACGCAGAACAAGGTCCTCGTAGGCGTCATTGCCAGTCCCCGTCCGTCGTGTCCACAGAAGACGAACCGGTGAGGTGCTTCTTTTATAGTTGTGTTCTTCGGTGACGTCACACCACGACTACCAGGTGGTGTCGCTAGAAGAGCCAGGTCGCCAGAAAATAACCATGCTGTCAACTGGTCAACAGTGTAATCCGCACGAAGTTGATAAACGCCGACGATCTCGCTTCTATCCCGCACGTGTAGGCGCTCGTTGCTGTAGGTGCGCCGATCAGGAAAATGCCCTGCAGAACGCAGAAAAAGTCCTCGTAAGCGTCATTGCCAGTCCGCGTCCATCGTGTCCACAGAAGACGAACCGGTGAGGTGCTTCTTTTATAGTGGTGTTCTTGCATGACGTCACACCACGACTGCCATGTGGTGTCGCTAGAAGAGCTAGGTCGCCAGAAAATAACCATGCTGTCATCTAATCAAAAGTGTAATCCGGACGAAGTTGATAAACGCCGACGATATCGCTTCTATCCCCGCACGTATAGGCGCTCGTTGCTGTAGATGCGCCGATCAGGAAGATGCCCTGCAGAACGCAGAACAAGGTCCTCGTTAGCGTCATTGCCAGTCGGCGTTAATCGTGTCCACAGAAGACGAACCGGTGAGGTGCTTCTTTTATAGTGGTGTTCATAGGTGACATCACACCGCGACTACCAGGTGGTGTCGCTAGAAAATAACCATGCTGTCATCTTGTCAACAGTGTATTCCGGACGAAGTTGATAACGCCGACTATATCGCTTCTATCCCCGCACGTGTAGGCACTCGTTGCTGTAGATGCGCCGATCAGGAAAATGCCTTGCAGAACGCAGAACAAGGTCCTCGTAGGCGTCATTGCCAGTCCGCGTCCATCGTGCCCACAGAATACGAACCTGTGAGGGGCTTCTTGTATATTGGTGGTCTCAGGTGACGTCACACCGCGACTGCCAGGTGGTGTCGCTAGAAGAGCCAGGTCGCCAGAAAATAACCATGCTGGCATCTGGTCAACAGTGTAATCCGGACGAAGATGATAATCGCTGACGATATCGCTTCTATGCCCGCACGTGTAGGCGCTCGTTGCTGTAGATGCGCCGATCAGGAAATTGCCCTGCAGAACGCAGAACAAGGTCCTCGTAGGCGTCATTGCCAGTCCGCGTCCATAGTGCCCACAGAATACGAACCGGTGAGGTGCTTCTTTTATAGTGGTGTTCTTGGGTGACGTCACATCGCGACTACCAGGTGGTGTCGCTAGAAGAGCCAGGTCGCTAGAAAATAACCATGCTGTCATGTGGTCAACAGTGTAATCCGGACGAAGTTGATAAACGTCGACGATAAAGGTTCTATCCCCGCACGTGTAGCCGCTCGTTGCTGTAGATGCGCCGATCTGGAAATGCCCTGCATAACGCAGAACAAGGTCCTCGTAGGCGTCATTGCCAGTCCGCGTCCGTCGTGTCCACAGAATCCGAACTGGTGAGGTGCTTCTTGTATATTGCTGGTCTCAGGTGACGTCACACCGCGACTACCAGGTGGTGTCGCTGGAAGAGCCAGGTCCCGAAAATATAACAATGCTGTCATCTGGTCAACAGTGTAATCCGGACGAAGTTGATAACGCCGACGATATCGCTTCTATCCCCGCAAGAGTTGGCACTCGTTGCTGTAGATGCGCCGATCAGGAAAATGCCCTGCAGAACGCAGAACAAGGTCCTCGTAGGCGTCATTGCCAGTCCGCGTCCATCGTGTCCACAGAAGACGAACCGGTGAGGTGCTTCTTTTATAGTGGTGTTCTTGCATGACCTCACACCACGACTGCCATGTGGTGTCGCTAGAAGAGCTAGGTCGCCAGAAAATAACCATGCTGTCATCTGGTCAACAGTGTAATCCGGACGAAGTTGATAAACGCCGACGATATCGCTTCTATCCCCGCACGTATAGGCGCTCGTTGCTGTAGATGCGCCGATCAGGAAGATGCCCTGCAGAACGCAGAACAAGGTCCCCGTTAGCGTCATTGCCAGTCCGCGTTAATCGTGCCCACATATTACGAACCGGTGAGGTGCTTCTTGTATATTGGTGGTCTCAGGTGACGTCACACCGCGACTACCAGGTCTTGTCGCTAGAAGAGCCAGGCCCCGAGAAAATAGCAATGCTGTCATCTGGTCAACAATGTAATCCGGACGAAGTTGATAAACGCCGACGATATCGTTTCTATCCACGCACGTGTGGGCGCTCGTTGCTGTAGATGCGCCGATCAGGAAAATGCCCTGCATATCATAGAACAAGGTCCTCGTAGGCGTAATTTTCAGTCCGCGTTCATTGTGTCCGCAGAAGGCGAACCGGTGAGGTGCTTGTTTTATAGTGGTGTTCTTGGGTGACGTCACACCGCGACTACCAGGTGGAGTCGCTAGAAGGGCCAGGTCGTCAGAAAATAACCATGCTGTCATCTGGTCAACAGTGTAATCCGGACGAAGTTGATAGACGCCGACGATATCGCTTCTATGCCCGCACGTGTAGGCGCTCGTTGCTGTAGATGCGCCGATCTGGAAGATGCTCTGCAGAACGCAGAACAAGGTCCTCGTTAGCGTCATTGCCAGTCCGCGTCCATCGTGCCCACAGAATACGAACCGGTGAGGGGCTTCTTGTATATTGGTGGTCTCAGGTGACGTCACACCGCGACTGCCAGGTGGTGTCGCTAGAAGAGCCAGGTCGCCAGAAAATAACCATGCTGTCATCTGGTCAACAGTGTAATCCGGACGAAGTTGATAATCGCCGACGATATCGCTTCTATGCCCGCACGTGTAGGCGCTCGTTGCTGTAGATGCGCCGATCTGGAAGATGCCCTGCAGAACGCAGAACAAGGTCCTCGTTAGCGTCATTGCCAGTCCGCGCCCATCGTGCCCACAGAATTCGAACCGATGAGGGGCTTCTTGTATATTGGTGGTCTCAGGTGACGTCACACCGCGACTACGAGGTCTTGTCGCTAGAAGAGCCAGGTCCCTAAAAAAATAACAATGCTGTCATCCGGTCAACAGTCTAATCCGGACAATGTTGATAAACGCCGACGATATCGTTTCTATCCACGCACGTGTAGGCGCTCGTTGCTGTAGATGCGCCGATCAGGAAAATGCCCTGCAGAACGCAGAACAAGGTCCTCGTAGGCGTCATTGCCAGTCCGCGTCCATCGTGCCCACAAAATACAAACCGGTGAGGTGCTTCTTGTATATTGGTGGTCTCAGGTGACGTCACACCGCCACTACCAGGTCTTGTCGCTAGAAGAGCCGGGACCCGAGAAAATAGCAATGCTGTCATCCGGTCAACAGTGTAATCCGGACGAAGTTGATAAACGCCGACGATATCGCTTCTATCCACGCACGTGTAGGCGCTCGTTGCTGTAGATGCGCCGATCAGGAAAAATCCATGCAGAACGCAGAACAAGGTCCTCGTAGGCGTCATGATAAGTCCGCGTCCATCGTGCCCACAGAATACGAGCCGTAGAGGTGCTTCTTTTATAGTGGTGCTCTCAGGCGACGTCACACCGCGTGTTCCAGGTATTGTCGCTAGAAGAGTCAGGTCGCCAGAAAATAAACGTGCTGTCATCTGGTCAACAGTGTAATCCGGCCGAAGTTGATAAACGCCGACGATATCGCTTCTATACCCGCACGTGTAGCCGCTCGTTGCTGTAGATGCGCCGATCTGGAAAATGCCCTGCAGAACGCAGAACAAGGTCCTCGTAGGCATCATTGCCAGTCCGCGTCCATCGCGTCCACAGAAGACAAACCGATGAGCTGTTTCTTTTATAGTGGTGTTCTTGGGTGACGTCACACCACGACAACCAGGTGTTGGCGATAGAAGAGCCAGGTCGCCAGAGAATAACCATGCTGTAATCTGGTCAACAGTGTAATCCGGACGAAGTTGATAACGCCGACGATATCGCTTCTATCCCCGCACGTGAGGCGCTCGTTGCTGTAGAAGCGCCGATCAGGAAATTGCCCTGCAGAACGCAGAAAAAGGTCCTCGTAAGCGTCATTGCCAGTCCGCGTCCATCGTGTCCACAGAAGACGAACCGGTGATTTGCTTACTTTATAGTGGTGTTCTTGGTTGACGTCACACCACGACTACCAGGTGGTGTCGCTAGAAGAGGCAGGTCGCCAGAAAATAACCATGCTGTCATCTGGTCAACACTGTAATCCGGACGAAATTGATAACGCCGACGATATCGCTTCTATCCCTGCACGTGTAGGCGCTCGTTGCTGTAGATACGCCGATCTGGAAAATGCCCTGCAGAACGCAGGACAAGGTCCTCTTTAGCGTTATTGCCAGTCCGCGTCCATCGTGTCCACAGAAGACCAACCGGTGAGGTGCTTCTTTTATAGTGGTGTTCTTGGGTGATGTCACACCACGACTACCAGGTGGTGTCGCTAGAAGAGCCAGGTCACCAGAAAATAGCCATGCTGTCATCTGGTCAACAGTGTAATCCGGACGAAGTTGATAACGCCGACGATATCGCTTCTATCCTCGCACGTGTAGCCGCTCGTTGCTGTAGATGCGCCGACCTGGAAATGCCCTGCATAACGCAGAACAAGGTCCTTGTAGTCGTCATTGCCAGTCCGCGTCCGTCTTGTCCACAGAAGACGAACCGGTAAGGTGCTTCTTTTATAGTGGTGTTCTTGGGTGACGTCACACCACGACTACCAGGTGGTGTCGCTAGAAGAGCCAGGTCGCCAGAAAATAACCATGATGTCATCTGGTCAACAGTGTAATCCGCACGAAGTTGATAAACGCCGACGATATCGTTCCTATCCACGCACGTGTAGGCGCTCGTTGCTGTAGATGCGCTGATCAGGAAAATGCCCTCCAGAACGCAGAACAAGGTCCTCGTAGGCGTAATTTTCAGTCCGCGTTCATCGTGTCCGCAGAAGACGAACCGGAGAGGTGCTTGTTTTATAATTGTGTTCTTGGGTGACGTCACACCGCGACTACCAGGTGGTGTCGCTAGAAGGGCCAGGTCGTAAGAAAATAACCATGCTGTCATCTGGTCAACAGTGTAATCCGGACGAAGTTGATAAACGCCGCCGATATCGCTTCTGTGCCCGCACGTGTAGCGCTCGTTGCTGTAGATGCGCCGATCTGGAAGATGCCCTGCAGAACGCAGAACAAGGTCGTCGTTAGCGTCATTGCCAGTCCGCGTCCATCGTGCCCACAGAATACGAACCGGTGAGGGGCTTCTTGTGTATTGGTGGTCTCAGGTGACGTCACACCGCGACTACCAGGTCTTGTCGCTAGCAGAGCCAGGTCCCAAGAAAATAACAATGCTGTCATCCGGTCAACAGTGTAATCAGGACGAAGTTGATAAACACCGACGATATTGTTTCTATCCACGCACGTGTAGGCGCTCGTTGCTTTAGATGCGCCGATCAGGAAAAAGCCATGCAGAACGCAGAACAAAGTCCTCGTAGGCGTCATGATAAGTCCGCGTCCATCGTGCCCACAGAATACGAGCCGTAGATGTGCTTCTTTTATAGTGGTGCTCTCAGGCGACGTCACACCGCGTGTTCCAGGTATTGTCGCTAGAAGAGTCAGGTCGCCAGAAAATAAACATGCTGTCATCTGGTCAACAGTGTAATCCGGCCGAAGTTGATAAACGCCGACGATATCGCTTCTATACCCGCACGTGTAGCCGCTCGTTGCTGTAGATGCGCCGATCTGGAAAATGCCCTGCAGAACGCAGAACAAGGTCCTCGTAGGCATCATTGCCAGTCCGCGTCCATCGCGTCCACAGAAGACAAACCGATGAGCTGCTTCTTTTATAGTGGTGTTCTTGGGTGACGTCACACCACGACAACCAGGTGGTGGCGATAGAAGAGCCAGGTCGCCAGAGAATAACCATGCTGTAATCTGGTCAACAGTGTAATCCGGACGAAGTTGATAACGCCGACGATATCGCTTCTATCCCCGCACGTGAGGCGCTCGTTGCTGTAGAAGCGCCGATCAGGAAATTGCCCTGCAGAACGCAGAAAAAGGTCCTCGTAAGCGTCATTGCCAGTCCGCGTCCATCGTGTCCACAGAAGACGAACCGGTGATTTGCTTCTTTTATAGTGGTGTTCTTGGGTGACATCACACCGCGACTGCCAGGTGGAGTCGCTAGAAGAGCCACGTCGCCAGAGAATAACCATGCTGTCATCTGGTCATCAGTGTAAACCGGACGAAGTTGATAACGCCGACGATATCGCTTCTATCCCCGCACGTGAGGCGCTCGTTGCTGTAGATGCGCCGATCTGGAAATGCCCTGCATAACGCAGAACAAGGTCCTCGTAGTCGTCATTGCCAGTCCGCGTCCGTCTTGTCCACAGAAGGCGAACCGGTAAGGTGCTTCTTTTATAGTGGTGTTCTTGGGTGACGTCACACCACGACTACCAGGTGGTGTCGCTAGAAGAGCCAGGTCGCCAGAAAATAACCATGCTGTCATCTGGTCAACAGTGTAATCCGCAAGAAGTTGATAAACGCCGACGATATCGTTTCTATCCACGCACGTGTACGCGCTCGTTGCTGTAGATGCGCTGATCAGGAAAATGCCCTGCAGAACGCAGATCAAGGTCCTCGTAGGCGTCATTTTAGTCCGCGTGCATCGTGTCCGCAGAAGACGAACCGGTGAGGTGCTTGTTTTATAGTGGTGTTCTTGGGTAACGTCACACCGCGACTACCAGGTGGTGTCGCTAGAAATGCCAGGTCGCCAGACAATAAACGTGCTGTCATCTGGTCAACTGTAATCCGGACGAAGTTTATAAACGCCGACGATATCGCTCCTATCCCAGCACGTGTAGGCGCTCGTAGCTGTAGATGCGCCGACCAGGAAAATGCCCTGCAGAACGCAGAGCAAGGTCATCGTAGGCGTCATTGCCAGTCCGCGTCCATTGTGCCCACAGAATACGAACCGGCGAGGTGCTTCTTTTAAAGTGGTGTTCTTGGGTGACGTCACACCACGACTACCAGGTGGTGTCGATAGAAGAGCCAGGTCGCCAGAGAATAACCATGCTGTCATCTGGTCATCAGTGTAATCCGGACGAAGTTGATAACGCCGACGATATCGCTTCTATCCCCGCACGTGAGGCGCTCGTTGCTGCAGATGCGCCGATCAGGAAAATGACGTGCGGAACGCAGAACAAGGTCCTCGTAGTCGTCATTGCCGGTCCACGTCCATCGTGTCCACAGAAGACGAACCGGTGAGGTGCTTTTGTATATTTGTGGTCTCAGGTGACGTCACACCGCGACTAGCAGGTGGTGTCGCTAGAAGAGCCAGATCGCCATAAAATAAACATGCTGTCATCTGGTCAACCGTGTAATCCGTACGAAGTTGATAAACGCCGATGATATCGCTTCTATCTCCGCACGTGTAGACGCTCATTCCTGTAGATGCGCCGATCTGGAAAATGTCCTGCAGAACGCAGAACAAGGTATTCATAGGCGTCATTGCCAGTCCGCGTCCATCGTGTCCGCAGAAGACGAACCGATGAGGTGATTGCTTCATAGTGGTGTTCTTAGGTGACGTCACACCGCGACTACCAGGTGGTGTCGCTAGAAGAGCCCCAGGTCACCAGAAAATAGCCATGCTGTCATCTGGTCAACAGTGTAATCCGGACGAAGTTGATAACGCCGACGATATCGCTTCTATCCTCGCACGTGTAGCCGCTCGTTGCTGTAGATGCGCCGATCTGGAGATGCCCTGCATAACGCAGAACAAGGTCCCCGTAGGCGTCATTGCCAGTCCGCGTCCGTCGTGTCCACAGAAGACGAACCGGTGAGGTGCTTCTTTTATAGTGGTGTTCTTGGGTGACGTCACACCACGACTACCAGGTGGTGTCGCTAGAAGAGCCAGGTCACCAGAAAATAACCATGCTGTCATCTGGTCAACAGTGTAATCCGCACGAAGCTGATAAACGCCGACGATATCGTTTCTCTCCAAGCACGTGTTGGCGCTCGTTGCTGTAGATGCGCTGATCAGGAAAATGCCCCTGCAGAACGCAGAACAAGGTCCTCGTAGGCGTCATTTCAGTCCGGTGCATCGTGTCCGCAGAAGACGAACCGGTGAGGAGCTTGTTTTATAGTGGTGTTCTTGGGTGACGTCACACCGCGACTACCAGGTGGTGTCGCTAGAAATGCCAGGTCGCCAGAAAATAAACGTGCTGTCATCTGGTCAACCGTGTAATCCGGACGAAGTTGATAAACGCCGATGATATCGCTTCTATCCCCGCACGTGTAGACGCTCATTGCTGTAGATGCGCCGATCTGGAAAATGTCCTGCAGAACGCAGAACAAGGTATTCATAGGCGTCATTGCCAGTCCGCGTCCATCGTGTCCGCAGAAGACGAACCGATGAGGTGATTGTTTCATAGTGGTGTTCTTGGGTGATGTCACACCGCGACTGCCAGGTGGTGTCGCTAGAAGAGCCAGGTCGCCAGAAAATAACCATGCTGTCATCTGGTCAACTGTACTCCGGACGAAGTTGATAAACGCCGACGATATCGCTTCTATCCCAGCATGTGTAGGCACTCGTTGCTGTAGATGCGCCGATCAGGAAAATGCCCTGCAGAACGCAGAACAAGGTCCTCGTTAGCGTCATTTCCAGTCCGCGTCCATCGTGCCCACAGAATACGAACCGGTCACGTGCTTCTTGTATATTGGTGGTCTCAGGTGACGCCACACCGCGACTACCAGGTGGTGTCGCTAGAAGGGCCTGGTCCCAAGAAAATAGCAATGCTGTCATCTGGTCAACATTGTAATCCGGACGAAGTTGATAAACGCCGATGATATCGCTTCTATCCCCGCACGTGTAAGCGCTCGTTGCTGCAGATGCGCCGATCAGGAAATTGCCCTGCAGAACGCAGAACAAGGTCATCGTAGGCGTCATTGCCAGTCCGCGTCCATCGTGCCCACAGAATACGAACCGGTGAGGTGCTTCTTTTATAGTGTTGCTCTCAGGTGACGTCACACCACGACTGCAAGGTATTATCGCCAGAAGAGTCAGGTCGCCAGAAAATAACCATGCTGTCATCTGGTCAACAGTGTAATCCGGACGAAGTTGATAAACGCCGACGATATCGCTTCTACCCCCGCACGTGTAGCCGCTCGTTGCTGTAGATGCGCCGATCTGGAAAATGCCCTGCAGAACGCAGAACATGGTCCTCGTAGGTGTCATTGCCAGTCCGCGTCCATCGTGTCCACTTAAGACGAACCGGTGAGGTTCTTCTTTTATAGTGGTGTTCTTGGTTGACGTCACACCACGACTCTCAGATGGTGTCGCTAGAAGAGCCAGGTCACCAGAAAATAGCCATGCTGTCATCTGGTCAACAGTGTAATCCGGACGAAGTTGATAAACGCCGACGATAAAGCTTCTATCTCAGCATGTGTAGGCACTCGTTGCTGTAGATGCGCCGATCAGGAAAATGCCCTGCAGAACGCAGAACAAGGTCCTCGTTAGCGTCATTTCCAGTCCGCGTCCATCGTGCCCACAGAATACGAACCGGTCACGTGCTTCTTGTATATTGGTGGTCTTAGGTGACGGCACACCGCGACTACCAGGTGGTGTCGCTAAAAGGGCCTGGTCCCAAGAAAATAGCAATGCTGTCATCTGGTCAACATTGTAATCCGGACGAAGTTGATAAACGCCGATGATATCGCTTCTATCCCCGCACGTGTAAGCGCTCGTTGCTGCAGATGCGCCGATCAGGAAATTGCCCTGCAGAACGCAGAACAAGGTCCTCGTAGGCGTCATTGCCAGTCCGCGTCCATCGTGCCCACAGAATACGAACCGGTGAGGTGCTTCTTTTATAGTGTTGCTCTCAGGTGACGTCACACCACGACTTCCAGGTATTATCGCCAGAAGATTCAGGTCGCCAGAAAATAACCATGCTGTCATCTGGTCAACAGTGTAATCCGGACGAAGTTGATAAACGCCGACGATATCGCTTCTACCCCCGCACGTGTAGCCGCTCGTTGCTGTAGATGCGCCGATCTGGAAAATGCCCTGCAGAACGCAGAACATGGTCCTCGTAGGTGTCATTGCCAGTCCGCGTCCATCGTGTCCACTTAAGACGAACCGGTGAGGTTCTTCTTTTATAGTGGTGTTCTTGGTTGACGTCACACCACGACTACCAGGTGGTGTCGCTAGAAGAGCCAGGTCACCAGAAAATAGCCATGCTGTCATCTGGTCAACAGTGTAATCCGGACGAAGTTGATAACCGCCGACGATAAAGCTTCTATACCCGCACGTGTAGGCCCTCGTTGCTGTAGATACGGCGATCTGGAAAATGCCCTGCAGAACGCAGAACAAGGTCCTCTTTAGCGTTATTGCCAGTCCGCGTCGATCGTGTCCACAGAAGACGAAACGGTGAGGTGCTTCTTTTATAGTGGTGTTCTTGGGTGACGTCACACCACGACTTCCAGGTGGTGTCGCTAGAAGAGCCAGGTCGCCAGAAAATAACCATGCTGTCATATGGTCAACAGTGTAATCCGGACGAAGTTGATAAACGCCGACGATAAAGCTTTTATCCCCGCACGTGTAGGCCTTCGTTGCTGTAGATACGCCGATCTGGAAAATGCCCTGCAGAACGCAGAACAAGGTCCTCTTTAGCGTTATTGCCAGTCCGCGTCCATCGTGTCCACAGAAGACGAACCGGGGAGGTGCTTCTTTTATAGTGGTGTTCTTGGGTGACGTCACACCACGACTACCAGGTGGTGTCGCTAGAAGAGCCAGGTCGCCAGAAAATAACCATGCTGTCAACTGGTCAACAGTGTAATCCGCACGAAGTTGATAAACGCCGACGATATCGTTTCTATCCACGCACGTGTAGGCGCTCGTTGCTCTAGATGCGCCGATCAGGAAAATGCCCTGCAGAACGCTGAACAAGGTCCTCGTAGGCGTCATTGCCAGTCCGCGTCCATCGTGCCCACAGAATACGAACCGGTGAGGTGCTTCTTTTATAGTGGTGTTCTTGGGTGACGTCACATCGCGAATACCAGGTATTATCGCTAGAAGAGCCAGGTCGCCAGAAAATAACCATGCTGTCATGTGGTCAACAGTGTAATCCGGACGAAGTTGATAAACGTCGACGATAAAGGTTCTATCCCCGCACGTGTAGCCGCTCGTTGCTGTAGATGCGCCGATCTGGAAATGCCCTGCATAACGCAGAACAAGGTCCTCGTAGGCGTCATTGCCAGTCCGCGTCCGTCGTGTCCACAGAATCCGAACTGGTGAGGTGCTTCTTGTATATTGCTGGTCTCAGGTGACGTCACACCGCGACTACCAGGTGGTGTCGCTAGAAGAGCCAGGTCCCGAAAATATAACAATGCTGTAGTCTGGTCAACAGTGTAATCCGGACGAAGTTGATAAACGCCGACGATATCGCTTCTATCCCGCACGTGTAGGCGCTCGTTGCTGTAGATGCGCCGATCAGGAAAATGCCCTGCAGAACGCAGAAAAAGGTCCTCGTAAGCGTCATTGCCAGTCCGCGTCCATCGTGTCCACAGATGACGAACCGGTGAGGTGCTCCTTTTATAGTGGTGTTCTTGGGTGACATCACACCGCGACTACCAGGTGGTGTCGCTAGAATAGCCAGGTCGGTAGAAAATAACCATGCTGTCATCTTGTCAACAGTGTAATCCGGACGAGGTTGATAACGCCGACGATATCGCTTCTATCCCCGCACGTGTAGGTACTCGTTGCTGTAGATGCGCCGATCAAAAAATGCCTTGCAGAACGCAGAACAAGGTCCTCGTAGGCGTCATTGCCAGTCCGCGTCCATCGTGCCCACAGAAGACGAACCGGTGGGGTGCTTCTTTTATAGTGGTGTTCTTGCATGACGTCACACCACGACTGCCATGTGGTGTCGCTAGAAGAGCTAGGTCGCCAGAAAATAACCATGCTGTCATCTGGTCAACAGTGTAATCCGGACGAAGTTGATAAACGCCGACGATATCGTTTCTATCCACGCACGTGTAGGCGCTCGTTGCTGTAGATGCGCCGATCAGGAAAATGCCCTGCATATCACAGAACAAGGTCCTCGTAGGCGTAATTTTCAGTCCGCGTTCATCGTGTCGGCAGAAGACGAACCGGTGAGGTGCTTATTTTATAGTGGTGTTCTTGGGTGACGTCACACCGCGACTATTAGGTGGTGTCGCTAGAAGGGCCAGGTCGTCAGAAAATAACCATGCTGTCATCTGTTCAACAGTGTAAACCGGACGAAGTTGATAAACGCCGACGATATCGCTTCTTTGCCCGCACGTGTAGGCGCTCTTTGCTGTAGATGCGCCGATCTGGAAGATGCTCTGCAGAATGTAGAACAAGGTCCTCGTTAGCGTCATTGCCAGTCCGCGTCCATCGTGCCCACAGAATACGAACCGGTGAGGGGCTTCTTGTATATTGGTGGTCTCAGGTGACGTCACACCGCGACTGCCAGGTGGTGTCGCTAGAAGAGCCAGGTCGCCAGAAAATAACCATGCTGGCATCTGGTCAACAGTGTAATCCGGACGAAGTTGATAATCGCTGACGATATCGCTTCTATGCCCGCACGTGTAGGCGCTCGTTGCTGTAGATGCGACGATCTGGAAGATGCCCTGCAGAACGCAGAACAAGGTCCTCGTTAGCGTCATTGCCAGTCCGCGCCCATCGTGCCCACAGAATTCGAACCGATGAGGGGCTTCTTGTATATTGGTGGTCTCAGGTGACGTCACACCGCGACTACCAGGTCTTGTCGCTAAAAGAGCCAGGTCCCTAGAAAATAACAATGCTGTCATCCGGTCAACAGTCTAATCCGGACAAAGTTGATAAACGCCGACAATATCGTTTCTATCCACGCACGTGTAGGCGCTCGTTGCTGTAGATGCGCCGATCAAGAAAATGCCCTGCAGAACGCAGAACAAGGTCCTCGTAGGCGTCATTGTCAGTCCACGTCCATCGTTTCCGCAGAAGACGAACCGGTGAGGTGATTGTTTCATAGTGGTGTTCTTCGGTGACGTCACACCGCGACTACCAGGTGGTGTCGCTAGAAGAGCCAGGTCGCCAGAAAATAACCATGCTGTCATATGGTCAACTGTAATCCGGATGAAGTTGATAAACGCCGACGATATCGCTTCTATCCCAGCATATGTAGCCACTCGTTGCTGCAGATGCGCCGATCAGGAAAATGCCCTGCAGAACGCAGAACAAGGTCCTCGTTAGCGTCATTTCCAGTCCGCGTCCATCGTGCCCACAGAATACGAACCGGTGACGTGCTTCTTGTATATTGCTGGTCTCAGGTGACAACACACCGCGACTAACAGGTGGTGACGCTAGAAGGGCCAGGTCCCAAGAAAATAACAATGCTGTCATCTGGTCAGCAGTGTAATCCGGACGAAGTTGATAAACGCCGACGATATCGCTTCTATCCCCGCACGTGTAGGCGCTCGTTGCTGCAGATTCGCCGATCAGGAAATTGCCCTGCAGAACGCCGAACAAGGTCCTCGTAGGCGTCATTGCCAGTCCGCGTCCATCGTGCCCACAGAATACGAACCGGTGAGGTGCTTCTTTTATAGTGTTGCTCTCAGGTGACGTCACACTGCGACTTCCAGGTGTTATCGCTAGAAGAGTCAGGTCGCCAGAAAACAACCATGCTGTCATCTGGTCAACAGTGTAATCCGGACGAAGTTGATAACGCCGACGATATCGCTTCTATCCCCGCACGTGTAGGCGCTCGTTGCTGTAGATGCGCCGATCAGGAAATTGCCCTGCAGAACGCAGAACAAGGTCCTCGTAGGCGTCATTGCCAGTCCGCGTCCATCGTGCCCACAGAATACGAACCGGTGAGGTGCTTCTTTTATAGTGGTGTTCCTGGGTGACGTCACATCGCGACTACCAGGTGGTGTCGCTAGAAGAGCCAGGCCGCCAGAAAATAACCACGCTGTCATCTGGTCAACAGTGTAATCCGGACGAAGTTGATAACGCCGACGATATCGCTTCTATCCTCGCACGTGTAGCCGCTCGTTGCTGTAGATGCGCCGATCTGGAGATGCCCTGCATAACGCAGAACAAGGTCCTCGTAGGCGTCATTGCCAGTCCGCGTCCGTCGTGTCCACAGAAGACGAACCGGTGAGGTGCTTCTTTTATAGTGGTGTTCTTGGGTGACGTCACACCACGACTACCAGGTGGTGTCGCTAGAAGAGCCAGGTCACCAGAAAATAACCATGCTGTCATCTGGTCAACAGTGTAATCCGCACGAAGTTGATAAACGCCGACGATATCGTTTCTCTCCACGCACGTGTTGGCGCTCGTTGCTGTAGATGCGCTGATCAGGAAAATGCCCTGTAGAACGCAGAACAAGGTCCTCTTTAGCGTTATTGCCAGTCCGCGTCGATCGTGTCCACAGAAGACGAACCGGTGAGGTGCTTCTTTTATAGTGGTGTTGTTGGGTGACGTCACACCACGACTACCAGGCGGTGTCGCTAGAAGAGCCAGGTCGCCAGAAAATAACCGTGCTGTCATCTGGTCAACCGTGTAATCCGGACGAAGTTGATAAACGCCGATGATATCGCTTTTATCCCGGCACGCGTAGACGCTCATTGCTGTAGATTCGCCGATCTGGAAAATGTCCTGCAGAACGCAGAACAAGGTATTCATAGGCGTCATTGCCAATCCGCGTCCATCGTGTCCGCAGAAGACGAACCGATGAGGTGATTGTTTCATAGTGGTGTTCTTGGGTGATGTCACCCCGCGACTGCCAGGTGGTGTCGCTAGAAGATCCAGGTCGCCAGAAAATAACCATGCTGTCATCTGGTCAACTGTAATCCGGACGAAGTTGATAAACGCCGACGATATCGCTTCTATCCCAGCATGTGTAGGCACTCGTTGCTGTAGATGCGCCGATCAGGAAAATGCCCTTCAGAACGCAGAACAAGGTCCTCGTTAGCGTCATTTCCAGTCCGCGTCCATCGTGCCCACAGAATACGAACCGGTCACGTGCTTCTTGTACATTGGTGGTCTCAGGTGACGTCACACCGCGACTACCAGGTGGTGTCGCTAGAATGGCCTGGTCCCAAGAAAATAGCAATGCTGTCATCTGGTCAACATTGTTATCCGGACGAAGTTGATAAACGCCGATGATATCGCTTCTATCCCCGCACGTGTAAGCGCTCGATGCTGCAGATGCGCCGATCAGGAAATTGCCCTGCAGAACGCAGAACAAGCTCCTCGTAGGCGTCATTGCCAGTCCGCGTCCATCGTGCCCACAGAATACGAACCGGTGAGGTGCTTCTTTTATAGTGTTGCTCTCAGGTGACGTCACACCACGACTTCCAGGTATTATCGCCAGAAGAGTCAGGTCGCCAGAAAATAACCATGCTGTCATCTGGTCAACAGTGTAATCCGGACGAAGTTGATAAACGCCGACGATATCGCTTCTACCCCCGCACGTGTAGCCGCTCGTTGCTGTAGATGCGCCGATCTGGAAAAGGCCCTGCAGAACGCAGAACATGGTCCTCGTAGGTGTCATTGCCAGTCCGCGTCCATCGTGTCCACTTAAGACGAACCGGTGAGGTTCTTCTTTTATAGTGGTGTTCTTGGTTGACGTCACACCACGACTACCAGGTGGTGCCGCTAGAAGAGCCAGGTCACCAGAAAATAGCCATGCTGTCATCTGGTCAACAGTGTAATCCGGACGAAGTTGATAACCGCCGACGATAAAGCTTCTATCCCCGCACGTGTAGGCCCTCGTTGCTGTAGATACGGCGATCTGGAAAATGCCCTGCAGAACGCAGAACAACGTCCTCTTTAGCGTTATTGCCAGTCCGCGTCGATCGTGTCCACAGAAGACGAACCGGTGAGGTGCTTCTTTTATAGTGGTATTCTTGGGTGACGTCACACCACGACTACCAGGTGGTGTCGCTAGAAGAGCCAGGTCGCCAGAAAATAACCATGCAGTCATATGGTCAACAGTGTAATCCGGACGAAGTTGATAAACGCCGACGATAAAGCTTTTATCCCCGCACGTGTAGGCCTTCGTTGCTGTAGATACGCCGATCTGGAAAATGCCCTGCAGAACGCAGAACAAGGTCCTCTTTAGCGTTATTGCCAGTCCGCGTCCATCGTGTCCACAGAAGACGAACCGGTGAGGTGCTTCTTTTATAGTGGTGTTCTTGGGTGACGTCACACCACGACTACCAGGTGGTGTCGCTAGAAGAGCCAGGTCACCAGAAAATAGCCATGCTGTCATCTGGTCAACAGTGTAATCCGGACGAAGTTGATAACGCCGATGATATCGCTTCTATCCTCGCACGTGTAGCCGCTCGTTGCTGTAGATGCGCCGATCTGGAAATGCCCTGCATAACGCAGAACAAGGTCCTCGTAGGCGTCATTGCCAGTCCGCGTCCATCGTGCCCACAGAATACGAAACGGTTAGGTGCTTCTTTTATAGTGGTGTTCTTGGGTGACGTCACATCGCGACTACCAGGTGGTGTCGCTAGAAGAGCCAGGTCGCCAGAAAATAACCATGCTGTCATGTGGTCAACAGTGTAATCCGGACAAAGTTGATAAACGTCGACGATAAAGCTTCTATCCCCGCACGTGTAGGCCCTCGTTGCTGTAGATACGCCGATCTGGAAAATGCCCTGCAGAACGCAGAACAAGGTCCTCTTTAGCGTTATTGACAGTCCGCGTCCATCGTGTCCACAGAAGACGAACCGGTGAGGTGCTTCTTTTATAGTGGTGTCCTTGGGTGACGTCACACCACGACTACCTCGTGGTGTCGCTAGAAGAGCCAGGTCGCCCGAAAATAACCATGCTGTCATCTGGTCAACAGTGTAATCCGGACGAAGTTGATAACGCCGACGATATCGTTTCTATCCACGCACGTGTAAGCGCTCGTTGCTCTAGATGCGCCGATCAGGAAAATGCCCTGCAGAACGCAGAACAAGGTCCTCGTAGGCGTCATTGCCAGTCCGCGTCCATCGTGCCCACAGAATACGAACCGGTGAGGTGCTTCTTTTATAGTGGTGTTCTTGGGTGACTTCACATCGCGACTACCAGGTATTATCGCTAGAAGAGCCAGGTCGCCAGAAAATAACCATGCTGTCATGTGGTCAACAGTGTAATCCGGACGAAGTTGATAAACGTCGACGATAAAGGTTCTATCCCCGCACGTGTAGCCGCTCGTTGCTGTAGATGCGCCGATCTGGAAATGCCCTGCATAAAGCAGAACAAGGTCCTCGCAGGCGTCATTGCCAGTCCGCGTCCGTCGTGTCCACAGAATCCGAACTGGTGAGGTGCTTCTTGTATATTGCTGGTCTCAGGTGACGTCACACCGCGACTACCAGGTGGTGTCGCTAGAAGAGCCAGGTCCCGAAAATATAACAATGCTGTCATCTGGTCAACAGTGTAATCCGGACGAAGTTGATAAACGCCGACGATATCGCTTCTATCCCCGCACGTGTAGGCACTCGTTGCTGTAGATGCGCCGATCAGAAAAATGCCCTGAAGTCACAGAACAAGGTCCTCGTAGGCGTAATTTTCAGTCCGCGTTCATCGTGTCCGCAGAAGACGAACCGGTGAGGTGCTTATTTTATAGTGGTGTTCTTGGGTGACGTCACACCGCGACTACCAGGTTGTGTCGCTAGAAGGGCCAGGTCGTCAGAAAATAACCATGCTGTCATCTGGTCAACAGTGTAATCCGGACGAAGTTGATAAACGCCGACGATATCGCTTCTATGCCCGCACGTGTAGGCTCTCTTTGTTGTAGATGCGCCGATCTGGAAGATGCTCTGCAGAATGCAGAACAAGGTCCTCGTTAGCGTCATTGCCAGTCCGCGTCCATCGTGCCCACAGAATACGAACCGGTGAGGGGCTTCTTGTATATTGGTGGTCTCAGGTGACGTCACACCGCGACTGCCAGGTGGTGTCGCTAGAAAAGCCAGGTCGCCAGAAAATACCCATGCTGGCATCTGGTCAACAGTGTAATCCGGACGAAGTTGATAATCGCTGACGATATCGCTTCTATGCCCGCACGTGTAGGCGCTCATTGCTGTAGATGCGCCGATCTGGAAGATGCCCTGCAGAACGCAGAACAAGGTCCTCGTTAGCGTCATTGCCAGTCCGCGCCCATCGTGCCCACAGAATTCGAACCGATGAGGGGCTTCTTGTATATTGGTGGTCTCAGGTGACGTCACACCGCGACTGCCAGGTGGTGTCGCTAGAAGAGCCAAGTCGCCAGAAAATAACCATGCTGGCATCTGGTCAACAGTGTAATCCGGACGAAGTTGATAATCGCTGACGATATTGCTTCTATGCCCGCACGTGTAGGCGCTCGTTGCTGTAGATGAGCCGATCTGGAAGATGCCCTGCAGAACGCAGAACAAGGTCCTCGCTAGCGTCATTGCCAGTCCGCGCCCATCGTGCCCACAGAATTCGAACCGATGAGGGGCTTCTTGTATATTGGTGGTCTCAGGTGACGTCACACCGCGACTACCAGGTCTTGTCGCTAGAAGAGCCAGGTCCCTAGAAAATAACAATGCTGTCATCCGGTCAACAGTCTAATCCGGACAAAGTTGATAAACGCCGACGATATCGTTTCTATCCACGCACGTGTAGGCGCTCGTTGCTGTAGATGCGCCGATCAGGAAAATGCCCTGGAGAACGCAGACCAAGGTCCTCGTAGGCGTCATTGTCAGTCCGCGTCCATCGTTTCCGCAGAAGACGAACCGGTGAGGTGATTGTTTCATAGTGGTGTTCTTGGGTGACGTCACACCGCGACTACCAGGTGGTGTCGCTAGAAGAGCCAGGTCGCCAGAAAATCACCATGCTGTCATCTGGTCAACTGTAGTCCGGATGAAGTTGATAAACGCCGACGATATCGCTTCTATCCCAGCTTGTGTAGCCACTCGTTGCTGCAGATGCGCCGATCAGGAAAATGCCCTGCAGAACGCAGAACAAGGTCCTCGTTAGCGTCATTTCCAGTCCGCGTCCATCGTGCCCACAGAATACGAACCGGTGACGTGCTTCTTGTATATTGCTGGTCTCAGGTGACATCACA
Organism: Amblyomma americanum; assembly: GCF_052857255.1. NCBI lineage: Eukaryota > Metazoa > Arthropoda > Arachnida > Ixodida > Ixodidae > Amblyomma > Amblyomma americanum. The sequence continues at coordinate 176,834,089 of NC_135502.1, read as the reverse complement.
CCGCGACTAACATGTGGTGACGCTACAAGGGCCAGGTCCCAAGAAAATAACAATGCTGTCATCTGGTCAACAGTGTAATCCGGACGAAGTTGATAAACGCCGACGATACCGCTTCTATCGCGCACGTGTAGGCGCTCGTTGCTGTAGGTGCGCCGATCAGGAAAATGCCATGCAGAACGCAGAAAAAGGTCCTCGTAAGCGTCATTGCCAGTCCGCGTCCATCGTGTCCACAGAACACGAACCGGTGAGGTGCTTCTTTTATAGTGGTGTTCTTGGCTGACATCACACCACGACTACCAGGTGGTGTCGCTAGAAGAGCCAGGTCGCTAGAAAATAACCATGCTGTCATCTTGTCAACAGTGTAATCCGGACGAAGTTGATAACGCCGACGATATCGCTTCTATCCCCGCACGTGTAGGCACTCGTTGCTGTAGATGCGCCGATCAGGAAAATGCCCTGCAGAACGCAGAACAAGGTCCTCGTTAGCGTCATTGCCAGTCCGCGCCCATCGTGCCCACAGAATTCGAACCGATGAGGGGCTTCTTATATATTGGTGGTCTCAGGTGACGTCACACCGCGACTACCAGGTCTTGTCGCTAAAAGAGCCAGGTCCCTAGAAAATAACAATGCTGTCATCCGGTCAACAGTCTAATCCGGACAAAGTTGATAAACGCCGACAATATCGTTTCTATCCACGCACGTGTAGGCGCTCGTTGCTGTAGATGCGCCGATCAGGAAAATGCCCTGCAGAACGCAGAACAAGGTCCTCGTAGGCGTCATTGTCAGTCCGCGTCCATCGTTTCCGCAGAAGACGAACCGGTGAGGTGATTGTTTCATAGTGGTGTTCTTGGGTGACGTCACACCGCGACTACCAGGTGGTGTCGCTAGAAGAGCCAGGTCGCCAGAAAATAACCATGCTGTCATCTGGTCAGCTGTAATCCGGATGAAGTTGATAAACGCCGACGATATCACTTCTATCCCAGCATATGTAGCCAGTCGTTGCTGCAGATGCGCCGATCAGGAAAATGCCCTGCAGAACGCAGAACAAGGTCCTCGTTAGCGTCATTTCCAGTCCGCGTCCATCGTGCCCACAGAATACGAACCGGTGACGTGCTTCTTGTATATTGCTGGTCTCAGGTGACAACACACCGCGACTAACAGGTGGTGACGCTAGAAGGGCCAGGTCCCAAGAAAATAACAATGCTGTCATCTGGTCAGCAGTGTAATCCGGACGAAGTTGATAAACGCCGACGATATCGCTTCTATCCCCGCACGTGTAGGCGCTCGTTGCTGCAAGTGCGCCGATCAGGAAATTGCCCTGCAGAACGCCGAACAAGGTCCTCGTAGGCGTCATTGCCAGTCCGCGTCCATCGTGCCCACAGAATACGAACCGGTGAGGTGCTTCTTTTATAGTGTTGCTCTCAGGTGACGTCACACTGCGACTTCCAGGTGTTATCGCCAGAAGAGTCAGGTCGCCAGAAAACAACCATGCTGTCATCTGGTCAACAGTGTAATCCGGACGAAGTTGATAAACGCCGAAGATATCGCTTCTATCCCCGCACGTGTAGCCGCTCGTTGCTGTAGATGCGCCGATCTGGAAAATGCCCTGCAGAACGCAGAACATGGTCCTCGTAGGTGTCATTGCCAGTCCGCGTCCATCGTGTCCACTTAAGACGAACCGGTGAGGTTCTTCTTTTATAGTGGTGTTCTTGGTTGACGTCACACCACGACTACCAGGTGGTGCCGCTAGAAGAGCCAGGTCACCAGAAAATAGCCATGCTGTCATCTGGTCAACAGTGTAATCCGGACGAAGTTGATAACCGCCGACGATAAAGCTTCTATCCCCGCACGTGTAGGCCCTCGTTGCTGTAGATACGGCGATCTGGAAAATGCCCTGCAGAACGCAGAACAACGTCCTCTTTAGCGTTATTGCCAGTCCGCGTCGATCGTGTCCACAGAAGACGAACCGGTGAGGTGCTTCTTTTATAGTGGTATTCTTGGGTGACGTCACACCACGACTACCAGGTGGTGTCGCTAGAAGAGCCAGGTCGCCAGAAAATAACCATGCAGTCATATGGTCAACAGTGTAATCCGGACGAAGTTGATAAACGCCGACGATAAAGCTTTTATCCCCGCACGTGTAGGCCTTCGTTGCTGTAGATACGCCGATCTGGAAAATGCCCTGCAGAACGCAGAACAAGGTCCTCTTTAGCGTTATTGCCAGTCCGCGTCCATCGTGTCCACAGAAGACGAACCGGTGAGGTGCTTCTTTTATAGTGGTGTTCTTGGGTGACGTCACACCACGACTACCAGGTGGTGTCGCTAGAAGAGCCAGGTCACCAGAAAATAGCCATGCTGTCATCTGGTCAACAGTGTAATCCGGACGAAGTTGATAACGCCGATGATATCGCTTCTATCCTCGCACGTGTAGCCGCTCGTTGCTGTAGATGCGCCGATCTGGAAATGCCCTGCATAACGCAGAACAAGGTCCTCGTAGGCGTCATTGCCAGTCCGCGTCCATCGTGCCCACAGAATACGAAACGGTTAGGTGCTTCTTTTATAGTGGTGTTCTTGGGTGACGTCACATCGCGACTACCAGGTGGTGTCGCTAGAAGAGCCAGGTCGCCAGAAAATAACCATGCTGTCATGTGGTCAACAGTGTAATCCGGACAAAGTTGATAAACGTCGACGATAAAGCTTCTATCCCCGCACGTGTAGGCCCTCGTTGCTGTAGATACGCCGATCTGGAAAATGCCCTGCAGAACGCAGAACAAGGTCCTCTTTAGCGTTATTGACAGTCCGCGTCCATCGTGTCCACAGAAGACGAACCGGTGAGGTGCTTCTTTTATAGTGGTGTCCTTGGGTGACGTCACACCACGACTACCTCGTGGTGTCGCTAGAAGAGCCAGGTCGCCCGAAAATAACCATGCTGTCATCTGGTCAACAGTGTAATCCGGACGAAGTTGATAACGCCGACGATATCGTTTCTATCCACGCACGTGTAAGCGCTCGTTGCTCTAGATGCGCCGATCAGGAAAATGCCCTGCAGAACGCAGAACAAGGTCCTCGTAGGCGTCATTGCCAGTCCGCGTCCATCGTGCCCACAGAATACGAACCGGTGAGGTGCTTCTTTTATAGTGGTGTTCTTGGGTGACTTCACATCGCGACTACCAGGTATTATCGCTAGAAGAGCCAGGTCGCCAGAAAATAACCATGCTGTCATGTGGTCAACAGTGTAATCCGGACGAAGTTGATAAACGTCGACGATAAAGGTTCTATCCCCGCACGTGTAGCCGCTCGTTGCTGTAGATGCGCCGATCTGGAAATGCCCTGCATAAAGCAGAACAAGGTCCTCGCAGGCGTCATTGCCAGTCCGCGTCCGTCGTGTCCACAGAATCCGAACTGGTGAGGTGCTTCTTGTATATTGCTGGTCTCAGGTGACGTCACACCGCGACTACCAGGTGGTGTCGCTAGAAGAGCCAGGTCCCGAAAATATAACAATGCTGTCATCTGGTCAACAGTGTAATCCGGACGAAGTTGATAAACGCCGACGATATCGCTTCTATCCCCGCACGTGTAGGCACTCGTTGCTGTAGATGCGCCGATCAGAAAAATGCCCTGAAGTCACAGAACAAGGTCCTCGTAGGCGTAATTTTCAGTCCGCGTTCATCGTGTCCGCAGAAGACGAACCGGTGAGGTGCTTATTTTATAGTGGTGTTCTTGGGTGACGTCACACCGCGACTACCAGGTTGTGTCGCTAGAAGGGCCAGGTCGTCAGAAAATAACCATGCTGTCATCTGGTCAACAGTGTAATCCGGACGAAGTTGATAAACGCCGACGATATCGCTTCTATGCCCGCACGTGTAGGCTCTCTTTGTTGTAGATGCGCCGATCTGGAAGATGCTCTGCAGAATGCAGAACAAGGTCCTCGTTAGCGTCATTGCCAGTCCGCGTCCATCGTGCCCACAGAATACGAACCGGTGAGGGGCTTCTTGTATATTGGTGGTCTCAGGTGACGTCACACCGCGACTGCCAGGTGGTGTCGCTAGAAAAGCCAGGTCGCCAGAAAATAACCATGCTGGCATCTGGTCAACAGTGTAATCCGGACGAAGTTGATAATCGCTGACGATATCGCTTCTATGCCCGCACGTGTAGGCGCTCATTGCTGTAGATGCGCCGATCTGGAAGATGCCCTGCAGAACGCAGAACAAGGTCCTCGTTAGCGTCATTGCCAGTCCGCACCCATCGTGCCCACAGAATTCGAACCGATGAGGGGCTTCTTGTATATTGGTGGTCTCAGGTGACGTCACACCGCGACTGCCAGGTGGTGTCGCTAGAAGAGCCAAGTCGCCAGAAAATAACCATGCTGGCATCTGGTCAACAGTGTAATCCGGACGAAGTTGATAATCGCTGACGATATTGCTTCTATGCCCGCACGTGTAGGCGCTCGTTGCTGTAGATGAGCCGATCTGGAAGATGCCCTGCAGAACGCAGAACAAGGTCCTCGCTAGCGTCATTGCCAGTCCGCGCCCATCGTGCCCACAGAATTCGAACCGATGAGGGGCTTCTTGTATATTGGTGGTCTCAGGTGACGTCACACCGCGACTACCAGGTCTTGTCGCTAGAAGAGCCAGGTCCCTAGAAAATAACAATGCTGTCATCCGGTCAACAGTCTAATCCGGACAAAGTTGATAAACGCCGACGATATCGTTTCTATCCACGCACGTGTAGGCGCTCGTTGCTGTAGATGCGCCGATCAGGAAAATGCCCTGCAGAACGCAGACCAAGGTCCTCGTAGGCGTCATTGTCAGTCCGCGTCCATCGTTTCCGCAGAAGACGAACCGGTGAGGTGATTGTTTCATAGTGGTGTTCTTGGGTGACGTCACACCGCGACTACCAGGTGGTGTCGCTAGAAGAGCCAGGTCGCCAGAAAATCACCATGCTGTCATCTGGTCAACTGTAGTCCGGATGAAGTTGATAAACGCCGACGATATCGCTTCTATCCCAGCTTGTGTAGCCACTCGTTGCTGCAGATGCGCCGATCAGGAAAATGCCCTGCAGAACGCAGAACAAGGTCCTCGTTAGCGTCATTTCCAGTCCGCGTCCATCGTGCCCACAGAATACGAACCGGTGACGTGCTTCTTGTATATTGCTGGTCTCAGGTGACATCACACCGCGACTAACATGTGGTGACGCTACAAGGGCCAGGTCCCAAGAAAATAACAATGCTGTCATCTGGTCAACAGTGTAATCCGGACGAAGTTGATAAACGCCGACGATACCGCTTCTATCGCGCACGTGTAGGCGCTCGTTGCTGTAGGTGCGCCGATCAGGAAAATGCCATGCAGAACGCAGAAAAAGGTCCTCGTAAGCGTCATTGCCAGTCCGCGTCCATCGTGTCCACAGAACACGAACCGGTGAGGTGCTTCTTTTATAGTGGTGTTCTTGGCTGACATCACACCACGACTACCAGGTGGTGTCGCTAGAAGAGCCAGGTCGCTAGAAAATAACCATGCTGTCATCTTGTCAACAGTGTAATCCGGACGAAGTTGATAACGCCGACGATATCGCTTCTATCCCCGCACGTGTAGGCACTCGTTGCTGTAGATGCGCCGATCAGGAAAATGCCCTGCAGAACGCAGAACAAGGTCCTCGTTAGCGTCATTGCCAGTCCGCGCCCATCGTGCCCACAGAATTCGAACCGATGAGGGGCTTCTTATATATTGGTGGTCTCAGGTGACGTCACACCGCGACTACCAGGTCTTGTCGCTAAAAGAGCCAGGTCCCTAGAAAATAACAATGCTGTCATCCGGTCAACAGTCTAATCCGGACAAAGTTGATAAACGCCGACAATATCGTTTCTATCCACGCACGTGTAGGCGCTCGTTGCTGTAGATGCGCCGATCAGGAAAATGCCCTGCAGAACGCAGAACAAGGTCCTCGTAGGCGTCATTGTCAGTCCGCGTCCATCGTTTCCGCAGAAGACGAACCGGTGAGGTGATTGTTTCATAGTGGTGTTCTTGGGTGACGTCACACCGCGACTACCAGGTGGTGTCGCTAGAAGAGCCAGGTCGCCAGAAAATAACCATGCTGTCATCTGGTCAGCTGTAATCCGGATGAAGTTGATAAACGCCGACGATATCACTTCTATCCCAGCATATGTAGCCAGTCGTTGCTGCAGATGCGCCGATCAGGAAAATGCCCTGCAGAACGCAGAACAAGGTCCTCGTTAGCGTCATTTCCAGTCCGCGTCCATCGTGCCCACAGAATACGAACCGGTGACGTGCTTCTTGTATATTGCTGGTCTCAGGTGACAACACACCGCGACTAACAGGTGGTGACGCTAGAAGGGCCAGGTCCCAAGAAAATAACAATGCTGTCATCTGGTCAGCAGTGTAATCCGGACGAAGTTGATAAACGCCGACGATATCGCTTCTATCCCCGCACGTGTAGGCGCTCGTTGCTGCAAGTGCGCCGATCAGGAAATTGCCCTGCAGAACGCCGAACAAGGTCCTCGTAGGCGTCATTGCCAGTCCGCGTCCATCGTGCCCACAGAATACGAACCGGTGAGGTGCTTCTTTTATAGTGTTGCTCTCAGGTGACGTCACACTGCGACTTCCAGGTGTTATCGCTAGAAGAGTCAGGTCGCCAGAAAACAACCATGCTGTCATCTGGTCAACAGTGTAATCCGGACGAAGTTGATAAACGCCGAAGATATCGCTTCTATCCCCGCACGTGTAGCCGCTCGTTGCTGTAGATGCGCCGATCTGGAAAATGCCCTGCAGAACGCAGAACAAGGTCCTCTTTAGCGTTATTGCCAGTCCGCGTCCATCGTGTCCACAGAAGACGAACCGGTGAGGTGCTTCTTTTATAGTGGTGTTCTTGGGTGACATCACACCACGACTACCAGGTGGTGTCGCTAGAAGAGCCAGGTCACCAGAAAATAGCCATGCTGTCATCTGGTCAACAGTGTAATCCGGACGAAGTTGATAACGCCGATGATATCGCTTCTATCCTCGCACGTGTAGCCGCTCGTTGCTGTAGATGCGCCGATCTGGAAATGCCCTGCATAACGCAGAACAAGGTCCTCGTAGGCGTCATTGCCAGTCCGCGTCCATCGTGCCCACAGAATACGAACCGGTTAGGTGCTTCTTTTATAGTGGTGTTCTTGGGTGACGTCACATCCCGACCACCACGTGGTGTCGCTAGAAGAGCCAGGTCGCCAGAAAATAACCATGCAGTCATGTGGTCAACAGTGTAATCCGGACAAAGTTGATAAACGTCGACGATAAAGCTTCTATCCCCGCACGTGTAGGCCCTCGTTGCTGTAGATACGCCGATCTGGAAAATGCCCTGCAGAACGCAGAACAAGGTCCTCTTTAGCGTTATTGACAGTCCGCGTCCATCGTGTCCACAGAAGACGAACCGGTGAGGTGCTTCTTTTATAGTGGTGTCCTTGGGTGACGTCACACCACGACTACCTCGTGGTGTCGCTAGAAGAGCCAGGTCGCCAGAAAATAACCATGCTGTCATCTGGTCAACAGTGTAATCCGGACGAAGTTGATAACGCCGACGATATCGCTTCTATCCTCGCACGTGTAGCCGCTCGTTGCTGTAGATGCGCCGATCTGGAAATGGCCTGCATAACGCAGAACAAGGTCCTCGTAGGCGTCATTGCCAGTCCCCGTCCGTCGTGTCCACAGAAGACGAACCGGTGAGGTGCTTCTTTTATAGTGGTGTTCTTGGGTGACGTCACACCACAACTACCAGGTGGTGTCGCTAGAAGAGCCAGGTCGCCAGAAAATAACCATGCTGTCAACTGGTCAAAAGTGTAATCCGCACGAAGTTGATAAACGCCGACGATATCGTTTCTATCCACGCACGTGTAAGCGCTCGTTGCTCTAGATGCGCCGATCAGGAAAATGCCCTGCAGAACGCAGAACAAGGTCCTCGTAGGCGTCATTGCCAGTCCGCGTCCATCGTGCCCACAGAATACGAACCGGTGAGGTGCTTCTTTTATAGTGGTGTTCTTGGGTGACTTCACATCGCGACTACCAGGTATTATCGCTAGAAGAGCCAGGTCGCCAGAAAATAACCATGCTGTCATGTGGTCAACTGTGTAATCCGGACGAAGTTGATAAACGTCGACGATAAAGGTTCTATCCCCGCACGTGTAGCCGCTCGTTGCTGTAGATGCGCCGATCTGGAAATGCCCTGCATAAAGCAGAACAAGGTCCTCGCAGGCGTCATTGCCAGTCCGCGTCCGTCGTGTCCACAGAATCCGAACTGGTGAGGTGCTTCTTGTATATTGCTGTTCTCAGGTGACGTCACACCGCGACTACCAGGTGGTGTCGCTAGAAGAGCCAGGTCCCGAAAATATAACAATGCTGTCATCTGGTCCACAGTGTAATCCGGACGAAGTTGATAAACGCCGACGATATCGCTTCTATCCCCGCACGTGTAGGCACTCGTTTCTGTAGATGCGCCGATCAGAAAAATGCCCTGCATGTCACAGAACAAGGTCCTCGTAGGCGTAATTTTCAGTCCGCGTTCATCGTGTCCGCAGAAGACGAACCGGTGAGGTGCTTATTTTATAGTGGTGTTCTTGGGTGACGTCACACCGCGACTACCAGGTTGTGTCGCTAGAAGGGCCAGGTCGTCAGAAAATAACCATGCTGTCATCTGGTCAACAGTGTAATCCGGACGAAGTTGATAAACGCCGACGATATCGCTTCTATGCCCGCACGTGTAGGCTCTCTTTGTTGTAGATGCGCCGATCTGGAAGATGCTCTGCAGAATGCAGAACAAGGTCCTCGTTAGCGTCATTGCCTGTCCGCGTCCATCGTGCCCACAGAATACGAACCGGTGAGGGGCTTCTTGTATATTGGTGGTCTCAGGTGACGTCACACCGCGACTGCCAGGTGGTGTCGCTAGAAGAGCCAGGTCGCCAGAAAATAACCATGCTGGCATCTGGTCAACAGTGTAATCCGGACGAAGTTGATAATCGCTGACGATATCGCTTCTATGCCCGCACGTGTAGGCGCTCGTTGCTGTAGATGCGCCGATCTGGAAGATGCCCTGCAGAACGCAGAACAAGGTCCTCGTTAGCGTCATTGCCAGTCCGCGCCCATCGTGCCCACAGAATTCGAACCGATGAGGGGCTTCTTGTATATTGGTGGTCTCAGGTGACGTCACACCGCGACTGCCAGGTGGTGTCGCTAGAAGAGCCAAGTCGCCAGAAAATAACCATGCTGGCATCTGGTCAACAGTGTAATCCGGACGAAGTTGATAATCGCTGACGATATCGCTTCTATGCCCGCACGTGTAGGCGCTCGTTGCTGTAGATGCGCCGATCTGGAAGATGCCCTGCAGAACGCAGAACAAGGTCCTCGCTAGCGTCATTGCCAGTCCGCGCCCATCGTGCCCACAGAATTCGAACCGATGAGGGGCTTCTTGTACATTGGTGGTCTCAGGTGACGTCACACCGCGACTACCAGGTCTTGTCGCTAGAAGAGCCAGGTCCCAAGAAAATAACAATGCTGTCATCCGGTCAACAGTCTAATCCGGACAAAGTTGATAAACGCCGACGATATCGTTTCTATCCACGCACGTGTAGGCGCTCGTTGCTGTAGATGCGCCGATCAGGAAAATGCCCTGCAGAACGCAGACCAAGGTCCTCGTAGGCGTCATTGTCAGTCCGCGTCCATCGTTTCCGCAGAAGACGAACCGGTGAGGTGATTGTTTCATAGTGGTGTTCTTGGGTGACGTCACACCGCGACTACCAGGTGGTGTCGCTAGAAGAGCCAGGTCGCCAGAAAATAACCATGCTGTCATCTGGTCAACTGTAGTCCGGATGAAGTTGATAAACGCCGACGATATCGCTTCTATCCCAGCATGTGTAGCCACTCGTTGCTGCAGATGCGCCGATCAGGAAAATGCCCTGCAGAACGCAGAACAAGGTCCTCGTTAGCGTCATTTCCAGTCCGCGTCCATCGTGCCCACAGAATACGAACCGGTGACGTGCTTCTTGTATATTGCTGGTCTCAGGTGACATCACACCGCGACTAACATGTGGTGACGCTAGAAGGGCCAGGTCCCAAGAAAATAACAATGCTGTCATCAGGTCAGCAGTGTAATCCGGACGAAGTTGATAAACGCCGACGATATCGCTTCTATCCCCGCACGTGTAGGCGCTCGTTGCTGTAGATGCGCCGATCTGGAAATGCCCTGCATAACGCAGAACAAGGTCCTCGTAGGCGTCATTGCCAGTCCGCGTCCGTCGTATCCACAGAAGACGAACCGGTGAGGTGCTTCTTTTATAGTGGTGTTCTTGGGTGACGTCACACCACGACTACCAGGTGGTGTCGCTAGAAGAGCCAGGTCGCCAGAAAATAACCATGCTGTCAACTGGTCAACAGTGTAATCCGCACGAAGTTGATAAACGCCGACGATATCGTTTCTATCCACGCACGTCTAGGCGCTCGTTGCTCTAGATGCGCCAATCAGGAAAATGCCCTGCAGAACGCAGAACAAGGTCCTCGTAGGCGTCATTGCCAGTCCGCGTCCATCGTGCCCACAGAATACGAACCGGTGAGGTGCTTTTTTTTAGTGGTGTTCTTGGGTGACGTCACATCGCGACTACCAGGTGGTGTCGCTAGAAGAGCCTGGTCGCCAGAAAATAACCATGCTGTCATGTGGTCAACAGTGTAATCCGGACGAAGTTGATAAACGTCGACGATAAAGGTTCTATCCCCGCACGTGTAGCCGCTCGATGCTGTAGATGCGCCAACCTGGAAATGCCCTGCATAACGCAGAACAAGGTCCTCGTAGGCGTCATTGCCAGTCCGCGTCCGTCGTGTCCACAGAATCCGAACTGGTGAGGTGCTTCTTGTATATTGCTGGTCTCAGTTGACTTCACACCGCGACTACCAGGTGGTGTCGGTAGAAGAGCCTGGTCCCGAAAATATAACAATGCTGTCATCTGGTCAACAGTGTAATCCGGACGAAGTTGATAAACGCCGACGATATCGCTTCTATCGCGCACGTGTAGGCGCTCGTTGCTGTAGGTGCGCCGATCATGAAAATGCCCTGCAGAACGCAGAAAAAGGTCCTCGTAAGCGTCATTGCCAGTCCGCGTCCATCGTGTCCACAGAAGACGAACCGGTGAGGTGCTTCTTTTATAGTGGTGTTCTTGGCTGACATCACACCACGACTACCAGGTGGTGTCGCTAGAAGAGCCAGGTCGCTAGAAAATAACCATGCTGTCATCTTGTCAACAGTGTAATCCGGACGAAGTTGATAACGCCGACGATATCGCTTCTATCCCTGCACGTGTAGGCACTCGTTGCTGTAGATGCGCCGATCAGGAAAATGCCCTGCAGAACGCAGAACAAGGTCCTCGTAGGCGTCATTGCCAGTCCGCGTCCATCGTGTCCACAGAAGACGAACCGGTGAGGTGCTTCTTTTATAGTGGTGTTCTTGCATGACGTCACACCACGACTGCCATGTGGTGTCGCTAGAAGAGCTAGGTCGCCAGAAAATAACAATGCTGTCATCAGGTCAACAGTGTAATCCGGACGAAGTTGATAAACGCCGACGATATCGCTTCTATCCCCGCACGTATAGGCGCTCGTTGCTGTAGACGCGCCGATCAGGAAGATGCCCTGCAGAACGCAGAACAAGGTCCTCGTTAGCGTCATTGCCAGTCCGCGTTAATCGTGCCCACATATTACGAACCGGTGAGGTGCTTGTTGTATATTGGTGGTCTCAGGTGACGTCACACCGCGACTACCAGATCTTGTCGCTAAAAGAGCAAGGTCCCGAGAAAAAAGCAATGCTGTCATCTGGTCAACAATGTAATCCGGACGAAGTTGATAAACGCCGACGATATCGTTTCTATCCACGCACGTGTAGGCGCTCGTTGCTGTAGATGCGCCGATCAGGAAAATGCCCTGCATATCACAGAACAAGGTCCTCGTAGGCGTAATTTTCAGTCCGCGTTCATTGTGTCCGCAGAAGGCGAACTGGTGAGGTGCTTGTTTTATAGTGGTGTTCTTGGGTGACGTCACACCGCGACTACCACGTGGTGTCGCTAGAAGGGCCAGGTCGTCAGAAAATAACCATGCTGTCATCTGGTCAACAGTGTAATCCGGACGAAGTTGATAGACGCCAACGATATCGCTTCTATGCCCGCACGTGTAGGCGCTCGTTGCTGTAGGTGCGCCGATCAGGAAAATGCCCTGCAGAACGCAGAAAAAGGTCCTCGTAAGCGTCATTGCCAGTCCGCGTCCATCGTGTCCACAGAAGACGAACCGGTGAGGTGCTTCTTTTATAGTGGTGTTCTTGGCTGACATCACACCGCGACTACCAGGTGGTGTCGCTAGAAGAGTAAGATCGCTAGAAAATAACCATGCTGTCATCTTGTCAACAGTGTAATCCGGACGAAGTTGATAACGCCGACGATATCGCTTCTATCCCCGCACGTGTAGGCACTCGTTGCTGTAGGTGCGCCGATCTGGAAAATGCCCTGCAGAACGCAGAACAAGGTCCTCGTAGGCGTCATTGCCAGTCCGCGTCCATCGTGTCCACAGAAGACTAACCGGTGAGGTGCTTCTTTTATAGTGGTGTTCTTGCATGACGTCACACCACGACTGCCATGTGGTGTCGCTAGAAGAGCTAGGTCGCCAGAAAATAACCATGCTGTCATCTGGTCAACAGTGTAATCCGGACGAAGTTGATAAACGCCGACGATATCGCTTCTATCCCCGCACGTATAGGCGCTCGTTGCTGTAGACGCGCCGATCAGGAAGATGCCCTGCAGAACGCAGAACAAGGTCCTCGTTAGCGTCATTGCCAGTCCGCGTTAATCGTGCCCACATATTACGAACCGGTGAGGTGCTTCTTGTATATTGGTGGTCTCAGGTGACGTCACACCGCGACTACCAGGTCTTGTAGCTAAAAGAGCCAGGTCCCGAGAAAATAGCAATGCTGTCATCTGGTCAACAATGTAATCCGGACGAAGTTGATAAACGCCGACGATATCGTTTCTATCCACGCACGTGTAGGCGCTCGTTGCTGTAGATGCGCCGATCAGGAAAATGCCCTGCATATCACAGAACAAGGTCCTCGTAGGCGTAATTTTCGGTCCGCGTTCATTGTGTCCGCAGAAGGCGAACCGGTGAGGTGCTTGTTTTATAGTTGTGTTCTTGGGTGACGTCACACCGCGACTACCAGGTGGTGTCGCTAGAAGGGCCAGGTCGTCAGAAAATAACAATGCAGTCATCCGGTCAACGGTCTAATCCGGACAATGTTAATAAACGCCGACGATATCGTTTCTATCCACGCACGTGTAGGCGCTCGCTGCTGTAGATGTGCCGATCAGGAAAATGCCCTGCAGAACGCAGAACAAGGTCCTCGTTAGCGTCATTGCCAGTCCGCGCCCATCGTGCCCACAGAATTCGAACCGATGAGGGGCTTCTTGTATATTGGTGGTCTCAGGTGACGTCACACCGCGACTGCCAGGTGGTGTCGCTAGAAGAGCCAAGTCGCCAGAAAATAACCATGCTGGCATCTGGTCAACAGTGTAATCCGGACGAAGTTGATAATCGCTGACGATATCGCTTCTATGCCCGCACGTGTAGGCGCTCGTTGCTGTAGATGCGCCGATCTGGAAGATGCCCTGCAGAACGCAGAACAAGGTCCTCGCTAGCGTCATTGCCAGTCCGCGCCCATCGTGCCCATAGAATTCGAACCGATGAGGGGCTTCTTGTATATTGGTGGTCTCAGGTGAAGTCACACCGCGACTACCAGGTCTTGTCGCTAGAAGAGCCAGGTCCCTAGAAAATAACAATGCTGTCATCCGGTCAACAGTCTAATCCGGACAAAGTTGATAAACGCCGACGATATCGTTTCTATCCACGCACGTGTAGGCGCTCGTTGCTGTAGATGCGCCGATCAAGAAAATGCCCTGCAGAACGCAGACCAAGGTCCTCGTAGGCGTCATTGTCAGTCCGCGTCCATCGTTTCCGCAGAAGACGAACCGGTGACGTGATTGTTTCATAGTGGTGTTCTTGGGTGACGTCACACCGCGACTACCAGGTGGTGTCACTAGAAGAGCCAGGTCGCCAGAAAATAACCATGCTGTCATCTGGTCAACTGTAGTCCGGATGAAGTTGATAAACGCCGACGATATCGCTTCTATCCCAGCATGTGTAGCCACTCGTTGCTGCAGATGCGCCGATCAGGAAAATGCCCTGCAGAACGCAGAACAAGGTCCTCGTTAGCGTCATTTCCAGTCCGCGTCCATCGTGCCCACAGAATACGAACCGGTGACGTGCTTCTTGTATATTGCTGGTCTCAGGTGACATCACACCGCGACTAACATGTGGTGACGCTAGAAGGGCCAGGTCCCAAGAAAATAACAATGCTGTCATCTGGTCAGCAGTGTAATCCGGACGAAGTTGATAAACGCCGACGATATCGCTTCTATCCCCGCACGTGTAGGCGCTCGTTGCTGTAGATGCGCCGATCTGGAATTGCCCTGCATAACGCAGAACAAGGTCCTCGTAGGCGTCATTGCCAGTCCGCGTCCATCGTGCCCACAGAATACGAACCGGTGAGGTGCTTCTTTTATAGTGGTGTTCTTGGGTGACGTCACATCGCGACTACCAGGTGGTGTCGCTAGAAGAGCCTGGTCGCCAGAAAATAACCATGCTGTCATGTGGTCAACAGTGTAATCCGGACGAAGTTGATAAACGTCGACGATAAAGGTTCTATCCCCGCACGTGTAGCCGCTCGTTGCTGTAGATGCGCCAACCTGGAAATGCCCTGCATAACGCAGAACAAGGTCCTCGTAGGCGTCATTGCCAGTCCGCGTCCGTCGTGTCCACAGAATCCGAACTGGTGAGGTGCTTCTTGTATATTGCTGGTCTCAGTTGACTTCACACCGCGACTACCAGGTGGTGTCGGTAGAAGAGCCTGGTCCCGAAAATATAACAATGCTGTCATCTGGTCAACAGTGTAATCCGGACGAAGTTGATAAACGCCGACGATATCGCTTCTATCCCCGCACGTGTAGGCACTCGTTGCTGTAGATGCGCCGATCAGGAAAATGCCCTGCAGAACGCAGAACAAGGTCCTCGTAAGCGTCATTGCCAGTCCGCGTTAATCGTGCCCACATATTACGAACCGGTGAGGTGCTTCTTGTATATTGGTGGTCTCAGGTGACGTCACACCGCGACTACCAGGCCTTGTCGCTAAAAGAGCCAGGTCCCGAGAAAATAGCAATGCTGTCATCTGGTCAACAATGTAATCCGGACGAAGTTGATAAACGCCGACGATATCGTTTCTATCCACGCACGTGTAGGCGCTCGTTGCTGTAGATGCGCCGATCAGGAAAATGCCCTGCATATCACAGAACAAGGTCCTCGTAGGCGTAATTTTCGGTCCGCGTTCATTGTGTCCGCAGAAGGCGAACCGGTGAGGTGCTTGTTTTATAGTTGTGTTCTTGGGTGACGTCACACCACGACTACCAGGTGGTGTCGCTAGAAGAGCCAGGTCGCCAGAAAATAACCATGCTGTCAACTGGTCAACAGTGTAATCCGCACGAAGTTGATAAACGCCGACGATATCGTTTCTATCCACGCACGTCTAGGCGCTCGTTGCTCTAGATTCGCCGATCAGGAAAATGTCCTGCAGAACGCAGAACAAGGTCCTCGTAGGCGTCATTGCCAGTCCGCGTCCATCGTGCCCACAGAATACGAACCGGTGAGGTGCTTCTTTTATAGTGGTGTTCTTGGGTGACGTCACATCGCGACTACCAGGTGGTGTCGCTAGAAGAGCCTGGTCGCCAGAAAATAACCATGCTGTCATGTGGTCAACAGTGTAATCCGGACGAAGTTGATAAACGTCGACGATAAAGGTTCTATCCCCGCACGTGTAGCCGCTCGTTGCTGTAGATGCGCCAACCTGGAAATGCCCTGCATAACGCAGAACAAGGTCCTCATAGGCGTCATTGCCAGTCCGCGTCCGTCGTGTCCACAGAATCCGAACTGGTGAGGTGCTTCTTGTATATTGCTGGTCTCAGTTGACTTCACACCGCGACTACCAGGTGGTGTCGGTAGAAGAGCCTGGTCCCGAAAATATAACAATGCTGTCATCTGGTCAACAGTGTAATCCGGACGAAGTTGATAAACGCCGACGATATCGCTTCTATCGCGCACGTGTAGGCGCTCGTTGCTGTAGGTGCGCCGATCAGGAAAATGCCCTGCAGAACGCAGAAAAAGGTCCTCGAAAGCGTCATTGCCAGTCCGCGTCCATCGTGTCCACAGAAGACGAACCGGTGAGGTGCTTCTTTTATAGTGGTGTTCTTGCATGACGTCACACCACGACTGCCATGTGGTGTCGCTAGAAGAGCTAGGTCGCCAGAAAATAACCATGCTGTCATCTGGTCAACAGTGTAATCCGGACGAAGTTGATAAACGCCGACGATATCGCTTCTATCCCCGCACGTATAGGCGCTCGTTGCTGTAGACGCGCCGATCAGGAAGATGCCCTGCAGAACGCAGAACAAGGTCCTCGTTAGCGTCATTGCCAGTCCGCGTTAATCGTGCCCACATATTACGAACCGGTGAGGTGCTTCTTGTATATTGGTGGTCTCAGGTGACGTCACACCGCGACTACCAGGTCTTGTCGCTAAAAGAGCCAGGTCCCGAGAAAATAGCAATGCTGTCATCTGGTCAACAATGTAATCCGGACGAAGTTGATAAACGCCGACGATATCGTTTCTATCCACGCACGTGTAGGCGCTCGTTGCTGTAGATGCGCCGATCAGGAAAATGCCCTGCATATCACAGAACAAGGTCCTCGTAGGCGTAATTTTCGGTCCGCGTTCATTGTGTCCGCAGAAGGCGAACCGGTGAGGTGCTTGTTTTATAGTTGTGTTCTTGGGTGACGTCACACCGCGACTACCAGGTGGTGTCGCTAGAAGGGCCAGGTCGTCAGAAAATAACAATGCTGTCATCCGGTCAACGGTCTAATCCGGACAATGTTAATAAACGCCGACGATATCGTTTCTATCCACGCACGTGTAGGCGCTCGCTGCTGTAGATGTGCCGATCAGGAAAATGCCCTGCAGAACGCAGAACAAGGTCCTCGTTAGCGTCATTGCCAGTCCGCGCCCATCGTGCCCACAGAATTCGAACCGATGAGGGGCTTCTTGTATATTGGTGGTCTCAGGTGACGTCACACCGCGACTGCCAGGTGGTGTCGCTAGAAGAGCCAAGTAGCCAGAAAATAACCATGCTGGCATCTGGTCAACAGTGTAATCCGGACGAAGTTGATAATAGCTGACGATATCGCTTCTATGCCCGCACGTGTAGGCGCTCGTTGCTGTAGATGCGCCGATCTGGAAGATGCCCTGCAGAACGCAGAACAAGGTCCTCGCTAGCGTCATTGCCAGTCCGCGCCCATCGTGCCCACAGAATTCGAACCGATGAGGGGCTTCTTGTATATTGGTGGTCTCAGGTGACGTCACACCGCGACTACCAGGTCTTGTCGCTAGAAGAGCCAGGTCCCTAGAAAATAACAATGCTGTCATCCGGTCAACAGTCTAATCCGGACAAAGTTGATAAACGCCGACGATATCGTTTCTATCCACGCACGTGTAGGCGCTCGTTGCTGTAGATGCGCCGATCAGGAAAATGCCCTGCAGAACGCAGACCAAGGTCCTCGTAGGCGTCATTGTCAGTCCGCGTCCATCGTTTCCGCAGAAGACGAACCGGTGAGGTGATTGTTTCATACTGGTGTTCTTGGGTGACGTCACACCGCGACTACCAGGTGGTGTCGCTAGAAGAGCCAGGTCGCCAGAAAATAACCATGCTGTCATCTGGTCAACTGTAGTCCGGATGAAGTTGATAAACGCCGACGATATCGCTTCTATCCCAGCATGTGTAGCCACTCGTTGCTGCAGATGCGCCGATCAGGAAAATGCCCTGCAGAACGCAGAACAAGGTCCTCGTTAGCGTCATTTCCAGTCCGCGTCCATCGTGCCCACAGAATACGAACCGGTGACGTGCTTCTTGTATATTGCTGGTCTCAGGTGACATCACACCGCGACTAACATGTGGTGACGCTAGAAGGGCCAGGTCCCAAGAAAATAACAATGCTGTCATCTGGTCAGCAGTGTAATCCGGACGAAGTTGATAAACGCCGACGATATCGTTTCTATCCACGCACGTCTAGGCGCTCGTTGCTCTAGATGCGCCGATCAGGAAAATGCCCTGCAGAACGCAGAACAAGGTCCTCGTAGGCGTCATTGCCAGTCCGCGTCCATCGTGCCCACAGAATACGAACCGGTGAGGTGCTTCTTTTATAGTGGTGTTCTTGGGTGACGTCACATCGCGACTACCAGGTGGTGTCGCTAGAAGAGCCTGGTCGCCAGAAAATAACCATGCTGTCATGTGGTCAACAGTGTAATCCGGACGAAGTTGATAAACGTCGACGATAAAGGTTCTATCCCCGCACGTGTAGCCGCTCGTTGCTGTAGATGCGCCAACCTGGAAATGCCCTGCATAACGCAAAACAAGGTCCTCGTAGGCGTCATTGCCAGTCCGCGTCCGTCGTGTCCACAGAATCCGAACTGGTGAGGTGCTTCTTGTATATTGCTGGTCTCAGTTGACTTCACACCGCGACTACCAGGTGGTGTCGGTAGAAGAGCCTGGTCCCGAAAATATAACAATGCTGTCATCTGGTCAACAGTGTAATCCGGACGAAG
This sequence comes from Amblyomma americanum, assembly GCF_052857255.1. Classification (NCBI taxonomy): domain Eukaryota; kingdom Metazoa; phylum Arthropoda; class Arachnida; order Ixodida; family Ixodidae; genus Amblyomma; species Amblyomma americanum. Next base: position 176,815,317 of record NC_135502.1, on the reverse strand, counting down.
TTGATAAACGCCGACGATATCGCTTCTATCGCGCACGTGTAGGCGCTCGTTGCTGTAGGTGCGCCGATCAGGAAAATGCCCTGCAGAACGCAGAAAAAGGTCCTCGTAAGCGTCATTGCCAGTCCGCGTCCATCGTGTCCACAGAAGACGAACCGGTGAGGTGCTTCTTTTATAGTGGTGTTCTTGGCTGACATCACACCACGACTACCAGGTGGTGTCGCTAGAAGAGCCAGGTCGCTAGAAAATAACCATGCTGTCATCTTGTCAACAGTGTAATCCGGACGAAGTTGATAACGCCGACGATATCGCTTCTATCCCCGCACGTGTAGGCACTCGTTGCTGTAGATGCGCCGATCAGGAAAATGCCCTGCAGAACGCAGAACAAGGTCCTCGTAGGCGTCATTGCCAGTCCGCGTCCATCGTGTCCACAGAAGACGAACCGGTGAGGTGCTTCTTTTATAGTGGTGTTCTTGTATGACGTCACACCACGACTGCCATGTGGTGTCGCTAGAAGAGCTAGGTCGCCAGAAAATAACCATGCTGTCATCAGGTCAACAGTGTAATCCGGACGAAGTTGATAAACGCCGACGATATCGCTTCTATCCCCGCACGTATAGGCGCTCGTTGCTGTAGACGCGCCGATCAGGAAGATGCCCTGCAGAACGCAGAACAAGGTCCTCGTTAGCGTCATTGCCAGTCCGCGTTAATCGTGCCCACATATTACGAACCGGTGAGGTGCTTGTTGTATATTGGTGGTCTCAGGTGACGTCACACCGCGACTACCAGGTCTTGTCGCTAAAAGAGCAAGGTCCCGAGAAAATAGCAATGCTGTCATCTGGTCAACAATGTAATCCGGACGAAGTTGATAAACGCCGACGATATCGTTTCTATTCACGCACGTGTAGGCGCTCGTTGCTGTAGATGCGCCGATCAGGAAAATGCCCTGCATATCACAGAACAAGGTCCTCGTAGGCGTAATTTTCAGTCCGCGTTCATTGTGTCCGCAGAAGGCGAACTGGTGAGGTGCTTGTTTTATAGTGGTGTTCTTGGGTGACGTCACACCGCGACTACCAGGTGGTGTCGCTAGAAGGGCCAGGTCGTCAGAAAATAACCATGCTGTCATCTGGTCAACAGTGTAATCCGGACGAAGTTGATAGACGCCGACGATATCGCTTCTATGCCCGCACGTGTAGGCGCTCGTTGCTGTAGATGCGCCGATCTGGAAGATGCTCTGCAGAACGCAGAACAAGGTCCTAGTTAGCGTCATTGCCAGTCCGCGTCCATCGTGCCCACAGAATACGAACCGGTGAGGGGCTTCTTGTATATCGGTGGTCTCAGGTGACGTCACACCGCGACTGCCAGGTGGTGTCGCTAGAAGAGCCAGGTCGCCAGAAAATAACCATGCTGTCATCTGGTCAACAGTGTAATCCGGACGAAGTTGATAATCGCCGACGATATCGCTTCTATGCCCGCACGTGTAGGCGTTCGTTGCTGTAGATGCGCCGATCTGGAAGATGGCCTGCCGAACGCAGAACAAGGTCCTCGTTAGCGTCATCGCCAGTCCGCGCCCATCGTGCCCACAGAATTCGAACCGATGAGGGGCTTCTTGTATATTGGTGGTCTCAGGTGACGTCACACCGCGACCACCAGGTCTTGTCGCTAGAAGAGCCAGGTCCCTAGAAAATAACAATGCTGTCATCCGGTCAACGGTCTAATCCGGACAATGTTAATAAACGCCGACGATATCGTTTCTATCCACGCACGTGTAGGCGCTCGCTGCTGTAGATGTGCCGATCAGGAAAATGCCCTGCAGAACGCAGAACAAGGTCCTCGTTAGCGTCATTGCCAGTCCGCGTCCATCGTGCCCACAGAATACGAACCGGTGACGTGCTTCGTGTATATTGGTGGTCTCAGGTGACGTCACAAAGCGACTACCAGGTGGTGTCGCTAGAAGAGCCAGGTCGCCAGAAAATAACCATGCTGTCATGTGGTCAACAGTGTAATCCGGACGAAGTTGATAACGCCGACGATATCGCTTCAATCCTCGCACGTGTAGCCGCTCGTTGCTGTAGATGCGCCGATCTGGAAATGCCCTGCATAACGCAGAACAAGGTCCTCGTAAGCTTCATTGCCAGTCCGCGTCCGTCGTGTCCACAGAAGACGAACCGGTGAGGTGCTTCTTTTATAATGGTGTTCTTGGGTGACGTCACACCACGACTACCAGGTGGTGTCGCTAGAAGAGCCAGGTCGCCAGAAAATAACCATGCTGTCAACTGGTCAACAGTGTAATCCGGACGAAGTTGATAAACGTCGACGATAAAGGTTCTATCCCCGCACGTGTAGCCGCTCGTTGCTGTAGATGCGCCAACCTGGAAATGCCCTGCATAACGCAGAACAAGGTCCTCATAGGCGTCATTGCCAGTCCGCGTCCGTCGTGTCCACAGAATCCGAACTGGTGAGGTGCTTCTTGTATATTGCTGGTCTCAGTTGACTTCACACCGCGACTACCAGGTGGTGTCGGTAGAAGAGCCTGGTCCCGAAAATATAACAATGCTGTCATCTGGTCAACAGTGTAATCCGGACGAAGTTGATAAACGCCGACGATATCGCTTCTATCGCGCACGTGTAGGCGCTCGTTGCTGTAGGTGCGCCGATCAGGAAAATGCCCTGCAGAACGCAGAAAAAGGTCCTCGAAAGCGTCATTGCCAGTCCGCGTCCATCGTGTCCACAAAAGACGAACCGGTGAGGTGCTTCTTTTATAGTGGTGTTCTTGCATGACGTCACACCACGACTGCCATGTGGTGTCGCTAGAAGAGCTAGGTCGCCAGAAAATAACCATGCTGTCATCTGGTCAACAGTGTAATCCGGACGAAGTTGATAAACGCCGACGATATCGCTTCTATCCCCGCACGTATAGGCGCTCGTTGCTGTAGACGCGCCGATCAGGAAGATGCCCTGCAGAACGCAGAACAAGGTCCTCGTTAGCGTCATTGCCAGTCCGCGTTAATCGTGCCCACATATTACGAACCGGTGAGGTGCTTCTTGTATATTGGTGGTCTCAGGTGACGTCACACCGCGACTACCAGGTCTTGTCGCTAAAAGAGCCAGGTCCCGAGAAAATAGCAATGCTGTCATCTGGTCAACAATGTAATCCGGACGAAGTTGATAAACGCCGACGATATCGTTTCTATCCACGCACGTGTAGGCGCTCGTTGCTGTAGATGCGCCGATCAGGAAAATGCCCTGCATATCACAGAACAAGGTCCTCGTAGGCGTAATTTTCGGTCCGCGTTCATTGTGTCCGCAGAAGGCGAACCGGTGAGGTGCTTGTTTTATAGTTGTGTTCTTGGGTGACGTCACACCGCGACTACCAGGTGGTGTCGCTAGAAGGGCCAGGTCGTCAGAAAATAACAATGCTGTCATCCGGTCAACGGTCTAATCCGGACAATGTTAATAAACGCCGACGATATCGTTTCTATCCACGCACGTGTAGGCGCTCGCTGCTGTAGATGTGCCGATCAGGAAAATGCCCTGCAGAACGCAGAACAAGGTCCTCGTTAGCGTCATTGCCAGTCCGCGCCCATCGTGCCCACAGAATTCGAACCGATGAGGGGCTTCTTGTATATTGGTGGTCTCAGGTGACGTCACACCGCGACTGCCAGGTGGTGTCGCTAGAAGAGCCAAGTCGCCAGAAAATAACCATGCTGGCATCTGGTCAACAGTGTAATCCGGACGAAGTTGATAATAGCTGACGATATCGCTTCTATGCCCGCACGTGTAGGCGCTCGTTGCTGTAGATGCGCCGATCTGGAAGATGCCCTGCAGAACGCAGAACAAGGTCCTCGCTAGCGTCATTGCCAGTCCGCGCCCATCGTGCCCACAGAATTCGAACCGATGAGGGGCTTCTTGTATATTGGTGGTCTCAGGTGACGTCACACCGCGACTACCAGGTCTTGTCGCTAGAAGAGCCAGGTCCCTAGAAAATAACAATGCTGTCATCCGGTCAACAGTCTAATCCGGACAAAGTTGATAAACGCCGACGATATCGTTTCTATCCACGCACGTGTAGGCGCTCGTTGCTGTAGATGCGCCGATCAGGAAAATGCCCTGCAGAACGCAGACCAAGGTCCTCGTAGGCGTCATTGTCAGTCCGCGTCCATCGTTTCCGCAGAAGACGAACCGGTGAGGTGATTGTTTCATACTGGTGTTCTTGGGTGACGTCACACCGCGACTACCAGGTGGTGTCGCTAGAAGAGCCAGGTCGCCAGAAAATAACCATGCTGTCATCTGGTCAACTGTAGTCCGGATGAAGTTGATAAACGCCGACGATATCGCTTCTATCCCAGCATGTGTAGCCACTCGTTGCTGCAGATGCGCCGATCAGGAAAATGCCCTGCAGAACGCAGAACAAGGTCCTCGTTAGCGTCATTTCCAGTCCGCGTCCATCGTGCCCACAGAATACGAACCGGTGACGTGCTTCTTGTATATTGCTGGTCTCAGGTGACATCACACCGCGACTAACATGTGGTGACGCTAGAAGGGCCAGGTCCCAAGAAAATAACAATGCTGTCATCTGGTCAGCAGTGTAATCCGGACGAAGTTGATAAACGCCGACGATATCGTTTCTATCCACGCACGTCTAGGCGCTCGTTGCTCTAGATGCGCCGATCAGGAAAATGCCCTGCAGAACGCAGAACAAGGTCCTCGTAGGCGTCATTGCCAGTCCGCGTCCATCGTGCCCACAGAATACGAACCGGTGAGGTGCTTCTTTTATAGTGGTGTTCTTGGGTGACGTCACATCGCGACTACCAGGTGGTGTCGCTAGAAGAGCCTGGTCGCCAGAAAATAACCATGCTGTCATGTGGTCAACAGTGTAATCCGGACGAAGTTGATAAACGTCGACGATAAAGGTTCTATCCCCGCACGTGTAGCCGCTCGTTGCTGTAGATGCGCCAACCTGGAAATGCCCTGCATAACGCAAAACAAGGTCCTCGTAGGCGTCATTGCCAGTCCGCGTCCGTCGTGTCCACAGAATCCGAACTGGTGAGGTGCTTCTTGTATATTGCTGGTCTCAGTTGACTTCACACCGCGACTACCAGGTGGTGTCGGTAGAAGAGCCTGGTCCCGAAAATATAACAATGCTGTCATCTGGTCAACAGTGTAATCCGGACGAAGTTGATAAACGCCGACGATATCGCTTCTATCGCGCACGTGTAGGCGCTCGTTGCTGTAGGTGCGCCGATCAGGAAAATGCCCTGCAGAACGCAGAAAAAGGTCCTCGTAAGCGTCATTGCCAGTCCGCGTCCATCGTGTCCACAGAAGACGAACCGGTGAGGTGCTTCTTTTATAGTGGTGTTCTTGGCTGACATCACACCACGACTACCAGGTGGTGTCGCTAGAAGAGCCAGGTCGCTAGAAAATAACCATGCTGTCATCTTGTCAACAGTGTAATCCGGACGAAGTTGATAACGCCGACGATATCGCTTCTATCCCCGCACGTGTAGGCACTCGTTGCTGTAGATGCGCCGATCAGGAAAATGCCCTGCAGAACGCAGAACAAGGTCCTCGTAGGCGTCATTGCCAGTCCGCGTCCATCGTGTCCACAGAAGACGAACCGGTGAGGTGCTTCTTTTATAGTGGTGTTCTTGTATGACGTCACACCACGACTGCCATGTGGTGTCGCTAGAAGAGCTAGGTCGCCAGAAAATAACCATGCTGTCATCAGGTCAACAGTGTAATCCGGACGAAGTTGATAAACGCCGACGATATCGCTTCTATCCCCGCACGTATAGGCGCTCGTTGCTGTAGACGCGCCGATCAGGAAGATGCCCTGCAGAACGCAGAACAAGGTCCTCGTTAGCGTCATTGCCAGTCCGCGTTAATCGTGCCCACATATTACGAACCGGTGAGGTGCTTGTTGTATATTGGTGGTCTCAGGTGACGTCACACCGCGACTACCAGGTCTTGTCGCTAAAAGAGCAAGGTCCCGAGAAAATAGCAATGCTGTCATCTGGTCAACAATGTAATCCGGACGAAGTTGATAAACGCCGACGATATCGTTTCTATTCACGCACGTGTAGGCGCTCGTTGCTGTAGATGCGCCGATCAGGAAAATGCCCTGCATATCACAGAACAAGGTCCTCGTAGGCGTAATTTTCAGTCCGCGTTCATTGTGTCCGCAGAAGGCGAACTGGTGAGGTGCTTGTTTTATAGTGGTGTTCTTGGGTGACGTCACACCGCGACTACCAGGTGGTGTCGCTAGAAGGGCCAGGTCGTCAGAAAATAACCATGCTGTCATCTGGTCAACAGTGTAATCCGGACGAAGTTGATAGACGCCGACGATATCGCTTCTATGCCCGCACGTGTAGGCGCTCGTTGCTGTAGATGCGCCGATCTGGAAGATGCTCTGCAGAACGCAGAACAAGGTCCTAGTTAGCGTCATTGCCAGTCCGCGTCCATCGTGCCCACAGAATACGAACCGGTGAGGGGCTTCTTGTATATCGGTGGTCTCAGGTGACGTCACACCGCGACTGCCAGGTGGTGTCGCTAGAAGAGCCAGGTCGCCAGAAAATAACCATGCTGTCATCTGGTCAACAGTGTAATCCGGACGAAGTTGATAATCGCCGACGATATCGCTTCTATGCCCGCACGTGTAGGCGTTCGTTGCTGTAGATGCGCCGATCTGGAAGATGGCCTGCCGAACGCAGAACAAGGTCCTCGTTAGCGTCATCGCCAGTCCGCGCCCATCGTGCCCACAGAATTCGAACCGATGAGGGGCTTCTTGTATATTGGTGGTCTCAGGTGACGTCACACCGCGACCACCAGGTCTTGTCGCTAGAAGAGCCAGGTCCCTAGAAAATAACAATGCTGTCATCCGGTCAACGGTCTAATCCGGACAATGTTAATAAACGCCGACGATATCGTTTCTATCCACGCACGTGTAGGCGCTCGCTGCTGTAGATGTGCCGATCAGGAAAATGCCCTGCAGAACGCAGAACAAGGTCCTCGTTAGCGTCATTGCCAGTCCGCGTCCATCGTGCCCACAGAATACGAACCGGTGACGTGCTTCGTGTATATTGGTGGTCTCAGGTGACGTCACAAAGCGACTACCAGGTGGTGTCGCTAGAAGAGCCAGGTCGCCAGAAAATAACCATGCTGTCATGTGGTCAACAGTGTAATCCGGACGAAGTTGATAACGCCGACGATATCGCTTCAATCCTCGCACGTGTAGCCGCTCGTTGCTGTAGATGCGCCGATCTGGAAATGCCCTGCATAACGCAGAACAAGGTCCTCGTAAGCTTCATTGCCAGTCCGCGTCCGTCGTGTCCACAGAAGACGAACCGGTGAGGTGCTTCTTTTATAGTGGTGTTCTTGGGTGACGTCACACCACGACTACCAGGTGGTGTCGCTAGAAGAGCCAGGTCGCCAGAAAATAACCATGCTGTCAACTGGTCAACAGTGTAATCCGCACGAAGTTGATAAACGCCGACGATATCGTTTCTATCCACGCACGTGTAGGCGCTCGTTGCTCTAGATGCGCCGATCAGGAAAATGCCCTGCAGAACGCAGAACAAGGTCCTCGTAGGCGTCATTGCCAGTCCGCGTCCATCGTGCCCACAGAATACAAACCGGTGAGGTGCTTCTTTTATAGTGGTGTTCTTGCGTGACGTCACATCGCGACTACCAGGTGGTGTCGCTAGAAGAGCCAGGTCGCCAGAAAATAACCATGCTGTCATGAGGTCAACAGTGTAATCCGGACGAAGTTGATAAACGTCGACGATAAAGGTTCTATCCCCGCACGTGTAGCCGCTCGTTGCTGTAGATGCGCCGATCTGGAAATGCCCTGCATAACGCAGAACAAGGTCCTCGTAGGCGTCATTGCCAGTCCGCGTCCGTCGTGTCCACAGAATCCGATCTGGTGAGGTGCTTCTTGTATATTGCTGGTCACAGGTGACGTCACACCGCGACTACCAGGCGGTGTCGCTAGATGAGCCAGGTCCCGAAAATAAAACAATGCTGTCAACTGGTCAACAGTGTAATCCGGACGAAGTTGATAACGCCGACGATATCGCTTCTATCCCCGCACGTGTAGGCACTCGTTGCTGTAGATGCGCCGATCAGGAAAATGCCCTGCAGAACGCAGAACAAGGTCCTCGTAGGCGTCATTGCCAGTCCGCGTCCATTGTGTCCACAGAGGCCGAACCGGTGAGCTGCTTCTTTTATAGTGGTGTTCTTGCATGACGTCACACCACGACTGCCATGTGGTGTCGCTAGAAGGGCCAGGTCGTCAGAAAATAACCATGCTGTCATCTGGTCAACAGTGTAATCCGGACGGAGTGGATAAACGCCGACGATATCGCTTCTATGCCCGCACGTGTATGCGCTCGTTGCTGTAGATGCGCCGATCTGGAAGATGCTCTGCAGAACGCAGAACAAGGTCCTCGTTAGCGTCATTGCCAGTCCGCGTTAATCGTGCCCACATATTACGAACCGGTGAGGTGCTTCTTGTATATTGGTGGTGTCAGGTGACGTCACACCGCGACTACCAGGTCTTGTCGCTAGAAGAGCTAAGTCCCGAGAAAATAGCAATGCTGTCATCTGGTCAACAATGTAATCCGGACGAAGTTGATAAACGCCGATGATATCGTTTCTATCCACGCACGTGTAGGCGCTCGTTGCTGTAGATGCGCCGATCAGGAAAATGCCCTGCATATCACAGAACAAGGTCCTCGTAGGCGTAATTTTCAGTCCGCGTTCATTGTGTCCGCAGAAGGCGAACCGGTTAGGTGCTTGTTTTATAGTGGTGTTCTTGGGTGACGTCACACCGCGACTACCATGTGGTGTCGCTAGAAAAGCCAGGTCCCGAAAATAGAACAATGCTGTCATCTGGTCAACAGTGTAATCCGGACGAAGTTGATAAACGCCGACGATATCGCTTCTATCCCGCACGTGTAGGCGCTCGTTGCTGTAGGTGCGCCAATCAGGAAAATGCCCTGCAGAACGCAGAAAAAGGTCCTCGTAAGCGTCATTGCCAGTCCGCGTCCATCGTGCCCACAGAATACGAACCGGTGACGTACTTCTTGTATATTGGTGGTCTCAGGTGACGTCACACCGCGTCTACCAGGTGGTGTCGCTAGAAGGGACAGGTCCCAGGAAAATAACAATGCTGTCATCTGGTCAACAGTGTAATCCGGACGAAGTTGATAAACGCCGACGATATCGCTTCTATCCCCGCACGTGTAGGCGCTCGTTGCTGCAGATGCGCCGATCAGGAAATTGAACTGCAGAACGCAGAGAAAGGTCCTCGTAGGCGTCATTGCCAGTCCGCGTCCATTGTGCCCACAGAATACGAACCGGCGAGGCGCTTCTTTTAAAGTGGTGTTCCTGGGTGACGTCACACCACGACTACCAGGTGGTGTCGATAGAAGAGCCTGGTCGCCAGAGAATAACCATGCTGTCATCTGGTCAACAGTGTAATCCGGACGAATTGATAACGCCGACGATATCGCTTCTATCCCCGCACGTGAGGCGCTCGTTGCTGTATATAATAATAATAATAATAATTGGTTTTGGGGGGAAAGGAAATGGCGCAGTATCTGTCTCATATATCGTTGGACACCTGAACCGCGCCGCAAGGGAAGGGTAAAGGAGGGAGTTAAAGAAGAAAGGAAGAGAGAGGTGCCGTAGTGGAGGGCTCCGGAATAATTTCGACCACCTGGGGATCTTTAACGTGCACTGACATCGCACAGCACACGGGCGCCTTAGCGTTTTTCCTCCATAAAAACGCAGCCGCCGCTGTACATGCGCCGATCAGGAAATTGCACTGCAGAACGCAGAACGAGGTCCTCGTAGGCGTCATTGCCAGTCCGCGTCCATCGTGCCCACAGAAGACGAACCGGTGAGGTGCTTTTGTATATTTGTGGTCTCAGGTGCCGTCACACCGCGACTAGCAGGTGGTGTCGCTAGAAGAGCCAGATTGCCAGAAAATAAACATGCTGTCATCTGGTCAACCGTGTAATCCGGACGAAGTTGATAAACGCCGATGATATCGCTTCTATCCCCGCACGTGTAGACGCTCGTTGCTGTAGATGCGCCGATCTGGAAAATGTCCTGCAGAACGCAGAACAAGGTATTCATAGGCGTCATTGCCAGTCCGCGTCCATCGTGTCCGCAGAAGACGAACCGGTGAGGTGATTGTTTCATAGTGGTGTTCTTGGGTGACGTCACACCACGACTGCCATGTGGTGTCGCTAGAAAAGCTAGGTCGCCAGAAAATAACCATGCTGTCATCTGGTCAACAGTGTAATCCGGACGAAGTTGATAAACGCCGACGATATCGCTTCTATCCCGCACGTGTAGGCGCTCGTTGCTGTAGATGCGCCGATCAGGAAAATGCCCTGCAGAACGCAGAAAAAGGTCCTCGTAAGCGTCATTGCCAGTCCGCGTCCGTCGTGTCCACAGAAGACGAACCGGTGAGGTGCTTCTTTTATAGTGGTGTTCTTGGGTGACGTCACATCGCGACTACCAGGTAGTGTCGCTAGAAGGGCCAGGTCGCCAGAAAATAACCATGCTGTCATGTGGTCAACAGTGTAATCCGGACGAAGTTGATAAACGTCGACGATAAAGGTTCTATCCCCGCACGTGTAGCCGCTCGTTCCTGTAGATGCACCGATCTGGAAATGCCCTGCATAACGCAGAACAAGGTCCTCGTAGGCGTCATTGCCAGTCCGCGTCCGTCGTGTCCACAGAATCCGAACTGGTGAGGTGCTTCTTGTATATTGCTGGTCTCAGGTGACGTCACACCGCGACTACCAGGCGGTGTCGCTAGAAGAGCCAGGTCCCGAAAATAAAACAATGCTGTCAACTGGTCAACAGTGTAATCCGGACGAAGTTGATAACGCCGACGATATCGCTTCTATCCCCGCACGTGTAGGCACTCGTTGCTGTAGATGCGCCGATCAGGAAAATGCCCTGCAGAACGCAGAACAAGGTCCTCGTAGGCGTCATTGCCAGTCCGCGTCCATCGTGTCCACAGAGGCCGAACCGGTGAGGTGCTTCTTTTATAGTGGTGTTCTTGCATGACGTCCCACCACGACTGCCATGTGGTGTCGCTAGAAGAGCTATGTCGCCAGAAAATAACCATGCTGTCATCTGGTCAACAGTGTAATCCGGACGAAGTTGATAAACGCCGACGATATTGCTTCTATCCCCGCACGTATAGGCGCTCGTTGCTGTAGATGCCCCGATCAGGAAGATGCCCTGCAGAACGCAGAACAAGGTCCTCGTTAGCGTCATTGCCAGTCCGCGTTAATCGTGCCCACATATTACGAACCGGTGAGGTGCTTCTTGTATATTGGTGGTGTCAGGTGACGTCACACCGCGACTACCAGGTCTTGTCGCTAGAAGAGCCAGGTCCCGAGAAAATAGCAATGCTGTCATCTGGTCAACAATGTAATCCGGACGAAGTTGATAAACGCCGATGATATCGTTTCTATCCACGCACGTGTAGGCGCTCGTTGCTGTAGATGCGCCGATCTGGAAAATGTCCTGCAGAACGCAGAACAAGGTATTCATAGGCGTCATTGCCAGTCCGCGTCCATCGTGTCCGCAGAAGACGAACCGGTGAGGTGATTGTTTCATAGTGGTTTTCTGGGGGACGTCACACCGCGACTACCAGGTGGTGTCGCTAGAAATGCCAGGTCACCAGAAAATAAACGTGCTGTCATCTGGTCAACTGTAATCCGGACGAAGTTGATAAACGCCGACGATATCGCTCCTATCCCAGCACGTGTAGGCGCTCGTTGCTGTAGATGCGCCGATCAGGAAAATGCACTGCAGAACGCAAAACAAGCTCCTCGTTAGCGTCATTGCCTGTCCGCGTCCATCGTGCCCACAGAACACGAACCGGTGACGTGCTTCTTGTATATTGGTGGTCTCAGGTGACGTCACCCCGCGACTACCAGATCTTGTCGCTAGAAGAATCAGGTCCCGAGAAAATAGCAATGCTGCCATCCGGTCAACAATGTAATCCGGACGAAGTTGATAAACGCCGACGATATCGTTTCTATCCACGCAAATGTAGGCGCTCATTGCTGTATATGCGCCGATCAGGAAAATGCCCTGCATATCACAGAACAAGGTCCTCGTAGGCGTAATTTTCAGTCCGCGTTCATCGTGTCCGCAGAAGACGAACCGGTTAGGTGCTTGTTTTATAGTGGTGTTCTTGGGTGACGTCACACCGCGACTACCAGGTGGTGTCGCTAGAAGGGCCAGGTCGTCAGAAAATAACCATGCTGTCATCTGGTCAACAGTGTAATCGGGACGAAGTTGATAAACGCCGACGATATCGCTTCTATGCCCGCACGTGTAGGCGCTCGTTGCTGTAGATGCGCCGATCTGGAAGATGCCCTGCAGAACACAGAACAAGGTCCTCGTTAGCGTCATTGCCAGTCCGCGTCCATCGTGCCCACAGAATACGAACCGGTGAGGTGCTTTTTCTATATTGCTGGTCTCAGGTGAAGTCACACCGCGAATACCAGGTGGTGTCGCTAGAAGAGCCATGTCCGGAAATTATAACAATGCTGTCATCTGGTCAACAGTGTAATCCGGACGAAGTTGATAAACGCCGACGATATCGCTTCTATCCCCGCACGTGTAGGCCCTCGTTGCTGTAGATACGCCGATCTGGAAAATGCCCTGCAGAACGCAGAACAAGGTCCTCTTTAGCGTTATTGCCAGTCCGCGTCCATCGTGTCCACAGAAGACGAACCGGTGAGGTGCTTTTTTATAGTGGTGTTCTTGGGTGACGTCGCACCACGACTACCAGGTGGTGTCGCTAGAAGAGCCAGGTCACCAGAAAATAGCCATGCTGTCATCTGGTCAACAGTGTAATCCGGACGAAGTTGATAAACGCCGGAGATATCGCTTCTATCCCCGCACGTGTAGGCGCTCGTTGCTGTAGATGCGCCGATCTGGAAAATGTCGTGCAGAACGCAGAACAAGGTCCTCGTAGGCGTCATTGCCAGTCCACGTCCATCGTGTCCACAGAAGACGAACCGGTTAGGTGCTTTTGTATATTTGTGGTCTCAGGTGACGTCACACCGCGACTAGCAGGTGGTGTCGCTAGAAGAGCCAGATCGCAGGAAAATAAACATGCTGTCATCTGGTCAACCGTGTAATCCGGACGAAGTTGATAAACGCCGATGATATCGCTTCTATCCCCGCACGTGTAGACGTTCATTGCTGTAGATGCGCCGATCTAGAAAATGTCCTGCAGAACGCAAATCAAGGTATTCATGGGCGTCATTGCCAGTCCGCGTCCATCGTGTCCGCAGAAGACGAACCGATGAGACGATTGTTTCATGGTGGTGTTCTTGGGTGACGTCCCACCGCGACTACCAGGTGGTGTCGCTAGAAGAGCCAGGTCGCCAGAAAATAACCATGCTGTCATCTGGTCAACTGTAATCCGGACGAAGTTGATAAACGCCGACGATATCGCTTCTATCCCAGCATGTGTAGGCACTCGTTGCTGCAGATGCGCCGATCAGGAAAATGCCCTGCAGAACGCAGAACAAGGTCCTCGTTAGCGTCATTTCCAGTCCGCGTTCATCGTGCCCACAGAATACGAAACGGTGACGTGCTTCTTGTATATTGGTGGCCTCAGGTGACGTCACACCGCGACTACCAGGTGGTGTCGCTAGAAGGGCCAGGTCCCAAGAAAATAACAATGCTGTCATCTGGTCAACAGTGTAATCCGGACGAAGTTGTTAAACGCCGATGATATCGCATCTATCCCCGCACGTGTAGCCGCTCGTTGCTGTAGATGCGCCGATCTGAAAAATGCCCTGCAGAACGCAGAACAAGGTCCTCGTAGGTGTCATTGCCAGTCCGCGTCCATCGTGTCCACAGAAGACGAACCGGTGAGGTTCTTCTTTTATAGTGGTGTTCTTGGGTGACGTCACACCACGACTACTGGTGGTGTCGCTAGAAGAGCCAGGTCGCCAGAGAATAACCATGCTGTCATCTGGTCAACAGTGTAATCCGGACGAAGTTGATAAACGCCGACGATATCGCTTCTATCCCGCACGTGTAGGTGCTCGTTGCTGCAGATGCGCCGATCAGGAAATTGCCCTGCAGAACGCAGAGAAATGTCCTCGTAGGCGTCATTGCCAGTCCGCGTCCATTGTGCCCACAGAATACGAACCGGCGAGGCGCTTCTTTTAAAGTGGTGTTCTTGGGTGACGTCACACCACGACTACCAGGTGGTGTCGATAGAAGAGCCTGGTCGCCAGAGAATAACCATGCTGTCATCTGGTCAACAGTGTAATCCGGACGAATTGATAACGCCGACGATATCGCTTCTATCAACGCACGTGAGGCGCTCGTCTCTGTATTTAATAATAATAATAATAATTGGTTTCGGGGGGAAAGGAAATGGCGCAGTATCTGTCTCATATATCGTTGGACACCTGAACCGCGCCGCAAGGGAAGGGTAAAGGAGGGAGTTAAAGAAGAAAGGAAGAGAGAGGTGCCGTAGTGGAGGGCTCCGGAATAATTTCGACCACCTGGGGATCATTAACGTGCACTGACATCGCACAGCACACGGGCGCCTTAGCGTTTTTCCTCCATAAAAACGCAGCCGCCGCTGTACATGCGCCGATCAGGAAATTGCACTGCAGAACGCAGAACAAGGTCCTCGTAGGCGTCATTGCCAGTCCGCGTCCATCGTGCCCACAGAAGACGAACCGGTGAGGTGCTTTTGTATATTTGTGGTCTCAGGTGACGTCACACCGCGACTAGCAGGTGGTGTCGCTAGAAGAGCCAGATTGCCAGAAAATAAACATGCTGTCATCTGGTCAACCGTGTAATCCGGACGAAGTTGATAAACGCCGATGATATCGCTTCTATCCCCGCACGTGTAGACGCTCGTTGCTGTAGATGCGCCGATCTGGAAAAATGTCCTGCAGAACGCAGAACAAGGTATTCATAGGCGTCATTGCCAGTCCGCGTCCATCGTGTCCGCAGAAGACGAACCGGTGAGGTGATTGTTTCATAGTGGTGTTCTTGGGTGACGTCACACCGCGACTACCAGGTGGTGTCGCTAGAAATGCCAGGTCACCAGAAAATAAACGTGCTGTCATCTGGTCAACTGTAATCCGGACGAAGTTGATAAACGCCGACGATATCGCTCCTATCCCAGCACGTGTAGGCGCTCGTTGCTGTAGATGCGCCGATCAGGAAAATGCACTGCAGAACGCAAAACAAGTTCCTCGTTAGCGTCATTGCCTGTCCGCGTCCATCGTGCCCACAGAACACGAACCGGTGACGTGCTTCTTGTATATTGGTGGTCTCAGGTGACGTCACCCCGCGACTACCAGATCTTGTCGCTAGAAGAATCAGGTCCCGAGAAAATAGCAATGCTGCCATCCGGTCAACAATGTAATCCGGACGAAGTTGATAAACGCCGACGATATCGTTTCTATCCACGCAAATGTAGGCGCTCATTGCTGTATATGCGCCGATCAGGAAAATGCCCTGCATATCACAGAACAAGGTCCTCGTAGGCGTCATTGTCAGTCCACGTCCATCGTGTCCACAGAAGACGAACCGGTTAGGTGCTTTTGTATATTTGTGGTCTCAGGTGACGTCACACCGCGACTAGCAGGTGGTGTCGCTAGAAGAGCCAGATCGCAGGAAAATAAACATGCTGTCATCTGGTCAACCGTGTAATCCGGACGAAGTTGATAAACGCCGATGATATCGCTTCTATCCCCGCACGTGTAGACGTTCATTGCTGTAGATGCGCCGATCTAGAAAATGTCCTGCAGAACGCAAATCAAGGTATTCATGGGCGTCATTGCCAGTCCGCGTCCATCGTGTCCGCAGAAGACGAACCGATGAGACGATTGTTTCATGGTGGTGTTCTTGGGTGACGTCCCACCGCGACTACCAGGTGGTGTCGCTAGAAGAGCCAGGTCGCCAGAAAATAACCATGCTGTCATCTGGTCAACTGTAATCCGGACGAAGTTGATAAACGCCGACGATATCGCTTCTATCCCAGCATGTGTAGGCACTCGTTGCTGCAGATGCGCCGATCAGGAAAATGCCCTGCAGAACGCAGAACAAGGTCCTCGTTAGCGTCATTTCCAGTCCGCGTTCATCGTGCCCACAGAATACGAAACGGTGACGTGCTTCTTGTATATTGGTGGCCTCAGGTGACGTCACACCGCGACTACCAGGTGGTGTCGCTAGAAGGGCCAGGTCCCAAGAAAATAACAATGCTGTCATCTGGTCAACAGTGTAATCCGGACGAAAATGTTAAACGCCGATGATATCGCATCTATCCCCGCACGTGTAGCCGCTCGTTGCTGTAGATGCGCCGATCTGAAAAATGCCCTGCAGAACGCAGAACAAGGTCCTCGTAGGTGTCATTGCCAGTCCGCGTCCATCGTGTCCACAGAAGACGAACCGGTGAGGTTCTTCTTTTATAGTGCTGTTCTTGGGTGACGTCACACCACGACTACTGGTGGTGTCGCTAGAAGAGCCAGGTCGCCAGAGAATAACCATGCTGTCATCTGGTCAACAGTGTAATCCGGACGAAGTTGATAACGCCGACGATATCGCTTCTATCCCCGCACGTGTAGGCGCTCGTTGCTGTAGAAGCGCCGATCAGGAAATTGCCCTGCAGAACGCAGAACAAGGTCCTCGTTGGCGTCATTGCCAGTCCGCGTCCATTGTGCCCACAGAAGACGAACCGGTGAGGTGCTTCTTTTATAGTGGTGTTCTTGGGTGACGTCACACCACGACTACCAGGTGGTGTCGCTAGAAGAGCCAGGTCACCAGAAAATAGCCATGCTGTCATCTGGTCAACAGTGTAATCCGGACGAAGTTGATAACGCCGACGATATCGTTTCTATCCACGCACGCGTAGGCACTCGTTGCTGCAGATGCGCCGATCAGGAAATTCCCCTGCAGAACGCAGAGCAAAGGTCTTCGTAGGCGTCATTGCCAGTCCGCGTCCATTGTGCCCACAGATTTCGAACTGGCGAGGTGCTTCTTTTAAAGTGGTGTTCTTGGGTGACGTCACACCACGACTACCAGGTGGTGTCGACAGAAGAGCCAGTTCGCCAGAGAATAACCATGCTATCATCTGGTCAACAGTGTAATCCGGACGAAGTTGATAACGCCGACGATATCGCTTCTATCCGCGCACGTGAGGCGCTCGTTGCTGTAGATTCGCCGATCAGGAAATTGCAGTGCAGAACGCAGAACAAGGTCCTCGTAGGCGTCATTGCCAGTCCGCGTCCATCGTGCCCACAGAAAACGAACCGGTGAGGTGCTTCTTTTATAGTGGTGTTCTTGGGTGACGTCACATCGCGACTACCAGGTGGTGTCGCTAGAAGAGCCAGGTCGCCAGAAAATATTCATGCTGTCATGTGGTCAACAGTGTAATCCGGACGAAGTTGATAAACGCCGACAATATCGCTTCTATCCCCGCACGTGTAGGCGCTCGTTGCTGTAGATACGCCGATCTGGAAAATCCCTGCAGAACGCAGAAAAAGGTCCTCTTTAGCGTTATTACCAGTCCGTGTCCATCGTGCCCACAGAATACGAACCGGTGAGGTGCTTCTCGTATATTGGTGGTCTCAGATGACATCACACCGCGGCTACCAGGTGGTGTCGCTAGAAGAGCCAGGTCCCGAGAATATAACAATGCTGTCATCTGGTCAACAGTGTAATCCGGACGAAGTTGATATACGCCGGCGATATCGCTTCTATCCCCACAGGTGTAGGCGCTCGTTGCTGTAGATGCGCCGATCTGGAAAATGCCCTGCAGAACGCAGAACAAGGTCCTCTTTAGCGTTATTGCCAGTCCGCCTCCATCGTGTCCACAGAAGACGAACCGGTGAGGTGCTTCTTTTATAGTGGTGTTCTTGAGTGACGTCACACCACGACTACCAGGTGGTGTCGCTAGAAGAGCCAGGTCACCAGAAAATAGCCATGCTGTCATCTGGTCAACAGTGTAATCCGGACGAATTTGATAACGCCGACGATATCGCTTCTATCCTCGCATGTGTAGGCGCTCGTTGCTGTAGATGCGCTGATCAGAAAAATCCCCTGCATATCACATAACAAGGTCCTCGTAGGCGTAATTTTCAGCCCGCGTTCATCGTGTCCGCAGAAGACGAACCGGTGAGGTGCTTGTTTTATAATTGTTTCTTGGGTGACGTCACACCGCGACTACCAGGTGGTGTCGCTAGAAGGGCCAGGTCGTAAGAAAATAACCATGCTGTCATCTGGTCAACAGTGTAATCCTGACGAAGTTGATAAACGCCGACGATATCGCTTCTGTGCCCGCACGTGTAGCGCTCGTTGCTGTAGATGCGCCGATCTGGAAGATGCCCTGCAGAACGCAGAACAAGGTCCTCGTTAGCGTCATTGCCAGGCCACGTCCATCGTGCCCACAGAATACGAACCGGTGAGGGGCTTCTTGTATATTGGTGGTCTCAGGTGACGTCACACCGCGACTACCAGGTCTTGTCGCTAGAAGAGCCAGGTCCCAAGAAAATAACAATGCTGTCATCCGGTCAACAGTGTAATCAGGACGAAGTTGATAAACACCGACGATATCGTTTCTATCCACGCAAGTGTACGCGCTCGTTGCTGTAGATGCGCCGATCAGGAAAATGCCATGCAGAACGCAGAACAAGGTCCTCGTAGGCGTCATGATAAGTCCGCGTCCATCGTGCCCACAGAATACGAGCCGTAGAGGAGCTTCTTTTATAGTGGTGCTCTCAGGCGACGTCACACCGCGTGTTCCAGTTATTGTCGCTAGAAGAGTCAGGTCGCCAGAAAATAAACATGCTGTCATCTGGTCAACAGTGTAATCCGGCCGAAGTTGTTAAACGCCGACGATATCGCTTCTATACCCACACGTGTAGCCGCTCGTTGCTGTAGGTACGCCGATCTGGAAAATGCCCTGCAGAACTCAGAACAAGGTCCTCTTTAGCGTTATTGCCAGTCCGCCTCCATCGTGTCCACACAAGACGAATCGGTGAGGTGCTTCTTTTATAGTGGTGTTCTTGGGTGACGTCACACCACGACTACCAGGTGGTGTCGCTAGAAGAGCCAGGTCACCAGAAAATAGCCATGCTGTCATCTGGTCAACAGTGTAATCCGGACGAAGTTGATAACGCCGACGATATCGCTGCTATCCTCGCACGTGTAGCCGCTCGTTGCTGTAGATGCGCGGATCAGGAAAATGCCCTGCAGAACGCAGAACAAGGTCCTCGTTAGCGTCATTTCCAGTCCGCGTTCATCGTGCCCACAGAATACGAAACGGTGACGTGCTTCTTGTATATTGGTGGCCTCAGGTGACGTCACACCGCGACTACCAGGTGGTGTCGCTAGAAGGGCCAGGTCCCAAGAAAATAACAATGCTGTCATCTGGTCAACAGTGTAATCCGGACGAAGTTGTTAAACGCCGATGATATCGCATCTATCCCCGCACGTGTAGCCGCTCGTTGCTGTAGATGCGCCGATCTAGAAAATGTCCTGCAGAACGCAAATCAAGGTATTCATGGGCGTCATTGCCAGTCCGCGTCCATCGTGTCCGCAGAAGACGAACCGATGAGACGATTGTTTCATGGTGGTGTTCTTGGGTGACGTCCCACCGCGACTACCAGGTGGTGTCGCTAGAAGAGCCAGGTCGCCAGAAAATAACCATGCTGTCATCTGGTCAACTGTAATCCGGACGAAGTTGATAAACGCCGACGATATCGCTTCTATCCCAGCATGTGTAGGCACTCGTTGCTGCAGATGCGCCGATCAGGAAAATGCCCTGCAGAACGCAGAACAAGGTCCTCGTTAGCGTCATTTCCAGTCCGCGTTCATCGTGCCCACAGAATACGAAACGGTGACGTGCTTCTTGTATATTGGTGGCCTCAGGTGACGTCACACCGCGACTACCAGGTGGTGTCGCTAGAAGGGCCAGGTCCCAAGAAAATAACAATGCTGTCATCTGGTCAACAGTGTAATCCGGACGAAGTTGATAAACGCCGACGATATCGCTTCTATCCCCGCACGTGTAGGCCCTCGTTGCTGTAGATACGCCGATCTGGAAAATGCCCTGCAGAACGCAGAACAAGGTCCTCGTAGGTGTCATTGCCAGTCCGCGTCCATCGTGTCCACAGAAGACGAACCGGTGAGGTTCTTCTTTTATAGTGGTGTTCTTGGGTGACGTCACACCACGACTACTGGTGGTGTCGCTAGAAGAGCCAGGTCGCCAGAGAATAACCATGCTGTCATCTGGTCAACAGTGTAATCCGGACGAAGTTGATAAACGCCGACGATATCGCTTCTATCCCGCACGTGTAGGTGCTCGTTGCTGCAGATGCGCCGATCAGGAAATTGCCCTGCAGAACGCAGAGAAATGTCCTCGTAGGCGTCATTGCCAGTCCGCGTCCATTGTGCCCACAGAATACGAACCGGCGAGGCGCTTCTTTTAAAGTGGTGTTCTTGGGTGACGTCACACCACGACTACCAGGTGGTGTCGATAGAAGAGCCTGGTCGCCAGAGAATAACCATGCTGTCATCTGGTCAACAGTGTAATCCGGACGAATTGATAACGCCGACGATATCGCTTCTATCAACGCACGTGAGGCGCTCGTCTCTGTATTTAATAATAATAATAATAATTGGTTTCGGGGGGAAAGGAAATGGCGCAGTATCTGTCTCATATATCGTTGGACACCTGAACCGCGCCGCAAGGGAAGGGTAAAGGAGGGAGTTAAAGAAGAAAGGAAGAGAGAGGTGCCGTAGTGGAGGGCTCCGGAATAATTTCGACCACCTGGGGATCATTAACGTGCACTGACATCGCACAGCACACGGGCGCCTTAGCGTTTTTCCTCCATAAAAACGCAGCCGCCGCTGTACATGCGCCGATCAGGAAATTGCACTGCAGAACGCAGAACAAGGTCCTCGTAGGCGTCATTGCCAGTCCGCGTCCATCGTGCCCACAGAAGACGAACCGGTGAGGTGCTTTTGTGGTCTCAGGTGACGTCACACCGCGACTAGCAGGTGGTGTCGCTAGAAGAGCCAGATTGCCAGAAAATAAACATGCTGTCATCTGGTCAACCGTGTAATCCGGACGAAGTTGATAAACGCCGATGATATCGCTTCTATCCCCGCACGTGTAGACGCTCGTTGCTGTAGATGCGCCGATCTGGAAAAATGTCCTGCAGAACGCAGAACAAGGTATTCATAGGCGTCATTGCCAGTCCGCGTCCATCGTGTCCGCAGAAGACGAACCGGTGAGGTGATTGTTTCATAGTGGTGTTCTTGGGTGACGTCACACCGCGACTACCAGGTGGTGTCGCTAGAAATGCCAGGTCACCAGAAAATAAACGTGCTGTCATCTGGTCAACTGTAATCCGGACGAAGTTGATAAACGCCGACGATATCGCTCCTATCCCAGCACGTGTAGGCGCTCGTTGCTGTAGATGCGCCGATCAGGAAAATGCACTGCAGAACGCAAAACAAGTTCCTCGTTAGCGTCATTGCCTGTCCGCGTCCATCGTGCCCACAGAACACGAACCGGTGACGTGCTTCTTGTATATTGGTGGTCTCAGGTGACGTCACCCCGCGACTACCAGATCTTGTCGCTAGAAGAATCAGGTCCCGAGAAAATAGCAATGCTGCCATCCGGTCAACAATGTAATCCGGACGAAGTTGATAAACGCCGACGATATCGTTTCTATCCACGCAAATGTAGGCGCTCATTGCTGTATATGCGCCGATCAGGAAAATGCCCTGCATATCACAGAACAAGGTCCTCGTAGGCGTAATTTTCAGTCCGCGTTCATCGTGTCCGCAGAAGACGAACCGGTGAGGTGCTTGTTTTATAGTGGTGTTCTTGGGTGACGTCACACCGCGACTACCAGGTGGTGTCGCTAGAAGGGCCAGGTCGTCAGAAAATAACCATGCTGTCATCTGGTCAACAGTGTAATCGGGACGAAGTTGATAAACGCCGACGATATCGCTTCTATGCCCGCACGTGTAGGCGCTCGTTGCTGTAGATGCGCCGATCTGGAAGATGCCCTGCAGAACACAGAACAAGGTCCTCGTTAGCGTCATTGCCAGTCCGCGTCCATCGTGCCCACAGAATACGAACCGGTGAGGTGCTTTTTGTATATTGCTGGTCTCAGGTGAAGTCACACCGCGAATACCAGGTGGTGTCGCTAGAAGAGCCATGTCCGGAAATTATAACAATGCTGTCATCTGGTCAACAGTGTAATCCGGACGAAGTTGTTAAACGCCGATGATATCGCATCTATCCCCGCACGTGTAGCCGCTCGTTGCTGTAGATGCGCCGATCTGAAAAATGCCCTGCAGAACGCAGAACAAGGTCCTCGTAGGTGTCATTGCCAGTCCGCGTCCATCGTGTCCACAGAAGACGAACCGGTGAGGTTCTTCTTTTATAGTGGTGTTCTTGGGTGACGTCACACCACGACTACTGGTGGTGTCGCTAGAAGAGCCAGGTCGCCAGAGAATAACCATGCTGTCATCTGGTCAACAGTGTAATCCGGACGAAGTTGATAAACGCCGGAGATATCGCTTCTATCCCCGCACGTGTAGGCGCTCGTTGCTGTAGATGCGCCGATCTGAAAAATGTCGTGCAGAACGCAGAACAAGGTCCTCGTAGGCGTCATTGCCAGTCCACGTCCATCGTGTCCACAGAAGACGAACCGGTTAGGTGCTTTTGTATATTTGTGGTCTCAGGTGACGTCACACCGCGACTAGCAGGTGGTGTCGCTAGAAGAGCCAGATCGCAGGAAAATAAACATGCTGTCATCTGGTCAACCGTGTAATCCGGACGAAGTTGATAAACGCCGATGATATCGCTTCTATCCCCGCACGTGTAGACGTTCATTGCTGTAGATGCGCCGATCTAGAAAATGTCCTGCAGAACGCAAATCAAGGTATTCATGGGCGTCATTGCCAGTCCGCGTCCATCGTGTCCGCAGAAGACGAACCGATGAGACGATTGTTTCATGGTGGTGTTCTTGGGTGACGTCCCACCGCGACTACCAGGTGGTGTCGCTAGAAGAGCCAGGTCGCCAGAAAATAACCATGCTGTCATCTGGTCAACTGTAATCCGGACGAAGTTGATAAACGCCGACGATATCGCTTCTATCCCAGCATGTGTAGGCACTCGTTGCTGCAGATGCGCCGATCAGGAAAATGCCCTGCAGAACGCAGAACAAGGTCCTCGTTAGCGTCATTTCCAGTCCGCGTTCATCGTGCCCACAGAATACGAAACGGTGACGTGCTTCTTGTATATTGGTGGCCTCAGGTGACGTCACACCGCGACTACCAGGTGGTGTCGCTAGAAGGGCCAGGTCCCAAGAAAATAACAATGCTGTCATCTGGTCAACAGTGTAATCCGGACGAAAATGTTAAACGCCGATGATATCGCATCTATCCCCGCACGTGTAGCCGCTCGTTGCTGTAGATGCGCCGATCTGAAAAATGCCCTGCAGAACGCAGAACAAGGTCCTCGTAGGTGTCATTGCCAGTCCGCGTCCATCGTGTCCACAGAAGACGAACCGGTGAGGTTCTTCTTTTATAGTGCTGTTCTTGGGTGACGTCACACCACGACTACTGGTGGTGTCGCTAGAAGAGCCAGGTCGCCAGAGAATAACCATGCTGTCATCTGGTCAACAGTGTAATCCGGACGAAGTTGATAACGCCGACGATATCGCTTCTATCCCCGCACGTGTAGGCGCTCGTTGCTGTAGAAGCGCCGATCAGGAAATTGCCCTGCAGAACGCAGAACAAGGTCCTCGTTGGCGTCATTGCCAGTCCGCGTCCATTGTGCCCACAGAAGACGAACCGGTGAGGTGCTTCTTTTATAGTGGTGTTCTTGGGTGACGTCACACCACGACTACCAGGTGGTGTCGCTAGAAGAGCCAGGTCACCAGAAAATAGCCATGCTGTCATCTGGTCAACAGTGTAATCCGGACGAAGTTGATAACGCCGACGATATCGTTTCTATCCACGCACGCGTAGGCACTCGTTGCTGCAGATGCGCCGATCAGGAAATTCCCCTGCAGAACGCAGAGCAAAGGTCTTCGTAGGCGTCATTGCCAGTCCGCGTCCATTGTGCCCACAGATTACGAACTGGCGAGGTGCTTCTTTTAAAGTGGTGTTCTTGGGTGACGTCACACCACGACTACCAGGTGGTGTCGACAGAAGAGCCAGTTCGCCAGAGAATAACCATGCTGTCATCTGGTCAACAGTGTAATCCGGACGAAGTTGATAACGCCGACGATATCGCTTCTATCCGCGCACGTGAGGCGCTCGTTGCTGTAGATTCGCCGATCAGGAAATTGCAGTGCAGAACGCAGAACAAGGTCCTCGTAGGCGTCATTGCCAGTCCGCGTCCATCGTGCCCACAGAAAACGAACCGGTGAGGTGCTTCTTTTATAGTGGTGTTCTTGGGTGACGTCACATCGCGACTACCAGGTGGTGTCGCTAGAAGAGCCAGGTCGCCAGAAAATATTCATGCTGTCATGTGGTCAACAGTGTAATCCGGACGAAGTTGATAAACGCCGACAATATCGCTTCTATCCCCGCACGTGTAGGCGCTCGTTGCTGTAGATACGCCGATCTGGAAAATCCCTGCAGAACGCAGAAAAAGGTCCTCTTTAGCGTTATTACCAGTCCGTGTCCATCGTGCCCACAGAATACGAACCGGTGAGGTGCTTCTCGTATATTGGTGGTCTCAGATGACATCACACCGCGGCTACCAGGTGGTGTCGCTAGAAGAGCCAGGTCCCGAGAATATAACAATGCTGTCATCTGGTCAACAGTGTAATCCGGACGAAGTTGATATACGCCGGCGATATCGCTTCTATCCCCACAGGTGTAGGCGCTCGTTGCTGTAGATGCGCCGATCTGGAAAATGCCCTGCAGAACGCAGAACAAGGTCCTCTTTAGCGTTATTGCCAGTCCGCCTCCATCGTGTCCACAGAAGACGAACCGGTGAGGTGCTTCTTTTATAGTGGTGTTCTTGAGTGACGTCACACCACGACTACCAGGTGGTGTCGCTAGAAGAGCCAGGTCACCAGAAAATAGCCATGCTGTCATCTGGTCAACAGTGTAATCCGGACGAATTTGATAACGCCGACGATATCGCTTCTATCCTCGCATGTGTAGGCGCTCGTTGCTGTAGATGCGCTGATCAGAAAAATCCCCTGCATATCACATAACAAGGTCCTCGTAGGCGTAATTTTCAGCCCGCGTTCATCGTGTCCGCAGAAGACGAACCGGTGAGGTGCTTGTTTTATAATTGTTTCTTGGGTGACGTCACACCGCGACTACCAGGTGGTGTCGCTAGAAGGGCCAGGTCGTAAGAAAATAACCATGCTGTCATCTGGTCAACAGTGTAATCCGGACGAAGTTGATAAACGCCGACGATATCGCTTCTGTGCCCGCACGTGTAGCGCTCGTTGCTGTAGATGCGCCGATCTGGAAGATGCCCTGCAGAACGCAGAACAAGGTCCTCGTTAGCGTCATTGCCAGGCCACGTCCATCGTGCCCACAGAATACGAACCGGTGAGGGGCTTCTTGTATATTGGTGGTCTCAGGTGACGTCACACCGCGACTACCAGGTCTTGTCGCTAGAAGAGCCAGGTCCCAAGAAAATAACAATGCTGTCATCCGGTCAACAGTGTAATCAGGACGAAGTTGATAAACACCGACGATATCGTTTCTATCCACGCAAGTGTACGCGCTCGTTGCTGTAGATGCGCCGATCAGGAAAATGCCATGCAGAACGCAGAACAAGGTCCTCGTAGGCGTCATGATAAGTCCGCGTCCATCGTGCCCACAGAATACGAGCCGTAGAGGAGCTTCTTTTATAGTGGTGCTCTCAGGCGACGTCACACCGCGTGTTCCAGTTATTGTCGCTAGAAGAGTCAGGTCGCCAGAAAATAAACATGCTGTCATCTGGTCAACAGTGTAATCCGGCCGAAGTTGTTAAACGCCGACGATATCGCTTCTATACCCACACGTGTAGCCGCTCGTTGCTGTAGGTACGCCGATCTGGAAAATGCCCTGCAGAACTCAGAACAAGGTCCTCTTTAGCGTTATTGCCAGTCCGCCTCCATCGTGTCCACACAAGACGAATCGGTGAGGTGCTTCTTTTATAGTGGTGTTCTTGGGTGACGTCACACCACGACTACCAGGTGGTGCCGCTAGAAGAGCCAGGTCACCAGAAAATAGCCATGCTGTCATCTGGTCAACAGTGTAATCCGGACGAAGTTGATAACGCCGACGATATCGCTGCTATCCTCGCACGTGTAGCCGCTCGTTGCTGTAGATGCGCCGATCTGGAAATGCCCTGCATAACGCAGAACAAGGTCCTCGTAGGCGTCATTGCCAGTCCGCGTCCGTCTTGTCCACAGAAGACGAACCGGTAAGGTGCTTCTTTTATAGTGGTGTTCTTGGATGACGTCACACCACGACTGCCAGGTGGTGTCGCTAGAAGAGCCAGGTCACCAGAAAATAACCATGCTGTCATCTGGTCAACAGTGTAATCCGGACGAAGTTGGTAAACGCCGACGATATCGCTTCTATCCCCGCACGTATAGGTGCTCGTTGCTGTAGATGCGCTGATCAGGAAAATCCCCTGCATACTGCAGAACAAGGTCCTCGTAGGCGTAATTTTCAGTCCGCGTTCATCGTATCCGCAGAAGACGAACCGGTGAGGTGCTTGTTTTATAGTTGTGTTCTTGGGTGACGTCACACCGCGACTATCAGGTGGTGTCGCTAGAAGGGCCAGGTCGTAAGAAAATAACCATGCTGTCATCTGGTCAACAGTGTAATCCGGACGAAGTTGATAAACGCCGACGATATCGCTTCTGTGCCCGCACGTGTAGCGCTCGTTGCTGTAGATGCGCCGATCTGGAAGATGCCCTGCAGAACGCAGAACAAGGTCCTCGTTAGCGTCATTGCCTGTCCGCGACCATCGTGCCCACAGAATACGAACCGGTGAGGGTCTTCTTGTATATTGGTGGTCTCAGGTGACGTCACACCGCGACTACCAGGTCTTGTCGCTAGAAGAGCAAGGTCCCAAGAAATTAACAATGCTGTCATCCGGTCAACAGTGTAATCAGGACGAAGTTGATAAACACCGACGATATCGTTTTTCTCCACGCACGTGTAGGCGCTCGTTGCTGTAGATGCGCCGATCAGGAAAATGCCATGCAGAACGCAGAACAAGGTCCTCGTAGGCGTCATGATATGTCCGCGTCCATTGTGCCCACAGAATACGAGCCGTAGAGGTGCTTCTTTTATAGTGGTGCTCTCAGGTGACGTCACACCGCGTCTTCCAGGTATTGTCGCTAGAAGAGCCAGGGCGCCAGAAAATAACCATACTGTCATCTGGTCAACAGTGTAATCCGGACGAAGTTTATAACGCCGACGATATCGCTTCTATCCCGGCACGTGTAGGCGCTCGTTGCTGTAGATGCGCCGATCAGAAAAATGCCCTGCAGAACGCATAACAAGGTCCTCGTAGGCCTCATTGCCAGTCCGCGTCCATCTTGTCCACAGAAGACGAACCGGTGAGGTGCTTGTTTTATAGTGGTGTTCTGGGTTGACGTCACACCACGACTACCAGGTGGTGTCGCTAGAAGAGCCAGGTCGCCAGAAAATAACCATGCTGTCATCTGGTCAACAGTGTAATCCGGACGAGGTTGGTAAACGCCGACGATATAGCTTCTATCCCCGCACGTATAGGTGCTCGTTGCTGTCGATGCGCCGATCAGGAAGATGCCCTGCAGAACTCAGAACAAGGTCCTCGTTATTGTCGTTGCCAGTCCGCGTCCATCGTGCCCACAGAATACCAACCGGTGAGGTGCTTCTTGTATATTGGTGGTCTCAGGTGACGTCACGCCGCCACTACCAGGTCTTGTCGCTAGAAGAGCCGGGTCCCGAGAAAATAGCAATGCTGTCATCCGGTCAACAGTGTAATCCGGACGAAGTTGATAAACGCCGACGATATCGCTTCTATCCACGCACGTGTAGGCGATCGTTGCTGTAGATGCGCTGATCAGGAAAATCCCCTGCATATCACAGAACAAGGCCCTCGTAGGCGTAATTTTCAGTCCGCGTTCATCGTATCCGCAGAAGACGAACCGGTGAGGTGCTTGTTTTATAGTTGTGTTCTTGGGTGACGTCACACCGCGACTATCAGGTGGTGTCGCTAGAAGGGCCAGGTCGTAAGAAAATAACCATGCTGTCATCTGGTCAACAGTGTAATCCGGACGAAGTTGATAAACGCCGACGATATCGCTTCTATCCCGGCACGTGTAGGCGCTCGTTGCTGTAGATGCGCCGATCAGGAAAATGCCCTGCAGAACGCATAACAAGGTCCTCGTAGGCCTCATTGCCAGTCCGCGTCCATCTTGTCCACAGAAGACGAACAGGTGAGGTGCTTGTTTTATAGTGGTGTTCTGGGTTGACGTCACACCACGACTACCAGGTGGTGTCGCTAGAAGAGCCAGGTCGCCAGAAAATAACCATGCTGTCATCTGGTCAACAGTGTAATCCGCACGAAGTTGTTAAACGCTGACGATATCGTTTCTATCCACGCACGTGTAGGCGCTCGTTGCTGTAGATGTGCTGATCAGGGAAATGCCCTGCAGAACGCAGAACAAGGTCCTCGTAGGCGTCATTTCAGTCCGCGTGCATCGTGTCCGCAGAAGACGAACCGGTGAGGTGCTTGTTTTATAGTGGTGTTCTTGGGTGACGTCACACCGCGCCTACCAGGTGGTGTCGCTAGAAATGCCAGGTCGCCAGAATATAAACGTGCTGTCATCTGGTCAACTGCAATCCGGACGAAGTTGATAAACGCCGACGATATCGCTCCTATCCCAGCACGTGTAGGCGCTCGTAGCTGTAGATGCGCCGATCAGGAAAATGCCCTGCAGAACGCAAAACAAGTTCCTCGTTAGCTTCATTGCCAGTCCGCGTCCATCGTGCCCACAGAACACGAACCGGTGACGTGCTTCTTGTATATTGGTGGTCTCAGCTGACGTCACACCGCGACTACCAGGTCTTGTCGCTAGAAGAGCCAGGTCCCAAGAAAATAACAATGCTGTCATCCGGTCAACAGTGTAATCAGGACGAAATTGATAAACTCCGACGATATCGTTTCTATCCACGCACGTGTAGGCGCTCGTTGCTGTAGATGCGCCGATCAGGAAATTGCCCTTCAGAACGCAGAGCAAGGTCTTCGTAGGCGTCATTGCCAGTCCGCGTCCATTGTGCCCACAGAATACGAACCGGCGAGGAGCTTCTTTTAAAGTGGTGTTCTTGGGTGACGTCACACCACGACTACCAGGTGGTGTCATTAGAAGAGCCAGGTCGCCAGAGAATAACCATCATTCATCTGGTCAACAGTGTAATCCGGACGAAGTTGATAACGCCGACGATATCGCTTCTATCCCCGCACGTGAGGCGCTCGTTGCTGCAGATGCGCCGATCAGGAAATTGCACTGCAGAACGCAGAACAAGGTCCTCTTTAGCGTTATTACCAGTCCGCGTCCATCGTGCCCACAGAATACGAACCGGTGAGGTGCTTCTTGTATATTGGTGGTCTCAAGTGACTTCACACCGCGGCTACCAGGTGGTGTCGCTAGAAATGCCAGGTCGCCAGAAAATAAACGTGCTGTCATCTGGTCAACTGTAATCCGGACGAAGTTGATAAACGCCGGCGATATCGCTTCTATCCCCGCACGTGTAGGCGCTCGTTGCTGTAGATGCGCCGATCTGGAAAATGACGTGCAGAACGCAGAACAAGGTCCTCGTAGGCATCATTGCCGGTCCACGTCCATCGTGTCCACAGAAGACGAACCGGTGAGGTGCTTTTGTATATTTGTGGTCTCAGGTGACGTCACACCGCGACTAGCAGGTGGTGTCGCTAGAAGAGCCAGATCGCCATAAAATAAACATGCTGTCATCTGGTCAACCGTGTAATCCGGACGAAGTTGATAAACGCCGATGATATCGCTTCTATCCCCGCACGTGTAGACGCAGATTGCTGTAGATGCGCCGATCTGGAAAATGTCCTGCAGAACGCAGAACAAGGTATTCATAGGCGTCATTGCCAGTCCGCGTCCATCGTGTCCGCAGAAGAGGAACCGATGAGGTGATTGTTTCATAGTGGTGTTCTTAGGTGACGTCACACCGCGACTACCAGGTGGTGTCGCTAGAAGAGCCAGGTCACCAGAAAATAGCCATGCTGTCATCTGGTCAACAGTGTAATCCGGACGAAGTTGATACCGCCGACGATATCGCTTCTATCCTCGCACGTGAAGCCGCGCGTTGCTGTAGATGCCCCGATCTGGAGATGCCCTGCATAACGCAGAACAAGGTCCTCGTAGGCGTCATTGCCAGTCCGCGTCCGTCGTGTCCACAGAAGACGAACCGGTGAGGTGCTTCTTTTATAGTGGTGTTCTTGGGTGACGTCACACCACGACTACCAGGTGGTGTCGCTAGAAGAGCCAGGTCGCCAGAAAATAAACGTGCTGTCATCTGGTCAACCGTGTAATCCGGACGAAGTTGATAACGCCGACGATATCGCTTCTATCCCCGCACGTGAGGCGCTCGTTGCTGCAGATGCGCCGATCAGGAAATTGCACTGCAGAACGCAGAACAAGGTCCTCTTTAGCGTTATTACCAGTCCGCGTCCATCGTGCCCACAGAATACGAACCGGTGAGGTGCTTCTTGTATATTGGTGGTCTCAAGTGACATCACACCGCGGCTACCAGGTGGTGTCGCTAGAAATGCAGGGTCGCCAGAAAATAAACGTGCTGTCATCTGGTCAACTGTAATCCGGACGAAGTTGATAAACGCCGGCGATTTCGCTTCTATCCCCGCACGTGTAGGCGCTCGTTACTGTAGATGCGCCGATCTGGAAAATGACGTGCAGAACGCAGAACAAGGTCCTCGTAGGCGTCATTGCCGGTCCACGTCCATCGTGTCCACAGAAGACGAACCGGTGAGGTGCTTTTGTATATTTGTGGTCTCAGGTGACGTCACACCGCGACTAGCAGGTGGTGTCGCTAGAAGAGCCAGATCGCCATAAAATAAACATGCTGTCATCTGGTCAACCGTGTAATCCGGACGAAGTTGATAAACGCCGATGATATCGCTTCTATCCCCGCACGTGTAGACGCAGATTGCTGTAGATGCCCCGATCTGGAGATGCCCTGCATAACGCAGAACAAGGTCCTCGTAGGCGTCATTGCCAGTCCGCGTCCGTCGTGTCCACAGAAGACGAACCGGTGAGGTGCTTCTTTTATAGTGGTGTTCTTGGGTGACGTCACACCACAACTACCAGGTGGTGTCGCTAGAAGAGCCAGGTCGCCAGAAAATAAACGTGCTGTCATCTGGTCAACCGTGTAATCCGTACGAAGTTGATAAACGCTGATGATATCGCTTCTATCCCCGCACGTGTAGACGCTCATTGCTGTAGATGCGCCGATCTGGAAAATATCCTGCAGAACGCAGAACAAGGTATTCATAGGCGTCATTGCCAGCCCGCGTCCATCGTGTCCACAGAATACGAACCGGTGAGGTGCTTCTTTTATAGTGTTGCTCTCAGGTGACGTCACACCGCGACTACCAGGCGGTGTCGCTAGAAGAGCCAGGTCCCGAAAATATAACAATGCTGTCAACTGGTCAACAGTGTAATCCGGACGAAGTTGATAACGCCGACGATATCGCTTCTATCCCCGCACGTGTAGGCACTCGTTGCTGTAGATGCGCCGAACAGGAAAATGCCCTGCAGAACGCAGAACAAGGTCCTCGTAGGCGTCATTGCCAGTCCGCGTCCATCGTGTCCACAGAAGACGAACCGGTGAGGTGCTTCTTTTATAGTGGTGTTCTTGCATGACGTCACACCACGACTGCCATGTGGTGTCGCTAGAAGAGCTAGGTCGCCAGAAAATAACCATGATGTCATCTGGTCAACAGTGTAATCCGGACGAAGTTGATAAACGCCGACGATATCGCTCCTATCCCCGCACGTATAGGCGCTCGTTGCTGTAGATGCGCCGATCAGGAAGATGCCCTGCAGAACGCAGAACAAGGTCCTCGTTAGCGTCATTTCCAGTCCGCGTCCATCGTGCCCACATATTACGAACCGGTGTGGTGCTTCTTGTATATTGGTGGTCTCAGGTGACGTCACACCGCGACTACCAGGTCTTGTCGCTAGAAGAGCCAGGTCCCGAGAAAATAGCAATGCTGTCATCTGGTCAACAATGTAATCCGGACGAAGTTGATAAACGCCGACGATATCGTTTCTATCCACGCACGTGTAGGCGCTCGTTGCTGTAGATGCGCCGATCTGGAAGATGCTCTGCAGAACGCAGAACAAGGTCCTCGTTAGCGTCATTGCCAGTCCGCGCCCAACGTGCCCACAGAATACGAACCGGTGAGGTGCTTCTTTTATTGTGGTGTTCTTGGGTGACGTCACATCGCGACTACCAGGTGGTGTCGCTAGAAGAGCCAGGTCGCCAGAAAATAACCATGCTGTCATGTGGTCAACAGTGTAATCCGGACGAAGTTGATAAACGTCGACGATAAAGGTTCTATCCCCGCACGTGTAGCCGCTCGTTGCTGTAGATGCGCCGATCTGGAAATGCCCTGCATAACGCAGAACAAGGTCCTCGTAGGCGTCATTGCCAGTCCGCGTCCGTCGTGTCCACAGAATCCGAACTGGTGAGGTGCTTCTTGTATATTGCTGGTCTCAGGTGACGTCACACCGCGACTACCAGGCGGTGTCGCTAGAAGAGCCAGGTCCCGAAAATATAACAATGCTGTCAACTGGTCAACAGTGTAATCCGGACGAAGTTGATAACGCCGACGATATCGCTTCTATCCCCGCACGTGTAGGCACTCGTTGCTGTAGATGCGCCGATCAGGAAAATGCCCTGCAGAACGCAGAACAAGGTCCTCGTAGGCGTCATTGCCAGTCCGCGTCCATCGTGTCCACAGAAGACGAACCGGTGAGGTGCTTATTTTATAGTGGTGTTCTTGCATGACGTCACACCACGACTGCCATGTGGTGTCGCTAGAAGAGCTAGGTCGCCAGAAAATAACCATGCTGTCATCTGGTCAACAGTGTAATCCGGACGAAGTTGATAAACGCCGACGATATCGCTTCTATCCCCGCACGTATAGGCGCTCGTTGCTGTAGATGCGCCGATCAGGAAGATGCCCTGCAGAACGCAGAACAAGGTCCTCGTTAGCGTCATTGCCAGTCCGCGCTAATCGTGCCCACATATTACGAACCGGTGAGGTGCTTCTTGTATATTGGTGGTCTCAGGTGACGTCACACCGCGACTACCAGGTCTTGTCGCTAGAAGAGCCAGGTCCCGAGAAAATAGCAATGCTGTCATCTGGTCAACAATGTAATCCGGACGAAGTTGATAAACGCCGACGATATCGTTTCTATCCACGCACGTGTAGGCGCTCGTTGCTGTAGATGCGCCGATCTGGAAGATGCTCTGCAGAACGCAGAACAAGGTCCTCGTTAGCGTCATTGCCAGTCCGCGTCCATCGTGCCCACAGAATACGAACCGGTGAGGTGCTTCTTTTATAGTGGTGTTCTTGGGTGACGTCACACCACGACTACCAGGTGGTGTCGCTAGAAGAGCCAGGTCGCCAGAGAATAACCATGCTGTCATCTGGTCAACAGTGTAATCCGGACGAAGTTGATAAACGCCGACGATATCGTTTCTATCCACGCACGTGTAGGCGCTCGTTGCTCTAGATGCGCCGATCAGGAAAATGCCCTACAGAACGCAGAACAAGGTCCTCGTAGGCGTCATTGCCAGTCCGCGTCCATCGTGCCCACAGAATACGAAACGGTGAGGTGCTTCTTTTATAGTGGTGTTCTTGGGTGACGTCACATCGCGACTACCAGGTGGTGTCGCTAGAAGAGCCAGGTCGCCAGAAAAAAACCATGCTGTCATGTGGTCAACAGTGTAATCCGGACGAAGTTGATAAACGTCGACGATAAAGGTTCTATCCCCGCACGTGTAGCCGCTCGTTGCTGTAGATGCGCCGATCTGGAAATGCCCTGCATAACGCAGAACAAGGTCCTCGTAGGCGTCATTGCCAGTCCGCGTCCGTCGTGTCTACAGAATCCGAACCGGTGAGGTGCTTCTTTTATAGTGGTGTTCTTGGGTGACGTCACATCGCGACTACCAAGTAGTGTCGCTAGAAGAGCCAGGTCGCAAGAAAATAACCATGCTGTCATGTGGTCAACAGTGTAATCCGGACGAAGTTGATAAACGTCGACGATAAAGGTTCTATCCCCGCACGTGTAGCCGCTCGTTGCTGTAGATGCGCCGATCTGGAAATGCCCTGCATAACGCAAAACAAGGTCCTCGTAGGCGTCATTGCCAGTCCGCGTCCGTCGTGTCCACAGAATCCGAACTGGTGAGGTGCTTCTTGTATATTGCTGGTCTCAGGTGACGTCACACCGCGACTACCAGGCGGTGTCGCTAGAAGAGCCAGGTCCCGAAAATATAACAATGCTGTCAACTGGTCAACAGTGTAATCCGGACGAAGTTGATAACGCCGACGATATCGCTTCTATCCCCGCACGTGTAGGCACTCGTTGCTGTAGATGCGCCGATCACGAAAATGCCCTGCAGAACGCAGAACAAGGTCCTCGTAGGCGTCATTGCCAGTCCGCGTCCATCGTGTCCACAGAAGACGAACCGGTGAGGTGCTTCTTTTATAGTGGTGTTCTTGCATGACGTCACACCACGACTGCCATGTGGTGTCGCTAGAAGAGCTAGGTCGCCAGAAAATAACCATGCTGTCATCTGGTCAACAGTGTAATCCGGACGAAGTTGATAAACGCCGACGATATCGCTTCTATCCCCGCACGTATAGGCGCTCGTTGCTGTAGATGCGCCGATCAGGAAGATGCCCTGCAGAACGCAGAACAAGGTCCTCGTTAGCGTCATTTCCAGTCCGCGTCCATCGTGCCCACATATTACGAACCGGTGTGGTGCTTCTTGTATATTGGTGGTCTCAGGTGACGTCACACCGCGACTACCAGGTCTTGTCGCTAGAAGAGCCAGGTCCCGAGAAAATAGCAATGCTGTCATCTGGTCAACAATGTAATCCGGACGAAGTTGATAAACGCCGAAGATATCGTTTCTATCCACGCACGTGTTGGCGCTCGTTGCTGTAGATGCGCCGATCAGGAAAATGCCCTGCATATCACAGAGCAAGGTCCTCGTAGGCGTAATTTTCAGTCCGCGTTCATTGTGTCCGCAGAAGGCGAACCGGTGAGGTGCTTGTTTTATAGTGGTGTTCTTGGGTGACGTCACACCGCGACTACCAGGTGGTGTCGCTAGAAGGGCCAGGTCATCAGAAAATAACCATGCTGTCATCTGGTCAACAGTGTAATCCGGACGAAGTTGATAGACGCCGACTATATCGCTTCTATGCCCGCACGTGTAGGCACTCGTTGCTGTAGATGCGCCGATCTGGAAGATGCTCTGCAGAACGCAGAACAAGGTCCTCGTTAGCGTCATTGCCAGTCCGCGTCCATCGTGCCCACAGAATACGAACCGGTGAGGTGCTTCTTGTATATTGGTGGTCTCAGGTGACGTCACACCGCGACTGCCAGGTGGTGTCGCTAGAAGAGCCAGGTCGCCAGAAAATAACCATGCTGTCATCTGGTCAACAGTGTAATCCGGACGAAGTTGATAATCGCCGACGATATCGCTTCTATGCCCGCACGTGTAGGCGCTCGTTGCTGTATATGCGCCGATCTGGAAGATGCCCTGCGGAACGCAGAACAAGGTCCTCGTTAGCGTCATTGCCAGTCCGCGCCCAACGTGCCCACAGAATACGAACCGGTGAGGTGCTTCTTTTATTGTGGTGTTCTTGGGTGACGTCACATCGCGACTACCAGGTGGTGTCGCTAGAAGAGCCAGGTCGCCAGAAAATAACCTTGCTGTCATGTGGTCAACAGTGTAATCCGGACGAAGTTGATAAACGTCGACGATAAAGGTTCTATCCCCGCACGTGTAGCCGCTCGTTGCTGTAGATGCGCCGATCTGGAAATGCCCTGCATAACGCAGAACAAGGTCCTCGTAGGCGTCATTGCCAGTCCGCGTCCGTCGTGTCCACAGAATCCGAACTGGTGAGGTGCTTCTTGTATATTGCTGGTCTCAGGTGACGTCACACCGCGACTACCAGGCGGTGTCGCTAGAAGAGCCAGGTCCCGAAAATATAACAATGCTGTCAACTGGTCAACAGTGTAATCCGGACGAAGTTGATAACGCCGACGATATCGCTTCTATCCCCGCACGTGTAGGCACTCGTTGCTGTAGATGCGCCGAACAGGAAAATGCCCTGCAGAACGCAGAACAAGGTCCTCGTAGGCGTCATTACCAGTCCGCGTCCATCGTGTCCACAGAAGACGAACCGGTGAGGTGCTTCTTTTATAGTGGTGTTCTTGCATGACGTCACACCACGACTGCCATGTGGTGTCGCTAGAAGAGCTAGGTCGCCAGAAAATAACCATGCTGTCATCTGGTCAACAGTGTAATCCGGACGAAGTTGATAAACGCCGACGATATCGCTTCTATCCCCACACGTATAGGCGCTCGTTGCTGTAGATGCGCCGATCAGGAAGATGCCCTGCAGAACGCAGAACAAGGTCCTCGTTAGCGTCATTTCCAGTCCGCGTCCATCGTGCCCACATATTACGAACCGGTGTGGTGCTTCTTTTATATTGGTGGTCTCAGGTGACGTCACACCGCGACTACCAGGTCTTGTCGCTAGAAGAGCCAGGTCCCGAGAAAATAGCAATGCTGTCATCTGGTCAACAATGTAATCCGGACGAAGTTGATAAACGCCGACGATATCGTTTCTATCCACGCACGTGTTGGCGCTCGTTGCTGTAGATGCGCCGATCAGGAAAATGCCCTGCATATCACAGAACAAGGTCCTCGTAGGCGTAATTTTCAGTCCGCGTTCATTGTGTCCGCAGAAGGCGAACCGGTGAGGTGCTTGTTTTATAGTGGTGTTCTTGGGTGACGTCACACCGCGACTACCAGGTGGTGTCGCTAGAAGGGCCAGGTCATCAGAAAATAACCATGCTGTCATCTGGTCAACAGTGTAATCCGGACGAAGTTGATAGACGCCGACGATATCGCTTCTATGCCCGCACGTGTAGGCACTCGTTGCTGTAGATGCGCCGATCTGGAAGATGCTCTGCAGAACGCAGAACAAGGTCCTCGTTAGCGTCATTGCCAGTCCGCGTCCATCGTGCCCACAGAATACGAACCGGTGAGGTGCTTCTTGTATATTGGTGGTCTCAGGTGACGTCACACCGCGACTGCCAGGTGGTGTCGCTAGAAGAGCCAGGTCGCCAGAAAATAACCATGCTGTCATCTGGTCAACAGTGTAATCCGGACGAAGTTGATAATCGCCGACGATATCGCTTCTATGCCCGCACGTGTAGGCGCTCGTTGCTGTATATGCGCCGATCTGGAAGATGCCCTGCGGAACGCAGAACAAGGTCCTCGTTAGCGTCATTGCCAGTCCGCGCCCATCGTGCGCACAGAATACGAACCGGTGAGGTGCTTCTTTTATTGTGGTGTTCTTGGGTGACGTCACATCGCGACTACCAGGTGGTGTCGCTAGAAGAGCCAGGTCGCCAGAAAATAACCATGCTGTCATGTGGTCAACAGTGTAATCCGGACGAAGTTGATAAACGTCGACGATAAAGGTTCTATCCCCGCACGTGTAGCCGCTCGTTGCTGTAGATGCGCCGATCTGGAAATGCCCTGCATAACGCAGAACAAGGTCCTCGTAGGCGTCATTGCCAGTCCGCGTCCGTCGTGTCCACATAATCCGAACTGGTGAGGTGCTTCTTGTATATTGCTGGTCTCAGGTGACGTCACACCGCGACTACCAGGCGGTGTCGCTAGAAGAGCCAGGTCCCGAAAATATAACAATGCTGTCAACTGGTCAACAGTGTAATGCGGACGAAGTTGATAACGCCGACGATATCGCTTCTATCCCCGCACGTGTAGGCACTCGTTGCTGTAGATGCGCCGAACAGGAAAATGCCCTGCAGAACGCAGAACAAGGTCCTCGTAGGCGTCATTGCCAGTCCGCGTCCATCGTGTCCACAGAAGACGAACCGGTGAGGTGCTTCTTTTATAGTGGTGTTCTTGCATGACGTCACACCACGACTGCCATGTGGTGTCGCTAGAAGAGCTAGGTCGCCAGAAAATAACCATGCTGTCATCTGGTCAACAGTGTAATCCGGACGAAGTTGATAACCGCCGACGATATCGCTTCTATCCCCGCACGTATAGGCGCTCGTTGCTATAGATGCGCCGATCAGGAAGATGCCCTGCAGAACGCAGAACAAGGTCCTCGTTAGCGTCATTTCCAGCCCGCGTCCATCGTGCCCACATATTACGAACCGGTGTGGTGCTTCTTGTATATTGGTGGTCTCAGGTGACGTCACACCGCGACTACCAGGTCTTGTCGCTAGAAGAGCCAGGTCCCGAGAAAATAGCAATGCTGTCATCTGGTCAACAATGTAATCCGGACGAAGTTGATAAACGCCGACGATATCGTTTCTATCCACGCACGTGTAGGCGCTCGTTGCTGTAGATGCGCCGATCAGGAAAATGCCCTGCATATCACAGAACATGGTCCTCGTAGGCGTAATTTTCAGTCCGCGTTCATTGTGTCCGCAGAAGGCGAACCGGTGAGGTGCTTGTTTTATAGTGGTGTTCTTGGGTGACGTCACACCGCGACTACCAGGTGGTGTCGCTAGAAGGGCCAGGTCATCAGAAAATAACCATGCTGTCATCTGGTCAACAGTGTAATCCGGACGAAGTTGATAGACGCCGACGATATCGCTTCTATGCCCGCACGTGTAGGCGCTCGTTGCTGTAGATGCGCCGATCTGGAAGATGCTCTGCAGAACGCAGAACAAGGTCCTCGTTAGCGTCATTGCCAGTCCGCGTCCATCGTGCCCACAGAATACGAACCGGTGAGGTGCTTCTTGTATATTGGTGGTCTCAGGTGACGTCACACCGCGACTGCCAGGTGGTGTCGCTAGAAGAGCCAGGTCGCCAGAAAATAACCATGCTGTCATCTGGTCAACAGTGTAATCCGGACGAAGTTGATAATCGCCGACGATATCGCTTCTATGCCCGCACGTGTAGGCGCTCGTTGCTGTATATGCGCCGATCTGGAAGATGCCCTGCGGAACGCAGAACAAGGTCCTCGTTAGCGTCATTGCCAGTCCGCGCCCATCGTGCCCACAGAATTCGAACCGATGAGGGGCTTCTTGTATATTGGTGGTCTCAGGTGACGTCACACCGCGACTACCAGGTCTTGTCGCTAGAAGAACCAGGTCCCTAGAAAATAACAATGCTGTCATCCGGTCAACAGTCTAATCCGGACAAAGTTGATAAACGCCGACGATATCGTTTCTATCCACGCACGTGTAGGCGCTCGTTGCTGTAGATGCGCCGATCAGGAAAATGCCCTGCAGAACGCACAACAAGCGCCTCGTAGGCGTCATTGTCAGTCCGCGTCCATCGTGTCCGCAGAAGACGAACCGGTGAGGTGCTTGTTTTATAGTGGTGATCTTGGGTTACGTCAAACCGCGACTACCAGGTGGTGTCGCTAGAAGAGCCAGGTCGCCAGAAAATAACCATGCTGTCATCTGTTCAACTGTAATGCGGACGAAGTTGATAAATGCCGACGATATCGCTTCTATCCCCGCACGTGTAGGCGCTCGTTGCTGTAGATGCGCCGATCAGGAAAATGCCCTGCAAAACGCAGTACAAGGTCCTCGTTAGCGTCATTGCCAGTCCGCGTCCATCGTGCCCACAGAATACGAACCGGTGACGTGCTTCGTGTATATTGGTGGTCTCAGGTGACGTCACACCGCGACTACCAGGTGGTGTCGCTAGAAGGGACAGGTCCCAGGAAAATAACAATGCTGTCATCTGGTCAACAGTGTAATCCGGACGAAGTTGATAAACGCCGACGATATCGCTTCTATCCCCGCACGTGTAGGCGCTCGTTGCTGCAGATGCGCCGATCAGGAAATTGCCCTGCAGAACGCAGAACAAGGTCCTCGTAGGCGTCATTGCCAGTCCGCGTCCATCGTGCCCACAGAATACGAACCGGTGAGGTGCTTATTTAATAGTGTTGCTCTCAGGTGACGTCACACCGCGACTTCCAGGTATTATCGCTAGAAGAGTCAGGTCGCCAGAAAACAACCATGCTGTCATCTCGTCAACAGTGTAATCCGGACGAAGTTGATAAACGCCGACGATATCGCTTCTATCCCCGCACGTGTAGCCGCTGGTTGCTGTAAATGCGCCGATCTGGAAATTGCCCTGCAGAATGCAGAACTAGGTCCTCGTAGGTGTCATTGCCAGTCCGCGTCCATCGTGTCCACAGACGACGAACCGGTGAGGTGCTTCTTTTATAGTGGTGTTCTTGGGTGACGTCACACCACGACTTCCAGGTATTATCGCTAGAAGAGTCAGGTCGCCAGAAAACAACCATGCTGTCATCTGGTCAACAGTGTAATCCGGACGAAGTTGATAAACGCCGACGATATCGCTTCTATCCCCGCACGTGTAGCCGCTCGTTGCTGTAGATGCGCCGATCTGGAAATTGCCCTGCAGAATGCAGAACAAGGTCCTCGTAGGTGTCATTGCCAGTCCGCGTCAATCGTGTCCACAGAATACGAACCGGTGAGGTGCTTCTTTGATAGTGGTGTTCTTGGGTGACGTCACATCGCGACTACCAGGTGGTGTCGCTAGAAGAGCCAGGTCGCCAGAAAATAACCATGCTGTCATGTGGTCAACACTGTAATCCGGACGAAGTTGATAAACGTCGACGATAAAGCTTCTATCCCCGCACGTGTAGGCCCTCGTTGATGTAGATACGCCGATCTGGAAAATGCCCTGCAGAACGCAGAACAAGGTCCTCTTTAGCGTTATTGCCAGTCCGCGTCCATCGTGACCACAGAAGACGAACCGGTGAGGTGCTTCTTTTATAGTGGTGTTCTTGGGTGACGTCACACCACGACTACCATGTGGTGTCGCTAGAAGAGCCAGGTCGCCAGAAAATAACCATGCTGTCATCTGGTCAACAGTGTAATCCGGACGAAGTTGATAACGCCGACGATATCGCTTCTATTCTCGCACGTGTAGCAGCTCGTTGCTGTAGATGCGCCGATCTGGAAATGCCCTGCATAACGCAAAACAAGGTCCTCGTAGGCGTCATTGCCAGTCCGCGTCCGTCGTGTCCACAGAAGACGAACCGGTGAGGTGCTTCTTTTATAGTGGTGTTCTTGGGTGACGTCACACCACGACTACCAGGTGGTGTCGCTAGAAGAGCCAGGTCCCGAGAATATAACAATGCTGTCATCTGGTCAACAGTAATCCGGACGAAGTTGATAAACGCCGACGATATCGCTTCTATCCCAGCATGTGTAGGCACTCGTTGCTGTAGATGCGCCGATCAGGAATATGCCCTGCAGAACGCAGAACAAGTTCCTCGTTAGCGTCATTTCCAGTCCGCGTCCATCGTGCCCACAGAATACGAACCGGTCACGTGCTTCTTATATATTGGTGGTCTCAGATGACGTCACACCGCGACTACCAGGTGGTGTCGCTAAAAGGGCCTGGTCCCAAGAAAATAGTAATGCTGTCATTAGGTCAACATTGTAATCCGGACGAAGTTGATAAACGCCGATGATATCGCTTCTATCCCCGCACGTGTAAGCGCTCGTTGCTGCAGATGCGCCGATCAGGAAATTGCCCTGCAGAACGCAGACCAAGGTCATCGTAGGCGTCATTGCCAGTCCGCGTCCATCGTGCCCACAGAATACGAAACGGTGAGGTGCTTCTTTTATAGTGTTGCTCTCAGGTGACGTCACACCATGACTGCCCGGTATTATCGCCAGAAGAGTCAGGTCGCCAGAAAATAACCATGCTGTCATCTGGTCAACAGTGTAATCCGGACGAAGTTGATAAACGCCGACGATATCGCTTCTACCCCCGCACGTGTAGCCGCTCGTTGCTGTAGATGCGCCGATCTGGAAAATGCCCTGCAGAACGCAGAACATGGTCCTCGTAGGTGTCATTGCCAGTCCGCGTCCATCGTGTCCACTTAAGACGAACCGGTGAGGTTCTTCTTTTATAGTGGTGTTCTTGGTTGACGTCACACCACGACTACCAGGTGGTGTCGCTAGAAGAGCCAGGTCACCAGAAAATAGCCATGCTGTCATCTGGTCAACAGTGTAATCCGGACGAAGTTGATAAACGCCGACGATAAAGCTTCTATCCCCGCACGTGTAGGCCCTCGTTGCTGTAGATACGGCGATCTGGAAAATGCCCGGCAGAACGCAGAACAAGGTCCTCTTTAGCGTTATTGCCAGTCCGCGTCGATCGTGTCCACAGAAGACGAACCGGTGAGGTGCTTCTTTTATAGTGGTGTTCTTGGGTGACGTCACACCACGACTACCAGGCAGTGTCGCTAGAAGAGCCAGGTCGCCAGAAAATAACCGTGCTGTCATCTGGTCAACCGTGTAATCCGGACGAAGTTGATAAACGCCGATGATATCGCTTCTATCCCCGCACGTGTAGACGCTCATTGCTGTAGATGCGCCGATCTGGAAAATGTCCTGCAGAACGCAGAACAAGGTATTCATAGGCGTCATTGCCAGTCCGCGTCCATCGTGTCCACAGAAGACGAACCGATGAGGTGATTGTTTCATAGTGGTGTTCTTGGTGATGTCACACCGCGACTGCCAGGTGGTGTCGCTAGAAGAGCCAAGTCGCCAGAAAATAACCATGCTGTCATCTGGTCAACTGTAATCCGGACGAAGTTGATAAACGCCGACGATATCGCTTCTATCCCAGCACGTGTAAGCGCTCGTTGCTGCAGATGCGCCGATCAGGAAATTGCCCTGCAGAACGCAGAACAAGGTCCTCGTAGGCGTCATTGCCAGTCCGCGTCCATCGTGCCCACAGAATACGAACCGGTGAGGTGCTTCTTTTATAGTGTTGCTCTCAGGTGACGTCACACCACGACTTCCAGGTATTATCGCCAGAAGAGTCAGGTCGCCCGAAAATAACCATGCTGTCATCTGGTCAACAGTGTAATCCGGACGAAGTTGATAAACGCCGACGATATCGCTTCTACCCCGCACGTGTAGCCGCTCGTTGCTGTAGATGCGACGATCTGGAAAATGCCCTGCAGAACGCAGAACATGGTCCTCGTAGGTGTCATTGCCAGTCCGCGTCCATCGTGTCCACTTAAGACGAACCGGTGAGGTTCTTCTTTTATAGTGGTGTTCTTGGTTGACGTCACACCACGACTACCAGGTGATGTCGCTAGAAGAGCCAGGTCACCAGAAAATAGCCATGCTGTCATCTGGTCAACAGTGTAATCCGGACGAAGTTGATAACCGCCGACGATAAAGCTTCTATCCCCGCACGTGTAGGCCCTCGTTGCTGTAGATACGGCGATCTGGAAAATGCCCTGCAGAACGCAGAACAGGGTCCTCTTTAGCGTTATTGCCAGTCCGCGTCGATCGTGTCCGCAGAAGACGAACCGGTGAGGTGCTTCTTTTATAGTGGTGTTCTTGGGTGACGTCGCATCGCGACTACCAGGTGGTGTCGCTAGAAGAGCCAGGTCGCCAGAAAATAACCATGCTATCATGTGGTCAACAGTGTAATCCGGACGAAGTTGATAAACGTCGACGATAAAGGTTCTATCCCCGCACGTGTAGGCACTCGTTGCTGTAGATGCGCCGATCAGGAAAATGCCCTGCAGAACGCAGAACAAGGTCCTCGTAGGCGTCATTGCCAGTCCGCGTCCATCGTGTCCACAGAAGACGAACCGGTGAGGTACTTCTTTTATAGTGGTGTTCTTGCATGA
Organism: Amblyomma americanum; assembly: GCF_052857255.1. Taxonomy (NCBI): domain Eukaryota; kingdom Metazoa; phylum Arthropoda; class Arachnida; order Ixodida; family Ixodidae; genus Amblyomma; species Amblyomma americanum. The sequence goes on along the minus strand of NC_135502.1, from coordinate 176,771,273 downwards.
CGTCACACCACGACTGCCATGTGGTGTCGCTAGAAGAGCTAGGTCGCCAGAAAATAACCATGCTGTCATCTGGTCAACAGTGTAATCCGGACGAAGTTGATAAACGCCGACGATATCGCTTCTATCCCCGCACGTATAGGCGCTCGTTGCTGTAGATGCGCCGATCAGGAAGATGCCCTGCAGAACGCAGAACAAGGTCCTCGTTAGCGTCATTGCCAGTCCGCGTTAATCGTGCCCACATATTACGAACCGGTGAGGTGCTTCTTGTATATTGGTGGTCTCAGGTGACGTCACACCGCGACTACCAGGTCTTGTCGCTAGAAGAGCCAGGTCCCGACAAAATAGCAATGCTGTCATCTGGTCAACAATGTAATCCGGACGAAGTTGATAAACGCCGACGATATCGTTTCTATCCACGCACGCGTAGGCGCTCGTTGCTGTAGATGCGCCGATCAAGGAAGTGCCCTGCAGAACGCAGAACAAGGTCCTCGTAGGCGTCATTTCAGTCCGCGTCCATCGTGTCCGCAGAAGACGAACCGGTGATTTGCTTGCTTTATAGTGGTGTTCTTGGGTGACGTCACACCGCGACTACCAGGTGCTGTCGCTAGAAGGGCCAGGTCGTCAGAAAATAACCATGCTGTCATCTGGTCAACAGTGTAATCCGGACGAAGTTGATAGACGCCGACGATATCGCTTCTATGCCCGCACGTGTAGGCGCTCGTTGCTGTAGATGCGCCGATCAGGAAAATGCCCTGCAGAACGCATAACAAAGTCCTCGTAGGCGTCATTGTCAGTCCGCGTCCATCGTGTCCGCAGAAGACGAACCGGTGAGGTGCTTGTTTTATAGTGGTGATCTTGGGTTACGTCAAACCGCGACTACCAGGTGGTGTTGCTAGAAGAGCCAGGTCGCCAGAAAATAACCATGCTGTCATCTGTTCAACTGTAATGCGGACGAAGTTGATAAATGCCGACGATATCGCTTCTATCCCCGCACGTGTAGGCGCTCGTTGCTGTAGATGCGCCGATCAGGAAAATGTCCTGCAAAACGCAGAACAAGGTCTTCGTTAGCGTCATTGCCAGTCCGCGTCCATCGTGCCCACAGAATACGAACCGGTGACGTGCTTCGTGTATTTTGGTGGTCTCAGGTGACGTCACACCGCGACAACCAGGTGGTGTCGCTAGAAGGGACAGGTCCCAGGCAAATAACAATGCTGTCATCTGGTCAACAGTGCAATCCGGACGAAGTTGATAAACGCCGACGATATCGCTTCTATCCCCGCACGTGTAGGCGCTCGTTGCTGCAGATGCGCCGATCAGGAAATTGTCCTGCAGAACGCAGAACAAGGTCCTCGTAGGCGTCATTGCCAGTCCGCGTCCATCGTGCCCACAGAATACGAACCGGTGAGGTGCTTCTTTTATAGTGTTGCTCTCAGGTGACGTCACACCGCGACTTCCAGGTATTATCGCTAGAAGAGTCAGGTCGCCAGAAAACAACCATGCTGTCATCTGGTCAACAGTGTAATCCGGACGAAGTTGATAAACGCCGACGATATCGCTTCTATCCCCGCACGTGTAGCCGCTCGTTGCTGTAGATGCGCCGATCTGGAAATTGCCCTGCAGAATGCAGAACAAGGTCCTCGTAGGCGTCATTGCCAGTCCGCGTCCGTCGTGTCCACAGAATCCGAACTGGTGAGGTGCTTCTTGTATATTGCTGGTCTCAGGTGACGTCACACAGCGACTACCAGGCGGTGTCGATAGAAGAGCCAGGTCCCGAAAATATAACAATGCTGTCAACTTGTCAACAGTGTAATCCGGACGAAGTTGATAACGCCGACGATATCGCTTCTATCCCCGCACGTGTAGGCACTCGTTGCTGTAGATGCGCCGATCAGGAAAATGCCCTGCAGAACGCAGAACAAGGTCCTCGTAGGCGTCATTGCCAGTCCGCGTCCATCGTGTCCACAGAAAACGAACCGGTGAGGTACTTCTTTTATAGTGGTGTTCTTGCATGACGTCACACCACGACTGCCATGTGGTGTCGATAGAAGAGCTAGGTCGCCAGAAAATAACCATGCTGTCATCTGGTCAACAGTGTAATCCGGACGAAGTTGATAAACGCCGACGATATCGCTTCTATCCCCGCACGTATAGGCGCTCGTTGCTGTAGATGCGCCGATCAGGAAGATGCCCTGCAGAATGCAGAACAAGGTCCTCGTTAGCGTCATTGCCAGTCCGCGTTAATCGTGCCCACATATTACGAACCGGTGAGGTGCTTCTTGTATATTGGTGGTCTCAGGTGACGTCACACCGCGACTACCAGGTCTTGTCGCTAGAAGAGCCAGGTCCCGAGAAAATAGCAATGCTGTCATCTGGTCAACAATGTAATCCGGACGAAGTTGATAAACGCCGACGATATCGTTTCTATCCACGCACGTGTTGGCGCTCGTTGCTGTAGATGCGCCGATCAGGAAAATGCTCTGCATATCACAGAACAAGGTCCTCGTAGGCGTAATTTTCAGTCCGCGTCCATCGTGTCCACTTAAGACGAACCGGTGAGGTTCTTCTTTTATAGTGGTGTTCTTGGTTGACGTCACACCACGACTACCAGGTGATGTCGCTAGAAGAGCCAGGTCACCAGAAAATAGCCATGCTGTCATCTGGTCAACAGTGTAATCCGGACGAAGTTGATAACCGCCGACGATAAAGCTTCTATCCCCGCACGTGTAGGCCCTCGTTGCTGTAGATACGGCGATCTGGAAAATGCCCTGCAGAACGCAGAACAGGGTCCTCTTTAGCGTTATTGCCAGTCCGCGTCGATCGTGTCCGCAGAAGACGAACCGGTGAGGTGCTTCTTTTATAGTGGTGTTCTTGGGTGACGTCGCATCGCGACTACCAGGTGGTGTCGCTAGAAGAGCCAGGTCGCCAGAAAATAACCATGCTATCATGTGGTCAACAGTGTAATCCGGACGAAGTTGATAAACGTCGACGATAAAGGTTCTATCCCCGCACGTGTAGGCACTCGTTGCTGTAGATGCGCCGATCAGGAAAATGCCCTGCAGAACGCAGAACAAGGTCCTCGTAGGCGTCATTGCCAGTCCGCGTCCATCGTGTCCACAGAAGACGAACCGGTGAGGTACTTCTTTTATAGTGGTGTTCTTGCATGACGTCACACCACGACTGCCATGTGGTGTCGCTAGAAGAGCTAGGTCGCCAGAAAATAACCATGCTGTCATCTGGTCAACAGTGTAATCCGGACGAAGTTGATAAACGCCGACGATATCGCTTCTATCCCCGCACGTATAGGCGCTCGTTGCTGTAGATGCGCCGATCAGGAAGATGCCCTGCAGAACGCAGAACAAGGTCCTCGTTAGCGTCATTGCCAGTCCGCGTTAATCGTGCCCACATATTACGAACCGGTGAGGTGCTTCTTGTATATTGGTGGTCTCAGGTGACGTCACACCGCAACTACCAGGTCTTGTCGCTAGAAGAGCCAGGTCCCGACAAAATAGCAATGCTGTCATCTGGTCAACAATGTAATCCGGACGAAGTTGATAAACGCCGACGATATCGTTTCTATCCACGCACGCGTAGGCGCTCGTTGCTGTAGATGCGCCGATCAAGGAAGTGCCCTGCAGAACGCAGAACAAGGTCCTCGTAGGCGTCATTTCAGTCCGCGTCCATCGTGTCCGCAGAAGACGAACCGGTGATTTGCTTGCTTTATAGTGGTGTTCTTGGGTGACGTCACACCGCGACTACCAGGTGCTGTCGCTAGAAGGGCCAGGTCGTCAGAAAATAACCATGCTGTCATCTGGTCAACAGTGTAATCCGGACGAAGTTGATAGACGCCGACGATATCGCTTCTATGCCCGCACGTGTAGGCGCTCGTTGCTGTAGATGCGCCGATCAGGAAAATGCCCTGCAGAACGCATAACAAAGTCCTCGTAGGCGTCATTGTCAGTCCGCGTCCATCGTGTCCGCAGAAGACGAACCGGTGAGGTGCTTGTTTTATAGTGGTGATCTTGGGTTACGTCAAACCGCGACTACCAGGTGGTGTTGCTAGAAGAGCCAGGTCGCCAGAAAATAACCATGCTGTCATCTGTTCAACTGTAATGCGGACGAAGTTGATAAATGCCGACGATATCGCTTCTATCCCCGCACGTGTAGGCGCTCGTTGCTGTAGATGCGCCGATCAGGAAAATGTCCTGCAAAACGCAGAACAAGGTCTTCGTTAGCGTCATTGCCAGTCCGCGTCCATCGTGCCCACAGAATACGAACCGGTGACGTGCTTCGTGTATTTTGGTGGTCTCAGGTGACGTCACACCGCGACAACCAGGTGGTGTCGCTAGAAGGGACAGGTCCCAGGCAAATAACAATGCTGTCATCTGGTCAACAGTGCAATCCGGACGAAGTTGATAAACGCCGACGATATCGCTTCTATCCCCGCACGTGTAGGCGCTCGTTGCTGCAGATGCGCCGATCAGGAAATTGTCCTGCAGAACGCAGAACAAGGTCCTCGTAGGCGTCATTGCCAGTCCGCGTCCATCGTGCCCACAGAATACGAACCGGTGAGGTGCTTCTTTTATAGTGTTGCTCTCAGGTGACGTCACACCGCGACTTCCAGTTATTATCGCTAGAAGAGTCAGGTCGCCAGAAAACAACCATGCTGTCATCTGGTCAACAGTGTAATCCGGACGAAGTTGATAAACGCCGACGATATCGCTTCTATCCCCGCACGTGTAGCCGCTCGTTGCTGTAGATGCGCCGATCTGGAAATTGCCCTGCAGAATGCAGAACAAGGTCCTCGTAGGCGTCATTGCCAGTCCGCGTCCGTCGTGTCCACAGAATCCGAACTGGTGAGGTGCTTCTTGTATATTGCTGGTCTCAGGTGACGTCACACAGCGACTACCAGGCGGTGTCGATAGAAGAGCCAGGTCCCGAAAATATAACAATGCTGTCAACTTGTCAACAGTGTAATCCGGACGAAGTTGATAACGCCGACGATATCGCTTCTATCCCCGCACGTGTAGGCACTCGTTGCTGTAGATGCGCCGATCAGGAAAATGCCCTGCAGAACGCAGAACAAGGTCCTCGTAGGCGTCATTGCCAGTCCGCGTCCATCGTGTCCACAGAAAACGAACCGGTGAGGTACTTCTTTTATAGTGGTGTTCTTGCATGACGTCACACCACGACTGCCATGTGGTGTCGATAGAAGAGCTAGGTCGCCAGAAAATAACCATGCTGTCATCTGGTCAACAGTGTAATCCGGACGAAGTTGATAAACGCCGACGATATCGCTTCTATCCCCGCACGTATAGGCGCTCGTTGCTGTAGATGCGCCGATCAGGAAGATGCCCTGCAGAATGCAGAACAAGGTCCTCGTTAGCGTCATTGCCAGTCCGCGTTAATCGTGCCCACATATTACGAACCGGTGAGGTGCTTCTTGTATATTGGTGGTCTCAGGTGACGTCACACCGCGACTACCAGGTCTTGTCGCTAGAAGAGCCAGGTCCCGAGAAAATAGCAATGCTGTCATCTGGTCAACAATGTAATCCGGACGAAGTTGATAAACGCCGACGATATCGTTTCTATCCACGCACGTGTTGGCGCTCGTTGCTGTAGATGCGCCGATCAGGAAAATGCTCTGCATATCACAGAACAAGGTCCTCGTAGGCGTAATTTTCAGTCCGCGTTCATTGTGTCCGCAGAAGGCGAACCGGTGAGGTGCTTGTTTTATAGTGGTGTTCTTGGGTGACGTCACACCGCGACTACCAGGTGGTGTCGCTAGAAGGGCCAGGTCGTCAGAAAATAACCATGCTGTCATCTGGTCAACAGTGTAATCCGGACGAAGTTGATAGACGCCGACGATATCGCTTCTATGCCCGCACGTGTAGGCGCTCGTTGCTGTAGATGCGCCGATCAGGAAAATGCCCTGCAGAACGCATAACAAGGTCCTTGTAGGCGTCATTGTCAGTCCGCGTCCATCGTGTCCGCAGAAGACGAACCGGTGAGGTGCATGTTTTATAGTGGTGATCTTGGGTTACGTCAAACCGCGACTACCAGGTGGTGTCGCTAGAAGAGCCAGGTCGCCAGAAAATAACCATGCTGTCATCTGTTCAACTGTAATGCGGACGAAGTTGATAAATGCCGACGATATCGCTTCTATCCCCGCACGTGTAGGCGCTCGTTGCTGTATATGCGCCGATAAGGAAAATGCCCTGCAAAACGCAGAACAAGGTCCTCGTTAGCGTCATTGCCAGTCCGCGTCCATCGTGCCCACAGAATACGAACCGGTGACGTGCTTCGTGTATTTTAGTGGTCTCAGGTGACGTCACACCGCGACTACCAGGTGGTGTCGCTAGAAGGGACAGGTCGCCAGAAAACAACCATGCTGTCATCTGGTCAACAGTGTAATCCGGACGAAGTTGATAAACGCCGACGATATCGCTTCTATCCCCGCACGTGTAGCCGCTCGTTGCTGTAGATGCGCCGATCTGGAAATTGCCCTGCAGAATGCAGAACAAGGTCCTCGTAGGTGTCATTGCCAGTCCGCGTCCATCGTGTCCACAGAAGACGAACCGGTGAGGTGCTTCTTTTATAGTGGTGTTCTTGGGTGACGTCACACCACGACTTCCAGGTATTATCAATAGAAGAGTCAGGTCGCCAGAAAACAACCATGCTGTCATCTGGTCAACAGTGTAATTCGGACGAAGTTGATAAATGCCGACGATATCGCTTCTATCCCCGCACGTGTAGCCGCTCGTTGCTGTAGATGCGCCGATCTGGAAATTGCCCTGCAGAATGCAGAACAAGGTCCTCGTAGGTGTCATTGCCAGTCCGCGTCAATCGTGTCCACAGAATACGAACCGGTGAGGTGCTTGTTTGATAGTGGTGTTTTTGGGTGACGTCACATCGCGACTACCAGGTGGTGTCGCTAGAAGAGCCAGGTCGCCAGAAAATAACCATGCTGTCATGTGGTCAACACTGTAATCCGGACGAAGTTGATAAACGTCGACGATAAAGCTTCTATCCCCGCACGTGTAGGCCCTCGTTGCTGTAGATACGCCGATCTGGAAAATGCCCTGCAGAACGCAGAACAAGGTCCTCTTTAGCGTTATTGCCAGTCCGCGTCCATCGTGACCACAGAAGACGAACCGGTGAGGTGCTTCTTTTATAGTGATGTTCTTGGGTGACGTCACACCACGACTACCATGTGGTGTCGCTAGAAGAGCCAGGTCGCCAGAAAATAACCATGCTGTCATCTGGTCAACAGTGTAATCCGGACGAAGTTGATAACGCCGACGATATCGCTTCTATTCTCGCACGTGTAGCCGCTCGTTGCTGTAGATGCGCCGATCTGGAAATGCCCTGCATAACGCAGAACAAGGTCCTCGTAGGTGTCATTGCCAGTCCGCGTCCGTCGTGTCCACAGAAGACGAACCGGTGAGGTGCTTCTTTTATAGTGGTGTTCTTGGGTGACGTCACACCACGACTACCAGGTGGTGTCGCTAGAAGAGCCAGGTCGCCAGAAAATAACCATGCTCTCAACTGGTCAACAGTGTAATCCGCACGAAGTTGATAAACGCCGACGATATCGTTTCTATCCATGCACGTGTAGGCGCTCGTTGCTCTAGATGCGCCGATCAGGAAAATGCCCTGCATATCACAAAACAAGGTCCTCGTAGGCGTAATTTTCAGTCCGCGTCCATCGTGCCCACAGAATACGAACCGGTAAGGTGCTTCTTTTATAGTGGTGTTCTTGGGTGACGTCACATCGCGACTACCAGGTAGTGTCGCTAGAAGAGCCAGGTCGCCAGAAAATAACCATGCTGTCATGTGGTCAACAGTGTAATCCGGACGAAGTTGATAAACGTCGACGATAAAGGTTCTATCCCCGCACGTGTAGCCGCTCGTTGATGTAGATGCGCCGATCTGGAAATGCCCTGCATAACGCAGAACAAGGTCCTCGTAGGCGTCATTGCCAGTCCGCGTCCGTCGTGTCCACAGAATCCGAACTGGTGAGGTGCTTCTTGTATATTGCTGGTCTCAGGTGACGTCACACCGCGACTACCAGGCGGTGTCGCTAGAAGAGCCAGGTCCCGAAAATATAACAATGCTGTCATCTGGTCAACAGTGTAATCCGGACGAAGTTGATAACGCCGACGATATCGCTTCTATCCCCGCACGTGTAGGCACTCGTTGCTGTAGATGCGCCGATCAGGAAAATGCCCTACAGAACGCAGAACAAGGTCCTCGTAGGCGTCATTGCCAGTCCGCGTCCATCGTGTCCACAGAAGACGAACCGGTGAGGTGCTTCTTTTATAGTGGTGTTCTTGCATGACGTCACACCACTACTGCCATGTGGTGTCGCTAGAAGAGCTAAGTCGCCAGAAAATAACCATGCTGTCATCTGGTCAACAGTGTAATCCGGACGAAATTGATAAACGCCGACGATATCGCTTCTATCCCCGCACGTATAGGCGCTCGTTGCTGTAGATGCGCCGATCAGGAAGATGCCCTGCAGAACGCAGAACATGGTCCTCGTTAGCGTCATTGCCAGTCCGCGTTAATCGTGCCCACATATTACGAACCGGTGAGGTGCTTCTTGTATAATTGTGGTGTCAGGTGACGTCACACCGCGACTACCAGGTCTTGTCGCTAGAAGAGCCAGGTCCCGAGAAAATAGCAATGCTGTCATCTGGTCAACAATGTAATCCGGACGAAGTTGATAAACGCCGATGATCTCGTTTCTATCCACGCACGTGTAGGCGCTCGTTGCTGTAGATGCGCCGATCAGGAAAATGCCCTGCATATCACAGAACAAGGTCCTCGTAGGCGTAATTTTCAGTCCGCGTTCATTGCGTCCGCAGAAGGCGAACCGGTTAGGTGCTTGTTTTATAGTGGTGTTCTTGGGTGACGTCACACCGCGACTACCAGGTGGTGTCGCTAGAAAGGCCAGGTCGTTAGAAAATAACCATGCTGTCATCTGGTCAACAGTGTAATCCGGACGGAGTTGATAACCGCCGACGATATCGCTTCTATGCCCGCACGTGTAGGCGCTCGTTGCTGTAGATGCGCCGATCTGGAAGATGCTCTGCAGAACGCAGAACAAGGTCCTCATCAGCGTCATTGCCAGTCCGCGTCCATCGTGCCCACAGAATACGAACCGGTGAGGGGCTTCTTGTATATTGGTGGTCTCAGGTGACGTCACACCGCGACTGCCAGGTGGTGTCGCTAGAAGAGCCAGGTCGCCAGAAAATAACCATGCTGTCATCTGGTCAACAGTGTAATCCGGACGAAGTTGATAATCGCCGACGATATCGCTTCTATGCCCGCACGTGTAGGCGCTCGTTGCTGTAGATGCGCCGATCAGGAAGATGCCCTGCAGAACGCAGAACAAGGTCCTCGTTAGCGTCATTGCCAGTCCGCGCCCATCGTGCCCACAGAATTCGAACCGATGAGGGGCTTCTTGTATATTGGTGGTCTCAGGTGACGTCACACCGCGACTACCAGGTCTTGTCGCTAGAAGAGCCAGGTCCCTAGGAAATAACAATGCTGTCATCCGGTCAACAGTCTAATCCGGACAAAGTTGATAAACGCCGACGATATCGCTTCTATGCCCGCACGTGTAGGCGCTCGTTGCTGTAGATGCGCCGATCAGGAAAATGCCCTGCAGAACGCAGAACAAGGTCCTCATAGGCGTCATTGTCAGTCCGCGTCCATCGTGTCCGCAGAAGACGAGCCGGTGAGGTGCTTGTTTTATAGTGGTGTTCTTGGGTTGCGTCACACCGCGACTACCAGGTGGTGTCGCTAGAAGAGCCAGGTCGCCAGAAAATAACCATGCTGTCATGTGGTCAACAGTGTAATCCGGACGAAGTTGATAAACGTCGACGATAGAGCTACTATCCCCGCACGTGTAGGCCCTCGTTGCTGTAGACACGCCGATCTGGAAAATGCCCTGCAGAACGCAGAACAAGGTCCTCGTAGGCGTCATTGCCAGTCCGCGTCCATCGTGCCCACAGAAGACGAACCGGTGAGGTGCTTTTGTATATTTGTGGTCTCAGGTGACGTCACACCGCGACTAGCAGGTGGTGTCGCTAGAAGAACCAGATCGCCAGAAAATAAACATGCTGTCATCTGGTCAACCGTGTAATCCGGACGAAGTTGATAAACGCCGATGATATCGCTTCTATCCCGGCACGTGTAGGCGCTCGTTGCTGTAGATGCGCCGATCTGGAAAATGTCCTGCAGAACGCAGAACAATGTCCTCTTTAGCGTTATTGCCAGTCCGCGTCGATCGTGCCCACAGAATCCGAACCGGTGAGGTGCTTCTTGTATATTGCTGGTCTCAGGTGACGTCACACCGCGACTACCAGGTGGAGTCGCTAGAAGAGCCATGTCCCGAAAATATAACAATGCTGTCATCTAGTCAACAGTGTAATCCGGACGAAGTTGATAAACGCCGACGATATCGCTTCTATTCCGCACGTGTAGGCGCTCGTTGCTGTAGATGCGCCGATCAGGAAAATGCCCTGCAGAACGCAGAAAATGTCCTCGTAAGCGTCATTGCCAGTCCGCGTCCATCGTGTCCACAGAAGACGAACCGGTGAGGTGCTTCTTTTATAGTGGTGTTCTTGGGTGACATCACACCGCGACTTCCAGGTGGTGTCGCTAGAAGAGCCAGATCGCTGGAAAATAACCATGCTGTCATCTTGTCAACAGTGTAATCCGGACGAAGCTGATAACGCCGACGATATCGCTTCTATCCCCGCACGTGTAGGCGCTCGTTGCTGTAGATGCGCCGATCAGGAAAATGCCCTGCAGAACGCAGAACAAGGTCCTCGTAGGCGTCATTGCCAGTCCGCGTCCATCGTGTCCACAAAAGACGAACCGGTGAGGTGCTTGTTTTATAGTGGTGTTCTTGGGTGACGTCACACCACGACTACCAGGTAGTGTCGCTAGAAGAGCCAGGTCGCCAGAAAATAACCATGCTGTCATCTGGTCTACAGTGTAATCCGGACGAAATTGATAACGCCGACTATATCGCTTCTATCCTCGCACGTGTAGCCGCTCGTTGCTGTAGATGAGCCGATCTGGAAAATGCCCTCTATAACGCAGAACAAGGTCCTCGTAGAAGTCCTTGCCAGTCCGCGTCCGTCGTGTCCACAGAAGACAAACCGGTGAGGTGCTTCTTTTATAGTGGTGTTCTTGCATGACGTCACACCACGACTGCCAGGTGGGGTCGCTAGAAGAGCCAGGTCGCCAGAAAATAACCATGCTGTCATCTGGTCAACAGTGTAATCCGGACGAAGTTGATAAACGCCGACGATATCGCTTCTTAGCCCGCACGTATAGGCGCTCGTTGCTGTAGATGCGCCGATCAGGAAGATGCCCTGCAGAACGCAGAACGAGGTCCTCGTTAGCGTCATTGCCAGTCCGCGTCCATCGTGCCCACAGAATACGAACCGGTGAGGTGCTTCTTGTATATTGGTGGTCTCAGGTGACGTCACCCCGCGACTACCAGATCTTGTCGCTAGAAGAACCAGGTCCCGAGAAAATAGCAATGCTGTCATCCGGTCAACAATGTAATCCGGACGAAGTTGATAAACGCCGACGATATCGTTTCTATCCACGCAAGTGTAGGCGCTCATTGCTGTAGATGCGCCGATCTGGAAGATGCCCTGCAGAACACAGAACAAGGTCCTCGTTAGCGTCATTGCCAGTCCGCGTCCATCGTGCCCACAGAATACGAGCCGGTGAGGTGCTTCTTTTACAGTGGTGTTCTTGGGTGACGTCACACCACGACTACCAGGTGGTGTCGCTAGAAGAGCCAGGTCACCAGAAAATAGCCATGCTGTCATCTGGTCAACAGCTTAATCCGGACGAAGTTGATAACGCCGACGATATCGCTTCTATCCTCGCACGTGTAGCCGCTCGTTGCTGTAGATGCGCCGATCTGGAAATGCCCTGCATAACGCAGAACAAGGTCCTCGTAGGCGTCATTGCCAGTCCGCGTCAGTCGTGTCCACAGAAGACGAACCGGTGAGATGCTTCTTTTATAGTGGTGTTCTTGGGTGACGTCACACCGCGACTAAAAGGTGGTGTCGCTAGAAATGCCAGGTCGCCAGAAAATAAACGTGCTGTCATCTGGTCAACTGTAATCCGGACGAAGTTGATAAACGCCGACGATATCGCTCCTATCCAAGCACGTGTAGGCGCTCGTTGCTGTAGATGCGCCGATCAGGAAAATGCCCTGAAGAACGCAAACCAAGCTCCTCGTTAGCGTCATTGCCAGTCCGCGTCCACCGTTCCCACAGAACACGAACCGGCGAAGTGCTTCTTGTATATTGGTGGTCTCAGGTGACGTCACACCGCGACCACCAGGTGGGGTCGCTAGAAGGGCCAGGTCCCAAGAAAATAACAATGCTGTCATCTGGTCAACAGTGTAATCCGGACGAAGTTGATAACGCCGACGATATCGCTTCTATTCCCGCACGTGTAGGTGCTCGCTGCTGGAGATGCGCCTATCAGGAAATTGCCCTGCAGAATGCAGAACAATGCCCTCTTTAGCGTTATTCCCAGTCCGCGTCGATCGTGCCCACAGAATCCGAACCGATGAGGTGCTTCTTGTATATTGCTGGTCTCAGGTGACGTCACATCGCGACTACCAGGTGGTGTCGCTAGAAGAGGCAGGTCCCGAAAATATAACAATGCTGTCATCTGGTCAACAGTGTTATCTAGACGAAGTTGATAAACGCCGACGATATCGCTTCTATCCACGCACGTGTAGGCGATCGTTGCTGTAGATGCGCTGATCAGGAAAATCCCCTGCATATCACAGAACAAGGTCCTCGTAGGCGTAATTTTCAGTCCGCGTTCATCGTGTCCGCAGAAGACGAACCGGTGAGGCGCTTGTTTTATAGTTGTGTTCTTGGGTGACGTCACACCGCGACTATCAGGTGGTGTCGCTAGAAGGGCCAGGTCGTAAGAAAATAACCATGCTGTCATCTGGTCAACAGTGTAATCCGGACGAAGTTGATAAACGCCGACGATATCGCTTCTGTGCCCGCACGTGTAGCGCTCGTGCTGTAGATGCGCCGATCTGGAAGATGCCCTGCAGAACGCAGAACAAGGTCCTCGTTAGCGTCATTGCCTGTCCGCGTCCATCGTGCCCACAGAATACGAACCGGTGAGGGTCTTCTTGTATATTGGTGGTCTCAGTTGACGTCACACCGCGACTACCAGGTCTTGTCGCTAGAAGAGCAAGGTCCCAAGAAATTAACAATGCTGTCATCCGGTCAACAGTGTAATCAGGACGAAGTTGATAAACACCGACGATATCGTTTCTCTCCACGCACGTGTAGGCGCTCGTTGCTGTAGATGCGCCGATCAGGAAAATGCCATGCAGAACGCAGAACAAGGTCCTCGTAGGCGTCATGATAAGTCCGCGTCCATCGTGCCCACAGAATACGAGCCGTAGAGGTGCTTCTTTTATAGTGGTGCTCTCAGGTGACGTCACACCGCGTCTTCCAGGTATTGTCGCTAGAAGAGTCAGGTCGCCAGAAAATAAACATGCTGTCATCTGGTCAACAGTGTAATCCGGCCGAAGTTGATAAACGCCGACGATATCGCTTCTATACCCGCACGTGTAGCCGCTCGTTGCTGTAGATGCGCCGATCTGGAAAATGCCCTGCAGAACGCAGAACAAGGTCCTCGTAGGCATCATTGCCAATCCGCGTCCATCGCGTCCACAGAAGACAAACCGATGAGCTGCTTCTTTTATAGTGGTGTTCTTGGGTGACGTCACACCACGACAACCAGGTGGTGGCGATAGAAGAGCCAGGTCGCCAGAGAATAACCATGCTGTAATCTGGTCAACAGTGTAATCCGGACGAAGTTGATAACGCCGACGATATCGCTTCTATCCCCGCATGTGAGGCGCTCGTTGCTGTAGAAGCGCCGATCAGGAAATTGCCCTGCAGAACGCAGAAAAAGGTCCTCGTAAGCGTCATTGCCAGTCCGCGTCCATCGTGTCCACAGAAGACGAACCGGTGATTTGCTTCTTTTATAGTGGTGTTCTTGGGTGACATCACACCGCGACTGCCAGGTGGAGTCGCTAGAAGAGCCAGGGCGCCAGAAAATAACCATGCTGTCATGTGGTCAACAGTGTAATCCGGACGAAGTTGATAAACGCCGACAATAACGCTTCTATCCCCGCACGTGTAGGCGCTCGTTGCTGTAGATACGCCGATCTGGAAAATCCCTGCAGAACGCAGAAAAAGGTCCTCTTTAGCGTTATTACCAGTCCACGTCCATCGTGCCCATAGAATACGAACCGGTGAGGTGCTTCTCGTATATTGGTGGTCTTAGATGACATCACACCGCAGCTACCAGGTGGTGTCGCTAGAAGAGCCAGGTCCCGAGAATATAACAATGCTGTCATCTGGTCAACAGTGTAATCTGGACGAAGTTGATAAACGCCGGCGATATCGCTTCAATCCCCGCACGTGTAGGCGCTCCTTGCTGTAGATGCGCCGATCTGGAAAATGTCGTGCAGAACGCAGAACAAGGTCCTCGTAGGCGTCATTGCCAGTCCACGTCCATCGTGTCCACAGAAGACGAACCAGGGAGGTGCTTTTGTATATTTGTGGTCTCAGGTGACGTCACACCGCGACTAGCAGGTGGTGTCGCTAGAAGAGCCAGATCGCCAGAAAATAAACATGCTGTCATCTGGTCAACCGTGTAATCCGGACGAAGTTGATAAACGCCGACGATAAAGTATCTATCCCCGCACGTGCAGGCCCTCGTTGCTGTAGATACGCCGAACGCCGATCTGGAAAATGCCCTGCAGAACGCAGAACAAGGTCCTCTTTAGCGTTATTGCCAGTCCGCGTCCATCGTGTCCACCGAAGACGAACCGGTGGAGTGCTTCTTTTATAGTGGTGTTCTTGGGTGATGTCACACCACGACTACCAGGTGGTGTCGCTAGAAGAGCCAGGTCACCAGAAAATAGCCATGCTGTCATCTGGTCAACAGCGTAATCCGGACGAAGTTGATAACGCCGACGATATCGCTTCTATCCTCGCACGTGTAGCCGCTCGTTGCTGTAGATCCGCCGATCTGGAAATGCCCTGCATAACGCAGAACAAGGTCCTCGTAGGCGTCATTGCCAGTCCGCGTCAGTCGTGTCCACAGAAGACGAACCGGAGAGGTGCTTCTTTTATAGTGGTGTCCTTGGGTGACGTCACACCACGACTACCAGGTGGTGTCGCTAGAAGAGCCAGGTCGCCAGAAAATAACCATGCTGTCATGTGGTCAAAAGTGTAATCCGGACAAAGTTGATAAACGCCGATGATATCGCTTCTATCCCCGCACGTGTAGGCGCTCGTTGCTGTAGATACGCCGATCTGGAAAATCCCTGCAGAACGCGGAACAAGGTCCTCTTTAGCGTTATTACCAGTCAGCGTCCATCGTGCCCACAGAATACGAACCGGTGAGGTGCTTCTTGTATATTGGTGGTCTCAGGTGACATCACACCGCGGCTACCAGGTGGTGTCGCTAGAAGAGTCAGGTCGCCAGAAAATAACTATGCTGTCATCTGGTCAACAGTGTAATCCGGACGAAGTTGATAAACGCCGACGATATCGCTTCTATCCCCGCACGTGTAGGCGCTCGTTGCTGTAGATGCGCCGATCTGGAAGATGCCCTGGCAGAACAAGGTCCTCGTTAGCGTCATTGCCAGTCCGGGTCCATCGTGCCCACAGAATACGAACCGATGAGGGGCTTCTTGTATATTGGTGGTCTCAGGTGACGTCACACCGCGACTACCAGGTCTTATCGCTAGAAGAGCCAGGTCCCGAGAAAATAACAATGCTGTCATCCGGTCAACAGTGTAATCCGGACGAAGTTGATAAACGCCGACGATATCGTTTCTATCCACGCACGTGTAGGCGCTCGTTCCTGTAGATGCGCCGATCAGGAAAATGCCCTGCAGAACGCAGAACAAGGTCCTCGTAGGCGTCATTGTCAGTCCGCGTCCATCGTGTCCGCAGAAGACGAACCGGTGAGGTGCTTGTTTTATAGTGGTGTTCTTGGGTGACGTCACACCACGACTACCAGGTGGTGTCGCTAGAAGTGCCAGGTCGCCAGAAAATAACCATGCTGTCATCTGGTCAACTGTAATCCGGACGAAGTTGATAAACGCCGACGATATCGCTTCTATTCCCGCACGTGTAGCCGCTCGTTGCTGTAGATGCGCCGGACAAGAAAATGCCCTGCAGAACGCAGAACAAGGTCCTCGTTAGCGTCATTGCCAGTCCGCGTCCATCGTGCCCACAGAATACGAACCGGTGACGTGCTTCTTGTATATTGGTGGTCTCAGGTGACGTCACACCGCGACTACCAGGTGGTGTCGCTAGAAGGGCCAGGTCCCAAGAAAATAGCAATGCTGTCATCTGGTCAACAGTGTAATCCAGACGAAGTTGATAAACGCCGACGATATCGCTTCTATCCCCGCACGTGTAGGCGCTCGTTGCTGCAGATGCGCCGATCAGGAAATTGCCCTGCAGAACGCAGAGCAAGGTCCTCGTAGGCGTCATTGCCAGTCCGCGTCCATTGTGCCCACAGAATACGAACCGGCCAGGTGCTTCTTGTATATTGGTGGTCTCAGGTGACGTCACACCGCGATTACCAGGTCTTGTCGCTAGAAGAGCCAGGTCCCGAGAAAATAGCAATGCTGTCATCCGGTCAGCAGTGTAATCCGGACGAAGTTGATAAACGCCGACGATATCGCTTCAATCCACGCATGTGTAGGCGCTCGTTGCTGTAGATGCGCCGATCAGGAAAGTGCCCTGCATATCGCAGAACAAGGTCCTCGTAAGCGTCATTGTCAGTCCGCGCTCATCGTGTCCGCAGATGACGAACCGGTGAGGTGCTTCTTGTATATTGGTGGTCTCAGGTGACATCACACCGCGGCTACCAGGTGGTGTCGCTAGAAGAGCCAGGTCCCGAGAATATAACAATGCTGTCACCTGGTCAACAGTGCAATCCGGACGAAGTTGATAAACGCCGGCGATATCGCTTCCATCCCCGCATGTGTAGGCACTCGTTGCTGTAGATGCGCCGATCTGGAAAATGTCGTGCAGAAAGCAGAACAAGGTCCTCGTAGGCGTCATTGCCAGTCCGCGTCCATCGTGCCCACAGAATACGAACCGGTCATCTGCTTCTTGTATATTGGTGGTCTCAGGTGACGTCACACCGCGACTGCCAGGTGGTGTCGCTAGAAGAGTCAGGTCGCCAGAAAATAACTATGCTGTCATCTGGTCAACAGTGTAATCCGGACGAAGTTGATAAACGCCGACGATATCGCTTCTATCCCCGCACGTGTAGGCGCTCGTTGCTGTAGATGCGCCGATCTGAAGATGCCCTGGCAGAACAAGGTCCTCGTTAGCGTCATTGCCAGTCCGGGTCCATCGTGCCCACAGAATACGAACCGATGAGGGGCTTCTTGTATTTTGGTGGTCTCAGGTGACGTCACACCGCGACTACCAGGTCTTGTCGCTAGAAGAGCCAGGTCCCGAGAATATAACAATGCTGTCACCTGGTCAACAGTGCAATCCGGACGAAGTTGATAAACGCCGGCGATATCGCTTCTATCCCGGCACGTGTAGGCGCTCGTTGCTGTAGATGCGCCGATCAGGAAAATGCCCTGCAGAACGCAGAACAAGGTCCTCGTAGGCGTCATTGCCAGTCCGCGTCCATCGTGTCCACAGAAGACGAGCCGGTGAGGTGCTTGTTCTATAGTGGTGTTCTTGGTTGACGTCACACCACGACTACCAGGTGGTGTCGCTAGAAGAGCCAGGTCACCAGAAAATAGCCATGCTGTCATCTGGTCAACAGTGTAATCCGGACGAAGTTGATAAACGCCGACGATAAAGCTTCTATCCCCGCACGTGTAGGCCCTCGTTGCTGTAGATACGGCGATCTGGAAAATGCCCTGCAGAACGCAGAACAAGGTCCTCTTTAGCGTTATTGCCAGTCCGCGTCGATCGTGTCCACAGAAGACGAACCGGTGAGGTGCTTCTTTTATAGTGGTGTTCTTGGGTGACGTCACACCACGACTACCAGGCAGTGTCGCTAGAAGAGCCAGGTCGCCAGAAAATAACCGTGCTGTCATCTGGTCAACCGTGTAATCCGGACGAAGTTGATAAACGCCGATGATATCGCTTCTATCCCCGCACGTGTAGACGCTCATTGCTGTAGATGCGCCGATCTGGAAAATGTCCTGCAGAACGCAGAACAAGGTATTCATAGGCGTCATTGCCAGTCCGCGTCCATCGTGTCCACAGAAGACGAACCGATGAGGTGATTGTTTCATAGTGGTGTTCTTGGTGATGTCACACCGCGACTGCCAGGTGGTGTCGCTAGAAGAGCCAAGTCACCAGAAAATAACCATGCTGTCATCTGGTCAACTGTAATCCGGACTAAGTTGATAAACGCCGACGATATCGCTTCTATCCCAGCACGTGTAAGCGCTCGTTGCTGCAGATGCGCCGATCAGGAAATTGCCCTGCAGAACGCAGAACAAGGTCCTCGTAGGCGTCATTGCCAGTCCGCGTCCATCGTGCCCACAGAATACGAACCGGTGAGGTGCTTCTTTTATAGTGTTGCTCTCAGGTGACGTCACACCACGACTTCCAGGTATTATCGCCAGAAGAGTCAGGTCGCCCGAAAATAACCATGCTGTCATCTGGTCAACAGTGTAATCCGGACGAAGTTGATAAACGCCGACGATATCGCTTCTACCCCGCACGTGTAGCCGCTCGTTGCTGTAGATGCGACGATCTGGAAAATGCCCTGCAGAACGCAGAACATGGTCCTCGTAGGCGTCATTGCCAGTCCGCGTCCATCGTGTCCACTTAAGACGAACCGGTGAGGTTCTTCTTTTATAGTGGTGTTCTTGGTTGACGTCACACCACGACTACCAGGTGATGTCGCTAGAAGAGCCAGGTCACCAGAAAATAGCCATGCTGTCATCTGGTCAACAGTGTAATCCGGACGAAGTTGATAACCGCCGACGATAAAGCTTCTATCCCCGCACGTGTAGGCCCTCGTTGCTGTAGATACGGCGATCTGGAAAATGCCCTGCAGAACGCAGAACAGGGTCCTCTTTAGCGTTATTGCCAGTCCGCGTCGATCGTGTCCGCAGAAGACGAACCGGTGAGGTGCTTCTTTTATAGTGGTGTTCTTGGGTGACGTCGCATCGCGACTACCAGGTGGTGTCGCTAGAAGAGCCAGGTCGCCAGAAAATAACCATGCTATCATGTGGTCAACAGTGTAATCCGGACGAAGTTGATAAACGTCGACGATAAAGGTTCTATCCCCGCACGTGTAGCCGCTCGTTGCTGTAGATGCGCCGACCTGGAATTGCCCTGCATAACGCAGAACAAGGTCCTCGTAAGCGTCATTGCCAGTCCGCGTCCGTCGTGTCCACAGAATCCGAACTGGTGAGATGCTTCTTGTATATTGCTGGTCTCAAGTGACGTCACACAGCGACTACCAGGCGGTGTCGCTAGAAGAGCCAGGTCCCGAAAATATAACAATGCTGTCAACTGGTCAACAGTGTAATCCGGACGAAGTTGATAACGCCGACGATATCGCTTCTATCCCCGCACGTGTAGGCACTCGTTGCTGTAGATGCGCCGATCAGGAAAATGCCCTGCAGAACGCAGAACAAGGTCCTCGTAGGCGTCATTGCCAGTCCGCGTCCATCGTGTCCACAGAAGACGAACCGGTGAGGTACTTCTTTTATAGTGGTGTTCTTGCATGACGTCACACCACGACTGCCATGTGGTGTCGCTAGAAGAGCTAGGTCGCCAGAAAATAACCATGCTGTCATCTGGTCAACAGTGTAATCCGGACGAAGTTGATAAACGCCGACGATATCGCTTCTATCCCCGCACGTATAGGCGCTCGTTGCTGTAGATGCGCCGATCAGGAAGATGCCCTGCAGAACGCAGAACAAGGTCCTCGTTAGCGTCATTGCCAGTCCGCGTTAATCGTGCCCACATATTACGAACCGGTGAGGTGCTTCTTGTATATTGGTGGTCTCAGGTGACGTCACACCGCGACTACCAGGTCTTGTCGCTAGAAGAGCCAGGTCCCGACAAAATAGCAATGCTGTCATCTGGTCAACAATGTAATCCGGACGAAGTTGATAAACGCCGACGATATCGTTTCTATCCACGCACGCGTAGGCGCTCGTTGCTGTAGATGCGCCGATCAAGGAAGTGCCCTGCAGAACGCAGAACAAGGTCCTCGTAGGCGTCATTTCAGTCCGCGTCCATCGTGTCCGCAGAAGACGAACCGGTGATTTGCTTGCTTTATAGTGGTGTTCTTGGGTGACGTCACACCGCGACTACCAGGTGCTGTCGCTAGAAGGGCCAGGTCGTCAGAAAATAACCATGCTGTCATCTGGTCAACAGTGTAATCCGGACGAAGTTGATAGACGCCGACGATATCGCTTCTATGCCCGCACGTGTAGGCGCTCGTTGCTGTAGATGCGCCGATCAGGAAAATGCCCTGCAGAACGCATAACAAAGTCCTCGTAGGCGTCATTGTCAGTCCGCGTCCATCGTGTCCGCAGAAGACGAACCGGTGAGGTGCTTGTTTTATAGTGGTGATCTTGGGTTACGTCAAACCGCGACTACCAGGTGGTGTCGCTAGAAGAGCCAGGTCGCCAGAAAATAACCATGCTGTCATCTGTTCAACTGTAATGCGGACGAAGTTGATAAATGCCGACGATATCGCTTCTATCCCCGCACGTGTAGGCGCTCGTTGCTGTAGATGCGCCGATAAGGAAAATGCCCTGCAAAACGCAGAACAAGGTCCTCGTTAGCGTCATTGCCAGTCCGCGTCCATCGTGCCCACAGAATACGAACCGGTGACGTGCTTCGTGTATTTTAGTGGTCTCAGGTGACGTCACACCGCGACTACCAGGTGGTGTCGCTAGAAGGGACAGGTCGCCAGAAAACAACCATGCTGTCATCTGGTCAACAGTGTAATCCGGACGAAGTTGATAAACGCCGACGATATCGCTTCTGTCCCCGCACGTGTAGCCGCTCGTTGCTGTAGATGCGCCGATCTGGAAATTGCCCTGCAGAATGCAGAACAAGGTCCTCGTAGGTGTCATTGCCAGTCCGCGTCAATCGTGTCCACAGAATACGAACCGGTGAGGTGCTTGTTTGATAGTGGTGTTTTTGGGTGACGTCACATCGCGACTACCAGGTGGTGTCGCTAGAAGAGCCAGGTCGCCAGAAAATAACCATGCTGTCATGTGGTCAACACTGTAATCCGGACGAAGTTGATAAACGTCGACGATAAAGCTTCTATCCCCGCACGTGTAGGCCCTCGTTGCTGTAGATACGCCGATCTGGAAAATGCCCTGCAGAACGCAGAACAAGGTCCTCTTTAGCGTTATTGCCAGTCCGCGTCCATCGTGACCACAGAAGACGAACCGGTGAGGTGCTTCTTTTATAGTGATGTTCTTGGGTGACGTCACACCACGACTACCATGTGGTGTCGCTAGAAGAGCCAGGTCGCCAGAAAATAACCATGCTGTCATCTGGTCAACAGTGTAATCCGGACGAAGTTGATAACGCCGACGATATCGCTTCTATTCTCGCACGTGTAGCCGCTCGTTGCTGTAGATGCGCCGATCTGGAAATGCCCTGCATAACGCAGAACAAGGTCCTCGTAGGTGTCATTGCCAGTCCGCGTCCGTCGTGTCCACAGAAGACGAACCGGTGAGGTGCTTCTTTTATAGTGGTGTTCTTGGGTGACGTCACACCACGACTACCAGGTGGTGTCGCTAGAAGAGCCAGGTCGCCAGAAAATAACCATGCTCTCAACTGGTCAACAGTGTAATCCGCACGAAGTTGATAAACGCCGACGATATCGTTTCTATCCATGCACGTGTAGGCGCTCGTTGCTCTAGATGCGCCGATCAGGAAAATGCCCTGCATATCACAAAACAAGGTCCTCGTAGGCGTAATTTTCAGTCCGCGTCCATCGTGCCACAGAATACGAACCGGTGAGGTGCTTCTTTTATAGTGGTGTTCTTGGGTGACGTCACATCGCGACTACCAGGTAGTGTCGCTAGAAGAGCCAGGTCGCCAGAAAATAACCATGCTGTCATGTGGTCAACAGTGTAATCCGGACGAAGTTGATAAACGTCGACGATAAAGGTTCTATCCCCGCACGTGTAGCCGCTCGTTGATGTAGATGCGCCGATCTGGAAATGCCCTGCATAACGCAGAACAAGGTCCTCGTAGGCGTCATTGCCAGTCCGCGTCCGTCGTGTCCACAGAATCCGAACTGGTGAGGTGCTTCTTGTATATTGCTGGTCTCAGGTGACGTCACACCGCGACTACCAGGCGGTGTCGCTAGAAGAGCCAGGTCCCGAAAATATAACAATGCTGTCATCTGGTCAACAGTGTAATCCGGACGAAGTTGATAACGCCGACGATATCGCTTCTATCCCCGCACGTGTAGGCACTCGTTGCTGTAGATGCGCCGATCAGGAAAATGCCCTACAGAACGCAGAACAAGGTCCTCGTAGGCGTCATTGCCAGTCCGCGTCCATCGTGTCCACAGAAGACGAACCGGTGAGGTGCTTCTTTTATAGTGGTGTTCTTGCATGACGTCACACCACTACTGCCATGTGGTGTCGCTAGAAGCGCTAAGTCGCCAGAAAATAACCATGCTGTCATCTGGTCAACAGTGTAATCCGGACGAAATTGATAAACGCCGACGATATCGCTTCTATCCCCGCACGTATAGGCGCTCGTTGCTGTAGATGCGCCGATCAGGAAGATGCCCTGCAGAACGCAGAACATGGTCCTCGTTAGCGTCATTGCCAGTCCGCGTTAATCGTGCCCACATATTACGAACCGGTGAGGTGCTTCTTGTATAATTGTGGTGTCAGGTGACGTCACACCGCGACTACCAGGTCTTGTCGCTAGAAGAGCCAGGTCCCGAGAAAATAGCAATGCTGTCATCTGGTCAACAATGTAATCCGGACGAAGTTGATAAACGCCGATGATATCGTTTCTATCCACGCACGTGTAGGCGCTCGTTGCTGTAGATGCGCCGATCAGGAAAATGCCCTGCATATCACAGAACAAGGTCCTCGTAGGCGTAATTTTCAGTCCGCGTTCATTGCGTCCGCAGAAGGCGAACCGGTTAGGTGCTTGTTTTATAGTGGTGTTCTTGGGTGACGTCACACCGCGACTACCAGGTGGTGTCGCTAGAAAGGCCAGGTCGTTAGAAAATAACCATGCTGTCATCTGGTCAACAGTGTAATCCGGACGGAGTTGATAACCGCCGACGATATCGCTTCTATGCCCGCACGTGTAGGCGCTCGTTGCTGTAGATGCGCCGATCTGGAAGATGCTCTTCAGAACGCAGAACAAGGTCCTCATTAGCGTCATTGCCAGTCCGCGTCCATCGTGCCCACAGAATACGAACCGGTGAGGGGCTTCTTGTATATTGGTGGTCTCAGGTGACGTCACACCGCGACTGCCAGGTGGTGTCGCTAGAAGAGCCAGGTCGCCAGAAAATAACCATGCTGTCATCTGGTCAACAGTGTAATCCGGACGAAGTTGATAATCGCCGACGATATCGCTTCTATGCCCGCACGTGTAGGCGCTCGTTGCTGTAGATGCGCCGATCAGGAAGATGCCCTGCAGAACGCAGAACAAGGTCCTCGTTAGCGTCATTGCCAGTCCGCGCCCATCGTGCCCACAAAATTCGAACCGATGAGGGGCTTCTTGTATATTGGTGGTCTCAGGTGACGTCACACCGCGACTACCAGGTCTTGTCGCTAGAAGAGCCAGGTCCCTAGGAAATAACAATGCTGTCATCCGGTCAACAGTCTAATCCGGACAAAGTTGATAAACGCCGACGATATCGCTTCTATGCCCGCACGTGTAGGCGCTCGTTGCTGTAGATGCGCCGATCAGGAAAATGCCCTGCAGAACGCAGAACAAGGTCCTCATAGGCGTCATTGTCAGTCCGCGTCCATCGTGTCCGCAGAAGACGAGCCGGTGAGGTGCTTGTTTTATAGTGGTGTTCTTGGGTTGCGTCACACCGCGACTACCAGGTGGTGTCGCTAGAAGAGCCAGGTCGCCAGAAAATAACCATGCTGTCATGTGGTCAACAGTGTAATCCGGACGAAGTTGATAAACGTCGACGATAGAGCTACTATCCCCGCACGTGTAGGCCCTCGTTGCTGTAGACACGCCGATCTGGAAAATGCCCTGCAGAACGCAGAACAAGGTCCTCGTAGGCGTCATTGCCAGTCCGCGTCCATCGTGCCCACAGAAGACGAACCGGTGAGGTGCTTTTGTATATTTGTGGTCTCAGGTGACGTCACACCGCGACTAGCAGGTGGTGTCGCTAGAAGAACCAGATCGCCAGAAAATAAACATGCTGTCATCTGGTCAACCGTGTAATCCGGACGAAGTTGATAAACGCCGATGATATCGCTTCTATCCCGGCACGTGTAGACGCTCGTTGCTGTAGATGCGCCGATCTGGAAAATGTCCTGCAGAACGCAGAACAATGTCCTCTTTAGCGTTATTGCCAGTCCGCGTCGATCGTGCCCACAGAATCCGAACCGGTGAGGTGCTTCTTGTATATTGCTGGTCTCAGGTGACGTCACACCGCGACTACCAGGTGGAGTCGCTAGAAGAGCCATGTCCCGAAAATATAACAATGCTGTCATCTAGTCAACAGTGTAATCCGGACGAAGTTGATAAACGCCGACGATATCGCTTCTATTCCGCACGTGTAGGCGCTCGTTGCTGTAGATGCGCCGATCAGGAAAATGCCCTGCAGAACGCAGAAAAAGGTCCTCGTAAGCGTCATTGCCAGTCCGCGTCCATCGTGTCCACAGAAGACGAACCGGTGAGGTGCTTCTTTTATAGTGGTGTTCTTGGGTGACATCACACCGCGACTACCAGGTGGTGTCGCTAGAAGAGCCAGATCGCTGGAAAATAACCATGCTGTCATCTTGTCAACAGTGTAATCCGGACGAAGCTGATAACGCCGACGATATCGCTTCTATCCCCGCACGTGTAGGCGCTCGTTGCTGTAGATGCGCCGATCAGGAAAATGCCCTGCAGAACGCAGAACAAGGTCCTCGTAGGCGTCATTGCCAGTCCGCGTCCATCGTGTCCACAAAAGACGAACCGGTGAGGTGCTTGTTTTATAGTGGTGTTCTTGGGTGACGTCACACCACGACTACCAGGTAGTGTCGCTAGAAGAGCCAGGTCGCCAGAAAATAACCATGCTGTCATCTGGTCAACAGTGTAATCCGGACGAAATTGATAACGCCGACTATATCGCTTCTATCCTCGCACGTGTAGCCGCTCGTTGCTGTAGATGAGCCGATCTGGAAAATGCCCTCTATAACGCAGAACAAGGTCCTCGTAGAAGTCCTTGCCAGTCCGCGTCCGTCGTGTCCACAGAAGACAAACCGGTGAGGTGCTTCTTTTATAGTGGTGTTCTTGCATGACGTCACACCACGACTGCCAGGTGGGGTCGCTAGAAGAGCCAGGTCGCCAGAAAATAACCATGCTGTCATCTGGTCAACAGTGTAATCCGGACGAAGTTGATAAACGCCGACGATATCGCTTCTTAGCCCGCACGTATAGGCGCTCGTTGCTGTAGATGCGCCGATCAGGAAGATGCCCTGCAGAACGCAGAACGAGGTCCTCGTTAGCGTCATTGCCAGTCCGCGTCCATCGTGCCCACAGAATACGAACCGGTGAGGTGCTTCTTGTATATTGGTGGTCTCAGGTGACGTCACCCCGCGACTACCAGATCTTGTCGCTAGAAGAACCAGGTCCCGAGAAAATAGCAATGCTGTCATCCGGTCAACAATGTAATCCGGACGAAGTTGATAAACGCCGACGATATCGTTTCTATCCACGCAAGTGTAGGCGCTCATTGCTGTAGATGCGCCGATCTGGAAGATGCCCTGCAGAACACAGAACAAGGTCCTCGTTAGCGTCATTGCCAGTCCGCGTCCATCGTGCCCACAGAATACGAGCCGGTGAGGTGCTTCTTTTATAGTGGTGTTCTTGGGTGACGTCACACCACGACTACCAGGTGGTGTCGCTAGAAGAGCCAGGTCACCAGAAAATAGCCATGCTGTCATCTGGTCAACAGCGTAATCCGGACGAAGTTGATAACGCCGACGATATCGCTTCTATCCTCGCACGTGTAGCCGCTCGTTGCTGTAGATGCGCCGATCTGGAAATGCCCTGCATAACGCAGAACAAGGTCCTCGTAGGCGTCATTGCCAGTCCGCGTCAGTCGTGTCCACAGAAGACGAACCGGTGAGGTGCTTCTTTTATAGTGGTGTTCTTGGGTGACGTCACACCGCGACTAAAAGGTGGTGTCGCTAGAAATGCCAGGTCGCCAGAAAATAAACGTGCTGTCATCTGGTCAACTGTAATCCGGACGAAGTTGATAAACGCCGACGATATCGCTCCTATCCAAGCACGTGTAGGCGCTCGTTGCTGTAGATGCGCCGATCAGGAAAATGCCCTGCAGAACGCAAAACAAGCTCCTCGTTAGCGTCATTGCCAGTCCGCGTCCACCGTTCCCACAGAACACGAACCGGCGAAGTGCTTCTTGTATATTGGTGGTCTCAGGTGACGTCACACCGCGACCACCAGGTGGGGTCGCTAGAAGGGCCAGGTCCCAAGAAAATAACAATGCTGTCATCTGGTCAACAGTGTAATCCGGACGAAGTTGATAACGCCGACGATATCGCTTCTATTCCCGCACGTGTAGGTGCTCGCTGCTGGAGATGCGCCTATCAGGAAATTGCCCTGCAGAATGCAGAACAATGCCCTCTTTAGCGTTATTCCCAGTCCGCGTCGATCGTGCCCACAGAATCCGAACCGATGAGGTGCTTCTTGTATATTGCTGGTCTCAGGTGACGTCACATCGCGACTACCAGGTGGTGTCGCTAGAAGAGGCAGGTCCCGAAAATATAACAATGCTGTCATCTGGTCAACAGTGTTATCTAGACGAAGTTGATAAACGCCGACGATATCGCTTCTATCCACGCACGTGTAGGCGATCGTTGCTGTAGATGCGCTGATCAGGAAAATCCCCTGCATATCACAGAACAAGGTCCTCGTAGGCGTAATTTTCAGTCCGCGTTCATCGTGTCCGCAGAAGACGAACCGGTGAGGTGCTTGTTTTATAGTTGTGTTCTTGGGTGACGTCACACCGCGACTATCAGGTGGTGTCGCTAGAAGGGCCAGGTCGTAAGAAAATAACCATGCTGTCATCTGGTCAACAGTGTAATCCGGACGAAGTTGATAAACGCCGACGATATCGCTTCTGTGCCCGCACGTGTAGCGCTCGTGCTGTAGATGCGCCGATCTGGAAGATGCCCTGCAGAACGCAGAACAAGGTCCTCGTTAGCGTCATTGCCTGTCCGCGTCCATCGTGCCCACAGAATACGAACCGGTGAGGGTCTTCTTGTATATTGGTGGTCTCAGTTGACGTCACACCGCGACTACCAGGTCTTGTCGCTAGAAGAGCAAGGTCCCAAGAAATTAACAATGCTGTCATCCGGTCAACAGTGTAATCAGGACGAAGTTGATAAACACCGACGATATCGTTTCTCTCCACGCACGTGTAGGCGCTCGTTGCTGTAGATGCGCCGATCAGGAAAATGCCATGCAGAACGCAGAACAAGGTCCTCGTAGGCGTCATGATAAGTCCGCGTCCATCGTGCCCACAGAATACGAGCCGTAGAGGTGCTTCTTTTATAGTGGTGCTCTCAGGTGACGTCACACCGCGTCTTCCAGGTATTGTCGCTAGAAGAGTCAGGTCGCCAGAAAATAAACATGCTGTCATCTGGTCAACAGTGTAATCCGGCCGAAGTTGATAAACGCCGACGATATCGCTTCTATACCCGCACGTGTAGCCGCTCGTTGCTGTAGATGCGCCGATCTGGAAAATGCCCTGCAGAACGCAGAACAAGGTCCTCGTAGGCATCATTGCCAGTCCGCGTCCATCGCGTCCACAGAAGACAAACCGATGAGCTGCTTCTTTTATAGTGGTGTTCTTGGGTGACGTCACACCACGACAACCAGGTGGTGGCGATAGAAGAGCCAGGTCGCCAGAGAATAACCATGCTGTAATCTGGTCAACAGTGTAATCCGGACGAAGTTGATAACGCCGACGATATCGCTTCTATCCCCGCATGTGAGGCGCTCGTTGCTGTAGAAGCGCCGATCAGGAAATTGCCCTGCAGAACGCAGAAAAAGGTCCTCGTAAGCGTCATTGCCAGTCCGCGTCCATCGTGTCCACAGAAGACGAACCGGTGATTTGCTTCTTTTATAGTGGTGTTCTTGGGTGACATCACACCGCGACTGCCAGGTGGAGTCGCTAGAAGAGCCAGGGCGCCAGAAAATAACCATGCTGTCATGTGGTCAACAGTGTAATCCGGACGAAGTTGATAAACGCCGACAATAACGCTTCTATCCCCGCACGTGTAGGCGCTCGTTGCTGTAGATACGCCGATCTGGAAAATCCCTGCAGAACGCAGAAAAAGGTCCTCTTTAGCGTTATTACCAGTCCGCGTCCATCGTGCCCATAGAATACGAACCGGTGAGGTGCTTCTCGTATATTGGTGGTCTTAGATGACATCACACCGCAGCTACCAGGTGGTGTCGCTAGAAGAGCCAGGTCCCGAGAATATAACAATGCTGTCATCTGGTCAACAGTGTAATCTGGACGAAGTTGATAAACGCCGGCGATATCGCTTCAATCCCCGCACGTGTAGGCGCTCCTTGCTGTAGATGCGCCGATCTGGAAAATGTCGTGCAGAACGCAGAACAAGGTCCTCGTAGGCGTCATTGCCAGTCCACGTCCATCGTGTCCACAGAAGACGAACCAGGGAGGTGCTTTTGTATATTTGTGGTCTCAGGTGACGTCACACCGCGACTAGCAGGTGGTGTCGCTAGAAGAGCCAGATCGCCAGAAAATAAACATGCTGTCATCTGGTCAACCGTGTAATCCGGACGAAGTTGATAAACGCCGACGATAAAGCTTCTATCCCCGCACGTGCAGGCCCTCGTTGCTGTAGATACGCCGAACGCCGATCTGGAAAATGCCCTGCAGAACGCAGAACAAGGTCCTCTTTAGCGTTATTGCCAGTCCGCGTCCATCGTGTCCACCGAAGACGAACCGGTGGAGTGCTTCTTTTATAGTGGTGTTCTTGGGTGACGTCACACCACGACTACCAGGTGGTGTCGCTAGAAGAGCCAGGTCACCAGAAAATAGCCATGCTGTCATCTGGTCAACAGCGTAATCCGGACGAAGTTGATAACGCCGACGATATCGCTTCTATCCTCGCACGTGTAGCCGCTCGTTGCTGTAGATCCGCCGATCTGGAAATGCCCTGCATAACGCAGAACAAGGTCCTCGTAGGCGTCATTGCCAGTCCGCGTCAGTCGTGTCCACAGAAGACGAACCGGAGAGGTGCTTCTTTTATAGTGGTGTCCTTGGGTGACGTCACACCACGACTACCAGGTGGTGTCGCTAGAAGAGCCAGGTCGCCAGAAAATAACCATGCTGTCATGTGGTCAAAAGTGTAATCCGGACAAAGTTGATAAACGCCGATGATATCGCTTCTATCCCCGCACGTGTAGGCGCTCGTTGCTGTAGATACGCCGATCTGGAAAATCCCTGCAGAACGCGGAACAAGGTCCTCTTTAGCGTTATTACCAGTCAGCGTCCATCGTGCCCACAGAATACGAACCGGTGAGGTGCTTCTTGTATATTGGTGGTCTCAGGTGACATCACACCGCGGCTACCAGGTGGTGTCGCTAGAAGAGTCAGGTCGCCAGAAAATAACTATGCTGTCATCTGGTCAACAGTGTAATCCGGACGAAGTTGATAAACGCCGACGATATCGCTTCTATCCCCGCACGTGTAGGCGCTCGTTGCTGTAGATGCGCCGATCTGGAAGATGCCCTGGCAGAACAAGGTCCTCGTTAGCGTCATTGCCAGTCCGGGTCCATCGTGCCCACAGAATACGAACCGATGAGGGGCTTCTTGTATATTGGTGGTCTCAGGTGACGTCACACCGCGACTACCAGGTCTTATCGCTAGAAGAGCCAGGTCCCGAGAAAATAACAATGCTGTCATCCGGTCAACAGTGTAATCCGGACGAAGTTGATAAACGCCGACGATATCGTTTCTATCCACGCACGTGTAGGCGCTCGTTCCTGTAGATGCGCCGATCAGGAAAATGCCCTGCAGAACGCAGAACAAGGTCCTCGTAGGCGTCATTGTCAGTCCGCGTCCATCGTGTCCGCAGAAGACGAACCGGTGAGGTGCTTGTTTTATAGTGGTGTTCTTGGGTGACGTCACACCACGACTACCAGGTGGTGTCGCTAGAAGTGCCAGGTCGCCAGAAAATAACCATGCTGTCATCTGGTCAACTGTAATCCGGACGAAGTTGATAAACGCCGACGATATCGCTTCTATCCCCGCACGTGTAGCCGCTCGTTGCTGTAGATGCGCCGGACAAGAAAATGCCCTGCAGAACGCAGAACAAGGTCCTCGTTAGCGTCATTGCCAGTCCGCGTCCATCGTGCCCACAGAATACGAACCGGTGACGTGCTTCTTGTATATTGGTGGTCTCAGGTGACGTCACACCGCGACTACCAGGTGGTGTCGCTAGAAGGGCCAGGTCCCAAGAAAATAGCAATGCTGTCATTTGGTCAACAGTGTAATCCAGACGAAGTTGATAAACGCCGACGATATCGCTTCAATCCACGCATGTGTAGGCGCTCGTTGCTGTAGATGCGCCGATCAGGAAAGTGCCCTGCATATCGCAGAACAAGGTCCTCGTAAGCGTCATTGTCAGTCCGCGCTCATCGTGTCCGCAGATGACGAACCGGTGAGGTGCTTCTTGTATATTGGTGGTCTCAGGTGACATCACACCGCGGCTACCAGGTGGTGTCGCTAGAAGAGCCAGGTCCCGAGAATATAACAATGCTGTCACCTGGTCAACAGTGCAATCCGGACGAAGTTGATAAACGCCGGCGATATCGCTTCTATCCCCGCATGTGTAGGCACTCGTTGCTGTAGATGCGCCGATCTGGAAAATGTCGTGCAGAAAGCAGAACAAGGTCCTCGTAGGCGTCATTGCCAGTCCGCGTCCATCGTGCCCACAGAATACGAACCGGTCATCTGCTTCTTGTATATTGGTGGTCTCAGGTGACGTCACACCGCGACTGCCAGGTGGTGTCGCTAGAAGAGTCAGGTCGCCAGAAAATAACTATGCTGTCATCTGGTCAACAGTGTAATCCGGACGAAGTTGATAAACGCCGACGATATCGCTTCTATCCCCGCACGTGTAGGCGCTCGTTGCTGTAGATGCGCCGATCTGAAGATGCCCTGGCAGAACAAGGTCCTCGTTAGCGTCATTGCCAGTCCGGGTCCATCGTGCCCACAGAATACGAACCGATGAGGGGCTTCTTGTATTTTGGTGGTCTCAGGTGACGTCACACCGCGACTACCAGGTCTTGTCGCTAGAAGAGCCAGGTCCCGAGAAAATAACAATGCTGTCATCCGGTCAACAGTGTAATCCGGACGAAGTTTATAACGCCGACGATATCGCTTCTATCCCGGCACGTGTAGGCGCTCGTTGCTGTAGATGCGCCGATCAGGAAAATGCCCTGCAGAACGCAGAACAAGGTCCTCGTAGGCGTCATTGCCAGTCCGCGTCCATCGTGTCCACAGAAGACGAGGCGGTGAGGTGCTTGTTCTATAGTGGTGTTCTTGGTTGACGTCACACCACGACTACCAGGTGGTGTCGCTAGAAGAGCCAGGTCGCCAGAAAGTAACCATGCTGTCATCTGGTCAACAGTGTAATCCGGACGAAATTGATAACGCCGACGATATCGCTTCTATCCTCGCACTTGTAGCCACTAGTTGCTGTGGATGAGCCGATCTGGAAAATGCCCTGCATAACGCAGAACAAGGTCCTCGTAGGCGTCATTGCCAGTCCGCGTCCGTCGTGTCCACAGAAGACGAACCGGTGAGGTGCTTCTTTTATAGTGGTGTTCTTGGATGACGTCACACCACGACTACCAGGTGGTGTCGCTAGAAGGGCCAGGTCGCCAGAGAATAACCATGCTGTCATCTGGTCAACAGTGTAATCCGGACGAAGTTGATAAACGCCGACGAAATCGCTTCTCTCCCCGCACGTGTAGGCTCTCGTTGCTGTAGATGCGCCCATCTAGAAAATGCCCTGCAGAACGCAGAACAAGGTCATCGTTAGCGTCATTGCCAGTCCGCGTCCATCGTGCCCACAGAATACGAACCGGTGAGGTGCTTCTTGTATATTGGTGGTCTCAGGTGACGTCACACCGCGACTGCCAGGTGGTGTCGCTGGAAGAGCCAGGTCGCCAGAAAATAACTATGCTGTCATCTGGTCAACAGTGTAATCCGGACGGAGTTGATAAACGCCGACGATATCGCTTCTATCCCCGCACGTATAGGCGCTCGTTGCTGTAGATGCGCCGACCAGGAAGATGCCCTGCAGAACGCAGAACAAGGTCCTCGTTAGCGTCATTGCCAGTCCGCGTCCATCGTGCCCACAGAATACGAACCGATGAGGGGCTTCTTTTATATTGGTGGTCTCAGGTGACGTCACACCGCGACTACCAGGTCTTGTCGCTAGAAGAGCCAGGTCCCGAGAAAATAACAATGCTGTCATCCGGTCAACAGTGTAATCCGGACGAAGTTTATAACGCCGACGATATCGCTTCTATCCCGGCACGTGTAGACGCTCGTTGCTGTAGATGCGCCGATCAGGAAAATGCCCTGCAGAACGCAGAACAAGGTCCTCGTAGGCGTCATTGCCAGTCCGCGTCCATCGTGTCCACAGAAGACGAGGCGGTGAGGTGCTTGTTCTATAGTGGTGTTCTTGGTTGACGTCACACCACGACTACCAGGTGGTGTCGCTAGAAGAGCCAGGTCGCCAGAAAGTAACCATGCTGTCATCTGGTCAACAGTGTAATCCGGACGAAATTGATAACGCCGACGATATCGCTTCTATCCTCGCACTTGTAGCCACTAGTTGCTGTGGATGAGCCGATCTGGAAAATGCCCTGCATAACGCAGAACAAGGTCCTCGTAGGCGTCATTGCCAGTCCGCGTCCGTCGTGTCCACAGAAGACGAACCGGTGAGGTGCTTCTTTTATAGTGGTGTTCTTGGATGACGTCACACCACGACTACCAGGTGGTGTCGCTAGAAGAGCCAGGTCGCCAGAAAATAACCATGCTGTCATCTGGTCAACTGTAATCCGGACGAAGTTGATAAACGCAGACGATATCGCTTCTATCCCCGCACGTGTAGGCGCTCGTTGCTGTAGATGCGCCGATCAAAAAAATGCCCTGCAGAACGCAGAACAAGGTCCTCGTTAGCGTCATTGCCAGTCCCCGTCCATCGAGCCCACAGAATACGAACCGGTGAGGTGCTTCTTGTAGATTGGTGGTCTCAGGTGACATCACACCGCGACTACCAGGTCTTGTCGCTAGAAGAGCCAGGTCCCGAGAAAATAGCAATACTGTCATCCGGTCAACAGTGTAATCCGGACGAAGTTGATAAACGCCGACTATATCGCTTCTATCCACGCATGTGTAGGCGCTCGTTGCTTTAGATGCGCCGGTCAGGAAAGTGGCCTGCATATCGCAGAACAAGGTCCTCGTAAGCGTCATTGTCAGTCCGCGTTCACCGTGTCCGCAGAAGATGAACCGGTGAGGTGCTTGTTTTATAGTGGTGTTCTTGGGTGACGTCACACCGCGACTACCAGGTGTTGTCGCTAGAAGGGCCAGGTCGCCAGAGAATAACCATGCTGTCATCTGGTCAACAGTGTAATCCGGACGAAGTTGATAAACGCCGACGATATCGCTTCTATCCCCGCACGTGTAGGCGCTCGTTGCTGTAGATGCGCCGATCTGGAAGATGCCCTGGCAGAACAAGGTCCTCGATAGCGTCATTGGCAGTCCGGGTCCATCGTGCCCACAGAATACGAACCGATGAGGGGCTTCTTGTATATTGGTGGTCTCAGGTGACGTCACACCGCGACTACCAGGTCTAGTCGCTAGAAGAGCCAGGTCCCGAGAAAATAACAATGCTGTCATCCGGTCAACAGTGTAATCCGGACGAAGTTGATAAACGCCGACGATATCGTGTCTATCCACGCACGCTTAGGCGCTCGTTCCTGTAGATGCGCCGATCAGGAAAATGCCCTGCAGAACGCAGAACAAGGTCCTCGTAGGCGTCATTGTCAGTCCGCGTCCATCGTGTCCGCAGAAGACGA
The DNA here is from genome assembly GCF_052857255.1 of Amblyomma americanum. NCBI lineage: Eukaryota > Metazoa > Arthropoda > Arachnida > Ixodida > Ixodidae > Amblyomma > Amblyomma americanum. The sequence goes on along the minus strand of NC_135502.1, from coordinate 176,736,846 downwards.
ACCGGTGAGGTGCTTGTTTTATAGTGGTGTTCTTGGGTGACGTCACACCGCGACTACCAGGTGGTGTCGCTAGAAGAGCCAGGTCGCCAGAAAATAACCATGCTGTCATCTGGTCAACTGTAATCCGGACGAAGTTGATAAACGCCGACGATATCGCTTCTATCCCCGCACGTGTAGGCGCTCGTTGCTGTAGATGCGCCGGACAAGAAAATGCCCTGCAGAACGCAGAACAAGGTCCTCGTTAGCGTCATTGCCAGTCCGCGTCCATCGTGCCCACAGAATACGAACCGGTGACATGCTTCTTGTATATTGGTGGTCTCAGGTGACATCACACCGCGACTACCAGGTGGTGTCGCTAGAAGGGCCAGGTCCCAAGAAAATAGCAATGCTGTCATCTGGTCAACAGTGTAATCCGGACGAAGTTGATAAACGCCGACGATATCGCTTCTATCCCCGCACGTGTAGGCGCTAGTTGCTGCAGACGCGCCGATCAGGAAATTGCCCTGCAGAACGCAGAGCAAGGTCCTCGTAGGCGTCATTGCTAGTCCGCGTCCATTGTGCCCACAAAATACGAACCGGCGAGGTGCTTCTTGTATATTGGTGGTCTCAGGTGACCTCACACCGCGACTACCAGGTCTTGTCGCTAGAAGAGCCAGGTCCCGAGAAAATAGCAATGCTGTCATCCGGTCAACAGTGTAATCCGGACGAAGTTGATAAACGCCGACGATATCGCTTCAATCCACGCATGTGTAGGCGCTCGTTGCTGTAGATGCGCCGATCAGGAAAGTGCCCTGCATATCGCAGAATAAGGTCCTCGTAAGCGTCATTGTCAGTCCGCGTTCATCGTGTCAGCAGAAGACGAACCGGTGAGGTGCTTCTTTTATAGTGGTGTTCTTGGGTGACGTCACATCGCGACTACCAGGTGGTGTCGCTAGAAGAGCCAGGTCGCCAGAAAATAACCATGCTGTTATGTGGTCAAAAGTGTAATCCGGACAAAGTTGATAAACGCCGACGATATCGTTTCTATCCCCGCACGTGTAGGCGCTCGTTGCTGTAGATGCGCCGATCAGGAAAATGCCCTGCAGAACGCAGAACAAGGTCCTCGTAGGCGTCATTGTCAGTCCGCGGCCATCGTGTCCGCAGAAGACGAACCGGTGAGGTGCTTGTTTTATAGTGGTCTTCTTGGGTGACGTCACACCGCGACTACCAGGTGGTGTCGCTAGAAGAGCCAGGTCGCCAGAAAATAACCATGCTGTCATCTGGTCAACTGTAATCCGGACGAAGTTGATAAACGCAGACGATATCGCTTCTATCCCCGCACGTGTAGGCGCTCGTTGCTGTAGATGCGCCGATCAAAAAAATGCCCTGCAGAACGCAGAACAAGGTCCTCGTTAGCGTCATTGCCAGTCCGCGTCAATCGTGCCCACAGAATACGAGCCGGTGAGGTGCTTCTTGTAGATTGGTGGTCTCAGGTGACATGACACCGCGACTACCAGGTCTTGTCGCTAGAAGAGCCAGGTCCCGAGAAAATAGCAATACTGTCATCCGGTCAACAGTGTAATCCGGACGAAGTTGATAAACGCCGACTATATCGCTTCTATCCACGCATGTGTAGGCGCTCGTTGCTGTAGATGCGCCGGTCAGGAAAGTGCCCTGCATATCGCAGAACAAGGTCCTCGTAAGCGTCATTGTCAGTCCGCGTTCATCGTGTCCGCAGAAGATGAACCGGTGAGGTGCTTGTTTTATAGTGGTGTTCTTGGGTGACGTCACACCGCGACTACCAGGTGGTGTCGCTAGAAGGGCCAGGTCGCCAGAGAATAACCATGCTGTCATCTGGTCAACAGTGTAATCCGGACGAAGTTGATAAACACCGACGATATCGCTTCTATCCCCGCACGTGTAGGCGCTCGTTGCTGTAGATGCGCCGATCTGGAAGATGCCCTGGCAGAACAATGTCCTCGTTAGCGTCATTGCCAGTCCGCGTCAATCGTGCCCACAGAATACGAACCGATGAGGGGCTTCTTGTATATTGGTGGTCTCAGGTGACGTCACACCGCGACTACCAGGTCTAGTCGCTAGAAGAGCCAGGTCCCGAGAAAATAACAATGCTGTCATCCGGCCAACAGTGTAATCCGGACGAAGTTGATAAACGCCGACGATATCGTTTCTATCCACGCACGTGTAGGCGCTCGTTCCTGTAGATGCGCCGATCAGGAAAATGCCCTGCAGAACGCAGAACAAGGTCCTCGTAGGCGTCATTGTTAGTCCGCGTCCATCGTGTCCGCAGAAGACGAACCGGTGAGGTGCTTGTTTTATAGTGGTGTTCTTGGGTGACGTCCGTCACACCGCGACTGCCAGGTGGTGTCGCTAGAAGAGCCAGGTCGCCAGAAAATAACCATGCTGTCATCTGGTCAACTGTAATCCGGACGAAGTTGATAAACGCCGACGATATCGCTTCTATCCCCGCACGTGTAGGCGCTCGTTGCTGTAGATGCGCCGGACAAGAAAATGCCCTGCAGAACGCAGAACAAGGTCCTCGTTAGCGTCATTGCCAGTCCGTGTCCATCGTGCCCACAGAATACGAACCGGTGACGTGCTTCTTGTATATTGGTGGTCTCAGGTGACGTCACACCGCGACTACCAGGTGGTGTCGCTAGAAGGGCCAGGTCCCAAGAAAATAGCAATGCTGTCATCTGGTCAACAGTGTAATCCGGACGAAGTTGATAAACGCCGACGATATCGCTTCTATCCCCGCACGTGTAGGCGCTCGTTGCTGTAGATGCGCCGGGCAAGAAAATGCCCTGCAGAACGCAGAACAAGGTCCTCGTTAGCGTCATTGCCAGTCCGCGTCCATCGTTCCCACAGAATACGAACCGGTGACGTGCTTCTTGTATATTGGTGGTCTCAGTTGACGTCACACCGCGACTACCAGGTGGTGTCGCTAGAAGGGCCAGGTCCCAAGAAAATAGCAATGCTGTCATCTGGTCAACAGTGTAATCCGGACGAAGTTGATAAACGCCGACGATATCGCTTCTATCCCCGCACGTGTAGGCGCTCGTTGTTGTAGATGCGCCGATCAGGAAAGTGCCCTGCATATCGCAGAACAAGGTCCTCGTAAGCGTCATTGTCAGTCCGCGTTCATCGTGTCCGCAGAAGACGAACCGGTGAGGTGCTTCTTTTATAGTGGTGTTCTTGGGTGACGTCACATCGCGACTACCAGGTGGCGTCGCTAGAAGAGCCAGGTCGCCAGAAAATAACCATGCTGTCATGTGGTCAAAAGTGTAATCCGGACAAAGTTGATAAACGCCGGAGATATCGCTTCTATCCCCGCACGTGTAGGCGCTCGTTGCTGTAGATACGCCGATCTGGAAAATCCCTGCAGAACGCAGAACAAGGTCCTCTTTAGCGTTATTACCAGTCAGCGTCCATCGTGCCCACAGAATACGAACCGGTGAGGTGCTTCTTGTATATTGGTGGTCTCAGGTGACATCACACCGCGACTACCAGGTGGTGTCGCTAGAAGAGCCAGTTCCCGAGAATATAACAATGCTGTCACCTGGTCAACAGTGCAATCCGGACGAAGTTGATAAACGCCGGCGATATCGCTTCTATCCCCGCATGTGTAGGCACTCGTTGCTGTAGATGCGCCGATCTGGAAAATGTCGTGCAGAAAGCAGAACAAGGTCCTCGTAGGCGTCATTGCCAGTCCGCGTCCATCGTGCCCACAGAATACGAACCGGTCAGGTGCTTCTTGTATATTGGTGCTCTCAGGTGACGTCACACCGCGACTGCCAGGTGGTGTCGCTAGAAGAGTCAGGTCGCCAGAAAATAACTATGCTGTCATCTGGTCAACAGTGTAATCCGGACGAAGTTGATAAACGCCGACGATATCGCTTCTATCCCCGCACGTGTAGGCGCTCGTTGCTGTAGATGCGCCGATCTGAAGATGCCCTGGCAGACCAAGGTCCTCGTTAGCGTCATTGCCAGTCCGGGTCCATCGTGCCCACAGAATACGAACCGATGAGGGGCTTCTTGTATTTTGGTGGTCTCAGGTGACGTCACACCGCGACTACCAGGTCTCGTCGCTAGAAGAGCCAGGTCCCGAGAAAATAACAATGCTGTCATCCGGTCAACAGTGTAATCCGGACGAAGTTTATAGCGCCGACGATATCGCTTCTATCCCGGCACGTGTAGGCGCTCGTTGCTGTAGATGCGCCGATCAGGAAAATGCCCTGCAGAACGCAGAACAAGGTCCTCGTAGGCGTCATTGCCAGTCCGCGTCCATCGTGTCCACAGAAGACGACCCGGTGAGGTGCTTGTTCTATAGTGGTTTTCTTGGTTGACGTCACACCACGACTACCAGGTGGTGTCGCTAGAAGAGCCAGGTCGCCAGAAAGTAACCATGCTGTCATCTGGTCAACAGTGTAATCCGGACGAAATTGATAACGCCGACGATATCGCTTCCATCCTCGCACGTGTAGCCACTCGTTGCTGTAGATGAGCCGATCTGGAAAATGCCCTGCATACCGCAGAACAAGGTCATCGTAGGCGTCATTGCCAGTCCGCGTCCGTCGTGTCCACAGAAGACGAACCGGTGAGGTGCTTCTTTTATAGTGGTGTTCTTGGATGACGTCACACCACGACTACCAGGTGGTGTCGCTAGAAGGGCCAGGTCGCCAGAGAATAACCATGCTGTCATCTGGTCAACATTGTAATCCGGACGAAGTTGATAAACGCCGACGAAATCGCTTCTCTCCCCGCACGTGTAGGCGCTGGTTGCTGTAGATGCGCCCATCTAGAAAATGCCCTGCAGAACGCAAAACAAGGTCATCGTTAGCGTCATTGCCAGTCCGCGTCCATCGTGCCCACAGAATACGAACCGGTGAGGTGCTTCTTGTATATTGGTGGTCTCAGGTGACGTCACACCGCGACTGCCAGGTGGTGTCGCTGGAAGAGCCAGGTCGCCAGAAAATAACTATGCTGTCATCTGGTCAACAGTGTAATCCGGACGGAGTTGATAAACGCCGACGATATCGCTTCTATCCCCGCACGTATAGGCGCTCGTTGCTGTAGATGCGCCGATCAGGAAGATGCCCTGCAGAACGCAGAACAAGGTCCTCGTTAGCGTCATTGCCAGTCCGCGTCCATCGTGCCCACAGAATACGAACCGATGAGGGGCTTCTTTTATATTGGTGGTCTCAGGTGACGTCACACCGCGACTACCAGGTCTTGTCGCTAGAAGAGCCAGGTGCCGAGAAAATAACAATGCTGTCATCCGGTCAACAGTGTAATCCGGACGAAGTTGATAAACGCCGACGATATCGTTTCTATCCCCGCACGTGTAGGCGCTCGTTGCTGTAGATGCGCCGATCAGGAAAATGCCCTGCAGAACGCAGAACAAGGTCCTCGTAGGCGTCATTGTCAGTCCGCGGCCATCGTGTCCGCAGAAGACGAACCGGTGAGGTGCTTGTTTTATAGTGGTCTTCTTGGGTGACGTCACACCGCGACTACCAGGTGGTGTCGCTAGAAGAGCCAGGTCGCCAGAAAATAACCATGCTGTCATCTGGTCAACTGTAATCCGGACGAAGTTGATAAACGCAGACGATATCGCTTCTATCCCCGCACGTGTAGGCGCTCGTTGCTGTAGATGCGCCGATCAAAAAAATGCCCTGCAGAACGCAGAGCAAGGTCCTCGTTAGCGTCATTGCCAGTCCGCGTCCATCGTGCCCACAGAATACGAACCGGTGAGGTGCTTTTTTTATAGTGGTGTTCTTGGGTGACATCACACCGCGACTACCAGGTCTTGTCGCTAGAAGAGCCAGGTCCCGAGAAAAGAGCAATACTGTCATCTGGTCAACAGTGTAATCCGGACGAAGTTGATAAACGCCGACGATATCGTTTCTCTCCCCGCACGTGTAGGCGCTCGTTGCTGTAGATGCGCCCATCTAGAAAATGCCCTGCAGAACGCAGAACAAGGTCATCGTTAGCGTCATTGCCAGTCCGCGTCCATCGTGCCCACAGAATACGAACCGGTCAGGTGCTTCTTGTATATTGGTGGTCTCAGGTGACGTCACACCGCGACTGCCAGGTGGTGTCGCTAGAAGAGTCAGGTCGCCATAAAATAACTATGCTGTCATCTGGTCAACAGTGTAATCTGGACGAAGTTGATAAACGCCGACGATATCGCTTCTATCCCCGCACGTGTAGGCGCTCGTTGCTGTAGATGCGCCGATCTGGAAGATGCCCTGGCAGAACAAGGTCCTCGTTAGCGTCATTGCCAGTCCGGGTCCATCGTGCCCACAGAATACGAACCGATGAGGGGCTTCTTGTATATTGGTGGTCTCAGGTGACGTCACACCGCGACTACCAGGTCTTGTCGCTAGAAGAGCCAGGTCCCGAGAAAATAACAATGCTGTCATCCGGTCAACAGTGTAATCCGGACGAAGTTGATAAACGCCGACGATATCGTTTCTATCCACGCACGTGTAGGCGCTCGTTGCTGTAGATGCGCCGGACAAGAAAATGCCCTGCAGAACGCAGAACAAGGTCCTCGTTAGCGTCATTGCCAGTCCGCGTCCATCGTGCCCACAGAATACGAACTGTTGACGTGCTTCTTGTATATTGGTGGCCTCAGGTGACGTCACACCGCGACTACCAGGTGGTGTCGCTAGAAGGGCCAGGTCCCAAGAAAATAGCAATGCTGTCATCTGGTCAACAGTGTAATCCGGACGAAGTTGATAAACGCCGACGATATCGCTTCTATCCCCGCACGTGTAGGCGCTCGTTGCTGCAGATGCGCCGATCAGGAAATTGCCCTGCAGAACGCAGAACAAGGTCCTCGTAGGCGTCATTGCCAGTCCGCGTCCATCGTGTCCACAGAATACCAACCGGCGAGGTGCTTCTTGTATATTGGTGGTCTCAGGTGACGTCACACTGCGACTACCAGGTCTTGTCGCTAGAAGAGCCAGGTCCCGAGAAAATAGCAATACTGTCATCCGGTCAACCGTGTAATCCGGACGAAGTTGATAAACGCCGACTATATCGCTTCTATCCACGCATGTGTAGGCGCTCGTTGCTGTAGATGCGCCGATCAGGAAAATGCCCTGCAGAACGCAGAACAAGGTCCTCGTAGGCGTCATTGCCAGTCCGCGTCCATCGTGTCCACAGAAGACGAACCGGTGAGGTGCTACTTTTATAGTGGTGTTCTTGGGTTACATCACACCGCGTCTACCAGGTGCAGTCGCTAGAAGAGCCAGAGCGCCAGAAAATATCCATGCTGTCATCTGGTCAACAGTGTAATCCGGACGAAGTTTATAACGCCGACGATATCGCTTCTATGCCGGCACGTGTAGGCGCTTTTTGCTGCAGATGCGCCGATCAGGAAAATGCCCTGCAGAACGCAGAACAAGGTCCTCGTAGGCGTCATTGCCAGTCCGCGTCCATCGTGTCCACAGAAGACGAACCGGTGAGGGGCTTTTTTATATTGGTGGTCTCAGGTGACGTCACACCGCGACTACCAGGTCTTGTCGCTAGAAGAGCCAGGTCCCGAGAAAATAGCAAAACTGTCATCCGGTCAACAGTGTAATCCGGACGAAGTTGATAAACGCCGACTATATCGCTTCTATCCACGCATGTGTAGGCGCTCGTTGCTGTAGATGCGCCGATCAAGAAAATGCCCTACAGAACGCAGAACAAGGTCCTCGTTAGCGTCATTGCCAGTCCGCGTATATCGTGCCCACAGAATACGAACCGGTGACGTGCTTCTTGTATATTGGTGGTCTCAGGTGACGTCACACCGCGACTACCAGGTGGTGTCGCTAGAAGGGCCAGGTCGCCAGAGAATAACAATGCTGTCATCTGGTCAGCAGAGTAATCCAGACGAAGTTGATAAACGCCGACGATATCGCTTCTCTCCCCGCACGTGTAGGCGCTCGTTGCTGTAGATGCGCCCATCTAGAAAATGCCCTGCAGAACGCAGAACAAGGTCATCGTTAGCGTCATTGCCAGTCCGCGTCCATCGTGCCCACAGAATACGAACCGGTCAGGTGCTTCTTGTATATTGGTCTCAGGTGACGTCACACCGCGACTGCCAGGTGGTGTCGCTAGAAGGGCCAGGTCGCCAGAGAATAACCATGCTGTCATCTGGTCAACTGTAATCCGGACGAAGTTGATAAACGCCGACGATATCGCTTCTATCCCCGCACGTGTAGGCGCTCGTTGCTGTAGATGCGCCGGACAAGAAAATGCCCTGCAGAACGCAGAACAAGGTCCTCGTTAGCGTCATTGCCAGTCCGCGTCCATCGTGCCCACAGAATACGAACCGGTGACGTGCTTCTTGTATATTGGTGGTCTCAGGTGACGTCACACCGCGACTACCAGGTGGTGTCGCTAGAAGGGCCAGGTCCCAAGAAAATAGCAATGCTGTCATCTGGTCAACAGTGTAATCCGGACGAAGTTGATAAACGCCGACGATATCGCTTCTATCCCCGCACGTGTAGGCGCTCGTTGCTGTAGATGCGCCGGACAAGAAAATGCCCTGCAGAACGCAGAACAAGGTCCTCGTTAGCGTCATTGCCAGTCCGCGTCCATCGTTCCCACAGAATACGAACCGGTGACGTGCTTCTTGTATATTGGTGGTCTCAGTTGACGTCACACCGCGACTACCAGGTGGTGTCGCTAGAAGGGCCAGGTCCCAAGAAAATAGCAATGCTGTCATCTGGTCAACAGTGTAATCCGGACGAAGTTGATAAACGCCGACGATATCGCTTCTATCCCCGCACGTGTAGGCGCTCGTTGCTGTAGATGCGCCGATCAGGAAAGTGCCCTGCATATCGCAGAACAAGGTCCTCGTAAGCGTCATTGTCAGTCCGCGTTCATCGTGTCCGCAGAAGACGAACCGGTGAGGTGCTTCTTTTATAGTGGTGTTCTTGGGTGACGTCACATCGCGACTACCAGGTGGCGTCGCTAGAAGAGCCAGGTCGCCAGAAAATAACCATGCTGTCATGTGGTCAAAAGTGTAATCCGGACAAAGTTGATAAACGCCGGAGATATCGCTTCTATCCCCGCACGTGTAGGCGCTCGTTGCTGTAGATACGCCGATCTGGAAAATCCCTGCAGAACGCAGAACAAGGTCCTCTTTAGCGTTATTACCAGTCAGCGTCCATCGTGCCCACAGAATACGAACCGGTGAGGTGCTTCTTGTATATTGGTGGTCTCAGGTGACATCACACCGCGACTACCAGGTGGTGTCGCTAGAAGAGCCAGTTCCCGAGAATATAACAATGCTGTCACCTGGTCAACAGTGCAATCCGGACGAAGTTGATAAACGCCGGCGATATCGCTTCTATCCCCGCATGTGTAGGCACTCGTTGCTGTAGATGCGCCGATCTGGAAAATGTCGTGCAGAAAGCAGAACAAGGTCCTCGTAGGCGTCATTGCCAGTCCGCGTCCATCGTGCCCACAGAATACGAACCGATGAGGGGCTTCTTGTATATTGGTGGTCTCAGGTGACGTCACACCGCGACTACCAGGTCTTGTCGCTAGAAGAGCCAGGTCCCGAGAAAATAACAATGCTGTCATCCGGTCAACAGTGTAATCCGGACGAAGTTGATAAACGCCGACGATATCGTTTCTATCCACGCACGTGTAGGCGCTCGTTGCTGTAGATGCGCCGGACAAGAAAATGCCCTGCAGAACGCAGAACAAGGTCCTCGTTAGCGTCATTGCCAGTCCGCGTCCATCGTGCCCACAGAATACGAACTGTTGACGTGCTTCTTGTATATTGGTGGCCTCAGGTGACGTCACACCGCGACTACCAGGTGGTGTCGCTAGAAGGGCCAGGTCCCAAGAAAATAGCAATGCTGTCATCTGGTCAACAGTGTAATCCGGACGAAGTTGATAAACGCCGACGATATCGCTTCTATCCCCGCACGTGTAGGCGCTCGTTGCTGCAGATGCGCCGATCAGGAAATTGCCCTGCAGAACGCAGAACAAGGTCCTCGTAGGCGTCATTGCCAGTCCGCGTCCATCGTGTCCACAGAATACCAACCGGCGAGGTGCTTCTTGTATATTGGTGGTCTCAGGTGACGTCACACTGCGACTACCAGGTCTTGTCGCTAGAAGAGCCAGGTCCCGAGAAAATAGCAATACTGTCATCCGGTCAACCGTGTAATCCGGACGAAGTTGATAAACGCCGACTATATCGCTTCTATCCACGCATGTGTAGGCGCTCGTTGCTGTAGATGCGCCGATCAGGAAAATGCCCTGCAGAACGCAGAACAAGGTCCTCGTAGGCGTCATTGCCAGTCCGCGTCCATCGTGTCCACAGAAGACGAACCGGTGAGGTGCTACTTTTATAGTGGTGTTCTTGGGTTACATCACACCGCGTCTACCAGGTGCAGTCGCTAGAAGAGCCAGAGCGCCAGAAAATATCCATGCTGTCATCTGGTCAACAGTGTAATCCGGACGAAGTTTATAACGCCGACGATATCGCTTCTATGCCGGCACGTGTAGGCGCTTTTTGCTGCAGATGCGCCGATCAGGAAAATGCCCTGCAGAACGCAGAACAAGGTCCTCGTAGGCGTCATTGCCAGTCCGCGTCCATCGTGTCCACAGAAGACGAACCGGTGAGGGGCTTTTTTATATTGGTGGTCTCAGGTGACGTCACACCGCGACTACCAGGTCTTGTCGCTAGAAGAGCCAGGTCCCGAGAAAATAGCAAAACTGTCATCCGGTCAACAGTGTAATCCGGACGAAGTTGATAAACGCCGACTATATCGCTTCTATCCACGCATGTGTAGGCGCTCGTTGCTGTAGATGCGCCGATCAAGAAAATGCCCTACAGAACGCAGAACAAGGTCCTCGTTAGCGTCATTGCCAGTCCGCGTATATCGTGCCCACAGAATACGAACCGGTGACGTGCTTCTTGTATATTGGTGGTCTCAGGTGACGTCACACCGCGACTACCAGGTGGTGTCGCTAGAAGGGCCAGGTCGCCAGAGAATAACAATGCTGTCATCTGGTCAGCAGAGTAATCCAGACGAAGTTGATAAACGCCGACGATATCGCTTCTCTCCCCGCACGTGTAGGCGCTCGTTGCTGTAGATGCGCCCATCTAGAAAATGCCCTGCAGAACGCAGAACAAGGTCATCGTTAGCGTCATTGCCAGTCCGCGTCCATCGTGCCCACAGAATACGAACCGGTCAGGTGCTTCTTGTATATTGGTCTCAGGTGACGTCACACCGCGACTGCCAGGTGGTGTCGCTAGAAGGGCCAGGTCGCCAGAGAATAACCATGCTGTCATCTGGTCAACTGTAATCCGGACGAAGTTGATAAACGCCGACGATATCGCTTCTATCCCCGCACGTGTAGGCGCTCGTTGCTGTAGATGCGCCGGACAAGAAAATGCCCTGCAGAACGCAGAACAAGGTCCTCGTTAGCGTCATTGCCAGTCCGCGTCCATCGTGCCCACAGAATACGAACCGGTGACGTGCTTCTTGTATATTGGTGGTCTCAGGTGACGTCACACCGCGACTACCAGGTGGTGTCGCTAGAAGGGCCAGGTCCCAAGAAAATAGCAATGCTGTCATCTGGTCAACAGTGTAATCCGGACGAAGTTGATAAACGCCGACGATATCGCTTCTATCCCCGCACGTGTAGGCGCTCGTTGCTGTAGATGCGCCGGACAAGAAAATGCCCTGCAGAACGCAGAACAAGGTCCTCGTTAGCGTCATTGCCAGTCCGCGTCCATCGTTCCCACAGAATACGAACCGGTGACGTGCTTCTTGTATATTGGTGGTCTCAGTTGACGTCACACCGCGACTACCAGGTGGTGTCGCTAGAAGGGCCAGGTCCCAAGAAAATAGCAATGCTGTCATCTGGTCAACAGTGTAATCCGGACGAAGTTGATAAACGCCGACGATATCGCTTCTATCCCCGCACGTGTAGGCGCTCGTTGCTGTAGATGCGCCGATCAGGAAAGTGCCCTGCATATCGCAGAACAAGGTCCTCGTAAGCGTCATTGTCAGTCCGCGTTCATCGTGTCCGCAGAAGACGAACCGGTGAGGTGCTTCTTTTATAGTGGTGTTCTTGGGTGACGTCACATCGCGACTACCAGGTGGCGTCGCTAGAAGAGCCAGGTCGCCAGAAAATAACCATGCTGTCATGTGGTCAAAAGTGTAATCCGGACAAAGTTGATAAACGCCGGAGATATCGCTTCTATCCCCGCACGTGTAGGCGCTCGTTGCTGTAGATACGCCGATCTGGAAAATCCCTGCAGAACGCAGAACAAGGTCCTCTTTAGCGTTATTACCAGTCAGCGTCCATCGTGCCCACAGAATACGAACCGGTGAGGTGCTTCTTGTATATTGGTGGTCTCAGGTGACATCACACCGCGACTACCAGGTGGTGTCGCTAGAAGAGCCAGTTCCCGAGAATATAACAATGCTGTCACCTGGTCAACAGTGCAATCCGGACGAAGTTGATAAACGCCGGCGATATCGCTTCTATCCCCGCATGTGTAGGCACTCGTTGCTGTAGATGCGCCGATCTGGAAAATGTCGTGCAGAAAGCAGAACAAGGTCCTCGTAGGCGTCATTGCCAGTCCGCGTCCATCGTGCCCACAGAATACGAACCGGTCAGGTGCTTCTTGTATATTGGTGCTCTCAGGTGACGTCACACCGCGACTGCCAGGTGGTGTCGCTAGAAGAGTCAGGTCGCCAGAAAATAACTATGCTGTCATCTGGTCAACAGTGTAATCCGGACGAAGTTGATAAACGCCGACGATATCGCTTCTATCCCCGCACGTGTAGGCGCTCGTTGCTGTAGATGCGCCGATCTGAAGATGCCCTGGCAGACCAAGGTCCTCGTTAGCGTCATTGCCAGTCCGGGTCCATCGTGCCCACAGAATACGAACCGATGAGGGGCTTCTTGTATTTTGGTGGTCTCAGGTGACGTCACACCGCGACTACCAGGTCTCGTCGCTAGAAGAGCCAGGTCCCGAGAAAATAACAATGCTGTCATCCGGTCAACAGTGTAATCCGGACGAAGTTTATAGCGCCGACGATATCGCTTCTATCCCGGCACGTGTAGGCGCTCGTTGCTGTAGATGCGCCGATCAGGAAAATGCCCTGCAGAACGCAGAACAAGGTCCTCGTAGGCGTCATTGCCAGTCCGCGTCCATCGTGTCCACAGAAGACGACCCGGTGAGGTGCTTGTTCTATAGTGGTTTTCTTGGTTGACGTCACACCACGACTACCAGGTGGTGTCGCTAGAAGAGCCAGGTCGCCAGAAAGTAACCATGCTGTCATCTGGTCAACAGTGTAATCCGGACGAAATTGATAACGCCGACGATATCGCTTCCATCCTCGCACGTGTAGCCACTCGTTGCTGTAGATGAGTCGATCTGGAAAATGCCCTGCATACCGCAGAACAAGGTCATCGTAGGCGTCATTGCCAGTCCGCGTCCGTCGTGTCCACAGAAGACGAACCGGTGAGGTGCTTCTTTTATAGTGGTGTTCTTGGATGACGTCACACCACGACTACCAGGTGGTGTCGCTAGAAGGGCCAGGTCGCCAGAGAATAACCATGCTGTCATCTGGTCAACAGTGTAATCCGGACGAAGTTGATAAACGCCGACGAAATCGCTTCTCTCCCCGCACGTGTAGGCGCTGGTTGCTGTAGATGCGCCCATCTAGAAAATGCCCTGCAGAACGCAAAACAAGGTCATCGTTAGCGTCATTGCCAGTCCGCGTCCATCGTGCCCACAGAATACGAACCGGTGAGGTGCTTCTTGTATATTGGTGGTCTCAGGTGACGTCACACCGCGACTGCCAGGTGGTGTCGCTGGAAGAGCCAGGTCGCCAGAAAATAACTATGCTGTCATCTGGTCAACAGTGTAATCCGGACGGAGTTGATAAACGCCGACGATATCGCTTCTATCCCCGCACGTATAGGCGCTCGTTGCTGTAGATGCGCCGATCAGGAAGATGCCCTGCAGAACGCAGAACAAGGTCCTCGTTAGCGTCATTGCCAGTCCGCGTCCATCGTGCCCACAGAATACGAACCGATGAGGGGCTTCTTTTATATTGGTGGTCTCAGGTGACGTCACACCGCGACTACCAGGTCTTGTCGCTAGAAGAGCCAGGTGCCGAGAAAATAACAATGCTGTCATCCGGTCAACAGTGTAATCCGGACGAAGTTGATAAACGCCGACGATATCGTTTCTATCCCCGCACGTGTAGGCGCTCGTTGCTGTAGATGCGCCGATCAGGAAAATGCCCTGCAGAACGCAGAACAAGGTCCTCGTAGGCGTCATTGTCAGTCCGCGGCCATCGTGTCCGCAGAAGACGAACCGGTGAGGTGCTTGTTTTATAGTGGTCTTCTTGGGTGACGTCACACCGCGACTACCAGGTGGTGTCGCTAGAAGAGCCAGGTCGCCAGAAAATAACCATGCTGTCATCTGGTCAACTGTAATCCGGACGAAGTTGATAAACGCAGACGATATCGCTTCTATCCCCGCACGTGTAGGCGCTCGTTGCTGTAGATGCGCCGATCAAAAAAATGCCCTGCAGAACGCAGAACAAGGTCCTCGTTAGCGTCATTGCCAGTCCGCGTCCATCGTGCCCACAGAATACGAACCGGTGAGGTGCTTTTTTTATAGTGGTGTTCTTGGGTGACATCACACCGCGACTACCAGGTCTTGTCGCTAGAAGAGCCAGGTCCCGAGAAAATAGCAATACTGTCATCTGGTCAACAGTGTAATCCGGACGAAGTTGATAAACGCCGACGATATCGTTTCTCTCCCCGCACGTGTAGGCGCTCGTTGCTGTAGATGCGCCCATCTAGAAAATGCCCTGCAGAACGCAGAACAAGGTCATCGTTAGCGTCATTGCCAGTCCGCGTCCATCGTGCCCACAGAATACGAACCGGTCAGGTGCTTCTTGTATATTGGTGGTCTCAGGTGACGTCACACCGCGACTGCCAGGTGGTGTCGCTAGAAGAGTCAGGTCGCCATAAAATAACTATGCTGTCATCTGGTCAACAGTGTAATCTGGACGAAGTTGATAAACGCCGACGATATCGCTTCTATCCCCGCACGTGTAGGCGCTCGTTGCTGTAGATGCGCCGATCTGGAAGATGCCCTGGCAGAACAAGGTCCTCGTTAGCGTCATTGCCAGTCCGGGTCCATCGTGCCCACAGAATACGAACCGATGAGGGGCTTCTTGTATATTGGTGGTCTCAGGTGACGTCACACCGCGACTACCAGGTCTTGTCGCTAGAAGAGCCAGGTCCCGAGAAAATAACAATGCTGTCATCCGGTCAACAGTGTAATCCGGACGAAGTTGATAAACGCCGACGATATCGTTTCTATCCACGCACGTGTAGGCGCTCGTTGCTGTAGATGCGCCGGACAAGAAAATGCCCTGCAGAACGCAGAACAAGGTCCTCGTTAGCGTCATTGCCAGTCCGCGTCCATCGTGCCCACAGAATACGAACTGTTGACGTGCTTCTTGTATATTGGTGGCCTCAGGTGACGTCACACCGCGACTACCAGGTGGTGTCGCTAGAAGGGCCAGGTCCCAAGAAAATAGCAATGCTGTCATCTGGTCAACAGTGTAATCCGGACGAAGTTGATAAACGCCGACGATATCGCTTCTATCCCCGCACGTGTAGGCGCTCGTTGCTGCAGATGCGCCGATCAGGAAATTGCCCTGCAGAACGCAGAACAAGGTCCTCGTAGGCGTCATTGCCAGTCCGCGTCCATCGTGTCCACAGAATACCAACCGGCGAGGTGCTTCTTGTATATTGGTGGTCTCAGGTGACGTCACACTGCGACTACCATGTCTTGTCGCTAGAAGAGCCAGGTCCCGAGAAAATAGCAATACTGTCATCCGGTCAACCGTGTAATCCGGACGAAGTTGATAAACGCCGACTATATCGCTTCTATCCACGCATGTGTAGGCGCTCGTTGCTGTAGATGCGCCGATCAGGAAAATGCCCTGCAGAACGCAGAACAAGGTCCTCGTAGGCGTCATTGCCAGTCCGCGTCCATCGTGTCCACAGAAGACGAACCGGTGAGGTGCTACTTTTATAGTGGTGTTCTTGGGTTACATCACACCGCGTCTACCAGGTGCAGTCGCTAGAAGAGCCAGAGCGCCAGAAAATATCCATGCTGTCATCTGGTCAACAGTGTAATCCGGACGAAGTTTATAACGCCGACGATATCGCTTCTATGCCGGCACGTGTAGGCGCTTTTTGCTGCAGATGCGCCGATCAGGAAAATGCCCTGCAGAACGCAGAACAAGGTCCTCGTAGGCGTCATTGCCAGTCCGCGTCCATCGTGTCCACAGAAGACGAACCGGTGAGGGGCTTTTTTATATTGGTGGTCTCAGGTGACGTCACACCGCGACTACCAGGTCTTGTCGCTAGAAGAGCCAGGTCCCGAGAAAATAGCAAAACTGTCATCCGGTCAACAGTGTAATCCGGACGAAGTTGATAAACGCCGACTATATCGCTTCTATCCACGCATGTGTAGGCGCTCGTTGCTGTAGATGCGCCGATCAAGAAAATGCCCTACAGAACGCAGAACAAGGTCCTCGTTAGCGTCATTGCCAGTCCGCGTATATCGTGCCCACAGAATACGAACCGGTGACGTGCTTCTTGTATATTGGTGGTCTCAGGTGACGTCACACCGCGACTACCAGGTGGTGTCGCTAGAAGGGCCAGGTCGCCAGAGAATAACAATGCTGTCATCTGGTCAGCAGAGTAATCCAGACGAAGTTGATAAACGCCGACGATATCGCTTCTCTCCCCGCACGTGTAGGCGCTCGTTGCTGTAGATGCGCCCATCTAGAAAATGCCCTGCAGAACGCAGAACAAGGTCATCGTTAGCGTCATTGCCAGTCCGCGTCCATCGTGCCCACAGAATACGAACCGGTCAGGTGCTTCTTGTATATTGGTCTCAGGTGACGTCACACCGCGACTGCCAGGTGGTGTCGCTAGAAGGGCCAGGTCGCCAGAGAATAACCATGCTGTCATCTGGTCAGCAGAGTAATACAGACGAAGTTGATAAACGCCGACGATATCGCTTCTCTCCCCGCACGTGTAGGCGCTCGTTGCTGTAGATGCGCCCATCTAGAAAATGCCCTGCAGAACGCAGAACAAGGTCATCGTTAGCGTCATTGCCAGTCCGCGTCCATCGTGCCCACAGAATACGAACCGGTCAGGTGCTTCTTGTATATTGGTGGTCTCAGGTGACGTCACACCGCGACTGCCAGGTGGTGTCGCTAGAAGAGTCAGGTCGCCAGAAAATAACTATGCTGTCATCTGGTCAACAGTGTAATCCGGACGAAGTTGATAAACGCCGACGATATCGCTTCTATCCCCGCACGTGTAGGCGCTTTTTGCTGCAGATGCGCCGATCAGGAAAATGCCCTGCAGAACGCAGAACAAGGTCATCGTAGGCGTCATTGCCAGTCCGCGTCCATCGTGTCCACAGAAGACGAACCGGTGAGGGGCTTTTTTATATTGGTGGTCTCAGGTGACGTCACACCGCGACTACCAGGTCTTGTCGCTAGAAGAGCCAGGTCCCGAGAAAATAGCAAAACTGTCATCCGGTCAACAGTGTAATCCGGACGAAGTTGATAAACGCCGACTATATCGCTTCTATCCACGCATGTGTAGGCGCTCGTTCCTGTAGATGCGCCGATCAAGAAAATGCCCTACAGAACGCAGAACAAGGTCCTCGTTAGCGTCATTGCCAGTCCGCGTATATCGTGCCCACAGAATACGAACCGGTGACGTGCTTCTTGTATATTGGTGGTCTCAGGTGACGTCACACCGCGACTACCAGGTGGTGTCGCTAGAAGGGCCAGGTCGCCAGAGAATAACAATGCTGTCATCTGGTCAGCAGAGTAATCCAGACGAAGTTGATAAACGCCGACGATATCGCTTCTCTCCCCGCACGTGTAGGCGCTCGTTGCTGTAGATGCGCCCATCTAGAAAATGCCCTGCAGAACGCAGAACAAGGTCATCGTTAGCGTCATTGCCAGTCCGCGTCCATCGTGCCCACAGAATACGAACCGGTCAGGTGCTTCTTGTATATTGGTCTCAGGTGACGTCACACCGCGACTGCCAGGTGGTGTCGCTAGAAGGGCCAGGTCGCCAGAGAATAACCATGCTGTCATCTGGTCAGCAGAGTAATACAGACGAAGTTGATAAACGCCGACGATATCGCTTCTCTCCCCGCACGTGTAGGCGCTCGTTGCTGTAGATGCGCCCATCTAGAAAATGCCCTGCAGAACGCAGAACAAGGTCATCGTTAGCGTCATTGCCAGTCCGCGTCCATCGTGCCCACAGAATACGAACCGGTCAGGTGCTTCTTGTATATTGGTGGTCTCAGGTGACGTCACACCGCGACTGCCAGGTGGTGTCGCTAGAAGAGTCAGGTCGCCAGAAAATAACTATGCTGTCATCTGGTCAACAGTGTAATCCGGACGAAGTTGATAAACGCCGACGATATCGCTTCTATCCCCGCACGTGTAGGCGCTCGTTGCTGTAGATGCGCCGATCTGGAAGATGCCCTGGCAGAACAAGGTCCTCGTTAGCGTCATTGCCAGTCCGGGTCCATCGTGCCCACAGAATACGAACCGATGAGGGGCTTCTTGTATATTGGTGGTCTCAGGTGACGTCACACCGCGACTACCAGGTCTTGTCGCTAGAAGAGCCAGGTCCCGAGAAAATAACAATGCTGTCATCCGGTCAACAGTGTAATCCGGACGAAGTTGATAAACGCCGACGATATCGTTTCTATCCACGCACGTGTAGGCGCTCGTTGCTGTAGATGCGCCGGACAAGAAAATGCCCTGCAGAACGCAGAACAAGGTCCTCGTTAGCGTCATTGCCAGTCCGCGTCCATCGTGCCCACAGAATACGAACTGTTGACGTGCTTCTTGTATATTGGTGGCCTCAGGTGACGTCACACCGCGACTACCAGGTGGTGTCGCTAGAAGGGCCAGGTCCCAAGAAAATAGCAATGCTGTCATCTGGTCAACAGTGTAATCCGGACGAAGTTGATAAACGCCGACGATATCGCTTCTATCCCCGCACGTGTAGGCGCTCGTTGCTGCAGATGCGCCGATCAGGAAATTGCCCTGCAGAACGCAGAACAAGGTCCTCGTAGGCGTCATTGCCAGTCCGCGTCCATCGTGTCCACAGAATACCAACCGGCGAGGTGCTTCTTGTATATTGGTGGTCTCAGGTGACGTCACACTGCGACTACCAGGTCTTGTCGCTAGAAGAGCCAGGTCCCGAGAAAATAGCAATACTGTCATCCGGTCAACCGTGTAATCCGGACGAAGTTGATAAACGCCGACTATATCGCTTCTATCCACGCATGTGTAGGCGCTCGTTGCTGTAGATGCGCCGATCAGGAAAATGCCCTGCAGAACGCAGAACAAGGTCCTCGTAGGCGTCATTGCCAGTCCGCGTCCATCGTGTCCACAGAAGACGAACCGGTGAGGTGCTACTTTTATAGTGGTGTTCTTGGGTTACATCACACCGCGTCTACCAGGTGCAGTCGCTAGAAGAGCCAGGTCCCGAGAAAATAGCAAAACTGTCATCCGGTCAACAGTGTAATCCGGACGAAGTTGATAAACGCCGACTATATCGCTTCTATCCACGCATGTGTAGGCGCTCGTTGCTGTAGATGCGCCGATCAAGAAAATGCCCTACAGAACGCAGAACAAGGTCCTCGTTAGCGTCATTGCCAGTCCGCGTATATCGTGCCCACAGAATACGAACCGGTGACGTGCTTCTTGTATATTGGTGGTCTCAGGTGACGTCACACCGCGACTACCAGGTGGTGTCGCTAGAAGGGCCAGGTCGCCAGAGAATAACAATGCTGTCATCTGGTCAGCAGAGTAATCCAGACGAAGTTGATAAACGCCGACGATATCGCTTCTCTCCCCGCACGTGTAGGCGCTCGTTGCTGTAGATGCGCCCATCTAGAAAATGCCCTGCAGAACGCAGAACAAGGTCATCGTTAGCGTCATTGCCAGTCCGCGTCCATCGTGCCCACAGAATACGAACCGGTCAGGTGCTTCTTGTATATTGGTCTCAGGTGACGTCACACCGCGACTGCCAGGTGGTGTCGCTAGAAGGGCCAGGTCGCCAGAGAATAACCATGCTGTCATCTGGTCAGCAGAGTAATACAGACGAAGTTGATAAACGCCGACGATATCGCTTCTCTCCCCGCACGTGTAGGCGCTCGTTGCTGTAGATGCGCCCATCTAGAAAATGCCCTGCAGAACGCAGAACAAGGTCATCGTTAGCGTCATTGCCAGTCCGCGTCCATCGTGCCCACAGAATACGAACCGGTCAGGTGCTTCTTGTATATTGGTGGTCTCAGGTGACGTCACACCGCGACTGCCAGGTGGTGTCGCTAGAAGAGTCAGGTCGCCAGAAAATAACTATGCTGTCATCTGGTCAACAGTGTAATCCGGACGAAGTTGATAAACGCCGACGATATCGCTTCTATCCCCGCACGTGTAGGCGCTTTTTGCTGCAGATGCGCCGATCAGGAAAATGCCCTGCAGAACGCAGAACAAGGTCATCGTAGGCGTCATTGCCAGTCCGCGTCCATCGTGTCCACAGAAGACGAACCGGTGAGGGCTTTTTTATATTGGTGGTCTCAGGTGACGTCACACCGCGACTACCAGGTCTTGTCGCTAGAAGAGCCAGGTCCCGAGAAAATAGCAAAACTGTCATCCGGTCAACAGTGTAATCCGGACGAAGTTGATAAACGCCGACTATATCGCTTCTATCCACGCATGTGTAGGCGCTCGTTGCTGTAGATGCGCCGATCAAGAAAATGCCCTACAGAACGCAGAACAAGGTCCTCGTTAGCGTCATTGCCAGTCCGCGTATATCGTGCCCACAGAATACGAACCGGTGACGTGCTTCTTGTATATTGGTGGTCTCAGGTGACGTCACACCGCGACTACCAGGTGGTGTCGCTAGAAGGGCCAGGTCGCCAGAGAATAACAATGCTGTCATCTGGTCAGCAGAGTAATCCAGACGAAGTTGATAAACGCCGACGATATCGCTTCTCTCCCCGCACGTGTAGGCGCTCGTTGCTGTAGATGCGCCCATCTAGAAAATGCCCTGCAGAACGCAGAACAAGGTCATCGTTAGCGTCATTGCCAGTCCGCGTCCATCGTGCCCACAGAATACCAACCGGTCAGGTGCTTCTTGTATATTGGTCTCAGGTGACGTCACACCGCGACTGCCAGGTGGTGTCGCTAGAAGGGCCAGGTCGCCAGAGAATAACCATGCTGTCATCTGGTCAGCAGAGTAATACAGACGAAGTTGATAAACGCCGACGATATCGCTTCTCTCCCCGCACGTGTAGGCGCTCGTTGCTGTAGATGCGCCCATCTAGAAAATGCCCTGCAGAACGCAGAACAAGGTCATCGTTAGCGTCATTGCCAGTCCGCGTCCATCGTGCCCACAGAATACGAACCGGTCAGGTGCTTCTTGTATATTGGTGGTCTCAGGTGACGTCACACCGCGACTGCCAGGTGGTGTCGCTAGAAGAGTCAGGTCGCCAGAAAATAACTATGCTGTCATCTGGTCAACAGTGTAATCCGGACGAAGTTGATAAACGCCGACGATATCGCTTCTATCCCCGCACGTGTAGGCGCTCGTTGCTGTAGATGCGCCGATCAGGAAAGTGCCCTGCATATCGCAGAACAAGGTCATCGTAAGCGTCATTGTCAGTCCGCGTTCATCGTGTCCGCAGAAGACGAACCGGTGAGGTGCTTCTTTTATAGTGGTGTTCTTGGGTGCCGTCACATCGCGACTACCAGGTGGTGTCGCTAGAAGAGCCAGGTCGCCAGAAAACAACCATGCTGTCATGTGGTCAACAGTGTAATCCGGACGAAGTTGATAAACGCCGATAATATCGCTTCTATCCCCGCACGTGTAGGCGCTCGTTGCTGTAGATACGCCGATCTGGAAAATCCCTGCAGAACGCAGAACAAGGTCCTCTTTAGCGTTATTACCAGTCAGCGTCCATCGTGCCCACAGAATACGAACCGGTGAGGTCCTTCTTGTATATTGGTGGTCTCAGGTGACATCACACCGCGGCTACCAGGTGGTGTCGCTAGAAGAGCCAGGTCCCGAGAATATAACAATGCTGTCACCTGGTCAACAGTGCAATCCGGACGAAGTTGATAAACGCCGGCGATATCGCTTCTATCCCCGCATGTGTAGGCGCTCGTTGCTGTAGATGCGCCGATCTGGAAAATGTCGTGCAGGAAGCAGAACAAAGTCCTCGTAGGCGTCATTGCCAGTCCACGTCCATCGTGTCCACAGAAGACGAACCGGTGAGGTGCTTGTTTTATAGTGGTCTTCTTGGGTTACGTCACACCGCGACTACCAGGTGGTGTCGCTAGAAGAGCCAGGTCGCCAGAAAATAACTATGCTGTCATCTGGTCAACTGTAATCCGGACGAAGTTGATAAACGCAGACGATATCGCTTCTATCCCCGCACGTGTAGGCGCTCGTTGCTGTAGATGCGCCGATCAAAAAAATGCCCTGCAGAACGCAGAACAAGGTCCTCGTTAGCGTCATTGCCAGTCCGCGTCCATCGTGCCCACAGAATACGAACCGGTGAGGTGCTTTTTTTATAGTGGTGTTCTTGGGTGACATCACACCGCGACTACCAGGTCTTGTCGCTAGAAGAGCCAGGTCCCGAGAAAATAGCAATACTGTCATCTGGTCAACAGTGTAATCCGGACGAAGTTGATAAACGCCGACGATATCGTTTCTCTCCCCGCACGTGTAGGCGCTCGTTGCTGTAGATGCGCCCATCTAGAAAATGCCCTGCAGAACGCAGAACAAGGTCATCGTTAGCGTCATTGCCAGTCCGCGTCCATCGTGCCCACAGAATACGAACCGGTCAGGTGCTTCTTGTATATTGGTGGTCTCAGGTGACGTCACACCGCGACTGCCAGGTGGTGTCGCTAGAAGAGTCAGGTCGCCATAAAATAACTATGCTGTCATCTGGTCAACAGTGTAATCTGGACGAAGTTGATAAACGCCGACGATATCGCTTCTATCCCCGCACGTGTAGGCGCTCGTTGCTGTAGATGCGCCGATCTGGAAGATGCCCTGGCAGAACAAGGTCCTCGTTAGCGTCATTACCAGTCCGGGTCCATCGTGCCCACAGAATACGAACCGATGAGGGGCTTCTTGTATATTGGTGGTCTCAGGTGACGTCACACCGCGACTACCAGGTCTTGTCGCTAGAAGAGCCAGGTCCCGAGAAAATAACAATGCTGTCATCCGGTCAACAGTGTAATCCGGACGAAGTTGATAAACGCCGACGATATCGTGTCTATCCACGCACGTGTAGGCGCTCGTTCCTGTAGATGCGCCGATCAGGAAAATGCCCTGCAGAACGCAGAACAAGGTCCTCGTAGGCGTCATTGTCAGTCCGCGTCCATCGTGTCCGCAGAAGACGAACCGGTGAGGTGCTTGTTTTATAGTGGTGTTCTTGAATGACGTCACACCGCGACTACCAGGTGGTGTCGCTAGAAGAGCCAGGTCGCCAGAAAATAACCATGCTGTCATCTGGTCAACTGTAATCCGGACGAAGTTGATAAACGCCGACGATATCGCTTCTATCCCCGCACGTGTAGGCGCTCGTTGCTGTAGATGCGCCGGACAAGAAAATGCCCTGCAGAACGCAGAACAAGGTCCTCGTTAGCGTCATTGCCAGTCCGCGTCCATCGTGCCCACAGAATACGAACTGGTGACGTGCTTCTTGTATATTGGTGGCCTCAGGTGACGTCACACCGCGACTACCAGGTGGTGTCGCTAGAAGGGCCAGGTCCCAAGAAAATAGCAATGCTGTCATCTGGTCAACAGTGTAATCCGGACGAAGTTGATAAACGCCGACGATATCGCTTCTATCCCCGCACGTGTAGGCGCTCGTTGCTGCAGATGCGCCGATCAGGAAATTGCCCTGCAGAACGCAGAACAAGGTCCTCGTAGGCGTCATTGCCAGTCCGCGTCCATCGTGTCCACAGAATACGAACCGGCGAGGTGCTTCTTGTATATTGGTGGTCTCAGGTGACGTCACACTGCGACTACCAGGTCTTGTCGCTAGAAGAGCCAGGTCCCGAGAAAATAGCAATACTGTCATCCGGTCAACAGTGTAATCCGGACGAAGTTGATAAACGCCGACTATATCGCTTCTATCCACGCATGTGTAGGCGCTCGTTGCTGTAGATGCGCCGATCAGGAAAATGCCCTGCAGAACGCAGAACAAGGTCCTCGTAGGCGTCATTGCCAGTCCGCGTCCATCGTGTCCACAGAAGACGAACCGGTGAGGTGCTACTTTTATAGTGGTGTTCTTGGGTTACATCACACCGCGTCTACCAGGTGCAGTCGCTAGAAGAGCCAGAGCGCCAGAAAATATCCATGCTGTCATCTGGTCAACAGTGTAATCCGGACGAAGTTTATAACGCCGACGATATCGCTTCTATCCCGGCACGTGTAGGCGCTTTTTGCTGCAGATGCGCCGATCAGGAAAATGCCCTGCAGAACGCAGAACAAGGTCCTCGTAGGCGTCATTGCCAGTCCGCGTCCATCGTGTCCACAGAAGACGAACCGGTGAGGGGCTTTTTTATATTGGTGGTCTCAGGTGACGTCACACCGCGACTACCAGGTCTTGTCGCTAGAAGAGCCAGGTCGCCAGAAAATAACCATGCTGTCATCTGGTCAACAGTGTAATCCGGACGAAGTGTATAACGCCGACGATATCGCTTTTATCCCGGCACGCGTAGGCGCTAGTTGCTGTAGATACGCCGATCAGGAAAATTCCCTGCAGAACGCAGAACAAGGTCCTCGTTAGTGTCATTGCCAGTCCGCGTCCATCGTACCCACAGAATACGAACCGGTGAGGTGCTTATTGTATATTGGTGGTCTCAGGTGACGTCACACCGCGACTACCAGGTCTTGTCGCTAGAAGAGCCAGGTCCCGAGAAAATAGCAAAACTGTCATCCGGTCAACAGTGTAATCCGGACGAAGTTGATAAACGCCGACTATATCGCTTCTATCCACGCATGTGTAGGCGCTCGTTGCTGTAGATGCGCCGATCAAGAAAATGCCCTACAGAACGCAGAACAAGGTCCTCGTTAGCGTCATTGCCAGTCCGCGTATATCGTGCCCACAGAATACGAACCGGTGACGTGCTTCTTGTATATTGGTGGTCTCAGGTGACGTCACACCGCGACTACCAGGTGGTGTCGCTAGAAGGGCCAGGTCGCCAGAGAATAACCATGCTGTCATCTGGTCAGCAGAGTAATCCAGACGAAGTTGATAAACGCCGACGATATCGCTTCTCTCCCCGCACGTGTAGGCGCTCGTTGCTGTAGATGCGCCCATCTAGAAAATGCCCTGCAGAACGCAGAACAAGGTCATCGTTAGCGTCATTGCCAGTCCGCGTCCATCGTGCCCACAGAATACGAACCGGTCAGGTGCTTCTTGTATATTGGTGGTCTCAGGTGACGTCACACCGCGACTGCCAGGTGGTGTCGCTAGAAGAGTCAGGTCGCCAGAAAATAACTATGCTGTCATCTGGTCAACAGTGTAATCCGGACGAAGTTGATAAACGCCGACGATATCGCTTCTATCCCCGCACGTGTAGGCGCTCGTTGCTGTAGATGCGCCGATCAAGAAAATGCCCTACAGAACGCAGAACAAGGTCCTCGTTAGCGTCATTGCCAGTCCGCGTATATCGTGCCCACAGAATACGAACCGGTGACGTGCTTCTTGTATATTGGTGGTCTCAGGTGACGTCACACCGCGACTACCAGGTCTTGTCGCTAGAAGAGCCAGGTCCCGAGAAAATAGCAATGCTGTCATCCGGTCAACAGTGTAATCCGGACGAAGTTGATAAACGCCGACGATATCGCTTCAATCCACGCATGTGTAGGCGCTCGTTGCTGTAGATGCGCCGATCAGGAAAGTGCCCTGCATATCGCAGAACAAGGTCATCGTAAGCGTCATTGTCAGTCCGCGTTCATCGTGTCCGCAGAAGACGAACCGGTGAGGTGCTTCTTTTATAGTGGTGTTCTTGGGTGCCGTCACATCGCGACTACCAGGTGGTGTCGCTAGAAGAGCCAGGTCGCCAGAAAACAACCATGCTGTCATGTGGTCAACAGTGTAATCCGGACGAAGTTGATAAACGCCGATAATATCGCTTCTATCCCCGCACGTGTAGGCGCTCGTTGCTGTAGATACGCCGATCTGGAAAATCCCTGCAGAACGCAGAACAAGGTCCTCTTTAGCGTTATTACCAGTCAGCGTCCATCGTGCCCACAGAATACGAACCGGTGAGGTCCTTCTTGTATATTGGTGGTCTCAGGTGACATCACACCGCGGCTACCAGGTGGTGTCGCTAGAAGAGCCAGGTCCCGAGAATATAACAATGCTGTCACCTGGTCAACAGTGCAATCCGGACGAAGTTGATAAACGCCGGCGATATCGCTTCTATCCCCGCATGTGTAGGCGCTCGTTGCTGTAGATGCGCCGATCTGGAAAATGTCGTGCAGGAAGCAGAACAACGTCCTCGTAGGCGTCATTGCCAGTCCACGTCTATCGTGTCCACAGAAGGCGAACCGGTGAGGTGCTTTTGTATATTTGTGGTCTCCGGTGACGTCACACCGCGTCTAGCAGGTGGTGTCGCTAGAAGAGCCAGATCGCCAGAAAATAAACATGCTGTCATCTGGTCAACCGTGTAATCCGGACGAAGTTGATAAACGCCGATGATTTCGCTTCTATCCCCGCACGTGCAGACGCTCGTTGCTGTAGATGCGCCGATCTGGAAAATGTCCTGCAAAACGCCGAACAACGTATTCATAGGCGTCATTGCCAGTCCGCGTCCATCGTGTCCGCAGAAGACGAACCGGTGAGGTGATTTTTTCATAGTGGTGTTCTTGGGTGACGTCACACCGCGACTACCAGGTGGTGTCGCTAGAAGAGCCAGGTCGCCAGAAAATAACCATGCTGTCATCTGGTCAACAGTGTAATCCGGACGAAGTTGATAACGACGACGATATCGCTTCTATCCCCGCACGTGAGGCGCTCGTTGCTGTAGAAGCGCCGATCAGGAAATTGCCCTGCAGAACGCAGAACAAGGTCCTCGTAGGCGTCATTGCCAGTCCGCGTCCATCGTGCCCACTGAATACGAACCGGTGAGGTAGGTAGGTAGAAAAAACTTTATTGAAAATGCCGGCAACCGACGGTTTGACGTGTCGTGACGTTGGCCAAGCGTCGACCCGGGGTTAAGCCCTCCTCTGCACTGCCCCCGTTCGGCCCGTTTGTGGTGGGTCGTGAGGCTCGTGCTTTTCGAGCGCACCCCGGGCCTGCTGGACGGCCCATAGTTGAATGTCCTTGTCTGCAGACTGCACTGCACTTTGAAGTTCGGGCGGGTATATCCTGGAGGTAGCCTCGGTCGGGAACCTGGCACAGTCCCACATGATGTGCCATTGATCCGCCGGACCAGCTGCACAAACATTGCACACATTGCTCGGATAGAGTTCTGGGTGAAGTACGTGTAGCACTGCCGGGGCGAGGAGTGACCCGGTCTGTATCTGTCTTAGGATGACGGCCTCCTCCCGACTGAGTGCCGGGTGGGGAGGCGGCATTGTCCGTCGAGCTAGGCGGTAACACATGGTAACTTCGCCATAACTGGTTACGCGGTCCTTGGTTTCGAACCACCACACGGAACGGTCACTCTCGGGGGCGCGGAGGGTAAGCGCTCGCGCCGCCGAATGGGCCGTCTCGTTGTGGTTCGGCGAGAATGCACACTCGCCCGCGTGCGCCGGGAACCACTTGATACGGATGGTGCTGCGGCGGTCTTGGGGCTGGAGCTTGCCGATGATGGCGGCCGCCGGCGCGCTCACTCGCCCCTTGGCAAAGTTGCGCACGGCGTTCCTCGAGTCACTGAGCACGGTGTGACACTCGGCCTCGGAGATCGCCAGAGCGATGGCAACCTCCTCGGCGTCTGTGGTGTCCGTGCACCGCACGCTCGCTGCCGTTGTCGTGGTGCCGGTAGCCGCCGCAACGACCACTGCCGCGAAGCCTTCTCGTTTGTATTCCGCTGCGTCCACGTACCGGGCGTGCGGGTCTTGGGCGTGTTTCTCGATGAGGGCCTGGGCCCGTGCCTGCCGCCGTTCTTGGTTGTATTCGGGGTGCACGTTCTTCGGGATGGGGTCCACATGGATGTGAGCCCGCGCCTCCTCGCTGATCTCGCATGGTTGCCGGCTGGGGGTTCGGGGGTTGTAACCCAGGGATGTCAGTATACTGCGCCCCGTCTTGGTGGTAGAGAGGCGCTCCATTTGCGCGGTGAGCTGCGCCTCGGCTATTTCTTCTAGGGTGTTATGGACGCCGAGCTGCAGGAGCCGAGCCGTACTCGTGGTCTCCGTTAAGCTCAGCGCCGTCTTGTAAGCCCGTCTGATCAGCGTGTTGATCTTGTTCCTGTCATTGACCTGCCAGTTGAGGTAGGCCGCAACGTAGGCGATGTGACTGATCACGAACGACTAGACGAGGCGCACGAGACTGTCTTCACGCATTCCTGCCCGTCGTGTCGAGACTCGGTGTATGAGCCGGATGGCGTCCATTGCCTTGGTGGTAAGTTTGTTGATGGTCTCGTCGTTGCGGCCGCTCTTGTTTAGCAGCAGGCCCAGGACTCTGATCTTGGGAACTGCGGGGATGCGTTGCCCCGATGCGGTCATGATCTTGATGTGATCGCACTCCCGAGGGGGAGCGCGTTTCCGTCCCGGTCGTAATGGTGTGAGGACGAACAGCTCGGATTTGGCGGGCGAGCACACTAGGCCGGTGCCGTCAAGGTGCTGCTCGATGGCGGTAACCGCGGCTTGTAGCTGTTGCTCGATGCTGGCGTCGGTGCCGCCGGCCGCCCACAGGGTAATGTCGTCGGCGTAGATCGTATGCCGGACGCCGGTCCCCGCTACTGCCCTCGCTACCCCGATCATAACGAGGTTGAAGAGCAACGGCGAGATGACCGAACCCGGCGGGGTACCCGTGCTACCGAGCTTGCGTTCGGGGAGTCTGAGGTCTCCGGCGTGCAGTTCCACCGTGCGGTTGGTCAAGAAGTCTTGGATGTAATTGTAGCTCGTTACCCCCATGTTGAGTCGTGATACTTGTGCTAATATGGCTGAGTGTTTGACTTTGACGAATGCGCTTTGTAGATCGAGCCCCAGAATTACTTTGCTGTCTTGTGTCTTGTTGTCGATGATTTCTTGTTTTAGTTGTAGCATGGCGTCTTGTGTGCTGAGTCTGTGTCGGAAGCCGATCATCGTGTCCGGATAGAGGCCTTCCTTCTCCAGGTATTCCTGCCACCGGTTGGCCACCACGTGCTCCAGCACCTTGCCCCCGCAGGATGTAAGCGAGATGGGACGCAGGTTGCCGATGTCCGGTGGTTTGCCCGGTTTCGGGATCAGGATTGTTCTTGCCGTTTTCCACTGTCCGGGGAGCTTGCCCGAACGCCAGCATTCGTTGAAGTAACAGGTTAGTGCCTCGATCGATGCATTGTCGAGGTTTCGTAGCATCTTGTTGGTAACGAGATCGGGGCCGGCTGCTAAGCGGGTGTTGAGCTCGTGCAGCGCTACTCGTACCTCTGACACGGTAATGTCTCGGTCGAGCCACGCGTTGGGCAGCCCCCCGTACGGCGGGTGGATTTCCGTTGGCGTGTCCGGCAGATACTTGGCTTCCAGGCTCTTGATAACGGCGTCTTTTCCTTGTTGTTGTGTGGTGGTGTGCAGGAGGCGGGCGAGACGGTCGCGCTGGTGTGACTTGGTCTTGGTTTCGTTTAGGAGGTGCCGAAATAGATTCCAGGTGCAACCGCGATGCAGTTGCCTGTCAGCTCGGTTGCAGATTTCGTTCCATTGCTGACGGCACAGGACCTTGCAGTGGTGTTCAATGGCCCTGTTTAAGTCGGCTACCTTCTTTCTCAATTTGCGATTCCGCCGTCGCCGCTTCCAGCGCGCCTGTATCGAACGTTTGGCCTCGAACAGATGGGCCAGGCGGCTATCCATGGCGATGACGTCCTCGTCCGTTTCGATGGTTTTGGTGGCCGAGTGCACAGCATCGCAAAGCTCTTCCGTCCAGGTTTCGATGTCTGTGATGTCTTGTGCTGTGGTGGGACGTCCCTTACGGAAGCCGTCCCAGTCCGTCCACTTGTGCATAATGGTGTTGCCCCGGAATTGGTTCGGTATCGTAATTTCGAGGATGTAGTGGTCGCTGCCCAGGTCGACGCCTGTGTTGTGCCACGTTACTTTGCCCGTGTGGTCGTTCTTGATGAACGTAAGGTCTGGTGTGGTGTCTCGTGCTACGGAGTTGCCGATGCGGGGGGGATGAGCGGGGTCCGTGATCAGGGCACAGTTGTGGTCCAGGATGTCTTGTAATAGGTCCCGTCCCTTGGCCGTATCCTTCACGTAACTCCACGCTCGATGGGCGGCGTTGAAGTCCCCTCCGATCAGCAACGTGTTGTCTTTGGCTTGGGTGCTGACTGTGTGTAGTAGGGTCTTGAATTTCTGTGTTTGGTGCTTGGGGTTACTGTAGATGTTGGCGATGAACAGGCTGCCTTTCCGTTGTTTGTTTGGGATGATTTCGGTGAAGGTATATTCCACCCTGCTGCGGCCGTGTTTGAGTTGGTGCTCGATGAACGTGAGCCCTTTGCGGACGAACGTGCAGACGCCCCGTCCCTCCGCCGGGCTAACATGAGCGCGATACCCAGGGAGGGTGGGGGTCACCGTCGCCGTTTCTTGCAGCAGGATGATGTCGGGTTTCTTGGTTACTGTGGTGATGTGTTGTTGCAGCACTGCTCTCTTGCTGTTGTAACTGTTGCAGTTCCACTGCCAGACCGTAAGGCCCGGTAGCGATCCTATTGTGGCTTGGGGCTGGGACATGATTGTGTCGGAGTTGGGGCTTGCGTCTCTTCTTGAAGGTATGGGTGGTTGGAGAATTGCGCCACAAAGGTGGGGCTGCGTACTATGGGCTTAAGGGTCTGTTCAATGAAGGCGAAACGCTCTTGTATGGTGCAGAAGGACGTGGTGATCAGCTCCTCCAGCCGCGTCAGGCGTTGGTCGGTGACGGCAGCCGTGCTGGCGTAGGTGTTGGCGAACGCTTCGATTTTTGCTTCGAGCTGAGTTTCCAATTGGGTCAGGTCCTTGTACTGTCGTGATGAGGTGCGTGCTCGTTTCTTGGGGGTTGGGTCAGTGGTCTGCTCCGGCTGGTGCTCGTCTTGGGTTGTATCCATTGATTGTGTGCCTTGCTGTGATGGCGTGTCGGTTTTCTGCTCGGTGATAACGGCGGGTGTACGTGTCTCGGATGACTGAGCTGGGACAGTGGCTGGCTGGGCTCGCTGTGCTTGGAGTTCTTTCTTGGCCTCGGCTAGTTCTTGGGCGAGCCGGCGCGTGGTTTCTACCAGCGTCGCGTTGGTTGCGCGGAGTTGTTCGAGTTCCTTGTAGTAGGGGCGGGTAATCCACGCCTGCCAGCTGCTCGGCGTGGTTCGGCCACTAGTGGCGCTGCTGCTTTTAACTCCGCCCTTTGCGGCGTCGGCCCAGCTGACTCTGTCACGGGAGCGCGATCGCTGAACGCCGAAGCTGTTCCCGTCAGCTGAGTCACGGCCGCGGGATGCGCTGCGCGAGGCATGACGGGAAGCGTGGCGTGAGGCATGGCGCGACGCGCTGCGCGACGCGCTGCGGGATCCACTACGGGACGCACTGCGCGAGCGGGAGCGTCCGAGGCGTGGAAACGAGCTTGATTCGAGTGCTTGCTTTTGCTCTTCTTCGGCGTTACGGCGTTCACATCGCCGTCGCCGTACGACGTATGGAACCTTGTATTTGGCTCTGCAGAGGCGGTCCCCGGTGGGGTGCTCTTCGCCGCAGAGCTTGAACTTGGGGACACACTTGTGGCCCTCTCTTGGATTAGAAACACCGTAGGCAAGGCAAACGCGAACATCCGGTGTGGGTCACACGTCGCGCCTGTGGCCGACCTTGCCGCATACCTTGCAAACTTCTATTTGTTTCCTGTAGAGACTGCACGGGTAGAGCGTGGATCCGTAACGCACATACTTGGGAACCTTGATACCGTTGAACACTACGATTACTGTCGTCGTGTTTCCTATACGCTTCACCTCCGCGGCGAGGGGGTTGTACTTGGTAACAATCTGCTCAATTATTTCGGCTTCGCTGTCCTCGAGTGCTATGCCCCTGATCACGCCCTTGACTGTGTCGTGGGCGGTCGTTCCGTACGCGCGCACCTCGTATATTTTGCCTCGGACGTTGATAGCTTGAATTCGAGCATACTTCTCCGCTCGTTCCTCGCTCGGAGTGCTGAGCACCATAATGTTCTGCTGGGTATTGGGACACGCCATATCCTCAGCTCGGTCTGCCGTCTCAATTCCCGCTGCCGCCATGATGGCATTAGCCACGCATGCAGCTCCTGCCTTGAAAATATCGAGCCCACCGCGGGGCCGCACGACGATCTTAATTTATTCTACAGGCATGGCGGGCATGCGAGCCGCCCGAATAACTGCGCTCCTAACGTTCTTGTTGAATTTAGGCTTCTGTCAAGAGCTCGGAGTATCGGCACGAGAAGTCGACTCACCCTGCGTTCCTTGCAGGCGTGTTCGGCTCGTGTGCCCGCCGATGTGCAGCCATCCGGGCGAGCGTCGGAATTCCTCGGGCGTAATTTTTTCTCCTTCTACTTGCACGCACATTTGGGAAACCTGGGAACCGTGCGTCAAAGCGGCGGCGGAACCCTCCATTTTGTGGCAGAAGAACAGCTGGCTAAGCCTAGCGAGCCCTGGGTTCGCTTCGGCCTAGCGTCTCCTCTTGGTGGTGAACCAGGAAAAGTCCGATGAATCGATGAAAAACGCACCTTGGATAGAAAGTCGGGTATCGGATGATAGCGGATACCTTCACGAACACAGTGGTAATAAAATCTTCGTAATCTAAACTAATCAGCACTGCCAAAGCGGGCATTAACGACGGGGCCGATATGAGCACGTCTGCTCACCACGGCGAACGCAGCGCCCCCCCAACCGGTGAGGTGCTTCTTTTATAGTGGTGTTCTTGGGTGACGTCACACCGCGACTACCAGGTGGAGTCGCTAGAAGAGCCAGGGCGCCAGAAAATAACCATGCTGTCCTCTGGTCAACAGTGTAATCCGGACGAAGATTATAACGCCGACGATATCGCTTCTATCCCGGCACGTGTAGGCGCTCGTTGCTGTAGATGCGCCGATCAGGAAAATGCCCTGCAGAACGCAGAACAAGGTCCTCGTAGGCGTCATTGCCAGTCCGCGTCCATCGTGTCCACAGCAAGAGCCGGTGAGGTGCTTGTTTTATAGTGGTGTTCTTGGTTGACGTCACACCACGACTACCAGGTGGTGTCGCTAGAAGAGCCAGGTCGCCAGAAAATAACCATGTTCTCATCTGGTCAACAGTGTAACGGACGAAATTGATAACGCCGACGATATCGCTTCTATCCCCGCACGTGTAGGCGCTCGTTGCTGCAGATGCGCCGATCAGGAAATTGCCCTGCAGAACGCAAAGCAAGGTCCTCGTAGGCGTCATTGCTAGTCCGCGTCCATTGTGCCCACAGAATACGAACCGGCGAGGTGCTTCTTGTATATTGGTGGTCTCAGGTGACGTCACACCGCGACTGCCAGGTCTTGTCGCTAGAAGAGCCAGGTGCCCAGAAAATTGCAATGCTGTCATCCGGTCAACAGTGTAATCCGGACGAAGTTGATAAACGCCGACGATATCGCTTCAATCCACGCATGTGTAGGCGCTCGTTGCTGTAGATGCGCCGATCAGGAAAGTGCCCTGCATATCGCAGAACAAGGTCCTCGTAAGCTTCATTGTCAGTCCGCGTTCATCGTGTCCGCAGAAGACGAACCGGTGAGGTGCTTCTTTTATAGTGGTGTTCTTGGGTGACGTCACATCGCGACTACCAGGTGGTGTCGCTAGAAGAGCCAGGTCGCCAGAAAATAACCATGCTGTCATGTGGTCAAAAGTGTAATCAGGACGAAGTTGATAAACGCCGACGAAATCGCTTCTCTCCCCGCACGTGTAGGCGCTCGTTGCTGTAGATGCGCCCATCTAGAAAATGCCCTGCAGAACGCAGAACAAGGTCATCGTTAGCGTCATTGCCAGTCCGCGTCCATCGTGCCCACAGAATACGAACCTGTGAGGTGCTTCTTGTATATTGGTGGTCTCAGGTGACGTCACACCGCGACTGCCAGGTGGTGTCACTAGAAGAGCCAGGTCGCCAGAAAATAACTATGCTGTCATCTAGTCAACAGTGTATTCCGGACGGAGTTGATAAACGCCGACGATATCGCTTCTATCCCCGCACGTGTAGGCGCTCGTTGCTGTAGATGCGCCGATCTGGAAGATGCCCTGCAGAACGCAGAACAAGGTCCTCGTTAGTGTCATTGCCAGTCCGCGTCCATCGTGTCCGCAGAAGATGAACCGGTGAGGTGCTTGTTTTATAGTGGTGTTCTTGGGTGACGTCACACCGCGACTACCAGGTGGTGTCGCTAGAAGAGCCAGGTTGCCAGAAAATAACTATGCTGCCATCTGGTTAACAGTGTAATCCGGACGAAGTTGATAAACGCCGACGATATCGTTTCTGTCCCCGCACGTGTAGGCGCTCGTTGCTGTAGATGCGCCGATCTGGAAGATGCTCTGCAGAACGCAGAACAAGGTCCTCGTAAGCGCCATTGTCAGTCCGCGTTCATCGTGTCCGCAGAAGATGAACCGGTGAGGTGCTTGTTTTATAGTGGTGTTCTTGGCTGACGTCACACCGCGACTACCAGGTGGTGTCGCTAGAAGGGCCAGGTCGCCAGAGAATAACCATGCTGTCATCTGGTCAACAGTGTAATCCGGACGAAGTTGATAAACGCCGACGATATCGCTTCTCTCCCCGCACGTGTAGGCGCTCGTTGCTGTAGATGCGCCCATCTAGAAAATGCCCTGCAGAACGCAGAACAAGGTCATCGTTAGCGTCATTCCCAGTCCGCGTCCATCGTGCCCACAGAATACGAACCGGTCAGGTGCTTCTTGTATATTGGTGGTCTCAGGTGACGTCACACCGCGACTGCCAGGTGGTGTCGCTAGAAGAGTCAGGTCGCCAGAAAATAACAATGCTGTCATCTGGTAAACAGTGTAATCCGGACGAAGTTGATAAACGCCGACGATATCGCTTCAATCCACGCATGTGTAGGCGCTCGTTGCTGTAGATGCGCCGATCAGGAAAGTGCCCTGCATATCGCAGAACAAGGTCCTCGTAAGCGTCATTGTCAGTCCGCGTTTATCGTGTCCGCAGAAGACGAACCGGTGAGGTGCTTCTTTTATAGTGGTGTTCTTGGGTGACGTCACATCGCGACTACCAGGTGGTGTCGCTAGAAGAGCCAGGTCGCCAGAAAATAACCATGCTGTCATGTGGTCAAAAGTGTAATCAGGACGAAGTTGATAAACGCCGACGAAATCGCTTCTCTCCCCGCACGTGTAGGCGCTCGTTGCTGTAGATGCGCCCATCTAGAAAATGCCCTGCAGAACGCAGAACAAGGTCATCGTTAGCGTCATTGCCAGTCCGCGTCCATCGTGCCCACAGAATACGAACCTGTGAGGTGCTTCTTGTATATTGGTGGTCTCAGGTGACGTCACACCGCGACTGCCAGGTGGTGTCACTAGAAGAGCCAGGTCGCCAGAAAATAACTATGCTGTCATCTAGTCAACAGTGTATTCCGGACGGAGTTGATAAACGCCGACGATATCGCTTCTATCCCCGCACGTGTAGGCGCTCGTTGCTGTAGATGCGCCGATCTGGAAGATGCCCTGCAGAACGCAGAACAAGGTCCTCGTTAGTGTCATTGCCAGTCCGCGTCCATCGTGTCCGCAGAAGATGAACCGGTGAGGTGCTTGTTTTATAGTGGTGTTCTTGGGTGACGTCACACCGCGACTACCAGGTGGTGTCGCTAGAAGAGCCAGGTTGCCAGAAAATAACTATGCTGCCATCTGGTTAA
Organism: Amblyomma americanum; assembly: GCF_052857255.1. NCBI lineage: Eukaryota > Metazoa > Arthropoda > Arachnida > Ixodida > Ixodidae > Amblyomma > Amblyomma americanum. The sequence goes on along the minus strand of NC_135502.1, from coordinate 176,700,719 downwards.
CAGTGTAATCCGGACGAAGTTGATAAACGCCGACGATATCGTTTCTGTCCCCGCACGTGTAGGCGCTCGTTGCTGTAGATGCGCCGATCTGGAAGATGCTCTGCAGAACGCAGAACAAGGTCCTCGTAAGCGCCATTGTCAGTCCGCGTTCATCGTGTCCGCAGAAGATGAACCGGTGAGGTGCTTGTTTTATAGTGGTGTTCTTGGCTGACGTCACACCGCGACTACCAGGTGGTGTCGCTAGAAGGGCCAGGTCGCCAGAGAATAACCATGCTGTCTTCTGGTCAACAGTGTAATCCGGACGAAGTTGATAAACGCCGACGATATCGCTTCTCTCCCCGCACGTGTAGGCGCTCGTTGCTGTAGATGCGCCCATCTAGAAAATGCCCTGCAGAACGCAGAACAAGGTCATCGTTAGCGTCATTCCCAGTCCGCGTCCATCGTGCCCACAGAATACGAACCGGTCAGGTGCTTCTTGTATATTGGTGGTCTCAGGTGACGTCACACCGCGACTGCCAGGTGGTGTCGCTAGAAGAGTCAGGTCGCCAGAAAATAACAATGCTGTCATCTGGTAAACAGTGTAATCCGGACGAAGTTGATAAACGCCGACGATATCGCTTCTATCCCCGCACGTGTAGGCGCTCGTTGCTGTAGATGCGCCGATCAGGAAATTGCCCTGCAGAACGCAGAGCAAGGTCCTCGTAGGCGTCATTGCTAGTCCGCGTCCATTGTGCCCACAGAATACGAACCGGCGAGGTGCTTCTTGTATATTGGTGGTCTCAGGTGACGTCACACCGCGACTGCCAGGTCTTGTCGCTAGAAGAGCCAGGTCCCCAGAAAATTGCAATGCTGTCATCCGGTCAACAGTGTAATCCGGACGAAGTTGATAAACGCCGACGATATCGCTTCAATCCACGCATGTGTAGGCGCTAGTTGCTGTAGATGCGCCGATCAGGAAAGTGCCCTGCATATCGCAGAACAAGGTCCTCGTAAGCGTCATTGTCAGTCCGCGTTCATCGTGTCCGCAGAAGACGAACCGGTGAGGTGCTTCTTTTATAGTGGTGTTCTTGGGTGACGTCACATCGCGACTACCAGGTGGTGTCGCTAGAAGAGCCAGGTCGCCAGAAAATAACCATGCTGTCATGTTGTCAAAAGTGTAATCCGGACGAAGTTGATAAACGCCGACGAAATCGCTTCTCTCCCCGCACGTGTAGGCGCTCGTTGCTGTAGATGCGCCCATCTAGAAAGTGCCCTGCAGAACGCAGAACAAGGTCATCGTTAGCGTCATTGCCAGTCCGCGTCCATCATGCCCACAGAATACGAACCTGTGAGGTGCTTCTTGTATATTGGTGGTCTCAGGTGACGTCACACCGCGACTGCCAGGTGGTGTCACTAGAAGAGCCAGGTCGCCAGAAAATAACTATGCTGTCATCTAGTCAACAGTGTAATCCGGACGGAGTTGATAAACGCCGACGATATCGCTTCTATCCCCGCACGTGTAGGCGCTCGTTGCTGTAAATGCGCCGATCTGGAAGATGCCCTGCAGAACGCAGAACAAGGTCCTCGTTAGTGTCATTGCCAGTCCGCGTCCATCGTGTCCGCAGAAGATGAACCGGTGAGGTGCTTGTTTTATAGTGGTGTTCTTGGGTGACGTCACACCGCGACTACCAGGTGGTGTCGCTAGAAGGGCCAGGTCGCCAGAGAATAACCACGCTGTCATCTCGTCAACAGTGTAATCCGGACGAAGTTGATAAACGCCGACGATATCGCTTCTCTCCCCGCACGTGTAGGCGCTCGTTGCTGTAGATGCGCCGATCTGGAAGATGCTCTGCAGAACGCAGAACAAGGTCCTCGTTAGCGTCATTGCCAGTCCGAGTCCATCGTGCCACAGAATACGAACCGATGAGGGGCTTCTTGTATATTGGTGGTCTCAGGTGACGTCACACCGCGACTACCAGGTCTTGTCGCTAGAAGAGCCAGGTCCCGAGAAAATAACAATGCTGTCTGCCGGTCAACAGTGTAATCCGGACGAAGTTGATAAACGCCGACGATATCGTTTCTATCCACGCACGTGTAGGCGCTCGTTGCTGTAGATGCGCCGATCAGGAAAATGCCCTGCAGAACGCAGAACAAGGTCCTCATAGGCGTCATTGTCAGTCCGCGTCCATCGTGACCGCATAAGAGGAACCGGTGAGGTGCTTGTTTTATAGTGGTGTTCTTGGGTGACGTCACACCACGACTACCAGGTGGTGTCGATAGAAGAGCCAGGTCGCCAGAGAATAACCATGCTGTCATCTGGTCAACAGTGTAATCCGGACGAAGTTGATACGCCGACGATCTCGCTTCTATCCCCGCACGTGAGGCGCTCGTTGCTGTAGAAGCGCCGATCAGGAAATTGCCCTGCAGAACGCAGAACAAAGTCCTCGTAGGCGTCATTGCCAGTCCGCGTCCATCGTGCCCACAGAATACAAACCGGTGAGGTGCTTGTTTTATAGTGGTGTTCTTGGGTGACGTCACACCACGACTACCAGGTGGTGTCGCTAGAAGAGCCAGGTCGCCAGAAAATATCCATGCTGTCATCTGGTCAACAGTGTAATCCGGACGAAATTGATAACGCAGACAATATCGCTTCTATCCCCGCACGTGTAGCGCTCGTTGCGGTAAATGCGCCGATCAAGAAAATGCCCTGCAGAACGCAGAACAATGTCCTCGTTAGCGTCATTGCCAGTCCGCGTCCATCGTGCCCACAGAATACGAACCGGTGAGGTGCTTCTTGTATATTGGTGGTCTCAGGTGACATCACATCGCGACTACCAGGTAGTGTCGCTAGAAGAGCCAGGTCGCCAGAAAATAACCATGCTGTCATGTGGTCAAAAGTGTAATCCGGACGAAGTTGATAAACGCCGACGAAATCGCTTCTCTCCCCGCACGTGTAGGCGCTCGTTGCTGTAGATGCGCCCATCTAGAAAGTGCCCTGCAGAACGCAAACCAAGGTCATCGTTAGCGTCATTGCCAGTCCGCGTCCATCATGCCCACAGAATACGAACCTGTGAGGTGCTTCTTGTATATTGGTGGTCTCAGGTGACGTCACACCGCGACTGCCAGGTGGTGTCACTAGAAGAGCCAGGTCGCCAGAAAATAACTATGCTGTCATCTAGTCAACAGTGTAATCCGGACGGAGTTGATAAACGCCGACGATATCGCTTCTATCCCCGCACGTGTAGGCGCTCGTTGCTGTAGATGCGCCGATCTGGAAGATGCCCTGCAGAACGCAGAACAAGGTCCTCGTTAGTGTCATTGCCAGTCCGCGTCCATCGTGTCCGCAGAAGATGAACCGGTGAGGTGCTTGTTTTATAGTGGTGTTCTTGGGTGACGTCACACTGCGACTACCAGGTGGTGTCGCTAGAAGGGCCAGGTCGCCAGAGAATAACCATGCTGTCATCTCGTCAACAGTGTAATCCGGACGAAGTTGATAAACGCCGACGATATCGCTTCTCTCCCCGCACGTGTAGGCGCTCGTTGCTGTAGATGCGCCGATCTGGAAGATGCTCTGCAGAACGCAGAACAAGGTCCTCGTTAGCGTCATTGCCAGTCCGAGTCCATCGTGCCACAGAATACGAACCGATGAGGGGCTTCTTGTATATTGGTGGTCTCAGGTGACGTCACACCACGACTACCAGGTGGTGTCGATAGAAGAGCCAGGTCCCGAGAATATAACAATGCTGTCATCTGGTCAACAGTGCAATCCGGACGAAGTTGATAAACGCCGATGATTTCGCTTCTATCCCCGCACGTGCAGACGCTCGTTGCTGTAGATGCGCCGATCTGGAAAATGTCCTGCAAAACTCAGAACAAGGTATTCATAGGCGTCATTGCCAGTCCGCGTCCATCGTGTCCGCAGAAGACGAACCGGGGAGGTGCTTCTTTTATAGTGGTGTTCTTGGGTGACATCACACCGCGACTACCAGGTGGAGTCGCTAGAAGAGCCAGGGCGCCAGAAAATATCCATGCTGTCATCTGGTCAACAGTGTAATCCGGACGAAGTTGATAAACGCCGACGATATAGTTTCTATCCACGCACGTGTAGGCGCTCGTTCCTGTAGATGCGCCGATCAGGAAAATGCCCTGCAGAACGCAGAGCAAGGTCCTCGTAGGCGTCATTGTCAGTCCGCGTCCATCGTGTCCGCAGAAGACGAACCGGTGAGGTGCTTGTTTTATAGTGGTCTTCTTGGGTGACGTCCCACCGCGACTACCAGGTGGTGTCGCTAGAAGAGCCAGGTCGCCAGAAAATAACCATGCTGTCATCCGGTCAACTGTAATCCGGACGAAGTTGATAAACGCCGACGATATCGCTTCTATCCACGCACGTGTAGGCGCTCGTTGCTGTAGATGCGCCCATCTAGAAAATGCCCTGCAGAACGCAGAACAAGGTCATCGTTAGCGTCATTCCCAGTCCGCGTCCATCGTGCCCACAGAATACGAACCGGTCAGGTGCTTCTTGTATATTGGCGGTCTCAGGTGACGTCACACCGCGACTGCCAGGTGGTGTCGCTAGAAGAGTCAGGTCGCCAGAAAATTGCAATGCTGTCATCCGGTCAACAGTGTAATCCGGACGAAGTTGATAAACGCCGACGATATCGCTTCAATCCACGCAAGTGTGGGCGCTCGTTGCAGTAGATGCGCCGATCAGGAAAGTGCCCTGCATATCGCAGAACAAGGTCCTCGTAAGCGTCATTGTCAGTCCGCGTTCATCTTGTCCGCAGAAGACGAACCGGTGAGGTGCTTCTTTTATAGTGGTGTTCTTGGGTGACGTCACATCGCGACTACCAGGTGGTGTCGCTAGAAGAGCCAGGTCGCCAGAAAATAACCATGCTGTCATGTGGTCAAAAGTGTAATCCGGACGAAGTTGCTAAACGCCGACGAAATCGCTTCTCTCCCCGCACGTGTAGGCGCTCGTTGCTGTAGATGCGCCCATCTAGAAAATGCCCTGCAGAACGCAGAACAAGGTCATCGTTAGCGTCATTGCCAGTCCGCGTCCATCGTGCCCACAGAATACGAACCTGTGAGGTGCTTCTTGTATATTGGTGGTCTCAGGTGACGTCACACCGCGACTGCCAGGTGGTGTCACTAGAAGAGCCAGGTCGCCAGAAAATAACTATGCTGTCATCTAGTCAACAGTGTAATCCGGACGGAGTTGATAAACGCCGACGATATCGCTTCTATCCCCGCACGTGTAGGCGCTCGTTGCTGTAGATGCGCCGATCTGGAAGATGCCCTGCAGAACGCAGAACAAGGTCCTCGTTAGTGTCATTGCCAGTCCGCGTCCATCGTGTCCGCAGAAGATGAACCGGTGAGGTGCTTGTTTTATAGTGGTGTTCTTGGGTGACGTCACACCGCGACTACCAGGTGGTGTCGCTAGAAGAGCCAGGTTGCCAGAAAATAACTATGCTGCCATCTGGTTAACAGTGTAATCCGGACGAAGTTGATAAACGCCGACGATATCGTTTCTGTCCCCGCACGTGTAGGCGCTCGTTGCTGTAGATGCGCCGATCTGGAAGATGCTCTGCAGAACGCAGAACAAGGTCCTCGTAAGCGCCATTGTCAGTCCGCGTTCATCGTGTCCGCAGAAGATGAACCGGTGAGGTGCTTGTTTTATAGTGGTGTTCTTGGCTGACGTCACACCGCGACTACCAGGTGGTGTCGCTAGAAGGGCCAGGTCGCCAGAGAATAACCATGCTGTCATCTGGTCAACAGTGTAATCCGGACGAAGTTGATAAACGCCGACGATATCGCTTCTATCCCCGCACGTGTAGGCGCTCGTTGCTGCAGATGCGCCGATCAGGAAATTGCCCTGCAGAACGCAGAGCAAGGTCCTCGTAGGCGTCATTGCTAGTCCGCGTCCATTGTGCCCACAGAATACGAACCGGCGAGGTGCTTCTTGTATATTGGTGGTCTCAGGTGACGTCACACCGCGACTGCCAGGTCTTGTCGCTAGAAGAGCCAGGTGCCCAGAAAATTGCAATGCTGTCATCCGGTCAACAGTGTAATCCGGACGAAGTTGATAAACGCCGACGATATCGCTTCAATCCACGCATGTGTAGGCGCTCGTTGCTGTAGATGCGCCGATCAGGAAAGTGCCCTGCATATCGCAGAACAAGGTCCTCGTAAGCGTCATTGTCAGTCCGCGTTCATCGTGTCCGCAGAAGACGAACCGGTGAGGTGCTTCTTTTATAGTGGTGTTCTAGGGTGACGTCACATCGCGACTACCAGGTGGTGTCGCTAGAAGAGCCAGGTCGCCAGAAAATAACCATGCTGTCATGTTGTCAAAAGTGTAATCCGGACGAAGTTGATAAACGCCGACGAAATCGCTTCTCTCCCCGCACGTGGAGGCGCTTGTTGCTGTAGATGCGCCCATCTAGAAAATGCCCTGCAGAACGCAGAACAAGGTCATCGTTAGCGTCATTGCCAGTCCGCGTCCATCGTGCCCACAGAATACGAACCTGTGAGGTGCTTCTTGTATATTGGTGGTCTCAGGTGACGTCACACCGCGACTGCCAGGTGGTGTCACTAGAAGAGCCAGGTCGCCAGAAAATAACCATGCTGTCATGTGGTCAAAAGTGTAATCCGGACGAAGTTGATAAACGCCGACGATATCGCTTCTCTCCCCGCACGTGTAGGCGCTCGTTGCTGTAGATGCGCCCATCTAGAAAGTGCCCTGCAGAACGCAGAACAAGGTCATCGTTAGCGTCATTCCCAGTCCGCGTCCATCGTGCCCACAGAATACGAACCGGTCAGGTGCTTCTTGTATATTGGTGGTCTCAGGTGACGTCACACCGCGACTGCCAGGTGGTGTCGCTAGAAGAGTCAGGTCGCCAGAAAATAACTATGCTGTCATCTGGTCAACAGTGTAATCCGGACGAAGTTGATAAACGCCGACGATATCGCTTCTATCCCCGCACGTGTAGGCGCTCGTTGCTGTAGATGCGCCGATCAGGAAATTGCCCTGCAGAACGCAGAGCAAGGTCCTCGTTAGCGTCATTGCCAGTCCGCGTCCATCGTGCCCACAGAATACGAACCGGTGACGTGCTTCTTGTATATTGGTGGTCTCAGGTGACGTCACACCGCGACTACCAGGTGGTGTCGCTAGAAGGGCCAGGTCCCAAGAAAATAGCAATGCTGTCATCTGGTCAACAGTGTAATCCGGACGAAGTTGATAAACGCCGACGATATCGCTTCTATCCCCGCACGTGTAGGCGCTCGTTGCTGCAGATGCGCCGATCAGGAAATTGCCCTGCAGAACGCAGAGCAAGGTCCTCGTAGGCGTCATTGCTAGTCCGCGTCCATTGTGCCCACAGAATACGAACCGGCGAGGTGCTTCTTGTATATTGGTGGTCTCAGGTGACGTCACACCGCGACTGCCAGGTCTTGTCGCTAGAAGAGCCAGGTGCCCAGAAAATTGCAATGCTGTCATCCGGTCAACAGTGTAATCCGGACGAAGTTGATAAACGCCGACGATATCGCTTCAATCCACGCATGTGTAGGCGCTCGTTGCTGTAGATGCGCCGATCAGGAAAGTGCCCTGCATATCGCAGAACAAGGTCCTCGTAAGCGTCATTGTCAGTCCGCGTTCATCGTGTCCGCAGAAGACGAACCGGTGAGGTGCTTCTTTTATAGTGGTGTTCTTGGGTGACGTCACATCGCGACTACCAGGTGGTGTCGCTAGAAGAGCCAGGTCGCCAGAAAATAACCATGCTGTCATGTGGTCAAAAGTGTAATCCGGACGAAGTTGATAAACGCCGACGAAATCGCTTCTCTCCCCGCACGTGTAGGCGCTCGTTGCTGTAGATGCGCCCATCTAGAAAATGCCCTGCAGAACGCAGAACAAGGTCATCGTTAGCGTCATTGCCAGTCCGCGTCCATCGTGCCCACAGAATACGAACCTGTGAGGTGCTTCTTGTATATTGGTGGTCTCAGGTGACGTCACACCGCGACTGCCAGGTGGTGTCACTAGAAGAGCCAGGTCGCCAGAAAATAACTATGCTGTCATCTAGTCAACAGTGTAATCCGGACGGAGTTGATAAACGCCGACGATATCGCTTCTATCCCCGCACGTGTAGGCGCTCGCTGCTGTAGATGCGCCGATCTGGAAGATGCCCTGCAGAACGCAGAACAAGGTCCTCGTTAGTGTCATTGCCAGTCCGCGTCCATCGTGTCCGCAGAAGATGAACCGATGAGGTGCTTGTTTTATAGTGGTGTTCTTGGGTGACGTGACACCGCGACTACCAGGTGGTGTCGCTAGAAGAGCCAGGTTGCCAGAAAATAACTGCTGCCATCTGGTTAACAGTGTAATCCGGACGAAGTTGATAAACGCCGACGATATCGCTTCAATCCACGCATGTGTAGGCGCTCGTTGCTGTAGATGCGCCGATCTGGAAGATGCTCTGCAGAACGCAGAACAAGGTCCTCGTAAGCGCCATTGTCAGTCCGCGTTCATCGTGTCCGCAGAAGATGAACCGGTGAGGTGCTTGTTTTATAGTGGTGTTCTTGGCTGACGTCACACCGCGACTACCAGGTGGTGTCGCTAGAAGGGCCAGGTCGCCAGAGAATAACCATGCTGTCATCTGGTCAACAGTGTAATCCGGACGAAGTTGATAAACGCCGACGATATCGCTTCTCTCCCCGCACGTGTAGGCGCTCGTTGCTGTAGATGCGCCCATATAGAAAATGCCCTGCAGAACGCAGAACAAGGTCATCGTTAGCTCCATTCCCAGTCCGCGTCCATCGTGCCCACAGAATACGAACCGGTCAGGTGCTTCTTGTATATTGGTGATCTCAGGTGACGTCACACCGCGACTGCCAGGTGGTGTCGCTAGAGGAGTTAGGTCGCCAGAAAATAACTATGCTGTCATCTGGTCAACAGTGTAATCCGGACGAAGTTGATAAACGCCGACGATATCGCTTCTATCCCCGCACGTGTAGGCGCTCGTTGCTGCAGGTGCGCCGATCAGGAAATTGCCCTGCAGAACGCAGAGCAAGGTCCTCGTAGGCGTCATTGCTAGTCCGCGTCCATTGTGCCCACAGAATACGACCCGGCGAGGTGCTTCTTGTATATTGGTGGTCTCAGGTGACGTCACACCGCGACTGCCAGGTCTTGTCGCTAGAAGAGCCAGGTCCCCAGAAAATTGCAATGCTGTCATCCGGTCAACAGTGTAATCCGGACGAAGTTGATAAACGCCGACGATATCGCTTCAATCCACGCACGTGTAGGCGCTCGTTGCTGTAGATGCGCAGATCTGGAAGATGCTCTGCAGAACGCAGAACAAGGTCCTCGTTAGCGTCATTGCCAGTCCGAGTCCATCGTGCCACAGAATACGAACCGATGAGGGGCTTCTTGTATATTGGTGGTCTCAGGTGACGTCACACCGCGACTACCAGGTCTTGTCGCTAGAAGAGCCAGGTCCCGAGAAAATAACAATGCTGTCTGCCGGTCAACAGTGTAATCCGGACGAAGTTGATAAACGCCGACGATATCGTTTCTATCCACGCACGTGTAGGCGCTCGTTGCTGTAGATGCGCCGATCAGGAAAATGCCCTGCAGAACGCAGAACAAGGTCCTCATAGGCGTCATTGTCAGTCCGCGTCCATCGTGACCGCATAAGACGAACCGGTGAGGTGCTTGTTTTATAGTGGTGTTCTTGGGTGACGTCACACCACGACTACCAGGTGGTGTCGATAGAAGAGCCAGGTCGCCAGAGAATAACCATTCTGTCATCTGGTCAACAGTGTAATCCGGACGAAGTTGATACGCCGACGATCTCGCTTCTATCCCCGCACGTGAGGCGCTCGTTGCTGTAGAAGCGCCGATCAGGAAATTGCCCTGCAGAACGCAGAACAAAGTCCTCGTAGGCGTCATTGCCAGTCCGCGTCCATCGTGCCCACAGAATACAAACCGGTGAGGTGCTTGTTTTATAGTGGTGTTCTTGGGTGACGTCACACCACGACTACCAGGTGGTGTCGCTAGAAGAGCCAGGTCGCCAGAAAATATCCATGCTGTCATCTGGTCAACAGTGTAATCCGGACGAAATTGATAACGCAGACAATATCGCTTCTATCCCCGCACGTGTAGGCGCTCGTTGCGGTAGATGCGCCGATCAAGAAAATGCCCTGCAGAACGCAGAACAATGTCCTCGTTAGCGTCATTGCCAGTCCGCGTCCATCGTGCCCACAGAATACGAACCGGTGAGGTGCTTCTTATATATTGGTGGTCTCAGGTGACATCACATCGCGACTACCAGGTAGTGTCGCTAGAAGAGCCAGGTCCCGAGAATATAACAATGCTGTCATCTGGTCAACAGTGTAATCCGGACCAAGTTGATAAACGCCGACGATATCGCTTCTATCCCCGCACGTGTAGGCGCTCGTTGCTGCAGATGCGCCGATCAGGAAATTGCTCTGCAGAACGCAGAGCAACGTCCTCGTAGGCGTCATTGCTAGTCCGCGTCCATTGTGCCCACAGAATACGAACCGGCGAGGTGCTTCTTTTAAAGTGGTGTTCTTGGGTGACGTCACACCACGACTACCAGGTGGTGTCGATAGAAGAGCCAGGTCCCGCGAATATAACAATGCTGTCATCTGGTCAACAGTGCAATCCGGACGAAGTTGATTAACGCCGATGATTTCGCTTCTATCCCCGCACGTGTAGGCGCTCGTTGCTGTAGATGCGTCGATCAGGAAAATGCCCTGCAGAACGCAGAGCAAGGTCCTCGTAGGCGTCATTGTCAGTCCGCGTCCATCGTGTCCGCAGAAGACGAACCGGTGAGGTGCTTGTTTTATAGTGGTCTTCTTGGGTGACGTCCCACCGCGACTACCAGGTGGTGTCGCTAGAAGAGCCAGGTCGCCAGAAAATAACCATGCTGTCATCCGGTCAACTGTAATCCGGACGAAGTTGATAAACGCCGACGATATCGCTTCTATCCACGCACGTGTAGGCTCTCGTTGCTGTAGATGCGCCCATCTAGAAAATGCCCTGCAGAACGCAGAACAAGGTCATCGTTAGCGTCATTCCCAGTCCGCGTCCATCGTGCCCACAGAATACGAACCGGTCAGGTGCGTCTTGTATATTGGTGGTCTCAGGTGACGTCACACCGCGACTGCCAGGTGGTGTCGCTAGAAGAGTCAGGTCGCCAGAAAATAACTATGCTGTCATCTGGTCAACAGTGTAATCCGGACGAAGTTGATAAACGCCGACGATATCGCTTCTATCTCTGCACGTGTAGGCGCTCGTTGCTGTAGATGCGCCGATCTGGAAGATGCCCTGGCAGAACAAGGTCCTCGTTAGCGTCATTGCCAGTCCGGGTCCATCGTGCCCACAGAATACGAACCGATGAGGGGCTTCTTGTATATTGGTGGTCTCAGGTGACGTCACACCGCGACTACCAGGTCTTGTCGCTAGAAGAGCCAGGTCCCGAGAAAATAACAATGCTGTCATCCGGTCAACAGTGTAATCCGGACGAAGTTGATAAACGCCGACGATATCGTTTCTATCCACGCACGTGTAGGCGCTCGTTCCTGTAGATGCGCCGATCAGGAAAATGCCCTGCAGAACGCAGAACAAGGTCCTCGTAGGCGTCATTGTCAGTCCGCGTCCATCGTGTCCGCAGAAGACGAACCGGTGAGGTGCTTGTTTTATAGTGGTGTTCTTGGGTGACGTCACACCGCGACTACCAGGTGGTGTCGCTAGAAGAGCCAGGTCGCCAGAAAATAACCATGCTGTCATCTGGTCAACTGTAATCTGGACGAAGTTGTTAAACGCCGACGATATCGCTTCTATCCCCGCACGTGTAGGCGCTCGTTGCTGTAGATGCGCCGGACAAGAAAATGCCCTGCAGAACGCAGAACAAGGTCCTCGTTAGCGTCATTGCCAGTCCGCGTCCATCGTGCCCACAGAATACGAACCGGTGACGTGCTTCTTGTATATTGGTGGTCTCAGGTGACGTCACACCGCGACTACCAGGTGGTGTCGCTAGAAGGGCCAGGTCCCAAGAAAATAGCAATGCTGTCATCTGGTCAACAGTGTAATCCGGACCAAGTTGATAAACGCCGACAATATCGCTTCTATCCCCGCACGTGTAGGCGCTCGTTGCTGCAGATGCGCCGATCAGGAAATTGCCCTGCAGAACGCAGAGCAAGGTCCTCGTAGGCGTCATTGCTAGTCCGCGTCCATTGTGCCCACAGAATACGAACCGGCGAGGTGCTTCTTGTATATTGGTGGTCTCAGGTGACGTCACACCGCGACTACCAGGTCTTGTCGCTAGAAGAGCCAGGGCCCGAGAAAATTGCAATGCTGTCATGTGGTCAAAAGTGTAATCCGGACGAAGTTGATAAACGCCGACGAAATCGCTTCTCTCCCCGCACGTGTAGGCGCTCGTTGCTGTAGATGCGCCCATCTAGAAAATGCCCTGCAGAACGCAGAACAAGGTCATCGTCAGCGTCATTGCCAGTCCGCGTCCATCGTTCCCACAGAATACGAACCTGTGAGGTGCTTCTTGTATATTGGTGGTCTCAGGTGACGTCACACCGCGACTGCCAGGTGGTGTCACTAGAAGAGCCAGGTCGCCAGAAAATAACTATGCTGTCATCTAGTCAACAGTGTAATCCGGACGGAGTTGATAAACGCCGACGATATCGCTTCTATCCCCGCACGTGTAGGCGCTCGTTGCTGTAGATGCGCCGATCTGGAAGATGCCTTGCAGAACGCAGAACAAGGTCCTCGTTAGTGTCATTGCCAGTCCGCGTCCATCGTGCCCACAGAATACGAACCGATGAGGGGCTTCTTGCATTTTGGTGGTCTCAGGTGACGTCACACCGCGACTACCAGGTCTTGTCGCTAGAAGAGCCAGGTCCCGAGAAAATAGCAATGCTGTCATCCGGTCAACAGTGTAATCCGGACGAAGTTGATAAACGCCGACGATATCGCTTCTATCCACGCATGTGTAGGCGCTCGTTGCTGTAGATGCGCCGGTCAGGAAAGTGCCCTCCATATCGCAGAACAAGGTCCTCGTAAGCGTCATTGTCAGTCCGCGTTCACCGTGTCCGCAGAAGATGAACCGGTGAGGTGCTTGTTTTATAGTGGCGTTCTTGGTTGACGTCACACCGCGACTACCAGGTGGTGTCGCTAGAAGGGCCAGGTCGCCAGAGAATAACCATGCTGTCATCTGGTCAACAGTGTAGTCCGGACGAAGTTGATAAACGCCGACGATATCGCTTCTCTCCCCGCACGTGTAGGCGCTCGTTGCTGTAGATGCGCCCATCTAGAAAATGCCCTGCAGAACGCAGAACAAGGTCATCGGTAGCGTCATTGCCAGTCCGCGTCCATCGTGCCCACAGAATACGAACCGGTCAGGTGCTTCTTGTATATTGGTGGTCTCATGTGACGTCACACCGCGACTGCCAGGTGGTGTCGCTAGAAGAGCCAGGTCGCCAGAAAATAACTATGCTGCCATCTGGTTAACAGTGTAATCCGGACGAAGTTGATAAACGCCGACGATATCGTTTCTATCCCCGCACGTGTAGGCGCTCGTTGCTCTAGATGCGCCGATCTGGAAGATGCCCTGCAGAACGCAGAACAAGGTCCTCGTTAGCGTCATTGCCAGTCCGGGTCCATCGTGCCACAGAATACGAACCGATGAGGGGCTTCTTGTATATTGGTGGTCTCAGGTGACGTCACACCGCGACTACCAGGTCTTGTCGCTAGAAGAGCCAGGTCCCGAGAAAATAACAATGCTGTCTGCCGGTCAACAGTGTAATCCGGACGAAGTTGATAAACGCCGACGATATCGTTTCTATCCACGCACGTGTAGGCGCTCGTTGCTGTAGATGCGCCGATCAGGAAAATGCCCTGCAGAACGCAGAACAAGGTCCTCATAGGCGTCATTGTCAGTCCGCGTCCATCGTGACCGCATAAGACGAACCGGTGAGGTGCTTGTTTTATAGTGGTGTTCTTGGGTGACGTCACACCACGACTACCAGGTGGTGTCGCTAGAAGAGCCAGGTCGCCAGAAAATAACCATGCTGTCATCTGGTCAACAGTGTAATCCGGACGAAATTGATAACGCAGACGATATCGCTTCTATCCCAGCACGTGTAGGCGCTCGTTGCGGTAGATGCGCCGATCTAGAAAATGCCCTGCAGAACGCAGAACAATGTCCTCGTTAGCGTCATTGCCAGTCCGCGTCCATCGTGCCCACAGAATACGAACCGGTGAGGTGCTTCTTGTATATTGGTGGTCTCAGGTGACATCACATCGCGACTACCAGGTGGTGTCGCTAGAAGGGCCAGGTCCGAAGAAAATAACAATGCTGTCATCTGGTCAACAGTGTAATCCGGACCAAGTTGATAAACGCCGACGATATCGCTTCTATCCCCGCACGTGTAGGCGCTCGCTGCTGTATATGCGCCTATCAGGAAATTGCCCTGCAAAACGCAGAACAATGTCCTCTTTAGCGTTATTGCCAGTCCGGGTCAATCGTGCCCACAGAATACGAACCGGTGACGTGCTTCTTGTATATTGGTGGTCTCAGGTGACATCACATCGCGACTACCAGGTGGTGTCGCTAGAAGGGCCAGGTCCGAAGAAAATAACGATGCTGTCATCTGGTCAACAGTGTAATCCGGACCAAGTTGATAAACGCCGACGATATCGCTTCTATCCCCGCACGTGTAGGCGCTCGTTGCTGCAGATGCGCCGATCAGGAAATTGCTCTGCAGAACGCAGAGCAACGACCTCGTAGGCGTCATTGCTAGTCCGCGTCCATTGTGCCCACAGAATACGAACCGGCGAGGTGCTTCTTTTAAAGTGGTGTTCTTGGGTGACGTCACACCACGACTACCAGGTGGTGTCGATAGAAGAGCCAGGTCCCGAGAATATAACAATGCTGTCATCTGGTCAGCAGTGCAATCCGGACGAAGTTGATAAACGCCGATGATTTCGCTTCTATCCCCGCACGTGCAGACGCTCGTTGCTGTAGATGCGCCGATCTGGAAAATGTCCTGCAAAACTCAGAACAAGGTATTCATAAGCGTCATTGCCAGTCCGCGTCCATTGTGCCCACAGAATACGAACCGGCGAGGTGCTTCATTTAAAGTGGTGTTCTTGGATGACGTCACACCACGACTACCAGGTGGTGTCGATAGAAGAGCCAGGTCCCGAGAATATAACAATGCTGTCATCTGGTCAGCAGTGCAATCCGGACGAAGTTGATAAACGCCGATGATTTCGCTTCTATCCCCGCACGTGCAGACGCTCGTTGCTGTAGATGCGCCGATCTGGAAAATGTCCTGCAAAACTCAGAACAAGGTATTCATAGGAGTCATTGCCAGTCCGCGTCCATCGTGTCCGCAGAAGACGAACCGGTGAGGTGCTTCTTTTATAGTGGTGTTCTTGGGTGACATCACACCGCGACTACCAGGTGGAGTCGCTAGAAGAGCCAGGGCGCCAGAAAATATCCATGCTGTCATCTGGTCAACAGTGTAATCCGGACGAAGTTGATAAACGCCGACGATATAGTTTCTATCCACGCACGTGTAGGCGCTCGTTGCTGTAGATGCGCCGATCAGGAAAATGCCCTGCAGAACGCGGAACAAGGTCCTCGTAGGCGTTATTGTCAGTCCGCGTCCATCGTGTCCGCAGAAGACGAACCGGTGAGGTGCTTGTTTTATAGTGGTCTTCTTGGGTGACGTCCCACCGCGACTACCAGGTGGTGTCGCTAGAAGAGCCAGGTCGCCAGAAAATAACCATGCTGTCATCTGGTCAACTGTAATCCGGACGAAGTGTATAACGCCGACGATATCGCTTTTATCCCGGCATGCGTAGGCGCTAGTTGCTGTAGATACGCCGATCAGGAAAATTCCCTGCAGAACGCAGAACAAGGTCCTCGTTAGCGTCATTGCCAGTCCGCGTCCATCGTACCCACAGAATACGAACCGGTGAGGTGCTTATTGTATATTGGTGGTCTCAGCTGACGTCACACCGCGACTACCAGGTCTTGTCGCTAGAAGAGCCAGGTCCCGAGAAAAAAGCAATACTATCATCCGGTCAACAGTGTAATCCGGACGAAGGACGAAGTTGATAAACGCCGACTATATCGCTTCTATCCACGCATGTGTAGGCGCTCGTTGCTGTAGATGCGCCGGTCAGGAAAGTGCCCTGCATATCGCAGAACAAGGTCCTCGTAAGCGTCATTGTCAGTCCGCGTTCTTCGTGTCCGCAGAAGATGAACCGGTGAGGTGCTTGTTTTATAGTGGTGTTCTTGGGTGACGTCACACCGCGACTACCAGGTGGTGTCGCTAGAAGTGCCAGGTCGCCAGAGAATAACCATGCTGTCATCTGGTCAACAGTGTAATCCGGACGAAGTTGATAAACGCCGACGATATCGCTTCTCTCCCCGCACGTGTAGGCGCTCGTTGCTGTAGATGCGCCCATCTAGAAAATGCCCTGCAGAACGCAGAACAAGGTCATCGTTAGCGTCATTGCCAGTCCGCGTCCATCGTGCCCACAGAATACGAACCTTTCAGGTGCTTCTTGTATATTGGTGGTCTCAGGTGACGTCACACCGCGACTGCCAGGGGGTGTCGCTAGAAGAGTCCGGTCGCCAGAAAATAACTATGCTGTCATCTGGTCAACAGTGTAATCCGGACGAAGTTGATAAACGCCGACGATATCGCTTCTATCCCTGCACGTGTAGGCGCTCGTTGCTGCAGATGCGCCGATCAGGAAATTGCCCTGCAGAACGCAGACCAAGGTCCTCGTAGGCGTCATTGCTAGTCCGCGTCCATTGTGCCCACAGAATACGAACCGGCGAGATGCTTCTTTTATAGTGGTGTTCTTGGGTGACGTCACATCGCGACTACCAGGTGGTGTCGCTAGAAGAGCCAGGTCGCCAGAAAACAACCATGCTGTCATGTGGTCAACAGTGTAATCCGGACGACGTTGATAAATGCCGATGATATCGCTTCTATCCCCGCACGTGTAGGCGCTCGTTGCTGTAGATACGCCGATCTGGAAAATCCCTGCAGAACGCAGAACAAGGTCCTCTTTAGCGTTATTACCAGTCAGCGTCCATCGTGCCCACAGAATACGAACCGGTGAGGTGCTTCTTGTATATTGGTGGTCTCAGGTGACATCACACCGCGGCTACCAGGTGGTGTCGCTAGAAGAGCCAGGTCCCGAGAATATAACAATGCTGTCACCTGGTCAACAGTGCAATCCGGACGAAGTTGATAAACGCCGACGATATCGCTTCTATCCCCGCACGTGTAGGCGCTCGTTGCTGCAGATGCGCCGATCAGGAAATTGCCCTGCAGAACGCAGACCAAGGTCCTCGTAGGCGTCATTGCTAGTCCGCGTCCATTGTGCCCACAGAATACGAACCGGCGAGATGCTTCTTGTATATTGGTGGTCTCAGGTGACGTCACACTGCGACTACCAGGTGGTGTCGCTAGAAGGGCCAGGTCCGAAGAAAATAGCAATGCTGTCATCTGGTCAACAGTGTAATCCGGACCAAGTTGATAAACGCCGACGATATCGCTTCTATCCCCGCACGTGTAGGCGCTCGTTGCTGCAGATGCGCCGATCAGAAAATTGCTCTGCAGAACGCAGAGCAACGTCCTCGTAGGCGTCATTGCTAGTCCGCGTCCATTGTGCCCACAGAATACGAACCGGCGAGGTGCTTCTTTTAAAGTGGTGTTCTTGGATGACGTCACACCACGACTACCAGGTGGTGTCGATAGAAGAGCCAGGTCCCGAGAATATAACAATGCTGTCATCTGGTCAGCAGTGCAATCCGGACGAAGTTGATAAACGCCGATGATTTCGCTTCTATCCCCGCACGTGCAGACGCTCGTTGCTGTAGATGCGCCGATCTGGAAAATGTCCTGCAAAACTCAGAACAAGGTATTCATAGGCGTCATTGCCAGTCCGCGTCCATCGTGTCCGCAGAAGACGAACCGGTGAGGTGCTTCTTTTATAGTGGTGTTCTTGGTTGACATCACACCGCGACTACCAGGTGGAGTCGCTAGAAGAGCCAGGGCGCCAGAAAATATCCATGCTGTCATCTGGTCAACAGTGTAATCCGGACGAAGTTGATAAACGCCGACGATATAGTTTCTATCCACGCACGTGTAGGCGCTCGTTGCTGTAGATGCGCCGATCAGGAAAATGCCCTGCAGAACGCGGAACAAGGTCCTCGAAGGCGTCATTGTCAGTCCGCGTCCATCGTGTCCGCAGAAGACGAACCGGTGAGGTGCTTGTTTTATAGTGGTCTTCTTGGGCGACGTCCCACCGCGACTACCAGGTGGTGTCGCTAGAAGAGCCAGGTCGCCAGAAAATAACCGTGCTGTCATCTGGTCAACTGTAATCCGGACGAAGTTGATAAACGCAGACGATATCGCTTTTATCCCGGCACGCGTAGGCGCTAGTTGCTGTAGATACGCCGATCAGGAAAATTCCCTACAGAACGCAGAACAAGGTCCTCGTTAGCGTCATTGCCAGTCCGCGTCCATCGTACCCACAGAATACGAACCGGTGAGGTGCTTATTGTATATTGGTGGTCTCAGCTGACGTCACACCGCGACTACCAGGTCTTGTCGCTAGAAGAGCCAGGTCCCGAGAAAATAGCAATACTGTCATCCGGTCAACAGTGTAATCCGGACGAAGTTGATAAACGCCGACTATATCGCTTCTATCCACGCATGTGTAGGCGCTCGTTGCTGTAGATGCGCCGGTCAGGAAAGTGCCCTGCATATCGCAGAACAAGGTCCTCGTAAGCGTCATTGTCAGTCCGCGTTCTTCGTGTCCGCAGAAGATGAACCGGTGAGGTGCTTGTTTTATAGTGGTGTTCTTGGGTGACGTCACACCGCGACTACCAGGTGGTGTCGCTAGAAGGGCCAGGTCGCCAGAGAATAACCATGCTGTCATCTGGTCAACAGTGTAATCCGGACGAAGTTGATAAACGCCGACGATATCGCTTCTCTCCCCGCACGTGTAGGCGCTCGTTGCTGTAGATGCGCCCATCTAGAAAATGCCCTGCAGAACGCAGAACAAGGTCCTCGTTAGCGTCATTACCAGTCCGCGTCCATCGTGCCCACAGAGTACGAACCGGTGAGGTGCTTCTTTTATAGTGGTGTTCTTGGTTGACATCACACCGCGACTACCAGGTGGAGTCGCTAGAAGAGCCATGGCGCCAGAAAATAACCATGCTGTCATCTGGTCAACAGTGTAATCCGGACGAAGTTGATAAACGCCGACGATATCGCTTCTATCCCTGCACGTGTAGGCGCTCGTTGCTGTAGATGCGCCGATCAAGAAAATGCCCTACAGAACGCAGAACAAGGTCCTCGTTAGCGTCATTGCCAGTCCGCGTATATCGTGCCCACAGAATACGAGCCGGTGACGTGCTTCTTGTATATAGGTGGACTCAGGTGACGTCACACCGCGACTACCAGGTCTTGTCGCTAGAAGAGCCAGGTCCCGAGAAAATAGCAATGCTGTCATCCGGTCAACAGTGTAATCCGGACGAAGTTGATAAACGCCGACGATATCGCTTCAATCCACGCATGTGTAGGCGCTCGTTGCTGTAGATGCGCCGATCAGGAAAGCGCCCTGCATATCGCAGAACAAGGTCCTCGTAAGCGTCATTGTCAGTCCGCGTTCATCGTGTCCGCAGAAGACGAACCGGTGAGGTGCTTCTTTTATAGTGGTGTTCTTGGGTGACGTCACATCGCGACTACCAGGTGGTGTCGCTAGAAGAGCCAGGTCGCCAGAAAACAACCATGCTGTCATGTGGTCAACAGTGTAATCCGGACGACGTTGATAAACGCCGATGATATCGCTTCTATCCCCGCACGTGTAGGCGCTCGTTGCTGTAGATACGCCGATCTGGAAAATCCCTGCAGAACGCAGAACAAGGTCCTCTTTAGCGTTATTACCAGTCAGCGTCCATCGTGCCCACAGAATACGAACCGGTGAGGTGCTTCTTGTATATTGGTGGTCTCAGGTGACATCACACCGCGGCTACCAGGTGGTGTCGCTAGAAGAGCCAGGTCCCGAGAATATAACAATGCTGTCACCTGGTCAACAGTGCAATCCGGACGAAGTTGATAAACGCCGGCGATATCGCTTCTATCCCCGCATGTGTAGGCGCTCGTTGCTGTAGATGCGCCGATCTGGAAAATGTCGTGCAGAAAGCAGAACAAGGTCCTCGTAGGCGTCATTGCCAGTCCACGTCCATCGTGTCCACAGAAGGCGAACCGGTGAGGTGCTTTTGTATATTTGTGGTCTCCGGTGACGTCACACCGCGTCTAGCAGGTGGTGTCGCTAGAAGAGCCAGATCGCCAGAAAATAAACATGCTGTCATCTGGTCAACCGTGTAATCCGGACGAAGTTGATAAACGCCGACGATATCGTTTCTATCCACACACGTGTGGGCGCTCGTTGCTGTAGATGCGCCGATCAGGAAAATGCCCTGCAGAACGCAGAACAAGGTCATCGTTAGCGTCATTTCCAGTCCGCGTCCATCGCGCCCACAGAATACGAACCGGTGACGTGCTTCTTGTGTTTTGCTGGTCTCAGGTGACATCACACCACGACTACCAGGTGGTGTCGCTAGAAGAGCCAGGTCGCCAGAAAGTAACCATGCTGTCATCTGGTCAACAGTGTAATCCGGACGAAATTGATAACGCCGACGATATCGCTTCCATCCTCGCACGTGTAGCCACTCGTTGCTGTAGATGAGCCGATCTGGAAAATGCCCTGCATAACGCAGAACAAGGTCATCGTAGGCGTCATTGCCAGTCCGCGTCCGTCGTGTCCACAGAAGACGAACCGGTGAGGTGCTTCTTTTATAGTGGTGTTCTTGAATGACGTCACACCACGACTACCAGGTGGTGTCGCTAGAAGGGCCAGGTCGCCAGAGAATAACCATGCTGTCATTTGGTCAACAGTGTAATCCGGACGAAGTTGATAAACGCCGACGAAATCGCTTCTCTCCCCGCACGTGTAGGCGCTCGTTGCTGTAGATGCGCCCATCTAGAAAATGCCCTGCAGAACGCAGAACAAGGTCATCGTTAGCGTCATTGCCAGTCCGCGTCCATCGTGCCCACAGAATACGAACCGGTGAGGTGCTTCTTGTATATTGGTGGTCTCAGGTGACGTGACACCGCGACTACCAGGTCTTGTCGCTAGAAGAGCCAGGTGCCGAGAAAATAACAATGCTGTCATCCGGTCAACAGTGTAATCCGGACGAAGTTGATAAACGCCGACGATATCGTTTCTATCCCCGCACGTATAGGCGCTCGTTGCTGTAGATGCGCCGATCAGGAAAATGCCCTGCAGAACGCAGAACAAGGTCCTCGTAGGCGTCATTGTCAGTCCGCGGCCATCGTGTCCGCAGAAGACGAACCGGTGAGGTGCTTGTTTTATAGTGGTCTTCTTGGGTGACGTCACACCGCGACTACCAGGTGGTGTCGCTAGAAGAGCCAGGTCGCCAGAAAATAACCATGCTGTCATCTGGTCAACTGTAATCCGGACGAAGTTGATAAACGCAGACGATATCGCTTCTATCCCCGCACGTGTAGGCGCTCGTTGCTGTAGATGCGCCGATCAAAAAAATGCCTGCAGAACGCAGAACAAGGTCCTCGTTAGCGTCATTGCCAGTCCGCGTCCATCGTGCCCACAGAATACGAACCGGTGAGGTGCTTTTTTTATAGTGGTGTTCTTGGGTGACATCACACCGCGACTACCAGGTGGAGTCGCTAGAAGAGCCAGGGCGCCAGAGAATAACCATGCTGTCATCTGGTCAACAGTGTAATCCGGACGAAGTGTATACCGCCGACGATATCGCTTCTATCCCGGCACGCGTAGGCGCTCGTTGCTGTAGATACGCCGATCAGGAAAATTCCCTGCAGAACGCAGAACAAGGTCCTCGTTAGCGTCATTGCCAGTCCGCGTCCGTCGTGCCCACAGAATACGAACCGGTGAGGTGCTTATTGTATATTGGTGGTCTCAGGTGACGTCACACCGCGACTACCAGGTCTTGTCGCTAGAAGAGCCAGGTCCCGAGAAAATAGCAATACTGTCATCTGGTCAACAGTGTAATCCGGACGAAGTTGATAAACGCCGACTATATCGCTTCTATCCACGCATGTGTAGGCGCTCGTTGCTGTAGGTGCGCCGGTCAGGAAAGTGCCCTGCATATCGCAGAACAAGGTCCTCGTAAGCGTCATTGTCAGTCCGCGTTCATCGTGTCCGCAGAAGATGAACCGGTGAGGTGCTTGTTTTATAGTGGTGTTCTTGGGTGACGTCACACCGCGACTACCAGGTGGTGTCGCTAGAAGGGCCAGGTCGCCAGAGAATAACCATGCTGTCATCTGGTAAACAGTGTAATCCGGACGAAGTTGATAAACGCCGACGATATCGCTTCTCTCCCCGCACGTGTAGGCGCTCGTTGCTGTAGATGCGCCCATCTAGAAAATGCCCTGCAGAACGCAGAACAAGGTCATCGTTAGCGTCATTGCCAGTCCGCGTCCATCGTGCCCACAGAATACGAACCGGTCAGGTGCTTCTTGTATATTGGTGGTCTCAGGTGACGTCACACCGCGACTGCCAGGTGGTGTCGCTAGAAGAGTCAGGTCGCCATAAAATAACTATGCTGTCATCTGGTCAACAGTGTAATCCGGACGAAGTTGATAAACGCCGACGATATCGCTTCTATCCCCGCACGTGTAGGCGCTCGTTCCTGTAGATGCGCCGATCTGGAAGATGCCCTGGCAGAACAAGGTCCTCGTTAGCGTCATTGCCAGTCCGGGTCCATCGTGCCCACAGAATACGAACCGATGAGGGGCTTCTTGTATATTGGTGGTCTCAGGTGACGTCACACCGCGACCACCAGGTCTTGTCGCTAGAAGAGCCAGGTCCCGAGAAAATAACAATGCTGTCATCCGGTCAACAGTGTAATCCGGACGAAGTTGATAAACGCCGACGATATCGTTTCTATCCACGCACGTGTAGGCGCTCGTTGCTGCAGATGCGCCGATCAGGAAAATGCCCTGCAGAACGCAGAACAAGGTCCTCGTAGGCGTCATTGCAAGTCCGCGTCCATCGTGTCCACAGAAGACGAACCGGTGAGGGGCTTTTTTATATTGGTGGTCTCAGGTGACGTCACACCGCGACTACCAGGTCTTGTCGCTAGAAGAGCCAGGTCGCCAGAAAATAACCATGCTGTCATCTGGTCAACTGTAATCTGGACGAAGTTGATAAACGCAGACGATATCGCTTCTATCCCTGCACGTGTAGGCGCTCGTTGCTGTAGATGCGCCGATCAAGAAAATTCCCTGCAGAACGCAGAACAAGGTCCTCGTTAGCGTCATTGCCAGTCCGCGTCCATCGTGCCCACAGAATACGAACCGGTGAGGTGCTTCTTTTATAGTGGTGTTCTTGGGTGACATCACACCGCGACTACCAGGTGGAGTCGCTAGAAGAGCCAGGGCGCCAGAAAATAACCATGCTGTCATCTGGTCAACAGTGTAATCCGGACGAAGTTTATAACCCCGACGATGTCGCTTCTATCCCGGCACGTGTAGGCGCTCATTGCTGTAGATGCGCCGATCAGGAAAATGCCCTGCAGAACGCAGAACAAGGTCCTCGTTAGCGTCATTCCCAGTCCGCGTCCATCGTGCCCACAGAATACGAACCGGTGAGGTGCTTCTTTTATAGTGGTGTTCTTGGGTGACATCACACCGCGACTACCAGGTGGACTCGCTAGAAGAGCCAGGGCGCCAGAGAATAACCATGCTGTCATATGGTCAACAGTGTAATCCGGACGAAGTGTATAACGCCGACGATATCGCTTCTATCCCGGCACGCGTAGGCGCTCGTTGCTGTAGATACGCCGATCAGGAAAATTCCCTGCAGAACGCAGAACAAGGTCCTTGTTAGCGTCATTGCCAGTCCGCGTCCATCGTGCCCACAGAATACGAACAGGTGAGGTGCTTATTGTATATTGGTGGTCTCAGGTGACGTCACACCGCGACTACCAGGTCTTGTCGCTAGAAGAGCCAGGTCCCGAGAAAATAGCAATACTGTCATCCGGTCAACAGTGTAATCCGGACGAAGTTGATAAACGCCGACTATATCGCTTCTATCCACGCATGTGTAGGCGCTCGTTGCTGTAGATGCGCAGGTCAGGAAAGTGCCCTGCATATCGCAGAACAAGGTCCTCGTAAGCGTCATTGTCAGTTCGCGTTCATCGTGTCCGCAGAAGATGAACCGGTGAGGTGCTTGTTTTATAGTGGTGTTCTTGGGTGACGTCACACCGCGACTACCAAGTGGTGTCGCTCGAAGGGCCAGGTTGCCAGAGAATAACCATGCTGTCATCTGGTCAACAGTGTAATCCGGACGAAGTTGATAAACGCCGACGATATCGCTTGTCTCCCCGCACGTGTAGGCGCTCGTTGCTGTAGATGCGCCCATCTAGAAAATGCCCTGCAGAACGCAGAACAAGGTCATCGTTAGCGTCATTGCCAGTCCGCGTCCATCGTGCCCACAGAATACGAACCGGTCAGGTGCTCCTTGTATATTGGTGGTCTCAGGTCACGTCACACCGTGACTGCCAGGTGGTGTCGCTAGAAGAGTCAGGTCGCCAGAAAATAACTATGCTGTCATCTGGTCAACAGTGTAATCCGGACGAAGTTGATAAACGCCGACGATATCGCTTCTATCCCCGCACGTGTAAACGCTCGTTGCTGTAGATGCGCCGACCTGGAAGATGCCCTGGCAGAACAAGGTCCTCGTTAGCGTCATTGCCAGTCCGGGTCCATCGTGCCCACAGAATACGAACCGATGAGGGGCTTCTTGTATTTTGGTGGTCTCAGGTGACGTCACACCGCGACTACCAGGTCTTGTCGCTAGAAGAGCCAGGTCCCGAGAAAATAGCAATGCTGTCATCCGGTCAACAGTGTAATCCGGACGAAGTTGATAAACGCCGACGATATCGCTTCAATCCACGCATGTGTAGGCGCTCGTTGCTGTAGATGCGCCGATCAGGAAAGTGCCCTGCATATCGCAGAACAAGGTCCTCGTAAGCGTCATTGTCAGTTCGCGTTCATCGTGTTCGCAGAAGACGAACCGGTGAGGTGCTTCTTTTATAGTGGTGTTCTTGGGTGACGTCACACCACGACTACCAGGTGGTGTCGCTAGAAGAGCATGGTCGCCAGAAAATAACCATGCTGTCATCTGGTCAACCGTGTAATCCGGAAGAAGTTGATAAACGCCGACGATATCGCTTCTATCCACGCACGTGTAGGCGCTCGTTGCTGTAGACGCACCGATCAGGAAAATGCCCTGCAGAACGCAGAAAAAGGTCCTCGAATGCGTCATTGCCAGTCCGCGTCCATCGTGCCCACAGAATACGAACCGGTGAGGGGCTTCATGTATACTGGTGGTCTCAGGTGACGTCACACCGCGACTACCAGGTCTTGTCGCTAGAAGAGCCAGGTCCCAAGAAAATAACAATGCTGTCATCCGGTCAACAGTGTAATCAGGACGAAGTTGATAAACGCCGACGATATCGTTTCTATCCACGCAAGTGTAGGCGCTCGTTGCTGTAGATGCGCTGATCAGGAACTTCCCTGCAGAACGCAGAACAAGGTCCTCGTAAGCGTCATTGTCAGTCCGCGTTCATCGTGTCCGCAGAAGACGAACCGGTGAGGTGCTTCTTTTATAGTGGTGTTCTTGGGTGACGTCACATCGCGACTACCAGGTGGTGTCGCTAGAAGAGCCAGGTCGCCAGAAAACAACCATGCTGTCATGTGGTCAACAGTGTAATCCGGACGACGTTGATAAACGCCGATGATATCGCTTCTATCCCCGCACGTGTAGGCGCTCGTTGCTGTAGATACGCCGATCTGGAAAATCCCTGCAGAACGCAGAACAAGGTCCTCTTTAGCGTTATTACCAGTCAGCGTCCATCGTGCCCACAGAATACGAACCGGTGAGGTGCTTCTTGTATATTGGTGGTCTCAGGTGACATCACACCGCGGCTACCAGGTGGTGTCGCTAGAAGAGCCAGGTCCCGAGAATATAACAATGCTGTCACCTGGTCAACAGTGCAATCCGGACGAAGTTGATAAACGCCGGCGATATCGCTTCTATCCCCGCATGTGTAGGCGCTCGTTGCTGTAGATGCGCCGATCTGGAAAATGTCGTGCAGAAAGCAGAACAAGGTCCTCGTAGGCGTCATTGCCAGTCCACGTCCATCGTGTCCACAGAAGGCGAACCGGTGAGGTGCTTTTGTATATTTGTGGTCTCCGGTGACGTCACACCGCGTCTAGCAGGTGGTGTCGCTAGAAGAGCCAGATCGCCAGAAAATAAACATGCTGTCATCTGGTCAACCGTGTAATCCGGACGAAGTTGATAAACGCCGATGATTTCGCTTCTATCCCCGCACGTGCAGACGCTCGTTGCTGTAGATGCGCCGATCTGGAAAATGTCCTGCAAAACGCAGAACAAGGTATTCATAGGCGTCATTGCCAGTCCGCGTCCATCGTGTCCGCAGAAGACGAACCGGTGAGGTGATTTTTTCATAGTGGTGTTCTTGGGTGACGTCACACCGCGACTACCAGGTGGTAACGCTAGAAGAGCCAGGTCGCCAGAAAATAACCATGCTGTCATCTGGTCAACAGTGTAATCCGGACGAAGTTGATAACGCCGACGATATCGCTTCTATCCCCGCACGTGAGGCACTCGTTGCTGTAGAAGCGCCGATCAGGAAATTGCCCTGCAGAACGCAGAACAAGGTCCTCGTAGGCGTCATTGCCAGTCCGCGTCCATCGTGCCCACTGAATACGAACCGGTGAGGTAGGTAGGTAGGAAAACCTTTATTGAAAATGCCGGCAACCGACGGTTTGACGTGTCGTGACGTTGGTAAAGCGTCGACCCGGGGTTATGCCCTCCTCTGCACTACCCCCGTTCGGCTCGTTTGTGGTGGGTCGTGAGGCTGGTGCTTTTCGAGCGCACCCCGGGCCTGCTGGACGGCCCATAGTTGAATGTCCTTGTCTGCAGACTGCACTGCACTTTGAAGTTCGGGCGGGTATATCCTGGAGGTAGCCTCGGTCGGGAACCTGGCACAGTCCCACATGATGTGCCATTGGTCCGCCGGACCAGCTGCACAAACATTGCACACATCGCTCGGATAGAGTTCTGGGTGAAGTACGTTTAGCACTGCCGGGGCGAGGAGTGACCCGGTCTGTATCGGTCTTAGGATGACGGCCTCCTCCCGACTGAGTGCCGGGTGGGGAGGCGGCATTGTCCGTCGAGCTAGGCGGTAACACATGGTAACTTCGCCATAACTGGTTACGCGGTCCTTGGTTTCGAACCACCACACGGAACGGTCACTCTCGGGGGCGCGGAGGGTAAGCGCTCGCGCCGCCGAATGGGCCGTCTCGTTGTGGTTCGGCGAGGATGCACACTCGCCAGCGTGCGCCGGGAACCACTTGATACGGATGGTGCTGCGGCGGTCTTGGGGCTGGAGCTTGCCGATGATGGCGGCCGCCGGCGCGCTCACTCGCCCCTTGGCAAAGTTGCGCACGGCGTTCTTCGAGTCACTGAGCACGGTGTGACACTCGGCCTCGGAGATCGCCAGAGCGATGGCAACCTCCTCGGCGTCTGTGGCGTCCGTGCACCGCACGCTCGCTGTTGTTGTCGTGGTGCCGGTAGCCGCCGCAACGACCACTGCCGCGAAGCCTTCTCGTTTGTATTCCGCTGCGTCCACGTACGGGCGTGCGGGTCTTGGGCGTTTTTCTCGATGAGGGCCTGGGCCCGTGCCTGCCGCCGTTCTTGGTTGTATTCGGGGTGCACGTTCTTCGGGATGGGGTCCACATGGATGTGAGCCCGCGCCTCCTCGCTGATCTCGCATGGTTGCCGGCTGGGGGTTCGGGGGTTGTAACCTAGGGATGTCAGTATACTGCGCCCCGTCTTGGTGGTAGAGAGGCGCTCCATTTGCGCTGTGAGCTGCGCCTCGGCTATTTCTTCTAGGGTGTTATGGACGCCGAGCTGCAGGAGCCGAGCCGTACTCGTGGTCTCCGTTAAGCCCAGCGCCGTCTTGTAAGCCCGTCTGATCAGCGTGTTGATCTTGTTCCTGTCAGTGACCTGCCAGTTGAGGTAGGCCGCAACGTAGGCGATGTGACTGATCACGAACGACTGGACGAGGCGCACGAGACTGTCTTCACGCATGCCCGCCCGTCGTGTCGAGACTCGGTGTATGAGCCGGATGGCGTCCATTGCCTTGGTGGTAAGTTTGTTGATGGTCTCGTCGTTACGGCCGCTCTTGTTTAGCAGCAGGCCCAGGACTCTGATCTTGGGAACTGCGGGGATGCGTTGCCCCGATGCGGTCATGATCTTGATGTGATCGCACTCCCGAGGGGGAGCGCGTTTCCGTCCCGGTCGTAATGGTGTGAGGACGAACAGCTCGGATTTGGCGGGCGAGCACACTAGGCCGGTGCCGTCAAGGTGCTGCTCGATGGCGGTAGCCGCGGCTTGTAGCTGTTGCTCGATGCTGGCGTCGGTGCCGCCGGCCGCCCACAGGGTAATGTCGTCGGCGTAGATCGTATGCCGGACGCCGGTCCCCGCTACTGCCCTCGCTACCCCGATCATAACGAGGTTGAAGAGCAACGGCAAGATGACCAAACCCTGCGGGGTACCCGTGCTACCGAGCTTGCGTTCGGGGAGTCTGAGGTCTCCGGCGTGCAGTTCCACCGTGCGGTTGGTCAAGAAGTCTTGGATGTAATTGTAGCTCGTTACCCCCATGTTGAGTCGTGATACTTGTGCTAATATGGCTGAGTGTTTGACTTTGTCGAATGCGCTTTGTAGATCGAGCCCCAGAATTACTTTGCTGTCTTGTGTCTTGTTGTCGATGATTTCTTGTTTTAGTTGTAGCATGGCGTCTTGTGTGCTGAGTCTGTGTCGGAAGCCGATCATCGTGTCCGGATAGAGGCCTTCCTTCTCCAGGTATTCCTGCCACCGGTTGGCCACCACGTGCTCCAGCACCTTGCCCCCGCAGGATGTAAGCGAGATGGGACGCAGGTTGCCGATGTCCGGTGGTTTGCCCGGTTTCGGGATCAGGATTGTTCTTGCCGTTTTCTACTGTCCGGGGAGCTTGCCCGAACGCCAGCATTCGTTGAAGTAACAGGTTAGTGCCTCGATCGATGCATTGTCGAGGTTTCGTAGCATCTTGTTGGTAACGAGATCGGGGCCGGCTGCTGAGCGGGTGTTGAGCTCGTGCAGCGCTACTCGTACCTCTGACACGGTAATGTCTCGGTCGAGCCACGTGTTGGGCAGCCCCCCGTACGGCGGGTGGATTTCTGTTGGCGTGTCCGGCAGATACTTGGCTTCCAGGCTCTTGATAACGGCGTCTTTTCCTTGTTGTTGTGTGGTGGTGTGCAGGAGGCGGGCGAGACGGTCGCGCTGGTGTGACTTGGTCTTGGTTTCGTTTAGGAGGTGCCGAAATAGATTCCAGGTGCAACCGCGATGCAGTTGCCTGTCAGCTCGGTTGCAGATTTCGTTCCATTGCTGACGGCACAGGACCTTGCAGTGGTGTTCAATGGCCCTGTTTAAGTCGGCTACCTTCTTTCTCAATTTGCGATTCCACCGTTGCCGCTTCCAGCGCGCCTGTATCGACGTTTGGCCTCGAACAGATGGGCCAGGCGGCTATCCATGGCGATGACGTCCTCGTCCGTTTCGATGGTTTTGGTGGCCGAGTGCACAGCATCGCAAAGCTCTTCCGTCCAGGTTTCGATGTCTGTGATGTCTTGTGCTGTGGTGGGACGTCCCTTACGGAAGCCGTCCCAGTCCGTCCACTTGTGCATAAAGGTGTTGCCCCGGAATTGGTTCGGTATCGTAATTTCGAGGATGTAGTGGTCGCTGCCCAGGTCGACGCCTGTGTTGTGCCACGTTACTTTGCCCGTGTGGTCGTTCTTGATGAACGTAAGGTCTGGTGTGGTGTCTCGTGCTACGGAGTTGCCGATGCGGGTGGGATGAGCGGGGTCCGTGATCAGGGCACAGTTGTGGTCCAGGATGTCTTGTAATAGGTCCCGTCCCTTGGCCGTATCCTTCACGTAACCCCACGCTCGATGGGCGGCGTTGAAGTCCCCTCCGATCAGCAACGTGTTGTCTTTGGCTTGGGTGCTGGCTGTGTGTAGTAGGGTCTTGAATTTCTGTGTTTGGTGCTTGGGGTTACTGTAGATGTTGGCGATAAACAGGCTGCCTTTCCTTTGTTTGTTTGGGATGATTTCGGTGAAGGTATATTCCACCCTGTTGCGGCCGTGTTTGAGTTGGTGCTCGATGAACGTGATCCCTTTGCGGACGAACGTGCAGACGCCCCGTCCCTCCGCCGGGCTAACATGAGCGCGATACCCAGGGAGGGTGGGGGTCACCGTCGCCGTTTCTTGCAGCAGGATGATGTCGGGATTCTTGGTTAATGTGGTGATGTGTTGTTGCAGCACTGCTCTCTTGCTGTTGTAACTGTTGCAGTTCCACTGCCAGACCGTAAGGCCCGGTAGCGATCCTATTGTGGCTTGGGGCTGGGACATGATTGTGTCGGAGTTGGGGCTTGCGTCTCTTCTTGAAGGTATGGGTGGTTGGAGAATTGCGCCACAAAGGTGGGGCTGCGTACTATGGGCTTAAGGGTCTGTTCAATGAAGGCGAAACGCTCTTGTATGGTGCAGAAGGACGTGGTGATCAGCTCCTCCAGCCGCGTCAGGCGTTGGTCGGTGACGGCAGCCGTGCTGGCGTAGGTGTTGGCGAACGCTTCGATTTTTGCTTCGAGCTGAGTTTCCAATTGGGTCAGGTCCTTGTACTGTCGTGATGAGGTGCGTGCTCGTTTCTTGGGGGTTGGGTCAGTGGTCTGCTCCGGCTGGGGCTCGTCTTGGGTTGTATCCATTGATTGTGTGCCTTGGTGTGATGGCGTGTCGGTTTTCTGCTCGGTGATAACGGCGGGTGTACGTGTCTCGGATGACTGAGCTGGGACAGTGGCTGGCTAGGCTCGCTGTGCTTGAGTTCTTTCTTGGCCTCGGCTAGTTCTTGGGCGAGCCGGCGCGTGGTTTCTACCAGCGTCGCGTTGGTTGCGCGGAGTTGTTCGAGTTCCTTGTAGTAGGGGCGGGTAATCCACGCCTGCCAGCTGCTCGGCGTGGTTCGGCCACTAGTGGCGCTGCTGCTTTAACTCCGCCCTTTGCGGCGTCGGCCCAGCTGACTCTGTCACGGGAGCGCGATCGCTGAACGCCGAAGCTGTTCCCGTCAGATGAGTCACGGCCGCGGGATGCGCTGCGCGAGGCATGACGGGAAGCGTGGCGTGAGGCATGGCGCGACGCGCTGCGCGACGCGCTGCGGGATCCACTACGGGACGCACTGCGCGAGCGGGAGCGTCCGAGGCGTGGAAACGAGCTTGATTCGAGTGCTTGCTTTTGCTCTTCTTCGGCGTTACGGCGTTCCCATCGCCGTCGCCGTACGACGTATGGAACCTTGTATTTGGCTCTGCAGAGGCGGTCCCCGGTGGGGTGTTCTTCGCCGCAGAGCTTGCACTTGGGGACACACTTGTGACCCTCTCTTGGATTAGAAACACCGCAGGCAAGGCAAACGCGAACGTCCGGTGTGGGGCACACGTCGCGCCTGTAGCCGACCTTGCCGCATACCTTGCAAACTTCTATTTGCTTCCTGTAGAGACTGCACGGGTAGAGCGTGGATCCGTAACGCACATACTTGGGAACCTTGATACCGTTGAACACTACGATTACTGTCGTCGTGTTTCCGATACGCTTCGCCCCCGCGGCGAGGGGGTTGTACTTGGTAACAATCTGCTGCATTATTTCGGCTTCGCTGTCCTCGAGTGCTATGCCCCTGATCACGCCCTTGACTGTGGCGTGGGCGGTCGTTCCGTACGCGCGAACCTCGTATATTTTGCCTCGGACGTTGATAGCTTGAATTCGAGCATACTTCTCCGCTCGTTCCTCGCTCGGAGTGCTGAGCACCATAATGTTCTGCTGGGTATTGGGACACGCCATATCCTCAGCTCGGTCTGCCGTCTCAATTCCCGCTGCCGCCATGATGGCATTAGCCCACGCCTGCAGCTCCTGCCTTGAAAATATCGAGCCCATCGCGGGGCCGCACGACGATCTTAATTTCTTCTACAGGCATGGCGGGCATGCGAGCCGCCCGAATAACTGCGCTCCTAACGTTCTTGTTGAATTTAGGCTTCTGTCGAGAGCTCGGAGTATCGGCACGAGAAGTCGACTCACCCTGCGTTCCTTGCAGGCGTGTTCGGCTCGTGTGCCCGCTGATGTGCAGCCATCCGGGCGAGCGTCGGAATTCCTCGGGCGTAATTTCTTCTCCTTCTACTTGCACGCACATTTGGGAAACCTGGGAACCGTGCGTCAAAGCTGCGGCGGAACCCTCCATGTTGTGGCAGAAGAACAGCTGGCTAGGCCTAGCGAGCCCTGGGTTCGCTTCGGCCTAGCGTCTCCTCTTGGCGGTGAACCAGGAAAGTCCGATGAATCGATGAAAAACGCACCTTGGATGGAAAGTCGGGTATCGGATGATAGCGGATACCTTCACGAACACAGTGGTAATAAAATCTTCGTAATCTAAACTAATCAGCACTGCCAAAGCGGGCATTAACGACGGAGCCGATATGAGCACGTCTGCTCACCACGGCGACGCAGCGCCCCCCCAACCGGTGAGGTGCTTCTTTTATAGTGGTGTTCTTGGGTGACGTCACACCGCGACTACCAGGTGGAGTCGCTAGAAGAGCCAGGGCGCCAGAAAATAACCATGCTGTCCTCTGGTCAACAGTGTAATCCGGACGAAGTTTATAACGCCGACGATATCGCTTCTATCCCGGCACGTGTAGGCGCTCGTTGCTGTAGATGAGCCGATCTGGAAAATGCCCTGCATAACGCAGAACAAGGTCCCCGTAGGCGTCATTGCCAGTCCGCGTCCGTCGTGTCCACAGAAGACGAACCGGTGAGGTGCTTCTTTTATAGTGGTGTTCTTGGATGACGTCACACCACGACTACCAGGTGGTGTCGCTAGAAGAGCCAGGTCGCCAGAAAATAACCATGCTGTCATCTGGTCAACTGTAATCCGGACGAAGTTGATAAACGCAGACGATATCGCTTCTATCCCCGCACGTGTAGGCGCTCGTTGCTGTAGATGCGCCGGTCAGGAAAGTGCCCTGCATATCGCAGAACAAGGCCCTCGTAAGCGTCATTGTCAGTCCGCGTTCATCGTGTCCGCAGAAGATGAACCGGTGAGGTGCTTGTTTTATAGTGGTGTTCTTGGGTGACGTCACACCGCGACTACCTGGTGGTGTCGCTAGAAGGGCCAGGTCGCCAGAGAATAACCATGCTGTCATCTGGTCAACAGTGTAATCCGGACGAAGTTGATAAACGCCGACGATATCGCTTCTCTCCCCGCACGTGTAGGCGCTCGTTGCTGTAGATGCGCCCATCTAGAAAATGCCCTGCAGAACGCAGAACAAGGTCATCGTTAGCGTCATTGCCAGTCCGCGTCCATCGTGCCCACAGAATACGAACCGGTCAGGTGCTTCTTGTATATTGGTGGTCTCAGGTGACGTCACACCGCGACTGCCAGGTGGTGTCGCTAGAAGAGTCAGGTCGCCAGAAAATAACTATGCTGTCATCTGGTCAACAGTGTAATCCGGACGAAGTTGATAAACGCCGACGATATCGCTTCTATCCCCGCACGTGTAGGCGCTCGTTGCTGTAGATGCGCCGATCTGGAAGATGCCCTGGCAGAACAAGGTCCTCGTTAGCGTCATTGCCAGTCCGGGTCCATCGTGCCCACAGAATACGAACCGATGAGGGGCTTCTTGTATATTGGTGGTCTCAGGTGACGTCACACAGCGACTACCAGGTCTTGTCGCTAGAAGAGCCAGGTCCCGAGAAAATAACAATGCTGTCATCCGGTCAACAGTGTAATTCGGACGAAGTTGATAAACGCCGACGATATCGTTTCTATCCACGCACGTGTAGGCGCTCGTTCCTGTAGATGCGCCGATCAGGAAAATGCCCTGCAGAACGCAGAACAAGGTCCTCGTAGGCGTCATTGTCAGTCCGCGTCCATTGTGTCCGCAGAAGACGAACCGGTGAGGTGCTTGTTTTATAGTGGTGTTCTTGGGTGACGTCACACCGCGACTACCAGGTGGTGTCGCTAGAAGAGCCAGGTCGCCAGAAAATAACCATGCTGTCATCTGGTACTGTAATCCGGACGAAGTTGATAAACGCCGACGATATCGCTTCTATCCCCGCACGTGTAGGCGCTCGTTGCTGTAGATGCGCCGGACAAGAAAATGCCCTGCAGAACGCAGAACAAGGTCCTCGTTAGCGTCATTGCCAGTCCGCGTCCATCGTGCCCACAGAATACGAACCGGTGACGTGCTTCTTGTATATTGGTGGTCTCAGGTGACGTCACACCGCGACTACCAGGTGGTGTCGCTAGAAGAGCCATTTCCCGAGAATATAACAATGCTGTCACCTGGTCAACAGTGCAATCCGGACGAAGTTGATAAACGCCGGCGATATCGCTTCTATCCCCGCATGTGTAGGCACTCGTTGCTGTAGATGCGCCGATCTGGAAAATGTCGTGCAGAAAGCAGAACAAGTTCCTCGTAGGCGTCATTGCCAGTCCGCGTCCATCGTGCCCACAGAATACGAACCGGTCAGGTGCTTCTTGTATATTTGTGCTCTCAGGTGACGTCACACCGCGACTTCCAGGTCTTGTCGCTAGAAGAGTCAGGTCGCCAGAAAATAACTATGCTGTCATCTGGTCAACAGTGTAATCCGGACGAAGTTGATAAACGCCGACGATATCGCTTCTATCCCCGCACGTGTAGGCGCTCGTTGCTGTAGATGCGCCGATCTGAAGATGCCCTGGCAGACCAAGGTCCTCGTTAGCGTCATTGCCAGTCCGGGTCCATCGTGCCCACAGAATACGAACCGATGAGGGGCTTCTTGTATTTTGGTGGTCTCAGGTGACGTCACACCGCCACTACCAGGTCTTGTCGCTAGAAGAGCCAGGTCCCGAGAAAATAACAATGCTGTCATCCGGTCAACAGTGTAATCCGGGCGAAGTTTATAACGCCGACGATATCGCTTCTATCCCGGCACGTGTAGGCGCTCGTTGCTGTAGATGCGCCGATCAGGAAAATGCCCTGCAGAACGCAGAACAAGGTCCTCGTAGGCGTCATTGCCAGTCCGCGTCCATCGTGTCCACAGAAGACGACCCGGTGAGGTGCTTGTTCTATAGTGGTTTTCTTGGTTGACGTCACACCACGACTACCAGGTGGTGTCGCTAGAAGAGCCAGGTCGCCAGAAAGTAACCATGCTGTCATCTGGTCAACAGTGTAATCCGGACGAAATTGATAACGCCGACGATATCGCTTCCATCCTCGCACGTGTAGCCACTCGTTGCTGTAGATGAGCCGATCTGGAAAATGCCCTGCATAACGCAGAACAAGGTCATCGTAGGCGTCATTGCCAGTCCGCGTCCGTCGTGTCCACAGAAGACGAACCGGTGAGGTGCTTCTTTTATAGTGGTGTTCTTGGATGACGTCACACCACGACTACCAGGTGGTGTCGCTAGAAGGGCCAGGTCGCCAGAGAATAACCATGCTGTCATTTGGTCAACAGTGTAATCCGGACGAAGTTGATAAACGCCGACGAAATCGCTTCTCTCCCCGCACGTGTAGGCGCTCGTTGCTGTAGATGCGCCCATCTAGAAAATGCCCTGCAGAACGCAGAACAAGGTCATCGTTAGCGTCATTGCCAGTCCGCGTCCATCGTGCCCACAGAATACGAACCGGTGAGGTGCTTCTTGTATATTGGTGGTCTCAGGTGACGTGACACCGCGACTACCAGGTCTTGTCGCTAGAAGAGCCAGGTGCCGAGAAAATAACAATGCTGTCATCCGGTCAACAGTGTAATCCGGACGAAGTTGATAAACGCCGACGATATCGTTTCTATCCCCGCACGTATAGGCGCTCGTTGCTGTAGATGCGCCGATCAGGAAAATGCCCTGCAGAACGCAGAACAAGGTCCTCGTAGGCGTCATTGTCAGTCCGCGGCCATCGTGTCCGCAGAAGACGAACCGGTGAGGTGCTTGTTTTATAGTGGTCTTCTTGGGTGACGTCACACCGCGACTACCAGGTCTTGTCGCTAGAAGAGCCAGGTGCCGAGAAAATAACAATGCTGTCATCCGGTCAACAGTGTAATCCGGACGAAGTTGATAAACGCCGACGATATCGTTTCTATCCCCGCACGTATAGGCGCTCGTTGCTGTAGATGCGCCGATCAGGAAAATGCCCTGCAGAACGCAGAACAAGGTCCTCGTAGGCGTCATTGTCAGTCCGCGGCCATCGTGTCCGCAGAAGACGAACCGGTGAGGTGCTTGTTTTATAGTGGTCTTCTTGGGTGACGTCACACCGCGACTACCAGGTGGTGTCGCTAGAAGAGCCAGGTCGCCAGAAAATAACCATGCTGTCATCTGGTCAACTGTAATCCGGACGAAGTTGATAAACGCAGACGATATCGCTTCTATCCCCGCACGTGTAGGCGCTCGTTGCTGTAGATGCGCCGGTCAGGAAAGTGCCCTGCATATCGCAGAACAAGGCCCTCGTAAGCGTCATTGTCAGTCCGCGTTCATCGTGTCCGCAGAAGATGAACCGGTGAGGTGCTTGTTTTATAGTGGTGTTCTTGGGTGACGTCACACCGCGACTACCTGGTGGTGTCGCTAGAAGGGCCAGGTCGCCAGAGAATAACCATGCTGTCATCTGGTCAACAGTGTAATCCGGACGAAGTTGATAAACGCCGACGATATCGCTTCTCTCCCCGCACGTGTAGGCGCTCGTTGCTGTAGATGCGCCCATCTAGAAAATGCCCTGCAGAACGCAGAACAAGGTCATCGTTAGCGTCATTGCCAGTCCGCGTCCATCGTGCCCACAGAATACGAACCGGTCAGGTGCTTCTTGTATATTGGTGGTCTCAGGTGACGTCACACCGCGACTGCCAGGTGGTGTCGCTAGAAGAGTCAGGTCGCCAGAAAATAACTATGCTGTCATCTGGTCAACAGTGTAATCCGGACGAAGTTGATAAACGCCGACGATATCGCTTCTATCCCCGCACGTGTAGGCGCTCGTTGCTGTAGATGCGCCGATCTGGAAGATGCCCTGGCAGAACAAGGTCCTCGTTAGCGTCATTGCCAGTCCGGGTCCATCGTGCCCACAGAATACGAACCGATGAGGGGCTTCTTGTATATTGGTGGTCTCAGGTGACGTCACACAGCGACTACCAGGTCTTGTCGCTAGAAGAGCCAGGTCCCGAGAAAATAACAATGCTGTCATCCGGTCAACAGTGTAATTCGGACGAAGTTGATAAACGCCGACGATATCGTTTCTATCCACGCACGTGTAGGCGCTCGTTCCTGTAGATGCGCCGATCAGGAAAATGCCCTGCAGAACGCAGAACAAGGTCCTCGTAGGCGTCATTGTCAGTCCGCGTCCATTGTGTCCGCAGAAGACGAACCGGTGAGGTGCTTGTTTTATAGTGGTGTTCTTGGGTGACGTCACACCGCGACTACCAGGTGGTGTCGCTAGAAGAGCCAGGTCGCCAGAAAATAACCATGCTGTCATCTGGTACTGTAATCCGGACGAAGTTGATAAACGCCGACGATATCGCTTCTATCCCCGCACGTGTAGGCGCTCGTTGCTGTAGATGCGCCGGACAAGAAAATGCCCTGCAGAACGCAGAACAAGGTCCTCGTTAGCGTCATTGCCAGTCCGCGTCCATCGTGCCCACAGAATACGAACCGGTGACGTGCTTCTTGTATATTGGTGGTCTCAGGTGACGTCACACCGCGACTACCAGGTGGTGTCGCTAGAAGAGCCATTTCCCGAGAATATAACAATGCTGTCACCTGGTCAACAGTGCAATCCGGACGAAGTTGATAAACGCCGGCGATATCGCTTCTATCCCCGCATGTGTAGGCACTCGTTGCTGTAGATGCGCCGATCTGGAAAATGTCGTGCAGAAAGCAGAACAAGTTCCTCGTAGGCGTCATTGCCAGTCCGCGTCCATCGTGCCCACAGAATACGAACCGGTCAGGTGCTTCTTGTATATTTGTGCTCTCAGGTGACGTCACACCGCGACTTCCAGGTCTTGTCGCTAGAAGAGTCAGGTCGCCAGAAAATAACTATGCTGTCATCTGGTCAACAGTGTAATCCGGACGAAGTTGATAAACGCCGACGATATCGCTTCTATCCCCGCACGTGTAGGCGCTCGTTGCTGTAGATGCGCCGATCTGAAGATGCCCTGGCAGACCAAGGTCCTCGTTAGCGTCATTGCCAGTCCGGGTCCATCGTGCCCACAGAATACGAACCGATGAGGGGCTTCTTGTATTTTGGTGGTCTCAGGTGACGTCACACCGCCACTACCAGGTCTTGTCGCTAGAAGAGCCAGGTCCCGAGAAAATAACAATGCTGTCATCCGGTCAACAGTGTAATCCGGGCGAAGTTTATAACGCCGACGATATCGCTTCTATCCCGGCACGTGTAGGCGCTCGTTGCTGTAGATGCGCCGATCAGGAAAATGCCCTGCAGAACGCAGAACAAGGTCCTCGTAGGCGTCATTGCCAGTCCGCGTCCATCGTGTCCACAGAAGACGACCCGGTGAGGTGCTTGTTCTATAGTGGTTTTCTTGGTTGACGTCACACCACGACTACCAGGTGGTGTCGCTAGAAGAGCCAGGTCGCCAGAAAGTAACCATGCTGTCATCTGGTCAACAGTGTAATCCGGACGAAATTGATAACGCCGACGATATCGCTTCCATCCTCGCACGTGTAGCCACTCGTTGCTGTAGATGAGCCGATCTGGAAAATGCCCTGCATAACGCAGAACAAGGTCATCGTAGGCGTCATTGCCAGTCCGCGTCCGTCGTGTCCACAGAAGACGAACCGGTGAGGTGCTTCTTTTATAGTGGTGTTCTTGGATGACGTCACACCACGACTACCAGGTGGTGTCGCTAGAAGGGCCAGGTCGCCAGAGAATAACCATGCTGTCATTTGGTCAACAGTGTAATCCGGACGAAGTTGATAAACGCCGACGAAATCGCTTCTCTCCCCGCACGTGTAGGCGCTCGTTGCTGTAGATGCGCCCATCTAGAAAATGCCCTGCAGAACGCAGAACAAGGTCATCGTTAGCGTCATTGCCAGTCCGCGTCCATCGTGCCCACAGAATACGAACCGGTGAGGTGCTTCTTGTATATTGGTGGTCTCAGGTGACGTGACACCGCGACTACCAGGTCTTGTCGCTAGAAGAGCCAGGTGCCGAGAAAATAACAATGCTGTCATCCGGTCAACAGTGTAATCCGGACGAAGTTGATAAACGCCGACGATATCGTTTCTATCCCCGCACGTATAGGCGCTCGTTGCTGTAGATGCGCCGATCAGGAAAATGCCCTGCAGAACGCAGAACAAGGTCCTCGTAGGCGTCATTGTCAGTCCGCGGCCATCGTGTCCGCAGAAGACGAACCGGTGAGGTGCTTGTTTTATAGTGGTCTTCTTGGGTGACGTCACACCGCGACTACCAGGTCTTGTCGCTAGAAGAGCCAGGTGCCGAGAAAATAACAATGCTGTCATCCGGTCAACAGTGTAATCCGGACGAAGTTGATAAACGCCGACGATATCGTTTCTATCCCCGCACGTATAGGCGCTCGTTGCTGTAGATGCGCCGATCAGGAAAATGCCCTGCAGAACGCAGAACAAGGTCCTCGTAGGCGTCATTGTCAGTCCGCGGCCATCGTGTCCGCAGAAGACGAACCGGTGAGGTGCTTGTTTTATAGTGGTCTTCTTGGGTGACGTCACACCGCGACTACCAGGTGGTGTCGCTAGAAGAGCCAGGTCGCCAGAAAATAACCATGCTGTCATCTGGTCAACTGTAATCCGGACGAAGTTGATAAACGCAGACGATATCGCTTCTATCCCGGCACGCGTAGGCGCTCGTTGCTGTAGATACGCCGATCAGGAAAATTCCCTGCAGAACGCAGA
Organism: Amblyomma americanum; assembly: GCF_052857255.1. Lineage (NCBI taxonomy): Eukaryota > Metazoa > Arthropoda > Arachnida > Ixodida > Ixodidae > Amblyomma > Amblyomma americanum. The sequence goes on along the minus strand of NC_135502.1, from coordinate 176,660,563 downwards.
ACAAGGTCCTCGTAGGCGTCATTGTCAGTCCGCCGCCATCGTGTCCGCAGAATACGAACCGGTGAGGTGCTTGTTTTATAGTGGTCTTCTTGGGTGACGTCACACCGCGACTACCAGGTGGTGTCGCTAGAAGAGCCAGGTCGCCAGAAAATAACCATGCTGTCATCTGGTCAACTGTAATCCGGACGAAGTTGATAAACGCAGACGATATCGCTTCTATCCCCGCACGTGTAGGCGCTCGTTGCTGTAGATGCGCCGATCAAAAAAATGCCCTGCAGAACGCAGAACAAGGTCCTCGTTAGCGTCATTGCCAGTCCGCGTCCATCGTGCCCACAGAATACGAACCGGTGAGGTGCTTCTTGTAGATTGGTGGTCTCAGGTGACATCACACCGCGACTACCAGGTCTTGTCGCTAGAAGAGCCAGGTCCCGAGAAAATAGCAATACTGTCATCCGGGCAACAGTGTAATCCGGACGAAGTTGATAAACGCCGACTATATCGCTTCTATCCACGCATGTATAGGCGCTCGTTGCTGTAGATGCGCCGGTGAGGAAAGTGCCCTGCATATCGCAGAACAAGGTCCTTGTAAGCGTCATTGTCAGTCCGCGTTCATCGTGTCCGCAGAAGATGAACCGGTGAGGTGCTTGTTTTATAGTGGTGTTCTTGGGTGACGTCACACCGCGACTACCAGGTGGTGTCGCTAGAAGGGCCAGGTCGCCAGAGAATAACCATGCTGTCATCTGGTCAACAGTGTAATCCGGACGAAGTTGATAAACGCCGACGATATCGCTTCTCTCCCCGCACGTGTAGGCGCTCGTTGCTGTAGATGCGCCCATCTAGAAAATGCCCTGCAGAACGCAGAACAAGGTCATCGTTAGCGTCATTGCCAGTCCGCGTCCATCGTGCCCACAGAATACGAACCGGTCAGGTGCTTCTTGTATATTGGTGGTCTCAGGTGACGTCACACCGCGACTGCCAGGTGGTGTCGCTAGAAGAGTCAGGTCGCCAGAAAATAACTATGCTGTCATCTGGTCAACAGTGTAATCCGGACGAAGTTGATAAACGCCGACGATATCGCTTCTATCCCCTCACGTGTAGGCGCTCGTTGCTGTAGATGCGCCGATCTGGAAGATGCCCTGGCAGAACAAGGTCCTCGTTAGCGTCATTGCCAGTCCGGGTCCATCGTGCCCACAGAATACGAACCGATGAGGGGCTTCTTGTATATTGGTGGCCTCAGGTGACGTCACACCGCGACTACCAGGTCTTGTCGCTAGAAGAGCCAGGTCCCGAGAAAATAACAATGCTGTCATCCGGTCAACAGTGTAATCCGGACGAAGTTGATAAACGCCGACGATATCGTTTCTATCCACGCACGTGTAGGCGCTCGTTCCTGTAGATGCGCCGATCAGAAAAATGCCCTGCAGAACGCAGAACAAGGTCCTCGTAGGCGTCATTGTCAGTCCGCGTCCATCGTGTCCGCAGAAGACGAACCGGTGAGGTGCTTGTTTTATAGTGGTGTTCTTGGGTGACGTCACACCGCGACTACCAGGTGGTGTCGCTAGAAGAGCCAGGTCGCCAGAAAATAACCATGCTGTCATCTGGTACTGTAATCCGGACGAAGTTGATAAACGCCGACGATATCGCTTCTATCCCCGCACGTGTAGGCGCTCGTTGCTGTAGATGCGCCGGACAAGAAAATGCCCTGCAGAACGCAGAACAAGGTCCTCGTTAGCGTCATTGCCAGTCCGCGTCCATCGTGCCCACAGAATACGAACCGGTGACGTGCTTCTTGTATATTGGTGGTCTCAGGTGACGTCACACCGCGACTACCAGGTGGTGTCGCTAGAAGGGCCAGGTCCCAAGAAAATAGCAATGCTGTCATCTGGTCAACAGTGCAATCCGGACGAAGTTGATAAACGCCGACGATATCGCTTCTATCCCCGCACGTGTAGGCGCTCGTTGCTGTAGATGCGCCGATCAGGAAAGTGCCCTGCATATCGCAGAACAAGGTCCTCGTAAGCGTCATTGTCAGTCCGCGTTCATCGTGTCCGCAGAAGACGAACCGGTGAGGTGCTTCTTTTATAGTGGTGTTCTTGGGTGACGTCACATCGCGACTACCAGGTGGTGTCGCTAGAAGAGCCAGGTCGCCAGAAAATAACCATGCTGTCATGTGGTCAAAATGTAATCCGGACAAAGTTGATAAACGCCGGAGATATCGCTTCTATCCCCGCACGTGTAGGCGCTCGTTGCTGTAGATACGCCGATCTGGAAAATCCCTGCAGAACGCAGAACAAGGTCCTCTTTAGCGTTATTACCAGTCAGCGTCCATCGTGCCCACAGAATACGAACCGGTGAGGTGCTTCTTGTATATTGGTGGTCTCAGGTGACATCACACCGCGACTACCAGGTGGTGTCGCTAGAAGAGCCATTTCCCGAGAATATAACAATGCTGTCACCTGGTCAACAGTGCAATCCGGACGAAGTTGATAAACGCCGGCGATATCGCTTCTATCCCCGCATGTGTAGGCACTCGTTGCTGTAGATGCGCCGATCTGGAAAATGTCGTGCAGAAAGCAGAACAAGGTCCTCGTAGGCGTCATTGCCAGTCCGCGTCCATCGTGCCCACAGAATACGAACCGGTCAGGTGCTTCTTGTATATTGGTGCTCTCAGGTGACGTCACACCGCGACTGCCAGGTGGTGTCGCTAGAAGAGACAGGTCGCCAGAAAAAAACTATGCTGTCATCTGGTCAACAGTGTAATCCGGACGAAGTTGATAAACGCCGACGATATCGCTTCTATCCCCGCACGTGTAGGCGCTCGTTGCTGTAGATGCGCCGATCTGGAAAATGTCCTGCAAAACGCAGAACAAGGTATTCATAGGCGTCATTGCCAGTCCGCGTCCATCGTGTCCGCAGAAGACGAACCGGTGAGGTGATTTTTTCATAGTGGTGTTCTTGGGTGACGTCACACCGCGACTACCAGGTGGTAACGCTAGAAGAGCCAGGTCGCCAGAAAATAACCATGCTGTCATCTGGTCAACAGTGTAATCCGGACGAAGTTGATAACGCCGACGATATCGCTTCTATCCCCGCACGTGAGGCACTCGTTGCTGTAGAAGCGCCGATCAGGAAATTGCCCTGCAGAACGCAGAACAAGGTCCTCGTAGGCGTCATTGCCAGTCCGCGTCCATCGTGCCCACTGAATACGAACCGGTGAGGTAGGTAGGTAGGAAAACCTTTATTGAAAATGCCGGCAACCGACGGTTTGACGTGTCGTGACGTTGGTAAAGCGTCGACCCGGGGTTATGCCCTCCTCTGCACTACCCCCGTTCGGCTCGTTTGTGGTGGGTCGTGAGGCTGGTGCTTTTCGAGCGCACCCCGGGCCTGCTGGACGGCCCATAGTTGAATGTCCTTGTCTGCAGACTGCACTGCACTTTGAAGTTCGGGCGGGTATATCCTGGAGGTAGCCTCGGTCGGGAACCTGGCACAGTCCCACATGATGTGCCATTGGTCCGCCGGACCAGCTGCACAAACATTGCACACATCGCTCGGATAGAGTTCTGGGTGAAGTACGTGTAGCACTGCCGGGGCGAGGAGTGACCCGGTCTGTATCTGTCTTAGGATGACGGCCTCCTCCCGACTGAGTGCCGGGTGGGGAGGCGGCATTGTCCGTCGAGCTAGGCGGTAACACATGGTAACTTCGCCATAACTGGTTACGCGGTCCTTGGTTTCGAACCACCACACGGAACGGTCACTCTCGGGGGCGCGGAGGGTAAGCGCTCGCGCCGCCGAATGGGCCGTCTCGTTGTGGTTCGGCGAGGATGCACACTCGCCAGCGTGCGCCGGGAACCACTTGATACGGATGGTGCTGCGGCGGTCTTGGGGCTGGAGCTTGCCGATGATGGCGGCCGCCGGCGCGCTCACTCGCCCCTTGGCAAAGTTGCGCACGGCGTTCTTCGAGTCACTGAGCACGGTGTGACACTCGGCCTCGGAGATCGCCAGAGCGATGGCAACCTCCTCGGCGTCTGTGGCGTCCGTGCACCGCACGCTCGCTGTTGTTGTCGTGGTGCCGGTAGCCGCCGCAACGACCACTGCCGCGAAGCCTTCTCGTTTGTATTCCGCTGCGTCCACGTACGGGCGTGCGGGTCTTGGGCGTTTTTCTCGATGAGGGCCTGGGCCCGTGCCTGCCGCCGTTCTTGGTTGTATTCGGGGTGCACGTTCTTCGGGATGGGGTCCACATGGATGTGAGCCCGCGCCTCCTCGCTGATCTCGCATGGTTGCCGGCTGGGGGTTCGGGGGTTGTAACCTAGGGATGTCAGTATACTGCGCCCCGTCTTGGTGGTAGAGAGGCGCTCCATTTGCGCTGTGAGCTGCGCCTCGGCTATTTCTTCTAGGGTGTTATGGACGCCGAGCTGCAGGAGCCGAGCCGTACTCGTGGTCTCCGTTAAGCCCAGCGCCGTCTTGTAAGCCCGTCTGATCAGCGTGTTGATCTTGTTCCTGTCAGTGACCTGCCAGTTGAGGTAGGCCGCAACGTAGGCGATGTGACTGATCACGAACGACTGGACGAGGCGCACGAGACTGTCTTCACGCATGCCCGCCCGTCGTGTCGAGACTCGGTGTATGAGCCGGATGGCGTCCATTGCCTTGGTGGTAAGTTTGTTGATGGTCTCGTCGTTACGGCCGCTCTTGTTTAGCAGCAGGCCCAGGACTCTGATCTTGGGAACTGCGGGGATGCGTTGCCCCGATGCGGTCATGATCTTGATGTGATCGCACTCCCGAGGGGGAGCGCGTTTCCGTCCCGGTCGTAATGGTGTGAGGACGAACAGCTCGGATTTGGCGGGCGAGCACACTAGGCCGGTGCCGTCAAGGTGCTGCTCGATGGCGGTAGCCGCGGCTTGTAGCTGTTGCTCGATGCTGGCGTCGGTGCCGCCGGCCGCCCACAGGGTAATGTCGTCGGCGTAGATCGTATGCCGGACGCCGGTCCCCGCTACTGCCCTCGCTACCCCGATCATAACGAGGTTGAAGAGCAACGGCAAGATGACCAAACCCTGCGGGGTACCCGTGCTACCGAGCTTGCGTTCGGGGAGTCTGAGGTCTCCGGCGTGCAGTTCCACCGTGCGGTTGGTCAAGAAGTCTTGGATGTAATTGTAGCTCGTTACCCCCATGTTGAGTCGTGATACTTGTGCTAATATGGCTGAGTGTTTGACTTTGTCGAATGCGCTTTGTAGATCGAGCCCCAGAATTACTTTGCTGTCTTGTGTCTTGTTGTCGATGATTTCTTGTTTTAGTTGTAGCATGGCGTCTTGTGTGCTGAGTCTGTGTCGGAAGCCGATCATCGTGTCCGGATAGAGGCCTTCCTTCTCCAGGTATTCCTGCCACCGGTTGGCCACCACGTGCTCCAGCACCTTGCCCCCGCAGGATGTAAGCGAGATGGGACGCAGGTTGCCGATGTCCGGTGGTTTGCCCGGTTTCGGGATCAGGATTGTTCTTGCCGTTTTCTACTGTCCGGGGAGCTTGCCCGAACGCCAGCATTCGTTGAAGTAACAGGTTAGTGCCTCGATCGATGCATTGTCGAGGTTTCGTAGCATCTTGTTGGTAACGAGATCGGGGCCGGCTGCTGAGCGGGTGTTGAGCTCGTGCAGCGCTACTCGTACCTCTGACACGGTAATGTCTCGGTCGAGCCACGCGTTGGGCAGCCCCCCGTACGGCGGGTGGATTTCTGTTGGCGTGTCCGGCAGATACTTGGCTTCCAGGCTCTTGATAACGGCGTCTTTTCCTTGTTGTTGTGTGGTGGTGTGCAGGAGGCGGGCGAGACGGTCGCGCTGGTGTGACTTGGTCTTGGTTTCGTTTAGGAGGTGCCGAAATAGATTCCAGGTGCAACCGCGATGCAGTTGCCTGTCAGCTCGGTTGCAGATTTCGTTCCATTGCTGACGGCACAGGACCTTGCAGTGGTGTTCAATGGCCCTGTTTAAGTCGGCTACCTTCTTTCTCAATTTGCGATTCCACCGTTGCCGCTTCCAGCGCGCCTGTATCGACGTTTGGCCTCGAACAGATGGGCCAGGCGGCTATCCATGGCGATGACGTCCTCGTCCGTTTCGATGGTTTTGGTGGCCGAGTGCACAGCATCGCAAAGCTCTTCCGTCCAGGTTTCGATGTCTGTGATGTCTTGTGCTGTGGTGGGACGTCCCTTACGGAAGCCGTCCCAGTCCGTCCACTTGTGCATAAAGGTGTTGCCCCGGAATTGGTTCGGTATCGTAATTTCGAGGATGTAGTGGTCGCTGCCCAGGTCGACGCCTGTGTTGTGCCACGTTACTTTGCCCGTGTGGTCGTTCTTGATGAACGTAAGGTCTGGTGTGGTGTCTCGTGCTACGGAGTTGCCGATGCGGGTGGGATGAGCGGGGTCCGTGATCAGGGCACAGTTGTGGTCCAGGATGTCTTGTAATAGGTCCCGTCCCTTGGCCGTATCCTTCACGTAACCCCACGCTCGATGGGCGGCGTTGAAGTCCCCTCCGATCAGCAACGTGTTGTCTTTGGCTTGGGTGCTGGCTGTGTGTAGTAGGGTCTTGAATTTCTGTGTTTGGTGCTTGGGGTTACTGTAGATGTTGGCGATAAACAGGCTGCCTTTCCTTTGTTTGTTTGGGATGATTTCGGTGAAGGTATATTCCACCCTGTTGCGGCCGTGTTTGAGTTGGTGCTCGATGAACGTGATCCCTTTGCGGACGAACGTGCAGACGCCCCGTCCCTCCGCCGGGCTAACATGAGCGCGATACCCAGGGAGGGTGGGGGTCACCGTCGCCGTTTCTTGCAGCAGGATGATGTCGGGATTCTTGGTTAATGTGGTGATGTGTTGTTGCAGCACTGCTCTCTTGCTGTTGTAACTGTTGCAGTTCCACTGCCAGACCGTAAGGCCCGGTAGCGATCCTATTGTGGCTTGGGGCTGGGACATGATTGTGTCGGAGTTGGGGCTTGCGTCTCTTCTTGAAGGTATGGGTGGTTGGAGAATTGCGCCACAAAGGTGGGGCTGCGTACTATGGGCTTAAGGGTCTGTTCAATGAAGGCGAAACGCTCTTGTATGGTGCAGAAGGACGTGGTGATCAGCTCCTCCAGCCGCGTCAGGCGTTGGTCGGTGACGGCAGCCGTGCTGGCGTAGGTGTTGGCGAACGCTTCGATTTTTGCTTCGAGCTGAGTTTCCAATTGGGTCAGGTCCTTGTACTGTCGTGATGAGGTGCGTGCTCGTTTCTTGGGGGTTGGGTCAGTGGTCTGCTCCGGCTGGGGCTCGTCTTGGGTTGTATCCATTGATTGTGTGCCTTGGTGTGATGGCGTGTCGGTTTTCTGCTCGGTGATAACGGCGGGTGTACGTGTCTCGGATGACTGAGCTGGGAGAGTGGCTGGCTGGGCTCGCTGTGCTTGAGTTCTTTCTTGGCCTCGGCTAGTTCTTGGGCGAGCCGGCGCGTGGTTTCTACCAGCGTCGCGTTGGTTGCGCGGAGTTGTTCGAGTTCCTTGTAGTAGGGGCGGGTAATCCACGCCTGCCAGCTGCTCGGCGTGGTTCGGCCACTAGTGGCGCTGCTGCTTTTAACTCCGCCCTTTGCGGCGTCGGCCCAGCTGACTCTGTCACGGGAGCGCGATCGCTGAACGCCGAAGCTGTTCCCGTCAGATGAGTCACGGCCGCGGGATGCGCTGCGCGAGGCATGACGGGAAGCGTGGCGTGAGGCATGGCGCGACGCGCTGCGCGACGCGCTGCGGGATCCACTACGGGACGCACTGCGCGAGCGGGAGCGTCCGAGGCGTGCAAACGAGCTTGATTCGAGTGCTTGCTTTTGCTCTTCTTCGGCGTTACGGCGTTCCCATCGCCGTCGCCGTACGACGTATGGAACCTTGTATTTGGCTCTGCAGAGGCGGTCCCCGGTGGGGTGTTCTTCGCCGCAGAGCTTGCACTTGGGGACACACTTGTGACCCTCTCTTGGATTAGAAACACCGCAGGCAAGGCAAACGCGAACGTCCGGTGTGGGGCACACGTCGCGCCTGTAGCCGACCTTGCCGCATACCTTGCAAACTTCTATTTGCTTCCTGTAGAGACTGCACGGGTAGAGCGTGGATCCGTAACGCACATACTTGGGAACCTTGATACCGTTGAACACTACGATTACTGTCGTCGTGTTTCCGATACGCTTCGCCCCCGCGGCGAGGGGGTTGTACTTGGTAACAATCTGCTGCATTATTTCGGCTTCGCTGTCCTCGAGTGCTATGCCCCTGATCACGCCCTTGACTGTGGCGTGGGCGGTCGTTCCGTACGCGCGAACCTCGTATATTTTGCCTCGGACGTTGATAGCTTGAATTCGAGCATACTTCTCCGCTCGTTCCTCGCTCGGAGTGCTGAGCACCATAATGTTCTGCTGGGTATTGGGACACGCCATATCCTCAGCTCGGTCTGCCGTCTCAATTCCCGCTGCCGCCATGATGGCATTAGCCACGCCTGCAGCTCCTGCCTTGAAAATATCGAGCCCATCGCGGGGCCGCACGACGATCTTAATTTCTTCTACAGGCATGGCGGGCATGCGAGCCGCCCGAATAACTGCGCTCCTAACGTTCTTGTTGAATTTAGGCTTCTGTCGAGAGCTCGGAGTATCGGCACGAGAAGTCGACTCACCCTGCGTTCCTTGCAGGCGTGTTCGGCTCGTGTGCCCGCTGATGTGCAGCCATCCGGGCGAGCGTCGGAATTCCTCGGGCGTAATTTCTTCTCCTTCTACTTGCACGCACATTTGGGAAACCTGGGAACCGTGCGTCAAAGCTGCGGCGGAACCCTCCATGTTGTGGCAGAAGAACAGCTGGCTAGGCCTAGCGAGCCCTGGGTTCGCTTCGGCCTAGCGTCTCCTCTTGGCGGTGAACCAGGAAAAGTCCGATGAATCGATGAAAAACGCACCTTGGATGGAAAGTCGGGTATCGGATGATAGCGGATACCTTCACGAACACAGTGGTAATAAAATCTTCGTAATCTAAACTAATCAGCACTGCCAAAGCGGGCATTAACGACGGAGCCGATATGAGCACGTCTGCTCACCACGGCGAACGCAGCGCCCCCCCAACCGGTGAGGTGCTTCTTTTATAGTGGTGTTCTGGGTGACGTCACACCGCGACTACCAGGTGGAGTCGCTAGAAGAGCCAGGGCGCCAGAAAATAACCATGCTGTCCTCTGGTCAACAGTGTAATCCGGACGAAGTTTATAACGCCAACGATATCGCTTCTATCCCGGCACGTGTAGGCGCTCGTTGCTGTAGATGAGCCGATCTGGAAAATGCCCTGCATAACGCAGAACAAGGTCCCCGTAGGCGTCATTGCCAGTCCGCGTCCGTCGTGTCCACAGAAGACGAACCGGTGAGGTGCTTCTTTTATAGTGGTGTTCTTGGATGACGTCACACCACGACTACCAGGTGGTGTCGCTAGAAGAGCCAGGTCGCCAGAAAATAACCATGCTGTCATCTGGTCAACTGTAATCCGGACGAAGTTGATAAACGCAGACGATATCGCTTCTATCCCCGCACGTGTAGGCGCTCGTTGCTGTAGATGCGCCGGTCAGGAAAGTGCCCTGCATATCGCAGAACAAGGCCCTCGTAAGCGTCATTGTCAGTCCGCGTTCATCGTGTCCGCAGAAGATGAACCGGTGAGGTGCTTGTTTTATAGTGGTGTTCTTGGGTGACGTCACACCGCGACTACCTCGTGGTGTCGCTAGAAGGGCCAGGTCGCCAGAGAATAACCATGCTGTCATCTGGTCAACAGTGTAATCCGGACGAAGTTGATAAACGCCGACGATATCGCTTCTCTCCCCGCACGTGTAGGCGCTCGTTGCTGTAGATGCGCCCATCTAGAAAATGCCCTGCAGAACGCAGAACAAGGTCATCGTTAGCGTCATTGCCAGTCCGCGTCCATCGTGCCCACAGAATACGAACCGGTCAGGTGCTTCTTGTATATTGGTGGTCTCAGGTGACGTCACACCGCGACTGCCAGGTGGTGTCGCTAGAAGAGTCAGGTCGCCAGAAAATAACTATGCTGTCATCTGGTCAACAGTGTAATCCGGACGAAGTTGATAAACGCCGACGATATCGCTTCTATCCCCGCACGTGTAGGCGCTCGTTGCTGTAGATGCGCCGATCTGGAAGATGCCCTGGCAGAACAAGGTCCTCGTTAGCGTCATTGCCAGTCCGGGTCCATCGTGCCCACAGAATACGAACCGATGAGGGGCTTCTTGTATATTGGTGGTCTCAGGTGACGTCACACAGCGACTACCAGGTCTTGTCGCTGGAAGAGCCAGGTCCCGAGAAAATAACAATGCTGTCATCCGGTCAACAGTGTAATTCGGACGAAGTTGATAAACGCCGACGATATCGTTTCAATCCACGCACGTGTAGGCGCTCGTTCCTGTAGATGCGCCGATCAGGAAAATGCCCTGCAGAACGCAGAACAAGGTCCTCGTAGGCGTCATTGTCAGTCCGCGTCCATCGTGTCCGCAGAAGACGAACCGGTGAGGTGCTTGTTTTATAGTGGTGTTCTTGGGTGACGTCACACCGCGACTACCAGGTGGTGTCGCTAGAAGAGCCAGGTCGCCAGAAAATAACCATGCTGTCATCTGGTACTGTAATCCGGACGAAGTTGATAAACGCCGACGATATCGCTTCTATCCCCGCACGTGTAGGCGCTCGTTGCTGTAGATGCGCCGGACAAGAAAATGCCCTGCAGAACGCAGAACAAGGTCCTCGTTAGCGTCATTGCCAGTCCGCGTCCATCGTGCCCACAGAATACGAACCGGTGACGTGCTTCTTGTATATTGGTGGTCTCAGGTGACGTCACACCGCGACTACCAGGTGGTGTCGCTAGAAGAGCCATTTCCCGAGAATATAACAATGCTGTCACCTGGTCAACAGTGCAATCCGGACGAAGTTGATAGACGCCGGCGATATCGCTTCTATCCCCGCATGTGTAGGCACTCGTTGCTGTAGATGCGCCGATCTGGAAAATGTCGTGCAGAAAGCAGAACAAGTTCCTCGTAGGCGTCATTGCCAGTCCGCGTCCATCGTGCCCACAGAATACGAACCGGTCAGGTGCTTCTTGTATATTTGTGCTCTCAGGTGACGTCACACCGCGACTTCCAGGTCTTGTCGCTAGAAGAGTCAGGTCGCCAGAAAATAACTATGCTGTCATCTGGTCAACAGTGTAATCCGGACGAAGTTGATAAACGCCGACGATATCGCTTCTATCCCCGCACGTGTAGGCGCTCGTTGCTGTAGATGCGCCGATCTGAAGATGCCCTGGCAGACCAAGGTCCTCGTTAGCGTCATTGCCAGTCCGGGTCCATCGTGCCCACAGAATACGAACCGATGAGGGGCTTCTTGTATTTTGGTGGTCTCAGGTGACGTCACACCGCCACTACCAGGTCTTGTCGCTAGAAGAGCCAGGTCCCGAGAAAATAACAATGCTGTCATCCGGTCAACAGTGTAATCCGGGCGAAGTTTATAACGCCGACGATATCGCTTCTATCCCGGCACGTGTAGGCGCTCGTTGCTGTAGATGCGCCGATCAGGAAAATGCCCTGCAGAACGCAGAACAAGGTCCTCGTAGGCGTCATTGCCAGTCCGCGTCCATCGTGTCCACAGAAGACGACCCGGTGAGGTGCTTGTTCTATAGTGGTTTTCTTGGTTGACGTCACACCACGACTACCAGGTGGTGTCGCTAGAAGAGCCAGGTCGCCAGAAAGTAACCATGCTGTCATCTGGTCAACAGTGTAATCCGGACGAAATTGATAACGCCGACGATATCGCTTCCATCCTCGCACGTGTAGCCACTCGTTGCTGTAGATGAGCCGATCTGGAAAATGCCCTGCATAACGCAGAACAAGGTCATCGTAGGCGTCATTGCCAGTCCGCGTCCGTCGTGTCCACAGAAGACGAACCGGTGAGGTGCTTCTTTTATAGTGGTGTTCTTGGATGACGTCACACCACGACTACCAGGTGGTGTCGCTAGAAGGGCCAGGTCGCCAGAGAATAACCATGCTGTCATTTGGTCAACAGTGTAATCCGGACGAAGTTGATAAACGCCGACGAAATCGCTTCTCTCCCCGCACGTGTAGGCGCTCGTTGCTGTAGATGCGCCCATCTAGAAAATGCCCTGCAGAACGCAGAACAAGGTCATCGTTAGCGTCATTGCCAGTCCGCGTCCATCGTGCCCACAGAATACGAACCGGTGAGGTGCTTCTTGTATATTGGTGGTCTCAGGTGACGTGACACCGCGACTACCAGGTCTTGTCGCTAGAAGAGCCAGGTGCCGAGAAAATAACAATGCTGTCATCCGGTCAACAGTGTAATCCGGACGAAGTTGATAAACGCCGACGATATCGTTTCTATCCCCGCACGTATAGGCGCTCGTTGCTGTAGATGCGCCGATCAGGAAAATGCCCTGCAGAACGCAGAACAAGGTCCTCGTAGGCGTCATTGTCAGTCCGCGGCCATCGTGTCCGCAGAAGACGAACCGGTGAGGTGCTTGTTTTATAGTGGTCTTCTTGGGTGACGTCACACCGCGACTACCAAGTGGTGTCGCTAGAAGAGCCAGGTCGCCAGAAAATAACCATGCTGTCATCTGGTCAACTGTAATCCGGACGAAGTTGATAAACGCAGACGATATCGCTTCTATCCCGGCACGCGTAGGCGCTCGTTGGTGTAGATACGCCGATCAGGAAAATTCCCTGCAGAACGCAGAACAAGGTCCTCGTAGGCGTCATTGTCAGTCCGCCGCCATCGTGTCCGCAGAATACGAACCGGTGAGGTGCTTGTTTTATAGTGGTCTTCTTGGGTGACGTCACACCGCGACTACCAGGTGGTGTCGCTAGAAGAGCCAGGTCGCCAGAAAATAACCATGCTGTCATCTGGTCAACTGTAATCCGGACGAAGTTGATAAACGCAGACGATATCGCTTCTATCCCCGCACGTGTAGGCGCTCGTTGCTGTAGATGCGCCGATCAAAAAAATGCCCTGCAGAACGCAGAACAAGGTCCTCGTTAGCGTCATTGTCAGTCCGCGTCCATCGTGTCCGCAGAAGACGAACCGGTGAGGTGCTTGTTTTATAGTGGTGTTCTTGGGTGACGTCACACCGCGACTACCAGGTGGTGTCGCTAGAAGAGCCAGGTCGCCAGAAAATAACCATGCTGTCATCTGGTACTGTAATCCGGACGAAGTTGATAAACGCCGACGATATCGCTTCTATCCCCGCACGTGTAGGCGCTCGTTGCTGTAGATGCGCCGGACAAGAAAATGCCCTGCAGAACGCAGAACAAGGTCCTCGTTAGCGTCATTGCCAGTCCGCGTCCATCGTGCCCACAGAATACGAACCGGTGACGTGCTTCTTGTATATTGGTGGTCTCAGGTGACGTCACACCGCGACTACCAGGTGGTGTCGCTAGAAGGGCCAGGTCCCAAGAAAATAGCAATGCTGTCATCTGGTCAACAGTGTAATCCGGACGAAGTTGATAAACGCCGACGATATCGCTTCTATCCCCGCACGTGTAGGCGCTCGTTGCTGTAGATGCGCCGATCAGGAAAGTGCCCTGCATATCGCAGAACAAGGTCCTCGTAAGCGTCATTGTCAGTCCGCGTTCATCGTGTCCGCAGAAGACGAACCGGTGAGGTGCTTCTTTTATAGTGGTGTTCTTGGGTGACGTCACATCGCGACTACCAGGTGGTGTCGCTAGAAGAGCCAGGTCGCCAGAAAATAACCATGCTGTCATGTGGTCAAAATGTAATCCGGACAAAGTTGATAAACGCCGGAGATATCGCTTCTATCCCCGCACGTGTAGGCGCTCGTTGCTGTAGATACGCCGATCTGGAAAATCCCTGCAGAACGCAGAACAAGGTCCTCTTTAGCGTTATTACCAGTCAGCGTCCATCGTGCCCACAGAATACGAACCGGTGAGGTGCTTCTTGTATATTGGTGGTCTCAGGTGACATCACACCGCGACTACCAGGTGGTGTCGCTAGAAGAGCCATTTCCCGAGAATATAACAATGCTGTCACCTGGTCAACAGTGCAATCCGGACGAAGTTGATAAACGCCGGCGATATCGCTTCTATCCCCGCATGTGTAGGCACTCGTTGCTGTAGAGGCGCCGATCTGGAAAATGTCGTGCAGAAAGCAGAACAAGGTCCTCGTAGGCGTCATTGCCAGTCCGCGTCCATCGTGCCCACAGAATACGAACCGGTCAGGTGCTTCTTGTATATTGGTGCTCTCAGGTGACGTCACACCGCGACTGCCAGGTGGTGTCGCTAGAAGAGACAGGTCGCCAGAAAAAAACTATGCTGTCATCTGGTCAACAGTGTAATCCGGACGAAGTTGATAAACGCCGACGATATCGCTTCTATCCCCGCACGTGTAGGCGCTCGTTGCTGTAGATGCGCCGATCTGGAAAATGTCCTGCAAAACGCAGAACAAGGTATTCATAGGCGTCATTGCCAGTCCGCGTCCATCGTGTCCGCAGAAGACGAACCGGTGAGGTGATTTTTTCATAGTGGTGTTCTTGGGTGACGTCACACCGCGACTACCAGGTGGTAACGCTAGAAGAGCCAGGTCGCCAGAAAATAACCATGCTGTCATCTGGTCAACAGTGTAATCCGGACGAAGTTGATAACGCCGACGATATCGCTTCTATCCCCGCACGTGAGGCACTCGTTGCTGTAGAAGCGCCGATCAGGAAATTGCCCTGCAGAACGCAGAACAAGGTCCTCGTAGGCGTCATTGCCAGTCCGCGTCCATCGTGCCCACTGAATACGAACCGGTGAGGTAGGTAGGTAGGAAAACCTTTATTGTAAATGCCGGCAACCGACGGTTTGACGTGTCGTGACGTTGGTAAAGCGTCGACCCGGGGTTATGCCCTCCTCTGCACTACCCCCGTTCGGCTCGTTTGTGGTGGGTCGTGAGGCTGGTGCTTTTCGAGCGCACCCCGGGCCTGCTGGACGGCCCATAGTTGAATGTCCTTGTCTGCAGACTGCACTGCACTTTGAAGTTCGGGCGGGTATATCCTGGAGGTAGCCTCGGTCGGGAACCTGGCACAGTCCCACATGATGTGCCATTGGTCCGCCGGACCAGCTGCACAAACATTGCACACATCGCTCGGATAGAGTTCTGGGTGAAGTACGTGTAGCACTGCCGGGGCGAGGAGTGACCCGGTCTGTATCTGTCTTAGGATGACGGCCTCCTCCCGACTGAGTGCCGGGTGGGGAGGCGGCATTGTCCGTCGAGCTAGGCGGTAACACATGGTAACTTCGCCATAACTGGTTACGCGGTCCTTGGTTTCGAACCACCACACGGAACGGTCACTCTCGGGGGCGCGGAGGGTAAGCGCTCGCGCCGCCGAATGGGCCGTCTCGTTGTGGTTCGGCGAGGATGCACACTCGCCAGCGTGCGCCGGGAACCACTTGATACGGATGGTGCTGCGGCGGTCTTGGGGCTGGAGCTTGCCGATGATGGCGGCCGCCGGCGCGCTCACTCGCCCCTTGGCAAAGTTGCGCACGGCGTTCTTCGAGTCACTGAGCACGGTGTGACACTCGGCCTCGGAGATCGCCAGAGCGATGGCAACCTCCTCGGCGTCTGTGGCGTCCGTGCACCGCACGCTCGCTGTTGTTGTCGTGGTGCCGGTAGCCGCCGCAACGACCACTGCCGCGAAGCCTTCTCGTTTGTATTCCGCTGCGTCCACGTACGGGCGTGCGGGTCTTGGGCGTTTTTCTCGATGAGGGCCTGGGCCCGTGCCTGCCGCCGTTCTTGGTTGTATTCGGGGTGCACGTTCTTCGGGATGGGGTCCACATGGATGTGAGCCCGCGCCTCCTCGCTGATCTCGCATGGTTGCCGGCTGGGGGTTCGGGGGTTGTAACCTAGGGATGTCAGTATACTGCGCCCCGTCTTGGTGGTAGAGAGGCGCTCCATTTGCGCTGTGAGCTGCGCCTCGGCTATTTCTTCTAGGGTGTTATGGACGCCGAGCTGCAGGAGCCGAGCCGTACTCGTGGTCTCCGTTAAGCCCAGCGCCGTCTTGTAAGCCCGTCTGATCAGCGTGTTGATCTTGTTCCTGTCAGTGACCTGCCAGTTGAGGTAGGCCGCAACGTAGGCGATGTGACTGATCACGAACGACTGGACGAGGCGCACGAGACTGTCTTCACGCATGCCCGCCCGTCGTGTCGAGACTCGGTGTATGAGCCGGATGGCGTCCATTGCCTTGGTGGTAAGTTTGTTGATGGTCTCGTCGTTACGGCCGCTCTTGTTTAGCAGCAGGCCCAGGACTCTGATCTTGGGAACTGCGGGGATGCGTTGCCCCGATGCGGTCATGATCTTGATGTGATCGCACTCCCGAGGGGGAGCGCGTTTCCGTCCCGGTCGTAATGGTGTGAGGACGAACAGCTCGGATTTGGCGGGCGAGCACACTAGGCCGGTGCCGTCAAGGTGCTGCTCGATGGCGGTAGCCGCGGCTTGTAGCTGTTGCTCGATGCTGGCGTCGGTGCCGCCGGCCGCCCACAGGGTAATGTCGTCGGCGTAGATCGTATGCCGGACGCCGGTCCCCGCTACTGCCCTCGCTACCCCGATCATAACGAGGTTGAAGAGCAACGGCAAGATGACCAAACCCTGCGGGGTACCCGTGCTACCGAGCTTGCGTTCGGGGAGTCTGAGGTCTCCGGCGTGCAGTTCCACCGTGCGGTTGGTCAAGAAGTCTTGGATGTAATTGTAGCTCGTTACCCCCATGTTGAGTCGTGATACTTGTGCTAATATGGCTGAGTGTTTGACTTTGTCGAATGCGCTTTGTAGATCGAGCCCCAGAATTACTTTGCTGTCTTGTGTCTTGTTGTCGATGATTTCTTGTTTTAGTTGTAGCATGGCGTCTTGTGTGCTGAGTCTGTGTCGGAAGCCGATCATCGTGTCCGGATAGAGGCCTTCCTTCTCCAGGTATTCCTGCCACCGGTTGGCCACCACGTGCTCCAGCACCTTGCCCCCGCAGGATGTAAGCGAGATGGGACGCAGGTTGCCGATGTCCGGTGGTTTGCCCGGTTTCGGGATCAGGATTGTTCTTGCCGTTTTCTACTGTCCGGGGAGCTTGCCCGAACGCCAGCATTCGTTGAAGTAACAGGTTAGTGCCTCGATCGATGCATTGTCGAGGTTTCGTAGCATCTTGTTGGTAACGAGATCGGGGCCGGCTGCTGAGCGGGTGTTGAGCTCGTGCAGCGCTACTCGTACCTCTGACACGGTAATGTCTCGGTCGAGCCACGCGTTGGGCAGCCCCCCGTACGGCGGGTGGATTTCTGTTGGCGTGTCCGGCAGATACTTGGCTTCCAGGCTCTTGATAACGGCGTCTTTTCCTTGTTGTTGTGTGGTGGTGTGCAGGAGGCGGGCGAGACGGTCGCGCTGGTGTGACTTGGTCTTGGTTTCGTTTAGGAGGTGCCGAAATAGATTCCAGGTGCAACCGCGATGCAGTTGCCTGTCAGCTCGGTTGCAGATTTCGTTCCATTGCTGACGGCACAGGACCTTGCAGTGGTGTTCAATGGCCCTGTTTAAGTCGGCTACCTTCTTTCTCAATTTGCGATTCCACCGTTGCCGCTTCCAGCGCGCCTGTATCGACGTTTGGCCTCGAACAGATGGGCCAGGCGGCTATCCATGGCGATGACGTCCTCGTCCGTTTCGATGGTTTTGGTGGCCGAGTGCACAGCATCGCAAAGCTCTTCCGTCCAGGTTTCGATGTCTGTGATGTCTTGTGCTGTGGTGGGACGTCCCTTACGGAAGCCGTCCCAGTCCGTCCACTTGTGCATAAAGGTGTTGCCCCGGAATTGGTTCGGTATCGTAATTTCGAGGATGTAGTGGTCGCTGCCCAGGTCGACGCCTGTGTTGTGCCACGTTACTTTGCCCGTGTGGTCGTTCTTGATGAACGTAAGGTCTGGTGTGGTGTCTCGTGCTACGGAGTTGCCGATGCGGGTGGGATGAGCGGGGTCTGTGATCAGGGCACAGTTGTGGTCCAGGATGTCTTGTAATAGGTCCCGTCCCTTGGCCGTATCCTTCACGTAACCCCACGCTCGATGGGCGGCGTTGAAGTCCCCTCCGATCAGCAACGTGTTGTCTTTGGCTTGGGTGCTGGCTGTGTGTAGTAGGGTCTTGAATTTCTGTGTTTGGTGCTTGGGGTTACTGTAGATGTTGGCGATAAACAGGCTGCCTTTCCTTTGTTTGTTTGGGATGATTTCGGTGAAGGTATATTCCACCCTGTTGCGGCCGTGTTTGAGTTGGTGCTCGATGAACGTGATCCCTTTGCGGACGAACGTGCAGACGCCCCGTCCCTCCGCCGGGCTAACATGAGCGCGATACCCAGGGAGGGTGGGGGTCACCGTCGCCGTTTCTTGCAGCAGGATGATGTCGGGATTCTTGGTTAATGTGGTGATGTGTTGTTGCAGCACTGCTCTCTTGCTGTTGTAACTGTTGCAGTTCCACTGCCAGACCGTAAGGCCCGGTAGCGATCCTATTGTGGCTTGGGGCTGGGACATGATTGTGTCGGAGTTGGGGCTTGCGTCTCTTCTTGAAGGTATGGGTGGTTGGAGAATTGCGCCACAAAGGTGGGGCTGCGTACTATGGGCTTAAGGGTCTGTTCAATGAAGGCGAAACGCTCTTGTATGGTGCAGAAGGACGTGGTGATCAGCTCCTCCAGCCGCGTCAGGCGTTGGTCGGTGACGGCAGCCGTGCTGGCGTAGGTGTTGGCGAACGCTTCGATTTTTGCTTCGAGCTGAGTTTCCAATTGGGTCAGGTCCTTGTACTGTCGTGATGAGGTGCGTGCTCGTTTCTTGGGGGTTGGGTCAGTGGTCTGCTCCGGCTGGGGCTCGTCTTGGGTTGTATCCATTGATTGTGTGCCTTGGTGTGATGGCGTGTCGGTTTTCTGCTCGGTGATAACGGCGGGTGTACGTGTCTCGGATGACTGAGCTGGGACAGTGGCTGGCTGGGCTCGCTGTGCTTGAGTTCTTTCTTGGCCTCGGCTAGTTCTTGGGCGAGCCGGCGCGTGGTTTCTACCAGCGTCGCGTTGGTTGCGCGGAGTTGTTCGAGTTCCTTGTAGTAGGGGCGGGTAATCCACGCCTGCCAGCTGCTCGGCGTGGTTCGGCCACTAGTGGCGCTGCTGCTTTTAACTCCGCCCTTTGCGGCGTCGGCCCAGCTGACTCTGTCACGGGAGCGCGATCGCTGAACGCCGAAGCTGTTCCCGTCAGATGAGTCACGGCCGCGGGATGCGCTGCGCGAGGCATGACGGGAAGCGTGGCGTGAGGCATGGCGCGACGCGCTGCGCGACGCGCTGCGGGATCCACTACGGGACGCACTGCGCGAGCGGGAGCGTCCGAGGCGTGGAAACGAGCTTGATTCGAGTGCTTGCTTTTGCTCTTCTTCGGCGTTACGGCGTTCCCATCGCCGTCGCCGTACGACGTATGGAACCTTGTATTTGGCTCTGCAGAGGCGGTCCCCGGTGGGGTGTTCTTCGCCGCAGAGCTTGCACTTGGGGACACACTTGTGACCCTCTCTTGGATTAGAAACACCGCAGGCAAGGCAAACGCGAACGTCCGGTGTGGGGCACACGTCGCGCCTGTAGCCGACCTTGCCGCATACCTTGCAAACTTCTATTTGCTTCCTGTAGAGACTGCACGGGTAGAGCGTGGATCCGTAACGCACATACTTGGGAACCTTGATACCGTTGAACACTACGATTACTGTCGTCGTGTTTCCGATACGCTTCGCCCCCGCGGCGAGGGGGTTGTACTTGGTAACAATCTGCTGCATTATTTCGGCTTCGCTGTCCTCGAGTGCTATGCCCCTGATCACGCCCTTGACTGTGGCGTGGGCGGTCGTTCCGTACGCGCGAACCTCGTATATTTTGCCTCGGACGTTGATAGCTTGAATTCGAGCATACTTCTCCGCTCGTTCCTCGCTCGGAGTGCTGAGCACCATAATGTTCTGCTGGGTATTGGGACACGCCATATCCTCAGCTCGGTCTGCCGTCTCAATTCCCGCTGCCGCCATGATGGCATTAGCCACGCCTGCAGCTCCTGCCTTGAAAATATCGAGCCCATCGCGGGGCCGCACGACGATCTTAATTTCTTCTACAGGCATGGCGGGCATGCGAGCCGCCCGAATAACTGCGCTCCTAACGTTCTTGTTGAATTTAGGCTTCTGTCGAGAGCTCGGAGTATCGGCACGAGAAGTCGACTCACCCTGCGTTCCTTGCAGGCGTGTTCGGCTCGTGTGCCCGCTGATGTGCAGCCATCCGGGCGAGCGTCGGAATTCCTCGGGCGTAATTTCTTCTCCTTCTACTTGCACGCACATTTGGGAAACCTGGGAACCGTGCGTCAAAGCTGCGGCGGAACCCTCCATGTTGTGGCAGAAGAACAGCTGGCTAGGCCTAGCGAGCCCTGGGTTCGCTTCGGCCTAGCGTCTCCTCTTGGCGGTGAACCAGGAAAAGTCCGATGAATCGATGAAAAACGCACCTTGGATGGAAAGTCGGGTATCGGATGATAGCGGATACCTTCACGAACACAGTGGTAATAAAATCTTCGTAATCTAAACTAATCAGCACTGCCAAAGCGGGCATTAACGACGGAGCCGATATGAGCACGTCTGCTCACCACGGCGAACGCAGCGCCCCCCCAACCGGTGAGGTGCTTCTTTTATAGTGGTGTTCTTGGGTGACGTCACACCGCGACTACCAGGTGGAGTCGCTAGAAGAGCCAGGGCGCCAGAAAATAACCATGCTGTCCTCTGGTCAACAGTGTAATCCGGACGAAGTTTATAACGCCGACGATATCGCTTCTATCCCGGCACGTGTAGGCGCTCGTTGCTGTAGATGAGCCGATCTGGAAAATGCCCTGCATAACGCAGAACAAGGTCCCCGTAGGCGTCATTGCCAGTCCGCGTCCGTCGTGTCCACAGAAGACGAACCGGTGAGGTGCTTCTTTTATAGTGGTGTTCTTGGATGACGTCACACCACGACTACCAGGTGGTGTCGCTAGAAGAGCCAGGTCGCCAGAAAATAACCATGCTGTCATCTGGTCAACTGTAATCCGGACGAAGTTGATAAACGCAGACGATATCGCTTCTATCCCCGCACGTGTAGGCGCTCATTGCTGTAGATGCGCCGGTCAGGAAAGTGCCCTGCATATCGCAGAACAAGGCCCTCGTAAGCGTCATTGTCAGTCCGCGTTCATCGTGTCCGCAGAAGATGAACCGGTGAGGTGCTTGTTTTATAGTGGTGTTCTTGGGTGACGTCACACCGCGACTACCTGGTGGTGTCGCTAGAAGGGCCAGGTCGCCAGAGAATAACCATGCTGTCATCTGGTCAACAGTGTAATCCGGACGAAGTTGATAAACGCCGACGATATCGCTTCTCTCCCCGCACGTGTAGGCGCTCGTTGCTGTAGATGCGCCCATCTAGAAAATGCCCTGCAGAACGCAGAACAAGGTCATCGTTAGCGTCATTGCCAGTCCGCGTCCATCGTGCCCACAGAATACGAACCGGTCAGGTGCTTCTTGTATATTGGTGGTCTCAGGTGACGTCACACCGCGACTGCCAGGTGGTGTCGCTAGAAGAGTCAGGTCGCCAGAAAATAACTATGCTGTCATCTGGTCAACAGTGTAATCCGGACGAAGTTGATAAACGCCGACGATATCGCTTCTATCCCCGCACGTGTAGGCGCTCGTTGCTGTAGATGCGCCGATCTGGAAGATGCCCTGGCAGAACAAGGTCCTCGTCAGCGTCATTGCCAGTCCGGGTCCATCGTGCCCACAGAATACGAACCGATGAGGGGCTTCTTGTATATTGGTGGTCTCAGGTGACGTCACACAGCGACTACCAGGTCTTGTCGCTAGAAGAGCCAGGTCCCGAGAAAATAACAATGCTGTCATCCGGTCAACAGTGTAATTCGGACGAAGTTGATAAACGCCGACGATATCGTTTCTATCCACGCACGTGTAGGCGCTCGTTCCTGTAGATGCGCCGATCAGGAAAATGCCCTGCAGAACGCAGAACAAGGTCCTCGTAGGCGTCATTGTCAGTCCGCGTCCATCGTGTCCGCAGAAGACGAACCGGTGACGTGCTTGTTTTATAGTGGTGTTCTTGGGTGACGTCACACCGCGACTACCAGGTGGTGTCGCTAGAAGAGCCAGGTCGCCAGAAAATAACCATGCTGTCATCTGGTACTGTAATCCGGACGAAGTTGATAAACGCCGACGATATCGCTTCTATCCCCGCACGTGTAGGCGCTCGTTGCTGTAGATGCGCCGGACAAGAAAATGCCCTGCAGAACGCAGAACAAGGTCCTCGTTAGCGTCATTGCCAGTCCGCGTCCATCGTGCCCACAGAATACGAACCGGTGACGTGCTTCTTGTATATTGGTGGTCTCAGGTGACGTCACACCGCGACTACCAGGTGGTGTCGCTAGAAGAGCCATTTCCCGAGAATATAACAATGCTGTCACCTGGTCAACAGTGCAATCCGGACGAAGTTGATAAACGCCGGCGATATCGCTTCTATCCCCGCATGTGTAGGCACTCGTTGCTGTAGATGCGCCGATCTGGAAAATGTCGTGCAGAAAGCAGAACAAGTTCCTCGTAGGCGTCATTGCCAGTCCGCGTCCATCGTGCCCACAGAATACGAACCGGTCAGGTGCTTCTTGTATATTTGTGCTCTCAGGTGACGTCACACCGCGACTTCCAGGTCTTGTCGCTAGAAGAGTCAGGTCGCCAGAAAATAACTATGCTGTCATCTGGTCAACAGTGTAATCCGGACGAAGTTGATAAACGCCGACGATATCGCTTCTATCCCCGCACGTGTAGGCGCTCGTTGCTGTAGATGCGCCGATCTGAAGATGCCCTGGCAGACCAAGGTCCTCGTTAGCGTCATTGCCAGTCCGGGTCCATCGTGCCCACAGAATACGAACCGATGAGGGGCTTCTTGTATTTTGGTGGTCTCAGGTGACGTCACACCGCCACTACCAGGTCTTGTCGCTAGAAGAGCCAGGTCCCGAGAAAATAACAATGCTGTCATCCGGTCAACAGTGTAATCCGGGCGAAGTTTATAACGCCGACGATATCGCTTCTATCCCGGCACGTGTAGGCGCTCGTTGCTGTAGATGCGCCGATCAGGAAAATGCCCTGCAGAACGCAGAACAAGGTCCTCGTAGGCGTCATTGCCAGTCCGCGTCCATCGTGTCCACAGAAGACGACCCGGTGAGGTGCTTGTTCTATAGTGGTTTTCTTGGTTGACGTCACACCACGACTACCAGGTGGTGTCGCTAGAAGAGCCAGGTCGCCAGAAAGTAACCATGCTGTCATCTGGTCAACAGTGTAATCCGGACGAAATTGATAACGCCGACGATATCGCTTCCATCCTCGCACGTGTAGCCACTCGTTGCTGTAGATGAGCCGATCTGGAAAATGCCCTGCATAACGCAGAACAAGGTCATCGTAGGCGTCATTGCCAGTCCGCGTCCGTCGTGTCCACAGAAGACGAACCGGTGAGGTGCTTCTTTTATAGTGGTGTTCTTGGATGACGTCACACCACGACTACCAGGTGGTGTCGCTAGAAGAGCCAGGTCGCCAGAAAATAACCATGCTGTCATCTGGTCAACTGTAATCCGGACGAAGTTGATAAACGCAGACGATATCGCTTCTATCCCCGCACGTGTAGGCGCTCGTTGCTGTAGATGCGCCGGTCAGGAAAGTGCCCTGCATATCGCAGAACAAGGCCCTCGTAAGCGTCATTGTCAGTCCGCGTTCATCGTGTCCGCAGAAGATGAACCGGTGAGGTGCTTGTTTTATAGTGGTGTTCTTGGGTGACGTCACACCGCGACTACCTGGTGGTGTCGCTAGAAGGGCCAGGTCGCCAGAGAATAACCATGCTGTCATCTGGTCAACAGTGTAATCCGGACGAAGTTGATAAACGCCGACGATATCGCTTCTCTCCCCGCACGTGTAGGCGCTCGTTGCTGTAGATGCGCCCATCTAGAAAATGCCCTGCAGAACGCAGAACAAGGTCATCGTTAGCGTCATTGCCAGTCCGCGTCCATCGTGCCCACAGAATACGAACCGGTCAGGTGCTTCTTGTATATTGGTGGTCTCAGGTGACGTCACACCGCGACTGCCAGGTGGTGTCGCTAGAAGAGTCAGGTCGCCAGAAAATAACTATGCTGTCATCTGGTCAACAGTGTAATCCGGACGAAGTTGATAAACGCCGACGATATCGCTTCTATCCCCGCACGTGTAGGCGCTCGTTGCTGTAGATGCGCCGATCTGGAAGATGCCCTGGCAGAACAAGGTCCTCGTTAGCGTCATTGCCAGTCCGGGTCCATCGTGCCCACAGAATACGAACCGATGAGGGGCTTCTTGTATATTGGTGGTCTCAGGTGACGTCACACAGCGACTACCAGGTCTTGTCGCTAGAAGAGCCAGGTCCCGAGAAAATAACAATGCTGTCATCCGGTCAACAGTGTAATTCGGACGAAGTTGATAAACGCCGACGATATCGTTTCTATCCACGCACGTGTAGGCGCTCGTTCCTGTAGATGCGCCGATCAGGAAAATGCCCTGCAGAACGCAGAACAAGGTCCTCGTAGGCGTCATTGTCAGTCCGCGTCCATCGTGTCCGCAGAAGACGAACCGGTGAGGTGCTTGTTTTATAGTGGTGTTCTTGGGTGACGTCACACCGCGACTACCAGGTGGTGTCGCTAGAAGAGCCAGGTCGCCAGAAAATAACCATGCTGTCATCTGGTACTGTAATCCGGACGAAGTTGATAAACGCCGACGATATCGCTTCTATCCCCGCACGTGTAGGCGCTCGTTGCTGTAGATGCGCCGGACAAGAAAATGCCCTGCAGAACGCAGAACAAGGTCCTCGTTAGCGTCATTGCCAGTCCGCGTCCATCGTGCCCACAGAATACGAACCGGTGACGTGCTTCTTGTATATTGGTGGTCTCAGGTGACGTCACACCGCGACTACCAGGTGGTGTCGCTAGAAGAGCCATTTCCCGAGAATATAACAATGCTGTCACCTGGTCAACAGTGCAATCCGGACGAAGTTGATAAACGCCGGCGATATCGCTTCTATCCCCGCATGTGTAGGCACTCGTTGCAGTAGATGCGCCGATCTGGAAAATGTCGTGCAGAAAGCAGAACAAGTTCCTCGTAGGCGTCATTGCCAGTCCGCGTCCATCGTGCCCACAGAATACGAACCGGTCAGGTGCTTCTTGTATATTTGTGCTCTCAGGTGACGTCACACCGCGACTTCCAGGTCTTGTCGCTAGAAGAGTCAGGTCGCCAGAAAATAACTATGCTGTCATCTGGTCAACAGTGTAATCCGGACGAAGTTGATAAACGCCGACGATATCGCTTCTATCCCCGCACGTGTAGGCGCTCGTTGCTGTAGATGCGCCGATCTGAAGATGCCCTGGCAGACCAAGGTCCTCGTTAGCGTCATTGCCAGTCCGGGTCCATCGTGCCCACAGAATACGAACCGATGAGGGGCTTCTTGTATTTTGGTGGTCTCAGGTGACGTCACACCGCCACTACCAGGTCTTGTCGCTAGAAGAGCCAGGTCCCGAGAAAATAACAATGCTGTCATCCGGTCAACAGTGTAATCCGGGCGAAGTTTATAACGCCGACGATATCGCTTCTATCCCGGCACGTGTAGGCGCTCGTTGCTGTAGATGCGCCGATCAGGAAAATGCCCTGCAGAACGCAGAACAAGGTCCTCGTAGGCGTCATTGCCAGTCCGCGTCCATCGTGTCCACAGAAGACGACCCGGTGAGGTGCTTGTTCTATAGTGGTTTTCTTGGTTGACGTCACACCACGACTACCAGGTGGTGTCGCTAGAAGAGCCAGGTCGCCAGAAAGTAACCATGCTGTCATCTGGTCAACAGTGTAATCCGGACGAAATTGATAACGCCGACGATATCGCTTCCATCCTCGCACGTGTAGCCACTCGTTGCTGTAGATGAGCCGATCTGGAAAATGCCCTGCATAACGCAGAACAAGGTCATCGTAGGCGTCATTGCCAGTCCGCGTCCGTCGTGTCCACAGAAGACGAACCGGTGAGGTGCTTCTTTTATAGTGGTGTTCTTGGATGACGTCACACCACGACTACCAGGTGGTGTCGCTAGAAGGGCCAGGTCGCCAGAGAATAACCATGCTGTCATTTGGTCAACAGTGTAATCCGGACGAAGTTGATAAACGCCGACGAAATCGCTTCTCTCCCCGCACGTGTAGGCGCTCGTTGCTGTAGATGCGCCCATCTAGAAAATGCCCTGCAGAACGCAGAACAAGGTCATCGTTAGCGTCATTGCCAGTCCGCGTCCATCGTGCCCACAGAATACGAACCGGTGAGGTGCTTCTTGTATATTGGTGGTCTCAGGTGACGTGACACCGCGACTACCAGGTCTTGTCGCTAGAAGAGCCAGGTGCCGAGAAAATAACAATGCTGTCATCCGGTCAACAGTGTAATCCGGACGAAGTTGATAAACGCCGACGATATCGTTTCTATCCCCGCACGTATAGGCGCTCGTTGCTGTAGATGCGCCGATCAGGAAAATGCCCTGCAGAACGCAGAACAAGGTCCTCGTAGGCGTCATTGTCAGTCCGCGGCCATCGTGTCCGCAGAAGACGAACCGGTGAGGTGCTTGTTTTATAGTGGTCTTCTTGGGTGACGTCACACCGCGACTACCAGGTGGTGTCGCTAGAAGAGCCAGGTCGCCAGAAAATAACCATGCTGTCATCTGGTCAACTGTAATCCGGACGAAGTTGATAAACGCAGACGATATCGCTTCTATCCCGGCACGCGTAGGCGCTCGTTGCTGTAGATACGCCGATCAGGAAAATTCCCTGCAGAACGCAGAACAAGGTCCTCGTAGGCGTCATTGTCAGTCCGCCGCCATCGTGTCCGCAGAATACGAACCGGTGAGGTGCTTGTTTTATAGTGGTCTTCTTGGGTGACGTCACACCGCGACTACCAGGTGGTGTCGCTAGAAGAGCCAGGTCGCCAGAAAATAACCATGCTGTCATCTGGTCAACTGTAATCCGGACGAAGTTGATAAACGCAGACGATATCGCTTCTATCCCCGCACGTGTAGGCGCTCGTTGCTGTAGATGCGCCGATCAAAAAAATGCCCTGCAGAACGCAGAACAAGGTCCTCGTTAGCGTCATTGCCAGTCCGCGTCCATCGTGCCCACAGAATACGAACCGGTGAGGTGCTTCTTGTAGATTGGTGGTCTCAGGTGACATCACACCGCGACTACCAGGTCTTGTCGCTAGAAGAGCCAGGTCCCGAGAAAATAGCAATACTGTCATCCGGGCAACAGTGTAATCCGGACGAAGTTGATAAACGCCGACTATATCGCTTCTATCCACGCATGTATAGGCGCTCGTTGCTGTAGATGCGCCGGTGAGGAAAGTGCCCTGCATATCGCAGAACAAGGTCCTTGTAAGCGTCATTGTCAGTCCGCGTTCATCGTGTCCGCAGAAGATGAACCGGTGAGGTGCTTGTTTTATAGTGGTGTTCTTGGGTGACGTCACACCGCGACTACCTGGTGGTGTCGCTAGAAGGGCCAGGTCGCCAGAGAATAACCATGCTGTCATCTGGTCAACAGTGTAATCCGGACGAAGTTGATAAACGCCGACGATATCACTTCTCTCCCCGCACGTGTAGGCGCTCGTTGCTGTAGATGCGCCCATCTAGAAAATGCCCTGCAGAACGCAGAACAAGGTCATCGTTAGCGTCATTGCCAGTCCGCGTCCATCGTGCCCACAGAATACGAACCGGTCAGGTGCTTCTTGTATATTGGTGGTCTCAGGTGACGTCACACCGCGACTGCCAGGTGGTGTCGCTAGAAGAGTCAGGTCGCCAGAAAATAACTATGCTGTCATCTGGTCAACAGTGTAATCCGGACGAAGTTGATAAACGCCGACGATATCGCTTCTATCCCCGCACGTGTAGGCGCTCGTTGCTGTAGATGCGCCGATCTGGAAGATGCCCTGGCAGAACAAGGTCCTCGTTAGCGTCATTGCCAGTCCGGGTCCATCGTGCCCACAGAATACGAACCGATGAGGGGCTTCTTGTATATTGGTGGTCTCAGGTGACGTCACACAGCGACTACCAGGTCTTGTCGCTAGAAGAGCCAGGTCCCGAGAAAATAACAATGCTGTCATCCGGTCAACAGTGTAATTCGGACGAAGTTGATAAACGCCGACGATATCGTTTCTATCCACGCACGTGTAGGCGCTCGTTCCTGTAGATGCGCCGATCAGGAAAATGCCCTGCAGAACGCAGAACAAGGTCCTCGTAGGCGTCATTGTCAGTCCGCGTCCATCGTGTCCGCAGAAGACGAACCGGTGAGGTGCTTGTTTTATAGTGGTGTTCTTGGGTGACGTCACACCGCGACTACCAGGTGGTGTCGCTAGAAGAGCCAGGTCGCCAGAAAATAACCATGCTGTCATCTGGTACTGTAATCCGGACGAAGTTGATAAACGCCGACGATATCGCTTCTATCCCCGCACGTGTAGGCGCTCGTTGCTGTAGATGCGCCGGACAAGAAAATGCCCTGCAGAACGCAGAACAAGGTCCTCGTTAGCGTCATTGCCAGTCCGCGTCCATCGTGCCCACAGAATACGAACCGGTGACGTGCTTCTTGTATATTGGTGGTCTCAGGTGACGTCACACCGCGACTACCAGGTGGTGTCGCTAGAAGAGCCATTTCCCGAGAATATAACAATGCTGTCACCTGGTCAACAGTGCAATCCGGACGAAGTTGATAAACGCCGGCGATATCGCTTCTATCCCCGCATGTGTAGGCACTCGTTGCTGTAGATGCGCCGATCTGGAAAATGTCGTGCAGAAAGCAGAACAAGTTCCTCGTAGGCGTCATTGCCAGTCCGCGTCCATCGTGCCCACAGAATACGAACCGGTCAGGTGCTTCTTGTATATTTGTGCTCTCAGGTGACGTCACACCGCGACTTCCAGGTCTTGTCGCTAGAAGAGTCAGGTCGCCAGAAAATAACTATGCTGTCATCTGGTCAACAGTGTAATCCGGACGAAGTTGATAAACGCCGACGATATCGCTTCTATCCCCGCACGTGTAGGCGCTCGTTGCTGTAGATGCGCCGATCTGAAGATGCCCTGGCAGACCAAGGTCCTCGTTAGCGTCATTGCCAGTCCGGGTCCATCGTGCCCACAGAATACGAACCGATGAGGGGCTTCTTGTATTTTGGTGGTGTCAGGTGACGTCACACCGCCACTACCAGGTCTTGTCGCTAGAAGAGCCAGGTCCCGAGAAAATAACAATGCTGTCATCCGGTCAACAGTGTAATCCGGGCGAAGTTTATAACGCCGACGATATCGCTTCTATCCCGGCACGTGTAGGCGCTCGTTGCTGTAGATGCGCCGATCAGGAAAATGCCCTGCAGAACGCAGAACAAGGTCCTCGTAGGCGTCATTGCCAGTCCGCGTCCATCGTGTCCACAGAAGACGACCCGGTGAGGTGCTTGTTCTATAGTGGTTTTCTTGGTTGACGTCACACCACGACTACCAGGTGGTGTCGCTAGAAGAGCCAGGTCGCCAGAAAGTAACCATGCTGTCATCTGGTCAACAGTGTAATCCGGACGAAATTGATAACGCCGACGATATCGCTTCCATCCTCGCACGTGTAGCCACTCGTTGCTGTAGATGAGCCGATCTGGAAAATGCCCTGCATAACGCAGAACAAGGTCATCGTAGGCGTCATTGCCAGTCCGCGTCCGTCGTGTCCACAGAAGACGAACCGGTGAGGTGCTTCTTTTATAGTGGTGTTCTTGGATGACGTCACACCACGACTACCAGGTGGTGTCGCTAGAAGGGCCAGGTCGCCAGAGAATAACCATGCTGTCATTTGGTCAACAGTGTAATCCGGACGAAGTTGATAAACGCCGACGAAATCGCTTCTCTCCCCGCACGTGTAGGCGCTCGTTGCTGTAGATGCGCCCATCTAGAAAATGCCCTGCAGAACGCAGAACAAGGTCATCGTTAGCGTCATTGCCAGTCCGCGTCCATCGTGCCCACAGAATACGAACCGGTGAGGTGCTTCTTGTATATTGGTGGTCTCAGGTGACGTGACACCGCGACTACCAGGTCTTGTCGCTAGAAGAGCCAGGTGCCGAGAAAATAACAATGCTGTCATCCGGTCAACAGTGTAATCCGGACGAAGTTGATAAACGCCGACGATATCGTTTCTATCCCCGCACGTATAGGCGCTCGTTGCTGTAGATGCGCCGATCAGGAAAATGCCCTGCAGAACGCAGAACAAGGTCC
The DNA here is from genome assembly GCF_052857255.1 of Amblyomma americanum. NCBI lineage: Eukaryota > Metazoa > Arthropoda > Arachnida > Ixodida > Ixodidae > Amblyomma > Amblyomma americanum. The sequence continues at coordinate 176,630,205 of NC_135502.1, read as the reverse complement.
TCGTAGGCGTCATTGTCAGTCCGCGGCCATCGTGTCCGCAGAAGACGAACCGGTGAGGTGCTTGTTTTATAGTGGTCTTCTTGGGTGACGTCACACCGCGACTACCAGGTGGTGTCGCTAGAAGAGCCAGGTCGCCAGAAAATAACCATGCTGTCATCTGGTCAACTGTAATCCGGACGAAGTTGATAAACGCAGACGATATCGCTTCTATCCCGGCACGCGTAGGCGCTCGTTGCTGTAGATACGCCGATCAGGAAAATTCCCTGCAGAACGCAGAACAAGGTCCTCGTAGGCGTCATTGTCAGTCCGCCGCCATCGTGTCCGCAGAATACGAACCGGTGAGGTGCTTGTTTTATAGTGGTCTTCTTGGGTGACGTCACACCGCGACTACCAGGTGGTGTCGCTAGAAGAGCCAGGTCGCCAGAAAATAACCATGCTGTCATCTGGTCAACTGTAATCCGGACGAAGTTGATAAACGCAGACGATATCGCTTCTATCCCCGCACGTGTAGGCGCTCGTTGCTGTAGATGCGCCGATCAAAAAAATGCCCTGCAGAACGCAGAACAAGGTCCTCGTTAGCGTCATTGCCAGTCCGCGTCCATCGTGCCCACAGAATACGAACCGGTGAGGTGCTTCTTGTAGATTGGTGGTCTCAGGTGACATCACACCGCGACTACCAGGTCTTGTCGCTAGAAGAGCCAGGTCCCGAGAAAATAGCAATACTGTCATCCGGGCAACAGTGTAATCCGGACGAAGTTGATAAACGCCGACTATATCGCTTCTATCCACGCATGTATAGGCGCTCGTTGCTGTAGATGCGCCGGTGAGGAAAGTGCCCTGCATATCGCAGAACAAGGTCCTTGTAAGCGTCATTGTCAGTCCGCGTTCATCGTGTCCGCAGAAGATGAACCGGTGAGGTGCTTGTTTTATAGTGGTGTTCTTGGGTGACGTCACACCGCGACTACCAGGTGGTGTCGCTAGAAGGGCCAGGTCGCCAGAGAATAACCATGCTGTCATCTGGTCAACAGTGTAATCCGGGCGAAGTTGATAAACGCCGACGATATCGCTTCTCTCCCCGCACGTGTAGGCGCTCGTTGCTGTAGATGCGCCCATCTAGAAAATGCCCTGCAGAACGCAGAACAAGGTCATCGTTAGCGTCATTGCCAGTCCGCGTCCATCGTGCCCACAGAATACGAACCGGTCAGGTGCTTCTTGTATATTGGTGGTCTCAGGTGACGTCACACCGCGACTGCCAGGTGGTGTCGCTAGAAGAGTCAGGTCGCCAGAAAATAACTATGCTGTCATCTGGTCAACAGTGTAATCCGGACGAAGTTGATAAACGCCGACGATATCGCTTCTATCCCCTCACGTGTAGGCGCTCGTTGCTGTAGATGCGCCGATCTGGAAGATGCCCTGGCAGAACAAGGTCCTCGTTAGCGTCATTGCCAGTCCGGGTCCATCGTGCCCACAGAATACGAACCGATGAGGGGCTTCTTGTATATTGGTGGCCTCAGGTGACGTCACACCGCGACTACCAGGTCTTGTCGCTAGAAGAGCCAGGTCCCGAGAAAATAACAATGCTGTCATCCGGTCAACAGTGTAATCCGGACGAAGTTGATAAACGTCGACGATATCGTTTCTATCCACGCACGTGTAGGCGCTCGTTCCTGTAGATGCGCCGATCAGAAAAATGCCCTGCAGAACGCAGAACAAGGTCCTCGTAGGCGTCATTGTCAGTCCGCGTCCATCGTGTCCGCAGAAGACGAACCGGTGAGGTGCTTGTTTTATAGTGGTGTTCTTGGGTGACGTCACACCGCGACTACCAGGTGGTGTCGCTAGAAGAGCCAGGTCGCCAGAAAATAACCATGCTGTCATCTGGTACTGTAATCCGGACGAAGTTGATAAACGCCGACGATATCGCTTCTATCCCCGCACGTGTAGGCGCTCGTTGCTGTAGATGCGCCGGACAAGAAAATGCCCTGCAGAACGCAGAACAAGGTCCTCGTTAGCGTCATTGCCAGTCCGCGTCCATCGTGCCCACAGAATACGAACCGGTGACGTGCTTCTTGTATATTGGTGGTCTCAGGTGACGTCACACCGCTACTACCAGGTGGTGTCGCTAGAAGGGCCAGGTCCCAAGAAAATAGCAATGCTGTCATCTGGTCAACAGTGTAATCCGGACGAAGTTGATAAACGCCGACGATATCGCTTCTATCCCCGCACGTGTAGGCGCTCGTTGCTGTAGATGCGCCGATCAGGAAAGTGCCCTGCATATCGCAGAACAAGGTCCTCGTAAGCGTCATTGTCAGTCCGCGTTCATCGTGTCCGCAGAAGACGAACCGGTGAGGTGCTTCTTTTATAGTGGTGTTCTTGGGTGACGTCACATCGCGACTACCAGGTGGTGTCGCTAGAAGAGCCAGGTCGCCAGAAAATAACCATGCTGTCTTGTGGTCAAAATGTAATCCGGACAAAGTTGATAAACGCCGGAGATATCGCTTCTATCCCCGCACGTGTAAGCGCTCGTTGCTGTAGATACGCCGATCTGGAAAATCCCTGCAGAACGCAGAACAAGGTCCTCTTTAGCGTTATTACCAGTCAGCGTCCATCGTGCCCACAGAATACGAACCGGTGAGGTGCTTCTTGTATATTGGTGGTCTCAGGTGACATCACACCGCGACTACCAGGTGGTGTCGCTAGAAAAGCCATTTCCCGAGAATATAACAATGCTGTCACCTGGTCAACAGTGCAATCCGGACGAAGTTGATAAACGCCGGCGATATCGCTTCTATCCCCGCATGTGTAGGCACTCGTTGCTGTAGATGCGCCGATCTGGAAAATGTCGTGCAGAAAGCAGAACAAGGTCCTCGTAGGCGTCATTGCCAGTCCGCGTCCATCGTGCCCACAGAATACGAACCGGTCAGGTGCTTCTTGTATATTGGTGCTCTCAGGTGACGTCACACCGCGACTGCCAGGTGGTGTCGCTAGAAGAGACAGGTCGCCAGAAAAAAACTATGCTGTCATCTGGTCAACAGTGTAATCCGGACGAAGTTGATAAACGCCGACGATATCGCTTCTATCCCCGCACGTGTAGGCGCTCGTTGCTGTAGATGCGCCGATCTGAAGATGCCCTGGCAGACCAAGGTCCTCGTTAGCGTCATTGCCAGTCCGGGTCCATCGTGCCCACAGAATATGAACCGATGAGGGGCTTCTTGTATTTTGGTGGTCTCAGGTGACGTCACACCGCGACTACCAGGTCTTGTCGCTAGAAGAGCCAGGTCCCGAGAAAATAACAATGCTGTCATCCGGTCAACAGTGTAATCCGGGCGAAGTTTATAACGCCGACGATATCGCTTCTATCCCGGCACGTGTAGGCGCTCGTTGCTGTAGATGCGCCGATCAGGAAAATGCCCTGCAGAACGCAGAACAAGGTCCTCGTAGGCGTCATTGCCAGTCCGCGTCCATCGTGTCCACAGAAGACGACCCGGTGAGGTGCTTGTTCTATAGTGGTTTTCTTGGTTGACGTCACACCACGACTACCAGGTGGTGTCGCTAGAAGAGCCAGGTCGCCAGAAAGTAACCATGCTGTCATCTGGTCAACAGTGTAATCCGGACGAAATTGATAACGCCGACGATATCGCTTCCATCCTCGCACGTGTAGCCACTCGTTGCTGTAGATGAGCCGATCTGGAAAATGCCCTGCATAACGCAGAACAAGGTCATCGTAGGCGTCATTGCCAGTCCGCGTCCGTCGTGTCCACAGAAGACGAACCGGTGAGGTGCTTCTTTTATAGTGGTGTTCTTGGATGACGTCACACCACGACTACCAGGTGGTGTCGCTAGAAGGGCCAGGTCGCCAGAGAATAACCATGCTGTCATTTGGTCAACAGTGTAATCCGGACGAAGTTGATAAACGCCGACGAAATCGCTTCTCTCCCCGCACGTGTAGGCGCTCGTTGCTGTAGATGCGCCCATCTAGAAAATGCCCTGCAGAACGCAGAACAAGGTCATCGTTAGCGTCATTGCCAGTCCGCGTCCATCGTGCCCACAGAATACGAACCGGTGAGGTGCTTCTTGTATATTGGTGGTCTCAGGTGACGTGACACCGCGACTACCAGGTCTTGTCGCTAGAAGAGCCAGGTGCCGAGAAAATAACAATGCTGTCATCCGGTCAACAGTGTAATCCGGACGAAGTTGATAAACGCCGACGATATCGTTTCTATCCCCGCACGTATAGGCGCTCGTTGCTGTAGATGCGCCGATCAGGAAAATGCCCTGCAGAACGCAGAACAAGGTCCTCGTAGGCGTCATTGTCAGTCCGCGGCCATCGTGTCCGCAGAAGACGAACCGGTGAGGTGCTTGTTTTATAGTGGTCTTCTTGGGTGACGTCACACCGCGACTACCAGGTGGTGTCGCTAGAAGAGCCAGGTCGCCAGAAAATAACCATGCTGTCATCTGGTCAACTGTAATCCGGACGAAGTTGATAAACGCAGACGATATCGCTTCTATCCCCGCACGTGTAGGCGCTCGTTGCTGTAGATGCGCCGATCAAAAAAATGCCTGCAGAACGCAGAACAAGGTCCTCGTTAGCGTCATTGCCAGTCCGCGTCCATCGTGCCCACAGAATACGAACCGGTGAGGTGCTTTTTTTATAGTGGTGTTCTTGGGTGACATCACACCGCGACTACCAGGTGGAGTCGCTAGAAGAGCCAGGGCGCCAGAGAATAACCATGCTGTCATCTGGTCAACAGTGTAATCCGGACGAAGTGTATACCGCCGACGATATCGCTTCTATCCCGGCACGCGTAGGCGCTCGTTGCTGTAGATACGCCGATCAGGAAAATTCCCTGCAGAACGCAGAACAAGGTCCTCGTTAGCGTCATTGCCAGTCCGCGTCCGTCGTGCCCACAGAATACGAACCGGTGAGGTGCTTATTGTATATTGGTGGTCTCAGGTGACGTCACACCGCGACTACCAGGTCTTGTCGCTAGAAGAGCCAGGTCCCGAGAAAATAGCAATACTGTCATCTGGTCAACAGTGTAATCCGGACGAAGTTGATAAACGCCGACTATATCGCTTCTATCCACGCATGTGTAGGCGCTCGTTGCTGTAGATGCGCCGATAAGGAAAGTGCCCTGCATATCGCAGAACAAGGTCCTCGTAAGCGTCATTGTCAGTCCGCGTTCATCGTGTCCGCAGAAGATGAACCGGTGAGGTGCTTGTTTTATAGTGGTGTTCTTGGGTGACGTCACACCGCGACTACCAGGTGGTGTCGCTAGAAGGGCCAGGTCGCCAGAGAATAACCATGCTGTCATCTGGTAAACAGTGTAATCCGGACGAAGTTGATAAACGCCGACGATATCGCTTCTCTCCCCGCACGTGTAGGCGCTCGTTGCTGTAGATGCGCCCATCTAGAAAATGCCCTGCAGAACGCAGAACAAGGTCATCGTTAGCGTCATTGCCAGTCCGCGTCCATCGTGCCCACAGAATACGAACCGGTCAGGTGCTTCTTGTATATTGGTGGTCTCAGGTGACGTCACACCGCGACTGCCAGGTGGTGTCGCTAGAAGAGTCAGGTCGCCATAAAATAACTATGCTGTCATCTGGTCAACAGTGTAATCCGGACGAAGTTGATAAACGCCGACGATATCGCTTCTATCCCCGCACGTGTAGGCGCTCGTTCCTGTAGATGCGCCGATCTGGAAGATGCCCTGGCAGAACAAGGTCCTCGTTAGCGTCATTGCCAGTCCGGGTCCATCGTGCCCACAGAATACGAACCGATGAGGGGCTTCTTGTATATTGGTGGTCTCAGGTGACGTCACACCGCGACCACCAGGTCTTGTCGCTAGAAGAGCCAGGTCCCGAGAAAATAACAATGCTGTCATCCGGTCAACAGTGTAATCAGGACGAAGTTGATAAACGCCGACGATATCGTTTCTATCCACGCACGTGTAGGCGCTCGTTGCTGCAGATGCGCCGATCAGGAAAATGCCCTGCAGAACGCAGAACAAGGTCCTCGTAGGCGTCATTGCAAGTCCGCGTCCATCGTGTCCACAGAAGACGAACCGGTGAGGGGCTTTTTTATATTGGTGGTCTCAGGTGACGTCACACCGCGACTACCAGGTCTTGTTGCTAGAAGAGCCAGGTCGCCAGAAAATAACCATGCTGTCATCTGGTCAACTGTAATCTGGACGAAGTTGATAAACGCAGACGATATCGCTTCTATCCCTGCACGTGTAGGCGCTCGTTGCTGTAGATGCGCCGATCAAGAAAATTCCCTGCAGAACGCAGAACAAGGTCCTCGTTAGCGTCATTGCCAGTCCGCGTCCATCGTGCCCACAGAATACGAACCGGTGAGGTGCTTCTTTTATAGTGGTGTTCTTGGGTGACATCACACCGCGACTACCAGGTGGAGTCGCTAGAAGAGCCAGGGCGCCAGAAAATAACCATGCTGTCATCTGGTCAACAGTGTAATCCGGACGAAGTTTATAACCCCGACGATGTCGCTTCTATCCCGGCACGTGTAGGCGCTCGTTGCTGTAGATGCGCCGATCAGGAAAATGCCCTGCAGAACGCAGAACAAGGTCCTCGTTAGCGTCATTCCCAGTCCGCGTCCATCGTGCCCACAGAATACGAACCGGTGAGGTGCTTCTTTTATAGTGGTGTTCTTGGGTGACATCACACCGCGACTACCAGGTGGACTCGCTAGAAGAGCCAGGGCGCCAGAGAATAACCATGCTGTCATATGGTCAACAGTGTAATCCGGACGAAGTGTATAACGCCGACGATATCGCTTCTATCCCGGCACGCGTAGGCGCTCGTTGCTGTAGATACGCCGATCAGGAAAATTCCCTGCAGAACGCAGAACAAGGTCCTTGTTAGCGTCATTGCCAGTCCGCGTCCATCGTGCCCACAGAATACGAACAGGTGAGGTGCTTATTGTATATTGGTGGTCTCAGGTGACGTCACACCGCGACTACCAGGTCTTGTCGCTAGAAGAGCCAGGTCCCGAGAAAATAGCAATACTGTCATCCGGTCAACAGTGTAATCCGGACGAAGTTGATAAACGCCGACTATATCGCTTCTATCCACGCATGTGTAGGCGCTCGTTGCTGTAGATGCGCAGGTCAGGAAAGTGCCCTGCATATCGCAGAACAAGGTCCTCGTAAGCGTCATTGTCAGTTCGCGTTCATCGTGTCCGCAGAAGATGAACCGGTGAGGTGCTTGTTTTATAGTGGTGTTCTTGGGTGACGTCACACCGCGACTACCAAGTGGTGTCGCTCGAAGGGCCAGGTTGCCAGAGAATAACCATGCTGTCATCTGGTCAACAGTGTAATCCGGACGAAGTTGATAAACGCCGACGATATCGCTTGTCTCCCCGCACGTGTAGGCGCTCGTTGCTGTAGATGCGCCCATCTAGAAAATGCCCTGCAGAACGCAGAACAAGGTCATCGTTAGCGTCATTGCCAGTCCGCGTCCATCGTGCCCACAGAATACGAACCGGTCAGGTGCTCCTTGTATATTGGTGGTCTCAGGTCACGTCACACCGTGACTGCCAGGTGGTGTCGCTAGAAGAGTCAGGTCGCCAGAAAATAACTATGCTGTCATCTGGTCAACAGTGTAATCCGGACGAAGTTGATAAACGCCGACGATATCGCTTCTATCCCCGCACGTGTAAACGCTCGTTGCTGTAGATGCGCCGATCTGGAAGATGCCCTGGCAGAACAAGGTCCTCGTTAGCGTCATTGCCAGTCCGGGTCCATCGTGCCCACAGAATACGAACCGATGAGGGGCTTCTTGTATTTTGGTGGTCTCAGGTGACGTCACACCGCGACTACCAGGTCTTGTCGCTAGAAGAGCCAGGTCCCGAGAAAATAGCAATGCTGTCATCCGGTCAACAGTGTAATCCGGACGAAGTTGATAAACGCCGACGATATCGCTTCAATCCACGCATGTGTAGGCGCTCGTTGCTGTAGATGCGCCGATCAGGAAAGTGCCCTGCATATCGCAGAACAAGGTCCTCGTAAGCGTCATTGTCAGTTCGCGTTCATCGTGTTCGCAGAAGACGAACCGGTGAGGTGCTTCTTTTATAGTGGTGTTCTTGGGTGACGTCACACCACGACTACCAGGTGGTGTCGCTAGAAGAGCATGGTCGCCAGAAAATAACCATGCTGTCATCTGGTCAACCGTGTAATCCGGAAGAAGTTGATAAACGCCGACGATATCGCTTCTATCCACGCACGTGTAGGCGCTCGTTGCTGTAGACGCACCGATCAGGAAAATGCCCTGCAGAACGCAGAAAAAGGTCCTCGAATGCGTCATTGCCAGTCCGCGTCCATCGTGCCCACAGAATACGAACCGGTGAGGGGCTTCATGTATATTGGTGGTCTCAGGTGACGTCACACCGCGACTACCAGGTCTTGTCGCTAGAAGAGCCAGGTCCCAAGAAAATAACAATGCTGTCATCCGGTCAACAGTGTAATCAGGACGAAGTTGATAAACGCCGACGATATCGTTTCTATCCACGCAAGTGTAGGCGCTCGTTGCTGTAGATGCGCTGATCAGGAACTTCCCTGCAGAACGCAGAACAAGGTCCTCGTAAGCGTCATTGTCAGTCCGCGTTCATCGTGTCCGCAGAAGACGAACCGGTGAGGTGCTTCTTTTATAGTGGTGTTCTTGGGTGACGTCACATCGCGACTACCAGGTGGTGTCGCTAGAAGAGCCAGGTCGCCAGAAAACAACCATGCTGTCATGTGGTCAACAGTGTAATCCGGACGACGTTGATAAACGCCGATGATATCGCTTCTATCCCCGCACGTGTAGGCGCTCGTTGCTGTAGATACGCCGATCTGGAAAATCCCTGCAGAACGCAGAACAAGGTCCTCTTTAGCGTTATTACCAGTCAGCGTCCATCGTGCCCACAGAATACGAACCGGTGAGGTGCTTCTTGTATATTGGTGGTCTCAGGTGATATCACACCGCGGCTACCAGGTGGTGTCGCTAGAAGAGCCAGGTCCCGAGAATATAACAATGCTGTCACCTGGTCAACAGTGCAATCCGGACGAAGTTGATAAACGCCGGCGATATCGCTTCTATCCCCGCATGTGTAGGCGCTCGTTGCTGTAGATGCGCCGATCTGGAAAATGTCGTGCAGAAAGCAGAACAAGGTCCTCGTAGGCGTCATTGCCAGTCCACGTCCATCGTGTCCACAGAAGGCGAACCGGTGAGGTGCTTTTGTATATTTGTGGTCTCCGGTGACGTCACACCGCGTCTAGCAGGTGGTGTCGCTAGAAGAGCCAGATCGCCAGAAAATAAACATGCTGTCATCTGGTCAACCGTGTAATCCGGACGAAGTTGATAAACGCCGATGATTTCGCTTCTATCCCCGCACGTGCAGACGCTCGTTGCTGTAGATGCGCCGATCTGGAAAATGTCCTGCAAAACGCAGAACAAGGTATTCATAGGCGTCATTGCCAGTCCGCGTCCATCGTGTCCGCAGAAGACGAACCGGTGAGGTGATTTTTTCATAGTGGTGTTCTTGGGTGACGTCACACCGCGACTACCAGGTGGTAACGCTAGAAGAGCCAGGTCGCCAGAAAATAACCATGCTGTCATCTGGTCAACAGTGTAATCCGGACGAAGTTGATAACGGCGACGATATCGCTTCTATCCCCGCACGTGAGGCACTCGTTGCTGTAGAAGCGCCGATCAGGAAATTGCCCTGCAGAACGCAGAACAAGGTCCTCGTAGGCGTCATTGCCAGTCCGCGTCCATCGTGCCCACTGAATACGAACCGGTGAGGTAGGTAGGTAGGAAAACCTTTATTGAAAATGCCGGCAACCGACGGTTTGACGTGTCGTGACGTTGGTAAAGCGTCGACCCGGGGTTATGCCCTCCTCTGCACTACCCCCGTTCGGCTCGTTTGTGGTGGGTCGTGAGGCTGGTGCTTTTCGAGCGCACCCCGGGCCTGCTGGACGGCCCATAGTTGAATGTCCTTGTCTGCAGACTGCACTGCACTTTGAAGTTCGGGCGGGTATATCCTGGAGGTAGCCTCGGTCGGGAACCTGGCACAGTCCCACATGATGTGCCATTGGTCCGCCGGACCAGCTGCACAAACATTGCACACATCGCTCGGATAGAGTTCTGGGTGAAGTACGTGTAGCACTGCCGGGGCGAGGAGTGACCCGGTCTGTATCTGTCTTAGGATGACGGCCTCCTCCCGACTGAGTGCCGGGTGGGGAGGCGGCATTGTCCGTCGAGCTAGGCGGTAACACATGGTAACTTCGCCATAACTGGTTACGCGGTCCTTGGTTTCGAACCACCACACGGAACGGTCACTCTCGGGGGCGCGGAGGGTAAGCGCTCGCGCCGCCGAATGGGCCGTCTCGTTGTGGTTCGGCGAGGATGCACACTCGCCAGCGTGCGCCGGGAACCACTTGATACGGATGGTGCTGCGGCGGTCTTGGGGCTGGAGCTTGCCGATGATGGCGGCCGCCGGCGCGCTCACTCGCCCCTTGGCAAAGTTGCGCACGGCGTTCTTCGAGTCACTGAGCACGGTGTGACACTCGGCCTCGGAGATCGCCAGAGCGATGGCAACCTCCTCGGCGTCTGTGGCGTCCGTGCACCGCACGCTCGCTGTTGTTGTCGTGGTGCCGGTAGCCGCCGCAACGACCACTGCCGCGAAGCCTTCTCGTTTGTATTCCGCTGCGTCCACGTACGGGCGTGCGGGTCTTGGGCGTTTTTCTCGATGAGGGCCTGGGCCCGTGCCTGCCGCCGTTCTTGGTTGTATTCGGGGTGCACGTTCTTCGGGATGGGGTCCACATGGATGTGAGCCCGCGCCTCCTCGCTGATCTCGCATGGTTGCCGGCTGGGGGTTCGGGGGTTGTAACCTAGGGATGTCAGTATACTGCGCCCCGTCTTGGTGGTAGAGAGGCGCTCCATTTGCGCTGTGAGCTGCGCCTCGGCTATTTCTTCTAGGGTGTTATGGACGCCGAGCTGCAGGAGCCGAGCCGTACTCGTGGTCTCCGTTAAGCCCAGCGCCGTCTTGTAAGCCCGTCTGATCAGCGTGTTGATCTTGTTCCTGTCAGTGACCTGCCAGTTGAGGTAGGCCGCAACGTAGGCGATGTGACTGATCACGAACGACTGGACGAGGCGCACGAGACTGTCTTCACGCATGCCCGCCCGTCGTGTCGAGACTCGGTGTATGAGCCGGATGGCGTCCATTGCCTTGGTGGTAAGTTTGTTGATGGTCTCGTCGTTACGGCCGCTCTTGTTTAGCAGCAGGCCCAGGACTCTGATCTTGGGAACTGCGGGGATGCGTTGCCCCGATGCGGTCATGATCTTGATGTGATCGCACTCCCGAGGGGGAGCGCGTTTCCGTCCCGGTCGTAATGGTGTGAGGACGAACAGCTCGGATTTGGCGGGCGAGCACACTAGGCCGGTGCCGTCAAGATGCTGCTCGATGGCGGTAGCCGCGGCTTGTAGCTGTTGCTCGATGCTGGCGTCGGTGCCGCCGGCCGCCCACAGGGTAATGTCGTCGGCGTAGATCGTATGCCGGACGCCGGTCCCCGCTACTGCCCTCGCTACCCCGATCATAACGAGGTTGAAGAGCAACGGCAAGATGACCAAACCCTGCGGGGTACCCGTGCTACCGAGCTTGCGTTCGGGGAGTCTGAGGTCTCCGGCGTGCAGTTCCACCGTGCGGTTGGTCAAGAAGTCTTGGATGTAATTGTAGCTCGTTACCCCCATGTTGAGTCGTGATACTTGTGCTAATATGGCTGAGTGTTTGACTTTGTCGAATGCGCTTTGTAGATCGAGCCCCAGAATTACTTTGCTGTCTTGTGTCTTGTTGTCGATGATTTCTTGTTTTAGTTGTAGCATGGCGTCTTGTGTGCTGAGTCTGTGTCGGAAGCCGATCATCGTGTCCGGATAGAGGCCTTCCTTCTCCAGGTATTCCTGCCACCGGTTGGCCACCACGTGCTCCAGCACCTTGCCCCCGCAGGATGTAAGCGAGATGGGACGCAGGGTGCCGATGTCCGGTGGTTTGCCCGGTTTCGGGATCAGGATTGTTCTTGCCGTTTTCTACTGTCCGGGGAGCTTGCCCGAACGCCAGCATTCGTTGAAGTAACAGGTTAGTGCCTCGATCGATGCATTGTCGAGGTTTCGTAGCATCTTGTTGGTAACGAGATCGGGGCCGGCTGCTGAGCGGGTGTTGAGCTCGTGCAGCGCTACTCGTACCTCTGACACGGTAATGTCTCGGTCGAGCCACGCGTTGGGCAGCCCCCCGTACGGCGGGTGGATTTCTGTTGGCGTGTCCGGCAGATACTTGGCTTCCAGGCTCTTGATAACGGCGTCTTTTCCTTGTTGTTGTGTGGTGGTGTGCAGGAGGCGGGCGAGACGGTCGCGCTGGTGTGACTTGGTCTTGGTTTCGTTTAGGAGGTGCCGAAATAGATTCCAGGTGCAACCGCGATGCAGTTGCCTGTCAGCTCGGTTGCAGATTTCGTTCCATTGCTGACGGCACAGGACCTTGCAGTGGTGTTCAATGGCCCTGTTTAAGTCGGCTACCTTCTTTCTCAATTTGCGATTCCACCGTTGCCGCTTCCAGCGCGCCTGTATCGACGTTTGGCCTCGAACAGATGGGCCAGGCGGCTATCCATGGCGATGACGTCCTCGTCCGTTTCGATGGTTTTGGTGGCCGAGTGCACAGCATCGCAAAGCTCTTCCGTCCAGGTTTCGATGTCTGTGATGTCTTGTGCTGTGGTGGGACGTCCCTTACGGAAGCCGTCCCAGTCCGTCCACTTGTGCATAAAGGTGTTGCCCCGGAATTGGTTCGGTATCGTAATTTCGAGGATGTAGTGGTCGCTGCCCAGGTCGACGCCTGTGTTGTGCCACGTTACTTTGCCCGTGTGGTCGTTCTTGATGAACGTAAGGTCTGGTGTGGTGTCTCGTGCTACGGAGTTGCCGATGCGGGTGGGATGAGCGGGGTCCGTGATCAGGGCACAGTTGTGGTCCAGGATGTCTTGTAATAGGTCCCGTCCCTTGGCCGTATCCTTCACGTAACCCCACGCTCGATGGGCGGCGTTGAAGTCCCCTCCGATCAGCAACGTGTTGTCTTTGGCTTGGGTGCTGGCTGTGTGTAGTAGGGTCTTGAATTTCTGTGTTTGGTGCTTGGGGTTACTGTAGATGTTGGCGATAAACAGGCTGCCTTTCCTTTGTTTGTTTGGGATGATTTCGGTGAAGGTATATTCCACCCTGTTGCGGCCGTGTTTGAGTTGGTGCTCGATGAACGTGATCCCTTTGCGGACGAACGTGCAGACGCCCCGTCCCTCCGCCGGGCTAACATGAGCGCGATACCCAGGGAGGGTGGGGGTCACCGTCGCCGTTTCTTGCAGCAGGATGATGTCGGGATTCTCGGTTAATGTGGTGATGTGTTGTTGCAGCACTGCTCTCTTGCTGTTGTAACTGTTGCAGTTCCACTGCCAGACCGTAAGGCCCGGTAGCGATCCTATTGTGGCTTGGGGCTGGGACATGATTGTGTCGGAGTTGGGGCTTGCGTCTCTTCTTGAAGGTATGGGTGGTTGGAGAATTGCGCCACAAAGGTGGGGCTGCGTACTATGGGCTTAAGGGTCTGTTCAATGAAGGCGAAACGCTCTTGTATGGTGCAGAAGGACGTGGTGATCAGCTCCTCCAGCCGCGTCAGGCGTTGGTCGGTGACGGCAGCCGTGCTGGCGTAGGTGTTGGCGAACGCTTCGATTTTTGCTTCGAGCTGAGTTTCCAATTGGGTCAGGTCCTTGTACTGTCGTGATGAGGTGCGTGCTCGTTTCTTGGGGGTTGGGTCAGTGGTCTGCTCCGGCTGGGGCTCGTCTTGGGTTGTATCCATTGATTGTGTGCCTTGGTGTGATGGCGTGTCGGTTTTCTGCTCGGTGATAACGGCGGGTGTACGTGTCTCGGATGACTGAGCTGGGACAGTGGCTGGCTGGGCTCGCTGTGCTTGAGTTCTTTCTTGGCCTCGGCTAGTTCTTGGGCGAGCCGGCGCGTGGTTTCTACCAGCGTCGCGTTGGTTGCGCGGAGTTGTTCGAGTTCCTTGTAGTAGGGGCGGGTAATCCACGCCTGCCAGCTGCTCGGCGTGGTTCGGCCACTAGTGGCGCTGCTGCTTTTAACTCCGCCCTTTGCGGCGTCGGCCCAGCTGACTCTGTCACGGGAGCGCGATCGCTGAACGCCGAAGCTGTTCCCGTCAGATGAGTCACGGCCGCGGGATGCGCTGCGCGAGGCATGACGGGAAGCGTGGCGTGAGGCATGGCGCGACGCGCTGCGCGACGCGCTGCGGGATCCACTACGGGACGCACTGCGCGAGCGGAAGCGTCCGAGGCGTGGAAACGAGCTTGATTCGAGTGCTTGCTTTTGCTCTTCTTCGGCGTTACGGCGTTCCCACCGCCGTCGCCGTACGACGTATGGAACCTTGTATTTGGCTCTGCAGAGGCGGTCCCCGGTGGGGTGTTCTTCGCCGCAGAGCTTGCACTTGGGGACACACTTGTGACCCTCTCTTGGATTAGAAACACCGCAGGCAAGGCAAACGCGAACGTCCGGTGTGGGGCACACGTCGCGCCTGTAGCCGACCTTGCCGCATACCTTGCAAACTTCTATTTGCTTCCTGTAGAGACTGCACGGGTAGAGCGTGGATCCGTAACGCACATACTTGGGAACCTTGATACCGTTGAACACTACGATTACTGTCGTCGTGTTTCCGATACGCTTCGCCCCCGCGGCGAGGGGGTTGTACTTGGTAACAATCTGCTGCATTATTTCGGCTTCGCTGTCCTCGAGTGCTATGCCCCTGATCACGCCCTTGACTGTGGCGTGGGCGGTCGTTCCGTACGCGCGAACCTCGTATATTTTGCCTCGGACGTTGATAGCTTGAATTCGAGCATACTTCTCCGCTCGTTCCTCGCTCGGAGTGCTGAGCACCATAATGTTCTGCTGGGTATTGGGACACGCCATATCCTCAGCTCGGTCTGCCGTCTCAATTCCCGCTGCCGCCATGATGGCATTAGCCACGCCTGCAGCTCCTGCCTTGAAAATATCGAGCCCATCGCGGGGCCGCACGACGATCTTAATTTCTTCTACAGGCATGGCGGGCATGCGAGCCGCCCGAATAACTGCGCTCCTAACGTTCTTGTTGAATTTAGGCTTCTGTCGAGAGCTCGGAGTATCGGCACGAGAAGTCGACTCACCCTGCGTTCCTTGCAGGCGTGTTCGGCTCGTGTGCCCGCTGATGTGCAGCCATCCGGGCGAGCGTCGGAATTCCTCGGGCGTAATTTCTTCTCCTTCTACTTGCACGCACATTTGGGAAACCTGGGAACCGTGCGTCAAAGCTGCGGCGGAACCCTCCATGTTGTGGCAGAAGAACAGCTGGCTAGGCCTAGCGAGCCCTGGGTTCGCTTCGGCCTAGCGTCTCCTCTTGGCGGTGAACCAGGAAAAGTCCGATGAATCGATGAAAAACGCACCTTGGATGGAAAGTCGGGTATCGGATGATAGCGGATACCTTCACGAACACAGTGGTAATAAAATCTTCGTAATCTAAACTAATCAGCACTGCCAAAGCGGGCATTAACGACGGAGCCGATATGAGCACGTCTGCTCACCACGGCGAACGCAGCGCCCCCCCAACCGGTGAGGTGCTTCTTTTATAGTGGTGTTCATGGGTGACGTCACACCGCGACTACCAGGTGGAGTCGCTATAAGAGCCAGGGCGCCAGAAAATAACCATGCTGTCCTCTGGTCAACAGTGTAATCCGGACGAAGTTTATAACGCCGACGATATCGCTTCTATCCCGGCACGTGTAGGCGCTCGTTGCTGTAGATGAGCCGATCTGGAAAATGCCCTGCATAACGCAGAACAAGGTCCCCGTAGGCGTCATTGCCAGTCCGCGTCCGTCGTGTCCACAGAAGACGAACCGGTGAGGTGCTTCTTTTATAGTGGTGTTCTTGGATGACGTCACACCACGACTACCAGGTGGTGTCGCTAGAAGAGCCAGGTCGCCAGAAAATAACCATGCTGTCATCTGGTCAACTGTAATCCGGACGAAGTTGATAAACGCAGACGATATCGCTTCTATCCCCGCACGTGTAGGCGCTCGTTGCTGTAGATGCGCCGGTCAGGAAAGTGCCCTGCATATCGCAGAACAAGGCCCTCGTAAGCGTCATTGTCAGTCCGCGTTCATCGTGTCCGCAGAAGATGAACCGGTGAGGTGCTTGTTTTATAGTGGTGTTCTTGGGTGACGTCACACCGCGACTACCTGGTGGTGTCGCTAGAAGGGCCAGGTCGCCAGAGAATAACCATGCTGTCATCTGGTCAACAGTGTAATCCGGACGAAGTTGATAAACGCCGACGATATCGCTTCTCTCCCCGCACGTGTAGGCGCTCGTTGCTGTAGATGCGCCCATCTAGAAAATGCCCTGCAGAACGCAGAACAAGGTCATCGTTAGCGTCATTGCCAGTCCGCGTCCATCGTGCCCACAGAATACGAACCGGTCAGGTGCTTCTTGTATATTGGTGGTCTCAGGTGACGTCACACCGCGACTGCCAGGTGGTGTCGCTAGAAGAGTCAGGTCGCCAGAAAATAACTATGCTGTCATCTGGTCAACAGTGTAATCCGGACGAAGTTGATAAACGCCGACGATATCGCTTCTATCCCCGCACGTGTAGGCGCTCGTTGCTGTAGATGCGCCGATCTGGAAGATGCCCTGGCAGAACAAGGTCCTCGTTAGCGCCATTGCCAGTCCGGGTCCATCGTGCCCACAGAATACGAACCGATGAGGGGCTTCTTGTATATTGGTGGTCTCAGGTGACGTCACACAGCGACTACCAGGTCTTGTCGCTAGAAGAGCCAGGTCCCGAGAAAATAACAATGCTGTCATCCGGTCAACAGTGTAATTCGGACGAAGTTGATAAACGCCGACGATATCGTTTCTATCCACGCACGTGTAGGCGCTCGTTCCTGTAGATGCGCCGATCAGGAAAATGCCCTGCAGAACGCAGAACAAGGTCCTCGTAGGCGTCATTGTCAGTCCGCGTCCATCGTGTCCGCAGAAGACGAACCGGTGAGGTGCTTGTTTTATAGTGGTGTTCTTGGGTGACGTCACACCGCGACTACCAGGTGGTGTCGCTAGAAGAGCCAGGTCGCCAGAAAATAACCATGCTGTCATCTGGTACTGTAATCCGGACGAAGTTGATAAACGCCGACGATATCGCTTCTATCCCCGCACGTGTAGGCGCTCGTTGCTGTAGATGCGCCGGACAAGAAAATGCCCTGCAGAACGCAGAACAAGGTCCTCGTTAGCGTCATTGCCAGTCCGCGTCCATCGTGCCCACAGAATACGAACCGGTGACGTGCTTCTTGTATATTGGTGGTCTCAGGTGACGTCACACCGCGACTACCAGGTGGTGTCGCTAGAAGAGCCATTTCCCGAGAATATAACAATGCTGTCACCTGGTCAACAGTGCAATCCGGACGAAGTTGATAAACGCCGGCGATATCGCTTCTATCCCCGCATGTGTAGGCACTCGTTGCTGTAGATGCGCCGATCTGGAAAATGTCGTGCAGAAAGCAGAACAAGTTCCTCGTAGGCGTCATTGCCAGTCCGCGTCCATCGTGCCCACAGAATACGAACCGGTCAGGTGCTTCTTGTATATTTGTGCTCTCAGGTGACGTCACACCGCGACTTCCAGGTCTTGTCGCTAGAAGAGTCAGGTCGCCAGAAAATAACTATGCTGTCATCTGGTCAACAGTGTAATCCGGACGAAGTTGATAAACGCCGACGATATCGCTTCTATCCCCGCACGTGTAGGCGCTCGTTGCTGTAGATGCGCCGATCTGAAGATGCCCTGGCAGACCAAGGTCCTCGTTAGCGTCATTGCCAGTCCGGGTCCATCGTGCCCACAGAATACGAACCGATGAGGGGCTTCTTGTATTT
Organism: Amblyomma americanum; assembly: GCF_052857255.1. Taxonomy (NCBI): domain Eukaryota; kingdom Metazoa; phylum Arthropoda; class Arachnida; order Ixodida; family Ixodidae; genus Amblyomma; species Amblyomma americanum. The sequence goes on along the minus strand of NC_135502.1, from coordinate 176,612,235 downwards.
TGGTGGTCTCAGGTGACGTCACACCGCCACTACCAGGTCTTGTCGCTAGAAGAGCCAGGTCCCGAGAAAATAACAATGCTGTCATCCGGTCAACAGTGTAATCCGGGCGAAGTTTATAACGCCGACGATATCGCTTCTATCCCGGCACGTGTAGGCGCTCGTTGCTGTAGATGCGCCGATCAGGAAAATGCCCTGCAGAACGCAGAACAAGGTCCTCGTAGGCGTCATTGCCAGTCCGCGTCCATCGTGTCCACAGAAGACGACCCGGTGAGGTGCTTGTTCTATAGTGGTTTTCTTGGTTGACGTCACACCACGACTACCAGGTGGTGTCGCTAGAAGAGCCAGGTCGCCAGAAAGTAACCATGCTGTCATCTGGTCAACAGTGTAATCCGGACGAAATTGATAACGCCGACGATATCGCTTCCATCCTCGCACGTGTAGCCACTCGTTGCTGTAGATGAGCCGATCTGGAAAATGCCCTGCATAACGCAGAACAAGGTCATCGTAGGCGTCATTGCCAGTCCGCGTCCGTCGTGTCCACAGAAGACGAACCGGTGAGGTGCTTCTTTTATAGTGGTGTTCTTGGATGACGTCACACCACGACTACCAGGTGGTGTCGCTAGAAGGGCCAGGTCGCCAGAGAATAACCATGCTGTCATTTGGTCAACAGTGTAATCCGGACGAAGTTGATAAACGCCGACGAAATCGCTTCTCTCCCCGCACGTGTAGGCGCTCGTTGCTGTAGATGCGCCCATCTAGAAAATGCCCTGCAGAACGCAGAACAAGGTCATCGTTAGCGTCATTGCCAGTCCGCGTCCATCGTGCCCACAGAATACGAACCGGTGAGGTGCTTCTTGTATATTGGTGGTCTCAGGTGACGTGACACCGCGACTACCAGGTCTTGTCGCTAGAAGAGCCAGGTGCCGAGAAAATAACAATGCTGTCATCCGGTCAACAGTGTAATCCGGACGAAGTTGATAAACGCCGACGATATCGTTTCTATCCCCGCACGTATAGGCGCTCGTTGCTGTAGATGCGCCGATCAGGAAAATGCCCTGCAGAACGCAGAACAAGGTCCTCGTAGGCGTCATTGTCAGTCCGCGGCCATCGTGTCCGCAGAAGACGAACCGGTGAGGTGCTTGTTTTATAGTGGTCTTCTTGGGTGACGTCACACCGCGACTACCAGGTGGTGTCGCTAGAAGAGCCAGGTCGCCAGAAAATAACCATGCTGTCATCTGGTCAACTGTAATCCGGACGAAGTTGATAAACGCAGACGATATCGCTTCTATCCCGGCACGCGTAGGCGCTCGTTGCTGTAGATACGCCGATCAGGAAAATTCCCTGCAGAACGCAGAACAAGGTCCTCGTAGGCGTCATTGTCAGTCCGCCGCCATCGTGTCCGCAGAATACGAACCGGTGAGGTGCTTGTTTTATAGTGGTCTTCTTGGGTGACGTCACACCGCGACTACCAGGTGGTGTCGCTAGAAGAGCCAGGTCGCCAGAAAATAACCATGCTGTCATCTGGTCAACTGTAATCCGGACGAAGTTGATAAACGCAGACGATATCGCTTCTATCCCCGCACGTGTAGGCGCTCGTTGCTGTAGATGCGCCGATCAAAAAAATGCCCTGCAGAACGCAGAACAAGGTCCTCGTTAGCGTCATTGCCAGTCCGCGTCCATCGTGCCCACAGAATACGAACCGGTGAGGTGCTTCTTGTAGATTGGTGGTCTCAGGTGACATCACACCGCGACTACCAGGTCTTGTCGCTAGAAGAGCCAGGTCCCGAGAAAATAGCAATACTGTCATCCGGGCAACAGTGTAATCCGGACGAAGTTGATAAACGCCGACTATATCGCTTCTATCCACGCATGTATAGGCGCTCGTTGCTGTAGATGCGCCGGTGAGGAAAGTGCCCTGCATATCGCAGAACAAGGTCCTTGTAAGCGTCATTGTCAGTCCGCGTTCATCGTGTCCGCAGAAGATGAACCGGTGAGGTGCTTGTTTTATAGTGGTGTTCTTGGGTGACGTCACACCGCGACTACCAGGTGGTCTCGCTAGAAGGGCCAGGTCGCCAGAGAATAACCATGCTGTCATCTGGTCAACAGTGTAATCCGGACGAAGTTGATAAACGCCGACGATATCGCTTCTCTCCCCGCACGTGTAGGCGCTCGTTGCTGTAGATGCGCCCATCTAGAAAATGCCCTGCAGAACGCAGAACAAGGTCATCGTTAGCGTCATTGCCAGTCCGCGTCCATCGTGCCCACAGAATACGAACCGGTCAGGTGCTTCTTGTATATTGGTGGTCTCAGGTGACGTCACACCGCGACTGCCAGGTGGTGTCGCTAGAAGAGTCAGGTCGCCAGAAAATAACTATGCTGTCATCTGGTCAACAGTGTAATCCGGACGAAGTTGATAAACGCCGACGATATCGCTTCTATCCCCTCACGTGTAGGCGCTCGTTGCTGTAGATGCGCCGATCTGGAAGATGCCCTGGCAGAACAAGGTCCTCGTTAGCGTCATTGCCAGTCCGGGTCCATCGTGCCCACAGAATACGAACCGATGAGGGGCTTCTTGTATATTGGTGGCCTCAGGTGACGTCACACCGCGACTACCAGGTCTTGTCGCTAGAAGAGCCAGGTCCCGAGAAAATAACAATGCTGTCATCCGGTCAACAGTGTAATCCGGACGAAGTTGATAAACGCCGACGATATCGTTTCTATCCACGCACGTGTAGGCGCTCGTTCCTGTAGATGCGCCGATCAGAAAAATGCCCTGCAGAACGCAGAACAAGGTCCTCGTAGGCGTCATTGTCAGTCCGCGTCCATCGTGTCCGCAGAAGACGAACCGGTGATGTGCTTGTTTTATAGTGGTGTTCTTGGGTGACGTCACACCGCGACTACCAGGTGGTGTCGCTAGAAGAGCCAGGTCGCCAGAAAATAACCATGCTGTCATCTGGTACTGTAATCCGGACGAAGTTGATAAACGCCGACGATATCGCTTCTATCCCCGCACGTGTAGGCGCTCGTTGCTGTAGATGCGCCGGACAAGAAAATGCCCTGCAGAACGCAGAACAAGGTCCTCGTTAGCGTCATTGCCAGTCCGCGTCCATCGTGCCCACAGAATACGAACCGGTGACGTGCTTCTTGTATATTGGTGGTCTCAGGTGACGTCACACCGCGACTACCAGGTGGTGTCGCTAGAAGGGCCAGGTCCCAAGAAAATAGCAATGCTGTCATCTGGTCAACAGTGTAATCCGGACGAAGTTGATAAACGCCGACGATATCGCTTCTATCCCCGCACGTGTAGGCGCTCGTTGCTGTAGATGCGCCGATCAGGAAAGTGCCCTGCATATCGCAGAACAAGGTCCTCGTAAGCGTCATTGTCAGTCCGCGTTCATCGTGTCCGCAGAAGACGAACCGGTGAGGTGCTTCTTTTATAGTGGTGTTCTTGGGTGACGTCACATCGCGACTACCAGGTGGTGTCGCTAGAAGAGCCAGGTCGCCAGAAAATAACCATGCTGTCATGTGGTCAAAATGTAATCCGGACAAAGTTGATAAACGCCGGAGATATCGCTTCTATCCCCGCACGTGTAGGCGCTCGTTGCTGTAGATACGCCGATCTGGAAAATCCCTGCAGAACGCAGAACAAGGTCCTCTTTAGCGTTATTACCAGTCAGCGTCCATCGTGCCCACAGAATACGAACCGGTGAGGTGCTTCTTGTATATTGGTGGTCTCAGGTGACATCACACCGCGACTACCAGGTGGTGTCGCTAGAAGAGCCATTTCCCGAGAATATAACAATGCTGTCACCTGGTCAACAGTGCAATCCGGACGAAGTTGATAAACGCCGGCGATATCGCTTCTATCCCCGCATGTGTAGGCACTCGTTGCTGTAGATGCGCCGATCTGGAAAATGTCGTGCAGAAAGCAGAACAAGGTCCTCGTAGGCGTCATTGCCAGTCCGCGTCCATCGTGCCCACAGAATACGAACCGGTCAGGTGCTTCTTGTATATTGGTGCTCTCAGGTGACGTCACACCGCGACTGCCAGGTGGTGTCGCTAGAAGAGACAGGTCGCCAGAAAAAAACTATGCTGTCATCTGGTCAACAGTGTAATCCGGACGAAGTTGATAAACGCCGACGATATCGCTTCTATCCCCGCACGTGTAGGCGCTCGTTGCTGTAGATGCGCCGATCTGGAAAATGTCCTGCAAAACGCAGAACAAGGTATTCATAGGCGTCATTGCCAGTCCGCGTCCATCGTGTCCGCAGAAGACGAACCGGTGAGGTGATTTTTTCATAGTGGTGTTCTTGGGTGACGTCACACCGCGACTACCAGGTGGTAACGCTAGAAGAGCCAGGTCGCCAGAAAATAACCATGCTGTCATCTGGTCAACAGTGTAATCCGGACGAAGTTGATAACGCCGACGATATCGCTTCTATCCCCGCACGTGAGGCACTCGTTGCTGTAGAAGCGCCGATCAGGAAATTGCCCTGCAGAACGCAGAACAAGGTCCTCGTAGGCGTCATTGCCAGTCCGCGTCCATCGTGCCCACTGAATACGAACCGGTGAGGTAGGTAGGTAGGAAAACCTTTATTGTAAATGCCGGCAACCGACGGTTTGACGTGTCGTGACGTTGGTAAAGCGTCGACCCGGGGTTATGCCCTCCTCTGCACTACCCCCGTTCGGCTCGTTTGTGGTGGGTCGTGAGGCTGGTGCTTTTCGAGCGCACCCCGGGCCTGCTGGACGGCCCATAGTTGAATGTCCTTGTCTGCAGACTGCACTGCACTTTGAAGTTCGGGCGGGTATATCCTGGAGGTAGCCTCGGTCGGGAACCTGGCACAGTCCCACATGATGTGCCATTGGTCCGCCGGACCAGCTGCACAAACATTGCACACATCGCTCGGATAGAGTTCTGGGTGAAGTACGTGTAGCACTGCCGGGGCGAGGAGTGACCCGGTCTGTATCTGTCTTAGGATGACGGCCTCCTCCCGACTGAGTGCCGGGTGGGGAGGCGGCATTGTCCGTCGAGCTAGGCGGTAACACATGGTAACTTCGCCATAACTGGTTACGCGGTCCTTGGTTTCGAACCACCACACGGAACGGTCACTCTCGGGGGCGCGGAGGGTAAGCGCTCGCGCCGCCGAATGGGCCGTCTCGTTGTGGTTCGGCGAGGATGCACACTCGCCAGCGTGCGCCGGGAACCACTTGATACGGATGGTGCTGCGGCGGTCTTGGGGCTGGAGCTTGCCGATGATGGCGGCCGCCGGCGCGCTCACTCGCCCCTTGGCAAAGTTGCGCACGGCGTTCTTCGAGTCACTGAGCACGGTGTGACACTCGGCCTCGGAGATCGCCAGAGCGATGGCAACCTCCTCGGCGTCTGTGGCGTCCGTGCACCGCACGCTCGCTGTTGTTGTCGTGGTGCCGGTAGCCGCCGCAACGACCACTGCCGCGAAGCCTTCTCGTTTGTATTCCGCTGCGTCCACGTACGGGCGTGCGGGTCTTGGGCGTTTTTCTCGATGAGGGCCTGGGCCCGTGCCTGCCGCCGTTCTTGGTTGTATTCGGGGTGCACGTTCTTCGGGATGGGGTCCACATGGATGTGAGCCCGCGCCTCCTCGCTGATCTCGCATGGTTGCCGGCTGGGGGTTCGGGGGTTGTAACCTAGGGATGTCAGTATACTGCGCCCCGTCTTGGTGGTAGAGAGGCGCTCCATTTGCGCTGTGAGCTGCGCCTCGGCTATTTCTTCTAGGGTGTTATGGACGCCGAGCTGCAGGAGCCGAGCCGTACTCGTGGTCTCCGTTAAGCCCAGCGCCGTCTTGTAAGCCCGTCTGATCAGCGTGTTGATCTTGTTCCTGTCAGTGACCTGCCAGTTGAGGTAGGCCGCAACGTAGGCGATGTGACTGATCACGAACGACTGGACGAGGCGCACGAGACTGTCTTCACGCATGCCCGCCCGTCGTGTCGAGACTCGGTGTATGAGCCGGATGGCGTCCATTGCCTTGGTGGTAAGTTTGTTGATGGTCTCGTCGTTACGGCCGCTCTTGTTTAGCAGCAGGCCCAGGACTCTGATCTTGGGAACTGCGGGGATGCGTTGCCCCGATGCGGTCATGATCTTGATGTGATCGCACTCCCGAGGGGGAGCGCGTTTCCGTCCCGGTCGTAATGGTGTGAGGACGAACAGCTCGGATTTGGCGGGCGAGCACACTAGGCCGGTGCCGTCAAGGTGCTGCTCGATGGCGGTAGCCGCGGCTTGTAGCTGTTGCTCGATGCTGGCGTCGGTGCCGCCGGCCGCCCACAGGGTAATGTCGTCGGCGTAGATCGTATGCCGGACGCCGGTCCCCGCTACTGCCCTCGCTACCCCGATCATAACGAGGTTGAAGAGCAACGGCAAGATGACCAAACCCTGCGGGGTACCCGTGCTACCGAGCTTGCGTTCGGGGAGTCTGAGGTCTCCGGCGTGCAGTTCCACCGTGCGGTTGGTCAAGAAGTCTTGGATGTAATTGTAGCTCGTTACCCCCATGTTGAGTCGTGATACTTGTGCTAATATGGCTGAGTGTTTGACTTTGTCGAATGCGCTTTGTAGATCGAGCCCCAGAATTACTTTGCTGTCTTGTGTCTTGTTGTCGATGATTTCTTGTTTTAGTTGTAGCATGGCGTCTTGTGTGCTGAGTCTGTGTCGGAAGCCGATCATCGTGTCCGGATAGAGGCCTTCCTTCTCCAGGTATTCCTGCCACCGGTTGGCCACCACGTGCTCCAGCACCTTGCCCCCGCAGGATGTAAGCGAGATGGGACGCAGGTTGCCGATGTCCGGTGGTTTGCCCGGTTTCGGGATCAGGATTGTTCTTGCCGTTTTCTACTGTCCGGGGAGCTTGCCCGAACGCCAGCATTCGTTGAAGTAACAGGTTAGTGCCTCGATCGATGCATTGTCGAGGTTTCGTAGCATCTTGTTGGTAACGAGATCGGGGCCGGCTGCTGAGCGGGTGTTGAGCTCGTGCAGCGCTACTCGTACCTCTGACACGGTAATGTCTCGGTCGAGCCACGCGTTGGGCAGCCCCCCGTACGGCGGGTGGATTTCTGTTGGCGTGTCCGGCAGATACTTGGCTTCCAGGCTCTTGATAACGGCGTCTTTTCCTTGTTGTTGTGTGGTGGTGTGCAGGAGGCGGGCGAGACGGTCGCGCTGGTGTGACTTGGTCTTGGTTTCGTTTAGGAGGTGCCGAAATAGATTCCAGGTGCAACCGCGATGCAGTTGCCTGTCAGCTCGGTTGCAGATTTCGTTCCATTGCTGACGGCACAGGACCTTGCAGTGGTGTTCAATGGCCCTGTTTAAGTCGGCTACCTTCTTTCTCAATTTGCGATTCCACCGTTGCCGCTTCCAGCGCGCCTGTATCGACGTTTGGCCTCGAACAGATGGGCCAGGCGGCTATCCATGGCGATGACGTCCTCGTCCGTTTCGATGGTTTTGGTGGCCGAGTGCACAGCATCGCAAAGCTCTTCCGTCCAGGTTTCGATGTCTGTGATGTCTTGTGCTGTGGTGGGACGTCCCTTACGGAAGCCGTCCCAGTCCGTCCACTTGTGCATAAAGGTGTTGCCCCGGAATTGGTTCGGTATCGTAATTTCGAGGATGTAGTGGTCGCTGCCCAGGTCGACGCCTGTGTTGTGCCACGTTACTTTGCCCGTGTGGTCGTTCTTGATGAACGTAAGGTCTGGTGTGGTGTCTCGTGCTACGGAGTTGCCGATGCGGGTGGGATGAGCGGGGTCTGTGATCAGGGCACAGTTGTGGTCCAGGATGTCTTGTAATAGGTCCCGTCCCTTGGCCGTATCCTTCACGTAACCCCACGCTCGATGGGCGGCGTTGAAGTCCCCTCCGATCAGCAACGTGTTGTCTTTGGCTTGGGTGCTGGCTGTGTGTAGTAGGGTCTTGAATTTCTGTGTTTGGTGCTTGGGGTTACTGTAGATGTTGGCGATAAACAGGCTGCCTTTCCTTTGTTTGTTTGGGATGATTTCGGTGAAGGTATATTCCACCCTGTTGCGGCCGTGTTTGAGTTGGTGCTCGATGAACGTGATCCCTTTGCGGACGAACGTGCAGACGCCCCGTCCCTCCGCCGGGCTAACATGAGCGCGATACCCAGGGAGGGTGGGGGTCACCGTCGCCGTTTCTTGCAGCAGGATGATGTCGGGATTCTTGGTTAATGTGGTGATGTGTTGTTGCAGCACTGCTCTCTTGCTGTTGTAACTGTTGCAGTTCCACTGCCAGACCGTAAGGCCCGGTAGCGATCCTATTGTGGCTTGGGGCTGGGACATGATTGTGTCGGAGTTGGGGCTTGCGTCTCTTCTTGAAGGTATGGGTGGTTGGAGAATTGCGCCACAAAGGTGGGGCTGCGTACTATGGGCTTAAGGGTCTGTTCAATGAAGGCGAAACGCTCTTGTATGGTGCAGAAGGACGTGGTGATCAGCTCCTCCAGCCGCGTCAGGCGTTGGTCGGTGACGGCAGCCGTGCTGGCGTAGGTGTTGGCGAACGCTTCGATTTTTGCTTCGAGCTGAGTTTCCAATTGGGTCAGGTCCTTGTACTGTCGTGATGAGGTGCGTGCTCGTTTCTTGGGGGTTGGGTCAGTGGTCTGCTCCGGCTGGGGCTCGTCTTGGGTTGTATCCATTGATTGTGTGCCTTGGTGTGATGGCGTGTCGGTTTTCTGCTCGGTGATAACGGCGGGTGTACGTGTCTCGGATGACTGAGCTGGGACAGTGGCTGGCTGGGCTCGCTGTGCTTGAGTTCTTTCTTGGCCTCGGCTAGTTCTTGGGCGAGCCGGCGCGTGGTTTCTACCAGCGTCGCGTTGGTTGCGCGGAGTTGTTCGAGTTCCTTGTAGTAGGGGCGGGTAATCCACGCCTGCCAGCTGCTCGGCGTGGTTCGGCCACTAGTGGCGCTGCTGCTTTTAACTCCGCCCTTTGCGGCGTCGGCCCAGCTGACTCTGTCACGGGAGCGCGATCGCTGAACGCCGAAGCTGTTCCCGTCAGATGAGTCACGGCCGCGGGATGCGCTGCGCGAGGCATGACGGGAAGCGTGGCGTGAGGCATGGCGCGACGCGCTGCGGGATCCACTACGGGACGCACTGCGCGAGCGGGAGCGTCCGAGGCGTGGAAACGAGCTTGATTCGAGTGCTTGCTTTTGCTCTTCTTCGGCGTTACGGCGTTCCCATCGCCGTCGCCGTACGACGTATGGAACCTTGTATTTGGCTCTGCAGAGGCGGTCCCCGGTGGGGTGTTCTTCGCCGCAGAGCTTGCACTTGGGGACACACTTGTGACCCTCTCTTGGATTAGAAACACCGCAGGCAAGGCAAACGCGAACGTCCGGTATGGGGCACACGTCGCGCCTGTAGCCGACCTTGCCGCATACCTTGCAAACTTCTATTTGCTTCCTGTAGAGACTGCACGGGTAGAGCGTGGATCCGTAACGCACATACTTGGGAACCTTGATACCGTTGAACACTACGATTACTGTCGTCGTGTTTCCGATACGCTTCGCCCCCGCGGCGAGGGGGTTGTACTTGGTAACAATCTGCTGCATTATTTCGGCTTCGCTGTCCTCGAGTGCTATGCCCCTGATCACACCCTTGACTGTGGCGTGGGCGGTCGTTCCGTACGCGCGAACCTCGTATATTTTGCCTCGGACGTTGATAGCTTGAATTCGAGCATACTTCTCCGCTCGTTCCTCGCTCGGAGTGCTGAGCACCATAATGTTCTGCTGGGTATTGGGACACGCCATATCCTCAGCTCGGTCTGCCGTCTCAATTCCCGCTGCCGCCATGATGGCATTAGCCACGCCTGCAGCTCCTGCCTTGAAAATATCGAGCCCATCGCGGGGCCGCACGACGATCTTAATTTCTTCTACAGGCATGGCGGGCATGCGAGCCGCCCGAATAACTGCGCTCCTAACGTTCTTGTTGAATTTAGGCTTCTGTCGAGAGCTCGGAGTATCGGCACGAGAAGTCGACTCACCCTGCGTTCCTTGCAGGCGTGTTCGGCTCGTGTGCCCGCTGATGTGCAGCCATCCGGGCGAGCGTCGGAATTCCTCGGGCGTAATTTCTTCTCCTTCTACTTGCACGCACATTTGGGAAACCTGGGAACCGTGCGTCAAAGCTGCGGCGGAACCCTCCATGTTGTGGCAGAAGAACAGCTGGCTAGGCCTAGCGAGCCCTGGGTTCGCTTCGGCCTAGCGTCTCCTCTTGGCGGTGAACCAGGAAAAGTCCGATGAATCGATGAAAAACGCACCTTGGATGGAAAGTCGGGTATCGGATGATAGCGGATACCTTCACGAAAACAGTGGTAATAAAATCTTCGTAATCTAAACTAATCAGCACTGCCAAAGCGGGCATTAACGACGGAGCCGATATGAGCACGTCTGCTCACCACGGCGAACGCAGCGCCCCCCCAACCGGTGAGGTGCTTCTTTTATAGTGGTGTTCTTGGGTGACGTCACACCGCGACTACCAGGTGGAGTCGCTAGAAGAGCCAGGGCGCCAGAAAATAACCATGCTGTCCTCTGGTCAACAGTGTAATCCGGACGAAGTTTATAACGCCGACGATATCGCTTCTATCCCGGCACGTGTAGGCGCTCGTTGCTGTAGATGAGCCGATCTGGAAAATGCCCTGCATAACGCAGAACAAGGTCCCCGTAGGCGTCATTGCCAGTCCGCGTCCGTCGTGTCCACAGAAGACGAACCGGTGAGGTGCTTCTTTTATAGTGGTGTTCTTGGATGACGTCACACCACGACTACCAGGTGGTGTCGCTAGAAGAGCCAGGTCGCCAGAAAATAACCATGCTGTCATCTGGTCAACTGTAATCCGGACGAAGTTGATAAACGCAGACGATATCGCTTCTATCCCCGCACGTGTAGGCGCTCGTTGCTGTAGATGCGCCGGTCAGGAAAGTGCCCTGCATATCGCAGAACAAGGCCCTCGTAAGCGTCATTGTCAGTCCGCGTTCATCGTGTCCGCAGAAGATGAACCGGTGAGGTGCTTGTTTTATAGTGGTGTTCTTGGGTGACGTCACACCGCGACTACCTGGTGGTGTCGCTAGAAGGGCCAGGTCGCCAGAGAATAACCATGCTGTCATCTGGTCAACAGTGTAATCCGGACGAAGTTGATAAACGCCGACGATATCGCTTCTCTCCCCGCACGTGTAGGCGCTCGTTGCTGTAGATGCGCCCATCTAGAAAATGCCCTGCAGAACGCAGAACAAGGTCATCGTTAGCGTCATTGCCAGTCCGCGTCCATCGTGCCCACAGAATACGAACCGGTCAGGTGCTTCTTGTATATTGGTGGTCTCAGGTGACGTCACACCGCGACTGCCAGGTGGTGTCGCTAGAAGAGTCAGGTCGCCAGAAAATAACTATGCTGTCATCTGGTCAACAGTGTAATCCGGACGAAGTTGATAAACGCCGACGATATCGCTTCTATCCCCGCACGTGTAGGCGCTCGTTGCTGTAGATGCGCCGATCTGGAAGATGCCCTGGCAGAACAAGGTCCTCGTTAGCGTCATTGCCAGTCCGGGTCCATCGTGCCCACAGAATACGAACCGATGAGGGGCTTCTTGTATATTGGTGGTCTCAGGTGACGTCACACAGCGACTACCAGGTCTTGTCGCTAGAAGAGCCAGGTCCCGAGAAAATAACAATGCTGTCATCCGGTCAACAGTGTAATTCGGACGAAGTTGATAAACGCCGACGATATCGTTTCTATCCACGCACGTGTAGGCGCTCGTTCCTGTAGATGCGCCGATCAGGAAAATGCCCTGCAGAACGCAGAACAAGGTCCTCGTAGGCGTCATTGTCAGTCCGCGTCCATCGTGTCCGCAGAAGACGAACCGGTGAGGTGCTTGTTTTATAGTGGTGTTCTTGGGTGACGTCACACCGCGACTACCAGGTGGTGTCGCTAGAAGAGCCAGGTCGCCAGAAAATAACCATGCTGTCATCTGGTACTGTAATCCGGACGAAGTTGATAAACGCCGACGATATCGCTTCTATCCCCGCACGTGTAGGCGCTCGTTGCTGTAGATGCGCCGGACAAGAAAATGCCCTGCAGAACGCAGAACAAGGTCCTCGTTAGCGTCATTGCCAGTCCGCGTCCATCGTGCCCACTGAATACGAACCGGTGACGTGCTTCTTGTATATTGGTGGTCTCAGGTGACGTCACACCGCGACTACCAGGTGGTGTCGCTAGAAGAGCCATTTCCCGAGAATATAACAATGCTGTCACCTGGTCAACAGTGCAATCCGGACGAAGTTGATAAACGCCGGCGATATCGCTTCTATCCCCGCATGTGTAGGCACTCGTTGCTGTAGATGCGCCGATCTGGAAAATGTCGTGCAGAAAGCAGAACAAGTTCCTCGTAGGCGTCATTGCCAGTCCGCGTCCATCGTGCCCACAGAATACGAACCGGTCAGGTGCTTCTTGTATATTTGTGCTCTCAGGTGACGTCACACCGCGACTTCCAGGTCTTGTCGCTAGAAGAGTCAGGTCGCCAGAAAATAACTATGCTGTCATCTGGTCAACAGTGTAATCCGGACGAAGTTGATAAACGCCGACGATATCGCTTCTATCCCCGCACGTGTAGGCGCTCGTTGCTGTAGATGCGCCGATCTGAAGATGCCCTGGCAGACCAAGGTCCTCGTTAGCGTCATTGCCAGTCCGGGTCCATCGTGCCCACAGAATACGAACCGATGAGGGGCTTCTTGTATTTTGGTGGTCTCAGGTGACGTCACACCGCCACTACCAGGTCTTGTCGCTAGAAGAGCCAGGTCCCGAGAAAATAGCAATGCTGTCATCCGGTCAACAGTGTAATCCGGGCGAAGTTTATAACGCCGACGATATCGCTTCTATCCCGGCACGTGTAGGCGCTCGTTGCTGTAGATGCGCCGATCAGGAAAATGCCCTGCAGACGCAGAACAAGGTCCTCGTAGGCGTCATTGCCAGTCCGCATCCATCGTGTCCACAGAAGACGACCCGGTGAGGTGCTTGTTCTATAGTGGTTTTCGTGGTTGACGTCACACCACGACTACCAGGTGGTGTCGCTAGAAGAGCCAGGTCGCCAGAAAGTAACCATGCTGTCATCTGGTCAACAGTGTAATCCGGACGAAATTGATAACGCCGACGATATCGCTTCCATCCTCGCACGTGTAGCCACTCGTTGCTGTAGATGAGCCGATCTGGAAAATGCCCTGCATAACGCAGAACAAGGTCATCGTAGGCGTCATTGCCAGTCCGCGTCCGTCGTGTCCACAGAAGACGAACCGGTGAGGTGCTTCTTTTATAGTGGTGTTCTTGGATGACGTCACACCACGACTACCAGGTGGTGTCGCTAGAAGGGCCAGGTCGCCAGAGAATAACCATGCTGTCATTTGGTCAACAGTGTAATCCGGACGAAGTTGATAAACGCCGACGAAATCGCTTCTCTCCCCGCACGTGTAGGCGCTCGTTGCTGTAGATGCGCCCATCTAGAAAATGCCCTGCAGAACGCAGAACAAGGTCATCGTTAGCGTCATTGCCAGTCCGCGTCCATCGTGCCCACAGAATACGAACCGGTGAGGTGCTTCTTGTATATTGGTGGTCTCAGGTGACGTGACACCGCGACTACCAGGTCTTGTCGCTAGAAGAGCCAGGTGCCGAGAAAATAACAATGCTGTCATCCGGTCAACAGTGTAATCCGGACGAAGTTGATAAACGCCGACGATATCGTTTCTATCCCCGCACGTATAGGCGCTCGTTGCTGTAGATGCGCCGATCAGGAAAATGCCCTGCAGAACGCAGAACAAGGTCCTCGTAGGCGTCATTGTCAGTCCGCGGCCATCGTGTCCGCAGAAGACGAACCGGTGAGGTGCTTGTTTTATAGTGGTCTTCTTGGGTGACGTCACACCGCGACTACCAGGTGGTGTCGCTAGAAGAGCCAGGTCGCCAGAAAATAACCATGCTGTCATCTGGTCAACTGTAATCCGGACGAAGTTGATAAACGCAGACGATATCGCTTCTATCCCGGCACGCGTAGGCGCTCGTTGCTGTAGATACGCCGATCAGCAAAATTCCCTGCAGAACGCAGAACAAGGTCCTCGTAGGCGTCATTGTCAGTCCGCCGCCATCGTGTCCGCAGAATACGAACCGGTGAGGTGCTTGTTTTATAGTGGTCTTCTTGGGTGACGTCACACCGCGACTACCAGGTGGTGTCGCTAGAAGAGCCAGGTCGCCAGAAAATAACCATGCTGTCATCTGGTCAACTGTAATCCGGACGAAGTTGATAAACGCAGACGATATCGCTTCTATCCCCGCACGTGTAGGCGCTCGTTGCTGTAGATGCGCCGATCAAAAAAATGCCCTGCAGAACGCAGAACAAGGTCCTCGTTAGCGTCATTGCCAGTCCGCGTCCATCGTGCCCACAGAATACGAACCGGTGAGGTGCTTCTTGTAGATTGGTGGTCTCAGGTGACATCACACCGCGACTACCAGGTCTTGTCGCTAGAAGAGCCAGGTCCCGAGAAAATAGCAATACTGTCATCCGGGCAACAGTGTAATCCGGACGAAGTTGATAAACGCCGACTATATCGCTTCTATCCACGCATGTATAGGCGCTCGTTGCTGTAGATGCGCCGGTGAGGAAAGTGCCCTGCATATCGCAGAACAAGGTCCTTGTAAGCGTCATTGTCAGTCCGCGTTCATCGTGTCCGCAGAAGATGAACCGGTGAGGTGCTTGTTTTATAGTGGTGTTCTTGGGTGACGTCACACCGCGACTACCAGGTGGTGTCGCTAGAAGGGCCAGGTCGCCAGAGAATAACCATGCTGTCATCTGGTCAACAGTGTAATCCGGACGAAGTTGATAAACGCCGACGATATCGCTTCTCTCCCCGCACGTGTAGGCGCTCGTTGCTGTAGATGCGCCCATCTAGAAAATGCCCTGCAGAACGCAGAACAAGGTCATCGTTAGCGTCATTGCCAGTCCGCGTCCATCGTGCCCACAGAATACGAACCGGTCAGGTGCTTCTTGTATATTGGTGGTCTCAGGTGACGTCACACCGCGACTGCCAGGTGGTGTCGCTAGAAGAGTCAGGTCGCCAGAAAATAACTATGCTGTCATCTGGTCAACAGTGTAATCCGGACGAAGTTGATAAACGCCGACGATATCGCTTCTATCCCCTCACGTGTAGGCGCTCGTTGCTGTAGATGCGCCGATCTGGAAGATGCCCTGGCAGAACAAGGTCCTCGTTAGCGTCATTGCCAGTCCGGGTCCATCGTGCCCACAGAATACGAACCGATGAGGGGCTTCTTGTATATTGGTGGCCTCAGGTGACGTCACACCGCGACTACCAGGTCTTGTCGCTAGAAGAGCCAGGTCCCGAGAAAATAACAATGCTGTCATCCGGTCAACAGTGTAATCCGGACGAAGTTGATAAACGCCGACGATATCGTTTCTATCCACGCACGTGTAGGCGCTCGTTCCTGTAGATGCGCCGATCAGAAAAATGCCCTGCAGAACGCAGAACAAGGTCCTCGTAGGCGTCATTGTCAGTCCGCGTCCATCGTGTCCGCAGAAGACGAACCGGTGAGGTGCTTGTTTTATAGTGGTGTTCTTGGGTGACGTCACACCGCGACTACCAGGTGGTGTCGCTAGAAGAGCCAGGTCGCCAGAAAATAACCATGCTGTCATCTGGTACTGTAATCCGGACGAAGTTGATAAACGCCGACGATATCGCTTCTATCCCCGCACGTGTAGGCGCTCGTTGCTGTAGATGCGCCGGACAAGAAAATGCCCTGCAGAACGCAGAACAAGGTCCTCGTTAGCGTCATTGCCAGTCCGCGTCCATCGTGCCCACAGAATACGAACCGGTGACGTGCTTCTTGTATATTGGTGGTCTCAGGTGACGTCACACCGCGACTACCAGGTGGTGTCGCTAGAAGGGCCAGGTCCCAAGAAAATAGCAATGCTGTCATCTGGTCAACAGTGTAATCCGGACGAAGTTGATAAACGCCGACGATATCGCTTCTATCCCCGCACGTGTAGGCGCTCGTTGCTGTAGATGCGCCGATCAGGAAAGTGCCCTGCATATCGCAGAACAAGGTCCTCGTAAGCGTCATTGTCAGTCCGCGTTCATCGTGTCCGCAGAATACGAACCGGTGAGGTGCTTCTTTTATAGTGGTGTTCTTGGGTGACGTCACATCGCGACTACCAGGTGGTGTCGCTAGAAGAGCCAGGTCGCCAGAAAATAACCATGCTGTCATGTGGTCAAAATGTAATCCGGACAAAGTTGATAAACGCCGGAGATATCGCTTCTATCCCCGCACGTGTAGGCGCTCGTTGCTGTAGATACGCCGATCTGGAAAATCCCTGCAGAACGCAGAACAAGGTCCTCTTTAGCGTTATTACCAGTCAGCGTCCATCGTGCCCACAGAATACGAACCGGTGAGGTGCTTCTTGTATATTGGTGGTCTCAGGTGACATCACACCGCGACTACCAGGTGGAGTCGCTAGAAGAGCCATTTCCCGAGAATATAACAATGCTGTCACCTGGTCAACAGTGCAATCCGGACGAAGTTGATAAACGCCGGCGATATCGCTTCTATCCCCGCATGTGTAGGCACTCGTTGCTGTAGATGCGCCGATCTGGAAAATGTCGTGCAGAAAGCAGAACAAGGTCCTCGTAGGCGTCATTGCCAGTCCGCGTCCATCGTGCCCACAGAATACGAACCGGTCAGGTGCTTCTTGTATATTGGTGCTCTCAGGTGACGTCACACCGCGACTGCCAGGTGGTGTCGCTAGAAGAGACAGGTCGCCAGAAAAAAACTATGCTGTCATCTGGTCAACAGTGTAATCCGGACGAAGTTGATAAACGCCGACGATATCGCTTCTATCCCCGCACGTGTAGGCGCTCGTTGCTGTAGATGCGCCGATCTGAAGATGCCCTGGCAGACCAAGGTCCTCGTTAGCGTCATTGCCAGTCCGGGTCCATCGTGCCCACAGAATATGAACCGATGAGGGGCTTCTTGTATTTTGGTGGTCTCAGGTGACGTCACACCGCGACTACCAGGTCTTGTCGCTAGAAGAGCCAGGTCCCGAGAAAATAACAATGCTGTCATCCGGTCAACAGTGTAATCCGGGCGAAGTTTATAACGCCGACGATATCGCTTCTATCCCGGCACGTGTAGGCGCTCGTTGCTGTAGATGCGCCGATCAGGAAAATGCCCTGTAGAACGCAGAACAAGGTCCTCGTAGGCGTCATTGCCAGTCCGCGTCCATCGTGTCCACAGAAGACGACCCGGTGAGGTGCTTGTTCTATAGTGGTTTTCTTGGTTGACGTCACACCACGACTACCAGGTGGTGTCGCTAGAAGAGCCAGGTCGCCAGAAAGTAACCATGCTGTCATCTGGTCAACAGTGTAATCCGGACGAAATTGATAACGCCGACGATATCGCTTCCATCCTCGCACGTGTAGCCACTCGTTGCTGTAGATGAGCCGATCTGGAAAATGCCCTGCATAACGCAGAACAAGGTCATCGTAGGCGTCATTGCCAGTCCGCGTCCGTCGTGTCCACAGAAGACGAACCGGTGAGGTGCTTCTTTTATAGTGGTGTTCTTGGATGACGTCACACCACGACTACCAGGTGGTGTCGCTAGAAGGGCCAGGTCGCCAGAGAATAACCATGCTGTCATTTGGTCAACAGTGTAATCCGGACGAAGTTGATAAACGCCGACGAAATCGCTTCTCTCCCCGCACGTGTAGGCGCTCGTTGCTGTAGATGCGCCCATCTAGAAAATGCCCTGCAGAACGCAGAACAAGGTCATCGTTAGCGTCATTGCCAGTCCGCGTCCATCGTGCCCACAGAATACGAACCGGTGAGGTGCTTCTTGTATATTGGTGGTCTCAGGTGACGTGACACCGCGACTACCAGGTCTTGTCGCTAGAAGAGCCAGGTGCCGAGAAAATAACAATGCTGTCATCCGGTCAACAGTGTAATCCGGACGAAGTTGATAAACGCCGACGATATCGTTTCTATCCCCGCACGTATAGGCGCTCGTTGCTGTAGATGCGCCGATCAGGAAAATGCCCTGCAGAACGCAGAACAAGGTCCTCGTAGGCGTCATTGTCAGTCCGCGGCCATCGTGTCCGCAGAAGACGAACCGGTGAGGTGCTTGTTTTATAGTGGTCTTCTTGGGTGACGTCACACCGCGACTACCAGGTGGTGTCGCTAGAAGAGCCAGGTCGCCAGAAAATAACCATGCTGTCATCTGGTCAACTGTAATCCGGACGAAGTGTATAAACGCAGACGATATCGCTTCTATCCCCGCACGTGTAGGCGCTCGTTGCTGTAGATGCGCCGATCAAAAAAATGCCTGCAGAACGCAGAACAAGGTCCTCGTTAGCGTCATTGCCAGTCCGCGTCCATCGTGCCCACAGAATACGAACCGGTGAGGTGCTTTTTTTATAGTGGTGTTCTTGGGTGACATCACACCGCGACTACCAGGTGGAGTCGCTAGAAGAGCCAGGGCGCCAGAGAATAACCATGCTGTCATCTGGTCAACAGTGTAATCCGGACGAAGTGTATACCGCCGACGATATCGCTTCTATCCCGGCACGCGTAGGCGCTCGTTGCTGTAGATACGCCGATCAGGAAAATTCCCTGCAGAACGCAGAACAAGGTCCTCGTTAGCGTCATTGCCAGTCCGCGTCCGTCGTGCCCACAGAATACGAACCGGTGAGGTGCTTATTGTATATTGGTGGTCTCAGGTGACGTCACACCGCGACTACCAGGTCTTGTCGCTAGAAGAGCCAGGTCCCGAGAAAATAGCAATACTGTCATCTGGTCAACAGTGTAATCCGGACGAAGTTGATAAACGCCGACTATATCGCTTCTATCCACGCATGTGTAGGCGCTCGTTGCTGTAGATGCGCCGGTCAGGAAAGTGCCCTGCATATCGCAGAACAAGGTCCTCGTAAGCGTCATTGTCAGTCCGCGTTCATCGTGTCCGCAGAAGATGAACCGGTGAGGTGCTTGTTTTATAGTGGTGTTCTTGGGTGACGTCACACCGCGACTACCAGGTGGTGTCGCTAGAAGGGCCAGGTCGCCAGAGAATAACCATGCTGTCATCTGGTAAACAGTGTAATCCGGACGAAGTTGATAAACGCCGACGATATCGCTTCTCTCCCCGCACGTGTAGGCGCTCGTTGCTGTAGATGCGCCCATCTAGAAAATGCCCTGCAGAACGCAGAACAAGGTCATCGTTAGCGTCATTGCCAGTCCGCGTCCATCGTGCCCACAGAATACGAACCGGTCAGGTGCTTCTTGTATATTGGTGGTCTCAGGTGACGTCACACCGCGACTGCCAGGTGGTGTCGCTAGAAGAGTCAGGTCGCCATAAAATAACTATGCTGTCATCTGGTCAACAGTGTAATCCGGACGAAGTTGATAAACGCCGACGATATCGCTTCTATCCCCGCACGTGTAGGCGCTCGTTCCTGTAGATGCGCCGATCTGGAAGATGCCCTGGCAGAACAAGGTCCTCGTTAGCGTCATTGCCAGTCCGGGTCCATCGTGCCCACAGAATACGAACCGATGAGGGGCTTCTTGTATATTGGTGGTCTCAGGTGACGTCACACCGCGACCACCAGGTCTTGTCGCTAGAAGAGCCAGGTCCCGAGAAAATAACAATGCTGTCATCCGGTCAACAGTGTAATCCGGACGAAGTTGATAAACGCCGACGATATCGTTTCTATCCACGCACGTGTAGGCGCTCGTTGCTGCAGATGCGCCGATAAGAAAATGCCCTGCAGAACGCAGAACAAGGTCCTCGTAGGCGTCATTGCAAGTCCGCGTCCATCGTGTCCACAGAAGACGAACCGGTGAGGGGCTTTTTTATATTGGTGGTCTCAGGTGACGTCACACCGCGACTACCAGGTCTTGTCGCTAGAAGAGCCAGGTCGCCAGAAAATAACCATGCTGTCATCTGGTCAACTGTAATCTGGACGAAGTTGATAAACGCAGACGATATCGCTTCTATCCCTGCACGTGTAGGCGCTCGTTGCTGCAGATGCGCCGATCAGGAAAATGCCCTGCAGAACGCAGAACAAGGTCCTCGTTAGCGTCATTGCCAGTCCGCGTCCATCGTGCCCACAGAATACGAACCGGTGAAGTGCTTCTTTTATAGTGGTGTTCTTGGGTGACATCACACCGCGACTACCAGGTGGAGTCGCTAGAAGAGCCAGGGCGCCAGAAAATAACCATGCTGTCATCTGGTCAACAGTGTAATCCGGACGAAGTTTATAACCCCGACGATGTCGCTTCTATCCCGGCACGTGTAGGCGCTCGTTGCTGTAGATGCGCCGATCAGGAAAATGCCCTGCAGAACGCAGAACAAGGTCCTCGTTAGCGTCATTCCCAGTCCGCGTCCATCGTGCCCACAGAATACGAACCGGTGAGGTGCTTCTTTTATAGTGGTGTTCTTGGGTGACATCACACCGCGACTACCAGGTGGACTCGCTAGAAGAGCCAGGGCGCCAGAGAATAACCATGCTGTCATATGGTCAACAGTGTAATCCGGACGAAGTGTATAACGCCGACGATATCGCTTCTATCCCGGCACGCGTAGGCGCTCGTTGCTGTAGATACGCCGATCAGGAAAATTCCCTGCAGAACGCAGAACAAGGTCCTTGTTAGCGTCATTGCCAGTCCGCGTCCATCGTGCCCACAGAATACGAACAGGTGAGGTGCTTATTGTATATTGGTGGTCTCAGGTGACGTCACACCGCGACTACCAGGTCTTGTCGCTAGAAGAGCCAGGTCCCGAGAAAATAGCAATACTGTCATCCGGTCAACAGTGTAATCCGGACGAAGTTGATAAACGCCGACTATATCGCTTCTATCCACGCATGTGTAGGCGCTCGTTGCTGTAGATGCGCAGGTCAGGAAAGTGCCCTGCATATCGCAGAACAAGGTCCTCGTAAGCGTCATTGTCAGTTCGCGTTCATCGTGTCCGCAGAAGATGAACCGGTGAGGTGCTTGTTTTTAGTGGTGTTCTTGGGTGACGTCACACCGCGACTACCAAGTGGTGTCGCTCGAAGGGCCAGGTTGCCAGAGAATAACCATGCTGTCATCTGGTCAACAGTGTAATCCGGACGAAGTTGATAAACGCCGACGATATCGCTTGTCTCCCCGCACGTGTAGGCGCTCGTTGCTGTAGATGCGCCCATCTAGAAAATGCCCTGCAGAACGCAGAACAAGGTCATCGTTAGCGTCATTGCCAGTCCGCGTCCATCGTGCCCACAGAATACGAACCGGTCAGGTGCTCCTTGTATATTGGTGGTCTCAGGTCACGTCACACCGTGACTGCCAGGTGGTGTCGCTAGAAGAGTCAGGTCGCCAGAAAATAACTATGCTGTCATCTGGTCAACAGTGTAATCCGGACGAAGTTGATAAACGCCGACGATATCGCTTCTATCCCCGCACGTGTAAACGCTCGTTGCTGTAGATGCGCCGATCTGGAAGATGCCCTGGCAGAACAAGGTCCTCGTTAGCGTCATTGCCAGTCCGGGTCCATCGTGCCCACAGAATACGAACCGATGAGGGGCTTCTTGTATTTTGGTGGTCTCAGGTGACGTCACACCGCGACTACCAGGTCTTGTCGCTAGAAGAGCCAGGTCCCGAGAAAATAGCAATGCTGTCATCCGGTCAACAGTGTAATCCGGACGAAGTTGATAAACGCCGACGATATCGCTTCAATCCACGCATGTGTAGGCGCTCGTTGCTGTAGATGCGCCGATCAGGAAAGTGCCCTGCATATCGCAGAACAAGGTCCTCGTAAGCGTCATTGTCAGTTCGCGTTCATCGTGTTCGCAGAAGACGAACCGGTGAGGTGCTTCTTTTATAGTGGTGTTCTTGGGTGACGTCACACCACGACTACCAGGTGGTGTCGCTAGAAGAGCATGGTCGCCAGAAAATAACCATGCTGTCATCTGGTCAACCGTGTAATCCGGAAGAAGTTGATAAACGCCGACGATATCGCTTCTATCCACGCACGTGTAGGCGCTCGTTGCTGTAGACGCACCGATCAGGAAAATGCCCTGCAGAACGCAGAAAAAGGTCCTCGAATGCGTCATTGCCAGTCCGCGTCCATCGTGCCCACAGAATACGAACCGGTGAGGGGCTTCATGTATATTGGTGGTCTCAGGTGACGTCACACCGCGACTACCAGGTCTTGTCGCTAGAAGAGCCAGGTCCCAAGAAAATAACAATGCTGTCATCCGGTCAACAGTGTAATCAGGACGAAGTTGATAAACGCCGACGATATCGTTTCTATCCACGCAAGTGTAGGCGCTCGTTGCTGTAGATGCGCTGATCAGGAACTTCCCTGCAGAACGCAGAACAAGGTCCTCGTAAGCGTCATTGTCAGTCCGCGTTCATCGTGTCCGCAGAAGACGAACCGGTGAGGTGCTTCTTTTATAGTGGTGTTCTTGGGTGACGTCACATCGCGACTACCAGGTGGTGTCGCTAGAAGAGCCAGGTCGCCGAAAATAACCATGCTGTCATGTGGTCAAAAGTGTAATCCGGACAAAGTCGATAAACGCCGATGATATCGCTTCTATCCCCGCACGTGTAGGCGCTCGTTGCTGTAGATACGCCGATCTGGAAAATCCCTGCAGAACGCAGAACAAGGTCCTCTTTATCGTTATTACCAGTCAGCATCCATCGTGCCCACAGACAACGAACCGGTGAGGTGCTTCTTGTATATTGGTGGTCTCAGGTGACATCACCCCGCGGCTACCAGGTGGTGTCGCTAGAAGAGCCAGGTCCCGAGAATATAACAATGCTGTCACCTGGTCAACAGTGCAATCCTGACGAAGTTGATAAACGCCGGCGATATCGCTTCTATCCCCGCATGTGTAGGCGCTCGTTGCTGTAGATGCGCCGATCTGGAAAATGTCGTGCAGAAAGCAGAACAAGGTCCTCGTAGGCGTCATTGCCAGTCCACGTCCATCGTGTCCACAGAAGACGAACCGTTGAGGTGCTTTTGTATATTTGTGGTCTCCAGTGACGTCACACCGCGACTAGCAGGTGGTGTCGCTAGAAGAGCCAGATCGCCAGAAAATAAACATGCTGTCATCTGGTCAACCGTGCAACCCGGACGAAGTTGATAAACGCCGATGATTTCGCTTCTATCCCCGCACGTGCAGACGCTCGTTGCTGTAGATGGTGGTGGTGGTAGTGGTTTTATTAAAAATAATAGTAAAAAAGGAAGGAAAAGATTTTTGCTAGCCCCGGCATCTGCCTTCTATACTGAAGCCCCTGAGCTGGGGCAGCGGAAATAAAGGATAGCAGGCAAAATGAAGAAATGAAATGAAAGAGGTGAGGGGACAGGAAGAGAGGATAGGGGGAGAAGTAATATGTACAAACTTTTTACACAATAAGAAATGTGTCCAGGTTCGCTGTAGATGCGCCGATCTGGAAAATGTCCTGCAAAACCAGAACAAGGTATTCATAGGCGTCATTGCCAGTCCGCGTCCATCGTGTCCGCAGAATACGAACCGGTGAGGTGATTTTTTCATAGTGGTGTTCTTGGGTGACGTCACACCGCGACTACCAGGTGGTGTCGCTTGAAGAGCCAGGTCGCCAGAAAATAACCATGCTGTCATCTGGTCAACAGTGTAATCCGGAAGAAGTTGATAACGCCGACGATATTGCTTCTATCCCCGCACGTGAGGCGCTCGTTGCTGTAGAAGTGCCGATCATTAAATTGCCCTGCAGAACGCAGAACAAGGTCCTCGTAGGCGTCATTGCCAGTCCGCGTCCATCGTGCCCACTGAATACGAACCGGTGAGGTGCTTCTTTTATAGTGGTGTTCTTGGGTGACGTCACACCGCGACTACCAGGTGGAGTCGCTAAAAGAGCCAGGGCGCCAGAAAATAACCATGCTGTCATCTGGTCAACAGTGTAATCCGGACGAAATTGATAACGCCGACGATATCGCTTCTATTCTCGCACGTGTAGCCACTCGTTGCTGTAGATGAGCCGATCTGGAAAATGCCCTGCATAACGCAGAACAAGGTCCTCGTAGGCGTCATTGCCAGTCCGCGTCCGTCGTGTCCACAGAAGACGAACCGGTGAGGTGCTTCTTTTATAGTGGTGTTCTTGGATGACGTCA
Source organism: Amblyomma americanum (assembly GCF_052857255.1). Lineage (NCBI taxonomy): Eukaryota > Metazoa > Arthropoda > Arachnida > Ixodida > Ixodidae > Amblyomma > Amblyomma americanum. Next base: position 176,588,066 of record NC_135502.1, on the reverse strand, counting down.
CACCACGACTACCAGGTGGTGTCGCTAGAAGGGCCAGGTCTCCAGAGAATAACCATGCTGTCATCTGGTCAACAGTGTAATCCGGACGAAGTTGATAAACGCCGACGAAATCGCTTCTCTCCCCGCACGTGTAAGAGCTCGTTGCTGTAGATGCGCCCATCTAGAAAATGCCCTGCAGAACGCAGAACAAGGTCATCGTTAGCGTCATTGCCAGTCCACGTCCATCGTGCCCACAAAATACGAACCGGTGAGGTGCTTCTTGTATATTGGTGGTCTCAGGTGACGTCACACCGCGACTGCCAGGTGGTGTCGCTAGAAGAGCCAGGTCGCCAGAAAATAACTATGCTGTCATCTGGTCAACAGTGTAATCCGGACGGAGTTGATAAACGCCGACGATATCGCTTCTATCCCCGCACGTATAGGCGCTCGTTGCTGTAGATGCGCCGATCAGGAAGATGCCCTGCAGAACGCAGAACAAGGTCCTCGTTAGCGTCATTGCCAGTCCCCGTCTATCGTGCCCACAGAATACGAACCGATGAGGGGCTTCTTTTATATTCGTGGTGTCAGGTGACGTCACACCGCGACTACCAGGTCTTGTCGCTAGAAGAGCCAGGTGCCGAGAAAATAACAATGCTGTAATCCGGTCAACAGTGTAATCCGGACGAAGTTGATAAACGCCGACGATATCGTTTCTATCCCCGCACGTGTAGGCGCTCGTTGCTGTAGATGCGCCGATCAGGAAAATGCCATGCAGAACGCAGAACAAGGTCCTCGTAGGCGTCAATGTCAGTCCGCGGCCATCGTGTCCGCAGAAGACGAACCGGTGAGGTGCTTGTTTTATAGTGGTCTTCTTGGGTGACGTCACACCGCGACTACCAGGTGGTGTCGCTAGAAGAGCCAGGTCGCCAGAAAATAACCATGCTGTCATCTGGTCAACTGTAATCCGGACGAAGTTGATAAACGCAGACGATATCGCTTCTATCCCCGCACGTGTAGGCGCTCGTTGCTGTAGATGGGCCCATCTAGAAAATGCCCTGCAGAACGCAGAACAAGGTCATCGTTAGCGTCATTGCCAGTCCGCGTCCATCGTGCCCACAGAATACGAACCGGTCAGGTGCTTCTTGTATATTGGTGGTCTCAGGTGACGTCACACCGCGACTGCCAGGGGGTGTCGCTAGAAGAACCAGGTCGCCAGAAAATAACTATGCTGCCATCTGGTCAACAGTGTAATCCGGACGAAGTTGATAAACGCCGACGATATCGCTTCTATCCCCGCACGTGTAGGCGCTCGTTGCTGTAGATGCGCCGATCTGGAAGATGCCCTGCAGAACGCAGAACAAGGTCCTCGTTAGCGTCATTGCCAGTCCGGGTCCATCGTGCCCACAGAATACGAACCGATGAGGGGCTTCTTGTATATTGGTGGTCTCAGGTGACGTCACACCGCGACTACCAGGTCTTGTCGCTAGAAGAACCAGGTCCCGCGAAAATAACAATGCTGTCATGCGGTCAACAGTGTAATCCGGACGAAGTTGATAAACGCCGACGATATCGTTTCTATCCACGCACGTGTAGGCGCTCGTTGCTGTAGATGCGCCGATCAGGAAAATGCCCTGCAGAACGCAGAACAAGGTCCTCGTAGGCGTCATTGTCAGTCCGCGTCCATCGTGTCCGCAGAAGACGAACCGGTGAGGTGCTTGTTTTATAGTGGTGTTCTCGGGTGATGTCACACCGCGACTACCAGGTGGTGTCGCTAGAAGAGCCAGGTCGCCAGAAAATAACCATGCTGTCATCTGGTCAACTGTAATCCGGACGAAGTTGATAAACGCCGACGATATCGTTTCTATCCCCGCACGTGTAGGCGCTCGTTGCTCTAGATGCGCCGATCAAGAAAATGCCCTGCAGAACGCAGAACAAGGTCCTCGTTAGCGTCATTGCCAGTCCGCGTCCATCGTGCCCACATAATACGAACCGGTGACGTCTTCTTGTATATTGGTGGTCTCAGGTGACGTCACACCGCGACTACCAGGTGGTGTCACTAGAAGGGCCAGGTCCCAAGAAAATAACCATGCTGTCATGTGGTCAAAAGTGTAATCCGGACAAAGTCGATAAACGCCGATGATATCGCTTCTATCCCCGCACGTGTAGGCGCTCGTTGCTGTAGATACGCCGATCTGGAAAATCCCTGCAGAACGCAGAACAAGGTCCTCTTTAGCGTTATTACCAGTCAGCATCCATCGTGCCCACAGACAAAGAACCGGTGAGGTGCTTCTTGTATATTGGTGGTCTCAGGTGACATCACCCCGCGGCTACCAGGTGGTGTCGCTAGAAGAGCCAGGTCCCGAGAATATAACAATGCTGTCACCTGGTCAACAGTGCAATCCTGACGAAGTTGATAAACGCCGGCGATATCGCTTCTATCCCCGCATGTGTAGGCGCTCGTTGCTGTAGATGCGCCGATCTGGAAAATGTCGTGCAGAAAGCAGAACAAGGTCCTCGTAGGCGTCATTGCCAGTCCACGTCCATCGTGTCCACAGAAGACGAACCGTTGAGGTGCTTTTGTATATTTGTGGTCTCCGGTGACGTCACACCGCGACTAGCAGGTGGTGTCGCTAGAAGAGCCAGATCGCCAGAAAATAAACATGCTGTCATCTGGTCAACCGTGCAACCCGGACGAAGTTGATAAACGCCGATGATTTCGCTTCTATCCCCGCACGTGCAGACGCTCGTTGCTGTAGATGGTGGTGGTGGTAGTGGTTTTATTAAAAATAATAGTAAAAAAGGAAGGAAAAGATTTTTGCTAGCCCCGGCATCTGCCTTCTATACTGAAGCCCCTGAGCTGGGGCAGCGGAAATAAAGGATAGCAGGCAAAATGAAGAAATGAAATGAAAGAGGTGAGGGGACAGGAAGAGAGGATAGGGGGAGAAGTAATATGTACAAACTTTTTACACAATAAGAAATGTGTCCAGGTTCGCTGTAGATGCGCCGATCTGGAAAATGTCCTGCAAAACCAGAACAAGGTATTCATAGGCGTCATTGCCAGTCCGCGTCCATCGTGTCCGCAGAATACGAACCGGTGAGGTGATTTTTTCATAGTGGTGTTCTTGGGTGACGTCACACCGCGACTACCAGGTGGTGTCGCTTGAAGAGCCAGGTCGCCAGAAAATAACCATGCTGTCATCTGGTCAACAGTGTAATCCGGAAGAAGTTGATAACGCCGACGATATTGCTTCTATCCCCGCACGTGAGGCGCTCGTTGCTGTAGAAGTGCCGATCATTAAATTGCCCTGCAGAACGCAGAACAAGGTCCTCGTAGGCGTCATTGCCAGTCCGCGTCCATCGTGCCCACTGAATACGAACCGGTGAGGTGCTTCTTTTATAGTGGTGTTCTTGGGTGACGTCACACCGCGACTACCAGGTGGAGTCGCTAAAAGAGCCAGGGCGCCAGAAAATAACCATGCTGTCATCTGGTCAACAGTGTAATCCGGACGAAATTGATAACGCCGACGATATCGCTTCTATTCTCGCACGTGTAGCCACTCGTTGCTGTAGATGAGCCGATCTGGAAAATGCCCTGCATAACGCAGAACAAGGTCCTCGTAGGCGTCATTGCCAGTCCGCGTCCGTCGTGTCCACAGAAGACGAACCGGTGAGGTGCTTCTTTTATAGTGGTGTTCTTGGATGACGTCACACCACGACTACCAGGTGGTGTCGCTAGAAGGGCCAGGTCTCCAGAGAATAACCATGCTGTCATCTGGTCAACAGTGTAATCCGGACGAAGTTGATAAACGCCGACGAAATCGCTTCTCTCCCCGCACGTGTAAGAGCTCGTTGCTGTAGATGCGCCCATCTAGAAAATGCCCTGCAGAACGCAGAACAAGGTCATCGTTAGCGTCATTGCCAGTCCACGTCCATCGTGCCCACAAAATACGAACCGGTGAGGTGCTTCTTGTATATTGGTGGTCTCAGGTGACGTCACACCGCGACTGCCAGGTGGTGTCGCTAGAAGAGCCAGGTCGCCAGAAAATAACTATGCTGTCATCTGGTCAACAGTGTAATCCGGACGGAGTTGATAAACGCCGACGATATCGCTTCTATCCCCGCACGTATAGGCGCTCGTTGCTGTAGATGCGCCGATCAGGAAGATGCCCTGCAGAACGCAGAACAAGGTCCTCGTTAGCGTCATTGCCAGTCCCCGTCTATCGTGCCCACAGAGTACGAACCGATGAGGGGCTTCTTTTATATTCGTGGTGTCAGGTGACGTCACACCGCGACTACCAGGTCTTGTCGCTAGAAGAGCCAGGTGCCGAGAAAATAACAATGCTGTAATCCGGTCAACAGTGTAATCCGGACGAAGTTGATAAACGCCGACGATATCGTTTCTATCCCCGCACGTGTAGGCGCTCGTTGCTGTAGATGCGCCGATCAGGAAAATGCCATGCAGAACGCAGAACAAGGTCCTCGTAGGCGTCAATGTCAGTCCGCGGCCATCGTGTCCGCAGAAGACGAACCGGTGAGGTGCTTGTTTTATAGTGGTCTTCTTGGGTGACGTCACACCGCGACTACCAGGTGGTGTCGCTAGAAGAGCCAGGTCGCCAGAAAATAACCATGCTGTCATCTGGTCAACTGTAATCCGGACGAAGTTGATAAACGCAGACGATATCGCTTCTATCCCCGCACGTGTAGGCGCTCGTTGCTGTAGATGGGCCCATCTAGAAAATGCCCTGCAGAACGCAGAACAAGGTCATCGTTAGCGTCATTGCCAGTCCGCGTCCATCGTGCCCACAGAATACGAACCGGTCAGGTGCTTCTTGTATATTGGTGGTCTCAGGTGACGTCACACCGCGACTGCCAGGTGGTGTCGCTAGAAGAACCAGGTCGCCAGAAAATAACTATGCTGCCATCTGGTCAACAGTGTAATCCGGACGAAGTTGATAAACGCCGACGATATCGCTTCTATCCCCGCACGTGTAGGCGCTCGTTGCTGTAGATGCGCCGATCTGGAAGATGCCCTGCAGAACGCAGAACAAGGTCCTCGTTAGCGTCATTGCCAGTCCGGGTCCATCGTGCCCACAGAATACGAACCGATGAGGGGCTTCTTGTATATTGGTGGTCTCAGGTGACGTCACACCGCGACTACCAGGTCTTGTCGCTAGAAGAACCAGGTCCCGCGAAAATAACAATGCTGTCATGCGGTCAACAGTGTAATCCGGACGAAGTTGATAAACGCCGACGATATCGTTTCTATCCACGCACGTGTAGGCGCTCGTTGCTGTAGATGCGCCGATAAGGAAAATGCCCTGCAGAACGCAGAACAAGGTCCTCGTAGGCGTCATTGTCAGTCCGCGTCCATCGTGTCCGCAGAAGACGAACCGGTGAGGTGCTTGTTTTATAGTGGTGTTCTCGGGTGATGTCACACCGCGACTACCAGGTGGTGTCGCTAGAAGAGCCAGGTCGCCAGAAAATAACCATGCTGTCATCTGGTCAACTGTAATCCGGACGAGGTTGATAAACGCCGACGATATCGTTTCTATCCCCGCACGTGTAGGCGCTCGTTGCTCTAGATGCGCCGATCAAGAAAATGCCCTGCAGAACGCAGAACAAGGTCCTCGTTAGCGTCATTGCCAGTCCGCGTCCATCGTGCCCACATAATACGAACCGGTGACGTCTTCTTGTATATTGGTGGTCTCAGGTGACGTCACACCGCGACTACCAGGTGGTGTCACTAGAAGGGCCAGGTCCCAAGAAAATAACAATGCTGTCATCTGGTCAACAGTGTAATCCGGACGAAGTTGATAAACGCCGACGATATCGCTTCTATCATCGCACGTGTAGGCGCTCGTTGCTGTAGATGCGCCGTTCAGGAAAATGCCCTGCAGAACGTAGAACAAGGTCCTCGTAGGCGTCATTGCCAGACCGCGTCCATCGTGTCCACAGAAGACGAACCGGTGAGGTGCTTGTTTTATAGTGGTGTTCTTGGGTGACGTCACACTACGACTACCAGGTGGTGTCGCTAGAAGAGCCAGGTCGCCAGAAAATAACCATACTGTCATCTGGTCAACAGTGTAATCCGGACGAAATTGATAACGCCGACTATATCGCTTCTATCCTCGCACGTGTAGCCGCTCGTTACTGTAGATGAGCCGATCTGGAAAATGCCCTGCATAACGCAGAACAAGGCCCTCGTAGGCGTGATTGCCAGTCCGCGTCCGTCGTGTCCACAGAAGACGAACCGGTGAGGTGCTTCTTTTATAGTGGTGTTCTTGGATGACGTCACACCACGACTGCCAGGTCTTGTCGCTAGAAGAGCCAGGTCCCGAGAAAATAGCAATGCTGTCATCCGGTCAACAGTGTAATCCGGACGAAGTTGATAAACGCCGACGATATCGCTTCTATCCCCGCACGTCTAGGCGCTCGCTGCTGTAGATGCGCCTATCAGGAAATTGCCCTGCAGAACGCAGAACAATGCCCTCTTTAGCGTTATTGCCAGTCCGCGTCGATCGTGCCCACAGAATCCGAACCGTTGAGGTGCTTCTTGTATATTGCTGGTCTCAGGTGACGTCACACCGCGACTACCAGGTGGTGTCGCTAGAAGAGCCAGGTCCCGAGAATATAACCATGCTGTCATCTGATCAACAGTGTAATCCGGACGAAGTTTATAACGCCGACGATATCGCTTCTATCCCGGCACGTGTAGGCGCTCGTTGCTGTAGATGCGCCGATCAGGAAAATGCCCTGCAGAACGCAGAACAAGGTCATCGTTAGCGTCATTGCCAGTCCGCGTCCATCGTGCCCACAGAATACGAACCGGTGAGGTGGTTCTTGTATATTGGTGGTCTCAGGTGACGTCACACCGCGACTACCAGGTCTTGTCGCTAGAAAAGCCAGGTCCCGAGAAAATAGCAATGCTGTCATCCGGTCAACAGTGTAATCCGGACGAAGTTGATAAACGCCGACGATATCGCTTCTATCCCCGCACGTGTAGGCGCTCGTTGCTGTAGATGCGCCGATCTGGAAAATCCCTGCAGAACGCAGAACAAGGTCCTCTTTAGCGTTATTACCAGTCCTCGTCCATCGTGCCCACAGAATACGAACCGGTGAGGTGCTTCTTGTATATTGGTGGTCTCAGTGACATCACACCGCGACTACCAGGTGGTGTCGCTAGAAGAGCCAGGTCTCGAGACTATAACAATGATGTCATCTGGTCAACAGTGTAATCCGGACGAAGTTGATAACGGCGACGATATCGCTTCTATTCCCGCACGTGTAGGCGTTCGCTGCTGTAGATGCGCCTATCAGGAAATTGCCCTGCAGAATGCAGAACAATGTCCTCTTTAGCGTTATTGCCAGTCCGCGTCGATCGTGCCCACAGAATCCGAACAGGTGAGGTGCTTCTTGTATATTGCTGGTCTGAGGTGACGTCACACCGCGACTACCAGGTGGTGTCGCTAGAAGAGCCAGGTCCCGAAAATATAACAATCCTGTCATCTGGTCAACAGTGTAATCCGGACGAAGTTGATAAACGCCGACGATATCGCTTCTATCCCGCACGTGTAGGCGCTCGTTGCTGTAGATGCGCCGATCAGGAAAATGCACTGCAGAACGTAGAACAAGGTCCTCGTAGGCGTCATTGCCAGTCCGCGTCCGTCGTGTCCAGAGAAGACGAACCGGTTAGGTGCTTGTTTTATAGTGGTGTTCTTCGGTGACGTCACACCACGACTACCAGGTGGTGTCGCTAGAAGAGCCAGGTCGCCAGAAAGTAACCAAACTGTCATCTGGTCAACAGTGTAATCCGGACGAAATTCATAACGCCGACTATATCGCTTCTATCCTTGCACGTGTATCCGCTCGTTACTGTAGATGAGCCGATCTGGAAAATGCCCTGCATAACCCAGAACAAGGCCCTCGTAGGCGTCATTGCCAGTCCGCGTCCGTCGTGTCCACAGAAGACGAACCGGTGAGGTGCTTCTTTTATAGTGGTGTTCTTGGATGACGTCACACCACGACTGCCAGGTCTTGTCGCTAGAAGAGCCAGGTCCCGAGAAAATAGCAATGCTGTCATCCGGTCAACAGTGTAATCCGGACGAAGTTGATAAACGCCGACGATATCGCTTCTATCCACGCACGTGTAGGCGCTCGTTGCTGTAGATGAGCTGAACAGGAAAATGCCCTGCATATCACAGAACAAGGTCCTCGTAGGCGTAATTTTCAGTCCGCGTTCATCGTGTCCGCAGAAGACGAACCGGTGAGGTGCTTGTTTTATAGTGGTGTTCTTGGGTGGCGTCACACCGCGACTACCAGGTGGTGTCGCAAGAAGGGTCAGGTCGTAAGAAAATAACCATGCTGTCATCTGGTCAACAGTGTAATCCGGACGTAGTTGATAAACGCCGACGATATCGCTTTTATGCCCGCACGTGTAGGCGCTCGTTGCTGTAGATGCGCCGATCTGAAAGATGCCCTGCAGAACACAGAACAAGGTCCTCGTTAGCGTCATTGCCAATCTGCGTCCATCGTGCCCACAGAATACGAACCGGTGAGGGGGCTTCTTGTATATTAGTGGTCTCAGGTGACGTCACAGCGCGACTACCAGGTCTTGTCGCTAGAAGAGCCAGGTCCCAAGAAAATATCAATGCTGTCATCCGGTCAACAGTGTAATCAGGACTAAGTTGATAAACGCCGACGATATCGTTTCTATCCACGCACGTGTAGGCGCTCGTTGCTGTTGATGCGCCGATCAGGAAAATGCCCTGCAGAACGTAGAACAAGGTCCTCGTAGGCGTCATGATAAGTCCCCGTCCATCGTGCCCACAGAATACGAGCCGTAGAGGTGCTTCTTTGATAGTGGTGCTCTCAGGTGACGTCACACCGCGTCTTCCAGGTAATGTCGCTAGAAGAGTCAGGTCGTCAGAAAATAGCCATGCTGTCATCTGGTCAACAGAGTAATCCGGATGAAGTTGATAACGCCGACGATATCGCTTCTATCCACGCACGTGTAGCCGCTCGTTGCTGTAGATGCGCCGATCTGGAAAATGCCCTGCATAATGCAGAACAAGGTCCTCGAAGGCGTCATTGCCAGTCCGCGTCCAACGTGCCCACAGAATACGAACCGGTGAGGTGCTTCTTTTATAGTGGTGTTCTTGGGTGACGTCACATCGCGACTACCAGGTGGTGTCGCTAGAAGAGGCAGGTCGCCAGAAAATAACCATGCTGTCATCTGGTCAACCGTGCAAGCCGGACGAAGTTGATAAACGCCGACGATATCGCTTCTATCCCCGCACGTATAGGCGCTCGTTGATGTAGATGCGCCGATCAGGAAGATGCCCTGCAGAACGCAGAACAAGGTCCTCGTTAGCGTCATTGCCAGTCCGCGTCCATCAAGCCCACAGAATCCGGACCGGTGAGGTGCTTCTTGTATATTGGTGGTCTCAGGTGACGTCACACCGCGACTACCAGGTCTTGTCGCTAGAAGAGCCAGGTCCCGAGAAAATAGCAATGCTGTCATCCGGTCAACAGTGTAATCCAGACGAAGTTGATAAACGCCGACGATATCGCTTCTATCCACGCACGTGTAGGCGCTCGTTGCTGTAGATGCGCTGATCAGGAAAATCCCCTGCATATCACAGAACAAGGTTCCCGTAGGCGTAATTTTCAGTCCGCGTTCATCGTGTCCGCAGAAGACGAACCAGTGAGGTTCTTGTTTTATAGTGGTGTTCTTGGGTGACGTCACACCGCGACTACCAGGTGGTGTCGCAAGAAGAGCCAGGTCGCCAGAAAATAACCATGCTGGCATGTGGTCAACAGTGTAATGCGGACGAAGTTGATAAACGCCGACTATAAAACTTCTATCCCCGCACGTGTAGGCGCTCATTGCTGTAGATACGCCGATCTGGAAAATGCCCTGCACAACACAGAACAAGGTCCTCTTTAGCGTTATTGCCAGTCCGCGTCCATAGTGTCCACAGAAGACGAACCGGTGAGGTGCTTCTTTTATAGTGGTGTTCGTGGGTGACGTCACACCACGACTACCAGGTGGTGTCGCTAGAAGAGCCAGGTCACCAGAAAATAGCCATGCTGTCATCTGGTCAACAGTGTAATCCGGACGAAGTTGATAACGCCGAGGACATCGCTTCTATACTCGCACGCGTAGCCGCTCGTTGCTGTAGATGCGCCGATCTGGAAAATGCCCTGCATAACGCAGAACAAGGTCCTCGTAGGCGACATTGCCAGTCCGCGTCCGTCTTGTCCACAGAAGACGAACCGGTGAGGTGCTTCTTTTATAGTGGTGTTCTTGGGTGACGTCACACCGCGACTTCCAGGTGGTGTCGCTAGAAGAGCATGGTCGCCAGAAAATAACCATGCTGTCATCTGGTCAACCGTGTAATCCGGAAGAAGTTCATAAACGCCGACGATATCGCTTCTATCCACGCACGTGTAGGCGCTCGTTGCTGTAGACGCACCGATCAGGAAAATGCCCTGCAGAACGCAGAAAAAGGTCCTCGAATGCGTCATTGCCAGTCCGCGTCCATCGTGCCCACAGAATACGAACCGGTGAGGGGCTTCATGTATATTGGTGGTCTCAGGTGACGTCACACCGCGACTACCAGGTCTTGTCGCTAGAGGAGCCAGGTCCCAAGAAAATAACAATGCTGTCATCCGGTCAACAGTGTAATCAGGACGAAGTTGATAAACGTCGACGATATCGTTTCTATCCACGCAAGTGTAGGCGCTCGTTGCTGTAGATGCGCTGATCAGGAAATGCCCTGCATAATGCAGAACAAGGTCCTCGAAGGCGTCATTGCCAGTCCGCGTCCAACGTGCCCACAGAATACGAACCGGTGAGGTGCTTCTTTTATAGTGGTGTTCTTGGGTGACGTCACATCGCGACTACCAGGTGGTGTCGCTAGAAGAGGCAGGTCGCCAGAAAATAACCATGCTGTCATCTGGTCAACCGTGCAAGCCGGACGAAGTTGATAAACGCCGACGACATCGCTTCTATCCCCGCACGTATAGGCGCTCGTTGCTGTAGATGCGCCGATCAGGAAGATGCCCTGCAGAAAGCAGAACAAGGTCCTCGTTAGCGTCATTGCCAGTCCGCGTCCATCAAGCCCACAGAATCCGGACCGGTGAGGTGCTTCTTGTATATTGGTGGTCTCAGGTGACGTCACACCGCGACTACCAGGTCTTGTCGCTAGAAGAGCCAGGTCCCGAGAAAATAGCAATGCTGTCATCCGGTCAACAGTGTAATCCAGACGAAGTTGATAAACGCCGACGATATCGCTTCTATCCACGCACGGGTAGGCGCTCGTTGCTGTAGATGCGCTGATCAGGAAAATCCCCTGCATATCACAGAACAAGGTTCCCGTAGGCGTAATTTTCAGTCCGCGTTCATCGTGTCCGCAGAAGACGAACCAGTGAGGTTCTTGTTTTATAGTGGTGTTCTTGGGTGACGTCACACCGCGACTACCAGGTGGTGTCGCAAGAAGAGCCAGGTCGCCAGAAAATAACCATGCTGGCATGTGGTCAACAGTGTAATCCGGACGAAGTTGATAAACGCCGACTATAAAACTTCTATCCCCGCACGTGTAGGCGCTCATTGCTGTAGATACGCCGATCTGGAAAATGCCCTGCACAACACAGAACAAGGTCCTCTTTAGCGTTATTGCCAGTCCGCGTCCATAGTGTCCACAGAAGACGAACCAGTGAGGTGCTTCTTTTATAGTGGTGTTCGTGGGTGACGTCACACCACGACTACCAGGTGGTGTCGCTAGAAGAGCCAGGTCACCAGAAAATAGCCATGCTGTCATCTGGTCAACAGTGTAATCCGGACGAAGTTGATAACGCCGAGGATATCGCTTCAATACTCGCACGGGTAGCCGCTCGTTGCTGTAGATGCGCCGATCTGGAAAATGCCCTGCATAACGCAGAACAAGGTCCTCGTAGGCGACATTGCCAGTCCGCGTCCGTCTTGTCCACAGAAGACGAACCGGTGAGGTGCTTCTTTTATAGTGGTGTTCTTGGGTGACGTCACACCGCGACTTCCAGGTGGTGTCGCTAGAAGAGCATGGTCGCCAGAAAATAACCATGCTGTCATCTGGTCAACCGTGTAATCCGGAAGAAGTTCATAAACGCCGACGATATCGCTTCTATCCACGCACGTGTAGGCGCTCGTTGCTGTAGACGCACCGATCAGGAAAATGCCCTGCAGAACGCAGAAAAAGGTCCTCGAATGCGTCATTGCCAGTCCGCGTCCATCGTGCCCACAGAATACGAACCGGTGAGGGGCTTCATGTATATTGGTGGTCAAAGGTGACGTCACACCGCGACTACCAGGTCTTGTCGCTAGAGGAGCCAGGTCCCAAGAAAATAACAATGCTGTCATCCGGTCAACAGTGTAATCAGGACGAAGTTGATAAACGCCGACGATATCGTTTCTATCCACGCAAGTGTAGGCGCTCGTTGCTGTAGATGCGCTGATCAGGAAATTCCCTGCAGAACGCAGAACAAGGTCCTCGTAAGCGTCATTGTCAGTCCGCGTTCATCGTGTCCGCAGAAGACGAACCGGTGAGGTGCTTCTTTTATAGTGGTGTTCTTGGGTGACGTCACATCGCGACTACCAGGTGGTGTCGCTAGAAGAGCCAGGTCGCCAGAAAATAACCATGCTGTCATGTGGTCAAAAGTGTAATCCGGACAAAGTTGATAAACGCCGATGATATCGCTTCTATCCCCGCACGTGTAGGCGCTCGTTGCTGTAGATACGCCTATCTGGAAAATCCCTGCAGAACGCAGAACAAGGTCCTCTTTAGCGTTATTACCAGTCAGCGTCCATCGTGCCCACAGACAACGAACCGGTGAGGTGCTTCTTGTATATTGGTGGTCTCAGGTGACGTCACACCGCGACTACCAGGTCTTGTCGCTAGAAGAGCCAGGTCCCGAGAAAATAGCAATGCTGTCATCCGGTCAACAGTGTAATCCAGACGAAGTTGATAAACGCCGACGATATCGCTTCTATCCACGCACGGGTAGGCGCTCGTTGCTGTAGATGCGCTGATCAGGAAAATCCCCTGCATATCACAGAACAAGGTTCCCGTAGGCGTAATTTTCAGTCCGCGTTCATCGTGTCCGCAGAAGACGAACCAGTGAGGTTCTTGTTTTATAGTGGTGTTCTTGGGTGACGTCACACCGCGACTACCAGGTGGTGTCGCAAGAAGAGCCAGGTCGCCAGAAAATAACCATGCTGGCATGTGGTCAACAGTGTAATCCGGACGAAGTTGATAAACGCCGACTATAAAACTTCTATCCCCGCACGTGTAGGCGCTCATTGCTGTAGATACGCCGATCTGGAAAATGCCCTGCACAACACAGAACAAGGTCCTCTTTAGCGTTATTGCCAGTCCGCGTCCATAGTGTCCACAGAAGACGAACCAGTGAGGTGCTTCTTTTATAGTGGTGTTCGTGGGTGACGTCACACCACGACTACCAGGTGGTGTCGCTAGAAGAGCCAGGTCACCAGAAAATAGCCATGCTGTCATCTGGTCAACAGTGTAATCCGGACGAAGTTGATAACGCCGAGGATATCGCTTCAATACTCGCACGGGTAGCCGCTCGTTGCTGTAGATGCGCCGATCTGGAAAATGCCCTGCATAACGCAGAACAAGGTCCTCGTAGGCGACATTGCCAGTCCGCGTCCGTCTTGTCCACAGAAGACGAACCGGTGAGGTGCTTCTTTTATAGTGGTGTTCTTGGGTGACGTCACACCGCGACTTCCAGGTGGTGTCGCTAGAAGAGCATGGTCGCCAGAAAATAACCATGCTGTCATCTGGTCAACCGTGTAATCCGGAAGAAGTTCATAAACGCCGACGATATCGCTTCTATCCACGCACGTGTAGGCGCTCGTTGCTGTAGACGCACCGATCAGGAAAATGCCCTGCAGAACGCAGAAAAAGGTCCTCGAATGCGTCATTGCCAGTCCGCGTCCATCGTGCCCACAGAATACGAACCGGTGAGGGGCTTCATGTATATTGGTGGTCAAAGGTGACGTCACACCGCGACTACCAGGTCTTGTCGCTAGAGGAGCCAGGTCCCAAGAAAATAACAATGCTGTCATCCGGTCAACAGTGTAATCAGGACGAAGTTGATAAACGCCGACGATATCGTTTCTATCCAAGCAAGTGTAGGCGCTCGTTGCTGTAGATGCGCTGATCAGGAAATTCCCTGCAGAACGCAGAACAAGGTCCTCGTAAGCGTCATTGTCAGTCCGCGTTCATCGTGTCCGCAGAAGACGAACCGGTGAGGTGCTTCTTTTATAGTGGTGTTCTTGGGTGACGTCACATCGCGACTACCAGGTGGTGTCGCTAGAAGAGCCAGGTCGCCAGAAAATAACCATGCTGTCATGTGGTCAAAAGTGTAATCCGGACAAAGTTGATAAACGCCGATGATATCGCTTCTATCCCCGCACGTGTAGGCGCTCGTTGCTGTAGATACGCCTATCTGGAAAATCCCTGCAGAACGCAGAACAAGGTCCTCTTTAGCGTTATTACCAGTCAGCGTCCATCGTGCCCACAGACAACGAACCGGTGAGGTGCTTCTTGTATATTGGTGGTCTCAGGTGACATCACCCCGCGGCTACCAGGTGGTGTCGCTAGAAGAGCCAGGTCCCGAGAATATAACAATGCTGTCACCTGGTCAACAGTGCAATCCGGACGAAGTTGACAAACGCCGGCGATATCGCTTCTATCCCCGCATGTGTAGGCGCTCGTTGCTGTAGATGCGCCGATCTGGAAAATGTCGTGCAGAAAGCAGAACAAGGTCCTCGTAGGCGTCATTGCCAGTCCACCTCCATCGTGTCCACAGAAGACGAACCGGTGAGGTGCTTTTGTATATTTGTGGTCTCCGGTGACGTCACACCGCGACTAGCAGGTGGTGTCGCTAGAAGAGCCAGATCGCCAGAAAATAAACATGCTGTCATCTGGTCAACCGTGCAACCCGGACGAAGTTGATAAACGCCGATGATTTCGCTTCTATCCCCGCACGTGCAGACGCTCGTTGCTGTAGATGGTGGTGGTAGTAGTGGTTTTATTAAAAATAATAGTAAAAAAGGAAGGAAAAGATTTTTGCTAGCCCCGGCATCTGCCTTCTATACTGATGCCCCTGAGCTGGGGCAGCGGAAATAAAGGACAGCAGGCAAAATGAAGAAATTAAATGAAAGAGGTGAGGGGACAGGAAGAGAGGATAGGGGGAGAAGTAATATGTACAAACTATTTACACAATAAGAAATGTGTCCAGGTTCGCTGTAGATGCGCCGATCTGGAAAATGTCCTGCAAAACCAGAACAAGGTATTCATAGGCGTCATTGCCAGTCCGCGTCCATCGTGTCCGCAGAAGACGAACCGGTGAGGTGATTTTTTCATAGTGGTGTTCTTGGGTGACTTCACACCGCGACTACCAGGTGATGTCGCTTGAAGAGCCAGGTCGCCAGAAAATAACCATGCTGTCATCTGGTCAACAGCGTAATCCGGAAGAAGTTGATAACGCCGACGATATTGCTTCTATCCCCGCACGTGAGGCGCTCGTTGCTGTAGAAGTGCCGATCATTAAATTGCCCTGCAGAATGCAGAACAAGGTCCTCGTAGGCGTCATTGCCAGTCCGCGTCCATCGTGCCCACTGAATACGAACCGGTGAGGTGCTTCTTTTATAGTGGTGTTCTTGGGTGACGTCACACCGCGACTACCAGGTGGAGTCGCTAGAAGAGCCAGGGCGCCAGAAAATAACCATGCTGTCATCTGGTCAACAGTGTAATCCGGACGAAGTTTATAACGCCGACGATATCGCTTCTATCCCGGCACGTGTAGGCGCTCGTTGCTGTAGATGCGCCGATCAGGAAAATGCCCTGCAGAACGCAGAACAAGGTCCTCGTAGGCGTCATTGCCAGTCCGCGTCCATCGTGTCCACAGAAGACGAGCCGGTGAGGTGCTTGTTCTGTAGGTGTGTTCTTGGTTGACGTCACACCACGACTACCAGGTGGTGTCGCTAGAAGAGCCAGGTCGCCAGAAAGTAACCATGCTGTCATCTGGTCAACAGTGTAATCCGGACGAAATTGATAACGCCGACGATATCGCTTCTATTCTCGCACGTGTAGCCACTCGTTGCTGTAGATGAGCCGATCTGGAAAATGCCCTGCATAACGCAGAACAAGGTCCTCGTAGGCGTCATTGCCAGTCCGCGTCCGTCGTGTCCACAGAAGACGAACCGGTGAGGTGCTTCTTTTATAGTGGTGTTCTTGGATGACGTCACACCACGACTACCAGGTGGTGTCGCTAGAAGGGCCAGGTCGCCAGAGAATAACCATGCTGTCATCTGGTCAACAGTGTAATCCGGACGAAGTTGATAAACGCCGACGATATCGCTTCTATCCCCGCACGTATAGGCGCTCGTTGCTGTAGATGCGCCGATCAGGAAGATGCCCTGCAGAACGCAGAACAAGGTCCTCGTTAGCGTCATTGCCAGTCCCCGTCTATCGTGCCCACAGAATACGAACCGATGAGGGGCTTCTTTTATATTCGTGGTCTCAGGTGACGTCACACCGCGACTACCAGGTCTTGTCGCTAGAAGAGCCAGGTGCCGAGAAAATAACAATGCTGTAATCCGGTCAACAGTGTAATCCGGACGAAGTTGATAAACGCCGACGATATCGTTTCTATCCCCGCACGTGTAGGCGCTCGTTGCTGTAGATGCGCCGATCAGGAAAATGCCATGCAGAACGCAGAACAAGGTCCTCGTAGGCGTCAATGTCAGTCCGCGGCCATCGTGTCCGCAGAAGACGAACCGGTGAGGTGCTTGTTTTATAGTGGTCTTCTTGGGTGACGTCACACCACGACTACCAGGTGGTGTCGCTAGAAGAGCCAGGTCGCCAGAAAAGAACCATGCTGTCATCTGGTCAACTGTAATCCGGACGAAGTTGATAAACGCAGACAATATCGCTTCTATCCCCGCACGTGTAGGCGCTCGTTGCTGTAGATGCGCCGATCAAGAAAATGCCCTGCAGAACGCAGAACAAGGTCCTCGTTAGCGTCATTGCCAGTCCGCGTCCATCGTGCCCACAGAATACGAACCGGTGAGGTGCTTCTTGTATATTGGTGGTCTCAGGTGACATCACACCGCGACTACCAGGTGGTGTCGCTAGAAGAGCCAGGTCACGAGAATATAACAATCCTGTCATCTGGTCAACTGTGTAATCCGGACGAAGTTGATAACGCCGACGATATCGCTTCTATTTTCCCGCACGTGTAGGCGCTCGCTGCTGTAGATGCGCCCATCTAGAAAATGCCCTGCAGAACGCAGAACAAGGTCCTCGTTAGCGTCATTGCCAGTCCGGGTCCATCTTGCCCACAGAATCCGAACCGATAAGGGGCTTCTTGTATATTGCTGGTCTCAGGTGACGTCACACCGCGACTACCAGGTCTTGTCGCTAGAAGAACCAGGTCCCGAGAATATAACAATGCTGTCATGCGGTCAACAGTGTAATCCGGACGAAGTTGATAAACGCCGACGATATCGTTTCTATCCACGCACGTGTAGGCGCTCGTTGCTGTAGATGCGCCGATCAGGAAAATGCCCTGCAGAACGCAGAACAAGGTCCTCTTTAGCGTTATTACCAGTCAGCGTCCATCGTGCCCACAGACAACGAACCGGTGAGGTGCTTCTTGTATATTGGTGGTCTCAGGTGACATCACCCCGCGGCTACCAGGTGGTGTCGCTAGAAGAGCCAGGTCCCGAGAATATAACAATGCTGTCACCTGGTCAACAGTGCAATTCGGACGAAGTTGACAAACGCCGGCGATATCGCTTCTATCCCCGCATGTGTAGGCGCTCGTTGCTGTAGATGCGCCGGTCCGGAAAGTGCCCTGCATATCGCAGAACAAGGTCCTCGTAAGCGTCATTATCAGTCCGCGTTCATCGTGTCCGCAGAAGATGAACCGGTGAGGTGCTTGTTTTATAGTGGTGTTCTTGGGTGACGTCACACCGCGACTACCAGGTGGTGTCGCTAGAAGTTCCAGGTCGCCAGAGAATAACCATGCTGTCATCTGGTCAACAGTGTAATCCGGACGAAGTTGATAAACGCCGACGATATCGCTTCTCTCCCCGCACGCTTCTCTCCCCGCTCGTTGCTGTAGATGCGCCGATCTGGAAAATGTCGTGCAGAAAGCAGAACAAGGTCCTCGTAGGCGTCATTGCCAGTCCGCGTCCATCGTGTCCACAGAAGACGAACCGGTGAGGTGCTTTTGTATATTTGTGGTCTCCGGTGACGTCACACCGCGACTAGCAGGTGGTGTCGCTAGAAGAGCCAGATCGCCAGAAAATAAACATGCTGTCATCTGGTCAACCGTGCAACCCGGACGAAGTTGATAAACGCCGATGATTTCGCTTCTATCCCCGCACGTGCAGACGCTCGTTGCTGTAGATGGTGGTGGTAGTAGTGGTTTTATTAAAAATAATAGTAAAAAAGGAAGGAAAAGATTTTTGCTAGCCCCGGCATCTGCCTTCTATACTGATGCCCCTGAGCTGGGGCAGCGGAAATAAAGGACAGCAGGCAAAATGAATAAATTAAATGAAAGAGGTGAGGGACAGGAAGAGAGGATAGGGGGAGAAGTAATATGTACAAACTATTTACACAATAAGAAATGTGTCCAGGTTCGCTGTAGATGCGCCGATCTGGAAAATGTCCTGCAAAACCAGAACAAGGTATTCATAGGCGTCATTGCCAGTCCGCGTCCATCGTGTCCGCAGAAGACGAACCGGTGAGGTGATTTTTTCATAGTGGTGTTCTTGGGTGACGTCACACCGCGACTACCAGGTGATGTCGCTTGAAGAGCCAGGTCACCAGAAAATAACCATGCTGTCATCTGGTCAACAGTGTAATCCGGAAGAAGTTGATAACGCCGACGATATTGCTTCTATCCCCGCACGTGAGGCGCTCGTTGCTGTAGAAGTGCCGATCATTAAATTGCCCTGCAGAATGCAGAACAAGGTCCTCGTAGGCGTCATTGCCAGTCCGCGTCCATCGTGCCCACTGAATACGAACCGGTGAGGTGCTTCTTTTATAGTGGTGTTCTTGGGTGACGTCACACCGCGACTACCAGGTGGAGTCGCTATAAGAGCCAGGGCGCCAGAAAATAACCATGCTGTCATCTGGTCAACAGTGTAATCCGGACGAAGTTTATAACGCCGACGATATCGCTTCTATCCCGGCACGTGTAGGCGCTCGTTGCTGTAGATGCGCCGATCAGGAAAATGCCCTGCAGAACGCAGAACAAGGTCCTCGTAGGCGTCATTGCCAGTCCGCGTCCATCGTGTCCACAGAAGACGAGCCGGTGAGGTGCTTGTTCTGTAGGTGTGTTCTTGGTTGACGTCACACCACGACTACCAGGTGGTGTCGCTAGAAGAGCCAGGTCGCCAGAAAGTAACCATGCTGTCATCTGGTCAACAGTGTAATCCGGACGAAATTGATAACGCCGACGATATCGCTTCTATTCTCGCACGTGTAGCCACTCGTTGCTGTAGATGAGCCGATCTGGAAAATGCCCTGCATAACGCAGAACAAGGTCCTCGTAGGCGTCATTGCCAGTCCGCGTCCGTCGTGTCCACAGAAGACGAACCGGTGAGGTGCTTCTTTTATAGTGGTGTTCTTGGATGACGTCACACCACGACTACCAGGTGGTGTCGCTAGAAGGGCCAGGTCGCCAGAGAATAACCATGCTGTCATCTGGTCAACAGTGTAATCCGGACGAAGTTGATAAACGCCGACGATATCGCTTCTATCCCCGCACGTATAGGCGCTCGTTGCTGTAGATGCGCCGATCAGGAAGATGCCCTGCAGAACGCAGAACAAGGTCCTCGTTAGCGTCATTGCCAGTCCCCGTCTATCGTGCCCACAGAATACGAACCGATGAGGGGCTTCTTTTATATTCGTGGTCTCAGGTGACGTCACACCGCGACTACCAGGTCTTGTCGCTAGAAGAGCCAGGTGCCGAGAAAATAACAATGCTGTAATCCGGTCAACAGTGTAATCCGGACGAAGTTGATAAACGCCGACGATATCGTTTCTATCCCCGCACGTGTAGGCGCTCGTTGCTGTAGATGCGCCGATCAGGAAAATGCCATGCAGAACGCAGAACAAGGTCCTCGTAGGCGTCAATGTCAGTCCGCGGCCATCGTGTCCGCAGAAGACGAACCGGTGAGGTGCTTGTTTTATAGTGGTCTTCTTGGGTGACGTCACACCACGACTACCAGGTGGTGTCGCTAGAAGAGCCAGGTCGCCAGAAAATAACCATGCTGTCATCTGGTCAACTGTAATCCGGACGAAGTTGATAAACGCAGACAATATCGCTTCTATCCCCGCACGTGTAGGCGCTCGTTGCTGTAGATGCGCCGATCAAGAAAATGCCCTGCAGAACGCAGAACAAGGTCCTCGTTAGCGTCATTGCCAGTCCGCGTCCATCGTGCCCACAGAATACGAACCGGTGAGGTGCTTCTTGTATATTGGTGGTCTCAGGTGACATCACACCGCGACTACCAGGTGGTGTCGCTAGAAGAGCCAGGTCCCGAGAATATAACAATCCTGTCATCTGGTCAACTGTGTAATCCGGACGAAGTTGATAACGCCGACGATATCGCTTCTATTTTCCCGCACGTGTAGGCGCTCGCTGCTGTAGATGCGCCTATCAGGAAATTGCCCTGCAGAACGCAGAACAACGTCCTCTTTAGCGTTATTGCCAGTCCGCGTCGATCGTGCCCACAGAATCCGAACCGGTGAGATGCTTCTTGTATATTGCTGGTCTGAGGTGACGTCACACCGCGACTACCAGGTGGTGTCGCTAGAAGAGCCAGGTCCCGAGAATATAACAATGCTGTCATCTGGTCAACAGTGTAATCCGGACGAAGTTGATAAACGCCGACAATATCGCTTCCATCCCGCACGTGAAGGCGCTCGTTGCTG
Source organism: Amblyomma americanum (assembly GCF_052857255.1). Lineage (NCBI taxonomy): Eukaryota > Metazoa > Arthropoda > Arachnida > Ixodida > Ixodidae > Amblyomma > Amblyomma americanum. The sequence goes on along the minus strand of NC_135502.1, from coordinate 176,567,076 downwards.
TAGATGCGCCGATCAGGAAAATGCCCTGCAGAACGCAGAAAAAGGTCCTCGTAAACGTCATTGCCAGTCCGCGTCCATCGTGTCCACAGAAGACGAACCGGTGAGGTGCTTCTTTTATAGTGGTGTTCTTGGGTGACATCACACCGCGACTACCAGGTCTTGTCGCTAGAAGAGCCAGGTCCCGAGAAAATAGCAATGCTGTCATCCGGTCAACAGTGTAATCCGGACGAAGTTGATAAACGCCGACGATATCGCTTCTATCCACGCATGTGTAGGCGCTCGTTGCTGTAGATGCGCCGGTCCGGAAAGTGCCCTGCATATCGCAGAACAAGGTCCTCGTAAGCGTCATTATCAGTCCGCGTTCATCGTGTCCGCAGAAGATGAACCGGTGAGGTGCTTGTTTTATAGTGGTGTTCTTGGGTGACGTCACACCGCGACTACCAGGTGGTGTCGCTAGAAGGGCCAGGTCGCCAGAGAATAACCATGCTGTCATCTGGTCAACAGTGTAATCCGGACGAAGTTGATAAACGCCGACGATATCGCTTCTCTCCCCGCACGCTTCTCTCCCCGCTCGTTGCTGTAGATGCGCCCATCTAGAAAATGCCCTGCAGAACGCAGAACAAGGTCATCGTTAGCGTCATTGCCAGTCCGCGTCCATCGTGCCCACAGAATACGAACCGGTCAGGTGATTCTTGTATATTGGTGGTCTCAGGTGACGTCACACCGCGACTGCCAGGTGGTGTCGCTAGAAGAACCAGGTCGCCAGAAAATAACTATGCTGCCATCTGGTCAACAGTGTAATCCGGACGAAGTTGATAAACGCCGACGATATCGCTTCTATCCCCGCACGTGTAGGCGCTCGTTGCTGTAGATGCGCCGATCTGGAAGATGTCCTGCAGAACGCAGAACAAGGTCCTCGTTAGCGTCATTGCCAGTCCGGGTCCATCTTGCCCACAGAATACGAACCGATAAGGGGCTTCTTGTATATTGGTGGTCTCAGGTGACGTCACACCGCGACTACCAGGTCTTGTCGCTAGAAGAACCAGGTCCCGAGAAAATAACAATGCTGTCATGCGGTCAACAGTGTAATCCGGACGAAGTTGATAAACGCCGACGATATCGTTTCTATCCACGCACGTGTAGGCGCTCGTTGCTGTAGATGCGCCGATCAGGAAAATGCCCTGCAGAACGCAGAACAAGGTCCTCTTTAGCGTTATTACCAGTCAGCGTCCATCGTGCCCACAGACAACGAACCGGTGAGGTGCTTCTTGTATATTGGCGGTCTCAGGTGACATCACCCCGCGGCTACCAGGTGGTGTCGCTAGAAGAGCCAGGTCCCGAGAATATAACAATGCTGTCACCTGGTCAACAGTGCAATCCGGACGAAGTTGACAAACGCCGGCGATATCGCTTCTATCCCCGCATGTGTAGGCGCTCGTTGCTGTAGATGCGCCGATCTGGAAAATGTCGTCCAGAAAGCAGAACAAGGTCCTCGTAGGCGTCATTGCCAGTCCACGTCCATCGTGTCCACAGAAGACGAACCGGTGAGGTGCTTTTGTATATTTGTGGTCTCCGGTGACGTCACACCGCGACTAGCAGGTGGTGTCGCTAGAAGAGCCAGATCGGCAGAAAATAAACATGCTGTCATCTGGTCAACCGTGCAACCCGGACGAAGTTGATAAACGCCGATGATTTCGCTTCTATCCCCGCACGTGCAGACGCTCGTTGCTGTAGATGGTGGTGGTGGTAGTGGTTTTATTAAAAATAATAGTAAAAAAGGAAGGAAAAGATTTTTGCTAGCCCCGGCATCTGCCTTCTATACTGATGCCCCTGAGCTGGGGCAGCGGAAATAAAGGACAGCAGGCAAAATGAAGAAATTAAATGAAAGAGGTGAGGGGACAGGAAGAGAGGATAGGGGGAGAAGTAATATGTACAAACTATTTACACAATAAGAAATGTGTCCAGGTTCGCTGTAGATGCGCCGATCTGGAAAATGTCCTGCAAAACCAGAACAAGGTATTCATAGGCGTCATTGCCAGTCCGCGTCCATCGTGTCCGCAGAAGACGAACCGGTGATGTGATTTTTTCATAGTGGTGTTCTTGGGTGACGTCACACCGCGACTACCAGGTGATGTCGCTTGAAGAGCCAGGTCGCCAGAAAATAACCATGCTGTCATCTGGTCAACAGTGTAATCCGGAAGAAGTTTATAACGCCGACGATATCGCTTCTATCCCGGCACGTGTAGGCGCTCGTTGCTGTAGATGCGCCGATCAGGAAAATGCCCTGCAGAACGCAGAACAAGGTCCTCGTAGGCGTCATTGCCAGTCCGCGTCCATCGTGTCCACAGAAGACGAGCCGGTGAGGTGCTTGTTCTGTAGATGTGTTCTTGGTTGACGTCACACCACGACTACCAGGTGGTGTCGCTAGAAGAGCCAGGTCGCCAGAAAGTAACCATGCTGTCATCTGGTCAACAGTGTAATGCGGACGAAATTGATAACGCTGACGATATCGCTTCTATTCTCGCACGTGTAGCCACTCGTTGCTGTAGATGAGCCGATCTGGAAAATGCCCTGCATAACGCAGAACAAGGTCCTCGTAGGCGTCATTGCCAGTCCGCGTCCGTCGTGTCCACAGAAGACGAACCGGTGAGGTGCTTCTTTTATAGTGGTGTTCTTGGATGACGTCACACCACGACTACCAGGTGGTGTCGCCAGAAGGGCCAGGTCGCCAGAGAATAACCATGCTGTCGTCTGGTCAACAGTGTAATCCGGACGAAGTTGATAAACGCCGACGAAATCGCTTCTCTCCCCGCACGTGTAAGAGCTCGTTGCTGTAGATGCGCTCATCTAGAAAATGCCCTGCAGAACGCAGAACAAGGTCATCGTTAGCGTCATTGCCAGTCCGCGTCCATCGTGCCCACAGAATACGAACCGGTGAGGTGCTTCTTTTATAGTGGTGTTCTTGGATGACGTCACACCACGACTGCCAGGTCTTGTCGCTAGAAGAGCCAGGTCCCGAGAAAATAGCAATGCTGCCATCTGGTCAACAGTGTAATCCGGACGAAGTTGATAAACGCCGACGATATCGCTTCTATCCCCGCACGTGTAGGCGCTCGTTGCTGTAGATGCGCCGATCTGGAAGATGCCCTGCAGAACGCAGAACAAGGTCCTCGTTAGCGTCATTGCCAGTCCGGGTCCATCGTGCCCACAGAATACGAACCGATGAGGGGCTTCTTGTATATTGGTGGTCTCAGGTGACGTCACACCGCGACTACCAGGTCTTGTCGCTAGAAGAACCAGGTCCCGAGAAAATAACAATGCTGTCATGCGGTCAACAGTGTAATCCGGACGAAGTTGATAAACGCCGACGATATCGTTTCTATCCCCGCACGTGTAGGCGCTCGTTGCTGTAGATGCGCCGATCAGGAAAATGCCCTGCAGAACGTAGAACAAGGTCCTCGTAGGCGTCATTGCCAGTCCGCGTCCATCGTGTCCACAGAAGACGAACCGGTGAGGTGCTTGTTTTATAGTGGTGTTCTTGGGTGACGTCACACACGACTACCAGGTGGTGTCGCTAGAAGAGCCAGGTCGCCAGAAAATAACCATACTGTCATCTGGTCAACAGTGTAATCCGGACGAAATTGATAACGCCGACTATATCGCTTCTATCCTCGCACGTGTAGCCGCTCGTTACTGTAGATGAGCCGATCTGGAAAATGCCCTGCATAGCGCAGAACAAGGCCCTCGTAGGCGTGATTGCCAGTCCGCGTCCGTCGTGTCCACAGAAGACGAACCGGTGAGGTGCTTCTTTTATAGTGGTGTTCTTGGATGACGTCACACCACGACTGCCAGGTCTTGTCGCTAGAAGAGCCAGGTCCCGAGAAAATAGCAATGCTGTCATCCGGTCAACAGTGTAATCCGGACGAAGTTGATAAACGCCGACGATATCGCTTCTATCCCCGCACGTGTAGGCGCTCGCTGCTGTAGATGCGCCTATCAGGAAATTGCCCTGCAGAACGCAGAACAATGCCCTCTTTAGCGTTATTGCCAGTCCGCGTCGATCGTGCCCACAGAATCCGAACCGTTGAGGTGCTTCTTGTATATTCTGGTCTCAGGTGACGTCACACCGCGACTACCAGGTGGTGTCGCTAGAAGAGCCAGGTCCCGAGAATATAACCATGCTATCATCTGGTCAACAGTGTAATCCGGACGAAGTTTATAACGCCGACGATATCGCTTCTATCCCGGCACGTGTAGGCGCTCGTTGCTGTAGATGCGCCGATCAGGAAAATGCCCTGCAGAACGCAGAACAAGGTCATCGTTAGCGTCATTGCCAGTCCGCGTCCATCGTGCCCACAGAATACGAACCGGTGATGTGGTTCTTGTATATTGGTGGTCTCAGGTGACGTCACACCGCGACTACCAGGTCTTGTCGCTAGAAAAGCCAGGTCCCGAGAAAATAGCAATGCTGTCATCCGCTCAACAGTGTAATCCGGACGAAGTTGATAAACGCCGACGATATCGCTTCTATCCACGCATGTGTAGGCGCTCGTTGCTGTAGATGCGCCGGTCAGGAAAGTGCCCTGCAGAACGCAGAACAAGGTCCTCGTTAGCGTCATTGCCAGTCCGCGTCCATCGTGCCCACAGAATACGAACCGGTGAGGTGCTTCTTGTATATTGGTGGTCTCAGGTGACATCACACCGCGACTACCAGGTGGTGTCGCTAGAAGAGCCAGGTCCCGAGAATATAACAATCCTGTCATCTGGTCAACTGTGTAATCCGGACGAAGTTGATAACGCCGACGATATCGCTTCTATTTTCCCGCACGTGTAGGCGCTCGCTGCTGTAGATGCGCCTATCAGGAAATTGCCCTGCAGAACGCAGAACAACGTCCTCTTTAGCGTTATTGCCAGTCCGCGTCGATCGTGCCCACAGAATCCGAACCGGTGAGATGCTTCTTGTATATTGCTGGTCTGAGGTGACGTCACACCGCGACTACCAGGTGGTGTCGCTAGAAGAGCCAGGTCCCGAGAATATAACAATGCTGTCATCTGGTCAACAGTGTAATCCGGACGAAGTTGATAAACGCCGACAATATCGCTTCCATCCCGCACGTGAAGGCGCTCGTTGCTGTAGATGCGCCGATCAGGAAAATGCCCTGCAGAACGCAGAAAAAGGTCCTCGTAAACGTCATTGCCAGTCCGCGTCCATCGTGTCCACAGAAGACGAACCGGTGAGGTGCTTCTTTTATAGTGGTGTTCTTGGGTGACATCACACCGCGACTACCAGGTCTTGTCGCTAGAAGAGCCAGGTCCCGAGAAAATAGCAATGCTGTCATCCGGTCAACAGTGTAATCCGGACGAAGTTGATAAACGCCGACGATATCGCTTCTATCCACGCATGTGTAGGCGCTCGTTGCTGTAGATGCGCCGGTCCGGAAAGTGCCCTGCATATCGCAGAACAAGGTCCTCGTAAGCGTCATTATCAGTCCGCGTTCATCGTGTCCGCAGAAGATGAACCGGTGAGGTGCTTGTTTTATAGTGGTGTTCTTGGGTGACGTCACACCGCGACTACCAGGTGGTGTCGCTAGAAGGGCCAGGTCGCCAGAGAATAACCATGCTGTCATCTGGTCAACAGTGTCATCCGGACGAAGTTGATAAACGCCGACGATATCGCTTCTCTCCCCGCACGCTTCTCTCCCCGCTCGTTGCTGTAGATGCGCCCATCTAGAAAATGCCCTGCAGAACGCAGAACAAGGTCATCGTTAGCGTCATTGCCAGTCCGCGTCCATCGTGCCCACAGAATACGAACCGGTCAGGTGATTCTTGTATATTGGTGGTCTCAGGTGACGTCACACCGCGACTGCCAGGTGGTGTCGCTAGACGAACCAGGTCGCCAGAAAATAACTATGCTGCCATCTGGTCAACAGTGTAATCCGGACGAAGTTGATAAACGCCGACGATATCGCTTCTATCCCCGCACGTGTAGGCGCTCGTTGCTGTAGATGCGCCGATCTGGAAGATGCCCTGCAGAACGCAGAACAAGGTCCTCGTTAGCGTCATTGCCAGTCCGGGTCCATCGTGCCCACAGAATACGAACCGATAAGGGGCTTCTTGTATATTGGTGGTCTCAGGTGACGTCACACCGCGACTACCAGGTCTTGTCGCTAGAAGAACCAGGTCCCGAGAAAATAACAATGCTGTCATGCGGTCAACAGTGTAATCCGGACGAAGTTGATAAACGCCGACGATATCGTTTCTATCCACGCACGTGTAGGCGCTCGTTGCTGTAGATGCGCCGATCAGGAAAATGCCCTGCAGAACGCAGAACAAGGTCCTCTTTAGCGTTATTACCAGTCAGCGTCCATCGTGCCCACAGACAACGAACCGGTGAGGTGCTTCTTGTATATTGGTGGTCTCAGGTGACATCACCCCGCGGCTACCAGGTGGTGTCGCTAGAAGAGCCAGGTCCCGAGAATATAACAATGCTGTCACCTGGTCAACAGTGCAATCCGGACGAAGTTGACAAACGCCGGCGATATCGCTTCTATCCCCGCATGTGTAGGCGCTCGTTGCTGTAGATGCGCCGATCTGGAAAATGTCGTGCAGAAAGCAGAACAAGGTCCTCGTAGGCGTCATTGCCAGTCCACGTCCATCGTGTCCACAGAAGACGAACCGGTGAGGTGCTTTTGTATATTTGTGGTCTCCGGTGACGTCACACCGCGACTAGCAGGTGGTGTCGCTAGAAGAGCCAGATCGCCAGAAAATAAACATGCTGTCATCTGGTCAACCGTGCAACCCGGACGAAGTTGATAAACGCCGATGATTTCGCTTCTATCCCCGCACGTGCAGACGCTCGTTGCTGTAGATGGTGGTGGTGGTAGTGGTTTTATTAAAAATAATAGTAAAAAAGGAAGGAAAAGATTTTTGCTAGCCCCGGCATCTGCCTTCTATACTGATGCCCCTGAGCTGGGGCAGCGGAAATAAAGGACAGCAGGCAAAATGAAGAAATTAAATGAAAGAGGTGAGGGGACAGGAAGAGAGGATAGGGGGAGAAGTAATATGTACAAACTATTTACACAATAAGAAATGTGTCCAGGTTCGCTGTAGATGCGCCGATCTGGAAAATGTCCTGCAAAACCAGAACAAGGTATTCATAGGCGTCAGTGCCAGTCCGCGTCCATCGTGTCCGCAGAAGACGAACCGGTGATGTGATTTTTTCATAGTGGTGTTCTTGGGTGACGTCACACCGCGACTACCAGGTGATGTCGCTTGAAGAGCCAGGTCGCCAGAAAATAACCATGCTGTCATCTGGTCAACAGTGTAATCCGGAAGAAGTTTATAACGCCGACGATATCGCTTCTATCCCGGCACGTGTAGGCGCTCGTTGCTGTAGATGCGCCGATCAGGAAAATGCCCTGCAGAACGCAGAACAAGGTCCTCGTAGGCGTCATTGCCAGTCCGCGTCCATCGTGTCCACAGAAGACGAGCCGGTGAGGTGCTTGTTCTGTAGGTGTGTTCTTGGTTGACGTCACACCACGACTACCAGGTGGTGTCGCTAGAAGAGCCAGGTCGCCAGAAAGTAACCATGCTGTCATCTGGTCAACAGTGTAATGCGGACGAAATTGATAACGCTGACGATATCGCTTCTATTCTCGCACGTGTAGCCACTCGTTGCTGTAGATGAGCCGATCTGGAAAATGCCCTGCATAACGCAGAACAAGGTCCTCGTAGGCGTCATTGCCAGTCCGCGTCCGTCGTGTCCACAGAAGACGAACCGGTGAGGTGCTTCTTTTATAGTGGTGTTCTTGGATGACGTCACACCACGACTACCAGGTGGTGTCGCTAGAAGGGCCAGGTCGCCAGAGAATAACCATGCTGTCGTCTGGTCAACAGTGTAATCCGGACGAAGTTGATAAACGCCGACGAAATCGCTTCTCTCCCCGCACGTGTAAGAGCTCGTTGCTGTAGATGCGCTCATCTAGAAAATGCCCTGCAGAACGCAGAACAAGGTCATCGTTAGCGTCATTGCCAGTCCGCGTCCATCGTGCCCACAGAATACGAACCGGTGAGGTGCTTCTTTTATAGTGGTGTTCTTGGATGACGTCACACCACGACTGCCAGGTCTTGTCGCTAGAAGAGCCAGGTCCCGAGAAAATAGCAATGCTGCCATCTGGTCAACAGTGTAATCCGGACGAAGTTGATAAACGCCGACGATATCGCTTCTATCCCCGCACGTGTAGGCGCTCGTTGCTGTAGATGCGCCGATCTGGAAGATGTCCTGCAGAACGCAGAACAAGGTCCTCGTAAGCGTCATTGCCAGTCCGGGTCCATCGTGCCCACAGAATACGAACCGATGAGGGGCTTCTTGTATATTGATGGTCTCAGGAGACGTCACACCGCGACTACCAGGTCTTGTCGCTAGAAGAACCAGGTCCCGAGAAAATAACAATGCTGTCATGCGGTCAACAGTGTAATCCGGACGAAGTTGATAAACGCCGACGATATCGTTTCTATCCCCGCACGTGTAGGCGCTCGTTGCTGTAGATGCGCCGATCAGGAAAATTCCCTGCAGAACGTAGAACAAGGTCCTCGTAGGCGTCATTGCCAGTCCGCGTCCATCGTGTCCACAGAAGACGAACCGGTGAGGTGCTTGTTTTATAGTGGTGTTCTTGGGTGACGTCACACTACGACTACCAGGTGGTGTCGCTAGAAGAGCCAGGTCGCCAGAAAATAACCATACTGTCATCTGGTCAACAGTGTAATCCGGACGAAATTGATAACGCCGACTATATCGCTTCTATCCTCGCACGTGTAGCCGCTCGTTACTGTAGATGAGCCGATCTGGAAAATGCCCTGCATAGCGCAGAACAAGGCCCTCGTAGGCGTGATTGCCAGTCCGCGTCCGTCGTGTCCACAGAAGACGAACCGGTGAGGTGCTTCTTTTATAGTGGTGTTCTTGGATGACGTCACACCACGACTGCCAGGTCTTGTCGCTAGAAGAGCCAGGTCCCGAGAAAATAGCAATGCTGTCATCCGGTCAACAGTGTAATCCGGACGAAGTTGATAAACGCCGACGATATCGCTTCTATCCCCGCACGTGTAGGCGCTCGCTGCTGTAGATGCGCCTATCAGAAAATTGCCCTGCAGAACGCAGAACAATGCCCTCTTTAGCGTTATTGCCAGTCCGCGTCGATCGTGCCCACAGAATCCGAACCGTTGAGGTGCTTCTTGTATATTCTGGTCTCAGGTGACGTCACACCGCGACTACCAGGTGGTGTCGCTAGAAGAGCCAGGTCCCGAGAATATAACCATGCTATCATCTGGTCAACAGTGTAATCCGGACGAAGTTGATAACGCCGACGATATCGCTTCTATCCCGGCACGTGTAGGCGCTCGTTGCTGTAGATGCGCCGATCAGGAATATGCCCTGCAGAACGCAGAACAAGGTCATCGTTAGCGTCATTGCCAGTCCGCGTCCATCGTGCCCACAGAATACGAACCGGTGAGGTGGTTCTTGTATATTGGTGGTCTCAGGTGACGTCACACCGCGACTACCAGGTCTTGTCGCTAGAAAAGCCAGGTCCCGAGAAAATAGCAATGCTGTCATCCGCTCAACAGTGTAATCCGGACGAAGTTGATAAACGCCGACGATATCGCTTCTATCCACGCATGTGTAGGCGCTCGTTGCTGTAGATGCGCCGGTCAGGAAAGTGCCCTGCATATCGCAGAACAAGGTCCTCGTAAGCGTCATTGTCAGTCCGCGTTCATCGTGTCCGCAGAAGATGAACCGGTGAGGTGCTTGTTTTATAGTGGTGTTCTTGGGTGGCGTCACACCGCGACTACCAGGTGGTGTCGCAAGAAGGGTCAGGTCGTAAGAAAATAACCATGCTGTCATCTGGTCAACAGTGTAATCCGGACGTAGTTGATAAACGCCGACGATATCGCTTTTATGCCCGCACGTGTAGGCGCTCGTTGCTGTAGATGCGCCGATCTGAAAGATGCCCTGCAGAACACAGAACAACGTCCTCGTTAGCGTCATTGCCAGTCCGCGTCCATCGTGCCCACAGAATACGAACCGGTGAGGGGGCTTCTTGTATATTAGTGGTCTCAGGTGACGTCACAGCGCGACTACCAGGTCTTGTCGCTAGAAGAGCCAGGTCCCAAGAAAATATCAATGCTGTCATCCGGTCAACAGTGTAATCAGGACTAAGTTGATAAACGCCGACGATATCGTTTCTATCCACGCACGTGTAGGCGCTCGTTGCTGTAGATGCGCCGATCAGGAAAATGCCCTGCAGAACGTAGAACAAGGTCTTCGTAGGCGTCATGATAAGTCCCCGTCCATCGTGCCCACAGAATACAAGCCGTAGAGGTGCTTCTTTTATAGTGCTGCTCTCAGGTGACGTCACACCGCGTCTTCCAGGTAATGTCGCTAGAAGAGTCAGGTCGCCAGAAAATAAACATGCTGTCATCTGGTCAACAGTGTAATCCGGCCAAAGTTGATAAACGCCGACGATATCGCTTCTATCCCCGCACGTGAGGCGCTCGTTGCTGTAGAAGCGCCGATCAGAAAATTGCCCTGCAGAACGCAGAACAAGGTTCTCGTAGATGTCATCGCCAGTCCGCGTCCATCGTGCCCACAGAATACGAGCCGGTGAGGTGCTTCTTTTATAGTGGTGTTCTTGGGTGACGTCACATCGCGACTACCAGGTGGTGTCGCTAGAAGAGCCAGGTCGCCAGAAAATAACCATGCTGTCATGTGGTCAACAGTGTAATCCGGACGAAGTTGATAAACGCCGACGATATCGCTTCTATCCCCGCACGTGTAGGCGCTCGTTGCTGTAGATACGCCGATCTGGAAAATCCCTGCAGAACGCAGAACAAGGTCCTCTTTAGCGTTATTACCAGTCCTCGTCCATCGTGCCCACAGAATACGAACCGGTGAGGTGCTTCTTGTATATTGGTGGTCTCAGTGACATCACACCGCGACTACCAGGTGGTGTCGCTAGAAGAGCCAGGTCCCGAGACTATAACAATGATGTCATCTGGTCAACAGTGTAATCCGGACGAAGTTGATAACGGCGACGATATCGCTTCTATCCACGCACGTGTAGGCGCTAGTTGCTATAGATGCGCTGATCAGGAAAATCCCCTGCATATCACAGAACAAGGTCCTCGTAGGTGTAATTTTCAGTCCGCGTTCATCGTGTCTGCAGAAAACGAACCGGTGAGGTTCTTGTTTTATAGTGGTGTTCTTGGGTGACGTCAAACCGCGACTACCAGGTGGTGTCGCTAGAAGGGCCAGGTCGTCAGAAAATAACCATGCTGTCATCTGGTCAACAGAGTAATCCAGATGAAGTTGATAACGCCGACGATATCGCTTCTATCCACGCACGTGTAGCCGCTCGTTGCTGTAGATGCGCCGATCTGGAAAATGCCCTGCATAATGCAGAACAAGGTCCTCGTAGGCGACATTGCCAGTCCGCGTCCGTCGTGTCCACAGAAGACGAACCGGTGAGGTGCTTCTTTTATATTGGTGTTCTTGGGTGACGTCACACCACGACTACCAGGTGGTGTCGCTAGAAGAGCCAGGTCGCCAGAAAATAGCCATGCTGTCATCTGGTCAACAGTGTAATCCGGACGAAGTTGATAACGCCGACGATATCGCTTCTATCCTCGCACGTGTAGCCGCTCGTTGCTGTAGATGCGCCGATCTGGAAAATGCCCTGCATAACGCAGAACAAGCTCCTCGAAGGCGTCATTGCCAGTCCGCGTCCAACGTGCCCACAGAATACGAACCGGTGAGGTGCTTCTTTTATAGTGGTGTCCTTGGGTGACGTCACATCGCGACTACCAGGTGGTGTCGCTAGAAGAGGCAGGTCGCCAGAAAATAACCATGCTGTCATCTGGTCAACCGTGCAAGCCGGACGAAGTTAATAAACGCCGACGATATCGCTTCTATCCCCGCACGTATAGGCGCTCGTTGCTGTAGATGCGCCGATCAGGAAGATGCCCTGCAGAACGCAGAACAAGGTCCTCGTTAGCGTCATTGCCAGTCCGCGTCCATCAAGCCCACAGAATCCGGACCGGTGAGGTGCTTCTTGTATATTGGTGGTCTCAGGTGACGTCACACCGCGACTACCAGGTCTTGTCGCTAGAAGAGCCAGGTCCCGAGAAAATAGCAATGCTGTCATCCGGTCAACAGTGTAATCCAGACGAAGTTGATAAACGCCGACGATATCGCTTCTATCCACGCACGTGTAGGCGCTCGTTGCTGTAGATGCGCTGATCAGGAAAATCCCCTGCATATCACAGAACAAGGTTCCCGTAGGCGTAATTTTCAGTCCGCGTTCATCGTGTCCGCAGAAGACGAACCAGTGAGGTTCTTGTTTTATAGTGGTGTTCTTGGGTGACGTCACACCGCGACTACCAGGTGGTGTCGCAAAAAGAGCCAGGTCGCCAGAAAATAACCATGCTGGCATGTGGTCAACAGTGTAATCCGGACGAAGTTGATAAACGCCGACGTTAAAACTTCTATCCCCGCACGTGTAGGCGCTCGTTGCTGTAGATACGCCGATCTGGAAAATGCCCTGCACAACACAGAACAAGGTCCTCTTTAGCGTTATTGCCAGTCCGCGTCTATAGTGTCCACAGAAGACGAACCGGTGAGGTGCTTCTTTTATAGTGGTGTTCGTGGGTGACGTCACACCACGACTACCAGGTGGTGTCGCTAGAAGAGCCAGGTCACCAGAAAATAGCCATGCTGTCATCTGGTCAACAGTGTAATCCGGACGAAGTTGATAACGCCGAGGATATCGCTTCTATCCTCGAACGTGTAGCCGCTCGTTGCTGTAGATGCGCCGATCTGGAAAATGCCCTGCATAACGCAGAACAAGGTCCTCGTAGGCGACATTGCCAGTCCGCGTCCGTCTTGTCCACAGAAGACGAACAGGTGAGGTGCTTCTTTTATAGTGGTGTTCTTGGGTGACGTCACACCACGACTACCAGGTGGTGTCGCTCGAAGAGCATGGTCGCCAGAAAATAACCATGCTGTCATCTGGTCAACCGTGTAATCCGGAAGAAGTTGATAAACGCCGACGATATCGCTTCTATCCACGCACGTGTAGGCGCTCGTTGCTGTAGACGCACCGATCAGGAAAATGCCCTGCAGAACGCAGAAAAAGGTCCTCGAATGCGTCATTGCCAGTCTGCGTCCATCGTGCCCACAGAATACGAACCGGTGAGGGGCTTCATGTATATTGGTGGTCTCAGGTGACGTCACACCCCGACTACCAGGTCTTGTCGCTAGAAGAGCCAGGTCCCAAGAAAATAACAATGCTGTCATCCGGTCAACAGTGTAATCAGGACGAAGTTGATAAACGCCGACGATATCGTTTCTATCCACGCAAGTGTAGGCGCTCGTTGCTGTAGATGCGCTGATCAGGAAATTCCCTGCAGAACGCAGAACAAGGTCCTCCTAGGCGTCATGATATGTCCGCGTCCATCGTGCCCACAGAATACGAGCCGTAGAGGTGCTTCTTTTATAGTGGTGCTCTCAGGTGACGTCACACCGCGTCTTCCAGGTATTGTCGCTAGAAGAGTAAGGTCGCCAGAAAATAAACATGCTGTCATCTGGTCAACAGTGTAATCCGGCCAAAGTTCATAAACGCCGACGATATCGCTTCTATACCCGCACGTGTAGAAGCTCGTTGCTGTAGATGCGCCGATCCGGAAAATGCCCTGCAGAACGCACAACAAGGTCCTCGTAGGCGTCATTGCCAGTCCGCGTCCATCGTGTCCACAGAAGACGAACCGGTGAGCTGCTTCTTTTATAGTGGTGTTCTTGGGTGATGTCACACCACGACTACCAGGTGGTGTCTATAGAAGAGCCAGGTCGCCAGAGAATAACCATGCTGTCATCTGGTCAACAGTGTAATCCGGACGAAGTTGATAACGCCGACGATATCGCTTCTATCCCCGCACGTGAGGCGCTCGTTGCTGTAGAAGCGCCGATCAGGAAATTGCCCTGCAGAACGCAGAACAAGGTCCTCGTAGGCGTCATTGCCAGTCCGCGTCCATAGTGTCCACAGAAGACGAACCGGTGAGGTGCTTCTTTTATAGTGGTGTTCTTGGGTGACGTCACACCACGACTACCAGGTGGTGTCGCTAGAAGAGCATGGTCGCCAGAAAATAACCATGCTGTCATCTGGTCAACCGTGTAATCCGGAAGAAGTTGATAAACGCCGACGATATCGCTTCTATCCACGCACGTGTAGGCGCTCGTTGCTGTAGATGCACCGATCAGGAAAATGCCCTGCAGAACGCAGAAAAAGGTCCTCGAAGGCGTCATTGCCAGTCCGCGTCCATCGTGCCCACAGAATACGAACCGGTGAGGGGCTTCATGTATATTGGTGGTCTCAGGTGACGTCACACCGCGACTACCAGGTCTTGTCGCTAGAAGAGCCAGGTCCCAAGAAAATAACAATGCTGTCATCCGGTCAACAGTGTAATCAGGACGAAGTTGATAAACGCCGACGATATCGTTTCTATCCACGCAAGTGTAGGCGCTCGTTACTGTAGATGCGCTGATCAGGAAATTCCCTGCAGAACGCAGAACAAGGTCCTCCTAGGCGTCATGATAAGTCCGCGTCCATCGTGCCCACAGAATACGAGACGTAGAGGTGCTTCTTTTATAGTGGTGCTCGCAGGTGACGTCACACCGCGTCTTCCAGGTATTGTCGCTAGAAGAGTAAGGTCGCCAGAAAATAAACATGCTGTCATCTGGTCAACAGTGTAATCCGGCCAAAGTTCATAAACGCCGACGATATCACTTCTATACCCGCACGTGTAGAAGCTCGTTGCTGTAGATGCGCCGATCCGGAAAATGCCCTGCAGAACGCACAACAAGGTCCTCGTAGGCGTCATTGCCAGTCCGCGTCCATCTTGTCCACAGAAGACGAACCGGTGAGCTGCTTCTTTTATAGTGGTTTTCTTGGGTAATGTCACACCACGACTACCAGGTAGTGTCGATAGAAGAGCCAGGTCGCCAGAGAATAACCATGCTGTCATCTGGTCAACAGTGTAATCCGGACGAAGTTGATAATGCCGACGATATGGCTTCTATCCCCGCACGTGAGGCGCTCGTTGCTGTAGAAGCGCCTATCAGGAAATTGCCCTGCAGAACGCAGAACAAGGTCCTCATAGGCGTCATTGCCAGTCCGCGTCCATCGTGCCCACAGAATACGAACCGGTGAGGTGCTTCTTTTATAGTGGTGTTCTTGGGTGACGTCACATCGCACTACCAGGTGGTGTCGCTAGAAGAACCAGGTCGCCAGAAAATAACCATGCTGTCATGTGGTCAACAGTGTAATCCGGACGAAGTTGATAAACGCCGACGATATCGCTTATATCCCCGCACGTGTAGGCGCTCGTTGCTGTAGATGCGCCGATCTGGAAGATGCCCTGCAGAACGCAGAACAAGGTCCTCGTAGGCGTCATTGCCAGTCCGCGTCCATCGTGCCCACAGAATACGAACCGGCGAGGTGCTTCTTTTATATTGGTGTTCTTGGGTAACGTCACATCGCGACTACCAGGTGGTGTCGCAAGAAGAGCCAGGTCGCCAGAAAATAACCATGCTGTCATGTGGTCAACAGTGTAATCCGGACGAAGTTGATAAACGCCGACGATATCGCTTCTATCCCCGCACGTGTAGGCGCTCGTTGCTGTAGATACGCCGATCTGGAAAATCCCTGCAGAACGCAGAACAAGGTCCTCTTTAGCGTTATTACCAGTCCTCGTCCATCGTGCCCACAGAATACGAACCGGTGAGGTGCTTCTTGTATATTGGTGGTCTCAGTGACATCACACCGCGACTACCAGGTGGTGTCGCTAGAAGAGCCAGGTCCCGAGACTATAACAATGATGTCATCTGGTCAACAGTGTAATCCGGACGAAGTTGATAACGGCGACGATATCGCTTCTATCCACGCACGTGTAGGCGCTAGTTGCTATAGATGCGCTGATCAGGAAAATCCCCTGCATATCACAGAACAAGGTCCTCGTAGGTGTAATTTTCAGTCCGCGTTCATCGTGTCTGCAGAAAACGAACCGGTGAGGTTCTTGTTTTATAGTGGTGTTCTTGGGCGACGTCAAACCGCGACTACCAGGTGGTGTCGCTAGAAGGGCCAGGTCGTCAGAAAATAACCATGCTGTCATCTGGTCAACAGAGTAATCCGGATGAAGTTGATAACGCCGACGATATCGCTTCTATCCTCGCACGTGTAGCCGCTCGTTGCTGTAGATGCGCCGATCTGGAAAATGCCCTGCATAACGCAGAACAAGGTCCTCGAAGGCGTCATTGCCAGTCCGCGTCCAATGTGCCCACAGAATACGAACCGGTGAGGTGCTTCTTTTATAGTGGTGTTCTTGGCTGACGTCACATCGCGACTACCAGGTGGTGTCGCTAGAAGAGGCAGGTCGCCAGAAAATAACCATGCTGCCATCTGGTCAACCGTGCAAGCCGGACGAAGTTAATAAACGCCGACGATATCGCTTCTATCCCCGCACGTATAGGCGCTCGTTGCTGTAGATGCGCCGATCAGGATGATGCCCTGCAGAACGCAGAACAAGATCCTCGTTAGCGTCATTGCCAGTCCGCGTCCATCAAGCCCACAGAATCCGGACCGGTGAGGTGCTTCTTGTATATTGGTGGTCTCAGGTGACGTCACACCGCGACTACCAGGTCTTGTCGCTAGAAGAGCCAGGTCCCGAGAAAATAGCAATGCAGTCATCCGGTCAACAGTGTAATCCAGACGAAGTTGATAAACGCCGACGATATCGCTTCTATCCACGCACGTGTAGGCGCTCGTTGCTGTAGATGCGCTGATCAGGAAAATCCCCTGCATATCACAGAACAAGGTTCCCGTAGGCGTAATTTTCAGTCCGCGTTCATCGTGTCCGCAGAAGACGAACCAGTGAGGTTCTTGTTTTATAGTGGTGTTCTTGGGTGACGTCACACCGCGACTACCAGGTGGTGTCGCAAGAAGAGCCAGGTCGCCAGAAAATAACCATGCTGGCATGTGGTCAACAGTGTAATCCGGCCAAAGTTCATAAACGCCGACGATATCGCTTCTATACCCGCACGTGTAGAAGCTCGTTGCTGTAGATGCGCCGATCCGGAAAATGCCCTGCAGAACGCACAACAAGGTCCTCGTAGGCGTCATTGCCAGTCCGCGTCCATCGTGTCCACAGAAGACGAACCGGTGAGCTGCTTCTTTTATAGTGGTGTTCTTGGGTGATGTTACACCACGACTACCAGGTGGTGTCGCTAGAAGAGCCAGGTCACCAGAAAATAGCCATGCTGTCATCTGGTCAACAGTGTAATCCGGACGAAGTTGATGACGCCGAGGATATCGCTTCTATCCTCGCACGTGTAGCCGCTCGTTGCTGTAGATGCGCCGATCTGGAAAATGCCCTGCATAACGCAGAAAAAGGTCCTCGAAGGCGTCATTGCCAGTCCGCGTCCATCGTGCCCACAGAATACGAACCGGTGAGGGGCTTCATGTATATTGGTGGTCTCAGGTGACGTCACACCGCGACTACCAGGTCTTGTCGCTAGAAGAGCCAGGTCCCAAGAAAATAACAATGCTGTCATCCGGTCAACAGTGTAATCAGGACGAAGTTGATAAACGCCGACGATATCGTTTCTATCCACGCAAGTGTAGGCGCTCGTTGCTGTAGACGCGCTGATCAGGAAATTTCCTGCAGAACGCAGAACAAGGTCCTCCTAGGCGTCATGATAAGTCCGCGTCCATCGTGCCCACAGAATTCGAGCCGTAGAGGTGATTCTTTTATAGTGGTGCTCGCAGGTGACGTCACACCGCGTCTTCCAGGTATTGTCGCTAGAAGAGTAAGGTCGCCAGAAAATAAACATGCTGTCATCTGGTCAACAGTGTAATCCGGCCAAAGTTCATAAACGCCGACGATATCACTTCTATACCCGCACGTGTAGAAGCTCGTTGCTGTAGATGCGCCGATCCGGAAAATGCCCTGCAGAACGCACAACAAGGTCCTCGTAGGCGTCATTGCCAGGCCGCGTCCATCGTGTCCACAGAAGACGAACCGGTGAGCTGCTTCTTTTATAGTGGTGTTCTTGGGTGATGTCACACCACGACTACCAGGTGGTGTCGATAGAAGAGCCAGGTCGCCAGAGAATAACCATGCTGTCATCTGGTCAACAGTGTAATCCGGACGAAGTTGATAACGCCGACGATATCGCTTCTATCCCCGCACGTGAGGCGCTCGTTGCTGTAGAAGCGCCGATCAGGAAATTGCCCTGCAGAACGCAGAACAAGGTCCTCGTAGGCGTCATTGCCAGACCGCGTCCATCGTGTCCACAGAAGACGAACCGGTGAGCTCCTTCTTTCATAGTGGTGTTCTTGGGAGATGTCACACCACGACTACCAGGTGGTGTCGATAGAAGAGCCAGGTCGCCAGAGAATAACCATGCTGTCATCTGGTCAACAGTGTAATCCGGAAGAAGTTGATAAACGCCGACGATATAGCTTCTGTCCCGCAAGTGTAGGCACTCGTTGCTGTAGATGCGCCGATCAGGAAAATGCCCTGCAGAACGCAGAAAAAGGTCCTCGTAAGCGTCATTGCCAGTCCACGTCCATCGTGTCCACAGAAGACGAACCGGTGAGGTGCTTCTTTTATAGTGGTGTTCTTGGGTGACGTCACATCGCACTACCAGGTGGTGTCGCTAGAAGAGCCAGGTCGCCAGAAAATAACCATGCTGTCATGTGGTCAACAGTGTAATCCGCACGAAGTTGATAAACGCCGACGATGAAGCTTCTATCCCCGCACGTGTAGGCGCTCGTTGCTGTAGATACGCCGATCTGGAAAATGCCCTGCACAACACAGAACAAGGTCCTCTTAAGCGTTATTGCCAGTCCGCGTCCATAGTGTCCACAGAAGACGAACCGGTGAGGTGCTTCTTTTATAGTGGTGTTCTTGGGTGACGTCACACCGCGACTACCAGGTCTTGTCGCTAGAAGAGCCGGGTCCCAAGGAAATAGCAATGCTGTCATCCGGTCAACAGTGTAATCCGGACGAAGTTGATAAACTCCGACGATATCGCTTCTATCCACGCACGTGTATGCGCTCGTTGCTGTAGATGCGCTGATCAGGAAAATCCCCTGCATATCACAGAACAAGGTCCTAGTAGGCGTCGTTGCCAGTCCGCGTCCATCGTGTCCACAGAAGACGAACCGGTGAGCTGCTTCTTTTATAGTGGTTTTCTTGGGTAATGTCACACCACGACTACCAGGTAGTGTCGATAGAAGAGCCAGGTCGCCAGAGAATAACCATGCTGTCATCTGGTCAACAGTGTAATCCGGACGAAGTTGATAACGAAGACGATATCGCTTCTATCCCCGCACGTGAGGCGCTCGTCGCTGTAGAAGCGCCGATCAGGAAATTGCCCTGCAGAACGCAGAACAAGGTCCTCATAGGCGTCATTGCCAGTCCGCGTCCATCGTGCCCACAGAATACGAACCGGTGAGGTGCTTCTTTTATAGTGGTGTTCTTGGGTGACGTCACATCGCACTACCAGGTGGTGTCGCTAGAAGAGCCAGGTCGCCAGAAAATAACCATGCTGTCATGTGGTCAACAGTGTAATCCGGACGAAGTTGATAAACGCCGACGATATCGCTTATATTCCCGCACGTGTAGGCGCTCGTTGCTGTAGATGCGCCGATCTGGAAGATGCCCTGCAGAACGCAGAACAAGGTCCTCGTAGGCGTCATTGCCAGTCCGCGTCCATCGTGCCCACAGAATACGAACCGGCGAGGTGCTTCATTTATAGTGGTGTTCTTGGGTGACGTCACATCGCGACTACCAGGTGGTGTCGCAAGAAGAGCCAGGTCGCCAGAAAATAACCATGCTGTCATGTGGTCAACAGTGTAATCCGGACGAAGTTGATAAACGCCGACGATGAAGCTTCTATCCCCGCACGTGTAGGCGCTCGTTGCTGTAGATACGCCGATCTGGAAAATGCCCTGCACAACACAGAACAAGGTCCTCTTAAGCGTTATTGCCAGTCCGCGTCCATAGTGTCCACAGAAGACGAACCGGTGAGGTGCTTCTTTTATAGTGGTGTTCTTGGGTAACGTCATACCACGACTACCAGGTGGTGTCGCTAGAAGAGCCAGGTCACCAGAAAATAGCCATGCTGTCATCTGGTCAACAGTGTAATCCGGACGAAGTTGATAACGCCGACGATATCGCTTCTATCCTCGCACGTGTAGCCGCTCGTTGCTGTAGATGCGCCGATCTGGAAAATGCCCTGCATAACGCAGAACAAGGTCCTCGTAGGCGACATAGCCAGTAAGCGTCCGAAGTGTCCACAGAAGACGAACCGGTGAGGTGCTTCTTTTATAGTGGTGTTCTTGGGTGACGTCACACCACGACTACCAGGTGGTGTCGCTAGAAGATCTTGGTCGCCAGAAAATAACCATCCTGTCATCTGGTCAACCGTGTAATCCGGACGAAGTTGATAAACGCCGACGATATCGCTTCTATCCACGCACGTGTAGGCGCTCGTTGCTGTAGATGCACTGATCAGGAAAATGCCCTGCAGAACGCAGAAAAAGGTCCTCGAAGGCGTCATTGCCAGTCCGCGTCCATCGTGCCCACAGAATACGAACCGGTGAGGGGCTTCATGTATATTGGTGGTCTCAGGTGACGTCACACCGCGACTACCAGGTCTTGTCGCTAGAAGAGCCAGGTCCCAAGAAAATAACCATGCTGTCATGTGGTCAACAGTGTAATCCGGACGAAGTTGATAAACGCCGACGATAAAGCTTCTATCTTCGCACGTGTAGGCGCTCGTTGCTGTAGATACGCCGATCTGGAAAATGCCCTGCACAACACAGAACAAGGTCCTCGAAGGCGTCATTGCCAGTCCGCGTCCATCGTGCCCACAGAATACGAACCGGTGAGGGGCTTCTTGTATATTGGTGGTTTCAGGTGACGCAACACCGCGACTACCAGGTCTTGTCGCTAGAAGAGCCATTTCCCGAGAAAATAGCAATGCTGTCATCCGGTCAACAGTGTAATTCGGACGAAGTTGATAACGCCGACGATATCGCTTCTATCCCCGCACGTGAGGCGCTCGTTGCTGTAGATGCGCCGATCTGGAAGATGCCCTGCAGAACGCAGAACAAGGTCCTCGTTAGCGTCATTGCCAGTCCGCGTCCATCGTGCCCTCAGAATCCGGACCGGTGAGGTGCATCTTGTATATTGGTGGTCTCAGGTGACGTCACACCACGACTACCAGGTGTTGTCGCTAGAAGAGCCAGGTCACCAGAAAATAGCCATGCTGTCATCTGGTCAACAGTGTAATCCGGACGAAGTTGATAAACGCCGACGATATCGCTCCTATCCTCGCACGTGTAGGCGCTCGTTGCTGTAGATGCGCTGATCAGGAAAATCCCCTGCATATCACAGAACAAGGTTCTCGTAGGCGTAATATTCAGTCCGCGTTCA
The DNA here is from genome assembly GCF_052857255.1 of Amblyomma americanum. NCBI lineage: Eukaryota > Metazoa > Arthropoda > Arachnida > Ixodida > Ixodidae > Amblyomma > Amblyomma americanum. The sequence continues at coordinate 176,545,527 of NC_135502.1, read as the reverse complement.
TCGCGTCCGCAGAAGACGAACCGGTGAGGTTCTTGTTTTATAGTGGTGTTCTTGGGTGACGTCACACCGCGACTACCAGGTGGTGTCGCTGGAAGGGCCAGGTCGTCAGAAGATAACCATGCTGTCATCTGGTCAAGTGTGTAATCCGGACGAAGTTGATAAACGCCGACGATATCGCTTCTATGCCCGCACGTGTAGGCGCTCGTTGCTGTAGATGCGCCGATCTGGAAGATGCCCTGCAGAACGCAGAACAAGGTCCTCGTTAGCGTCATTGCCAGTCCGCGTCCATCGTGCCCACAGAATACGAGCCGGTGAGGGGCTTCTTTTATAGTGGTGTTCTTGGGTGACGTCACATCGCGACTACCAGGTGGTGTCGCAAGAAGAGCCAGGTCGCCAGAAAATAACCATGCTTTCATGTGGTCAACAGTATAATCCGGACGAAGTTGATAAACGCCGACGATAAAGCTTCTATCCCCGCACGTGTAGGCGCTCGTTGCTGTAGATACGAAGATCTGGAAAATGCCCTGCACAACACAGAACAAGGTCCTCTTTAGCGTTATTGCCAGTCCGCGTCCATAGTGTCCACAGAAGACGAACCGGTGAGGTGCTTCTTTTTTAGTGGTGTTCTTGGGTGACGTCACACCACGACTACCAGGTGGTGTCGCTAGAAGAGCCAGGTCACCAGAAAATAGCCATGCTGTCATCTGGTCAACAGTGTAATCCGGACGAAGTTGATAACGCCGACGATATCGCTTCTATCCTTGCACGTGTAGCCGCTCGTTGCTGTAGATGCGCCGATCTGGAAAATGCCCTGCATAACGCAGAACAAGGTCCTCGTAGGCGACATTGCCAGTCCGCGTCCGTCTTGCCCACAGAAGACGAACCGGTGAGGTGCTTCTTTTATAGTGGTGTTCTTGGGTGACGTCACACCACGACTACCAGGTGGTGTCGCTAGAAGAGCCAGGTCGCCAGAAAACAACCATGCTGTCATCTGGTCAACCGTGTAATCCGGACGAAGTTGATAAACGCCGACGATATCGCTTCTATCCCCGCACGTGTAGGCGCTCGTTGCTGTAGTTGCACCGATTAGAAAAATGCCCTGCAGAACGCATAAAAAGGTCCTCGAAGGCGTCATTGCCAGTCCGCGTCCATCGTGCCCTCAAAATCCGAACCGGTGAGGTGCTTCTTGTATATTGCTGGTCTCAGGTGACGTCACACCGTGACTACCAGGTGGTGTCGCTAGAAGAGCCAGGTCCCGAGAATATAACAATGCTGTCATCTGGTCAACAGTGTAATCAGGACGAAGTTGATAAACGCCGACGATATTGTTTCTATCCACGCACGTGCAGCCGCTCGTTGCTGTAGATGCGCCGATCCGGAAAATGCCCTGCAGAACGCAGAACAAGGTCCTCGTAGGCGTCATTGCCAGTCCGCGTCCATCGTGCCCTCAAAATCCGAACCGGTGAGGTGCTTCTTGTATATTGCTGGTCTCAGGTGACGTCACACCGTGACTACCAGGTGGTGTCGCTAGAAGAGCCAGGTCCCGAGAATATAACAATGCTGTCATCCGGTCAACAGTGTAATCAGGACGAAGTTGATAAACGCCGACGATATCGTTTCTATCCACGCACGTGTAGGCGCTCCTTGCTGTAGATGCGCCCATCATGAAAATGCCCTGCAGAACGCAGAACAAGGTCCTCCTAGGCGTCATGATAAGTCCGCGTCCATCGTGCCCACAGAATACGAGCCGTAGAGGTGCTTCTTTTATAGTGGTGCTCTCAGGTGACGTCACACCGCGTCTTCCAGGTATTGTCGCTAGAAGAGTAAGGTCGCCAGAAAATAAACAAGCTGTCATCTGGTCAACAGTGTAATCCGGCCAAAGTTGATAAATGCCGACGATATCGCTTCTATACCCGCACGAGTAGCCGCTCGTTGCTGTAGATGCGCCGATCCGGAAAATGCCCTGCAGAACGCAGAACAAGGTCCTCGTAGGCGTCATTGCCAGTCCGCGTCCATCGTGTCCACAGAATACGAACCGGTGAGGTGCTTCTTTTATAGTGGTGTTCTTGGGTGACGTCACATCGCGACTGCCAGGTGGTGTCGCTAGAAGAGCCAGGTCCCGAGAATATAACAATGCTGTCATCTGGTCAACAGTGTAATCCGGACGAAGTTGATAAACGCCGACGATATCGCTTCTATTCCCGCACGTGTAGGCGCTCGCTGCAGTAGATGCACCTATCAGGAAATTGCCCTGCAGAACGCAGAACAATGTCCTCTTTAGCGTTATTGCCAGTCCGCGTCGATCGTGCCCTCAGAATCCGAACCGGTGAGGTGCTTCTTGTATATTGCTGGTCTCAGGTGACGTCACACCGCGACTACCAGGTGGTGTCGCTAGAAGAGCCAGGTCCCGAGAATATAACAATGCTGTCATCTGGTCAACAGTGTAATCCGGACGAAGTTGATAAACGCCGACGATATAGCTTCTATCCCGCAAGTGTAGGCACTCGTTGCTGTAGATGCGCCGATCAGGAAAATGCCCTGCAGAACGCAGAAAAAGGTCCTCGTAAGCGTCATTGCCAGTCCACGTCCATCGTGTCCACAGAAGACGAACCGGTGAGGTGCTTCTTTTATAGTGGTGTTCTTGGGTGACATCACACCGCGACTACCAGGTGGTTTCGCTAGAAGAGCCAGGTCGCCAGAAAATAACCATGCTGTCATCTGGTCAACAGTGTAATCCGGACGAAGTTGATAACGCCGACGATATCGCTTCTATCCCCGCACGTGTAGGCGCTCGTTGCTGTAGATACGAAGATCTGGAAAATGCCCTGCACAACACAGAACAACGTCCTCTTTAGCGTTATTGCCAGTCCGCGTCCATAGTGTCCACAGAAGACGAACCGGTGAGGTGCTTCTTTTATAGTGGTGTTCTTGGGTGACGTCACACCACGACTACCAGGTGGTGTCGCTAGAAGAGCCAGGTCACTAGAAAATAGCCATGCTGTCATCTGGTCAACAGTGTAATCCGGACAAGTTGATAACGCCGACGATATCGCTTCTATCCTCGCACGTGTAGCCGCTCGTTGCTGTAGATGCGCCGATCTGGAAAATGCCCTGCATAACGCAGAACAAGGTCCTCGTAGGCGACATTGCCAGTCCGCGTCCGTCTTGTCCACAGAAGACGAACCGGTGAGGTGCTTCTTTTATAGTGGTGTTCTTGGGTGACGTCACACCACGACTACCAGGTGGTGTCGCTAGAAGAGCCAGGTCGCCAGAAAATAACCATGCTGTCATCTGGTCAACCGTGTAATCCGGACGAAGTTGATAAACGCCGACGATATCGCTTCTATCCACGCACGTGTAGGCGCTCGTTGCTGTAGATGCGCCGATCTGGAAGATGCCCTGCAGAACGCAGAACAAGGTCCTCTTTAGCGTCATTGCCAGTCCGCGTCCATCGTGCCCACAGAATACGAACCGGTGAGGGGCTTCATGTATATTGGTGGTCTCAGGTGACGTCACACCGCGACTACCAGGTCTTGTCGCTAGAAGAGCCAGGTCCCAAGAAAATAACAATGCTGTCATCCGGTCAACAGTGTAATCAGGACGAAGTTGATAAACGCCGACGATATCGTTTCTATCCACGCACGTGTAGGCGCTCGTTGCTGTAGATGCGCCCATCATGAAAATGCCCTGCAGAACGCAGAACAAGGTCCTCCTAGGCGTCATGATCAGTCCGCGTCCATCGTGCCCACAGAATACGAGCCGTAGAGGTGCTTCTTTTATAGTGGTGCTCTCAGGTGACGTCACACCGCGTCTTCCAGGTATTGTCGCTAGAAGAGTAAGGTCGCAAGAAAATAACAATGCTGTCATCCGGTCAACAGTGTAATCAGGACGAAGTTGATAAACGCCGACGATATCGTTTCTATCCACGCACGTGTAGGCGCTCGTTGCTGTAGATGCGCCCATCATGAAAATGCCCTGCAGAACGCAGAACAAGGTCCTCGTAGGCGTCATTGCCAGTCCGCGTCCATCGTGTCCACAGAAGACGAACCGGTGAGCTGCTTCTTTCATAGTGGTGTTCTTGGGTGATGTCACACCACGACTACCAGGTGGTGTCGATAGAAGAGCCAGGTCGCCAGAGAATAACCATGCTGTCATCTGTTCAACAGTGTAATCCGGACGAAGTTGATAACGCCGACGATATCGCTTCTATCCCCGCACGTGAGGCGCTCGTTGCTGTAGAAGCGCCAATCAGGAAAATTGCCCTGCAGAACGCAGAACAAGGTCCTCGTAGGCGTCATTGCCAGTCCGCGTCCATCGTGTCCACAGAAGACGAACCGGTGAGCTCCTTCTTTCATAGTGGTGTTCTTGGGAGATGTCACACCACGACTACCAGGTGGTGTCGATAGAAGAGCCAGGTCGCCAGAGAATAACCATGCTGTCATCTGGTCAACAGTGTAATCCAGAAGAAGTTGATAAACGCCGACGATATAGCTTCTGTCCCGCAAGTGTAGGCACTCGTTGCTGTAGATGCGCCGATCAGGAAAATGCCCTGCAGAACGCAGAAAAAGGTCCTCGTAAGCGTCATTGCCAGTCCACGTCCATCGTGTCCACAGAAGACGAACCGGTGAGGTGCTTCTTTTATAGTGGTGTTCTTGGGTGACATCACACCGCGACTAACAGGTGGTTTCGCTAGAAGAGCCAGGTCGCCAGAAAATAACCATGCTGTCATCTGGTCAACAGTGTAATCCGGACGAAGTTGATAACGCCGACGATATCGCTTCTATCCCCGCACGTGTAGGCGCTCGTTGCTGTAGATACGCCGATCTGGAAAATGCCCTGCACAACACAGAACAAGGTCCTCTATAGCGTTATTGCCAGTCCGCTTCCATAGTGTCCACAGAATACGAACCGGTGAGGGGCTTCATGTATATTGGTGGTCTCAGGTGACGTCACACCGCGACTACCAGGTCTTGTCACTAGAAGAGCCAGGTCCGAAGAAAATAACAATGCTGTCATCCGGTCAACAGTGTAATCAGGACGAAGTTGATAAACGCCGACGATATTGTTTCTATCCACGCACGTGCAGCCGCTCGTTGCTGTAGATGCGCCGATCCGGAAAATGCCCTGCAGAACGCAGAACAAGGTCCTCGTAGGCGTCATTGCCAGTCCGCGTCCATCGTGCCCTCAAAATCCGAACCGGTGAGGTGCTTCTTGTATATTGCTGGTCTCAGGTGACGTCACACCGTGACTACCAGGTGGTGTCGCTAGAAGAGCCAGGTCCCGAGAATATAACAATGCTGTCATCTGGTCAACAGTGTAATCCGGACGAAGTTGATAAACGCCAGACGATATCGCTTCTATCCCGCAAGTGTAGGCACTCGTTGCTGTAGATGCGCCGATCAGGAAAATGCTCTGCAGAACGCAGAAAAAGGTCCTCGTAACCGTCATTGCCAGTCCGCGTCCATCGTGTCCACAGAAGACGAACCGGTGAGGTGCTTCTTTTATAGTGGTGTTCTTGGGTGACATCACACCGCGACTACCAGGTGGTGTCGCTAGAAGAGCCAGGTCGCCAGAAAATAACCATGCTGTCATCTGGTCAACAGTGTAATCCGGACGAAGTTGATAACGCCGACGATATCGCTTCTATCCCCGCACGTGTAGGCGCTCGTTGCTCTAGATGCGCCGATCAGGAAAATGCCCTGCAGAACGCAGAACAAGGTCCTCGTAGGCGTCATTGCCAGTCCGCGTCCATCGTGTCCACAGAAGACGAACCGGTGAGGTGCTTGCTTTATAGTGGTGTTCTTGGTTGACGTCACACCACGACTACCAGGTGGGGTCGCTAGAAGAGCCAGGTCGCCAGAAAATAACCATGCTGTCATGTGGTCAACAGTGTAATCCGGACGAAGTTGATAAACGCCGACGATAATGCTTCTATCCCCGCACGTGTAGGCGCTCGTTGCTGTAGATACGCCGATCTGGAAAATGCCCTGCACAACACAGAACAAGGTCCTCTATAGCGTTATTGCCAGTCCGCTTCCATAGTGTCCACAGAAGAGGAACCGGTGAGGTGCTTCTTTTATAGTGGTGTTCTTGGGTGACGTCACACCACGACTACCAGGTGGTGTCGCTAGAAGAGCCAGGTCACCAGAAAATAGCCATGCTGTCATCTGGTTAACAGTGTAATCCGGACGAAGTTGATAACGCCGACGATATCGCTTCTATCTTTGCACGTGTAGCCGCTCGTTGCTGTAGATGCGCCGATCTGGAAAATGCCCTGCATAACGCAGAACAAGGTCCTCGTAGGCGTCATTTCAGTCCGCGTCCATCGTGTCCGCAGAAGATGAACCGGTGAGGTGCTTGTTTTATAGTGGTGTTCTTGGGTGACGTCACACCGAAACTACCAGGTGGTGTCGCTAGAAGAGCCAGGTCGCCAGAAAATAAACTTGCTGTCATCTGGTGAACTGTAATCCGGACGAAGTTGATAAACACCGACGATATCGCTTCTATTGCCGCACGTGTAGGCGCTCGCTGCTGTAGATGCGCCGATCTGGAAGATGCCCTGCAGAACGCAGAACAAGGTCCTCGTTAGCGTCATTGCCAGTCCGCGTCCATCGCGCCCACAGAATACGAACCAGTGAGGTGCTTCTTGTATATTGGTGGTTTCAGGTGACGTCACACCGCGACTACCAGGTCTTGTCGCTAGAAGAGCCAGGTCCCGAGAAAATAGCAATGCTGTCATCCGGTCAACAGTGTAATCCGGACGAAGTCAATAAACGCCGACGATATCGCTTCTATCCACGCACGTGTAGGCGCTCGTTGCTGTAGATGCGCTGATCAGGAAAATCCCCTGCATATCGCAGAACAATGTCCTCGTTGGCGTAATTTTCAGTCCGCGTTCATCGTGCCCGCAGAAGACGAACCGGTGAGGTGCTTGTTTCATAGTGGTGTTCTTCGGTGACGTCACACCGCGACTACCAGGTGGTGTCGCTAGAAGGGCCAGGTCGTCAGAAAATAACCATGCTGTCATCTGGTCAATGGTGTAATCCGGACGAAGTTGATAAACGCCGACGATAAATCTTCTATCCCCGCACGTGTAGGCGCTCGTTGCTGTAGATGCGCTGATCAGGAAAATCCCCTGCATATCACAGAACAAGGTTCTCGTAGGCGTAATATTCAGTCCACGTTCATCGTGTCCGCAGAAGACGAACCGGTGAGGCTCTTGTTTTATAGTGGTGTTCTTGGGTGACGTCACACCGCGACTACCAGGTGGTGTCGCTAGAAGAGCCAGGTCGTCAGAAAATAACCATGCTGTCATCTGGTCCACAGTGTAATCCGGACGAAGTTGATAAACGCCGACGATATCGCTTCTATGCCCGCACGTGTAGGCGCTCGTTGCTATAGATGCGCCGATCTGGAAGATGCCCTGCAGAACGCAGAACAAGGTCCTCGTTAGCGTCATTGCCAGTCCGCGTCCATCGTGCCCAAAGAATACGAACCGGTGAGGGGCTTCTTGTATATTGGTGGACTCAGGAGACGTCACACCGCGACTACCAGGTCTTGTCGCTAGAACAGCCAGGTCCCGAGAAAATTGCAATGCTGTCATCCGGTCAACAGTGTAATCCGGACGAAGTTGATAACGCCGACGATATCGCTTCTATCCCCGCACGTGAGGCGCTCGTTCCTGTAGAAGCGCCGATCAGGAAATTGCCCTGCAGAACGCAGAACAAGGTCCTCGTAGGCGTCATTGCCAGTCCGCGACCATCGTGCCCACAGAATACGAACTGTTGAGGTGCTTCTTTTATAGCGGTGTTCTTGGGTGACGTCACACCACGACTACCAGGTGGTGTCGCTAGAAGAGCCAGGTCACCAGAAAATAGCCATGCTGTCATCTGGTCAACAGCGTAATCCGGACGAAGTTGATAACACCGACGATATCGCTTCTATGCCCGCACGTGTAGGCGCTCGTTGCTGTAGATGCGCCGATCTGGAAGATGCCCTGCATAACGCAGAACAAGGTCCTCGTAGGCGACATTGCCAGTCCGCGTCCGTCTGGTCCACAGAAGACGAACCGGTGAGGTGCTTCTTTTATAGTGGTGTTCTTGGGTGACGTCACACCACGACTACCAGGTGGTGTCGCTAGAAGAGCCAGGTCGCCAGAAAATAACCATGCTGTCATCTGGTCAACCGTGTAATCCGGACGAAGTTGATAAACGCCGACGATATCGCTTCTATCAACGCACGTGTAGGCGCTCGTTGCTGTAGATGCACCGATCAGGAAAATGCCCTGCAGAACGCAGAAAAAGGTCCTCGAAGGCGTAATTTTCAGTCCACGTTCATCGTGTCCGCAGTAGACGAACCGGTGAGGTGCTTGTTTTATAGTGGTGTTCTTGGGTGACGTCACACCGCGACTACCAGGTGGTGTCGCTAGAAGGGCCAGGTCGTCAGAAAATAACCATGCTGTCATCTGGTCAACAGTGTAATCCGGACGAAGTTGATAAACGCCGACGATATCGCTTCTATGCCCGCACGTGTAGGCGCTCGTTGCTGTAGATGCGCCGATCTGGAAGATGCCCTGCAGAACGCAGAACAAGGTCCTCCTAGGCGTCATGATAAGTCCGCGTCCATCGTGCCCACAGAATACGAGCCGTAGAGGTGCTTCTTTTATAGTGGTGCTCTCAGGTGACGTCACACCGCGTCTTCCAGGTATTGTCGCTAGAAGAGTAAGGTCGCCAGAAAATAAACATGCTGTCATCTGGTCAACAGTGTAATCCGGCCAAAGTTGATAAACGCCGACGATATCGCTTCTATACCCGCACGTGTAGCCGCTCGTTGCTGTAGATGTGCCGATCCGGAAAATTCCCTGCAGAACGCAGAACAAGGTCCTCGTAGGCGTCATTGCCAGTCCGCGTCCATCGTGTCCACAGTAGACGAACCGGTGAGCTGCTTCTTTCATAGTGGTGTTCTTGGGTGATGTCACACCACGACTATCAGGTGGTGTCGATAGAAGAGCCAGGTGGCCAGAGAATAACCATGCTGTCATCTGGTCAACAGTGTAATCCGGACGAAGTTGATAACGCCGACGATATCGCTTCTATCCCCGCACGTGAGGCGCTCGTTGCTGTAGAAGCGCCGATCAGGAAATTGCCCTGCAGAACGCAGAACAAGGTCCTCGTTGGCGTCATTGCCAGTCCGCGTCCATCGTGCCCACAGAATACGAACCGGTGAGGTGCTTCTTTTATAGTGGTGTTCTTGGGTGACGTCACATCGCGACTACCAGGTGGTGTCGCTAGAAGAGCCAGGTCGCCAGAAAATATTCATGCTGTCATGTGGTCAACAGTGTAATCCGGACGAAGTTGATAAACGCCGACGATATCGCTTCTATCCCCGCACGTGTAGGCGCTCGTTGCTGTAGATACGCCGATCTGGAAAATCCCTGCAGAACGCAGAACAAGGTCCTCTTTAGCGTTGTTACCAGTCCGCGTCCATCGTGCCCACAGAATACGAACCGGTGAGGTGCTTCTTGTATATTGGTGGTCTCAGTGACATCACACCGCGACTACCAGGTGGTGTCGCTAGAAGAGCCAGGTCCCGAGATTATAACAATGCTGTCATCTGGTCAACAGTGTAATCCGGACGAAGTTGTTAACGCCGACGATATCGCTTCTATTCCCGCACGTGTAGGCGCTCGCTGCTGTAGATGCGCCTATCAGGAAATTGCCCTGCAGAACGCAGAACAATTTCCTCGTTAGCGTCATTGCCAGTCCGCGTCCATCGCGCTCACAGAATACGAACCGGTGAGGTGCTTCTTGTATATTGGTGGTCTCAGTTGACGTCACACCGCGACTGCCAGGTGGTGTCGCTAGAAGAGCCAGGTCTCCAGAAAATAGCAATGCTGTCATCCGGTCAACAGTGTAATCCGGACGAAGTTGATAACGCCGACGATAACGCTTCTATCCCCGCACGTGAGGCGCTCGTTCTTGTAGAAGCGCCGATCAGGAAATTGCCCTGCAGAACGCAGAACAAGGTCCTCGTAGGCGTCATTGCCAGTCCGCGTCCATCGTGCCCACAGAATACGAACCGGTGAGGTGCTTCTTTTATAGTGGTGTTCTTGGGTGACGTCACACCGCGACTACCAGGTGGTGTCGCTAGAAGGGCCAGGTCGTCAGAAAATAACCATGCTGTCATCTGGTCAACGGTGTAATCCGGACGAAGTTGATAAACGCCGACGATAAATCTTCTATCCCCGCACGTGTAGGCGCTCCTTGCTGTACATACGCCGATCTCGAAAATGCCCTGCACAACACAGAACAAGGTCCTCTTTAGCGTTATTGCCAGTCCGCGTCCATAGTGTCCACAGAAGACGAACCAGTGAGGTGCTTCTTTTATAGTGGCGTTCTTGGGTGACGTCACACCACGACTACCAGGTGGTGTCGCTAGAAGAGCCAGGTCACCAGAAAATAGCCATGCTGTCATCTGGTCAACAGTGTAATCCGGACGAAGTTGATAACGCCGACGATATCGCTTCTATCCTCGCACGTATAGGCGCTCGTTGCTGTAGATGCGCCGATCTGGAAGATGCCCTGCAGAACGCAGAACAAGGTCCTCGTTAGCGTCATTGCCAGTCCGCGTCCATCGTGCCCACAGAATCCGGACCGGTGAGGTGCTTCTTGTATATTGGTGGTCTCAGGTGACGTCACACTGCGACTGCCAGGTGGTGTCGCTAGAAGAGACAGGTCGCCAGAAAATAACCATGCTGTCATCTGGTCAACAGTGTAATCCGGACGAAGTTGATAACGCCGACGATATCGCTTCTATCCCCGCACGTGAGGCGCTCGTTCCTGTAGAAGCGTCGATCAGGAAATTGCCCTGCAGAACGCAGAACAAGGTCCTCGTGGGCGTCATTGCCGGTCCGCGTCCATCGTGCCCACAGAATACGAACCGGTGAGGTGCTTCTTTTATAGTGGTGTTCTTGGGTGACGTCACATCGCGACTACCAGGTGGTGTCGCATGAAGAGCCAGGTCGCCAGAAAATAACCATGCTGTCATGTGGTCAACAGTGTAATCCGGAAGAAGTTGATAAACGCCGACGATAAAGCTTCTATCCCCGCACGTGTAGGCGCTCGTTGCTGTAGATGCGCTGATCAGGAAAATCCCCTGCATATCACAGAACAAGGTTCTCGTAGGCGTAATATTCAGTCCACGTTCATCGTGTCCGCAGAAGACGAACCGGTGAGGCTCTTGTTTTATAGTGGTGTTCTTGGGTGACGTCACACCGCGACTACCAGGTGGTGTCGCTAGAAGGGCCAGGTCGTCAGAAAATAACCATGCTGTCATCTGGTCCACAGTGTAATCCGGACGAAGTTGATAAACGCCGACGATATCGCTTCTATGCCCGCACGTGTAGGCGCTCGTTGCTATAGATGCGCCGATCTGGAAGATGCCCTGCAGAACGCAGAACAAGGTCCTCGTTAGCGTCATTGCCAGTCCGCGTCCATCGTGCCCAAAGAATACGAACCGGTGAGGGGCTTCTTGTATATTGGTGGACTCAGGAGACTTCACACCGCGACTACCAGGTCTTGTCGCTAGAAGAGCCAGGTCCCGAGAAAATTGCAATGCTGTCATCCGGTCAACAGTGTAATCCGGACGAAGTTGATAACGCCGACAATATCGCTTCTATCCCCGCACGTGAGGCGCTCGTTCCTGTAGAAGCGCCGATCAGGAAATTGCCCTGCAGAACGCAGAACAAGGTCCTCGTAGGCGTCATTGCCAGTCCGCGTCCATCGTGCCCACAGAATACGAACTGTTGAGGTGCTTCTTTTATAGCGGTGTTCTTGGGTGACGTCACACCACGACTACCAGGTGGTGTCGCTAGAAGAGCCAGGTCGCCAGAAAATAACCATGCTGTCATCTGGTCAACCGTGTAATCCGGACGAAGTTGATAAACGCCGACGATATCGCTTCTATCAACGCACGTGTAGGCGCTCGTTGCTGTAGATGCACCGATCAGGAAAATGCCCTGCAGAACGCAGAAAAAGGTCCTCGAAGGCGTAATTTTCAGTCCACGTTCATCGTGTCCGCAGAAGACGAACCGGTGAGGTGCTTGTTTTATAGTGGTGTTCTTGGGTGACGTCACACCGCGACTACCAGGTGGTGTCGCTAGAAGGGCCAGGTCGTCAGAAAATAACCATGCTGTCATCTGGTCAACAGTGTAATCCGGACGAAGTTGATAAACGCCGACGATATCGCTTCTATGCCCGCACGTGTAGGCGCTCGTTGCTGTAGATGCGCCGATCTGGAAGATGCCCTGCAGAACGCAGAACAAGGTCCTCCTAGGCGTCATGATAAGTCCGCGCCCATCGTGCCCACAGAATACGAGCCGTAGAGGTGCTTCTTTTATAGTGGTGCTCTCAGGTGACGTCACACCGCGTCTTCCAGGTATTGTCGCTAGAAGAGTAAGGTCGCCAGAAAATAAACATGCTGTCATCTGGTGAACAGTGTAATCCGGCCAAAGTTGATAAACGCCGACGATATCGCTTCTATAACCGCACGTGTAGCCGCTCGTTGCTGTAGATGTGCCGATCCGGAAAATTCCCTGCAGAACGCAGAACAAGGTCCTCGTAGGCGTCATTGCCAGTCCGCGTCCATCGTGTCCACAGTAGACGAACCGGTGAGCTGCTTCTTTCATAGTGGTGTTCTTGGGTGATGTCACACCACGACTATCAGGTGGTGTCGATAGAAGAGCCAGGTGGCCAGAGAATAACCATGCTGTCATCTGGTCAACAGTGTAATCCGGACGAAGTTGATAACGCCGACGATATCGCTTCTATCCCCGCACGTGAGGCGCTCGTTGCTGTAGAAGCGCCGATCAGGAAATTGCCCTGCAGAACGCAGAACAAGGTCCTCGTTGGCGTCATTGCCAGTCCGCGTCCATCGTGCCCACAGAATACGAACCGGTGAGGTGCTTCTTTTATAGTGGTGTTCTTGGGTGACGTCACATCGCGACTACCAGGTGGTGTCGCTAGAAGAGCCAGGTCGCCAGAAAATATTCATGCTGTCATGTGGTCAACAGTGTAATCCGGACGAAGTTGATAACGCCGACGATATCGCTTCTATCCTCGCACGTATAGGCGCTCGTTGCTGTAGATGCGCCGATCTGGAAGATGCCCTGCAGAACGCAGAACAAGGTCCTCGTTAGCGCCATTGCCAGTCCGCGTCCATCGTGCCCACAGAATCCGGACCGGTGAGGTGCTTCTTGTATATTGGTGGTCTCAGGTGACGTCACACTGCGACTGCCAGGTGGTGTCGCTAGAAGAGACAGGTCGCCAGAAAATAACCATGCTGTCATCTGGTCAACAGTGTAATCCGGACGAAGTTGATAACGCCGACGATATCGCTTCTATCCCCGCACGTGAGGCGCTCGTTCCTGTAGAAGCGTCGATCAGGAAATTGCCCTGCAGAACGCAGAACAAGGTCCTCGTAGGCGTCATTGCCAGTCCGGGTCCATCGTGCCCACAGAATACGAACCGGTGAGGTGCTTCTTTTATAGTGGTGTTCTTGGGTGATGTCACATCGCGACTACCAGGTGGTGTCGCAAGAAGAGCCAGGTCGCCAGAAAATAACCATGCTGTCATGTGGTCAACAGTGTAATCCGGACGAAGTTGATAAACGCCGACGATAAAGCTTCTATCCCCGCACGTGTAGGCGCTCGTTGCTGTAGATGCGCTGATCAGGAAAATCCCCTGCATATCACAGAACAAGGTTCTCGTAGGCGTAATATTCAGTCCACGTTCATCGTGTCCGCAGAAGACGAACCGGAGAGGCTCTTGTTTTATAGTGGTGTTCTTGGGTGACGTCACACCGCGACTACCAGGTGGTGTCGCTAGAAGAGCCAGGTCGTCAGAAAATAACCATGCTGTCATCTGGTCCACAGTGTAATCCGGACGAAGTTGATAAACGCCGACGATATCGCTTCTATGCCCGCACGTGTAGGCGCTCGTTGCTATAGATGCGCCGATCTGGAAGATGCCCTGCAGAACGCAGAACAAGGTCCTCGTTAGCGTCATTGCCAGTCCGCGTCCATCGTGCCCAAAGAATACGAACCGGTGAGGGGCTTCTCTTATATTGGTGGACTCAGGAGACGTCACACCGCGACTACCAGGTCTTGTCGCTAGAACAGCCAGGTCCCGAGAAAATTGCAGTGCTGTCATCCGGTCAACAGTGTAATCCGGACGAAGTTGATAACGCCGACGATATCGCTTCTATCCCCGCACGTGAGGCGCTCGTTCCTGTAGAAGCGCCGATCAGGAAATTGCCCTGCAGAACGCAGAACAAGGTCCTCGTAGGCGTCATTGCCAGTCCGCGTCCATCGTGCCCACAGAATACGAACTGTTGAGGTGCTTCTTTTATAGCGGTGTTCTTGGGTGACGTCACACCACGACTACCAGGTGGTGTCGCTAGAAGAGCCAGGTCACCAGAAAATAGCCATGCTGTCATCTGGTCAACAGCGTAATCCGGACGAAGTTGATAACACCGACGATATCGCTTCTATGCCCGCACGTGTAGGCGCTCGTTGCTGTAGATGCGCCGATCTGGAAGATGCCCTGCATAACGCAGAACAAGGTCCTCGTAGGCGACATTGCCAGTCCGCGTCCGTCTTGTCCACAGAAGACGAACCGGTGAGGTGCTTCTTTTATAGTGGTGTTCTTGGGTGACGTCACACCACGACTACCAGGTGGTGTCGCTAGAAGAGCCAGGTCGCCAGAAAATAACCATGCTGTCATCTGGTCAACCGTGTAATCCGGACGAAGTTGATAAACGCCGACGATATCGCTTCTATCAACGCACGTGTAGGCGCTCGTTGCTGTAGATGCACCGATCAGGAAAATGCCCTGCAGAACGCAGAAAAAGGTCCTCGAAGGCGTAATTTTCAGTCCACGTTCATCGTGTCCGCAGTAGACGAACCGGTGAGGTGCTTGTTTTATAGTGGTGTTCTTGGGTGACGTCACACCGCGACTACCAGGTGGTGTCGCTAGAAGGGCCAGGTCGTCAGAAAATAAGCATGCTGTCATCTGGTCAACAGTGTAATCCGGACGAAGTTGATAAACGCCGACGATATCGCTTCTATGCCCGCACGTGTAGGCGCTCGTTGCTGTAGATGCGCCGATCTGGAAGATGCCCTGCAGAACGCAGAACAAGGTCCTCCTAGGCGTCATGATAAGTCCGCGTCCATCGTGCCCACAGAATACGAGCCGTAGAGGTGCTTCTTTTATAGTGGTGCTCTCAGGTGACGTCACACCGCGTCTTCCAGGTATTGTCGCTAGAAGAGTAAGGTCGCCAGAAAATATTCATGCTGTCATGTGGTCAACAGTGTAATCCGGACGAAGTTGATAAACGCCGACGATATCGCTTCTATCCCCGCACGTGTAGGCGCTCGTTGCTGTAGATACGCCGATCTGGAAAATCCCTGCAGAACGCAGAACAAGGTCCTCTTTAGCGTTATTACCAGTCCGCGTCCATCGTGCCCACAGAATACGAACCGGTGAGGTGCTTCTTGTATATTGGTGGTCTCAGTGACATCACACCGCGACTACCAGGTGGTGTCGCTAGAAGAGCCAGGTCCCGAGATTATAACAATGCTGTCATCTGGTCAACAGTGTAATCCGGACGAAGTTGTTAACGCCGACGATATCGCTTCTATTCCCGCACGTGTAGGCGCTCGCTGCTGTAGATGCGCCTATCAGGAAATTGCCCTGCAGAACGCAGAACAATTTCCTCGTTAGCGTCATTGCCAGTCCGCGTCCATCGCGCTCACAGAATACGAACCGGTGAGGTGCTTCTTGTATATTGGTGGTCTCAGTTGACGTCACACCGCGACTGCCAGGTGGTGTCGCTAGAAGAGCCAGGTCTCCAGAAAATAGCAATGCTGTCATCCGGTCAACAGTGTAATCCGGACGAAGTTGATAACGCCGACGATAACGCTTCTATCCCCGCACGTGAGGCGCTCGTTCTTGTAGAAGCGCCGATCAGGAAATTGCCCTGCAGAACGCAGAACAAGGTCCTCGTAGGCGTCATTGCCAGTCCGCGTCCATCGTGCCCACAGAATACGAACCGGTGAGGTGCTTCTTTTATAGTGGTGTTCTTGGGTGACGTCACACCGCGACTACCAGGTGGTGTCGCTAGAAGGGCCAGGTCGTCAGAAAATAACCATGCTGTCATCTGGTCAACGGTGTAATCCGGACGAAGTTGATAAACGCCGACGATAAATCTTCTATCCCCGCACGTGTAGGCGCTCCTTGCTGTACATACGCCGATCTCGAAAATGCCCTGCACAACACAGAACAAGGTCCTCTTTAGCGTTATTGCCAGTCCGCGTCCATAGTGTCCACAGAAGACGAACCAGTGAGGTGCTTCTTTTATAGTGGCGTTCTTGGGTGACGTCACACCACGACTACCAGGTGGTGTCGCTAGAAGAGCCAGGTCACCAGAAAATAGCCATGCTGTCATCTGGTCAACAGTGTAATCCGGACGAAGTTGATAACGCCGACGATATCGCTTCTATCCTCGCACGTATAGGCGCTCGTTGCTGTAGATGCGCCGATCTGGAAGATGCCCTGCAGAACGCAGAACAAGGTCCTCGTTAGCGTCATTGCCAGTCCGCGTCCATCGTGCCCACAGAATCCGGACCGGTGAGGTGCTTCTTGTATATTGGTGGTCTCAGGTGACGTCACACTGCGACTGCCAGGTGGTGTCGCTAGAAGAGACAGGTCGCCAGAAAATAACCATGCTGTCATCTGGTCAACAGTGTAATCCGGACGAAGTTGATAACGCCGACGATATCGCTTCTATCCCCGCACGTGAGGCGCTCGTTCCTGTAGAAGCGTCGATCAGGAAATTGCCCTGCAGAACGCAGAACAAGGTCCTCGTAGGCGTCATTGCCAGTCCGCGTCCATCGTGCCCACAGAATACGAACCGGTGAGGTGCTTCTTTTATAGTGGTGTTCTTGGGTGACGTCACATCGCGACTACCAGGTGGTGTCGCATGAAGAGCCAGGTCGCCAGAAAATAACCATGCTGTCATGTGGTCAACAGTGTAATCCGGAAGAAGTTGATAAACGCCGACGATAAAGCTTCTATCCCCGCACGTGTAGGCGCTCGTTGCTGTAGATGCGCTGATCAGGAAAATCCCCTGCATATCACAGAACAAGGTTCTCGTAGGCGTAATATTCAGTCCACGTTCATCGTGTCCGCAGAAGACGAACCGGTGAGGCTCTTGTTTTATAGTGGTGTTCTTGGGTGACGTCACACCGCGACTACCAGGTGGTGTCGCTAGAAGGGCCAGGTCGTCAGAAAATAACCATGCTGTCATCTGGTCCACAGTGTAATCCGGACGAAGTTGATAAACGCCGACGATATCGCTTCTATGCCCGCACGTGTAGGCGCTCGTTGCTATAGATGCGCCGATCTGGAAGATGCCCTGCAGAACGCAGAACAAGGTCCTCGTTAGCGTCATTGCCAGTCCGCGTCCATCGTGCCCAAAGAATACGAACCGGTGAGGGGCTTCTTGTATATTGGTGGACTCAGGAGACTTCACACCGCGACTACCAGGTCTTGTCGCTAGAAGAGCCAGGTCCCGAGAAAATTGCAATGCTGTCATCCGGTCAACAGTGTAATCCGGACGAAGTTGATAACGCCGACGATATCGCTTCTATCCCCGCACGTGAGGCGCTCGTTCCTGTAGAAGCGCCGATCAGGAAATTGCCCTGCAGAACGCAGAACAAGGTCCTCGTAGGCGTCATTGCCAGTCCGCGTCCATCGCGCCCGCAGAATACGAACTGTTGAGGTGCTTCTTTTATAGCGGTGTTCTTGGGTGACGTCACACCACGACTACCAGGTGGTGTCGCTAGAAGAGCCAGGTCGCCAGAAAATAACCATGCTGTCATCTGGTCAACCGTGTAATCCGGACGAAGTTGATAAACGCCGACGATATCGCTTCTATCAACGCACGTGTAGGCGCTCGTTGCTGTAGATGCACCGATCAGGAAAATGCCCTGCAGAACGCAGAAAAAGGTCCTCGAAGGCGTAATTTTCAGTCCACGTTCATCGTGTCCGCAGAAGACGAACCGGTGAGGTGCTTGTTTTATAGTGGTGTTCTTGGGTGACGTCACACCGCGACTACCAGGTGGTGTCGCTAGAAGGGCCAGGTCGTCAGAAAATAACCATGCTGTCATCTGGTCAACAGTGTAATCCGGACGAAGTTGATAAACGCCGACGATATCGCTTCTATGCCCGCACGTGTAGGCGCTCGTTGCTGTAGATGCGCCGATCTGGAAGATGCCCTGCAGAACGCAGAACAAGGTCCTCCTAGGCGTCATGATAAGTCCGCGCCCATCGTGCCCACAGAATACGAGCCGTAGAGGTGCTTCTTTTATAGTGGTGCTCTCAGGTGACGTCACACCGCGTCTTCCAGGTATTGTCGCTAGAAGAGTAAGGTCGCCAGAAAATAAACATGCTGTCATCTGGTGAACAGTGTAATCCGGCCAAAGTTGATAAACGCCGACGATATCGCTTCTATAACCGCACGTGTAGCCGCTCGTTGCTGTAGATGTGCCGATCCGGAAAATTCCCTGCAGAACGCAGAACAAGGTCCTCGTAGGCGTCATTGCCAGTCCGCGTCCATCGTGTCCACAGTAGACGAACCGGTGAGCTGCTTCTTTCATAGTGGTGTTCTTGGGTGATGTCACACCACGACTATCAGGTGGTGTCGATAGAAGAGCCAGGTGGCCAGAGAATAACCATGCTGTCATCTGGTCAACAGTGTAATCCGGACGAAGTTGATAACGCCGACGATATCGCTTCTATCCCCGCACGTGAGGCGCTCGTTGCTGTAGAAGCGCCGATCAGGAAATTGCCCTGCAGAACGCAGAACAAGGTCCTCGTTGGCGTCATTGCCAGTCCGCGTCCATCGTGCCCACAGAATACGAACCGGTGAGGTGCTTCTTTTATAGTGGTGTTCTTGGGTGACGTCACATCGCGACTACCAGGTGGTGTCGCTAGAAGAGCCAGGTCGCCAGAAAATATTCATGCTGTCATGTGGTCAACAGTGTAATCCGGACGAAGTTGATAACGCCGACGATATCGCTTCTATCCTCGCACGTATAGGCGCTCGTTGCTGTAGATGCGCCGATCTGGAAGATGCCCTGCAGAACGCAGAACAAGGTCCTCGTTAGCGCCATTGCCAGTCCGCGTCCATCGTGCCCACAGAATCCGGACCGGTGAGGTGCTTCTTGTATATTGGTGGTCTCAGGTGACGTCACACTGCGACTGCCAGGTGGTGTCGCTAGAAGAGACAGGTCGCCAGAAAATAACCATGCTGTCATCTGGTCAACAGTGTAATCCGGACGAAGTTGATAACGCCGACGATATCGCTTCTATCCCCGCACGTGAGGCGCTCGTTCCTGTAGAAGCGTCGATCAGGAAATTGCCCTGCAGAACGCAGAACAAGGTCCTCGTAGGCGTCATTGCCAGTCCGCGTCCATCGTGCCCACAGAATACGAACCGGTGAGGTGCTTCTTTTATAGTGGTGTTCTTGGGTGATGTCACATCGCGACTACCAGGTGGTGTCGCAAGAAGAGCCAGGTCGCCAGAAAATAACCATGCTGTCATGTGGTCAACAGTGTAATCCGGACGAAGTTGATAAACGCCGACGATAAAGCTTCTATCCCCGCACGTGTAGGCGCTCGTTGCTGTAGATGCGCTGATCAGGAAAATCCCCTGCATATCACAGAACAAGGTTCTCGTAGGCGTAATATTCAGTCCACGTTCATCGTGTCCGCAGAAGACGAACCGGTGAGGCTCTTGTTTTATAGTGGTGTTCTTGGGTGACGTCACACCGCGACTACCAGGTGGTGTCGCTAGAAGGGCCAGGTCGTCAGAAAATAACCATGCTGTCATCTGGTCCACAGTGTAATCCGGACGAAGTTGATAAACGCCGACGATATCGCTTCTATGCCCGCACGTGTAGGCGCTCGTTGCTATAGATGCGCCTATCTGGAAGATGCCCTGCAGAACGCAGAACAAGGTCCTCGTTAGCGTCATTGCCAGTCCGCGTCCATCGTGCCCAAAGAATACGAACCGGTGAGGGGCTTCTTGTATATTGGTGGACTCAGGAGACGTCACACCGCGACTACCAGGTCTTGTCGCTAGAACAGCCAGGTCCCGAGAAAATTGCAATGCTGTCATCCGGTCAACAGTGTAATCCGGACGAAGTTGATAACGCCGACGATATCGCTTCTATCCCCGCACGTGAGGCGCTCGTTCCTGTAGAAGCGCCGATCAGGAAATTGCCCTGCAGAACGCAGAACAAGGTCCTCGTAGGCGTCATTGCCAGTCCGCGTCCATCGTGCCCACAGAATACGAACTGTTGAGGTGCTTCTTTTATAGCGGTGTTCTTGGGTGACGTCACACCACGACTACCAGGTGGTGTCGCTAGAAGAGCCAGGTCACCAGAAAATAGCCATGCTGTCATCTGGTCAACAGCGTAATCCGGACGAAGTTGATAACACCGACGATATCGCTTCTATGCCCGCACGTGTAGGCGCTCGTTGCTGTAGATGCGCCGATCTGGAAGATGCCCTGCATAACGCAGAACAAGGTCCTCGTAGGCGACATTGCCAGTCCGCGTCCGTCTTGTCCACAGAAGACGAACCGGTGAGGTGCTTCTTTTATAGTGGTGTTCTTGGGTGACGTCACACCACGACTACCAGGTGGTGTCGCTAGAAGAGCCAGGTCGCCAGAAAATAACCATGCTGTCATCTGGTCAACCGTGTAATCCGGACGAAGTTGATAAACGCCGACGATATCGCTTCTATCAACGCACGTGTAGGCGCTCGTTGCTGTAGATGCACCGATCAGGAAAATGCCCTGCAGAACGCAGAAAAAGGTCCTCGAAGGCGTAATTTTCAGTCCACGTTCATCGTGTCCGCAGTAGACGAACCGGTGAGGTGCTTGTTTTATAGTGGTGTTCTTGGGTGACGTCACACCGCGACTACCAGGTGGTGTCGCTAGAAGGGCCAGGTCGTCAGAAAATAACCATGCTGTCATCTGGTCAACAGTGTAATCCGGACGAAGTTGATAAACGCCGACGATATCGCTTCTATGCCCGCACGTGTAGGCGCTCGTTGCTGTAGATGCGCCGATCTGGAAGATGCCCTGCAGAACGCAGAACAAGGTCCTCCTAGGCGTCATGATAAGTCCGCGTCCATCGTGCCCACAGAATACGAGCCGTAGAGGTGCTTCTTTTATAGTGGTGCTCTCAGGTGACGTCACACCGCGTCTTCCAGGTATTGTCGCTAGAAGAGTAAGGTCGCCAGAAAATAAACATGCTGTCATCTGGTCAACAGTGTAATCCGGCCAAAGTTGATAAACGCCGACGATATCGCTTCTATACCCGCACGTGTAGCCGCTCGTTGCTGTAGATGTGCCGATCCGGAAAATTCCCTGCAGAACGCAGAACAAGGTCCTCGTAGGCGTCATTGCCAGTCCGCGTCCATCGTGTCCACAGTAGACGAACCGGTGAGCTGCTTCTTTCATAGTGGTGTTCTTGGGTGATGTCACACCACGACTATCAGGTGGTGTCGATAGAAGAGCCAGGTGGCCAGAGAATAACCATGCTGTCATCTGGTCAACAGTGTAATCCGGACGAAGTTGATAACGCCGACGATATCGCTTCTATCCCCGCACGTGAGGCGCTCGTTGCTGTAGAAGCGCCGATCAGGAAATTGCCCTGCAGAACGCAGAACAAGGTCCTCGTTGGCGTCATTGCCAGTCCGCGTCCATCGTGCCCACAGAATACGAACCGGTGAGGTGCTTCTTTTATAGTGGTGTTCTTGGGTGACGTCACATCGCGACTACCAGGTGGTGTCGCTAGAAGAGCCAGGTCGCCAGAAAATATTCATGCTGTCATGTGGTCAACAGTGTAATCCGGACGAAGTTGATAAACGCCGACGATATCGCTTCTATCCCCGCACGTGTAGGCGCTCGTTGCTGTAGATACGCCGATCTGGAAAATCCCTGCAGAACGCAGAACAAGGTCCTCTTTAGCGTTATTACCAGTCCGCGTCCATCGTGCCCACAGAATACGAACCGGTGAGGTGCTTCTTGTATATTGGTGGTCTCAGTGACATCACACCGCGACTACCAGGTGGTGTCGCTAGAAGAGCCAGGTCCCGAGATTATAACAATGCTGTCATCTGGTCAACAGTGTAATCCGGACGAAGTTGTTAACGCCGACGATATCGCTTCTATTCCCGCACGTGTAGGCGCTCGCTGCTGTAGATGCGCCTATCAGGAAATTGCCCTGCAGAACGCAGAACAATTTCCTCGTTAGCGTCATTGCCAGTCCGCGTCCATCGCGCTCACAGAATACGAACCGGTGAGGTGCTTCTTGTATATTGGTGGTCTCAGTTGACGTCACACCGCGACTGCCAGGTGGTGTCGCTAGAAGAGCCAGGTCTCCAGAAAATAGCAATGCTGTCATCCGGTCAACAGTGTAATCCGGACGAAGTTGATAACGCCGACGATAACGCTTCTATCCCCGCACGTGAGGCGCTCGTTCTTGTAGAAGCGCCGATCAGGAAATTGCCCTGCAGAACGCAGAACAAGGTCCTCGTAGGCGTCATTGCCAGTCCGCGTCCATCGTGCCCACAGAATACGAACCGGTGAGGTGCTTCTTTTATAGTGGTGTTCTTGGGTGACGTCACACCGCGACTACCAGGTGGTGTCGCTAGAAGGGCCAGGTCGTCAGAAAATAACCATGCTGTCATCTGGTCAACGGTGTAATCCGGACGAAGTTGATAAACGCCGACGATAAATCTTCTATCCCCGCACGTGTAGGCGCTACTTGCTGTACATACGCCGATCTCGAAAATGCCCTGCACAACACAGAACAAGGTCCTCTTTAGCGTTATTGCCAGTCCGCGTCCATAGTGTCCACAGAAGACGAACCAGTGAGGTGCTTCTTTTATAGTGGCGTTCTTGGGTGACGTCACACCACGACTACCAGGTGGTGTCGCTAGAAGAGCCAGGTCACCAGAAAATAGCCATGCTGTCATCTGGTCAACAGTGTAATCCGGACGAAGTTGATAACGCCGACGATATCGCTTCTATCCTCGCACGTATAGGCGCTCGTTGCTGTAGATGCGCCGATCTGGAAGATGCCCTGCAGAACGCAGAACAAGGTCCTCGTTAGCGTCATTGCCAGTCCGCGTCCATCGTGCCCACAGAATCCGGACCGGTGAGGTGCTTCTTGTATATTGGTGGTCTCAGGTGACGTCACACTGCGACTGCCAGGTGGTGTCGCTAGAAGAGACAGGTCGCCAGAAAATAACCATGCTGTCATCTGGTCAACAGTGTAATCCGGACGAAGTTGATAACGCCGACGATATCGCTTCTATCCCCGCACGTGAGGCGCTCGTTCCTGTAGAAGCGTCGATCAGGAAATTGCCCTGCAGAACGCAGAACAAGGTCCTCGTAGGCGTCATTGCCAGTCCGCGTCCATCGTGCCCACAGAATACGAACCGGTGAGGTGCTTCTTTTATAGTGGTGTTCTTGGGTGACGTCACATCGCGACTACCAGGTGGTGTCGCATGAAGAGCCAGGTCGCCAGAAAATAACCATGCTGTCATGTGGTCAACAGTGTAATCCGGAAGAAGTTGATAAACACCGACGATAAAGCTTCTATCCCCGCACGTGTAGGCGCTCGTTGCTGTAGATGCGCTGATCAGGAAAATCCCCTGCATATCACAGAACAAGGTTCTCGTAGGCGTAATATTCAGTCCACGTTCATCGTGTCCGCAGAAGACGAACCGGTGAGGCTCTTGTTTTATAGTGGTGTTCTTGGGTGACGTCACACCGCGACTACCAGGTGGTGTCGCTAGAAGGGCCAGGTCGTCAGAAAATAACCATGCTGTCATCTGGTCCACAGTGTAATCCGGACGAAGTTGATAAACGCCGACGATATCGCTTCTATGCCCGCACGTGTAGGCGCTCGTTGCTATAGATGCGCCGATCTGGAAGATGCCCTGCAGAACGCAGAACAAGGTCCTCGTTAGCGTCATTGCCAGTCCGCGTCCATCGTGCCCAAAGAATACGAACCGGTGAGGGGCTTCTTGTATATTGGTGGACTCAGGAGACTTCACACCGCGACTACCAGGTCTTGTCGCTAGAAGAGCCAGGT
The DNA here is from genome assembly GCF_052857255.1 of Amblyomma americanum. Taxonomy (NCBI): domain Eukaryota; kingdom Metazoa; phylum Arthropoda; class Arachnida; order Ixodida; family Ixodidae; genus Amblyomma; species Amblyomma americanum. Next base: position 176,521,296 of record NC_135502.1, on the reverse strand, counting down.
CCCGAGAAAATTGCAATGCTGTCATCCGGTCAACAGTGTAATCCGGACGAAGTTGATAACGCCGACGATATCGCTTCTATCCCCGCACGTGAGGCGCTCGTTCCTGTAGAAGCGCCGATCAGGAAATTGCCCTGCAGAACGCAGAACAAGGTCCTCGTAGGCGTCATTGCCAGTCCGCGTCCATCGTGCCCACAGAATACGAACTGTTGAGGTGCTTCTTTTATAGCGGTGTTGTTGGGTGACGTCACACCACGACTACCAGGTGGTGTCACTAGAAGAGCCAGGTCGCCAGAAAATAACCATGCTGTCATCTGGTCAACCGTGTAATCCGGACGAAGTTGATAAACGCCGACGATATCGCTTCTATCAACGCACGTGTAGGCGCTCGTTGCTGTAGATGCACCGATCAGGAAAATGCCCTGCAGAACGCAGAAAAAGGTCCTCGAAGGCGTAATTTTCAGTCCACGTTCATCGTGTCCGCAGAAGACGAACCGGTGAGGTGCTTGTTTTATAGTGGTGTTCTTGGGTGACGTCACACCGCGACTACCAGGTGGTGTCGCTAGAAGGGCCAGGTCGTCAGAAAATAACAATGCTGTCATCTGGTCAACAGTGTAATCCGGACGAAGTTGATAACGCCGACGATATCGCTTCTATCCCCGCACGTGAGGCGCTCGTTGCTGTAGAAGCGCCGATCAGGAAATTGCCCTGCAGAACGCAGAACAAGGTCCTCGTTGGCGTCATTGCCAGTCCGCGTCCATCGTGCCCACAGAATACGAACCGGTGAGGTGCTTCTTTTATAGTGGTGTTCTTGGGTGACGTCACATCGCGACTACCAGGTGGTGTCGCTAGAAGAGCCAGGTCGCCAGAAAATATTCATGCTGTCATGTGGTCAACAGTGTAATCCGGACGAAGTTGATAAACGCCGACGATATCGCTTCTATCCCCGCACGTGTAGGCGCTCGTTGCTGTAGATACGCCGATCTGGAAAATCCCTGCAGAACGCAGAACAAGGTCCTCTTTAGCGTTATTACCAGTCCGCGTCCATCGTGCCCACAGAATACGAACCGGTGAGGTGCTTCTTGTATATTGGTGGTCTCAGTGACATCACACCGCGACTACCAGGTGGTGTCGCTAGAAGAGCCAGGTCCCGAGATTATAACAATGCTGTCATCTGGTCAACAGTGTAATCCGGACGAAGTTGTTAACGCCGACGATATCGCTTCTATTCCCGCACGTGTAGGCGCTCGCTGCTGTAGATGCGCCTATCAGGAAATTGCCCTGCAGAACGCAGAACAATTTCCTCTTTAGCGTTATTGCCAGTCCGCGTCGATCGTGCCCTCAGAATCCGAACCGGTGATGTGCTTCTTGTATATTGCTGGTCTCAGGTGACGTCACACCGCGACTACCAGATGGTGTCGCTAGAAGAGCCAGGTCCCGAGAATATAACAATGCTGTCATCTGGTCAACAGTGTAATGCGGGCGAAGTTTATAAACGCCGACGATATCGCTTCTATCCCCGCACGTGTAGCCGCTCGTTGCTGTAGATGCGCCGATCTAGAAAATGCCCTGCAGAACGCAGAACAAGGTCCTCGTTAGCGTCATTGCCAGTCCGCGTCCATCGCGCTCACAGAATACGAACCGGTGAGGTGCTTCTTGTATATTGGTAGTCTCAGTTGACGTCACACCGCGACTGCCAGGTGGTGTCGCTAGAAGAGCCAGGTCTCCAGAAAATAGCAATGCTGTCATCCGGTCAACAGAGTAATCCGGACGAAGTTGATAACGCCGACGATAACGCTTCTATCCCCGCACGTGAGGCGCTCGTTCTTGTAGAAGCGCCGATCAGGAAATTGCCCTGCAGAACGCAGAACAAGGTCCTCGTAGGCGTCATTGCCAGTCCGCGTCCATCGTGCCCACAGAATACGAACCGGTGAGGTGCTTCTTTTATAGTGGTGTTCTTGGGTGACGTCACATCGCGACTACCAGGTGGTGTCGCTAGAAGAGCCAGGTCGCCAGAAAATAACCAGCTGTCATGTGGTCAACAGTGTAATCCGGACGAAGTTGATAAACGCCTACGATAAAGCTTCTATCCCCGCACGTGTAGGCGCTCGCTGCCGTAGATGCGCCGATCAGGAAAATGCCCTGCATAACGCAGAACAAAGTCCTCGTAGGCGTCATTGCCAGTCCGCGTCCGTCGTGTCCGCAGAAGACGAACCGGTGAGGTGCTTCTTTTATAGTGGTGTTCTTGGATGACGTCACACCACGACTGCCAGGTGGTGTCGCTAGAAGAGCCAGGTCGCCAGAAAATAACCATGCTGTCATCTGGTCAACGGTGTAATCCGGACGAAGTTGATAAACGCCGACGATAAATCTTCTATCCCCGCACGTGTAGGCGCTCCTTGCTGTACATACGCCGATCTCGAAAATGCCCTGCACAACACAGAACAAGGTCCTCTTTAGCGTTATTGCCAGTCCGCGTCCATAGTGTCCACAGAAGACGAACCAGTGAGGTGCTTCTTTTATAGTGGCGTTCTTGGGTGACGTCACACCACGACTACCAGGTGGTGTCGCTAGAAGAGCCAGGTCACCAGAAAATAGCCATGCTGTCATCTGGTCAACAGTGTAATCCGGACGAAGTTGATAACGCCGACGATATTGCTTCTATCCTCGCACGTATAGGCGCTCGTTGCTGTAGATGCGCCGATCTGGAAGATGCCCTGCAGAACGCAGAACAAGGTCCTCGTTAGCGTCATTGCCAGTCCGCGTCCATCGTGCCCACAGAATCCGGACCGGTGAGGTGCTTCTTGTATATTGGTGGTCTCAGGTGACGTCACACTGCGACTGCCAGGTGGTGTCGCTAGAAGAGACAGGTCGCCAGAAAATAACCATGCTGTCATCTGGTCAACAGTGTAATCCGGACGAAGTTGATAACGCCGACGATATCGCTTCTATCCCCGCACGTGAGGCGCTCGTTCCTGTAGAAGCGTCGATCAGGAAATTGCCCTGCAGAACGCAGAACAAGGTCCTCGTAGGCGTCATTGCCAGTCCGCGTCCATCGTGCCCACAGAATACGAACCGGTGAGGTGCTTCTTTTATAGTGGTGTTCTTGGGTGACGTCACATCGCGACTACCAGGTGGTGTCGCATGAAGAGCCAGGTCGCCAGAAAATAACCATGCTGTCATGTGGTCAACAGTGTAATCCGGAAGAAGTTGATAAACGCCGACGATAAAGCTTCTATCCCCGCACGTGTAGGCGCTCGTTGCTGTAGATGCGCTGATCAGGAAAATCCCCTGCATATCACAGAACAAGGTTCTCGTAGGCGTAATATTCAGTCCACGTTCATCGTGTCCGCAGAAGACGAACCGGTGAGGCTCTTGTTTTATAGTGGTGTTCTTGGGTGACGTCACACCGCGACTACCAGGTGGTGTCGCTAGAAGGGCCAGGTCGTCAGAAAATAACCATGCTGTCATCTGGTCCACAGTGTAATCCGGACGAAGTTGATAAACGCCGACGATATCGCTTCTATGCCCGCACGTGTAGGCGCTCGTTGCTATAGATGCGCCGATCTGGAAGATGCCCTGCAGAACGCAGAACAAGGTCCTCGTTAGCGTCATTGCCAGTCCGCGTCCATCGTGCCCAAAGAATACGAACCGGTGAGGGGCTTCTTGTATATTGGTGGACTCAGGAGACTTCACACCGCGACTACCAGGTCTTGTCGCTAGAAGAGCCAGGTCCCGAGAAAATTGCAATGCTGTCATCCGGTCAACAGTGTAATCCGGACGAAGTTGATAACGCCGACGATATCGCTTCTATCCCCGCACGTGAGGCGCTCGTTCCTGTAGAAGCGCCGATCAGGAAATTGCCCTGCAGAACGCAGAACAAGGTCCTCGTAGGCGTCATTGCCAGTCCGCGTCCATCGTGCCCACAGAATACGAACTGTTGAGGTGCTTCTTTTATAGCGGTGTTCTTGGGTGACGTCACACCACGACTACCAGGTGGTGTCGCTAGAAGAGCCAGGTCGCCAGAAAATAACCATGCTGTCATCTGGTCAACCGTGTAATCCGGACGAAGTTGATAAACGCCGACGATATCGCTTCTATCAACGCACGTGTAGGCGCTCGTTGCTGTAGATGCACCGATCAGGAAAATGCCCTGCAGAACGCAGAAAAAGGTCCTCGAAGGCGTAATTTTCAGTCCACGTTCATCGTGTCCGCAGAAGACGAACCGGTGAGGTGCTTGTTTTATAGTGGTGTTCTTGGGTGACGTCACACCGCGACTACCAGGTGGTGTCGCTAGAAGGGCCAGGTCGTCAGAAAATAACCATGCTGTCATCTGGTCAACAGTGTAATCCGGACGAAGTTGATAAACGCCGACGATATCGCTTCTATGCCCGCACGTGTAGGCGCTCGTTGCTGTAGATGCGCCGATCTGGAAGATGCCCTGCAGAACGCAGAACAAGGTCCTCCTAGGCGTCATGATAAGTCCGCGCCCATCGTGCCCACAGAATACGAGCCGTAGAGGTGCTTCTTTTATAGTGGTGCTCTCAGGCGACGTCACACCGCGTCTTCCAGGTATTGTCGCTAGAAGAGTAAGGTCGCCAGAAAATAAACATGCTGTCATCTGGTGAACAGTGTAATCCGGCCAAAGTTGATAAACGCCGACGATATCGCTTCTATAACCGCACGTGTAGCCGCTCGTTGCTGTAGATGTGCCGATCCGGAAAATTCCCTGCAGAACGCAGAACAAGGTCCTCGTAGGCGTCATTGCCAGTCCGCGTCCATCGTGTCCACAGTAGACGAACCGGTGAGCTGCTTCTTTCATAGTGGTGTTCTTGGGTGATGTCACACCACGATTATCAGGTGGTGTCGATAGAAGAGCCAGGTGGCCAGAGAATAACCATGCTGTCATCTGGTCAACAGTGTAATCCGGACGAAGTTGATAACGCCGACGATATCGCTTCTATCCCCGCACGTGAGGCGCTCGTTGCTGTAGAAGCGCCGATCAGGAAATTGCCCTGCAGAACGCAGAACAAGGTCCTCGTTGGCGTCATTGCCAGTCCGCGTCCATCGTGCCCACAGAATACGAACCGGTGAGGTGCTTCTTTTATAGTGGTGTTCTTGGGTGACGTCACATCGCGACTACCAGGTGGTGTCGCTAGAAGAGCCAGGTCGCCAGAAAATATTCATGCTGTCATGTGGTCAACAGTGTAATCCGGACGAAGTTGATAAACGCCGACGATATCGCTTCTATCCCCGCACGTGTAGGCGCTCGTTGCTGTAGATACGCCGATCTGGAAAATCCCTGCAGAACGCAGAACAAGGTCCTCTTTAGCGTTATTACCAGTCCGCGTCCATCGTGCCCACAGAATACGAACCGGTGAGGTGCTTCTTGTATATTGGTGGTCTCAGTGACATCACACCGCGACTACCAGGTGGTGTCGCTAGAAGAGCCAGGTCCCGAGATTATAACAATGCTGTCATCTGGTCAACAGTGTAATCCGGACGAAGTTGTTAACGCCGACGATATCGCTTCTATTCCCGCACGTGTAGGCGCTCGCTGCTGTAGATGCGCCTATCAGGAAATTGCCCTGCAGAACGCAGAACAATTTCCTCTTTAGCGTTATTGCCAGTCCGCGTCGATCGTGCCCTCAGAATCCGAACCGGTGATTTGCTTCTTGTATATTGCTGGTCTCAGGTGACGTCACACCGCGACTACCAGATGGTGTCGCTAGAAGAGCCAGGTCCCGAGAATATAACAATGCTGTCATCTGGTCAACAGTGTAATGCGGACGAAGTTTATAAACGCCGACGATATCGCTTCTATCCCCGCACATGTAGCCGCTCGTTGCTGTAGATGCGCCGATCTAGAAAATGCCCTGCAGAACGCAGAACAAGGTCCTCGTTAGCGTCATTGCCAGTCCGCGTCCATCGCGCTCACAGAATACGAACCGGTGAGGTGCTTCTTGTATATTGGTGGTCTCAGTTGACGTCACACCGCGACTGCCAGGTGGTGTCGCTAGAAGAGCCAGGTCTCCAGAAAATAGCAATGCTGTCATCCGGTCAACAGAGTAATCCGGACGAAGTTGATAACGCCGACGATAACGCTTCTATCCCCGCACGTGAGGCGCTCGTTCTTGTAGAAGCGCCGATCAGGAAATTGCCCTGCAGAACGCAGAACAAGGTCCTCGTAGGCGTCATTGCCAGTCCGCGTCCATCGTGCCCACAGAATACGAACCGGTGAGGTGCTTCTTTTATAGTGGTGTTCTTGGGTGACGTCACATCGCGACTACCAGGTGGTGTCGCTAGAAGAGCCAGGTCGCCAGAAAATAACCAGCTGTCATGCGGTCAACAGTGTAATCCGGACGAAGTTGATAAACGCCTACGATAAAGCTTCTATCCCCGCACGTGTAGGCGCTCGCTGCCGTAGATGCGCCGATCAGGAAAATGCCCTGCATAACGCAGAACAAAGCCCTCGTAGGCGTCATTGCCAGTCCGCGTCCGTCGTGTCCACAGAAGACGAACCGGTGAGGTGCTTCTTTTATAGTGGTGTTCTTGGATGACGTCACACCACGACTGCCAGGTGGTGTCGCTAGAAGAGCCAGGTCGCCAGAAAATAACCATGCTGTCATCTGGTGAACACTATAATCCGGACGAAGTTGATAAACGCCAACGATATCGCTTCTATCCCCGCACGTGTAGGCGCTCGTTGCTGTAGATGCGCCGATCTGGAAGATGCCCTGCAGAACGCAGAACAAGGTCCTCGTAGGCATCATTGCCAGTCCGCATCCATCGTGCCCACAGAATACGAACCGGTGAGGTGCTTCTTTTATAGTGGTGTTCTTGGGTGATGTCATATCGCGACTACCAGGTGGTGTCGCTAGAAGAGCCAGGTCGCCTGAAAATAACCATGCTGTCATGTGGTCAACAGTGTAATCCGGAAGAAGTTGATAAACGCCGACGATAATGCTTCTATCCCCGCACGTGTAGGCGCTCGTTGCTGTAGATGCGCCGATCTGGAAAATGCCCTGCATAACGCAGAACAAGGTCCTCGTAGGCGACATTGCCAGTCCGCGTCCGTCGTGTCCACAGAAGTCGAACCGGTGAGGTGCTTCTTTTATAGTGGTGTTCTTGGGTGACGTCACACCACGACCACCAGGTGGTGTCGCTAGAAGAGCCAGGTGGCCAGAAAATAACCATGCTGTCATCTGGTCAACCGTGTAATCCGGACGAAGTTGATAAACGCCGACGATATCGCTTCTATCCACGCACGTGTAGGCGCTAGTTTCTGTAGATGCACCGATCAGGAAAATGCCCTGCAGAACGCAGAAAAAGGTCCTCGAAGGAGTCATTGCCAGTCCGCGTCCATCGTGCCCACAGAATACGAACCGGTGACGTGCTTCTTGTATATTGGTGGTCTCAGGTGACGTCACACCGTGACCACCAGCTGGTGTCGCTAGAAGGGCCAGGTTCCAAGAAAATAACAATGCTGTCATCGGGTCAACAGTGGAATCCACACGAAGTTGATAACGCCGACGATATCGCTTCTATTGCCGCACGTGTAGGCGCTCGCTGCTGTAGATGCACCGATCTGGAAGATGCCCTGCAGAACGCAGAACAAGGTCCTCGTTAGCGTCATTGCCAGTCCGCGTCCATCGTGCCCACAGAATACGAACCAGTGAGGTGCTTCTTGTATATTGGTGGTTTGAGGTGACGTCACACCGCGACTACCAGGTCTTGTCGCTAGAAGAGCCAGGTCCCGAGAAAATAGCAATGCTGTCATCCGGTCAACAGTGTAATCCGGACGAAGTCAATAAACGCCGACGATTTCGCTTCTATCCACGCACGTGTAGGCGCTCGTTGCTGTAGATGCGCTGATCAGGAAAATCCCCTGCATATCGCAGAACAATGTCCTCGTAGGCGTATTTTTCAGTCCGCGTTCATCGTGCCCGCAGAAGACGAACCGGTGAGGTGCTTGTTTTATAGTGGTGTTCTTCGGTGACGTCACACCGCGACTACCAGGTGGTGTCGCTAGAAGGGCCAGGTCGTGAGAAAATAACCATGCTGTCATCTGGTCCACAGTGTAATCCGGACGAAGTTGATAAACGCCGACGATATCGCTTCTATGCCCGCACGTGTAGGCGCTCGTTGCTGTAGATGCGCCGATCTGGAAGATGCCCTGCAGAACGCAGAACAAGGTCCTCGTTAGCGTCATTGCCAGTCCGCGTACATCGTGCCCACAGAATACGAACCGGTGAGGGGCTTCTTGCATATTGGTGGTCTCAGGTAACGTCACACCGCGACTACCAGGTCTTGTCGCTAGAAGAGCCAGGTCCCAAGAAAATAACAATTCTGTCATCCGGTCAACCGTGTAATCCGGACGAAGTTGATAAACGCCGACGATATCGCTTCTATCCACGCACGTGTAGGCGCTCGTTGCTGTAGATGCACCGATCAGGAAAATGCCCTGCAGAACGCAGAAAAAGGTCCTCGAAGGCGTCATTGCCAGTCCGCGTCCATCGTGCCCACAGAACACGAACCGGTGAGGTGCTTCTTTTATAGTGGTGTTCTTGGGTGACATCACATCGCGACTACCAGGTTGTGTCGCAAGAAGAGCCAGGTCGCCAGAAAATAACCATGCTGTCATGTGGTCAACAGTGTAATCCGGACGAAGTTGATAAACGCCGACGATAAAGCTTCTATCCCCGCACGTAGAGGCGCTCGTTGCTGTAGATGCGCCGATCTGGAAGATGCCCTGCAGAACGCAGAACAAGGTCCTCGTTAGCGTCATTGCCAGTCCGCGTCCATCGTGCCCACAGAATCCGGACCGCTGAGGTGCTTCTTGTATATTGGTGGTCTCAGGTGACATCACACCGCGACTACCAGGTCTTGTCGCTAGAAGAGCCAGGTCCCGAGAAAATAGCAATGCTGTCATCCGGTCAACGGTGTAATCCGGACGAAGTTGATAAACGCCGACGATATCGCTTCTATCCACGCACGTGTAGGCGCTCGTTGCTGTAGATGCGCTGATCAGGAAAATCCCCTGCATATCACAGAACAAGGTTCTCGTAGGCGTAATATTCAGTCCGCGTTCATCGTGTCCGCAGAAGACGAACCGGTGAGGCTCTTGTTTTATAGTGGTGTTCTTGGGTGACATCACATCGCGACTACCAGGTTGTGTCGCAAGAAGAGCCAGGTCGCCAGAAAATAACCATGCTGTCATGTGGTCAACAGTGTAATCCGGACGAAGTTGATAAACGCCGACGATAAAGCTTCTATCCCCGCACATAGAGGCGCTCCTTGCTGTAGATACGCCGATCTCGAAAATGCCCTGCACAACACAGAGCAAGGTCCACTTTAGCGTTATTGCCAGTCCGCGTCCATAGTGTCCACAGAAGACGAACCGGTGAGGTGCTTCTTTTATAGTGGTGTTCTTGATTGACGTCACACCACGACTACCAGGTGGTGTCGCTAGAACAGCCAGGTCACCAGAAAATAGCCATGCTGTCATCTGGTCAACAGTGTAATCCGGACGAAGTTGATAACGCCGACGATATCGCTTCTATCCTCGCACGTGTAGCCGCTCGTTGCTGCAGATGCGCCAATCTGGAAAATGCCCTGCATAACGCAGAACAAGGTCCTCGAAGGCGTCATTGCCAGTCCGCGTCCATCGTGCCCACAGAATACGAACCGGTGAGGTGCTTCTTTTATAGTGGTGTTCTTGGGTGACGTCACATCGCGACTACCAGGTGGTGTCGCTAGAAGTTCCAGGTCGCCAGAAAATAACCATGCTGTCATCTGGTCAACCGTGTAGTCCGGACGAAGTTGATAAACGCCGACGATATCGCTTCTATCCCCGCACGTAGAGGCGCTCGTTGCTGTAGATGCGCCGATCTGGAAGATGCCCTGCAGAACGCAGAACAAGGTCCTCGTTAGCGTCATTGCCAGTCCGCGTCCATCGTGCCCACAGAATCCGGACAGGTGAGGTGCTTCTTGGATATTGGTGGTCTCAGGTGACATCACACCGCGACTACCAGGTCTTGTCGCTAGAAGAGCCAGGTCCCGAGAAAATAGCAATGCTGTCATCCGGTCAACAGTGTAATCCGGACGAAGTTGATAAACGCCGACGATATCGCTTCTATCCACGCACGTGTAGGCGCTCGTTGCTGTAGATGCGCTGATCAGGAAAATCCCCTGCATATCACAGAACAAGGTTCTCGTAGGCGTAATATTCAGTCCGCGTTCATCGTGTCCGCAGAAGACGAACCGGTGAGGCTCTTGTTTTATAGTGGTGTTCTTGGGTGACGTCACACCGCGACTACCAGGTGTTGTCGCTAGAAGGGCCAGGTCGTCAGAAAATAACCATGCTGTTATCTGGTCCACAGTGTAATCCGGACGAAGTTGATAAACGCCGACGATATCGCTTCTATGAATTCACGTGTAGGCGCTCGTTGCTGTAGATGCGCCGATCTGGAAGATGCCCTGCAGAACGCAGAACAAGGCCCTCGTTAGCGTCATTGCCAGTCCGCGTCCATCGTGCCCAAAGAATACGAACCGGTGAGGGGCTTCTTGTATATTGGTGGTCTCAGGTGACGTCACACCGCGACTACCAGGTCTTGTCGCTAGAAGAGCCAGGTCCCGAGAAAATAGCAATGCTGTCATCCGGTCAACAGTGTAATCCGGACGAAGTTGATAACGCCGACGATATCGCTTCTATCCCCGCACGTGAGGCGCTCGTTCTTGTAGAAGCGCCGATCAGGAAATTGCCCTGCAGAACGCAGAACAAGGTCCTCGTAGGCGTCATTGCCAGTCCGCGTCCATCGTGCCCACAGAATACGAACCGGTGAGGTGCTTCGTTTATAGTGGTGTTCTTGGGTGACGTCACATCGCGACTACCAGGTGGTGTCGCAAGAAGAGCCAGGTAGCCAGAAAATAACCATGCTGTCATGTGGTCAACAGTGTAATCCGGACGAAGTTGATAAACGCCGACGATAATGCTTCTATCCCCGCACGTGTAGGCGCTCGTTGCTGTAGATACGCCGATCTGGAAAATGCCCTGCACAACACAGAACAAGGTCCTCTATAGCGTTATTGCCAGTCTGCTTCCATAGTGTCCACAGAAGAGGAACCGGTGAGGTGCTTCTTTTATAGTGGTGTTCTTGGGTGACGTCACACCACGACTACCAGGTGGTGTCGCTAGAAGAGCCAGGTCACCAGAAAATAGCCATGCTGTCATCTGGTTAACAGTGTAATCCGGACGAAGTTGATAACGCCGACGATATCGCTTCTATCTTTGCACGTGTAGCCGCTCGTTGCTGTAGATGCGCCGATCTGGAAAATGCCCTGCATAACGCAGAACAAGGTCCTCGTAGGCGACATTGCCAGTCCGCGTCCGTCGTGTCCACAGAAGACGAACCGGTGAGGTGCTCCTTTTATAGTGGTGTTCTTGGGTGACGTCACACCACGACCACCAGGTGGTGTCGCTAGAAGAGCCAGGTCGCCAGAAAATAACCATGCTGTCATCTGTTCAACCGTGTAATCCGGACGAAGTTGATAAACGCCGACGATATCGCTTCTATCCACGCACGTGTAGGCGCTCCTTGCTGTAGATGCACCGATCAGGAAAATGCCCTGCAGAACGCAGAAAAAGGTGCTCGAAGGCGTCATTGCCAGTCCGCGTCCATCGTGCCCACAGAATACGAACCGGTAAGGTGCTTCTTTTATAGTGGTGTTCTTGGGTGACGTCACATCGCGACTACCAGGTGGTGTCGCTAGAAGAGCCAGGTCGCCAGAAAATAACCATGCTGTCATCTGGTCAACCGTGTAATCCGGACGCAGTTGATAAACGCCGACGATATCGCTTCTATCCCCGCACGTATAGGCGCTCGTTGCTGTAGATGCGCCGATCAGGAAATTGCCCCGCAGAACGCAGAACAAGGTCCTCGTAGGCGTCATTTCAGTCCGCGTCCATCGTGTCCGCAGAAGATGAACCGGTGAGGTGCTTGTTTTATAGTGGTGTTCTTGGGTGACGTCACACCGCGACTACCAGGTGGTGTCGCTAGAAGAGCCAGGTCGCCAGAAAATAAACTTGCTGTCATCTGGTGAACTGTAATCCGGACGAAGTTGATAAACACCGACGATATCGCTCCTATCCTCGCACGTGTAGGCGCTCGTTGCTGTAGATGCGCCGATCAGGAAAATGCCCTGCAGAACGCAAAACAACTTCCTCGTTAGCGTCATTGCCAGTCCGCGTCCATCGTGCCCACAGAACACGAACCGGTGACGTGCTTCTTGTATATTGGTGGTCTTAGGTGACGTCACACCGCGACCACCAGGTGGTGTCGCTAGAAGGGCCAGGTCCCAAGAAAATAACAATGCTGTCATCGGGTCAACAGTGTAATCCGGACGAAGTTGATAACGCCGACGATATCGCTTCTATTGCCGCACGTGTAGGCGCTCGCTGCTGTAGATGCGCCGATCTGGAAGATGCCCTGCAGAACGCAGGACAAGGTCCTCGTTAGCGTCATTGCCAGTCCGCGTCCATCGTGCCCACAGAATACGAACCAGTGAGGTGCTTCTTGTATATTGGTGGTTTCAGGTGACGTCACACCGCGACTACCAGGTCTTGTCGCTAGAAGAGCCAGGTCCCGAGAAAATAGCAATGCTGTCATCCGGTCAACAGTGTAATCCGGACGAAGTCAATAAACGCCGACGATATCGCTTCTATCCACGCACGTGTAGGCGCTCGTTGCTGTAGATGCGCTGATCAGAAAAATCCCCTGCATATCGCAGAACAATGTCCTCGTTGGCGTAATTTTCAGTCCGCGTTCATCGTGCCCGCAGAAGACGAACCGGTGAGGTGCTTCTTTTATAGTGGTGTTCTTCGGTGACGTCACACCGCGACTACCAGGTGGTGTCGCTAGAAGGGCCAGGTCGTCAGAAAATACCCATGCTGTCATCTGGTCAACAGTGTAATCCGGACGAAGTTGATAAACGCCGACGATAAATCTTCTATCCCCGCACGTGTAGGCGCTCCTTGCTGTACATACGCCGATCTCGAAAATGCCCTGCACAACACAGAACAAGGTCCTCTTTAGCGTTATTGCCAGTCCGCGTCCATAGTGTGCACAGAAGACGAACCAGTGAGGTGCTTCTTTTATAGTGGCGTTCTTGGGTGACGTCACACCACGACTACCAGGTGGTGTCGCTAGAAGAGCCAGGTCACCAGAAAATAGCCATGCTGTCATCTGGTCAACAGTGTAATCCGGACGAAGTTGATAACGCCGACGATATCGCTTCTATCCCCGCACGTGAGGCGCTCGTTCCTGTAGAAGCGTCGATCAGGAAATTGCCCTGCAGAACGCAGAACAAGGTCCTCGTAGGCGTCATTGCCAGTCCGCGTCCATCGTGCCCACAGAAGAAAAACCGGTGAGGCTCTTGTTTTATAGTGGTGTTCTTGGGTGACGTCACACCGCGACTACCAGGTGGTGTCGCTAGAAGGGCCAGGTCGTCAGAAAATAACCATGCTGTCATCTGGTCCACAGTGTAATCCGGACGAAGTTGATAAACGCCGACGATATCACTTCTATGCCCGCACGTGTAGGCGCTCGTTGCTATAGATGCGCCGATCTGGAAGATGCCATGCAGAACGCAGAACAAGGTCCTCGTTAGCGTCATTGCCAGTCCGCGTCCATCGTGCCCAAAGAATACGAACCGGTGAGGGGCTTCTTGTATATTGGTGGACTCAGGAGACGTCACACCGCGACTACCAGGTCTTGTCGCTAGAAGAGCCAGGTCCCGAGAAAATTGCAATGCTGTCATCCGGTCAACAGTGTAATCCGGACGAAGTTGATAACGCCGACGATATCGATTCTATCCCCGCACGTGAGGCGCTCGTTCCTCTAGAAGCGCCGATCAGGAAATTGCCCTGCAGAACGCAGAACAAGGCCCTCGTAGGCGTCATTGCCAGTCCGCGTCCATCGTGCCCACAGACTACGAACTGTTGAGGTGCTTCTTTTATAGCGGTGTTCTTGGGTGACGTCACACCACGACTACCAGGTGGTGTCGCTAGAAGAGCCAGGTCGCCAGAAAATAACCATGCTGTCATCTGGTCAACCGTGTAATCCGGACGAAGTTGATAAACGCCGACGATATCGCTTCTATCATCGCACGTGTAGGCGCTCGTTGCTGTAGATGCGCCGATCTGGAAGATGCCCTGCATAACGCAGAACAAGGTCCTCGTAGGCGACATTGCCAGTCCGCGTCCGTCTTGTCCACAGAAGACGAACCGGTGAGGTGCTTCTTTTATAGTGGTGTTCTTGGGTGACGTCACACCACGACTACCAGGTGGTGTCGCTAGGAGAGCCAGGTCGCCAGAAAATAACCATGCTGTCATCTGGTCAACCGTGTAATCCGGACGAAGTTGATAAACGCCGACGATATCGCTTCTATCATCGCACGTGTAGGCGCTCGTTGCTGTAGATGCACCGATCAGGAAAATGCCCTGCAGAACGCAGAAAAAGGTCCTCGAAGGCGTAATTTTCAGTACACGTTCATCGTGTCCGCAGAAGACGAACCGGTGAGGTGCTTGTTTTATAGTGGTGTTCTTGGGTGACGTCACACCGCGACTACCAGGTGGTGTCGCTAGAAGGGCCAGGTCGTCTGAAAATAACCATGCTGTCATCTGGTCAACAGTGTAATCCGGACGAAGTTGATAAACGCCGACGATATCGCTTCTATGCCCGCACGTGTAGGCGCTCGTTGCTGTAGATGCGCCGATCTGGAAGATGCCCTGCAGAACGAAGAACAAGGTCCTCCTAGGCGTCATGATAAGTCCGCGTCCATCGTGCCCACAGAATACGAGCCGTAGAGGTGCTTCTTTTATAGTGGTGCTCTCAGGTGACGTCACACCGCGTCTTACAGGTATTGTCGCTAGAAGAGTAAGGTCGCCAGAAAATAAACATGCTGTCATCTGGTCAACAGTGTAATCCGGCCAAAGTTGATAAACGCCGACGATATCGCTTCTATACCCGCACGTGTAGCCGCTCGTTGCTGTAGATGTGCCGATCCGGAAAATTCCCTGCAGAACGCAGAACAAGGTCCTCGTAGGCGTCATTGCCAGTCCGCGTCCATCGTGTCCACAGTAGACGTACCGGTGAGCTGCTTCTTTCATAGTGGTGTTCTTGGGTGACGTCACATCGCGACTACCAGGTGGTGTCGCAAGAAGAGCCAGGTAGCCAGAAAATAACCATGCTGTCATGTGGTCAACAGTGTAATCCGGACGAAGTTGATAAACGCCGACGATAATGCTTCTATCCCCGCACGTGTAGGCGCTCGTTGCTGTAGATACGCCGATCTGGAAAATGCCCTGCACAACACAGAACAAGGTCCTCTATAGCGTTATTGCCAGTCTGCTTCCAGAGTGTCCACAGAAGAGGAACCGGTGAGGTGCTTCTTTTATAGTTGTGTTCTTGGGTGACGTCACACCACGACTACCAGGTGGTGTCGCTAGAAGAGCCAGGTCACCAGAAAATAGCCATGCTGTCATCTGGTTAACAGTGTAATCCGGACGAAGTTGATAACGCCGACGATATCGCTTCTATCTTTGCACGTGTAGCCGCTCGTTGCTGTAGATGCGCCGATCTGGAAAATGCCCTGCATAACGCAGAACAAGGTCCTCGTAGGCGACATTGCCAGTCCGCGTCCGTCGTGTCCACAGAAGACGAACCGGTCAGGTGCTCCTTTTATAGTGGTGTTCTTGGGTGACGTCACACCACGACCACCAGGTGGTGTCGCTAGAAGAGCCAGGTCGCCAGAAAATAACCATGCTGTCATCTGTTCAACCGTGTAATCCGGACGAAGTTGATAAACGCCGACGATATCGCTTCTATCCACGCACGTGTAGGCGCTCCTTGCTGTAGATGCACCGATCAGGAAAATGCCCTGCAGAACGCAGAAAAAGGTGCTCGAAGGCGTCATTGCCAGTCCGCGTCCATCGTGCCCACAGAATACGAACCGGTAAGGTGCTTCTTTTATAGTGGTGTTCTTGGGTGACGTCACATCGCGACTACCAGGTGGTGTCGCTAGAAGAGCCAGGTCGCCAGAAAATAACCATGCTGTCATCTGGTCAACCGTGTAATCCGGACGCAGTTGATAAACGCCGACGATATCGCTTCTATCCCCGCACGTATAGGCGCTCGTTGCTGTAGATGCGCCGATCAGGAAATTGCCCCGCAGAACGCAGAACAAGGTCCTCTTAGGCGTCATTTCAGTCCGCGTAAATCGTGTCCGCAGAAGATGAACCGGTGAGGTGCTTGTTTTATAGTGGTGTTCTTGGGTGACGTCACACCGCGACTACCAGGTGGTGTCGCTAGAAGAGCCAGGTCGCCAGAAAATAAACTTGCTGTCATCTGGTGAACTGTAATCCGGACGAAGTTGATAAACACCGACGATATCGCTCCTATCCTCGCACGTGTAGGCGCTCCTTGCTGTAGATGCACCGATCAGGAAAATGCCCTGCAGAACGCAGAAAAAGGTGCTCGAAGGCGTCATTGCCAGTCCGCGTCCATCGTGTCCACAGTAGACGTACCGGTGAGCTGCTTCTTTCATAGTGGTGTTCTTGGGTGATGTCACACCACGACTATCAGGTGGTGTCGATAGAAGAGCCAGGTGGCCAGAGAATAACCATGCTGTCATCTGGTCAACAGTGTAATCCGGACGAAGTTGATAACGCCGACGATATCGCTTCTATCCCCGCACGTGAGGCGCTCGTTGCTGTAGAAGCGCCGATCAGGAAATTGCCCTGCAGAACGCAGAACAAGGTCCTCGTAGGCGTCATTGCCAGTCCGCGTCCATCGTGCCCACAGAATACGAACCGGTGAGGTGCTTCTTTTATAGTGGTGTTCTTGGGTGACGTCACATCGCGACTACCAGGTGGTGTCGCTAGAAGAGCCAGGTCGCCAGAAAATATTCATGCTGTCATGTGGTCAACAGTGTAATCCGGACGAAGTTGATAAACGCCGACGATATCGCTTCTATCCCCGCACGTGTAGGCGCTCGTTGCTGTAGATACGCCGATCTGGAAAATCCCTGCAGAACGCAGAACAAGGTCCTCTTTAGCGTTATTACCAGTCCGCGTCCATCGTGCCCACAGAATACGAACCGGTGAGGTGCTTCTTGTATATTGGTGGTCTCAGTGACATCACACCGCGACTACCAGGTGGTGTCGCTAGAAGAGCCAGGTCCCGAGACTATAACAATGCTGTCATCTGGTCAACAGTGTAATCCGGACGAAGTTGTTAACGCCGACGATATCGCTTCTATTCCCGCACGTGTAGGCGCTCGCTGCTGTAGATGCGCCTATCAGGAAATTGCCCTGCAGAACGCAGAACAATTTCCTCTTTAGCGTTATTGCCAGTCCGCGTCGATCGTGCCCTCAGAATCCGAACCGGTGAGGTGCTTCTTGTATATTGCTGGTCTCAGGTGACGTCACACCGCGACTACCAGATGGTGTCGCTAGAAGAGCCATGTCCCGAGAATATAACAATGCTGTCATCTGGTCAACAGTGTAATGCGGACGAAGTTTATAAACGCCGACGATATCGCTTCTATCCCCGCACGTGTAGCCGCTCGTTGCTGTAGATGCGCCGATCTGGAAAATGCCCTGCAGAACGCAGAACAAGGTCCTCGTTAGCGTCATTGCCAGTCCGCGTCCATCGCGCTCACAGAATACGAACCGGTGAGGTGCTTCTTGTATATTGGTGGTCTCAGTCGACGTCACACCGCGACTGCCAGGTGGTGTCGCTAGAAGAGCCAGGTCTCCAGAAAATAGCAATGCTGTCATCCGGTCAACAGTGTAATCCGGACGAAGTTGATAACGCCGACGATATCGCTTCTATCCCCGCACGTGAGGCGCTCGTTCTTGTAGAAGCGCCGATCAGGAAATTGCCCTGCAGAACGCAGAACAAGGTCCTCGTAGGCGTCATTGCCAGTCCACGTCCATCGTGCCCACAGAATACGAACCGTTGAGGTGCTTCTTTTATAGTGGTGTTCTTGGGTGACGTCACATCGCGACTACCAGGTGGTGTCGCTAGAAGAGCCAGGTCGCCAGAAAATAACCATGCTGTCATGTGGTCAACAGTGTAATCCGGACGAAGTTGATAAACGCCTACGATAAAGCTTCTATCCCCGCACGTGTAGGCGCTCGCTGCTGTAGATGCGCCGATCAGGAAAATGCCCTGCATAACGCAGAACAAAGTCCTCGTAGGCGTCATTGCCAGTCCGCGTCCGTCGTGTCCACAGAAGACGAACCGGTGAGGTGCTTCTTTTATAGTGGTGTTCTTGGATGACGTCAAACCACGACTGCCAGTTGGTGTCGCTAGAAGAGCCAGGTCGCCAGAAAATAACCATGCTGTCATCTGGTGAACACTATAATCCGGACGATGTTGATAAACGCCAACGATATCGCTTCTATCCCCGCACGTGTAGGCGCTCGTTGCTGTAGATGCGCCGATCTGGAAGATGCCCTGCAGAACGCAGAACAAGGTCCTCGTAGGCATCATTGCCAGTCCGCATCCATCGTGCCCACAGAATACGAACCGGTGAGGTGCTTCTTTTATAGTGGTGTTCTTGGGTGATGTCATATCGCGACTACCAGGTGGTGTCGCTAGAAGAGCCAGGTCGCCAGAAAATAACCATGCTGTCATGTGGTCAACAGTGTAATCCGGACGAAGTTGATAAACGCCGACGATAATGCTTCTATCCCCGCACGTGTAGGCGCTCGTTGCTGTAGATACGCCGATCTGGAAAATGCCCTGCACAACACAGAACAAGGTCCTCTTTAGCGTTATTGCCAGTCCGCGTCCGTCGTGTCCACAGAAGACGAACCGGTGAGGTGCTTCTTTTATAGTGGTGTTCTTGGATGACGTCACACCACGACTGCCAGGTGGTGTCGCTAGAAGAGCCAGGTCGCCAGAAAATAACCATGCTGTCATCTGGTGAACACTATAATCCGGACGATGTTGATAAACGCCAACGATATCGCTTCTATCCCCGCACGTGTAGGCGCTCGTTGCTGTAGATGCGCCGATCAGGAAGATGCCCTGCAGAACGCAGAACAAGGTCCTCGTAGGCATCATTGCCAGTCCGCATCCATCGTGCCCACAGAATACGAACCGGTGAGGTGCTTCTTTTATAGTGGTGTTCTTGGGTGATGTCATATCGCGACTACCAGGTGGTGTCGCTAGAAGAGCCAGGTCGCCAGAAAATAACCATGCTGTCATGTGGTCAACAGTGTAATCCGGACGAAGTTGATAAACGCCGACGATAATGCTTCTATCCCCGCACGTGTAGGCGCTCGTTGCTGTAGATACGCCGATCTGGAAAATGCCCTGCACAACACAGAACAAGGTCCTCTTTAGCGTTATTGCCAGTCCGCTTCCATAGTGTCCACAGAAGAGGAACCGGTGAGGTGCTTCTTCTATAGTGGTGTTCTTGGGTGACGTCACACCACGACTACCAGGTGGTGTCGCTAGAAGAGCCAGGTCACCAGAAAATAGCCATGCTGTCATCTGGTTAACAGTGTAATCCGGACGAAGTTGATAACGCCGACGATATCGCTTCTATCCTTGCACTTGTAGCCGCTCGTTGCTGTAGATGCGCCGATCTGGAAAATGCCCTGCATAACGCAGAACAAGGTCCTCGTAGGCGACATTGCCAGTCCGCGTCCGTCGTGTCCACAGAAGACGAACCGGTGAGGTGCTTCTTTTATAGTGGTGTTCTTGGGTGACGTCACACCACGACTGCCAGGTGGTGTCGCTAGAAGAGCCAGGTGGCCAGAAAATAACCATGCTGTCATCTGGTCAACCGTGTAATCCGGACGAAGTTGATAAACGCCGACGATATCGATTCTATCCAAGCACGTGTAGGCGCTCGTTTCTGTAGATGCACCGATCAGGAAAATGCCCTGCAGAACGCAGAAAAAGGTCCTCGAAGGAGTCATTGCCAGTCCGCGTCCATCGTGCCCACAGAATACAAACCGGTGAGGTGCTTGTTTCATAGTGGTGCGTGACGTCACACCGCGACTACCAGGTGGTGTCGCTAGAAGAGCCAGGTCGCCAGAAAATAAACATGCTGTCATCTGGTCAACTGTAATCCGGACGAAGTTGATAAACGCCGACGATATCGCTCCTATCCTCGCACGTGTAGGCGCTCGTTGCTGTAGATGCGCCGATCAGGAAAATGCCCTGCAGAACGCAAAACAATTTCCTCGTTAGCGTCATTGCCAGTCCGCGTCCATCGTGCCCACAGAACACGAACCGGTGACGTGCTTCTTGTATATTGGTGGTCTCAGGTGACGTCACACCGCGACCACCAGGTGGTGTCGCTAGAAGGGCCAGGTCCCAAGAAAATAACAATGCTGTCATCGGGTCAACAGTGGAATCCACACGAAGTTGATAACGCCGACGATATCGCTTCTATTGCCGCACGTGTAGGCGCTCGCTGCTGTAGATGCACCGATCTGGAAGATGCCCTGCAGAACGCAGAACAAGGTCCTCGTTAGCGTCATTGCCAGTCCGCGTCCATCGTGCCCACAGAATACGAACCAGTGAGGTGCTTCTTGTATATTGGTGGTTTCAGGTGACGTCACACCGCGACTACCAGGTCTTGTCGCTAGAAGAGCCAGGTCACCAGAAAATAGCCATGCTGTCATCTGGTCAACAGCGTAATCCGGACGAAGTTGATAACACCGACGATATCGCTTCTAAGCCCGCACGTGTAGGCGCTCGTTGCTGTAGATGCGCCGATCTGGAAGATGCCCTGCATAACGCAGAACAAGGTCCTCGTAGGCGACATTGCCAGTCCGCGTCCGTCTTGTCCACAGAAGACGAACCGGTGAGGTGCTTCTTTTATAGTGGTGTTCTTGGGTGACGTCACACCACGACTACCAGGTGGTGTCGCTAGGAGAGCCAGGTCGCCAGAAAATAACCATGCTGTCATCTGGTCAACCGTGTAATCCGGACGAAGTTGATAAACGCCGACGATATCGCTTCTATCAACGCACGTGTAGGCGCTCGTT
Organism: Amblyomma americanum; assembly: GCF_052857255.1. Classification (NCBI taxonomy): domain Eukaryota; kingdom Metazoa; phylum Arthropoda; class Arachnida; order Ixodida; family Ixodidae; genus Amblyomma; species Amblyomma americanum. The sequence continues at coordinate 176,500,226 of NC_135502.1, read as the reverse complement.
GCTGTAGATGCACCGATCAGGAAAATGCCCTGCAGAACGCAGAAAAAGGTCCTCGAAGGCGTAATTTTCAGTCCACGTTCATCGTGTCCGCAGAAGACGAACCGGTGAGGTGCTTGTTTTATAGTGGTGTTCTTGGGTGACGTCACACCGCGACTACCAGGTGGTGTCGCTAGAAGGGCCAGGTCGTCTGAAAATAACCATGCTGTCATCTGGTCAACAGTGTAATCCGGACGAAGTTGATAAACGCCGACGATATCGCTTCTATGCCCGCACGTGTAGGCGCTCGTTGCTGTAGATGCGCCGATCTGGAAGATGTCCTGCAGAACGCAGAACAAGGTCCTCCTAGGCGTCATGATAAGTCCGCGTCCATCGTGCCCACAGAATACGAGCCGTAGAGGTGCTTCTTTTATAGTGGTGCTCTCAGGTGACGTCACACCGCGTCTTCCAGGTATTGTCGCTAGAAGAGTAAGGTCGCCAGAAAATAAACATGCTGTCATCTGGTCAACAGTGTAATCCGGCCAAAGTTGATAAACGCCGACGATATCGCTTCTATACCTGCACGTGTAGCCGCTCGTTGCTGTAGATGTGCCGATCCGGAAAATTCTCTGCAGAACGCAGAACAAGGTCCTCGTAGGCGTCATTGCCAGTCCGCGTCCATCGTGTCCACAGTAGACGAACCGGTGAGCTGCTTCTTTCATAGTGGTGTTCTTGGGTGATGTCACACCACGACTATCAGGTGGTGTCGATAGAAGAGCCAGGTGGCCAGAGAATAACCATGCTGTCATCTGGTCAACAGTGTAATCCGGACGAAGTTGATAACGCCGACGATATCGCTTCTATCCCCGCACGTGAGGCGCTCGTTGCTGTAGAAGCGCCGATCAGAAAATTGCCCTGCAGAACGCAGAACAAGGTCCTCGTAGGCGTCATTGCCAGTCCGCGTCCATCGTGCCCACAGAATACGAACCGGTGAGGTGCTTCTTTTATAGTGGTGTTCTTGGGTGACGTCACATCGCGACTACCAGGTGGTGTCGCTAGAAGAGCCAGGTCGCCAGAAAATAACCATGCTGTCATGTGGTCAACAGTGTAATCCGGACGAAGTTGATAAACGCCGACGATATCGCTTCTATCCCCGCACGTGTAGGCGCTCGTTGCTGTAGATACGCCGATCTGGAAAATCCCTGCAGAACGCAGAACAAGGTCCTCTTTAGCGTTATTACCAGTCCGCGTCCATCGTGCCCACAGAATACGAACCGGTGAGGTGCTTCTTGTATATTGGTGGTCTCAGTGACATCACACCGCGACTACCAGGTGGTGTCGCTAGAAGAGCCAGGTCCCGAGACTATAACAATGCTGTCAACTGGTCAACAGTGTAATCCGGACGAAGTTGTTAACGCCGACGATATCGCTTCTATTCCCGCACGTGTAGGCGCTCGCTGCTGTAGATGCTGCGCCTATCAGGAAATTGCCCTGCAGAACGCAGAACAATTTCCTCTTTAGCGTTATTGCCAGTCCGCGTCGATCGTGCCCTCAGAATCCGAACCGGTGAGGTGCTTCTTGTATATTGCTGGTCTCAGGTGACGTCACACCGCGACTACCAGATGGTGTCGCTAGAAGAGCCATGTCCCGAGAATATAACAATGCTGTCATCTGGTCAACAGTGTAATGCGGACGAAGTTTATAAACGCCGACGATATCGCTTCTATCCCCGCACGTGTAGCCGCTCGTTGCTGTAGATGCGCCGATCTGGAAAATGCCCTGCAGAACGCAGAACAAGGTCCTCGTTAGCGTCATTGCCAGTCCGCGTCCATCGCGCTCACAGAATACGAACCGGTGAGGTGCTTCTTGTATATTGGTGGTCTCAGTTGACGTCACACCGCGACTGCCAGGTGGTGTCGCTAGAAGAGCCAGGTCTCCAGAAAATAGCAATGCTGTCATCCGGTCAACAGTGTAATCCGGACGAAGTTGATAACGCCGACGATATCGCTTCTATCCCCGCACGTGAGGCGCTCGTTCTTGTAGAAGCGCCGATCAGGAAATTGCCCTGCAGAACGCAGAACAAGGTCCTCGTAGGCGTCATTGCCAGTCCGCGTCCATCGTGCCCACAGAATACGAACCGCTGAGGTGCTTCTTTTATAGTGGTGTTCTTGGGTGACGTCACATCGCGACTACCAGGTGGTGTCGCTAGAAGAGCCAGGTCGCCAGAAAATAACCATGCTGTCATGTGGTCAACAGTGTAATCCGGACGAAGTTGATAAACGCCTACGATAAAGCTTCTATCCCCGCACGTGTAGGCGCTCGCTGCTGTAGATGCGCCGATCACGAAAATGCCCTGCATAACGCAGAACAAAGTCCTCGTAGGCGTCATTGCCAGTCCGCGTCCGTCGTGTCCACAGAAGACGAACCGGTGAGGTGCTTCTTTTATAGTGGTGTTCTTGGATGACGTCACACCACGACTGCCAGGTGGTGTCGCTAGAAGAGCCAGGTTGCCAGAAAATAACCATGCTGTCATCTGGTGAACACTATAATCCGGACGAAGTTGATAAACGCCAACGATATCGCTTCTATCCCCGCACGTGTAGGCGCTCGTTGCTGTAGATGCGCCGATCTGGAAGATGCCCTGCAGAACGCAGAACAAGGTCCTCGTAGGCATCATTGCCAGTCCGCATCCATCGTGCCCACAGAATACGAACCGGTGAGGTGCTTCTTTTATAGTGGTGTTCTTGGGTGATGTCATATCGCGACTACCAGGTGGTGTCGCTAGAAGAGCCAGGTCGCCAGAAAATAACCATGCTGTCATGTGGTCAACAGTGTAATCCGGACGAAGTTGATAAACGCCGACGATAATGCTTCTATCCCCGCACGTGTAGGCGCTCGTTGCTGTAGATACGCCGATCTGAAAAATGCCCTGCACAACACAGAAAAAGGTCCTCTTTAGCGTTATTGCCAGTCCGCTTCCATAGTGTCCACAGAAGAGGAACCGGTGAGGTGCTTCTTCTATAGTGGTGTTCTTGGGTGACGTCACACCACGACTACCAGGTGGTGGCGCTAGAAGAGCCAGGTCACCAGAAAATAGCCATGCTGTCATCTGGTTAACAGTGTAATCCGGACGAAGTTGATAACGCCGACGATATCGCTTCTATCCTTGCACGTGTAGCCGCTCGTTGCTGTAGATGCGCCGATCTGGAAAATGCCCTGCATAACGCAGAACAAGGTCCTCGTAGGCGACATTGCCAGTCCGCGTCCGTCGTGTCCACAGAAGACGAACCGGTGAGGTGCTTCTTTTATAGTGGTGTTCTTGGGTGACGTCACACCACGACCACCAGGTGGTGTCACTAGAAGAGTCAGGTGGCCAGAAAATAACCATGCTGTCATCTGGTCAACCGTGTAATCCGGACGAAGTTGATAAACGCCGACGATATCGATTCTATCCACGCACTTGTAGGCGCTCGTTTCTGTAGATGCACCGATCAGGAAAATGCCCTGCAGAACGCAGAAAAAGGTCCTCGAAGGAGTCATTGCCAGTCCGCGTCCATCGTGCCCACAGAATACGAACCGGTGAGGTGCTTGTTTCATAGTGGTGCGTTATGTCACACCGCGACTACCAGGTGGTGTCGCTAGAAGAGCCAGGTCGCCAGAAAATAAACATGCTGTCATCTGGTCAACTGTAATCCGGACGAAGTTGATAAACGCCGACGATATCGCTTCTATGCCCGCACGTGTAGGCGCTCGTTGCTGTAGATGCGCCGATCTGGAAGATGCCCTGCAGAACGCAGAACAAGGTCCTCGTTAGCGTCATTGCCAGTCCGCGTACATCGTGCCCACAGAACACGAACCGGTGACGTGCTTCTTGTATATTGGTGGTCTCAGGTGACGTCACACCGCGACCACCAGGTGGTGTCGCTAGAAGGGCCAGGTCCCAAGAAAATAACAATGCTGTCATCGGGTCAACAGTGGAATCCACACGAAGTTGATAACGCCGACGATATCGCTTCTATTGCCGCACGTGTAGGCGCTCGCTGCTGCAGATGCACCGATCTGGAAGATGCCCTGCAGAACGCAGAACAAGGTCCTCGTTAGCGTCATTGCCAGTCCGCGTCCATCGTGCCCACAGAATACGAACCAGTGAGGTGCTTCTTGTATATTGGTCGTTTCAGGTGACGTCACACCGCGACTACCAGGTCTTGTCGCTAGAAGAGCCAGGTCCCGAGAAAATAGCAATGCTGTTATCCGGTCAACAGTGTAATCCGGACGAAGTCAATAAACGCCGACGATTTCGCTTCTATCCACGCACGTGTAGGCGCTCGTTGCTGTAGATGCGCTGATCAGGAAAATCCCCTGCATATCGCAGAACATGTCCTCGTAGGCGTATTTTTCAGTCCGCGTTCATCGTGCCCGCAGAAGACGAACCGGTGAGGTGCTTGTTTTATAGTGGTGTTCTTCGGTGACGTCACACCGCGACTACCAGGTGGTGTCGCTAGAAGGGCCAGGTCGTGAGAAAATAACCACGCTGTCATCTGGTCAACAGTGTAATCCGGACGAAGTTGATAAACGCCGACGATATCGCTTCTATGCCCGCACGTGTAGGCGCTCGTTGCTGTAGATGCGCCGATCTGGAAGATGCCCTGCAGAACGCAGAACAAGGTCCTCGTTAGCGTCATTGCCAGTCCGCGTACATCGTGCCCACAGAATACGAACCGGTGAGGGGCTTCTTGCATATTGGTGGTCTCAGGTAACGTCACACCGCGACTACCAGGTCTTGTCGCTAGAAGAGCCAGGTCCCAAGAAAATAACAATGCTGTCATCCGGTCAACCGTGTAATCCGGACGAAGTTGATAAACGCCGACGATATCGCTTCTATCCACGCACGTGTAGGCGCTCGTTGCTGTAGATGCACCGATCAGGAAAATGCCCTGCAGAACGCAGAAAAAGGTCGTCGAAGGCGTCATTGCCAGTCCGCGTCCATCGTGCCCACAGAACACGAACCGGTGAGGTGCTTCTTTTATAGTGGTGTTCTTGGGTGACATCACATCGCGACTACCAGGTTGTGTCGCAAGAAGAGCCAGGTGGCCAGAAAATAACCATGCTGTCATGTGGTCAACAGTGTAATCCGGACGAAGTTGATAAACGCCGACGATAAAGCTTCTATCCCCGCACGTGTAGGCGCTCCTTGCTGTAGATACGCCGATCTCGAAAATGCCCTGCACAACACAGAGCAAAGTCCTCTTTAGCGTTATTGCCAGTCCGCGTCCATAGTGTCCACAGAAGACGAACCGGTGAGGTGCTTCTTTTATAGTGGTGTTCTTGGGTGACGTCACACCACGACTACCTGGTGGTGTCGCTAGAACAGCCAGGTCACCAGAAAATAGCCATGCTGTCATCTGGTCAACAGTGTAATCCGGACGAAGTTGATAAACGCCGACGATATCGCTTCTATGCCCGCACGTGTAGGCGCTCGTTGCTGTAGATGCGCCGATCTGGAAGATGCCCTGCAGAACGAAGAACAAGGTCCTCCTAGGCGTCATGATAAGTCCGCGTCCATCGTGCCCACAGAATACGAGCCGTAGAGGTGCTCCTTTTATAGTGGTGCTCTCAGGTGACGTCACACCGCGTCTTACAGGTATTGTCGCTAGAAGAGTAAGGTCGCCAGAAAATAAACATGCTGTCATCTGGTCAACAGTGTAATCCGGCCGAAGTTGATAAACGCCGACGATATCGCTTCTATACCCGCACGTGAGGCGCTCGTTGCTGTAGAAGCGCCGATCAGGAAATTGCCCTGCAGAACGCAGAACAAGGTCCTCGTAGGCGTCATTGCCAGTCCGCGTCCATCGTGCCCACAGAATACGAACCGGTGAGGTGCTTCTTTTATAGTGGTGTTCTTGGGTGACGTCACATCGCGACTACCAGGTGGTGTCGCTAGAAGAGCCAGGTCGCCAGAAAATATTCATGCTGTCATGTGGTCAACAGTGTAATCCGGACGAAGTTGATAAACGCCGACGATATCGCTTCTATCCCCGCACGTGTAGGCGCTCGTTGCTGTAGATACGCCGATCTGGAAAATCCCTGCAGAACGCAGAACAAGGTCCTCTTTAGCGTTATTACCAGTCCGCGTCCATCGTGCCCACAGAATACGAACCGGTGAGGTGCTTCTTGTATATTGGTGGTCTCAGTGACATCACACCGCGACTACCAGGTGGTGTCGCTAGAAGAGCCAGGTCCCGAGACTATAACAATGCTGTCATCTGGTCAACAGTGTAATCCGGACGAAGTTGTTAACGCCGACGATATCGCTTCTATTCCCGCACGTGTAGGCGCTCGCTGCTGTAGATGCGCCTATCAGGAAATTGCCCTGCAGAACGCAGAACAATTTCCTCTTTAGCGTTATTGCCAGTCCGCGTCGATCGTGCCCTCAGAATCCGAACCGGTGAGGTGGTGCTTGTATACTGCTGGTCTCAGGTGACGTCACACCGCGACTACCAGATGGTGTCGCTAGAAGAGCCATGTCCCGAGAATATAACAATGCTGTCATCTGGTCAACAGTGTAATGCGGACGAAGTTTATAAACGCCGACGATATCGCTTCTATCCCCGCACGTGTAGCCGCTCGTTGCTGTAGATGCGCCGATCTGGAAAATGCCCTGCAGAACGCAGAACAAGGTCCTCGTTAGCGTCATTGCCAGTCCGCGTCCATCGCGCTCACAGAATACGAACCGGTGAGGTGCTTCTTGTATATTGGTGGTCTCAGTTGACGTCACACCGCGACTGCCAGGTGGTGTCGCTAGAAGAGCCAGGTCTCCAGAAAATAGCAATGCTGTCATCCGGTCAACAGTGTAATCCGGACGAAGTTGAAAACGCCGACGATATCGCTTCTATCCCCGCACGTGTAGGCGCTCGTTGCTGTAGATGCGCGGATCAGGAAAATCCCCTGCATATCGCAGAACATGTCCTCGTAGGCGTATTTTTCAGTCCGCGTTCATCGTGCCCGCAGAAGACGAACCGGTGAGGTGCTTGTTTTATAGTGGTGTTCTTCGGTGACGTCACACCGCGACTACCAGGTGGTGTCGCTAGAAGGGCCAGGTCGTGAGAAAATAACCACGCTGTCATCTGGTCAACAGTGTAATCCGGACGAAGTTGATAAACGCCGACGATATCGCTTCTATGCCCGCACGTGTAGGCGCTCGTTGCTGTAGATGCGCCGATCTGGAAGATGCCCTGCGGAACGCAGAACAAGGTCCTCGTTAGCGTCATTGCCAGTCCGCGTACATCGTGCCCACAGAATACGAACCGGTGAGGGGCTTCTTGCATATTGGTGGTCTCAGGTAACGTCACACCGCGACTACCAGGTCTTGTCGCTAGAAGAGCCAGGTCCCAAGAAAATAACAATGCTGTCATCCGGTCAACCGTGTAATCCGGACGAAGTTGATAAACGCCGACGATATCGCTTCTATCCACGCACGTGTAGGCGCTCGTTGCTGTAGATGCACCGATCAGGAAAATGCCCTGCAGAACGCAGAAAAAGGTCCTCGAAGGCGTCATTGCCAGTCCGCGTCCATCGTGCCCACAGAACACGAACCGGTGAGGTGCTTCTTTTATAGTGGTGTTCTTGGGTGACATCACATCGCGACTACCAGGTTGTGTCGCAAGAAGAGCCAGGTGGCCAGAAAATAACCATGCTGTCATGTGGTCAACAGTGTAATCCGGACGAAGTTGATAAACGCCGACGATAAAGCTTCTATCCCCGCACGTGTAGGCGCTCCTTGCTGTAGATACGCCGATCTCGAAAATGCCCTGCACAACACAGAGCAAAGTCCTCTTTAGCGTTATTGCCAGTCCGCGTCCATAGTGTCCACAGAAGACGAACCGGTGAGGTGCTTCTTTTATAGTGGTGTTCTTGGGTGACGTCACACCACGACTACCTGGTGGTGTCGCTAGAACAGCCAGGTCACCAGAAAATAGCCATGCTGTCATCTGGTCAACAGTGTAATCCGGACGAAGTTGATAAACGCCGACGATATCGCTTCTATGCCCGCACGTGTAGGCGCTCGTTGCTGTAGATGCGCCGATCTGGAAGATGCCCTGCAGAACGAAGAACAAGGTCCTCCTAGGCGTCATGATAAGTCCGCGTCCATCGTGCCCACAGAATACGAGCCGTAGAGGTGCTTCTTTTATAGTGGTGCTCTCAGGTGACGTCACACCGCGTCTTACAGGTATTGTCGCTAGAAGAGTAAGGTCGCCAGAAAATAAACATGCTGTCATCTGGTCAACAGTGTAATCCGGCCGAAGTTGATAAACGCCGACGATATCGCTTCTATACCCGCACGTGTAGCCGCTCGTTGCTGTAGATGTGCCGATCCGGAAAATTCCCTGCAGAACGCAGAACAAGGTCCTCGTAGGCGTCATTGCCAGTCCGCGTCCATCGTGTCCACAGTAGACGTACCGGTGAGCTGCTTCTTTCATAGTGGTGTTCTTGGGTGATGTCACACCACGACTATCAGGTGGTGTCGATAGAAGAGCCAGGTGGCCAGAGAATAACCATGCTGTCATCTGGTCAACAGTGTAATCCGGACGAAGTTGATAACGCCGACGATATCGCTTCTATCCCCGCACGTGAGGCGCTCGTTGCTGTAGAAGCGCCGATCAGGAAATTGCCCTGCAGAACGCAGAACAAGGTCCTCGTAGGCGTCATTGCCAGTCCGCGTCCATCGTGCCCACAGAATACGAACCGGTGAGGTGCTTCTTTTATAGTGGTGTTCTTGGGTGACGTCACATCGCGACTACCAGGTGGTGTCGCTAGAAGAGCCAGGTCGCCAGAAAATATTCATGCTGTCATGTGGTCAACAGTGTAATCCGGACGAAGTTGATAAACGCCGACGATATCGCTTCTATCCCCGCACGTGTAGGCGCTCGTTGCTGTAGATACGCCGATCTGGAAAATCCCTGCAGAACGCAGAACAAGGTCCTCTTTAGCGTTATTACCAGTCCGCGTCCATCGTGCCCACAGAATACGAACCGGTGAGGTGCTTCTTGTATATTGGTGGTCTCAGTGACATCACACCGCGACTACCAGGTGGTGTCGCTAGAAGAGCCAGGTCCCGAGACTATAACAATGCTGTCATCTGGTCAACAGTGTAATCCGGACGAAGTTGTTAACGCCGACGATATCGCTTCTATTCCCGCACGTGTAGGCGCTCGCTGCTGTAGATGCGCCTATCAGGAAATTGCCCTGCAGAACGCAGAACAATTTCCTCTTTAGCGTTATTGCCAGTCCGCGTCGATCGTGCCCTCAGAATCCGAACCGGTGAGGTGGTGCTTGTATACTGCTGGTCTCAGGTGACGTCACACCGCGACTACCAGATGGTGTCGCTAGAAGAGCCATGTCCCGAGAATATAACAATGCTGTCATCTGGTCAACAGTGTAATGCGGACGAAGTTTATAAACGCCGACGATATCGCTTCTATCCCCGCACGTGTAGCCGCTCGTTGCTGTAGATGCGCCGATCTGGAAAATGCCCTGCAGAACGCAGAACAAGGTCCTCGTTAGCGTCATTGCCAGTCCGCGTCCATCGCGCTCACAGAATACGAACCGGTGAGGTGCTTCTTGTATATTGGTGGTCTCAGTTGACGTCACACCGCGACTGCCAGGTGGTGTCGCTAGAAGAGCCAGGTCTCCAGAAAATAGCAATGCTGTCATCCGGTCAACAGTGTAATCCGGACGAAGTTGAAAACGCCGACGATATCGCTTCTATCCCCGCACGTGTAGGCGCTCGTTGCTGTAGATGCGCTGATCAGGAAAATCCCCTGCATATCGCAGAACATGTCCTCGTAGGCGTATTTTTCAGTCCGCGTTCATCGTGCCCGCAGAAGACGAACCGGTGAGGTGCTTGTTTTATAGTGGTGTTCTTCGGTGACGTCACACCGCGACTACCAGGTGGTGTCGCTAGAAGGGCCAGGTCGTGAGAAAATAACCACGCTGTCATCTGGTCAACAGTGTAATCCGGACGAAGTTGATAAACGCCGACGATATCGCTTCTATGCCCGCACGTGTAGGCGCTCGTTGCTGTAGATGCGCCGATCTGGAAGATGCCCTGCGGAACGCAGAACAAGGTCCTCGTTAGCGTCATTGCCAGTCCGCGTACATCGTGCCCACAGAATACGAACCGGTGAGGGGCTTCTTGCATATTGGTGGTCTCAGGTAACGTCACACCGCGACTACCAGGTCTTGTCGCTAGAAGAGCCAGGTCCCAAGAAAATAACAATGCTGTCATCCGGTCAACCGTGTAATCCGGACGAAGTTGATAAACGCCGACGATATCGCTTCTATCCACGCACGTGTAGGCGCTCGTTGCTGTAGATGCACCGATCAGGAAAATGCCCTGCAGAACGCAGAAAAAGGTCCTCGAAGGCGTCATTGCCAGTCCGCGTCCATCGTGCCCACAGAACACGAACCGGTGAGGTGCTTCTTTTATAGTGGTGTTCTTGGGTGACATCACATCGCGACTACCAGGTTGTGTCGCAAGAAGAGCCAGGTGGCCAGAAAATAACCATGCTGTCATGTGGTCAACAGTGTAATCCGGACGAAGTTGATAAACGCCGACGATAAAGCTTCTATCCCCGCACGTGTAGGCGCTCCTTGCTGTAGATACGCCGATCTCGAAAATGCCCTGCACAACACAGAGCAAGGTCCTCTTTAGCGTTATTGCCAGTCCGCGTCCATAGTGTCCACAGAAGACGAACCGGTGAGGTGCTTCTTTTATAGTGGTGTTCTTGGGTGACGTCACACCACGACTACCAGGTGGTGTCGCTAGAACAGCCAGGTCACCAGAAAATAGCCATGCTGTCATCTGGTCAACAGTGTAATCCGGACGAAGTTGATAAACGCCGACGATATCGCTTCTATGCCCGCACGTGTAGGCGCTCGTTGCTGTAGATGCGCCGATCTGGAAGATGCCCTGCAGAACGCAGAACAAGGTCCTCCTAGGCGTCATGATAAGTCCGCGCCCATCGTGCCCACAGAATACGAGCCGTAGAGGTGCTTCTTTTATAGTGGTGCTCTCAGGTGACGTCACACCGCGTCTTCCAGGTATTGTCGCTAGAAGAGTAAGGTCGCCAGAAAATAAACATGCTGTCATCTGGTGAACAGTGTAATCCGGCCAAAGTTGATAAACGCCGACGATATCGCTTCTATAACCGCACGTGTAGCCGCTCGTTGCTGTAGATGTGCCGATCCGGAAAATTCCCTGCAGAACGCCGAACAAGGTCCTCGTAGGCGTCATTGCCAGTCCGCGTCCATCGTGTCCACAGTAGACGAACCGGTGAGCTGCTTCTTTCATAGTGGTGTTCTTGGGTGATGTCACACCACGACTATCAGGTGGTGTCGATAGAAGAGCCAGGTGGCCAGAGAATAACCATGCTGTCATCTGGTCAACAGTGTAATCCGGACGAAGTTGATAACGCCGACGATATCGCTTCTATCCCCGCACGTGAGGCGCTCGTTGCTGTAGAAGCGCCGATCAGGAAATTGCCCTGCAGAACGCAGAACAAGGTCCTCGTTGGCGTCATTGCCAGTCCGCGTCCATCGTGCCCACAGAATACGAACCGGTGAGGTGCTTCTTTTATAGTGGTGTTCTTGGGTGACGTCACATCGCGACTACCAGGTGGTGTCGCTAGAAGAGCCAGGTCGCCAGAAAATATTCATGCTGTCATGTGGTCAACAGTGTAATCCGGACGAAGTTGATAAACGCCGACGATATCGCTTCTATCCCCGCACGTGTAGGCGCTCGTTGCTGTAGATACGCCGATCTGGAAAATCCCTGCAGAACGCAGAACAAGGTCCTCTTTAGCGTTATTACCAGTCCGCGTCCATCGTGCCCACAGAATACGAACCGGTGAGGTGCTTCTTGTATATTGGTGGTCTCAGTGACATCACACCGCGACTACCAGGTGGTGTCGCTAGAAGAGCCAGGTCCCGAGATTATAACAATGCTGTCATCTGGTCAACAGTGTAATCCGGACGAAGTTGTTAACGCCGACGATATCGCTTCTATTCCCGCACGTGTAGGCGCTCGCTGCTGTAGATGCGCCTATCAGGAAATTGCCCTGCAGAACGCAGAACAATTTCCTCTTTAGCGTTATTGCCAGTCCGCGTCGATCGTGCCCTCAGAATCCGAACCGGTGATGTGCTTCTTGTATATTGCTGGTCTCAGGTGACGTCACACCGCGACTACCAGATGGTGTCGCTAGAAGAGCCAGGTCCCGAGAATATAACAATGCTGTCATCTGGTCAACAGTGTAATGCGGGCGAAGTTTATAAACGCCGACGATATCGCTTCTATCCCCGCACGTGTAGCCGCTCGTTGCTGTAGATGCGCCGATCTAGAAAATGCCCTGCAGAACGCAGAACAAGTTCCTCGTTAGCGTCATTGCCAGTCCGCGTCCATCGCGCTCACAGAATACGAACCGGTGAGGTGCTTCTTGTATATTGGTGGTCTCAGTTGACGTCACACCGCGACTGCCAGGTGGTGTCGCTAGAAGAGCCAGGTCTCCAGAAAATAGCAATGCTGTCATCCGGTCAACAGAGTAATCCGGACGAAGTTGATAACGCCGACGATAACGCTTCTATCCCCGCACGTGAGGCGCTCGTTCTTGTAGAAGCGCCGATCAGGAAATTGCCCTGCAGAACGCAGAACAAGGTCCTCGTAGGCGTCATTGCCAGTCCGCGTCCATCGTGCCCACAGAATACGAACCGGTGAGGTGCTTCTTTTATAGTGGTGTTCTTGGGTGACGTCACATCGCGACTACCAGGTGGTGTCGCTAGAAGAGCCAGGTCGCCAGAAAATAACCAGCTGTCATGTGGTCAACAGTGTAATCCGGACGAAGTTGATAAACGCCTACGATAAAGCTTCTATCCCCGCACGTGTAGGCGCTCGCTGCCGTAGATGCGCCGATCAGGAAAATGCCCTGCATAACGCAGAACAAAGTCCTCGTAGGCGTCATTGCCAGTCCGCGTCCGTCGTGTCCACAGAAGACGAACCGGTGAGGTGCTTCTTTTATAGTGGTGTTCTTGGATGACGTCACACCACGACTGCCAGGTGGTGTCGCTAGAAGAGCCAGGTCGCCAGAAAATAACCATGCTGTCATCTGGTCAACGGTGTAATCCGGACGAAGTTGATAAACGCCGACGATAAATCTTCTATCCCCGCACGTGTAGGCGCTCCTTGCTGTACATACGCCGATCTCGAAAATGCCCTGCACAACACAGAACAAGGTCCTCTTTAGCGTTATTGCCAGTCCGCGTCCATAGTGTCCACAGAAGACGAACCAGTGAGGTGCTTCTTTTATAGTGGCGTTCTTGGGTGACGTCACACCACGACTACCAGGTGGTGTCGCTAGAAGAGCCAGGTCACCAGAAAATAGCCATGCTGTCATCTGGTCAACAGTGTAATCCGGACGAAGTTGATAACGCCGACGATATCGCTTCTATCCTCGCACGTATAGGCGCTCGTTGCTGTAGATGCGCCGATCTGGAAGATGCCCTGCAGAACGCAGAACAAGGTCCTCGTTAGCGTCATTGCCAGTCCGCGTCCATCGTGCCCACAGAATCCGGACCGGTGAGGTGCTTCTTGTATATTGGTGGTCTCAGGTGACGTCACACTGCGACTGCCAGGTGGTGTCGCTAGAAGAGACAGGTCGCCAGAAAATAACCATGCTGTCATCTGGTCAACAGTGTAATCCGGACGAAGTTGATAACGCCGACGATATCGCTTCTATCCCCGCACGTGAGGCGCTCGTTCCTGTAGAAGCGTCGATCAGGAAATTGCCCTGCAGAACGCAGAACAAGGTCCTCGTAGGCGTCATTGCCAGTCCGCGTCCATCGTGCCCACAGAATACGAACCGGTGAGGTGCTTCTTTTATAGTGGTGTTCTTGGGTGACGTCACATCGCGACTACCAGGTGGTGTCGCATGAAGAGCCAGGTCGCCAGAAAATAACCATGCTGTCATGTGGTCAACAGTGTAATCCGGAAGAAGTTGATAAACGCCGACGATAAAGCTTCTATCCCCGCACGTGTAGGCGCTCGTTGCTGTAGATGCGCTGATCAGGAAAATCCCCTGCATATCACAGAACAAGGTTCTCGTAGGCGTAATATTCAGTCCACGTTCATCGTGTCCGCAGAAGACGAACCGGTGAGGCTCTTGTTTTATAGTGGTGTTCTTGGGTGACGTCACACCGCGACTACCAGGTGGTGTCGCTAGAAGGGCCAGGTCGTCAGAAAATAACCATGCTGTCATCTGGTCCACAGTGTAATCCGGACGAAGTTGATAAACGCCGACGATATCGCTTCTATGCCCGCACGTGTAGGCGCTCGTTGCTATAGATGCGCCGATCTGGAAGATGCCCTGCAGAACGCAGAACAAGGTCCTCGTTAGCGTCATTGCCAGTCCGCGTCCATCGTGCCCAAAGAATACGAACCGGTGAGGGGCTTCTTGTATATTGGTGGACTCAGGAGACTTCACACCGCGACTACCAGGTCTTGTCGCTAGAAGAGCCAGGTCCCGAGAAAATTGCAATGCTGTCATCCGGTCAACAGTGTAATCCGGACGAAGTTGATAACGCCGACGATATCGCTTCTATCCCCGCACGTGAGGCGCTCGTTCCTGTAGAAGCGCCGATCAGGAAATTGCCCTGCAGAACGCAGAACAAGGTCCTCGTAGGCGTCATTGCCAGTCCGCGTCCATCGTGCCCACAGAATACGAACTGTTGAGGTGCTTCTTTTATAGCGGTGTTCTTGGGTGACGTCACACCACGACTACCAGGTGGTGTCGCTAGAAGAGCCAGGTCGCCAGAAAATAACCATGCTGTCATCTGGTCAACCGTGTAATCCGGACGAAGTTGATAAACGCCGACGATATCGCTTCTATCAACGCACGTGTAGGCGCTCGTTGCTGTAGATGCACCGATCAGGAAAATGCCCTGCAGAACGCAGAACAAGGTCCTCCTAGGCGTCATGATAAGTCCGCGCCCATCGTGCCCACAGAATACGAGCCGTAGAGGTGCTTCTTTTATAGTGGTGCTCTCAGGTGACGTCACACCGCGTCTTCCAGGTATTGTCGCTAGAAGAGTAAGGTCGCCAGAAAATAAACATGCTGTCATCTGGTGAACAGTGTAATCCGGCCAAAGTTGATAAACGCCGACGATATCGCTTCTATAACCGCACGTGTAGCCGCTCGTTGCTGTAGATGTGCCGATCCGGAAAATTCCCTGCAGAACGCAGAACAAGGTCCTCGTAGGCGTCATTGCCAGTCCGCGTCCATCGTGTCCACAGTAGACGAACCGGTGAGCTGCTTCTTTCATAGTGGTGTTCTTGGGTGATGTCACACCACGACTATCAGGTGGTGTCGATAGAAGAGCCAGGTGGCCAGAGAATAACCATGCTGTCATCTGGTCAACAGTGTAATCCGGACGAAGTTGATAACGCCGACGATATCGCTTCTATCCCCGCACGTGAGGCGCTCGTTGCTGTAGAAGCGCCGATCAGGAAATTGCCCTGCAGAACGCAGAACAAGGTCCTCGTTGGCGTCATTGCCAGTCCGCGTCCATCGTGCCCACAGAATACGAACCGGTGAGGTGCTTCTTTTATAGTGGTGTTCTTGGGTGACGTCACATCGCGACTACCAGGTGGTGTCGCTAGAAGAGCCAGGTCGCCAGAAAATATTCATGCTGTCATGTGGTCAACAGTGTAATCCGGACGAAGTTGATAAACGCCGACGATATCGCTTCTATCCCCGCACGTGAGGCGCTCGTTGCTGTAGAAGCGCCGATCAGGAAATTGCCCTGCAGAACGCAGAACAAGGTCCTCGTAGGCGTCATTGCCAGTCCGCGTCCATCGTGCCCACAGAATACGAACCGGTGAGGTGCTTCTTTTATAGTGGTGTTCTTGGGTGACGTCACATCGCGACTACCAGGTGGTGTCGCTAGAAGAGCCAGGTCGCCAGAAAATATTCATGCTGTCATGTGGTCAACAGTGTAATCCGGACGAAGTTGATAAACGCCGACGATATCGCTTCTATCCCCGCACGTGTAGGCGCTCGTTGCTGTAGATACGCCGATCTGGAAAATCCCTGCAGAACGCAGAACAAGGTCCTCTTTAGCGTTATTACCAGTCCGCGTCCATCGTGCCCACAGAATACGAACCGGTGAGGTGCTTCTTGTATATTGGTGGTCTCAGTGACATCACACCGCGACTACCAGGTGGTGTCGCTAGAAGAGCCAGGTCCCGAGATTATAACAATGCTGTCATCTGGTCAACAGTGTAATCCGGACGAAGTTGTTAACGCCGACGATATCGCTTCTATTCCCGCACGTGTAGGCGCTCGCTGCTGTAGATGCGCCTATCAGGAAATTGCCCTGCAGAACGCAGAACAATTTCCTCTTTAGCGTTATTGCCAGTCCGCGTCGATCGTGCCCTCAGAATCCGAACCGGTGATGTGCTTCTTGTATATTGCTGGTCTCAGGTGACGTCACACCGCGACTACCAGATGGTGTCGCTAGAAGAGCCAGGTCCCGAGAATATAACAATGCTGTCATCTGGTCAACAGTGTAATGCGGGCGAAGTTTATAAACGCCGACGATATCGCTTCTATCCCCGCACGTGTAGCCGCTCGTTGCTGTAGATGCGCCGATCTAGAAAATGCCCTGCAGAACGCAGAACAAGTTCCTCGTTAGCGTCATTGCCAGTCCGCGTCCATCGCGCTCACAGAATACGAACCGGTGAGGTGCTTCTTGTATATTGGTGGTCTCAGTTGACGTCACACCGCGACTGCCAGGTGGTGTCGCTAGAAGAGCCAGGTCTCCAGAAAATAGCAATGCTGTCATCCGGTCAACAGAGTAATCCGGACGAAGTTGATAACGCCGACGATAACGCTTCTATCCCCGCACGTGAGGCGCTCGTTCTTGTAGAAGCGCCGATCAGGAAATTGCCCTGCAGAACGCAGAACAAGGTCCTCGTAGGCGTCATTGCCAGTCCGCGTCCATCGTGCCCACAGAATACGAACCGGTGAGGTGCTTCTTTTATAGTGGTGTTCTTGGGTGACGTCACATCGCGACTACCAGGTGGTGTCGCTAGAAGAGCCAGGTCGCCAGAAAATAACCAGCTGTCATGTGGTCAACAGTGTAATCCGGACGAAGTTGATAAACGCCTACGATAAAGCTTCTATCCCCGCACGTGTAGGCGCTCGCTGCCGTAGATGCGCCGATCAGGAAAATGCCCTGCATAACGCAGAACAAAGTCCTCGTAGGCGTCATTGCCAGTCCGCGTCCGTCGTGTCCACAGAAGACGAACCGGTGAGGTGCTTCTTTTATAGTGGTGTTCTTGGATGACGTCACACCACGACTGCCAGGTGGTGTCGCTAGAAGAGCCAGGTCGCCAGAAAATAACCATGCTGTCATCTGGTCAACGGTGTAATCCGGACGAAGTTGATAAACGCCGACGATAAATCTTCTATCCCCGCACGTGTAGGCGCTCGTTGCTGTAGATGCGCCGATCAGGAAAATGCCCTGCATAACGCAGAACAAAGTCCTCGTAGGCGTCATTGCCAGTCCGCGTCCGTCGTGTCCACAGAAGACGAACCGGTGAGGTGCTTCTTTTATAGTGGTGTTCTTGGGTGACGTCACACCACGACTACCAGGTGGTGTCGCTAGAAGAGCCAGGTCACCAGAAAATAGCCATGCTGTCATCTGGTCAACAGTGTAATCCGGACGAAGTTGATAACGCCGACGATATCGCTTCTATCCTCGCACGTATAGGCGCTCGTTGCTGTAGATGCGCCGATCTGGAAGATGCCCTGCAGAACGCAGAACAAGGTCCTCGTTAGCGTCATTGCCAGTCCGCGTCCATCGTGCCCACAGAATCCGGACCGGTGAGGTGCTTCTTGTATATTGGTGGTCTCAGGTGACGTCACACTGCGACTGCCAGGTGGTGTCGCTAGAAGAGACAGGTCGCCAGAAAATAACCATGCTGTCATCTGGTCAACAGTGTAATCCGGACGAAGTTGATAACGCCGACGATATCGCTTCTATCCCCGCACGTGAGGCGCTCGTTCCTGTAGAAGCGTCGATCAGGAAATTGCCCTGCAGAACGCAGAACAAGGTCCTCGTAGGCGTCATTGCCAGTCCGCGTCCATCGTGCCCACAGAATACGAACCGGTGAGGTGCTTCTTTTATAGTGGTGTTCTTGGGTGACGTCACATCGCGACTACCAGGTGGTGTCGCATGAAGAGCCAGGTCGCCAGAAAATAACCATGCTGTCATGTGGTCAACAGTGTAATCCGGAAGAAGTTGATAAACGCCGACGATAAAGCTTCTATCCCCGCACGTGTAGGCGCTCGTTGCTGTAGATGCGCTGATCAGGAAAATCCCCTGCATATCACAGAACAAGGTTCTCGTAGGCGTAATATTCAGTCCACGTTCATCGTGTCCGCAGAAGACGAACCGGTGAGGCTCTTGTTTTATAGTGGTGTTCTTGGGTGACGTCACACCGCGACTACCAGGTGGTGTCGCTAGAAGGGCCAGGTCGTCAGAAAATAACCATGCTGTCATCTGGTCCACAGTGTAATCCGGACGAAGTTGATAAACGCCGACGATATCGCTTCTATGCCCGCACGTGTAGGCGCTCGTTGCTATAGATGCGCCGATCTGGAAGATGCCCTGCAGAACGCAGAACAAGGTCCTCGTTAGCGTCATTGCCAGTCCGCGTCCATCGTGCCCAAAGAATACGAACCGGTGAGGGGCTTCTTGTATATTGGTGGACTCAGGAGACTTCACACCGCGACTACCAGGTCTTGTCGCTAGAAGAGCCAGGTCCCGAGAAAATTGCAATGCTGTCATCCGGTCAACAGTGTAATCCGGACGAAGTTGATAACGCCGACGATATCGCTTCTATCCCCGCACGTGAGGCGCTCGTTCCTGTAGAAGCGCCGATCAGGAAATTGCCCTGCAGAACGCAGAACAAGGTCCTCGTAGGCGTCATTGCCAGTCCGCGTCCATCGTGCCCACAGAATACGAACTGTTGAGGTGCTTCTTTTATAGCGGTGTTCTTGGGTGACGTCACACCACGACTACCAGGTGGTGTCGCTAGAAGAGCCAGGTCGCCAGAAAATAACCATGCTGTCATCTGGTCAACCGTGTAATCCGGACGAAGTTGATAAACGCCGACGATATCGCTTCTATCAACGCACGTGTAGGCGCTCGTTGCTGTAGATGCACCGATCAGGAAAATGCCCTGCAGAACGCAGAACAAGGTCCTCCTAGGCGTCATGATAAGTCCGCGCCCATCGTGCCCACAGAATACGAGCCGTAGAGGTGCTTCTTTTATAGTGGTGCTCTCAGGTGACGTCACACCGCGTCTTCCAGGTATTGTCGCTAGAAGAGTAAGGTCGCCAGAAAATAAACATGCTGTCATCTGGTGAACAGTGTAATCCGGCCAAAGTTGATAAACGCCGACGATATCGCTTCTATAACCGCACGTGTAGCCGCTCGTTGCTGTAGATGTGCCGATCCGGAAAATTCCCTGCAGAACGCAGAACAAGGTCCTCGTAGGCGTCATTGCCAGTCCGCGTCCATCGTGTCCACAGTAGACGAACCGGTGAGCTGCTTCTTTCATAGTGGTGTTCTTGGGTGATGTCACACCACGACTATCAGGTGGTGTCGATAGAAGAGCCAGGTGGCCAGAGAATAACCATGCTGTCATCTGGTCAACAGTGTAATCCGGACGAAGTTGATAACGCCGACGATATCGCTTCTATCCCCGCACGTGAGGCGCTCGTTGCTGTAGAAGCGCCGATCAGGAAATTGCCCTGCAGAACGCAGAACAAGGTCCTCGTTGGCGTCATTGCCAGTCCGCGTCCATCGTGCCCACAGAATACGAACCGGTGAGGTGCTTCTTTTATAGTGGTGTTCTTGGGTGACGTCACATCGCGACTACCAGGTGGTGTCGCTAGAAGAGCCAGGTCGCCAGAAAATATTCATGCTGTCATGTGGTCAACAGTGTAATCCGGACGAAGTTGATAAACGCCGACGATATCGCTTCTATCCCCGCACGTGTAGGCGCTCGTTGCTGTAGATACGCCGATCTGGAAAATCCCTGCAGAACGCAGAACAAGGTCCTCTTTAGCGTTATTACCAGTCCGCGTCCATCGTGCCCACAGAATACGAACCGGTGAGGTGCTTCTTGTATATTGGTGGTCTCAGTGACATCACACCGCGACTACCAGGTGGTGTCGCTAGAAGAGCCAGGTCCCGAGATTATAACAATGCTGTCATCTGGTCAACAGTGTAATCCGGACGAAGTTGTTAACGCCGACGATATCGCTTCTATTCCCGCACGTGTAGGCGCTCGCTGCTGTAGATGCGCCTATCAGGAAATTGCCCTGCAGAACGCAGAACAATTTCCTCTTTAGCGTTATTGCCAGTCCGCGTCGATCGTGCCCTCAGAATCCGAACCGGTGATGTGCTTCTTGTATATTGCTGGTCTCAGGTGACGTCACACCGCGACTACCAGATGGTGTCGCTAGAAGAGCCAGGTCCCGAGAATATAACAATGCTGTCATATGGTCAACAGTGTAATGCGGACGAAGTTTATAAACGCCGACGATATCGCTTCTATCCCCGCACGTGTAGCCGCTCGTTGCTGTAGATGCGCCGATCTAGAAAATGCCCTGCAGAACGCAGAACAAGGTCCTCGTTAGCGTCATTGCCAGTCCGCGTCCATCGCGCTCACAGAATACGAACCGGTGAGGTGCTTCTTGTATATTGGTGGTCTCAGTTGACGTCACACCGCGACTGCCAGGTGGTGTCGCTAGAAGAGCCAGGTCTCCAGAAAATAGCAATGCTGTCATCCGGTCAACAGAGTAATCCGGACGAAGTTGATAACGCCGACGATAACGCTTCTATCCCCGCACGTGAGGCGCTCGTTCTTGTAGAAGCGCCGATCAGGAAATTGCCCTGCAGAACGCAGAACAAGGTCCTCGTAGGCGTCATTGCCAGTCCGCGTCCATCGTGCCCACAGAATACGAACCGGTGAGGTGCTTCTTTTATAGTGGTGTTCTTGGGTGACGTCACATCGCGACTACCAGGTGGTGTCGCTAGGAGAGCCAGGTCGCCAGAAAATAACCAGCTGTCATGTGGTCAACAGTGTAATCCGGACGAAGTTGATAAACGC
This sequence comes from Amblyomma americanum, assembly GCF_052857255.1. NCBI lineage: Eukaryota > Metazoa > Arthropoda > Arachnida > Ixodida > Ixodidae > Amblyomma > Amblyomma americanum. Next base: position 176,479,018 of record NC_135502.1, on the reverse strand, counting down.
CTACGATAAAGCTTCTATCCCCGCACGTGTAGGCGCTCGCTGCCGTAGATGCGCCGATCAGGAAAATGCCCTGCATAACGCAGAACAAAGCCCTCGTAGGCGTCATTGCCAGTCCGCGTCCGTCGTGTCCACAGAAGACGAACCGGTGAGGTGCTTCTTTTATAGTGGTGTTCTTGGATGACGTCACACCACGACTGCCAGGTGGTGTCGCTAGAAGAGCCAGGTCGCCAGAAAATAACCATGCTGTCATCTGGTGAACACTATAATCCGGACGAAGTTGATAAACGCCAACGATATCGCTTCTATCCCCGCACGTGTAGGCGCTCGTTGCTGTAGATGCGCCGATCTGGAAGATGCCCTGCAGAACGCAGAACAAGGTCCTCGTAGGCATCATTGCCAGTCCGCATCCATCGTGCCCACAGAATACGAACCGGTGAGGTGCTTCTTTTATAGTGGTGTTCTTGGGTGATGTCATATCGCGACTACCAGGTGGTGTCGCTAGAAGAGCCAGGTCGCCTGAAAATAACCATGCTGTCATGTGGTCAACAGTGTAATCCGGAAGAAGTTGATAAACGCCGACGATAATGCTTCTATCCCCGCACGTGTAGGCGCTCGTTGCTGTAGATGCGCCGATCTGGAAAATGCCCTGCATAACGCAGAACAAGGTCCTCGTAGGCGACATTGCCAGTCCGCGTCCGTCGTGTCCACAGAAGTCGAACCGGTGAGGTGCTTCTTTTATAGTGGTGTTCTTGGGTGACGTCACACCACGACCACCAGGTGGTGTCGCTAGAAGAGCCAGGTGGCCAGAAAATAACCATGCTGTCATCTGGTCAACCGTGTAATCCGGACGAAGATGATAAACGCCGACGATATCGCTTCTATCCACGCACGTGTAGGCGCTAGTTTCTGTAGATGCACCGATCAGGAAAATGCCCTGCAGAACGCAGAAAAAGGTCCTCGAAGGAGTCATTGCCAGTCCGCGTCCATCGTGCCCACAGAATACGAACCGGTGAGGTGCTTCTTTTATAGTGGTGTTCTTGGGTGACGTCACATCGCGACTACCAGGTGGTGTCGCTAGAAGAGCCAGGTCGCCAGAAAATAACCAGCTGTCATGTGGTCAACAGTGTAATCCGGACGAAGTTGATAAACGCCTACGATAAAGCTTCTATCCCCGCACGTGTAGGCGCTCGCTGCCGTAGATGCGCCGATCAGGAAAATGCCCTGCATAACGCAGAACAAAGTCCTCGTAGGCGTCATTGCCAGTCCGCGTCCGTCGTGTCCACAGAAGACGAACCGGTGAGGTGCTTCTTTTATAGTGGTGTTCTTGGATGACGTCACACCACGACTGCCAGGTGGTGTCGCTAGAAGAGCCAGGTCGCCAGAAAATAACCATGCTGTCATCTGGTCAACGGTGTAATCCGGACGAAGTTGATAAACGCCGACGATAAATCTTCTATCCCCGCACGTGTAGGCGCTCCTTGCTGTACATACGCCGATCTCGAAAATGCCCTGCACAACACAGAACAAGGTCCTCTTTAGCGTTATTGCCAGTCCGCGTCCATAGTGTCCACAGAAGACGAACCAGTGAGGTGCTTGTTTTATAGTGGTGTTCTTCGGTGACGTCACACCGCGACTACCAGGTGGTGTCGCTAGAAGGGCCAGGTCGTGAGAAAATAACCATGCTGTCATCTGGTCCACAGTGTAATCCGGACGAAGTTGATAAACGCCGACGATATCGCTTCTATGCCCGCACGTGTAGGCGCTCGTTGCTGTAGATGCGCCGATCTGGAAGATGCCCTGCAGAACGCAGAACAAGGTCCTCGTTAGCGTCATTGCCAGTCCGCGTACATCGTGCCCACAGAATACGAACCGGTGAGGGGCTTCTTGCATATTGGTGGTCTCAGGTAACGTCACACCGCGACTACCAGGTCTTGTCGCTAGAAGAGCCAGGTCCCAAGAAAATAACAATTCTGTCATCCGGTCAACCGTGTAATCCGGACGAAGTTGATAAACGCCGACGATATCGCTTCTATCCACGCACGTGTAGGCGCTCGTTGCTGTAGATGCACCGATCAGGAAAATGCCCTGCAGAACGCAGAAAAAGGTCCTCGAAGGCGTCATTGCCAGTCCGCGTCCATCGTGCCCACAGAACACGAACCGGTGAGGTGCTTCTTTTATAGTGGTGTTCTTGGGTGACATCACATCGCGACTACCAGGTTGTGTCGCAAGAAGAGCCAGGTCGCCAGAAAATAACCATGCTGTCATGTGGTCAACAGTGTAATCCGGACGAAGTTGATAAACGCCGACGATAAAGCTTCTATCCCCGCACGTAGAGGCGCTCGTTGCTGTAGATGCGCCGATCTGGAAGATGCCCTGCAGAACGCAGAACAAGGTCCTCGTTAGCGTCATTGCCAGTCCGCGTCCATCGTGCCCACAGAATCCGGACCGCTGAGGTGCTTCTTGTATATTGGTGGTCTCAGGTGACATCACACCGCGACTACCAGGTCTTGTCGCTAGAAGAGCCAGGTCCCGAGAAAATACCAATGCTGTCATCCGGTCAACGGTGTAATCCGGACGAAGTTGATAAACGCCGACGATATCGCTTCTATCCACGCACGTGTAGGCGCTCGTTGCTGTAGATGCGCTGATCAGGAAAATCCCCTGCATATCACAGAACAAGGTTCTCGTAGGCGTAATATTCAGTCCGCGTTCATCGTGTCCGCAGAAGACGAACCGGTGAGGCTCTTGTTTTATAGTGGTGTTCTTGGGTGACATCACATCGCGACTACCAGGTTGTGTCGCAAGAAGAGCCAGGTCGCCAGAAAATAACCATGCTGTCATGTGGTCAACAGTGTAATCCGGACGAAGTTGATAAACGCCGACGATAAAGCTTCTATCCCCGCACATAGAGGCGCTCCTTGCTGTAGATACGCCGATCTCGAAAATGCCCTGCACAACACAGAGCAAGGTCCACTTTAGCGTTATTGCCAGTCCGCGTCCATAGTGTCCACAGAAGACGAACCGGTGACGTGCTTCTTTTATAGTGGTGTTCTTGATTGACGTCACACCACGACTACCAGGTGGTGTCGCTAGAACAGCCAGGTCACCAGAAAATAGCCATGCTGTCATCTGGTCAACAGTGTAATCCGGACGAAGTTGATAACGCCGACGATATCGCTTCTATCCCCGCACGTAGAGGCGCTCGTTGCTGTAGATGCGCCGATCTGGAAGATGCCCTGCAGAACGCAGAACAAGGTCCTCGTTAGCGTCATTGCCAGTCCGCGTCCATCGTGCCCACAGAATCCGGACCGGTGAGGTGCTTCTTGGATATTGGTGGTCTCAGGTGACATCACACCGCGACTACCAGGTCTTGTCGCTAGAAGAGCCAGGTCCCGAGAAAATAGCAATGCTGTCATCCGGTCAACAGTGTAATCCGGACGAAGTTGATAAACGCCGACGATATCGCTTCTATCCACGCACGTGTAGGCGCTCGTTGCTGTAGATGCGCTGATCAGGAAAATCCCCTGCATATCACAGAACAAGGTTCTCGTAGGCGTAATATTCAGTCCGCGTTCATCGTGTCCGCAGAAGACGAACCGGTGAGGCTCTTGTTTTATAGTGGTGTTCTTGGGTGACGTCACACCGCGACTACCAGGTGTTGTCGCTAGAAGGGCCAGGTCGTCAGAAAATAACCATGCTGTTATCTGGTCCACAGTGTAATCCGGACGAAGTTGATAAACGCCGACGATATCGCTTCTATGCCTTCACGTGTAGGCGCTCGTTGCTGTAGATGCGCCGATCTGGAAGATGCCCTGCAGAACGCAGAACAAGGCCCTCGTTAGCGTCATTGCCAGTCCGCGTCCATCGTGCCCAAAGAATACGAACCGGTGAGGGGCTTCTTGTATATTGGTGGTCTCAGGTGACGTCACACCGCGACTACCAGGTCTTGTCGCTAGAAGAGCCAGGTCCCGAGAAAATAGCAATGCTGTCATCCGGTCAACAGTGTAATCCGGACGAAGTTGATAACGCCGACGATATCGCTTCTATCCCCGCACGTGAGGCGCTCGTTCTTGTAGAAGCGCCGATCAGGAAATTGCCCTGCAGAACGCAGAACAAGGTCCTCGTAGGCGTCATTGCCAGTCCGCGTCCATCGTGCCCACAGAATACGAACCGGTGAGGTGCTTCGTTTATAGTGGTGTTCTTGGGTGACGTCACATCGCGACTACCAGGTGGTGTCGCAAGAAGAGCCAGGTAGCCAGAAAATAACCATGCTGTCATGTGGTCAACAGTGTAATCCGGACGAAGTTGATAAACGCCGACGATAATGCTTCTATCCCCGCACGTGTAGGCGCTCGTTGCTGTAGATACGCCGATCTGGAAAATGCCCTGCACAACACAGAACAAGGTCCTCTATAGCGTTATTGCCAGTCTGCTTCCATAGTGTCCACAGAAGAGGAACCGGTAAGGTGCTTCTTTTATAGTGGTGTTCTTGGGTGACGTCACACCACGACTACCAGGTGGTGTCGCTAGAAGAGCCAGGTCACCAGAAAATAGCCATGCTGTCATCTGGTTAACAGTGTAATCCGGACGAAGTTGATAACGCCGACGATATCGCTTCTATCTTTGCACGTGTAGCCGCTCGTTGCTGTAGATGCGCCGATCTGGAAAATGCCCTGCATAACGCAGAACAAGGTCCTCGTAGGCGACATTGCCAGTCCGCGTCCGTCGTGTCCACAGAATACGAACCGGTAAGGTGCTTCTTTTATAGTGGTGTTCTTGGGTGACGTCACATCGCGACTACCAGGTGGTGTCGCTAGAAGAGCCAGGTCGCCAGAAAATAACCATGCTGTCATCTGGTCAACCGTGTAATCCGGACGCAGTTGATAAACGCCGACGATATCGCTTCTATCCCCGCACGTATAGGCGCTCGTTGCTGTAGATGCGCCGATCAGGAAATTGCCCCGCAGAACGCAGAACAAGGTCCTCGTAGGCGTCATTTCAGTCCGCGTCCATCGTGTCCGCAGAAGATGAACCGGTGAGGTGCTTGTTTTATAGTGGTGTTCTTGGGTGACGTCACACCGCGACTACCAGGTGGTGTCGCTAGAAGAGCCAGGTCGCCAGAAAATAAACTTGCTGTCATCTGGTGAACTGTAATCCGGACGAAGTTGATAAACACCGACGATATCGCTCCTATCCTCGCACGTGTAGGCGCTCGTTGCTGTAGATGCGCCGATCAGGAAAATGCCCTGCAGAACGCAAAACAACTTCCTCGTTAGCGTCATTGCCAGTCCGCGTCCATCGTGCCCACAGAACACGAACCGGTGACGTGCTTCTTGTATATTGGTGGTCTTAGGTGACGTCACACCGCGACCACCAGGTGGTGTCGCTAGAAGGGCCAGGTCCCAAGAAAATAACAATGCTGTCATCGGGTCAACAGTGTAATCCGGACGAAGTTGATAACGCCGACGATATCGCTTCTATTGCCGCACGTGTAGGCGCTCGCTGCTGTAGATGCGCCGATCTGGAAGATGCCCTGCAGAACGCAGGACAAGGTCCTCGTTAGCGTCATTGCCAGTCCGCGTCCATCGTGCCCACAGAATACGAACCAGTGAGGTGCTTCTTGTATATTGGTGGTTTCAGGTGACGTCACACCGCGACTACCAGGTCTTGTCGCTAGAAGAGCCAGGTCCCGAGAAAATAGCAATGCTGTCATCCGGTCAACAGTGTAATCCGGACGAAGTCAATAAACGCCGACGATATCGCTTCTATCCACGCACGTGTAGGCGCTCGTTGCTGTAGATGCGCTGATCAGAAAAATCCCCTGCATATCGCAGAACAATGTCCTCGTTGGCGTAATTTTCAGTCCGCGTTCATCGTGCCCGCAGAAGACGAACCGGTGAGGTGCTTCTTTTATAGTGGTGTTCTTCGGTGACGTCACACCGCGACTACCAGGTGGTGTCGCTAGAAGGGCCAGGTCGTCAGAAAATACCCATGCTGTCATCTGGTCAACAGTGTAATCCGGACGAAGTTGATAAACGCCGACGATAAATCTTCTATCCCCGCACGTGTAGGCGCTCCTTGCTGTACATACGCCGATCTCGAAAATGCCCTGCACAACACAGAACAAGGTCCTCTTTAGCGTTATTGCCAGTCCGCGTCCATAGTGTGCACAGAAGACGAACCAGTGAGGTGCTTCTTTTATAGTGGCGTTCTTGGGTGACGTCACACCACGACTACCAGGTGGTGTCGCTAGAAGAGCCAGGTCACCAGAAAATAGCCATGCTGTCATCTGGTCAACAGTGTAATCCGGACGAAGTTGATAACGCCGACGATATCGCTTCTATCCCCGCACGTGAGGCGCTCGTTCCTGTAGAAGCGTCGATCAGGAAATTGCCCTGCAGAACGCAGAACAAGGTCCTCGTAGGCGTCATTGCCAGTCCGCGTCCATCGTGCCCACAGAAGAAAAACCGGTGAGGCTCTTGTTTTATAGTGGTGTTCTTGGGTGACGTCACACCGCGACTACCAGGTGGTGTCGCTAGAAGGGCCAGGTCGTCAGAAAATAACCATGCTGTCATCTGGTCCACAGTGTAATCCGGACGAAGTTGATAAACGCCGACGATATCACTTCTATGCCCGCACGTGTAGGCGCTCTTTGCTATAGATGCGCCGATCTGGAAGATGCCATGCAGAACGCAGAACAAGGTCCTCGTTAGCGTCATTGCCAGTCCGCGTCCATCGTGCCCAAAGAATACGAACCGGTGAGGGGCTTCTTGTATATTGGTGGACTCAGGAGACGTCACACCGCGACTACCAGGTCTTGTCGCTAGAAGAGCCAGGTCCCGAGAAAATTGCAATGCTGTCATCCGGTCAACAGTGTAATCCGGACGAAGTTGATAACGCCGACGATATCGATTCTATCCCCGCACGTGAGGCGCTCGTTCCTCTAGAAGCGCCGATCAGGAAATTGCCCTGCAGAACGCAGAACAAGGCCCTCGTAGGCGTCATTGCCAGTCCGCGTCCATCGTGCCCACAGAATACGAACTGTTGAGGTGCTTCTTTTATAGCGGTGTTCTTGGGTGACGTCACACCACGACTACCAGGTGGTGTCGCTAGAAGAGCCAGGTCGCCAGAAAATAACCATGCTGTCATCTGGTCAACCGTGTAATCCGGACGAAGTTGATAAACGCCGACGATATCGCTTCTATCATCGCACGTGTAGGCGCTCGTTGCTGTAGATGCGCCGATCTGGAAGATGCCCTGCATAACGCAGAACAAGGTCCTCGTAGGCGACATTGCCAGTCCGCGTCCGTCTTGTCCACAGAAGACGAACCGGTGAGGTGCTTCTTTTATAGTGGTGTTCTTGGGTGACGTCACACCACGACTACCAGGTGGTGTCGCTAGGAGAGCCAGGTCGCCAGAAAATAACCATGCTGTCATCTGGTCAACCGTGTAATCCGGACGAAGTTGATAAACGCCGACGATATCGCTTCTATCATCGCACGTGTAGGCGCTCGTTGCTGTAGATGCACCGATCAGGAAAATGCCCTGCAGAACGCAGAAAAAGGTCCTCGAAGGCGTAATTTTCAGTACACGTTCATCGTGTCCGCAGAAGACGAACTGGTGAGGTGCTTGTTTTATAGTGGTGTTCTTGGGTGACGTCACACCGCGACTACCAGGTGGTGTCGCTAGAAGGGCCAGGTCGTCTGAAAATAACCATGCTGTCATCTGGTCAACAGTGTAATCCGGACGAAGTTGATAAACGCCGACGATATCGCTTCTATGCCCGCACGTGTAGGCGCTCGTTGCTGTAGATGCGCCGATCTGGAAGATGCCCTGCAGAACGAAGAACAAGGTCCTCCTAGGCGTCATGATAAGTCCGCGTCCATCGTGCCCACAGAATACGAGCCGTAGAGGTGCTTCTTTTATAGTGGTGCTCTCAGGTGACGTCACACCGCGTCTTACAGGTATTGTCGCTAGAAGAGTAAGGTCGCCAGAAAATAAACATGCTGTCATCTGGTCAACAGTGTAATCCGGCCAAAGTTGATAAACGCCGACGATATCGCTTCTATACCCGCACGTGTAGCCGCTCGTTGCTGTAGATGTGCCGATCCGGAAAATTCCCTGCACAACGCAGAACAAGGTCCTCGTAGGCGTCATTGCCAGTCCGCGTCCATCGTGTCCACAGTAGACGTACCGGTGAGCTGCTTCTTTCATAGTGGTGTTCTTGGGTGACGTCACATCGCGACTACCAGGTGGTGTCGCAAGAAGAGCCAGGTAGCCAGAAAATAACCATGCTGTCATGTGGTCAACAGTGTAATCCGGACGAAGTTGATAAACGCCGACGATAATGCTTCTATCCCCGCACGTGTAGGCGCTCGTTGCTGTAGATACACCGATCTGGAAAATGCCCTGCACAACACAGAACAAGGTCCTCTATAGCGTTATTGCCAGTCTGCTTCCAGAGTGTCCACAGAAGAGGAACCGGTGAGGTGCTTCTTTTATAGTTGTGTTCTTGGGTGACGTCACACCACGACTACCAGGTGGTGTCGCTAGAAGAGCCAGGTCACCAGAAAATAGCCATGCTGTCATCTGGTTAACAGTGTAATCCGGACGAAGTTGATAACGCCGACGATATCGCTTCTATCTTTGCACGTGTAGCCGCTCGTTGCTGTAGATGCGCCGATCTGGAAAATGCCCTGCATAACGCAGAACAAGGTCCTCGTAGGCGACATTGCCAGTCCGCGTCCGTCGTGTCCACAGAAGACGAACCGGTGAGGTGCTCCTTTTATAGTGGTGTTCTTGGGTGACGTCACACCACGACCACCAGGTGGTGTCGCTAGAAGAGCCAGGTCGCCAGAAAATAACCATGCTGTCATCTGTTCAACCGTGTAATCCGGACGAAGTTGATAAACGCCGACGATATCGCTTCTATCCACGCACGTGTAGGCGCTCCTTGCTGTAGATGCACCGATCAGGAAAATGCCCTGCAGAACGCAGAAAAAGGTGCTCGAAGGCGTCATTGCCAGTCCGCGTCCATCGTGCCCACAGAATACGAACCGGTAAGGTGCTTCTTTTATAGTGGTGTTCTTGGGTGACGTCACATCGCGACTACCAGGTGGTGTCGATAGAAGAGCCAGGTGGCCAGAGAATAACCATGCTGTCATCTGGTCAACAGTGTAATCCGGACGAAGTTGATAACGCCGACGATATCGCTTCTATCCCCGCACGTGAGGCGCTCGTTGCTGTAGAAGCGCCGATCAGGAAATTGCCCTGCAGAACGCAGAACAAGGTCCTCGTAGGCGTCATTGCCAGTCCGCGTCCATCGTGCCCACAGAATACGAACCGGTGAGGTGCTTCTTTTATAGTGGTGTTCTTGGGTGACGTCACATCGCGACTACCAGGTGGTGTCGCTAGAAGAGCCAGGTCGCCAGAAAATATTCATGCTGTCATGTGGTCAACAGTGTAATCCGGACGAAGTTGATAAACGCCGACGATATCGCTTCTATCCCCGCACGTGTAGGCGCTCGTTGCTGTAGATACGCCGATCTGGAAAATCCCTGCAGAACGCAGAACAAGGTCCTCTTTAGCGTTATTACCAGTCCGCGTCCATCGTGCCCACAGAATACGAACCGGTGAGGTGCTTCTTGTATATTGGTGGTCTCAGTGACATCACACCGCGACTACCAGGTGGTGTCGCTAGAAGAGCCAGGTCCCGAGACTATAACAATGCTGTCATCTGGTCAACAGTGTAATCCGGACGAAGTTGTTAACGCCGACGATATCGCTTCTATTCCCGCACGTGTAGGCGCTCGCTGCTGTAGATGCGCCTATCAGGAAATTGCCCTGCAGAACGCAGAACAATTTCCTCTTTTGCGTTATTGCCAGTCCGCGTCGATCGTGCCCTCAGAATCCGAACCGGTGAGGTGCTTCTTGTATATTGCTGGTCTCAGGTGACGTCACACCGCGACTACCAGATGGTGTCGCTAGAAGAGCCATGTCCCGAGAATATAACAATGCTGTCATCTGGTCAACAGTGTAATGCGGACGAAGTTTATAAACGCCGACGATATCGCTTCTATCCCCGCACGTGTAGCCGCTCGTTGCTGTAGATGCGCCGATCTGGAAAATGCCCTGCAGAACGCAGAACAAGGTCCTCGTTAGCGTCATTGCCAGTCCGCGTCCATCGCGCTCACAGAATACGAACCGGTGAGGTGCTTCTTGTATATTGGTGGTCTCAGTCGACGTCACACCGCGACTGCCAGGTGGTGTCGCTAGAAGAGCCAGGTCTCCAGAAAATAGCAATGCTGTCATCCGGTCAACAGTGTAATCCGGACGAAGTTGATAACGCCGACGATATCGCTTCTATCCCCGCACGTGAGGCGCTCGTTCTTGTAGAAGCGCCGATCAGGAAATTGCCCTGCAGAACGCAGAACAAGGTCCTCGTAGGCGTCATTGCCAGTCCACGTCCATCGTGCCCACAGAATACGAACCGTTGAGGTGCTTCTTTTATAGTGGTGTTCTTGGGTGACGTCACATCGCGACTACCAGGTGGTGTCGCTAGAAGAGCCAGGTCGCCAGAAAATAACCATGCTGTCATGTGGTCAACAGTGTAATCCGGACGAAGTTGATAAACGCCTACGATAAAGCTTCTATCCCCGCACGTGTAGGCGCTCGCTGCTGTAGATGCGCCGATCAGGAAAATGCCCTGCATAACGCAGAACAAAGTCCTCGTAGGCGTCATTGCCAGTCCGCGTCCGTCGTGTCCACAGAAGACGAACCGGTGAGGTGCTTCTTTTATAGTGGTGTTCTTGGATGACGTCACACCACGACTGCCAGTTGGTGTCGCTAGAAGAGCCAGGTCGCCAGAAAATAACCATGCTGTCATCTGGTGAACACTATAATCCGGACGATGTTGATAAACGCCAACGATATCGCTTCTATCCCCGCACGTGTAGGCGCTCGTTGCTGTAGATGCGCCGATCTGGAAGATGCCCTGCAGAACGCAGAACAAGGTCCTCGTAGGCATCATTGCCAGTCCGCATCCATCGTGCCCACAGAATACGAACCGGTGAGGTGCTTCTTTTATAGTGGTGTTCTTGGGTGATGTCATATCGCGACTACCAGGTGGTGTCGCTAGAAGAGCCAGGTCGCCAGAAAATAACCATGCTGTCATGTGGTCAACAGTGTAATCCGGACGAAGTTGATAAACGCCGACGATAATGCTTCTATCCCCGCACGTGTAGGCGCTCGTTGCTGTAGATACGCCGATCTGGAAAATCCCTGCAGAACGCAGAACAAGGTCCTCTTTAGCGTTATTACCAGTCCGCGTCCATCGTGCCCACAGAATACGAACCGGTGAGGTGCTTCTTGTATATTGGTGGTCTCAGTGACATCACACCGCGACTACCAGGTGGTGTCGCTAGAAGAGCCAGGTCCCGAGACTATAACAATGCTGTCAACTGGTCAACAGTGTAATCCGGACGAAGTTGTTAACGCCGACGATATCGCTTCTATTCCCGCACGTGTAGGCGCTCGCTGCTGTAGATGCTGCGCCTATCAGGAAATTGCCCTGCAGAACGCAGAACAATCTCCTCTTTAGCGTTATTGCCAGTCCGCGTCGATCGTGCCCTCAGAATCCGAACCGGTGAGGTGCTTCTTGTATATTGCTGGTCTCAGGTGACGTCACACCGCGACTACCAGATGGTGTCGCTAGAAGAGCCATGTCCCGAGAATATAACAATGCTGTCATCTGGTCAACAGTGTAATGCGGACGAAGTTTATAAACGCTGACGATATCGCTTCTATCCCCGCACGTGTAGCCGCTCGTTGCTGTAGATGCGCCGATCTGGAAAATGCCCTGCAGAACGCAGAACAAGGTCCTCGTTAGCGTCATTGCCAGTCCGCGTCCATCGCGCTCACAGAATACGAACCGGTGAGGTGCTTCTTGTATATTGGTGGTCTCAGTTGACGTCACACCGCGACTGCCAGGTGGTGTCGCTAGAAGAGCCAGGTCTCCAGAAAATAGCAATGCTGTCATCCGGTCAACAGTGTAATCCGGACGAAGTTGATAACGCCGACGATATCGCTTCTATCCCCGCACGTGAGGCGCTCGTTCTTGTAGAAGCGCCGATCAGGAAATTGCCCTGCAGAACGCAGAACAAGGTCCTCGTAGGCGTCATTGCCAGTCCGCGTCCATCGTGCCCACAGAATACGAACCGCTGAGGTGCTTCTTTTATAGTGGTGTTCTTGGGTGACGTCACATCGCGACTACCAGGTGGTGTCGCTAGAAGAGCCAGGTCGCCAGAAAATAACCATGCTGTCATGTGGTCAACAGTGTAATCCGGACGAAGTTGATAAACGCCTACGATAAAGCTTCTATCCCCGCACGTGTAGGCGCTCGCTGCTGTAGATGCGCCGATCACGAAAATGCCCTGCATAACGCAGAACAAAGTCCTCGTAGGCGTCATTGCCAGTCCGCGTCCGTCGTGTCCACAGAAGACGAACCGGTGAGGTGCTTCTTTTATAGTGGTGTTCTTGGATGACGTCACACCACGACTGCCAGGTGGTGTCGCTAGAAGAGCCAGGTCGCCAGAAAATAACCATGCTGTCATCTGGTGAACACTATAATCCGGACGAAGTTGATAAACGCCAACGATATCGCTTCTATCCCCGCACGTGTAGGCGCTCGTTGCTGTAGATGCGCCGATCTGGAAGATGCCCTGCAGAACGCAGAACAAGGTCCTCGTAGGCATCATTGCCAGTCCGCATCCATCGTGCCCACAGAATACGAACCGGTGAGGTGCTTCTTTTATAGTGGTGTTCTTGGGTGATGTCATATCGCGACTACCAGGTGGTGTCGCTAGAAGAGCCAGGTCTCCAGAAAATAACCATGCTGTCATGTGGTCAACAGTGTAATCCGGACGAAGTTGATAAACGCCGACGATAATGCTTCTATCCCCGCACGTGTAGGCGCTCGTTGCTGTAGATACGCCGATCTGAAAAATGCCCTGCACAACACAGAACAAGGTCCTCTTTAGCGTTATTGCCAGTCCGCTTCCATAGTGTCCACAGAAGAGGAACCGGTGAGGTGCTTCTTCTATAGTGGTGTTCTTGGGTGACGTCACACCACGACTACCAGGTGGTGGCGCTAGAAGAGCCAGGTCACCAGAAAATAGCCATGCTGTCATCTGGTTAACAGTGTAATCCGGACGAAGTTGATAACGCCGACGATATCGCTTCTATCCTTGCACGTGTAGCCGCTCGTTGCTGTAGATGCGCCGATCTGGAAAATGCCCTGCATAACGCAGAACAAGGTCCTCGTAGGCGACATTGCCAGTCCGCGTCCGTCGTGTCCACAGAAGACGAACCGGTGAGGTGCTTCTTTTATAGTGGTGTTCTTGGGTGACGTCACACCACGACCACCAGGTGGTGTCGCTAGAAGAGCCAGGTGGCCAGAAAATAACCATGCTGTCATCTGGTCAACCGTGTAATCCGGACGAAGTTGATAAACGCCGACGATATCGATTCTATCCACGCACGTGTAGGCGCTCGTTTCTGTAGATGCACCGATCAGGAAAATGCCCTGCAGAACGCAGAAAAAGGTCCTCGAAGGAGTCATTGCCAGTCCGCGTCCATCGTGCCCACAGAATACGAACCGGTGAGGTGCTTGTTTCATAGTGGTGCGTTATGTCACACCGCGACTACCAGGTGGTGTCGCTAGAAGAGCCAGGTCGCCAGAAAATAAACATGCTGTCATCTGGTCAACTGTAATCCGGACGAAGTTGATAAACGCCGACGATATCGCTTCTATGCCCGCACGTGTAGGCGCTCGTTGCTGTAGATGCGCCGATCTGGAAGATGCCCTGCAGAACGCAGAACAAGGTCCTCGTTAGCGTCATTGCCAGTCCGCGTACATCGTGCCCACAGAACACGAACCGGTGACGTGCTTCTTGTATATTGGTGGTCTCAGGTGACGTCACACCGCGACCACCAGGTGGTGTCGCTAGAAGGGCCAGGTCCCAAGAAAATAACAATGCTGTCATCGGGTCAACAGTGGAATCCACACGAAGTTGATAACGCCGACGATATCGCTTCTATTGCCGCACGTGTAGGCGCTCGCTGCTGCAGATGCACCGATCTGGAAGATGCCCTGCAGAACGCAGAACAAGGTCCTCGTTAGCGTCATTGCCAGTCCGCGTCCATCGTGCCCACAGAATACGAACCAGTGAGGTGCTTCTTGTATATTGGTCGTTTCAGGTGACGTCACACCGCGACTACCAGGTCTTGTCGCTAGAAGAGCCAGGTCCCGAGAAAATAGCAATGCTGTTATCCGGTCAACAGTGTAATCCGGACGAAGTCAATAAACGCCGACGATTTCGCTTCTATCCACGCACGTGTAGGCGCTCGTTGCTGTAGATGCGCTGATCAGGAAAATCCCCTGCATATCGCAGAACATGTCCTCGTAGGCGTATTTTTCAGTCCGCGTTCATCGTGCCCGCAGAAGACGAACCGGTGAGGTGCTTGTTTTATAGTGGTGTTCTTCGGTGACGTCACACCGCGACTACCAGGTGGTGTCGCTAGAAGGGCCAGGTCGTGAGAAAATAACCACGCTGTCATCTGGTCAACAGTGTAATCCGGACGAAGTTGATAAACGCCGACGATATCGCTTCTATGCCCGCACGTGTAGGCGCTCGTTGCTGTAGATGCGCCGATCTGGAAGATGCCCTGCAGAACGCAGAACAAGGTCCTCGTTAGCGTCATTGCCAGTCCGCGTACATCGTGCCCACAGAATACGAACCGGTGAGGGGCTTCTTGCATATTGGTGGTCTCAGGTAACGTCACACCGCGACTACCAGGTCTTGTCGCTAGAAGAGCCAGGTCCCAAGAAAATAACAATGCTGTCATCCGGTCAACCGTGTAATCCGGACGAAGTTGATAAACGCCGACGATATCGCTTCTATCCACGCACGTGTAGGCGCTCGTTGCTGTAGATGCACCGATCAGGAAAATGCCCTGCAGAACGCAGAAAAAGGTCCTCGAAGGCGTCATTGCCAGTCCGCGTCCATCGTGCCCACAGAACACGAACCGGTGAGGTGCTTCTTTTATAGTGGTGTTCTTGGGTGACATCACATCGCGACTACCAGGTTGTGTCGCAAGAAGAGCCAGGTGGCCAGAAAATAACCATGCTGTCATGTGGTCAACAGTGTAATCCGGACGAAGTTGATAAACGCCGACGATAAAGCTTCTATCCCCGCACGTGTTGGCGCTCCTTGCTGTAGATACGCCGATCTCGAAAATGCCCTGCACAACACAGAGCAAAGTCCTCTTTAGCGTTATTGCCAGTCCGCGTCCATAGTGTCCACAGAAGACGAACCGGTGAGGTGCTTCTTTTATAGTGGTGTTCTTGGGTGACGTCACACCACGACTACCTGGTGGTGTCGCTAGAACAGCCAGGTCACCAGAAAATAGCCATGCTGTCATCTGGTCAACAGTGTAATCCGGACGAAGTTGATAAACGCCGACGATATCGCTTCTATGCCCGCACGTGTAGGCGCTCGTTGCTGTAGATGCGCCGATCTGGAAGATGCCCTGCAGAACGAAGAACAAGGTCCTCCTAGGCGTCATGATAAGTCCGCGTCCATCGTGCCCACAGAATACGAGCCGTAGAGGTGCTTCTTTTATAGTGGTGCTCTCAGGTGACGTCACACCGCGTCTTACAGGTATTGTCGCTAGAAGAGTAAGGTCGCCAGAAAATAAACATGCTGTCATCTGGTCAACAGTGTAATCCGGCCGAAGTTGATAAACGCCGACGATATCGCTTCTATACCCGCACGTGTAGCCGCTCGTTGCTGTAGATGTGCCGATCCGGAAAATTCCCTGCAGAACGCAGAACAAGGTCCTCGTAGGCGTCATTGCCAGTCCGCGTCCATCGTGTCCACAGTAGACGTACCGGTGAGCTGCTTCTTTCATAGTGGTGTTCTTGGGTGATGTCACACCACGACTATCAGGTGGTGTCGATAGAAGAGCCAGGTGGCCAGAGAATAACCATGCTGTCATCTGGTCAACAGTGTAATCCGGACGAAGTTGATAACGCCGACGATATCGCTTCTATCCCCGCACGTGAGGCGCTCGTTGCTGTAGAAGCGCCGATCAGGAAATTGCCCTGCAGAACGCAGAACAAGGTCCTCGTAGGCGTCATTGCCAGTCCGCGTCCATCGTGCCCACAGAATACGAACCGGTGAGGTGCTTCTTTTATAGTGGTGTTCTTGGGTGACGTCACATCGCGACTACCAGGTGGTGTCGCTAGAAGAGCCAGGTCGCCAGAAAATATTCATGCTGTCATGTGGTCAACAGTGTAATCCGGACGAAGTTGATAAACGCCGACGATATCGCTTCTATCCCCGCACGTGTAGGCGCTCGTTGCTGTAGATACGCCGATCTGGAAAATCCCTGCAGAACGCAGAACAAGGTCCTCTTTAGCGTTATTACCAGTCCGCGTCCATCGTGCCCACAGAATACGAACCGGTGAGGTGCTTCTTGTATATTGGTGGTCTCAGTGACATCACACCGCGACTACCAGGTGGTGTCGCTAGAAGAGCCAGGTCCCGAGACTATAACAATGCTGTCATCTGGTCAACAGTGTAATCCGGACGAAGTTGTTAACGCCGACGATATCGCTTCTATTCCCGCACGTGTAGGCGCTCGCTGCTGTAGATGCGCCTATCAGGAAATTGCCCTGCAGAACGCAGAACAATTTCCTCTTTAGCGTTATTGCCAGTCCGCGTCGATCGTGCCCTCAGAATCCGAACCGGTGAGGTGGTGCTTGTATATTGCTGGTCTCAGGTGACGTCACACCGCGACTACCAGATGGTGTCGCTAGAAGAGCCATGTCCCGAGAATATAACAATGCTGTCATCTGGTCAACAGTGTAATGCGGACGAAGTTTATAAACGCCGACGATATCGCTTCTATCCCCGCACGTGTAGCCGCTCGTTGCTGTAGATGCGCCGATCTGGAAAATGCCCTGCAGAACGCAGAACAAGGTCCTCGTTAGCGTCATTGCCAGTCCGCGTCCATCGCGCTCACAGAATACGAACCGGTGAGGTGCTTCTTGTATATTGGTGGTCTCAGTTGACGTCACACCGCGACTGCCAGGTGGTGTCGCTAGAAGAGCCAGGTCTCCAGAAAATAGCAATGCTGTCATCCGGTCAACAGTGTAATCCGGACGAAGTTGAAAACGCCGACGATATCGCTTCTATCCCCGCACGTGTAGGCGCTCGTTGCTGTAGATGCGCTGATCAGGAAAATCCCCTGCATATCGCAGAACATGTCCTCGTAGGCGTATTTTTCAGTCCGCGTTCATCGTGCCCGCAGAAGACGAACCGGTGAGGTGCTTGTTTTATAGTGGTGTTCTTCGGTGACGTCACACCGCGACTACCAGGTGGTGTCGCTAGAAGGGCCAGGTCGTGAGAAAATAACCACGCTGTCATCTGGTCAACAGTGTAATCCGGACGAAGTTGATAAACGCCGACGATATCGCTTCTATGCCCGCACGTGTAGGCGCTCGTTGCTGTAGATGCGCCGATCTGGAAGATGCCCTGCGGAACGCAGAACAAGGTCCTCGTTAGCGTCATTGCCAGTCCGCGTACATCGTGCCCACAGAATACGAACCGGTGAGGGGCTTCTTGCATATTGGTGGTCTCAGGTAACGTCACACCGCGACTACCAGGTCTTGTCGCTAGAAGAGCCAGGTCCCAAGAAAATAACAATGCTGTCATCCGGTCAACCGTGTAATCCGGACGAAGTTGATAAACGCCGACGATATCGCTTCTATCCACGCACGTGTAGGCGCTCGTTGCTGTAGATGCACCGATCAGGAAAATGCCCTGCAGAACGCAGAAAAAGGTCCTCGAAGGCGTCATTGCCAGTCCGCGTCCATCGTGCCCACAGAACACGAACCGGTGAGGTGCTTCTTTTATAGTGGTATTCTTGGGTGACATCACATCGCGACTACCAGGTTGTGTCGCAAGAAGAGCCAGGTGGCCAGAAAATAACCATGCTGTCATGTGGTCAACAGTGTAATCCGGACGAAGTTGATAAACGCCGACGATAAAGCTTCTATCCCCGCACGTGTAGGCGCTCCTTGCTGTAGATACGCCGATCTAGAAAATGCCCTGCACAACACAGAGCAAGGTCCTCTTTAGCGTTATTGCCAGTCCGCGTCCATAGTGTCCACAGAAGACGAACCGGTGAGGTGCTTCTTTTATAGTGGTGTTCTTGGGTGACGTCACACCACGACTACCAGGTGGTGTCGCTAGAACAGCCAGGTCACCAGAAAATAGCCATGCTGTCATCTGGTCAACAGTGTAATCCGGACGAAGTTGATAACGCCGACGATATCGCTTCTATGCCCGCACGTGTAGGCGCTCGTTGCTGTAGATGCGCCGATCTGGAAGATGCCCTGCAGAACGAAGAACAAGGTCCTCCTAGGCGTCATGATAAGTCCGCGTCCATCGTGCCCACAGAATACGAGCCGTAGAGGTGCTTCTTTTATAGTGGTGCTCTCAGGTGACGTCACACCGCGTCTTACAGGTATTGTCGCTAGAAGGGTAAGGTCGCCAGAAAATAAACATGCTGTCATCTGGTCAACAGTGTAATCCGGCCAAAGTTGATAAACGCCGACGATATCGCTTCTATACCCGCTCGTGTAGCCGCTCGTTGCTGTAGATGTGCCGATCCGGAAAATTCCCTGCAGAACGCAGAACAAGGTCCTCGTAGGCGTCATTGCCAGTCCGCGTCCATCGTGTCCACAGTAGACGTACCGGTGAGCTGCTTCTTTCATAGTGGTGTTCTTGGGTGATGTCACACCACGACTATCAGGTGGTGTCGATAGAAGAGCCAGGTGGCCAGAGAATAACCATGCTGTCATCTGGTCAACAGTGTAATCCGGACGAAGTTGATAACGCCGACGATATCGCTTCTATCCCCGCACGTGAGGCGCTCGTTGCTGTAGAAGCGCCGATCAGGAAATTGCCCTGCAGAACGCAGAACAAGGTCCTCGTAGGCGTCATTGCCAGTCCGCGTCCATCGTGCCCACAGAATACGAACCGGTGAGGTGCTTCTTTTATAGTGGTGTTCTTGGGTGACGTCACATCGCGACTACCAGGTGGTGTCGCTAGAAGAGCCAGGTCGCCAGAAAATATTCATGCTGTCATGTGGTCAACAGTGTAATCCGGACGAAGTTGATAAACGCCGACGATATCGCTTCTATCCCCGCACGTGTAGGCGCTCGTTGCTGTAGATACGCCGATCTGGAAAATACCTACAGAACGCAGAACAAGGTCCTCTTTAGCGTTATTACCAGTCCGCGTCCATCGTGCCCACAGAATACGAACCGGTGAGGTGCTTCTTGTATATTGGTGGTCTCAGTGACATCACACCGCGACTACCAGGTGGTGTCGCTAGAAGAGCCAGGTCCCGAGACTATAACAATGCTGTCATCTGGTCAACAGTGTAATCCGGACGAAGTTGTTAACGCCGACGATATCGCTTCTATTCCCGCACGTGTAGGCGCTCGCTGCTGTAGATGCGCCTATCAGGAAATTGCCCTGCAGAACGCAGAAATATTTCCTCTTTAGCGTTATTGCCAGTCCGCGTCGATCGTGCCCTCAGAATCCGAACCGGTGAGGTGCTTCTTGTATATTGCTGGTCTCAGGTGACGTCACACCGCGACTACCAGATGGTGTCGCTAGAAGAGCCATGTCCCGAGAATATAACAATGCTGTCATCTGGTCAACAGTGTAATGCGGACGAAGTTTATAAACGCCGACGATATCGCTTCTATCCCCGCACGTGTAGCCGCTCGTTGCTGTAGATGCGCCGATCTGGAAAATGCCCTGCAGAACGCAGAACAAGGTCCTCGTTAGCGTCATTGCCAGTCCGCGTCCATCGCGCTCACAGAATACGAACCGGTGAGGTGCTTCTTGTATATTGGTGGTCTCAGTTGACGTCACACCGCGACTGCCAGGTGGTGTCGCTAGAAGAGCCAGGTCTCCAGAAAATAGCAATGCTGTCATCCGGTCAACAGTGTAATCCGGACGAAGTTGATAACGCCGACGATATCGCTTCTATCCCCGCACGTGAGGCGCTCGTTCTTGTAGAAGCGCCGATCAGGAAATTGCCCTGCAGAACGCAGAACAAGGTCCTCGTAGGCGTCATTGCCAGTCCACGTCCATCGTGCCCATAGAATACGAACCGTTGAGGTGCTTCTTTTATAGTGGTGTTCTTGGGTGACGTCACATCGCGACTACCAGGTGGTGTCGCTAGAAGAGCCAGGTCGCCAGAAAATAACCATGCTGTCATGTGGTCAACAGTGTAATCCGGACGAAGTTGATAAACGCCTACGATAAAGCTTCTATCCCCGCACGTGTAGGCGCTCGCTGCTGTAGATGCGCCGATCAGGAAAATGCCCTGCATAACGCAGAACAAAGTCCTCGTAGGCGTCATTGCCAGTCCGCGTCCGTCGTGTCCACAGAAGACGAACCGGTGAGGTGCTTCTTTTATAGTGGTGTTCTTGGATGACGTCACACCACGACTGCCAGGTGGTGTCGCTAGAAGAGCCAGGTCGCCAGAAAATAACCATGCTGTCATCTGGTGAACACTATAATCCGGACGATGTTGATAAACGCCAACGATATCGCTTCTATCCCCGCACGTGTAGGCGCTCGTTGCTGTAGATGCGCCGATCTGGAAGATGCCCTGCAGAACGCAGAACAAGGTCCTCGTAGGCATCATTGCCAGTCCGCATCCATCGTGCCCACAGAATACGAACCGGTGAGGTGCTTCTTTTATAGTGGTGTTCTTGGGTGATGTCATATCGCGACTACCAGGTGGTGTCGCTAGAAGAGCCAGGTCGCCAGAAAATAACCATGCTGTCATGTGGTCAACAGTGTAATCCGGACGAAGTTGATAAACGCCGACGATAATGCTTCTATCCCCGCACGTGTAGGCGCTCGTTGCTGTAGATACGCCGATCTGGAAAATGCCCTGCACAACACAGAACAAGGTCCTCTTTAGCGTTATTGCCAGTCCGCGTCCGTCGTGTCCACAGAAGACGAACCGGTGAGGTGCTTCTTTTATAGTGGTGTTCTTGGATGACGTCACACCACGACTGCCAGGTGGTGTCGCTAGAAGAGCCAGGTCGCCAGAAAATAACCATGCTGTCATCTGGTGAACACTATAATCCGGACGGTGTTGATAAACGCCAACGATATCGCTTCTATCCCCGCACGTGTAGGCGCTCGTTGCTGTAGATGCGCCGATCTGGAAGATGCCCTGCAGAACGCAGAACAAGGTCCTCGTAGGCATCATTGCCAGTCCGCATCCATCGTGCCCACAGAATACGAACCGGTGAGGTGCTTCTTTTATAGTGGTGTTCTTGGGTGATGTCATATCGCGACTACCAGGTGGTGTCGCTAGAAGAGCCAGGTCGCCAGAAAATAACCATGCTGTCATGTGGTCAACAGTGTAATCCGGACGAAGTTGATAAACGCCGACGATAATGCTTCTATCCCCGCACGTGTAGGCGCTCGTTGCTGTAGATACGCCGATCTGGAAAATGCCCTGCACAACACAGAACAAGGTCCTCTTTAGCGTTATTGCCAGTCCGCTTCCATAGTGTCCACAGAAGAGGAACCGGTGAGGTGCTTCTTCTATAGTGGTGTTCTTGGGTGATGTCACACCACGACTACCAGGTGGTGTCGCTAGAAGAGCCAGGTCACCAGAAAATAGCCATGCTGTCATCTGGTTAACAGTGTAATCCGGACGAAGTTGATAACGCCGACGATATCGCTTCTATCCTTGCACGTGTAGCCGCTCGTTGCTGTAGATGCGCCGATCTGGAAAATGCCCTGCATAACGCAGAACAAGGTCCTCGTAGGCGACATTGCCAGTCCGCGTCCGTCGTGTCCACAGAAGACGAACCGGTGAGGTGCTTCTTTTATAGTGGTGTTCTTGGGTGACGTCACACCACGACCACCAGGTGGTGTCGCTAGAAGAGCCAGGTGGCCAGAAAATAACCATGCTGTCATCTGGTCAACCGTGTAATCCGGACGAAGTTGATAAACGCCGACGATATCGATTCTATCCACGCACGTGTAGGCGCTCGTTTCTGTAGATGCACCGATCAGGAAAATGCCCTGCAGAACGCAGAAAAAGGTCCTCGAAGGAGTCATTGCCAGTCCGCGTCCATCGTGCCCACAGAATACGAACCGGTGAGGTGCTTGTTTCATAGTGGTGCGTGACGTCACACCGCGACTACCAGGTGGTGTCGATAGAAGAGCCAGGTCGCCAGAAAATAAACATGCTGTCATCTGGTCAACTGTAATCCGGACGAAGTTGATAAACGCCGACGATATCGCTCCTATCCTCGCACGTGTAGGCGCTCGTTGCTGTAGATGCGCCGATCAGGAAAATGCCCTGCAGAACGCAAAACAATTTCCTCGTTAGCGTCATTGCCAGTCCGCGTCCATCGTGCCCACAGAACACGAACCGGTGACGTGCTTCTTGTATACTGGTGGTCTCAGGTGACGTCACACCGCGACCACCAGGTGGTGTCGCTAGAAGGGACAGGTCCCAAGAAAATAACAATGCTGTCATCGGGTCAACAGTGGAATCCACACGAAGTTGATAACGCCGACGATATCGCTTCTATTGCCGCACGTGTAGGCGCTCGCTGCTGTAGATGCACCGATCTGGAAGATGCCCTGCAGAACGCAGAACAAGGTCCTCGTTAGCGTCATTGCCAGTCCGCGTCCATCGTGCCCACAGAATACGAACCAGTGAGGTGCTTCTTGTATATTGGTGGTTTCAGGTGACGTCACACCGCGACTACCAGGTCTTGTCGCTAGAAGAGCCAGGTCACCAGAAAATAGCCATGCTGTCATCTGGTCAACAGCGTAATCCGGACGAAGTTGATAACACCGACGATATCGCTTCTATGCCCGCACGTGTAGGCGCTCGTTGCTGTAGATGCGCCGATCTGGAAGATGCCCTGCATAACGCAGAACAAGGTCCTCGTTAGCGTCATTGCCAGTCCGCGTCCATCGCGCTCACAGAATACGAACCGGTGAGGTGCTTCTTGTATATTGGTGGTCTCAGTTGACGTCACACCGCGACTGCCAGGTGGTGTCGCTAGAAGAGCCAGGTCTCCAGAAAATAGCAATGCTGTCATCCGGTCAACAGTGTAATCCGGACGAAGTTGATAACGCCGACGATATCGCTTCTATCCCCGCACGTGAGGCGCTCGTTCTTGTAGAAGCGCCGATCAGGAAATTGCCCTGCAGAACGCAGAACAAGGTCCTCGTAGGCGTCATTGCCAGTCCACGTCCATCGTGCCCATAGAATACGAACCGTTGAGGTGCTTCTTTTATAGTGGTGTTCTTGGGTGACGTCACATCGCGACTACCAGGTGGTGTCGCTAGAAGAGCCAGGTCGCCAGAAAATAACCATGCTGTCATGTGGTCAACAGTGTAATCCGGACGAAGTTGATAAACGCCTACGATAAAGCTTCTATCCCCGCACGTGTAGGCGCTCGCTGCTGTAGATGCGCCGATCAGGAAAATGCCCTGCATAACGCAGAACAAAGTCCTCGTAGGCGTCATTGCCAGTCCGCGTCCGTCGTGTCCACAGAAGACGAACCGGTGAGGTGCTTCTTTTATAGTGGTGTTCTTGGATGACGTCACACCACGACTGCCAGGTGGTGTCGCTAGAAGAGCCAGGTCGCCAGAAAATAACCATGCTGTCATCTGGTGAACACTATAATCCGGACGATGTTGATAAACGCCAACGATATCGCTTCTATCCCCGCACGTGTAGGCGCTCGTTGCTGTAGATGCGCCGATCTGGAAGATGCCCTGCAGAACGCAGAACAAGGTCCTCGTAGGCATCATTGCCAGTCCGCATCCATCGTGCCCACAGAATACGAACCGGTGAGGTGCTTCTTTTATAGTGGTGTTCTTGGGTGATGTCATATCGCGACTACCAGGTGGTGTCGCTAGAAGAGCCAGGTCGCCAGAAAATAACCATGCTGTCATGTGGTCAACAGTGTAATCCGGACGAAGTTGATAAACGCCGACGATAATGCTTCTATCCCCGCACGTGTAGGCGCTCGTTGCTGTAGATACGCCGATCTGGAAAATGCCCTGCACAACACAGAACAAGGTCCTCTTTAGCGTTATTGCCAGTCCGCGTCCGTCGTGTCCACAGAAGACGAACCGGTGAGGTGCTTCTTTTATAGTGGTGTTCTTGGATGACGTCACACCACGACTGCCAGGTGGTGTCGCTAGAAGAGCCAGGTCGCCAGAAAATAACCATGCTGTCATCTGGTGAACACTATAATCCGGACGGTGTTGATAAACGCCAACGATATCGCTTCTATCCCCGCACGTGTAGGCGCTCGTTGCTGTAGATGCGCCGATCTGGAAGATGCCCTGCAGAACGCAGAACAAGGTCCTCGTAGGCATCATTGCCAGTCCGCATCCATCGTGCCCACAGAATACGAACCGGTGAGGTGCTTCTTTTATAGTGGTGTTCTTGGGTGATGTCATATCGCGACTACCAGGTGGTGTCGCTAGAAGAGCCAGGTCGCCAGAAAATAACCATGCTGTCATGTGGTCAACAGTGTAATCCGGACGAAGTTGATAAACGCCGACGATAATGCTTCTATCCCCGCACGTGTAGGCGCTCGTTGCTGTAGATACGCCGATCTGGAAAATGCCCTGCACAACACAGAACAAGGTCCTCTTTAGCGTTATTGCCAGTCCGCTTCCATAGTGTCCACAGAAGAGGAACCGGTGAGGTGCTTCTTCTATAGTGGTGTTCTTGGGTGACGTCACACCACGACTACCAGGTGGTGTCGCTAGAAGAGCCAGGTCACCAGAAAATAGCCATGCTGTCATCTGGTTAACAGTGTAATCCGGACGAAGTTGATAACGCCGACGATATCGCTTCTATCCTTGCACGTGTAGCCGCTCGTTGCTGTAGATGCGCCGATCTGGAAAATGCCCTGCATAACGCAGAACAAGGTCCTCGTAGGCGACATTGCCAGTCCGCGTCCGTCGTGTCCACAGAAGACGAACCGGTGAGGTGCTTCTTTTATAGTGGTGTTCTTGGGTGACGTCACACCACGACCACCAGGTGGTGTCGCTAGAAGAGCCAGGTGGCCAGAAAATAACCATGCTGTCATCTGGTCAACCGTGTAATCCGGACGAAGTTGATAAACGCCGACGATATCGATTCTATCCACGCACGTGTAGGCGCTCGTTTCTGTAGATGCACCGATCAGGAAAATGCCCTGCAGAACGCAGAAAAAGGTCCTCGAAGGAGTCATTGCCAGTCCGCGTCCATCGTGCCCACAGAATACGAACCGGTGAGGTGCTTGTTTCATAGTGGTGCGTGACGTCACACCGCGACTACCAGGTGGTGTCGATAGAAGAGCCAGGTCGCCAGAAAATAAACATGCTGTCATCTGGTCAACTGTAATCCGGACGAAGTTGATAAACGCCGACGATATCGCTCCTATCCTCGCACGTGTAGGCGCTCGTTGCTGTAGATGCGCCGATCAGGAAAATGCCCTGCAGAACGCAAAACAATTTCCTCGTTAGCGTCATTGCCAGTCCGCGTCCATCGTGCCCACAGAACACGAACCGGTGACGTGCTTCTTGTATACTGGTGGTCTCAGGTGACGTCACACCGCGACCACCAGGTGGTGTCGCTAGAAGGGACAGGTCCCAAGAAAATAACAATGCTGTCATCGGGTCAACAGTGGAATCCACACGAAGTTGATAACGCCGACGATATCGCTTCTATTGCCGCACGTGTAGGCGCTCGCTGCTGTAGATGCACCGATCTGGAAGATGCCCTGCAGAACGCAGAACAAGGTCCTCGTTAGCGTCATTGCCAGTCCGCGTCCATCGTGCCCACAGAATACGAACCAGTGAGGTGCTTCTTGTATATTGGTGGTTTCAGGTGACGTCACACCGCGACTACCAGGTCTTGTCGCTAGAAGAGCCAGGTCACCAGAAAATAGCCATGCTGTCATCTGGTCAACAGCGTAATCCGGACGAAGTTGATAACACCGACGATATCGCTTCTATGCCCGCACGTGTAGGCGCTCGTTGCTGTAGATGCGCCGATCTGGAAGATGCCCTGCATAACGCAGAACAAGGTCCTCGTAGGCGACATTGCCAGTCCGCGTCCGTCTTGTCCACAGAAGACGAACCGGTGAGGTGCTTCTTTTATAGTGGTGTTCTTGGGTGACGTCACACCACGACTACCAGGTGGTGTCGCTAGGAGAGCCAGGTCGCCAGAAAATAACCATGCTGTCATCTGGTCAACCGTGTAATCCGGACGAAGTTGATAAACGCCGACGATATCGCTTCTATCAACGCATGTGTAGGCGCTCGTTGCTGTAGATGCACCGATCAGGAAAATGCCCTGCAGAACGCAGAAAAAGATCCTCGAAGGCGTAATTTTCAGTCCACGTTCATCGTGTCCGCAGAAGACGAACCGGTGAGGTGCTTGTTTTATAGTGGTGTTCTTGGGTGACGTCACACCGCGACTACCAGGTGGTGTCGCTAGAAGGGCCAGGTCGTCTGAAAATAACCATGCTGTCATCTGGTCAACAGTGTAATCCGGACGAAGTTGATAAACGCCGACGATATCGCTTCTATGCCCGCACGTGTAGGCGCTCGTTGCTGTAGATGCGCCGATCTGGAAGATGCCCTGCAGAACGCAGAACAAGGTCCTCCTAGGCGTCATGATAAGTCCGCGTCCATCGTGCCCACAGAATACGAGCCGTAGAGGTGCTTCTTTTATAGTGGTGCTCTCAGGTGACGTCACACCGCGTCTTCCAGGTATTGTCGCTAGAAGAGTAAGGTCGCCAGAAAATAAACATGCTGTCATCTGGTCAACAGTGTAATCCGGCCAAAGTTGATAAACGCCGACGATATCGCTTCTATACCCGCACGTGTAGCCGCTCGTTGCTGTAGATGTGCCGATCCGGAAAATTCCCTGCAGAACGCAGAACAAGGTCCTCGTAGGCGTCATTGCCAGTCCGCGTCCATCGTGTCCACAGTAGACGAACCGGTGTGCTGCTTCTTTCATAGTGGTGTTCTTGGGTGATGTCACACCACGACTATCAGGTGGTGTCGATAGAAGAGCCAGGTGGCCAGAGAATAACCATGCTGTCATCTGGTCAACAGTGTAATCCGGACGAAGTTGATAACGCCGACGATATCGCTTCTATCCCCGCACGTGTAGGCGCTCGCTGCTGTAGATGCACCGATCTGGAAGATGCCCTGCAGAACGCAGAACAAGGTCCTCGTTAGCGTCATTGCCAGTCCGCGTCCATCGTGCCCACAGAATACGAACCAGTGAGGTGCTTCTTGTATATTGGTGGTTTCAGGTGACGTCACACCGCGACTACCAGGTCTTGTCGCTAGAAGAGCCAGGTCACCAGAAAATAGCCATGCTGTCATCTGGTCAACAGCGTAATCCGGACGAAGTTGATAACACCGACGATATCGCTTCTATGCCCGCACGTGTAGGCGCTCGTTGCTGTAGATGCGCCGATCTGGAAGATGCCCTGCATAACGCAGAACAAGGTCCTCGTAGGCGACATTGCCAGTCCGCGTCCGTCTTGTCCACAGAAGACGAACCGGTGAGGTGCTTCTTTTATAGTGGTGTTCTTGGGTGACGTCACACCACGACTACCAGGTGGTGTCGCTAGGAGAGCCAGGTCGCCAGAAAATAACCATGCTGTCATCTGGTCAACCGTGTAATCCGGACGAAGTTGATAAACGCCGACGATATCGCTTCTATCAACGCATGTGTAGGCGCTCGTTGCTGTAGATGCACCGATCAGGAAAATGCCCTGCAGAACGCAGAAAAAGATCCTCGAAGGCGTAATTTTCAGTCCACGTTCATCGTGTCCGCAGAAGACGAACCGGTGAGGTGCTTGTTTTATAGTGGTGTTCTTGGGTGACGTCACACCGCGACTACCAGGTGGTGTCGCTAGAAGGGCCAGGTCGTCTGAAAATAACCATGCTGTCATCTGGTCAACATTGTAATCCGGACGAAGTTGATAAACGCCGACGATATCGCTTCTATGCCCGCACGTGTAGGCGCTCGTTGCTGTAGATGCGCCGATCTGGAAGATGCCCTGCAGAACGCAGAACAAGGTCCTCCTAGGCGTCATGATAAGTCCGCGTCCATCGTGCCCACAGATTACGAGCCGTAGAGGTGCTTCTTTTATAGTGGTGCTCTCAGGTGACGTCACACCGCGTCTTCCAGGTATTGTCGCTAGAAGAGTAAGGTCGCCAGAAAATAAACATGCTGTCATCTGGTCAACAGTGTAATCCGGCCAAAGTTGATAAACGCCGACGATATCGCTTCTATACCCGCACGTGTAGCCGCTCGTTGCTGTAGATGTGCCGATCCGGAAAATTCCCTGCAGAACGCAGAACAAGGTCCTCGTAGGCGTCATTGCCAGTCCGCGTCCATCGTGTCCACAGTAGACGAACCGGTGTGCTGCTTCTTTCATAGTGGTGTTCTTGGGTGATGTCACACCACGACTATCAGGTGGTGTCGATAGAAGAGCCAGGTGGCCAGAGAATAACCATGCTGTCATCTGGTCAACAGTGTAATCCGGACGAAGTTGATAACGCCGACGATATCGCTTCTATCCCCGCACGTGAGGCGCTCGTTGCTGTAGAAGCGCCGATCAGAAAATTGCCCTGCAGAACGCAGAACAAGGTCCTCTTTAGCGTTATTACCAGTCCGCGTCCATCGTGCCCACAGAATACGAACCGGTGAGGTGCTTCTTGTATATTGGTGGTCTCAGTGACATCACACCGCGACTACCAGGTGGTGTCGCTAGAAGAGCCAGGTCCCGAGACTATAACAATGCTGTCAACTGGTCAACAGTGTAATCCGGACGAAGTTGTTAACGCCGACGATATCGCTTCTATTCCCGCACGTGTAGGCGCTCGCTGCTGTAGATGCGCCTATCAGGAAATTGCCCTGCAGAACGCAGAACAATTTCCTCTTTAGCGTTATTGCCAGTCCGCGTCGATCGTGCCCTCAGAATCCGAACCGGTGAGGTGCTTCTTGTATATTGCTGGTCTCAGGTGACGTCACACCGCGACTACCAGATGGTGTCGCTAGAAGAGCCATGTCCCGAGAATATAACAATGCTGTCATCTGGTCAACAGTGTAATGCGGACGAAGTTTATAAACGCCGACGATATCGCTTCTATCCCCGCACGTGTAGCCGCTCGTTGCTGTAGATGCGCCGATCTGGAAAATGCCCTGCAGAACGCAGAACAAGGTCCTCGTTAGCGTCATTGCCAGTCCGCGTCCATCGCGCTCACAGAATACGAACCGGTGAGGTGCTTCTTGTATATTGGTGGTCTCAGTTGACGTCACACCGCGACTGCCAGGTGGTGTCGCTAGAAGAGCCAGGTCTCCAGAAAATAGCAATGCTGTCATCCGGTCAACAGTGTAATCCGGACGAAGTTGATAACGCCGACGATATCGCTTCTATCCCCGCACGTGAGGCGCTCGTTCTTGTAGAAGCGCCGATCAGGAAATTGCCCTGCAGAACGCAGAACAAGGTCCTCGTAGGCGTCATTGCCAGTCCGCGTCCATCGTGCCCACAGAATACGAACCGTTGAGGTGCTTCTTTTATAGTGGTGTTCTTGGGTGACGTCACATCGCGACTACCAGGTGGTGTCGCTAGAAGAGCCAGGTCGCCAGAAAATAACCATGCTGTCATGTGGTCAACAGTGTAATCCGGACGAAGTTGATAAACGCCTACGATAAAGCTTCTATCCCCGCACGTGTAGGCGCTCGCTGCTGTAGATGCGCCGATCACGAAAATGCCCTGCATAACGCAGAACAAAGTCCTCGTAGGCGTCATTGCCAGTCCGCGTCCGTCGTGTCCACAGAAGACGAACCGGTGAGGTGCTTCTTTTATAGTGGTGTTCTTGGATGACGTCACACCACGACTGCCAGGTGGTGTCGCTAGAAGAGCCAGGTCGCCAGAAAATAACCATGCTGTCATCTGGTGAACACTATAATCCGGACGAAGTTGATAAACGCCAACGATATCGCTTCTATCCCCGCACGTGTAGGCGCTCGTTGCTGTAGATGCGCTGATCTGGAAGATGCCCTGCAGAACGCAGAACAAGGTCCTCGTAGGCATCATTGCCAGTCCGCATCCATCGTGCCCACAGAATACGAACCGGTGAGGTGCTTCTTTTATAGTGGTGTTCTTGGGTGATGTCATATCGCGACTACCAGGTGGTGTCGCTAGAAGAGCCAGGTCGCCAGAAAATAACCATGCTGTCATGTGGTCAACAGTGTAATCCGGACGAAGTTGATAAACGCCGACGATAATGCTTCTATCCCCGCACGTGTAGGCGCTCGTTGCTGTAGATACGCCGATCTGAAAAATGCCCTGCACAACACAGAACAAGGTCCTCTTTAGCGTTATTGCCAGTCCGCTTCCATAGTGTCCACAGAAGAGGAACCGGTGAGGTGCTTCTTCTATAGTGGTGTTCTTCGGTGACGTCACACCACGACTACCAGGTGGTGTCGCTAGAAGAGCCAGGTCACCAGAAAATAGCCATGCTGTCATCTGGTTAACAGTGTAATCCGGACGAAGTTGATAACGCCGACGATATCGCTTCTATCCTTGCACGTGTAGCCGCTCGTTGCTGTAGATGCGCCGATCTGGAAAATGCCCTGCATAACGCAGAACAAGATCCTCGTAGGCGACATTGCCAGTCCGCGTCCGTCGTGTCCACAGAAGACGAACCGGTGAGGTGCTTCTTTTATAGTGGTGTTCTTGGGTGACGTCACACCACGACCACCAGGTGGTGTCGCTAGAAGAGCCAGGTGGCCAGAAAATAACCATGCTGTCATCTGGTCAACCGTGTAATCCGGACGAAGTCAATAAACGCCGACGATTTCGCTTCTATCCACGCACGTGTAGGCACTCGTTGCTGTAGATGCGCTGATCAGGAAAATCCCCTGCATATCGCAGAACAATGTCCTCGTAGGCGTATTTTTCAGTCCGCGTTCATCGTGCCCGCAGAAGACGAACCGGTGAGGTGCTTGTTTTATAGTGGTGTTCTTCGGTGACGTCACACCGCGACTACCAGGTGGTGTCGCTAGAAGGGCCAGGTCGTGAGAAAATAACCACGCTGTCATCTGGTCAACAGTGTAATCCGGACGAAGTTGATAAACGCCGACGATATCGCTTCTATGCCCGCACGTGTAGGCGCTCGTTGCTGTAGATGCGCCGATCTGGAAGATGCCCTGCAGAACGCAGAACAAGGTCCTCGTTAGCGTCATTGCCAGTCCGCGTACATCGTGCCCACAGAATACGAACCGGTGAGGGGCTTCTTGCATATTGGTGGTCTCAGGTAACGTCACACCGCGACTACCAGGTCTTGTCGCTAGAAGAGCCATGTCCCAAGAAAATAACAATGCTGTCATCCGGTCAACCGTGTAATCCGGACGAAGTTGATAAACGCCGACGATATCGCTTCTATCCACGCACGTGTAGGCGCTCGTTGCTGTAGATGCACCGATCAGGAAAATGCCCTGCAGAACGCAGAAAAAGGTCCTCGAAGGCGTCATTGCCAGTCCGCGTCCATCGTGCCCACAGAACACGAACCGGTGAGGTGCTTCTTTTATAGTGGTGTTCTTGGGTGACATCACATCGCGACTACCAGGTTGTGTCGCAAGAAGAGCCAGGTGGCCAGAAAATAACCATGCTGTCATGTGGTCAACAGTGTAATCCGGACGAAGTTGATAAACGCCGACGATAAAGCTTCTATCCCCGCACGTGTAGGCGCTCCTTGCTGTAGATACGCCGATCTCGAAAATGCCCTGCACAACACAGAGCAAGGTCCTCTTTAGCGTTATTGCCAGTCCGCGTCCATAGTGTCCACAGAAGACGAACCGGTGAGGTGCTTCTTTTATAGTGGTGTTCTTGGGTGACGTCACACCACGACTACCAGGTGGTGTCGCTAGAACAGCCAGGTCACCAGAAAATAGCCATGCTGTCATCTGGTCAACAGTGTAATCCGGACGAAGTTGATAACGCCGACGATATCGCTTCTATCCTCGCACGTGTAGCCGCTCGTTGCTGCAGATGCGCCAATCTGGAAAATGCCCTGCATAACGCAGAACAAGGTCCTCGAAGGCGTCATTGCCAGTCCGCGTCCATAGTGCCCACAGAATACGAACCGGTGAGGTGCGTCTTTTATAGTGGTGTTCTTGGGTGACGTCACATCGCGACTACCAGGTGGTGTCGCTAGAAGTGCCAGGTCGCCAGAAAATAACCATGCTGTCATCTGGTCAACCGTGTAGTCCGGACGAAGTTGATAAACGCCGACGATATCGCTTCTATCCCCGCACGTAGAGGCGCTCGTTGCTGTAGATGCGCCGATCTGGAAGATGCCCTGCAGAACGCAGAACAAGGTCCTCGTTAGCGTCATTGCCAGTCCGCGTCCATCGTGCCCACAGAATCCGGACCGGTGAGGTGCTTCTTGTATATTGGTGGTCTCAGGTGACATCACACCGCGACTACCAGGTCTTGTCGCTAGAAGAGCCAGGTCCCGAGAAAATAGCAATGCTGTCATCCGGTAAACAGTGTAATCCGGACGAAGTTGATAAACGCCGACGATATCGCTTCTATCCACGCACGTGTAGGCGCTCGTTGCTGTAGATGCGCTGATCAGGAAAATCCCCTGCATATCACAGAACAAGGTTCTCGCAGGCGTAATATTCAGTCCGCGTTCATCGTGTCCGCAGAAGACGAACCGGTGAGGCTCTTGTTTTATAGTGGTGTTCTTGGGTGACGTCACACCGCGACTACGAGGTGTTGTCGCTAGAAGGGCCAGGTCGTCAGAAAATAACCATGCTGTCATCTGGTCCACAGTGTAATCCGGACGAAGTTGATAAACGCCGACGATATCGCTTCTATGCCCGCACGTGTAGGCGCTCGTTGCTGTAGATACGCCGATCTGGAAAATGCCCTGCACAACACAGAACAAGGTCCTCTATAGCGTTATTTCCAGTCCGCTTCCATACTGTCCACAGAAGAGGAACCGGTGAGGTGCTTCTTTTATAGTGGTGTTCTTGGGTGACGTCACACCACGACTACCAGGTGGTGTCGCTAGAAGAGCCAGGTCACCAGAAAATAGCCATGCTGTCATCTGGTTAACAGTGTAATCCGGACGAAGTTGATAACGCCAACGATATCGCTTCTATCTTTGCACGTGTAGCCGCTCGTTGCTGTAGATGCGCCCATCTGGAAAATGCCCTGCATAACGCAGAACAAGGTCCTCGTAGGCGACATTGCCAGTCCGCGTCCGTCGTGTCCACAGAAGACGAACCAGTGAGGTGCTCCTTTTATAGTGGTGTTCTTGGGTGACGTCACACCACGACCACCAGGTGGTGTCGCTAGAAGAGCCAGGTCGCCAGAAAATAACCATGCTGTCATCTGGTCAACCGTGTAATCCGGACGAAGTTGATAAACGCCGACGATATCGCTTCTATCCACGCACGTGTAGGCGCTCGTTGCTGTAGATGCACCGATCAGGAAAATGCCCTGCAGAACGCAGAAAAAGGTGCTCGAAGGCGTCATTGCCAGTCCGCGTCCATCGTGCCCACAGAATACGAACCGGTAAGGTGCTTCTTTTATAGTGGTGTTCTTGGGTGACGTCACATCGCGACTACCAGGTGGTGTCGCTAGAAGGGCCAGGTCGCCAGAAAATAACCATGCTGTCATCTGGTCAACCGTGTAATCCGGACGCAGTTGATAAAGGCCGACGATATCGCTTCTATCCCCGCACGTATAGGCGCTCGTTGCTGTAGATGCGCCGATCAGGAAATTGCCCCGCAGAACGCAGAACAAGGTCCTCGTAGGCGTCATTTCAGTCCGCGTCCATCGTGTCCGCAGAAGATGAACCGGTGAGGTGCTTGTTTTATAGTGGTGTTCTTGGGTGACGTCACACCGCGACTACCAGGTGGTGTCGCTAGAAGAGCCAGGTCGCCAGAAAATAAACTTGCTGTCATCTGGTGAACTGTAATCCGGACGAAGTTGATAAACACCGACGATATCGCTCCTATCCTCGCACGTGTAGGCGCTCGTTGCTGTAGATGCGCCGATCAAGAAAATGCCCTGCAGAACGCAAAACAACTTCCTCGTTAGCGTCATTGCCAGTCCGCGTCCATCGTGCCCACAGAACACGAACCGGTGACGTGCTTCTTGTATATTGGTGGTCTTAGGTGACGTCACACCGCGACCACCAGGTGGTGTCGCTAGAAGGGCCAGGTCCCAAGAAAATAACAATGCTGTCATCGGGTCAACAGTGTAATCCGGACGAAGTTGATAACGCCGACGATATCGCTTCTATTGCCGAACGTGTAGGCGCTCGCTGCTGTAGATGCGCCGATCTGGAAGATGCCCTGCAGAACGCAGAACAAGGTCCTCGTTAGCGTCATTGCCAGTCCGCGTCCATCGTGCCCACAGAATACGAACCAGTGAGGTGCTTCTTGTATATTGGTGGTTTCAGGTGACGTCACACCGCGACTACCAGGTCTTGTCGCTAGAAGAGCCAGGTCCCGAGAAAATAGCAATGCTGTCATCCGGTCAACAGTGTAATCCGGACGAAGTCAATAAACGCCGACGATATCGCTTCTATCCACGTACGTGTAGGCGCTCGTTGCTGTAGATGCGCTGATCAGAAAAATCCCCTGCATATCGCAGAACAATGTCCTCATTGGCGTAATTTTCAGTCCGCGTTCATCGTGCCCGCAGAAGACGAACCGGTGAGGTGCTTGTTTTATAGTGGTGTTCTTCGGTGACGTCACACCGCGACTACCAGGTGGTGTCGCTAGAAGGGCCAGGTCGTCAGAAAATAACCATGCTCTCATCTGGTCAACAGTGTAATCCGGACGAAGTTGATAAACGCCGACGATAAATCTTCTATACCCGCACGTGTAGGCGCTCCTTGCTGTACATACGCCGATCTCGAAAATGCCCTGCACAACACAGAACAAGGTCCTCTTTAGCGTTATTGCCAGTCCAGGTCCGTCTTGTCCACAGAAGACGAACCGGTGAGGTGCTTCTTTGATAGTGGTGTTCTTGGGTGACGTCACACCACGACTACCAGGTGGTGTCGCTAGAAGAGCCAGGTCGCCAGAAAAAAACCATGCTGTCATCTGGTCAACCGTGTAATCCGGACGAAGTTGATAAACGCCGACGATATCGCTCCTATCCACGCACGTGTAGGCGCTCGTTGCTGTAGATGCACCGATCAGGAAAATGCCCTGCAGAACGCAGAAAAAGGTCTTCGAAGGCGTCATTGCCAGTCCGCGTCCATCGTGCCCACAGAATACGAACCGGTGAGGTGCTTCTTTTATAGTGGTGTTCTTGGGTGACGTCACATCGCGACTAAAAGGAGGTGTCGCTAGAAGAGCCAGGTCGCCAGAAAATAACCATGCTGTCATCTGGTCAACCGTGTAATCCGGACGAAGTTGATAACGCCGACGATATCGCTTTTATCCACGCACGTGTAGGCGCTCGTTGCTGTAGATGCGCCGATCTGGAAGATGCCCTGCAGAACGCAGAACAAGGTCCTCGTTAGCGTCATTGCCAGTCCGCGTCCATCGTGCCCACAGAATACGAACCGGTGAGGGGCTTCATGTATATTGGTGGTCTCAGGTGACGTCACACCGCGACTACCAGGTCTTGTCGCTAGAAGAGCCAGGTCCCAAGAAAATAACAATGCTGTCATCCGGTCAACAGTGTAATCAGGGCGAAGTTGATAAACGCCGACGATATTGTTTCTATCCACGCACGTGCAGCCGCTCGTTGCTGTAGATGCGCCGATCCGGAAAATGCCCTGCAGAACGCAGAACAAGGTCCTCGTAGGCGTCATTGCCAGTCCGCGTCCATCGTGCCCTCAAAATCCGAACCGGTGAGGTGCTTCTTGTATATTGCTGGTCTCAGGTGACGTCACACCGTGACTACCAGGTGGTGTCGCTAGAAGAGCCAGGTCCCAAGAATATAACAATGCTGTCATCTGGTCAACAGTGTAATCCGGACGAAGTTGATAAACGCCAGACGATATCGCTTCTATCCCGCAAGTGTAGGCACTCGTTGCTGTAGATGCGCCGATCAGGAAAATGCTCTGCAGAACGCAGAAAAAGGTCCTCGTAAGCGTCATTGCCAGTCCGCGTCCATCGTGTCCACAGAAGACGAACCGGTGAGGTGCTTCTTTTATAGTGGTGTTCTTGGGTGACATCACACCGCGACTACCAGGTGGTGTCGCTAGAAGAGCCAGGTCGCCAGAAAATAACCATGCTGTCATCTGGTCAACAGTGTAATCCGGACGAAGTTGATAACGCCTACGATATCGCTTCTATCCCCGCACGTGTAGGCGCTCGTTGCTCTAGATGCGCCGATCAGGAAAATGCCCTGCAGAACGCAGAACAAGGTCCTCGTAGGCGTCATTGCCAGTCCGCGTCCATCGTGTCCACAGAAGACGAACCGGTGAGGTGCTTGCTTTATAGTGGTGTTCTTGGTTGACGTCACACCACGACTACCAGGTGGTGTCGCTAGAAGAGCCAGGTCGCCAGAAAATAACCATGCTGTCATGTGGTCAACAGTGTAATCCGGACGAAGTTGATAAACGCCGACGATAATGCTTCTATCCCCGCACGTGTAGGCGCTCGTTGCTGTAGATACGCCGATCTGGAAAATGCCCTGCACAACACAGAACAAGGTCCTCTATAGCGTTATTGCCAGTCCGCTTCCATAGTGTCCACAGAAGAGGAACCGGTGAGGTGCTTCTTTTATAGTGGTGTTCTTGGGTGACGTCACACCACGACTACCAGGTGGTGTCGCTAGAAGAGCCAGGTCACCAGAAAATAGCCATGCTGTCATCTGGTTAACAGTGTAATCCGGACGAAGTTGATAACGCCGACGATATCGCTTCTATCTTTGCACCTGTAGCCGCTCGTTGCTGTAGATGCGCCGATCTGGAAAATGCCCTGCATAACGCAGAACAAGGTCCTCGTAGGCGACATTGCCAGTCCGCGTCCATCGTGCCCACAGAATACGAACCGGTAAGGTGCTTCTTTTATAGTGGTGTTCTTGGCTGACGTCACATCGCGACTACCAGGTGGTGTCGCTAGAAGAGCCAGGTCGCCAGACAATAACCATGCTGTCATCTGGTCAACCGTGTAATCCGGACGCAGTTGATAAACGCCGACGATATCGCTTCTATCCCCGCACGTATAGGCGCTCGTTGCTGTAGATGCGCCGATCAGGAAATTGCCCCGCAGAGCGCAGAACAAGGTCCTCGTAGGCGTCATTTCAGTCCGCGTCCATCGTGTCCGCAGAAGGTGAACCGGTGAGGTGCTTGTTTTATAGTGGTGTTCTTGGGTGACGTCACACCGCGACTACCAGGTGGTGTCGCTAGAAGAGCCAGGTCGCCAGAAAATAAACTTGCTGTCATCTGGTGAACTGTAATCCGGACGAAGTTGATAAACACCGACGATATCGCTCCTATCCTCGCACGTGTAGGCGCTCGTTGCTGTAGATGCGCCGATCAGGAAAATGCCCTGCAGAACGCAAAACAACTTCCTCGTTAGCGTCATTGCCAGTCCGTGTCCATCGTGCCCACACAACACGAACCGGTGACGTGCTTCTTGTATATTGGTGGTCTTAGGTGACGTCACACCACGACCACCAGGTGGTGTCGCTAGAAGGGCCAGGTCCCAAGAAAATAACAATGCTGTCATAGGGTCAACAGTGTGATCCGGACGAAGTTGATAACGCCGACGATATCGCTTCTATTGCCGCACGTGTAGGCGCTCGCTGCTGTAGATGCGCCGATCTGGAAGATGCCCTGCAGAACGCAGAACAAGGTCCTCGTTAGCGTCATTGCCAGTCCGCGTCCATCGTGCCCACAGAATACGAACCAGTGAGGTGCTTCTTGTATATTGGTGGTTTCAGGTGACGTCACACCGCGACTACCAGGTCTTGTCGCTAGAAGAGCCAGGTCCCGAGAAAATAGCAATGCTGTCATCCGGTCAACAGTGTAATCCGGACGAAGTCAATAAACGCCGACGATATCGCTTCTATCCACGCACGTGTAGGCGCTCGTTGCTGTAGATGCGCTGATCAGGAAAATCCCCTGCATATCGCAGAACAATGTCCTCGTTGGAGTAATTTTCAGTCCACGTTCATCGTGTCCGCAGAAGACGAACCGGTGAGGCTCTTGTTTTATAGTGTTGTTTTTGGGTGACGTCACACCGCGACTACCAGGTGGTGTCGCTAGAAGGGCCAGGTCGTCAGAAAATAACCATGCTGTCATCTGGTCCACAGTGTAATCCGGACGAAGTTGATAAACGCCGACGATATCTCTTCTATGCCCGCACGTGTAGGCGCTCGTTGCTATAGATGCGCCGATCTGGAAGATGCCCTGCAGAACGCAGAACAAGGTCCTCGTTAGCGTCATTGCCAGTCCGCGTCCATCGTGCCCAAAGAATACGAACCGGTGAGGGGCTTCTTGTATATTGGTGGACTCAGGAGACGTCACACCGCGACTACCAGGTCTTGTCGCTAGAAGAGCCAGGTCCCGAGAAAATTGCAATGCTGTCATCCGGTCAACAGTGTAATCCGGACGAAGTTGATAACGCCGACGATATCGCTTCTATCCCCGCACGTGAGGCGCTCGTTCCTGTAGAAGCGCCGATCAGGAAATTGCCCTGCAGAACGCAGAACAAGGTCCTCGTAGGCGTCATTGCCAGTCCGCGTCCATCGTGCCCACAGAATACGAACTGTTGAGGTGCTTCTTTTATAGCGGTGTTCTTGGGTGACGTCACACCACGACTACCAGGTGGTGTCGCTAGAAGAGCCAGGTCACCAGAAAATAGCCATGCTGTCATCTGGTCAACAGCGTAATCCGGACGAAGTTGATAACACAGACGATATCGCTTCTATGCCCGCACGTGTAGGCGCTCGTTGCTGTAGATGCGCCGATCTGGAAGATGCCCTGCATAACGCAGAACAAGGTCCTCGTAGGCGACATTGCCAGTCCGCGTCCGTCTTGTCCACAGAAGACGAACCGGTGAGGTGCTTCTTTTATAGTGGTGTTCTTGGGTGACGTCACACCACGACTACCACGTGGTGTCGCTAGAAGAGCCAGGTCGCCAGAAAATAACCATGCTGTCATCTGGTCAACCGTGTAATCCGGACGAAGTTGATAAACGCCGACGATATCGCTTCTATCAACGCACGTGTAGGCGCTCGTTGCTGTAGATGCACCGATCAGGAAAATGCCCTGCAGAACGCAGAAAAAGGTCCTCGAAGGCGTAATTTTCAGTCCACGTTCATCGTGTCCGCAGAAGACGAACCGGTGAGGTGCTTGTTTTATAGTGGTGTTCTTGGGTGACGTCACACCGCGACTACCAGGTGGTGTCGCTAGAAGGGCCAGGTCGTCAGAAAATAACCATGCTGTCATCTGGTCAACAGTGTAATCCGGACGAAGTTGATAAACGCCGACGATATCGCTTCTATGCCCGCACGTGTAGGCGCTCGTTGCTGTAGATGCGCCGATCTGGAAGATGCCCTGCAGAACGCAGAACAAGGTCCTCCTAGGCGTCATGATAAGTCCGCGTCCATCGTGCCCACAGAATACGAGCCGTAGAGGTGCTTCTTTTATAGTGGTGCTCTCAGGTGACGTCACACCGCGTCTTCCAGGTATTGTCGCTAGAAGAGTAAGGTCGCCAGAAAATAAACATGCTGTCATCTGGTCAACAGTGTAATCCGGCCAAAGTTGATAAACGCCGACGATATCGCTTCTATACCCGCACGTGTAGCCGCTCGTTGCTGTAGATGTGCCGATCCGGAAAATTCCCTGCAGAACGCAGAACAAGGTCCTCGTAGGCGTCATTGCCAGTCCGCGTCCATCGCGCTCACAGAATACGAACCGGTGAGGTGCTTCTTGTATATTGGTGGTCTCAGTTGACGTCACACCGCGACTGCCAGGTGGTGTCGCTAGAAGAGCCAGGTCTCCAGAAAATAGCAATGCTGTCATCCGGTCAACAGTGTAATCCGGACGAAGTTGATAACGCCGACGATATCGCTTCTATCCCCGCACGTGAGGCGCTCGTTCTTGTAGAAGCGCCGATCAGGAAATTGCCCTGCAGAACGCAGAACAAGGTCCTCGTAGGCGTCATTGCCAGTCCGCGTCCATCGTGCCCACAGAATACGAACCGGTGAGGTGCTTCTTTTATAGTGGTGTTCTTGGGTGACGTCACATCGCGACTACCAGGTGGTGTCACTAGAAGAGCCAGGTCGCCAGAAAATAACCATGCTGTCATGTGGTCAACAGTGTAATCCGGACGACGTTGATAAACGCCTACGATAAAGCTTCTATCCCCGCACGTGTAGGCGCTCGCTGCTGTAGATGCGCCGACCAGGAAAATGCCCTGCATAACGCAGAACAAAGTCCTCGTAGGCGTCATTGCCAGTCCGCGTCCGTCGTGTCCACAGAATACGAACCGGTGAGGTGCTTCTTTTATAGTGGTGTTCTTGGGTGATGTCATATCGCGACTACCAGGTGGTGCCGCTAGAAGAGCCAGGTCGCCAGAAAATAACCATGCTGTCATGTGGTCAACAGTGTAATCCGGACGAAGTTGATAAACGCCGACGATAATGCTTCTATCCCCGCACGTGTAGGCGCTCGTTGCTGTAGATACGCCGATCTGGAAAATGCCCTGCACAACACAGAACAAGGTCCTCGTTAGCGTCATTGCCAGTCCGCGTCCATCGTGCCCACAGAATACGAACCAGTGAGGTGCTTCTTGTATATTGGTGGTCTTAGGTGACGTCACACCACGACCACCAGGTGGTGTCGCTAGAAGGGCCAGGTCCCAAGAAAATAACAATGCTGTCATAGGGTCAACAGTGTGATCCGGACGAAGTTGATAACGCCGACGATATCGCTTCTATTGCCGCACGTGTAGGCGCTCGCTGCTGTAGATGCGCCGATCTGGAAGATGCCCTGCAGAACGCAGAACAAGGTCCTCGTTAGCGTCATTGCCAGTCCGCGTCCATCGTGCCCACAGAATACGAACCAGTGAGGTGCTTCTTGTATATTGGTGGTTTCAGGTGACGTCACACCGCGACTACCAGGTCTTGTCGCTAGAAGAGCCAGGTCCCGAGAAAATAGCAATGCTGTCATCCGGTCAACAGTGTAATCCGGACGAAGTCAATAAACGCCGACGATATCGCTTCTATCCACGCACGTGTAGGCGCTCGTTGCTGTAGATGCGCTGATCAGGAAAATCCCCTGCATATCGCAGAACAATGTCCTCGTTGGAGTAATTTTCAGTCCGCGTTCATCGTGCCCGCAGAAGACGAACCGGTGAGGTGCTTGTTTATAGTGGTGTTCTTCGGTGACGTCACACCGCGACTACCAGGTGGTGTCGCTAGAAGGGCCAGGTCGTCAGAAAATAACCATGCTGTCATCTGGTCAACAGTGTAATCCGGACAAAGTTGATAAACGCCGACGATAAATCTTCTATCCCCGCACGTGTAGGCGCTCGTTGCTGTAGATGCGCTGATCAGGAAAATCCCCTGCAGAACGCAGAAAAAGGTCCTCGTAAGCGTCATTGCCAGTCCGCGTCAATCGTGCCCACAGAATACGAGCCGTAGAGGTGCTTCTTTTATAGTGGTGCTCTCAGGTGACGTCACACCGCGTCTTCTAGGTATTGTCGCTAGAAGAATCAGGTCGCCAGAAAATAACCATGCTGTCATCTGGTCAACAGTGTAATCCGGACGAAGTTGATAACGCCGACGATATCGCTTCTATCCCCGCACGTGAGGCGCTCGTTCCTGTAGAAGCGTCGATCAGGAAATTGCCCTGCAGAACGCAGAACAAGGTCCTCGTAGGCGTCATTGCCAGTCCGCGTCCATCGTGCCCACAGAATACGAACCGGTGAGGTGCTTCTTTTATAGTGGTGTTCTTGGGAGACGTCACATCGCGACTACCAGGTGGTGTCGCAAGAAGAGCCAGGTCGCCAGAAAATAAACATGCTGTCATGTGGTCAACAGTGTAATCCGGACGAAGTTGATAAACGCCGACGATAAAGC
The DNA here is from genome assembly GCF_052857255.1 of Amblyomma americanum. NCBI lineage: Eukaryota > Metazoa > Arthropoda > Arachnida > Ixodida > Ixodidae > Amblyomma > Amblyomma americanum. The sequence goes on along the minus strand of NC_135502.1, from coordinate 176,436,774 downwards.
TTCTATCCCCGCACGTGTAGGCGCTCGTTGCTGTAGATGCGCTGATCAGGAAAATCCCCTGCATATCACAGAACAAGGTTCTCGTAGGCGTAATATTCAGTCCACGTTCATCGTGTCCGCAGAAGACGAACCGGTGAGGCTCTTGTTTTATAGTGTTGTTTTTGGGTGACGTCACACCGCGACTACCAGGTGGTGTCGCTAGAAGGGCCAGGTCGTCAGAAAATAACCATGCTGTCATCTGGTCCACAGTGTAATCCGGACGAAGTTGATAAACGCCGACGATATCTCTTCTATGCCCGCACGTGTAGGCGCTCGTTGCTATAGATGCGCCGATCTGGAAGATGCCCTGCAGAACGCAGAACAAGGTCCTCGTTAGCGTCATTGCCAGTCCGCGTCCATCGTGCCCAAAGAATACGAACCGGTGAGGGGCTTCTTGTATATTGGTGGACTCAGGAGACGTCACACCGCGACTACCAGGTCTTGTCGCTAGAAGAGCCAGGTCACCAGAAAATAGCCATGCTGTCATCTGGTCAACAGCGTAATCCGGACGAAGTTGATAACACAGACGATATCGCTTCTATGCCCGCACGTGTAGGCGCTCGTTGCTGTAGATGCGCAGATCTGGAAGATGCCCTGCATAACGCAGAACAAGGTCCTCGTAGGCGACATTGCCAGTCCGCGTCCGTCTTGTCCACAGAAGACGAACCGGTGAGGTGCTTCTTTTATAGTGGTGTTCTTGGGTGACGTCACACCACGACTACCACGTGGTGTCGCTAGAAGAGCCAGGTCGCCAGAAAATAACCATGCTGTCATCTGGTCAACCGTGTAATCCGGACGAAGTTGATAAACGCCGACGATATCGCTTCTATCAACGCACGTGTAGGCGCTCGTTGCTGTAGATGCACCGATCAGGAAAATGCCCTGCAGAACGCAGAAAAAGGTCCTCGAAGGCGTAATTTTCAGTCCACGTTCATCGTGTCCGCAGAAGACGAACCGGTGAGGTGCTTGTTTTATAGTGGTGTTCTTGGGTGACGTCACACCGCGACTACCAGGTGGTGTCGCTAGAAGGGCCAGGTCGTCAGAAAATAACCATGCTGTCATCTGGTCAACAGTGTAATCCGGACGAAGTTGATAAACGCCGACGATATCGCTTCTATGCCCGCACGTGTAGGCGCTCGTTGCTGTAGATGCGCCGATCTGGAAGATGCCCTGCAGAACGCAGAACAAGGTCCTCCTAGGCGTCATGATAAGTCCGCGTCCATCGTGCCCACAGAATACGAGCCGTAGAGGTGCTTCTTTTATAGTGGTGCTCTCAGGTGACGTCACACCGCGTCTTCCAGGTATTGTCGCTAGAAGAGTAAGGTCGCCAGAAAATAAACATGCTGTCATCTGGTCGACAGTGTAATCCGGCCAAAGTTGATAAACGCCGACGATATCGCTTCTATACCCGCACGTGTAGCCGCTCGTTGCTGTAGATGTGCCGATCCGGAAAATTCCCTGCAGAACGCAGAACAAGGTCCTCGTAGGCGTCATTGCCAGTCCGCGTCCATCGCGCTCACAGAATACGAACCGGTGAGGTGCTTCTTGTATATTGGTGGTCTCAGTTGACGTCACACCGCGACTGCCAGGTGGTGTCGCTAGAAGAGCCAGGTCTCCAGAAAATAGCAATGCTGTCATCCGGTCAACAGTGTAATCCGGACGAAGTTGATAACGCCGACGATATCGCTTCTATCCCCGCACGTGAGGCGCTCGTTCTTGTAGAAGCGCCGATCAGGAAATTGCCCTGCAGAACGCAGAACAAGGTCCTCGTAGGCGTCATTGCCAGTCCGCGTCCATCGTGCCCACAGAATACGAACCGGTGAGGTGCTTCTTTTATAGTGGTGTTCTTGGGTGACGTCACATCGCGACTACCAGGTGGTGTCACTAGAAGAGCCAGGTCGCCAGAAAATACCCATGCTGTCATGTGGTCAACAGTGTAATCCGGACGACGTTGATAAACGCCTACGATAAAGCTTCTATCCCCGCACGTGTAGGCGCTCGCTGCTGTAGATGCGCCGATCAGGAAAATGCCCTGCATAACGCAGAACAAAGTCCTCGTAGGCGTCATTGCCAGTCCGCGTCCGTCGTGTCCACAGAATACGAACCGGTGAGGTGCTTCTTTTATAGTGGTGTTCTTGGGTGATGTCATATCGCGACTACCAGGTGGTGCCGCTAGAAGAGCCAGGTCGCCAGAAAATAACCATGCTGTCATGTGGTCAACAGTGTAATCCGGACGAAGTTGATAAACGCCGACGATAATGCTTCTATCCCCGCACGTGTAGGCGCTCGTTGCTGTAGATACGCCGATCTGGAAAATGCCCTGCACAACACAGAACAAGGTCCTCTTTAGCGTTATTGCCAGTCCGCTTCCATAGTGTCCACAGAAGAGGAACCGGTGAGGTGCTTCTTCTATAGTGGTGTTCTTGGGTGACGTCACACCACGACTACCAGGTGGTGTCGCTAGAAGAGCCAGGTCACCAGAAAATAGCCATGCTGTCATCTGGTTAACAGTGTAATCCGGACGAAGTTGATAACGCCGACGATATCGCAACTATCCTTGCACGTGTAGCCGCTCGTTGCTGTAGATGCGCCGATCTGGAAAATGCCCTGCATAACGCAGAACAAGGTCCTCGTAGGCGACATAGCCAGTCCGCGTCCGTCATGTCCACAGAAGACGAACCGGTGAGGTGCTTCTTTTATAGTGGTGTTCTTGGGTGACGTCACACCACGACCACCAGGTGGTGTCGCTAGAAGAGCCAGGTGGCCAGAAAATAACCATGCTGTCATCTGGTCAACCGTGTAATCCGGACGAAGTTGATAAACGCCGACGATATCGCTTCTATCCACGCACGTGTAGGCGCTCGTTTCTGTAGATGCACCGATCAGGAAAATGCCCTGCAGAACGCAGAAAAAGGTCCTCGAAGGAGTCATTGCCAGTCCGCGTCCATCGTGCCCACAGAATACGAACCGGTGAGGTGCTTGTTTCATAGTGGTGCGTGACGTCACACCGCGACTACCAGGTGGTGTCGCTAGAAGAGCCAGGTCGCCAGAAAATAAACATGCTGTCATCTGGTCAACTGTAATCCGGACGAAGTTGATAAACGCCGACGATATCGCTCCTATCCTCGCACGTGTAGGCGCTCGTTGCTGTATATGCGCCGATCAGGAAAATGCCCTGCAGAACGCAAAACAATTTCCTCGTTAGCGTCATTGCCAGTCCGCGTCCATCGTGCCCACAGAACACGAACCGGTGACGTGCTTCTTGTATATTGGTGGTCTCAGGTGACGTCACACCGTGACCACCAGGTGGTGTCGATAGAAGGGCCAGGTTCCAAGAAAATAACAATGCTGTCATCGGGTCAACAGTGTAATCCGGACGAAGTCAATAAACGCCGACGATTTCGCTTCTATCCACGCACGTGTAGGCGCTCGTTGCTATAGATGTGCTGATCAGGAAAATCCCCTGCATATCGCAGAACAATGTCCTCGTAGGCGTATTTTTCAGTCCGCGTTCATCGTGCCCGCAGAAGACGAACCGGTGAGGTGCTTGTTTTATAGTGGTGTTCTTCGGTGACGTCACACCGCGACTACCAGGTGGTGTCGCTAGAAGGGCCAGGTCGTGAGAAAATAACCATGCTGTCATCTGGTCAACAGTGTAATCCGGACGAAGTTGATAAACGCCGACGATATCGCTTCTATGCCCGCACGTGTAGGCGCTCGTTGCTGTAGATGCGCCGATCTGGAAGATGCCCTGCAGAACGCAGAACAAGGTCCTCGTTAGCGTCATTGCCAGTCCGCGTACATCGTGCCCACAGAATACGAACCGGTGAGGGGCTTCTTGCATATTGGTGGTCTCAGGTAACGTCACACCGCGACTACCAGGTCTTGTCGCTAGAAGAGCCAGGTCCCAAGAAAATAACAATGCTGTCATCCGGTCAACCGTGTAATCCGGACGAAGTTGATAAACGCCGACGATATCGCTTCTATCCACGCACGTGTAGGCGCTCGTTGCTGTAGATGCACCGATCAGGAAAATGCCCTGCAGAACGCAGAAAAAGGTCCTCGAAGGCGTCATTGCCAGTCCGCGTCCATCGTGCCCACAGAATACGAACCGGTGAGGTGCTTCTTTTATAGTGGTGTTCTTGGGTGACGTCACATCGCGACTACCAGGTGGTGTCGCTAGAAGTGCCAGGTCGCCAGAAAATAACCATGCTGTCATCTGGTCAACCGCGTAGTCCGGACGAAGTTGATAAACGCCGACGATATCGCTTCTATCCCCGCACGTAGAGGCGCTCATTGCTGTAGATGCGCCGATCTGGAAGATGCCCTGCAGAACGCAGAACAAGGTCCTCGTTAGCGTCATTGCCAGTCCGCGTCCATCGTGCCCACAGAATCCGGACCGGTGAGGTGCTTCTTGTATATTGGTGGTCTCAGGTGACATCACACCGCGACTACCAGGTCTTGTCGCTAGAAGAGCCAGGTCCCGAGAAAATAGCAATGCTGTCATCCGGTCAATAGTGTAATCCGGACGAAGTTGATAAACGCCGACGATATCGCTTCTATCCACGCACGTGTAGGCGCTCGTTGCTGTAGATGCGCTGATCAGGAAAATCCCCTGCATATCACAGAACAAGGTTCTCGTAGGCGTAATATTCAGTCCGCGTCCATCGTGCCCACAGAATACGAACCGGTGAGGTGCTTCTTTTATAGTGGTGTTCTTGGGTGACGTCACATCGCGACTACCAGGTGGTGTCGCTAGAAGAGCCAGGTCGCCAGAAAATAAACTTGCTGTCATCTGGTGAACTGTAATCCGGACGAAGTTGATAAACACCGACGATATCGCTCCTATCCTCGCACGTGTAGGCGCTCGTTGCTGTAGATGCGCCGATCAGGAAAATGCCCTGCAGAACGCAAAACAACTTCCTCGTTAGCGTCATTGCCAGTCCCCGTCCATCGTGCCCACAGAACACGAACCGGTGACGTGCTTCTTGTATATTGGTGGTCTTAGGTGACGTCACACCGCGACCACCAGGTGGTGTCGCTAGAAGGGCCAGGTCCCAAGAAAATAACAATGCTGTCATCGGGTCAACAGTGTAATCCGGACGAAGTTGATAACGCCGACGATATCGCTTCTATTGCCGCACGTGTAGGCGCTCGCTGCTGTAGATGCGCCGATCTGGAAGATGCCCTGCAGAACGCAGAACAAGGTCCTCGTTAGCGTCATTGCCAGTCCGCGTCCATCGTGCCCACAGAATACGAACCAGTGAGGTGCTTCTTGTATATTGGTGGTTTCAGGTGACGTCACACCGCGACTACCAGGTCTTGTCGCTAGAAGAGCCAGGTCCCGAGAAAATAGCAATGCTGTCATCCGGTCAACAGTGTAATCCGGACGAAGTCAATAAACGCCGACGATATCGCTTCTATCCCCGCACGTGAGGCGCTCGTTCCTGTAGAAGCGTCGATCAGGAAATTGCCCTGCAGAACGCAGAACAAGGTCCTCGTAGGCGTCATTGCCAGTCCGCGTCCATCGTGCCCACAGAAGAAAAACCGGTGAGGCTCTTGTTTTATAGTGGTGTTCTTGGGTGACGTCACACCGCGACTACCAGGTGGTGTCGCTAGAAGGGCCAGGTCGTCAGAAAATAACCATGCTGTCATCTGGTCCACAGTGTAATGCGGACGAAGTTGATAAACACCGACGATATCGCTTCTATGCCCGCACGTGTAGGCGCTCGTTGCTATAGATGCGCCGATCTGGAAGATGCCCTGCATAACGCAGAACAAGGTCCTCGTAGGCGACATTGCCAGTCCGCGTCCGTCTTGTCCACAGAAGACGAACCGGTGAGGTGCTTCTTTTATAGTGGTGTTCTTGGGTGACGTCACACCACGACTACCAGGTGGTGTCGCTAGGAGAGCCAGGTCGCCAGAAAATAACCATGCTGTCATCTGGTCAACCGTGTAATCCGGACGAAGTTGATAAACGCCGACGATATCGCTTCTATCAACGCACGTGTAGGCGCTCGTTGCTGTAGATGCACCGATCAGGAAAATGCCCTGCAGAACGCAGAAAAAGGTCCTCGAAGGCGTAATTTTCAGTCCACGTTCATCGTGTCCGCAGAAGACGAACCGGTGAGGTGCTTGTTTTATAGTGGTGTTCTTGGGTGACGTCACACCGCGACTACCAGGTGGTGTCGCTAGAAGGGCCAGGTCGTCTGAAAATAACCATGCTGTCATCTGGTCAACAGTGTAATCCGGACGAAGTTGATAAACGCCGACGATATCGCTTCTATGCCCGCACGTGTAGGCGCTCGTTGCTGTAGATGCGCCGATCTGGAAGATGCCCTGCAGAACGCAGAACAAGGTCCTCCTAGGCGTCATGATAAGTCCGCGTCCATCGTGCCCACAGAATACGAGCCGTAGAGGTGCTTCTTTTATAGTGGTGCTCTCAGGTGACGTCACACCGCGTCTTCCAGGTATTGTCGCTAGAAGAGTAAGGTCGCCAGAAAATAAACATGCTGTCATCTGGTCAACAGTGTAATCCGGCCAAAGTTGATAAACGCCGACGATATCGCTTCTATACCCGCACGTGTAGCCGCTCGTTGCTGTAGATGTGCCGATCCGGAAAATTCCCTGCAGAACGCAGAACAAGGTCCTCGTAGGCGTCATTGCCAGTCCGCGTCCATCGTGTCCACAGTAGACGAACCGGTGAGCTGCTTCTTTCATAGTGGTGTTCTTGGGTGATGTCACACCACGACTATCAGGTGGTGTCGATAGAAGAGCCAGGTGGCCAGAGAATAACCATGCTGTCATCTGGTCAACAGTGTAATCCGGACGAAGTTGATAACACCGACGATATCGCTTCTATCCCCGCACGTGAGGTGCTCGTTGCTGTAGAAGCGCCGATCAGGAAATTGCCCTGCAGAACGCAGAACAAGGTCCTCGTAGGCGTCATTGCCAGTCCGCGTCCATCGTGCCCACAGAATACGAACCGGAGAGGTGCTTCTTTTATAGTGGTGTTCTTGGGTGACGTCACATCGCGACTACCAGGTGGTGTCGCTAGAAGAGCCAGGTCGCCAGAAAATATTCATGCTGTCATGTGGTCAACAGTGTAATCCGGACGAAGTTGATAAACGCCGACGATATCGCTTCTATCCCCGCACGTGTAGGCGCTCGTTGCTGTAGATACGCCGATCTGGAAAATCCCTGCAGAACGCAGAACAAGGTCCTCTTTAGCGTTATTACCAGTCCGCGTCCATCGTGCCCACAGAATACGAACCGGTGAGGTGCTTCTTGTATATTGGTGGTCTCAGTGACATCACACCGCGACTACCAGGTGGTGTCGCTAGAAGAGCCAGGTCCCGAGACTATAACAATGCTGTCATCTGGTCAACAGTGTAATCCGGACGAAGTTGTTAACGCCGACGATATCGCTTCTATTCCCGCACGTGTAGGCGCTCGCTGCTGTAGATGCGCCTGCCAGGAAATTGCCCTGCAGAACGCAGAACAATTTCCTCTTTAGCGTTATTGCCAGTCCGCGTCGATCGTGCCCTCAGAATCCGAACCGGTGAGGTGCTTCTTGTATATTGCTGGTCTCAGGTGACGTCACACCGCGACTACCAGATGGTGTCGCTAGAAGAGCCATGTCCCGAGAATATAACAATGCTGTCATCTGGTCAACAGTGTAATGCGGACGAAGTTTATAAACGCCGACGATATCGCTTCTATACCCGCACGTGTAGCCGCTCGTTGCTGTAGATGTGCCGATCCGGAAAATTCCCTGCAGAACGCAGAACAAGGTCCTCGTTAGCGTCATTGCCAGTCCGCGTCCATCGCGCTCACAGAATACGAACCGGTGAGGTGCTTCTTTTATAGTGGTGTTCTTGGATGACGTCACACCACGACTGCCAGGTGCTGTCGCTAGAAGAGCCAGGTCGCCAGAAAATAACCATGCTGTCATCTGGTGAACACTATAATCCGGACGAAGTTGATAAACGCCAACGATATCGCTTCTATCCCCGCACGTGTAGGCGCTCGTTGCTGTACATGCGCCGATCTGGAAGATGCCCTGCAGAACGCAGAACAAGGTCCTCGTAGGCATCATTGCCAGTCCGCATCCATCGTGCCCACAGAATACGAACCGGTGAGGTGCTTCTTTTATAGTGGTGTTCTTGGGTGATGTCATATCGCGACTACCAGGTGGTGTCGCTAGAAGAGCCAGGTCGCCAGAAAATAACCATGCTGTCATGTGGTCAACAGTGTAATCCGGACGAAGTTTATAAACGCCGACGATAATGCTTCTATCCCCGCACGTGTAGGCGCTCGTTGCTGTAGATACGCCGATCTGGAAAATGCCCTGCACAACACAGAACAAGGTCCTCTTTAGCGTTATTGCCAGTCCGCTTCCATAGTGTCCACAGAAGAGGAACCGGTGAGGTGCTTCTTCTATAGTGGTGTTCTTGGGTGACGTCACACCACGACTACCAGGTGGTGTCGCTAGAAGAGCCAGGTCACCAGAAAATAGCCATGCTGTCATCTGGTTAACAGTGTAATCCGGACGAAGTTGATAACGCCGACGATATCGCTTCTATCCTTGCTCGTGTAGCCGCTCGTTGCTGTAGATGCGCCGATCTGGAAAATGCCCTGCATAACGCAGAACAAGGTCCTCGTAGGCGACATTGCCAGTCCGCGTCCGTCGTGTCCACAGAAGACGAACCGGTGAGGTGCTTCTTTTATAGTGGTGTTCTTGGGTGACGTCTCACCACGACCACCAGGTGGTGTCGCTAGAAGAGCCAGGTGGCCAGAAAATAACCATGCTGTCATCTGGTCAACCGTGTAATCCGGACGAAGTTGATAAACGCCGACGATATCGATTCTATCCACGCACGTGTAGGCGCTCGTTTCTGTAGATGCACCGATCAGGAAAATGCCCTGCAGAACGCAGAAAAAGGTCCTCGAAGGAGTCATTGCCAGTCCGCGTCCATCGTGCCCACAGAATACGAACCGGTGAGGTGCTTGTTTCATAGTGGTGCGTGACGTCACACCGCGACTACCAGGTGGTGTCGCTAGAAGAGCCAGGTCGCCAGAAAATAAACATGCTGTCATCTGGTCAACTGTAATCCGGACGAAGTTGATAAACGCCGACGATATCGCTCCTATCCTCGCACGTGTAGGCGCTCGTTGCTGTAGATGCGCCGATCAGGAAAATGCCCTGCAGAACACAAAACAATTTCCTCGTTAGCGTCATTGCCAGTCCGCGTCCATCGTGCCCACAGAATACGAACCAGTGAGGTGCTTCTTGTATATTGGTGGTTTCAGGTGACGTCACACCGCGACTACCAGGTCTTGTCGCTAGAAGAGCCAGGTCCCGAGAAAATAGCAATGCTGTCATCCGGTCAACAGTGTAATCCGGACGAAGTCAATAAACGCCGACGATTTCGCTTCTATCCACGCACGTGTAGGCGCTCGTTGCTGTAGATGCGCTGATCAGGAAAATCCCCTGCATATCGCAGAACAAGGCCCTCGTAGGCGTCATTTCAGTCCGCGTCCATCGTGTCCGCAGAAGATGAACCGGTGAGGTGCTTGTTTTATAGTGGTGTTCTTGGGTGACGTCACACCGCGACTACCAGGGTGTGTCGCTAGAAGGGCCAGGTCGTGAGAAAATAACCATGCTCTCATCTGGTCAACAGTGTAATCCGGACGAAGTTGATAAACGCCGACGATATCGCTTCTATGCCCGCACGTGTAGGCGCTCGTTGCTGTAGATGCGCCGATCTGGAAGATGCCCTGCAGAACGCAGAACAAGGTCCTCGTTAGCGTCATTGCCAGTCCGCGTACATCGTGCCCACAGAATACGAACCGGTGAGGGGCTTCTTGCATATTGGTGGTCTCAGGTAACGTCAAACCGCGACTACCAGGTCTTGTCGCTAGAAGAGCCAGGTCCCAAGAAAATAACAATGCTGTCATCCGGTCAACCGTGTAATCCGGACGAAGTTGATAAACGCCGACGATATCGCTTCTATCCCCGCACGTGTAGGCGCTCCTTGCTGTACATACGCCGATCTCGAAAATGCCCTGCACAACACAGAGCAAGGTCCTCTTTAGCGTTATTGCCAGTCCGCGTCCATAGTGTCCACAGAAGACGAACCGGTGAGGTGCTTCTTTTATAGTGGTGTTCTTGGGTGACGTCACACCACGACTACCAGGTGGTGTCGCTAGAACAGCCAGGTCACCAGAAAATAGCCATGCTGTCATCTGGTCAACAGTGTAATCCGGACGAAGTTGATAACGCCGACGATATCGCTTCTATCCTCGCACGTGTAGGCGCTCGTTGCTGTAGATGCGCTGATCAGCAAAATCCCCTGCATATCGCAGAACAATGTCCTCGTTGGCGTAATTTTCAGTCCGCGTTCATCGTGCCCGCAGAAGACGAACCGGTGAGGTGCTTGTTTTATAGTGGTGTTCTTCGGTGACGTCACACCGCGACTACCAGGTGGTGTCGCTAGAAGGGCCAGGTCGTCAGAAAATAACCATGCTGTCATCTGGTCAACAGTGTAATCCGGACGAGGTTGATAAACGCCGACGATAAATCTTCTATCCCCGCACGTGTAGGCGCTCCTTGCTGTACATACGCCGATCTCGAAAATGCCCTGCACAACACAGAACAAGGTCCTCTTTAGCGTTATTGCCAGTCCGCGTCCATAGTGTCCACAGAAGACGAACCAGTGAGGTGCTTCTTTTATAGTGGCGTTCTTGGGTGACGTCACACCACGACTACCAGGTGGTGTCGCTAGTAGAGCCAGGTCACCAGAAAATAGCCATGCTGTCATCTGGTCAACAGCGTAATCCGGACGAAGTTGAAACACCGACGATATCGCTTCTATGCCCGCACGTGTAGGCGCTCGTTGCTGTAGATGCACCGATCTGGAAGATGCCCTGCATAACGCAGAACAAGGTCCTCGTAGGCGACATTGCCAGTCCGCGTCCGTCTTGTCCACAGAAGACGAACCGGTGAGGTGCTTCTTTGATAGTGGTGTTCTTGGGTGACGTCACACCACGACTACCAGGTGGTGTCGCTAGAAGAGCCAGGTCGCCAGAAAATAACCATGCTGTCATCTGGTCAACCGTGTAATCCGGACGAAGTTGATAAACGCCGACGATATCGCTTCTATCCACGCACGTGTAGGCGCTCGTTGCTGTAGATGCACCGATCAGGAAAATGCCCTGCAGAACGCAGAAAAAGGTCTTCGAAGGCGTCATTGCCAGTCCGCGTCCATCGTGCCCACAGAATACGAACCGGTGACGTGCTTCTTTTATAGTGGTGTTCTTGGGTGACGTCACATCGCGACTGCCAGGTGGTGTCGCTAGAAGAGCCAGGTCGCCAGAAAATACCCATGCTGTCATCTGGTCAACCGTGTAATCCGGACGAAGTTTATAAACGCCGACGATATCGCTTCAATCCCCGCACGTATAGGCGCTCGTTGCTGTAGATGCGCCGATCAGGAAAATGCCCCGCAGAACGCAGAACAAGGCCCTCGTAGGCGTCATTTCAGTCCGCGTCCATCGTGTCCGCAGAAGATGAACCGGTGAGGTGCTTGTTTTATAGTGGTGTTCTTGGGTGACGTCACACCGCGACTACCAGGTGGTGTCGCTAGAAGAGCCAGGTCGCCAGAAAATAAACATGCTGTCATCTGGTCAACTGTAATCCGGACGAAGTTGATAAACACCGACGATATCACTCCTATCCTCGCACGTGTAGGCGCTCGTTGCTGTAGATGCGCCGATCAGAAAAATGCCCTGCAGAACGCAAAACAATTTCCTCGTTAGCGTCATTGCCAGTCCGCGTCCATCGTGCCCACAGAACACGAACCGGTGACGTGCTTCTTGTATATTGGTGGTCTCAGATGACGTCACACCGCGACCACCAGGTGGTGTCGCTAGAAGGGCCAGGTCCCAAGAAAATAACAATGCTGTCATCGGGTCAACAGTGTAATCCGGACGAAGTTGATAACGCCGACGATATCGCTTCTATTGCCGCACGTGTAGGCGCTCGCATTGTAGATGCGCCGATCTGGAAGATGCCCTGCAGAACGCAGAACAAGGTCCTCGTTAGCGTCATTGCCAGTCCGCGTCCATCGTGCCCACAGAATACGAACCAGTTAGGTGCTTCTTGTATATTGGTGGTTTCAGGTGACGTCACACCGCGACTACCAGGTCTTGTCGCTAGAAGAGCCAGGTCCCGAGAAAATAGCAATGCTGTCATCCGGTCAGCAGTGTAATCCGGACGAAGTCGATAAACGCCGACGATATCGCTTCTATCCACGCACGTGTAGGCACTCGTTGCTGTAGATGCGCCGATCAGGAAAATGCCCTGCAGAACGCAGAACAAGGTCCTCGTAGGCGTCATGATAAGTCCGCGTCCATCGTGCCCACAGAATACGAGCCGTAGAGGTGCTTCTTTTATAGTGGTGCTCTCAGGTGACGTCACACCGCATGTTCCAGGTATTGTCGCTAGAAGGGTCAGGTTGCCACAAAATAATCATGCTGTCATCTGGTCAACACTGTAAACCAGCTGAAGTTGATAAACGCCGACGATATCGCTTCTATCCCCGCACGTGTAGCCGCTCGTTGCTGTAGATGCGCCGATCTGGAAAATGCCCTGCAGAACGCAGAACAAGGTCCTCGTTAGCGTCATTGCCAGTCCGCGTCCATCGCGCTCACAGAATACGAACCGGTGAGGTGCTTCTTGTATATTGGTGGTCTCAGTTGACGTCACACCGCGACTGCCAGGTGGTGTCGCTAGAAGAGCCAGGTCCCCAGAAAATAACCATGCTGTCATCTGGTCAACAGTGTAGTCCGGACGAAGTTGATAAACGCCGACGATATCGCTTCTATGCCCGCACGTGTAGGCGCTCGTTGCTGTAGATACGCCGATCTGGAAAATCCCTGCAGAACGCAGAACAAGGTCCTCGTTAGCGTCATTGCCAGTCCGCGTCCATCGTGCCCACAGAATACGAACCGGTGAGGGGCTTCTTGTATATTGGTGGTCTCAGGTGACGTCACACCACGACTACCAGGTCTTTTCGATAGAAGAGCCAGGTCCCGAGAAAATAACAATGCTGTCATCCGGTCAACAGTGTAATCCGGACGAAGTTGATAAACGCCGACGATATCGTTTCTATCCACGCACGTGTAGGCGCTCGTTGCTGTAGATGCGCCGATCAGGAAAATGCCCTGCAGAACGCAGAACAAGGTCCTCGTAGGCGTCATGATAAGTCCGCGTCCATCGTGTCCGCAGAAGACGAACCGGTGAGGTGTTTATTTTATAGTGGTGTTCTTCGGTGACGTCACACCGCGACTACCAGGTGGTGTCGATAGAAGGGCCAGGTCCCAAGAAAATAACCATGCTGTCATCTGGTCAACAGTGTAATCCGGACGAAGTTGATAAACGCCGACAATATCGCTTCTATCCCCGCACGTGTAGGCGCTCGTTGCTGCAGATGCGCCGATCAGGAAATTGCCCTGCAGAACGCAGAGCAAGGTCCTCGTAGGCGTCATTGCCAGTCCGCGTCCATCGTGCCCACAGAATACGAGCCGTAGAGGTGCTACTTTTATAGTGGTGCTCTCAGGTGACGTCACACCGCGTCTTCTAGGTATTGTCGCTAGAAGAGCCATGTCGCCAGAAAATAACGATGCTGTCATGTGGTCAACACTGTAATCCGGACGAAGTTGATAAACGCCGACGATATCGCTTCTATCCCCACACGTGTAGGCGCTCGTTGCTGTAGATACGCCGATCTGGAAAATCCCTGCAGAACGCAGAACAAGGTCCTCTTTAGCGTTATTGCCAGTCCGTGTCCATCGTGCCCACAGAATACGGACCGGTGAGGTGCTTCTTGTACATTGCTGGTCTCAGGGGACATCACACCGCGACTAACAGGTGGTGTCGCTAGAAGAGCCAGGTCCCGAGAATATAACAATGCTGTCATCTGGTCAACAGTGCAATCCGGACGAAGTTGATAAACGCCGGCGATATCGCTTCTATCCACGCACGTGTAGGCGCTCGTTGCTGTAGATGCGCCGATCTGGAAAATGTCGTGCAGAACGCAGAACAAGGTCCTCGTAGGCGTCATTGCCAGTCCACGTCCATCATGTCCACAGAAGACGAACCGGTGAGGTGCTCTTGTATATTTGTGGTCTCAGCTGACGTCACACCGCGACTACCAGGTGGTGTCGCTAGAAAAGCCAGATCGCCAGAAAATAACCCTGCTGTCATCTGGTCAACAGTGTAATCCGGACGAAGTTGATAAACGCCGAAGATATCGCTTCTATCCCGGCACGTGTAGGCGCTCGTTGCTGTAGATGCGCCGATCTGGAAAATGCCCTGCATAACGCAGAACAAGGTCCTCGTAGGCGACATTGCCAGTCCGCGTCCGTCGTGTCCACAGAAGACGAACCGGTGAGGTGCTCCTTTTATAGTGGTGTTCTCGGGTGACGTCACACCACGACCACCAGGTGGTGTCGCTAGAAGAGCCAGGTCGCCAGAAAATAACCATGCTGTCATATGTTCAACCGTGTAATCCGGACGAAGTTGATAAACGCCGACGATATCGCTTCTATCCACGCACGTGTAGGCGCTCGTTGCTGTAGATGCACCGATCAGGAAAATGCCCTGCAGAACGCAGAAAAAGGTGCTCGGAGGCGTCATTGCCAGTCCGCGTCCTTCGTGCCCACAGAATACGAACCGGTAAGGTGCTTCTTTTATAGTGGTGTTCTTGGGTGACGTCACATCGCGACTACCAGGTGGTGTCGCTAGAAGAGCCAGGTCGCCAGAAAATAACCATGCTGTCATCTGGTCAACCGTGTAATCCGGACGCAGTTGATAAACGCCGACGATATCGCTTCTATCCCCGCACGTATAGGCGCTCGTTGCTGTAGATGCGCCGATCAGGAAATTGCCCCGCAGAACGCAGAACAAGGTCCTCGTAGGCGTCATTTCAGTCCGCGTCCATCGTGTCCGCAGAAGATGAACCGGTGAGGTGCTTGTTTTATAGTGGTGTTCTTGGGTGACGTCACACCGCGACTACCAGGTGGTGTCGCTAGAAGAGCCAGGTCGCCAGAAAATAAACTTGCTGTCATCTGGTGAACTGTAATCCGGACGAAGTTGATAAACACCGACGATATCGCTCCTATCCACGCACGTGTAGGCGCTCGTTGCTGTAGATGCGCCGATCAGGAAAATGCCCTGCAGAACGCAAAACAACTTCCTCGTTAGCGTCATTGCCAGTCCCCGTCCATCGTGCCCACAGAACACGAACCGGTGACGTGCTTCTTGTATATTGGTGGTCTTAGGTGACGTCACACCGCGACCACCAGGTGGTGTCGCTAGAAGGGCCAGGTCCCAAGAAAATAACAATGCTGTCATCGGGTCAACAGTGTAATCCGAACGAAGTTGATAACGCCGACGATATCGCTTCTATTGCCGCACGTGTAGGCGCTCGCTGCTGTAGATGCGCCGATCTGGAAGATGCCCTGCAGAACGCAGAACAAGGTCCTCGTTAGCGTCATTGCCAGTCCGCGTCCATCGTGCCCACAGAATACGAACCAGTGAGGTGCTTCTTGTATATTGGTGGTTTCAGGTGACTTCACACCGCGACTACCAGGTCTTGTCGCTAGAACAGCCAGGTCCCGAGAAAATAGCAATGCTGTCATCCGGTCAACAGTGTAATCCGGACGAAGTCAATAAACGCCGACGATATCGCTTCTATCCACGCACGTGTAGGCGCTCGTTGCTGTAGATGCGCAGATCAGAAAAATCCCCTGCATATCGCAGAACAATGTCCTCGTTGGCGTAATTTTCAGTCCGCGTTCATCGTGCCCGCAGAAGACGAACCGGTGAGGTGCTTGTTTTATAGTGGTGTTCTTCGGTGACGTCACACCGCGACTACCAGGTGGTGTCGCTAGAAGGGCCAGGTCGTCAGAAAATAACCATGCTGTCATCTGGTCAACAGTGTAATCCGGACGAAGTTGATAAACGCCGACGATAAATCTTCTATCCCCGCACGTGTAGGCGCTCCTTGCTGTACATACGCCGATCTCTAAAATGCCCTGCACAACACAGAACAAGGTCCTCTTTAGCGTTATTGCCAGTCCGCGTCCATAGTGTGCACAGAAGACGAACCAGTGAGGTGCTTCTTTTATAGTGACGTTCTTGGGTGACGTCACACCACGACTACTAGGTGGTGTCGCTAGAAGAGCCAGGTCACCAGAAAATAGCCATGCTGTCATCTGGTCAACAGTGTAATCCGGACGAAGTTGATAACGCCGATGATATCGCTTCTATCCTCGCACGTATAGGCGCTCGTTGCTGTAGATGCGCCGATCTGGAAGATGCCCTGCAGAACGCAGAACAAGGTCCTCGTTAGCGTCATTGCCAGTCCGCGTCCATCGTGCCCACAGAATCCGGACCGGTGAGGTGCTTCTTGTATATTGGTGGTCTCAGGTGACGTCACACCGCGACTGCCAGGTGGTGTCGCTAGAAGAGACAGGTCGCCAGAAAATAACCATGCTGTCATCTGGTCAACAGTGTAATCCGGACGAAGTTGATAACGCCGACGATATCGCTTCTATCCCCGCACGTGAGGCGCTCGTTCCTGTAGAAGCGTCGATCAGGAAATTGCCCTGCAGAACGCAGAACAAGGTCCTCGTAGGCGTCATTGCCAGTCCGCGTCCATCGTGCCCACAGAAGAAAAACCGGTGAGGCTCTTGTTTTATAGTGGTGTTCTTGGGTGACGTCACACCGCGACTACCAGGTGGTGTCGCTAGAAGGGCCAGGTCGTCAGAAAATAACCATGCTGTCATCTGGTCCACAGTGTAATCCGGACGAAGTTGATAAACGCCGACGATATCGCTTCTATGCCCGCACGTCTAGGCGCTCGTTGCTATAGATGCGCCGATCTGGAAGATGCCCTGCAGAACGCAGAACAAGGTCCTCGTTAGCGTCATTGCCAGTCCGCGTCCATCGTGCCCAAAGAATACGAACCGGTGAGGGGCTTCTTGTATATTGGTGGACTCAGGAGACGTCACACCGCGACTACCAGGTCTTGTCGCTAGAAGAGCCAGGTCCCGAGAAAATTGCAATGCTGTCATCCGGTCAACAGTGTAATCCGGACGAAGTTGATAACGCCGACGATATCGCTTCTATCCCCGCACGTGAGGCGCTCGTTCCTCTAGAAGCGCCGATCAGGAAATTGCCCTGCAGAACCTAGAACAAGGTCCTCGTAGGCGTCATTGCCAGTCCGCGTCCATCGTGCCCACAGAATACGAACCGTTGAGGTGCTTCTTTTATAGCGGTGTTCTTGGGTGACGTCACACCACGACTACCAGGTGGTGTCGCTAGAAGAGCCAGGTCACCAGAAAATAGCCATGCTGTCATCTGGTCAACAGCGTAATCCGGACGAAGTTGATAACACCGACGATATCGCTTCTATGCCCGCACGTGTAGGCGCTCGTTGCTGTAGATGCGCCGATCTGGAAGATGCCCTGCATAACGCAGAACAAGGTCCTCGTAGGCGACATTGCCAGTCCGCGTCCGTCTTGTCCACAGAAGACGAACCGGTGAGGTGCTTCTTTTATAGTGGTGTTCTTGGGTGACGTCACACCACGACTACCAGGTGGTGTCGCTAGGAGAGCCAGGTCACCAGAAAATAACCATGCTGTCATCTGGTCAACCGTGTAATCCGGACGAAGTTGATAAACGCCGACGATATCGCTTCTATCAACGCACGTGTAGGCGCTCGTTGCTGTAGATGCACCGATCAGGAAAATGCCCTGCAGAACGCAGAAAAAGGTCCTCGAAGGCGTAATTTTCAGTCCACGTTCATCGTGTCCGCAGAAGACGAACCGGTGAGGTGCTTGTTTTATAGTGGTGTTCTTGGGTGACGTCACACCGCGACTACCAGGTGGTGTCGCTAGAAGGGCCAGGTCGTCTGAAAATAACCATGCTGTCATCTGGTCAACAGTGTAATCCGGACGAAGTTGATAAACGCCGACGATATCGCTTCTATGCCCGCACGTGTAGGCGCTCGTTGCTGTAGATGCGCCGATCTGGAAGATGCCCTGCAGAACGCAGAACAAGGTCCTCCTAGGCGTCATGATAAGTCCGCGTCCATCGTGCCCACAGAATACGAGCCGTAGAGGTGCTTCTTTTATAGTGGTGCTCTCAGGTGACGTCACACCGCGTCTTCCAGGTATTGTCGCTAGAAGAGTAAGGTCGCCAGAAAATAAACATGCTGTCATCTGGTCAACAGTGTAATCCGGCCAAAGTTGATAAACGCCGACGATATCGCTTCTATACCCGCACGTGTAGCCGCTCGTTGCTGTAGATGTGCCGATCCGGAAAATTCCCTGCAGAACGCAGAACAAGGTCCTCGTAGGCGTCATTGCCAGTCCGCGTCCATCGTGTCCACAGTAGACGAACCGGTGAGCTGCTTCTTTCATAGTGGTGTTCTTCGGTGATGTCACACCACGACTATCAGGTGGTGTCGATAGAAGAGCCAGGTGGCCAGAGAATAACCATGCTGTCATCTGGTCAACAGTGTAATCCGGACGAAGTTGATAACGCCGACGATATCGCTTCTATCCCCGCACGTGAGGTGCTCGTTGCTGTAGAAGCGCCGATCAGGAAATTGCCCTGCAGAACGCAGAACAAGGTCCTCGTAGGCGTCATTGCCAGTCCGCGTCCATCGTGGCCACAGAATACGAACCGGAGAGGTGCTTCTTTTATAGTGGTGTTCTTGGGTGACGTCACATCGCGACTACCAGGTGGTGTCGCTAGAAGAGCCAGGTCGCCAGAAAATATTCATGCTGTCATGTGGTCAACAGTGTAATCCGGACGAAGTTGATAAACGCCGACGATATCGCTTCTATCCCCGCACGTGTAGGCGCTCGTTGCTGTAGATACGCCGATCTGGAAAATCCCTGCAGAACGCAGAACAAGGTCCTCTTTAGCGTTATTACCAGTCCGCGTCCATCGTGCCCACAGAATACGAACCGGTGAGGTGCTTGTTTTATAGTGGTGTTCTTCGGTGACGTCACACCGCGACTACCAGGTGGTGTCGCTAGAAGGGCCAGGTCGTCAGAAAATAACCATGCTGTCATCTGGTCAACAGTGTAATCCGGACGAAGTTGATAAACGCCGACGATAAATCTTCTATCCCCGCACGTGTAGGCGCTCCTTGCTGTACATACGCCGATCTCTAAAATGCCCTGCACAACACAGAACAAGGTCCTCTTTAGCGTTATTGCCAGTCCGCGTCCATAGTGTGCACAGAAGACGAACCAGTGAGGTGCTTCTTTTATAGTGACGTTCTTGGGTGACGTCACACCACGACTACTAGGTGGTGTCGCTAGAAGAGCCAGGTCACCAGAAAATAGCCATGCTGTCATCTGGTCAACAGTGTAATCCGGACGAAGTTGATAACGCCGACGATATCGCTTCTATCCTCGCACGTATAGGCGCTCGTTGCTGTAGATGCGCCGATCTGGAAGATGCCCTGCAGAACGCAGAACAAGGTCCTCGTTAGCGTCATTGCCAGTCCGCGTCCATCGTGCCCACAGAATCCGGACCGGTGAGGTGCTTCTTGTATATTGGTGGTCTCAGGTGACGTCACACCGCGACTGCCAGGTGGTGTCGCTAGAAGAGACAGGTCGCCAGAAAATAACCATGCTGTCATCTGGTCAACAGTGTAATCCGGACGAAGTTGATAACGCCGACGATATCGCTTCTATCCCCGCACGTGAGGCGCTCGTTCCTGTAGAAGCGTCGATCAGGAAATTGCCCTGCAGAACGCAGAACAAGGTCCTCGTAGGCGTCATTGCCAGTCCGCGTCCATCGTGCCCACAGAAGAAAAACCGGTGAGGCTCTTGTTTTATAGTGGTGTTCTTGGGTGACGTCACACCGCGACTACCAGGTGGTGTCGCTAGAAGGGCCAGGTCGTCAGAAAATAACCATGCTGTCATCTGGTCCACAGTGTAATCCGGACGAAGTTGATAAACGCCGACGATATCGCTTCTATGCCCGCACGTCTAGGCGCTCGTTGCTATAGATGCGCCGATCTGGAAGATGCCCTGCAGAACGCAGAACAAGGTCCTCGTTAGCGTCATTGCCAGTCCGCGTCCATCGTGCCCAAAGAATACGAACCGGTGAGGGGCTTCTTGTATATTGGTGGACTCAGGAGACGTCACACCGCGACTACCAGGTCTTGTCGCTAGAAGAGCCAGGTCCCGAGAAAATTGCAATGCTGTCATCCGGTCAACAGTGTAATCCGGACGAAGTTGATAACGCCGACGATATCGCTTCTATCCCCGCACGTGAGGCGCTCGTTCCTCTAGAAGCGCCGATCAGGAAATTGCCCTGCAGAACCTAGAACAAGGTCCTCGTAGGCGTCATTGCCAGTCCGCGTCCATCGTGCCCACAGAATACGAACCGTTGAGGTGCTTCTTTTATAGCGGTGTTCTTGGGTGACGTCACACCACGACTACCAGGTGGTGTCGCTAGAAGAGCCAGGTCACCAGAAAATAGCCATGCTGTCATCTGGTCAACAGCGTAATCCGGACGAAGTTGATAACACCGACGATATCGCTTCTATGCCCGCACGTGTAGGCGCTCGTTGCTGTAGATGCGCCGATCTGGAAGATGCCCTGCATAACGCAGAACAAGGTCCTCGTAGGCGACATTGCCAGTCCGCGTCCGTCTTGTCCACAGAAGACGAACCGGTGAGGTGCTTCTTTTATAGTGGTGTTCTTGGGTGACGTCACACCACGACTACCAGGTGGTGTCGCTAGGAGAGCCAGGTCGCCAGAAAATAACCATGCTGTCATCTGGTCAACCGTGTAATCCGGACGAAGTTGATAAACGCCGACGATATCGCTTCTATCAACGCACGTGTAGGCGCTCGTTGCTGTAGATGCACCGATCAGGAAAATGCCCTGCAGAACGCAGAAAAAGGTCCTCGAAGGCGTAATTTTCAGTCCACGTTCATCGTGTCCGCAGAAGACGAACCGGTGAGGTGCTTGTTTTATAGTGGTGTTCTTGGGTGACGTCACACCGCGACTACCAGGTGGTGTCGCTAGAAGGGCCAGGTCGTCTGAAAATAACCATGCTGTCATCTGGTCAACAGTGTAATCCGGACGAAGTTGATAAACGCCGACGATATCGCTTCTATGCCCGCACGTGTAGGCGCTCGTTGCTGTAGATGCGCCGATCTGGAAGATGCCCTGCAGAACGCAGAACAAGGTCCTCCTAGGCGTCATGATAAGTCCGCGTCCATCGTGCCCACAGAATACGAGCCGTAGAGGTGCTTCTTTTATAGTGGTGCTCTCAGGTGACGTCACACCGCGTCTTCCAGGTATTGTCGCTAGAAGAGTAAGGTCGCCAGAAAATAAACATGCTGTCATCTGGTCAACAGTGTAATCCGGCCAAAGTTGATAAACGCCGACGATATCGCTTCTATACCCGCACGTGTAGCCGCTCGTTGCTGTAGATGTGCCGATCCGGAAAATTCCCTGCAGAACGCAGAACAAGGTCCTCGTAGGCGTCATTGCCAGTCCGCGTCCATCGTGTCCACAGTAGACGAACCGGTGAGCTGCTTCTTTCATAGTGGTGTTCTTGGGTGATGTCACACCACGACTATCAGGTGGTGTCGATAGAAGAGCCAGGTGGCCAGAGAATAACCATGCTGTCATCTGGTCAACAGTGTAATCCGGACGAAGTTGATAACGCCGACGATATCGCTTCTATCCCCGCACGTGAGGTGCTCGTTGCTGTAGAAGCGCCGATCAGGAAATTGCCCTGCAGAACGCAGAACAAGGTCCTCGTAGGCGTCATTGCCAGTCCGCGTCCATCGTGCCCACAGAATATGAACCGGAGAGGTGCTTCTTTTATAGTGGTGTTCTTGGGTGACGTCACATCGCGACTACCAGGTGGTGTCGCTAGAAGAGCCAGGTCGCCAGAAAATATTCATGCTGTCATGTGGTCAACAGTGTAATCCGGACGAAGTTGATAAACGCCGACGATATCGCTTCTATCCCCGCACGTGTAGGCGCTCGTTGCTGTAGATACGCCGATCTGGAAAATCCCTGCAGAACGCAGAACAAGGTCCTCTTTAGCGTTATTGCCAGTCCGCGTCGATCGTGCCCTCAGAATCCGAACCGGTGAGGTGCTTCTTGTATATTGCTGGTCTCAGGTGACGTCACACCGCGACTACCAGATGGTGTCGCTAGAAGAGCCATGTCCCGAGAATATAACAATGCTGTCATCTGGTCAACAGTGTAATGCGGACAAAGTTTATAAACGCCGACGATATCGCTTATATCCCCGCACGTGTAGCCGCTCGTTGCTGTAGATGCGCCGATCTGGAAAATGCCCTGCAGAACGCAGAACAAGGTCCTCGTTAGCGTCATTGCCAGTCCGCGTCCATCGCGCTCACAGAATACGAACCGGTGAGGTGCTTCTTTTATAGTGGTGTTCTTGGATGACGTCACACCACGACTGCCAGGTGGTGTCGCTAGAAGAGCCAGGTCGCCAGAAAATAACCATGCTGTCATCTGGTGAACACTATAATCCGGACGAAGTTGATAAACGCCAACGATATCGCTTCTATCCCCGCACGTGTAGGCGCTCGTTGCTGTAGATGCGCCGATCTGGAAGATGCCCTGCAGAACGCAGAACAAGGTCCTCGTAGGCATCATTGCCAGTCCGCATCCATCGTGCCCACAGAATACGAACCGGTGAGGTGCTTCTTTTATAGTGGTGTTCTTGGGTGACGTCACACCACGACCACCAGGTGGTGTCGCTAGAAGAGCCAGGTGGCCAGAAAATAACCATGCTGTCATCTGGTCAACCGTGTAATCCGGACGAAGTTGATAAACGCCGACGATATCGATTCTATCCACGCACGTGTAGGCGCTCGTTTCTGTAGATGCACCGATCAGGAAAATGCCCTGCAGAACGCAGAAAAAGGTCCTCGAAGGAGTCACTGCAAGTCCGCGTCGATCGTGCCCACAGAATACGAACCGGTGAGGTGCTTGTTTCATAGTGGTGCGTGACGTCACACCGCGACTACCAGGTGGTGTCGCTAGAAGAGCCAGGTCGCCAGAAAATAAACATGCTGTCATCTGGTCAACTGTAATCCGGACGAAGTTGATAAACGCCGACGATATCGCTCCCATCCTCGCACGTGTAGGCGCTCGTTGCTGTAGATGCGCCGATCAGGAAAATGCCCTGCAGAACGCAAAACAATTTCCTCGTTAGCGTCATTGCCAGTCCGCGTCCATCGTGCCCACAGAACACGAACCGGTGACGTGCTTCTTGTATATTGGTGGTCTCAGGTGACGTCACACCGCGACCACCAGGTGGTGTCGCTAGAAGGGCCAGGTCCCAAGAAAATAACAATGCTGTCATCGGGTCAACAGTGGAATCCACGCGAAGTTGATAACGCCGACGATATCGCTTCTATTGCCGCACGTGTAGGCGCTCGCTGCTGTAGATGCACCGATCTGGAAGATGCCCTGCAGAACGCAGAACAAAGTCCTCGTTAGCGTCATTGCCAGTCCGCGTCCATCGTGCCCACAGAATACGAACCAGTGAGGTGCTTCTTGTATATTGGTGGTTTCAGGTGACGTCACACCGCGACTACCAGGTCTTGTCGCTAGAAGAGCCAGGTCCCGAGAAAATAGCAATGCTGTCATCCGGTCAACAGTGTAATCCGGACGAAGTCAATAAACGCCGACGATTTCGCTTCTATCCACGCACGTGTAGGCGCTCGTTGCTGTAGATGCGCTGATCAGGAAAATCCCCTGCATATCGCAGAACAATGTCCTCGTAGGCGTATTTTTCAGTCCGCGTTCATCGTGCCCGCAGAAGACGAACCGGTGAGGTGCTTGTTTTATAGTGGTGTTCTTCGGTGACGTCACACCGCGACTACCAGGTGGTGTCGCTAGAAGGGCCAGGTCGTGAGAAAATAACCATGCTGTCATCTGGTCAACAGTGTAATCCGGACGAAGTTGATAAACGCCGACGATATCGCTTCTATGCCCGCACGTGTAGGCGCTCGTTGCTGTAGATGCGCCGATCAGGAAGATGCCCTGCCGAACGCAGAACAAGGTCCTCGTTAGCGTCATTGCCGGTCCGCGTACATCGTGCCCACAGAATACGAACCGGTGAGGGGCTTCTTGCATATTGGTGGTCTCAGGTAACGTCACACCGCGACTACCAGGTCTTGTCGCTAGAAGAGCCAGGTCCCAAGAAAATAACAATGCTGTCATCCGGTCAACCGTGTAATCCGGACGAAGTTGATAAACGCCGACGATATCGCTTCTATCCCCGCACGTGTAGGCGCTCCTTGCTGTACATACGCCGATCTCGAAAATGCCCTGCACAACACAGAGCAAGGTCCTCTTTAGCGTTATTGCCAGTCCGCGTCCATAGTGTCCACAGAAGACGAACCGGTGAGGTGCTTCTTTTATAGTGGTGTTCTTGGGTGACGTCACACCACGACTACCAGGTGGTGTCGCTAGAACAGCCAGGTCACCAGAAAATAGCCATGCTGTCATCTGGTCAACAGTGTAATACGGACGAAGTTGATAACGCCGACGATATCGCTTCTATCCTCGCACGTGTAGGCGCTCGTTGCTGTAGATGCGCTGATCAGAAAAATCCCCTGCATATCGCAGAACAATGTCCTCGTTGGCGTAATTTTCAGTCCGCGTTCATCCTGCCCGCAGAAGACGAACCGGTGAGGTGCTTGTTTTATAGTGGTGTTCTTCGGTGACGTCACACCGCGACTACCAGGTGGTGTCGCTAGAAGGGCCAGGTCGTCAGAAAATAACCATGCTGTCATCTGGTCAACAGTGTAATCCGGACGAAGTTGATAAACGCCGACGATAAATCTTCTATCCCCGCACGTGTAGGCGCTCCTTGCTGTACATACGCCGATCTCGAAAATGCCCTGCACAACACAGAACAAGGTCCTCTTTAGCGTTATTGCCAGTCCGCGTCCATAGTGTCCACAGAAGACGAACCAGTGAGGTGCTTCTTTTATAGTGGCGTTCTTGGGTGACGTCACACCACGACTACCAGGTGGTGTCGCTAGTAGAGCCAGGTCACCAGAAAATAGCCATGCTGTCATCTGGTCAACAGCGTAATCCGGACGAAGTTGATAACACCGACGATATCGCTTCTATGCCCGCACGTGTAGGCGCTCGTTGCTGTAGATGCACCGATCTGGAAGATGCCCTGCATAACGCAGAACAAGGTCCTCGTAGGCGACATTGCCAGTCCGCGTCCGTCTTGTCCACAGAAGACGAACCGGTGAGGTGCTTCTTTGATAGTGGTGTTCTTGGGTGACGTCACACCACGACTACCAGGTGGTGTCGCTAGAAGAGCCAGGTCGCCAGAAAATAACCATGCTGTCATCTGGTCAACCGTGTAATCCGGACGAAGTTGATAAACGCCGACGATATCGCTTCTATCCACGCACGTGTAGGCGCTCGTTGCTGTAGATGCACCGATCAGGAAAATGCCCTGCAGAACGCAAAACAATTTCCTCGTTAGCGTCATTGCCAGAACGCGTCCATCGTGCCCACAGAACACGAACCGGTGACGTGCTTCTTGTATATTGGTGGTCTCAGATGACGTCACACCGCGACCACCAGGTGGTGTCGCTAGAAGGGCCAGGTCCCAAGAAAATAACAATGCTGTCATCGGGTCAACAGTGTAATCCGGACGAAGTTGATAACGCCGACGATATCGCTTCTATTGCCGCACGTGTAGGCGCTCGCATTGTAGATGCGCCGATCTGGAAGATGCCCTGCAGAACGCAGAACAAGGTCCTCGTTAGCGTCATTGCCAGTCCGCGTCCATCGTGCCCACAGAATACGAACCAGTGAGGTGCTTCTTGTATATTGGTGGTTTCAGGTGACGTCACACCGCGACTACCAGGTCTTGTCGCTAGAAGAGCCAGGTCCCGAGAAAATAGCAATGCTGTCATCCGGTCAGCAGTGTAATCCGGACGAAGTCGACAAACGCCGACGATATCGCTTCTATCCACGCACGTGTAGGCGCTCGTTGCTGTAGATGCGCCGATCAGGAAAACGCCCTGCAGAACGCAGAACAAGGTCCTCGTAGGCGTCATGATAAGTCCGCGTCCATCGTGCCCACAGAATACGAGCCGTAGAGGTGCTTCTTTTATAGTGGTGCTCTCAGGTGACGTCCCACCGCATTTTCCAGGTGGTGTCGCTAGAAGGGCCAGGTCGTCAGAAAATAACCATGCTGTCATCTGGTCAACAGTGTAATCCGGACGAAGTTGATAAACGCCGACGATAAATCTTCTATCCCCGCACGTGTAGGCGCTCCTTGCTGTACATACGCCGATCTCTAAAATGCCCTGCACAACACAGAACAAGGTCCTCTTTAGCGTTATTGCCAGTCCGCGTCCATAGTGTGCACAGAAGACGAACCAGTGAGGTGCTTCTTTTATAGTGACGTTCTTGGGTGACGTCACACCACGACTACTAGGTGGTGTCGCTAGAAGAGCCAGGTCACCAGAAAATAGCCATGCTGTCATCTGGTCAACAGTGTAATCCGGACGAAGTTGATAACGCCGACGATATCGCTTCTATCCTCGCACGTATAGGCGCTCGTTGCTGTAGATGCGCCGATCTGGAAGATGCCCTGCAGAACGCAGAACAAGGTCCTCGTTAGCGTCATTGCCAGTCCGCGTCCATCGTGCCCACAGAATCCGGACCGGTGAGGTGCTTCTTGTATATTGGTGGTCTCAGGTGACGTCACACCGCGACTGCCAGGTGGTGTCGCTAGAAGAGACAGGTCGCCAGAAAATAACCATGCTGTCATCTGGTCAACAGTGTAATCCGGACGAAGTTGATAACGCCGACGATATCGCTTCTATCCCCGCACGTGAGGCGCTCGTTCCTGTAGAAGCGTCGATCAGGAAATTGCCCTGCAGAACGCAGAACAAGGTCCTCGTAGGCGTCATTGCCAGTCCGCGTCCATCGTGCCCACAGAAGAAAAACCGGTGAGGCTCTTGTTTTATAGTGGTGTTCTTGGGTGACGTCACACCGCGACTACCAGGTGGTGTCGCTAGAAGGGCCAGGTCGTCAGAAAATAACCATGCTGTCATCTGGTCCACAGTGTAATCCGGACGAAGTTGATAAACGCCGACGATATCGCTTCTATGCCCGCACGTCTAGGCGCTCGTTGCTATAGATGCGCCGATCTGGAAGATGCCCTGCAGAACGCAGAACAAGGTCCTCGTTAGCGTCATTGCCAGTCCGCGTCCATCGTGCCCAAAGAATACGAACCGGTGAGGGGCTTCTTGTATATTGGTGGACTCAGGAGACGTCACACCGCGACTACCAGGTCTTGTCGCTAGAAGAGCCAGGTCCCGAGAAAATTGCAATGCTGTCATCCGGTCAACAGTGTAATCCGGACGAAGTTGATAACGCCGACGATATCGCTTCTATCCCCGCACGTGAGGCGCTCGTTCCTCTAGAAGCGCCGATCAGGAAATTGCCCTGCAGAACCTAGAAAAAGGTCCTCGTAGGCGTCATTGCCAGTCCGCGTCCATCGTGCCCACAGAATACGAACCGTTGAGGTGCTTCTTTTATAGCGGTGTTCTTGGGTGACGTCACACCACGACTACCAGGTGGTGTCGCTAGAAGAGCCAGGTCACCAGAAAATAGCCATGCTGTCATCTGGTCAACAGCGTAATCCGGACGAAGTTGATAACACCGACGATATCGCTTCTATGCCCGCACGTGTAGGCGCTCGTTGCTGTAGATGCGCCGATCTGGAAGATGCCCTGCATAACGCAGAACAAGGTCCTCGTAGGCGACATTGCCAGTCCGCGTCCGTCTTGTCCACAGAAGACGAACCGGTGAGGTGCTTCTTTTATAGTGGTGTTCTTGGGTGACGTCACACCACGACTACCAGGTGGTGTCGCTAGGAGAGCCAGGTCGCCAGAAAATAACCATGCTGTCATCTGGTCAACCGTGTAATCCGGACGAAGTTGATAAACGCCGACGATATCGCTTCTATCAACGCACGTGTAGGCGCTCGTTGCTGTAGATGCACCGATCAGGAAAATGCCCTGCAGAACGCAGAAAAAGGTCCTCGAAGGCGTAATTTTCAGTCCACGTTCATCGTGTCCGCAGAAGACGAACCGGTGAGGTGCTTGTTTTATAGTGGTGTTCTTGGGTGACGTCACACCGCGACTACCAGGTGGTGTCGCTAGAAGGGCCAGGTCGTCTGAAAATAACCATGCTGTCATCTGGTCAACAGTGTAATCCGGACGAAGTTGATAAACGCCGACGATATCGCTTCTATGCCCGCACGTGTAGGCGCTCGTTGCTGTAGATGCGCCGATCAGGAAAACGCCCTGCAGAACGCAGAACAAGGTCCTCGTAGGCGTCATGATAAGTCCGCGTCCATCGTGCCCACAGAATACGAGCCGTAGAGGTGCTTCTTTTATAGTGGTGCTCTCAGGTGACGTCCCACCGCATTTTCCAGGTGGTGTCGCTAGAAGGGCCAGGTCGTCAGAAAATAACCATGCTGTCATCTGGTCAACAGTGTAATCCGGACGAAGTTGATAAACGCCGACGATAAATCTTCTATCCCCGCACGTGTAGGCGCTCCTTGCTGTACATACGCCGATCTCTAAAATGCCCTGCACAACACAGAACAAGGTCCTCTTTAGCGTTATTGCCAGTCCGCGTCCATAGTGTGCACAGAAGACGAACCAGTGAGGTGCTTCTTTTATAGTGACGTTCTTGGGTGACGTCACACCACGACTACTAGGTGGTGTCGCTAGAAGAGCCAGGTCACCAGAAAATAGCCATGCTGTCATCTGGTCAACAGTGTAATCCGGACGAAGTTGATAACGCCGACGATATCGCTTCTATCCTCGCACGTATAGGCGCTCGTTGCTGTAGATGCGCCGATCTGGAAGATGCCCTGCAGAACGCAGAACAAGGTCCTCGTTAGCGTCATTGCCAGTCCGCGTCCATCGTGCCCACAGAATCCGGACCGGTGAGGTGCTTCTTGTATATTGGTGGTCTCAGGTGACGTCACACCGCGACTGCCAGGTGGTGTCGCTAGAAGAGACAGGTCGCCAGAAAATAACCATGCTGTCATCTGGTCAACAGTGTAATCCGGACGAAGTTGATAACGCCGACGATATCGCTTCTATCCCCGCACGTGAGGCGCTCGTTCCTGTAGAAGCGTCGATCAGGAAATTGCCCTGCAGAACGCAGAACAAGGTCCTCGTAGGCGTCATTGCCAGTCCGCGTCCATCGTGCCCACAGAAGAAAAACCGGTGAGGCTCTTGTTTTATAGTGGTGTTCTTGGGTGACGTCACACCGCGACTACCAGGTGGTGTCGCTAGAAGGGCCAGGTCGTCAGAAAATAACCATGCTGTCATCTGGTCCACAGTGTAATCCGGACGAAGTTGATAAACGCCGACGATATCGCTTCTATGCCCGCACGTCTAGGCGCTCGTTGCTATAGATGCGCCGATCTGGAAGATGCCCTGCAGAACGCAGAACAAGGTCCTCGTTAGCGTCATTGCCAGTCCGCGTCCATCGTGCCCAAAGAATACGAACCGGTGAGGGGCTTCTTGTATATTGGTGGACTCAGGAGACGTCACACCGCGACTACCAGGTCTTGTCGCTAGAAGAGCCAGGTCCCGAGAAAATTGCAATGCTGTCATCCGGTCAACAGTGTAATCCGGACGAAGTTGATAACGCCGACGATATCGCTTCTATCCCCGCACGTGAGGCGCTCGTTCCTCTAGAAGCGCCGATCAGGAAATTGCCCTGCAGAACCTAGAAAAAGGTCCTCGTAGGCGTCATTGCCAGTCCGCGTCCATCGTGCCCACAGAATACGAACCGTTGAGGTGCTTCTTTTATAGCGGTGTTCTTGGGTGACGTCACACCACGACTACCAGGTGGTGTCGCTAGAAGAGCCAGGTCACCAGAAAATAGCCATGCTGTCATCTGGTCAACAGCGTAATCCGGACGAAGTTGATAACACCGACGATATCGCTTCTATGCCCGCACGTGTAGGCGCTCGTTGCTGTAGATGCGCCGATCTGGAAGATGCCCTGCATAACGCAGAACAAGGTCCTCGTAGGCGACATTGCCAGTCCGCGTCCGTCTTGTCCACAGAAGACGAACCGGTGAGGTGCTTCTTTTATAGTGGTGTTCTTGGGTTACGTCACACCACGACTACCAGGTGGTGTCGCTAGGAGAGCCAGGTCGCCAGAAAATAACCATGCTGTCATCTGGTCAACCGTGTAATCCGGACGAAGTTGATAAACGCCGACGATATCGCTTCTATCAACGCACGTGTAGGCGCTCGTTGCTGTAGATGCACCGATCAGGAAAATGCCCTGCAGAACGCAGAAAAAGGTCCTCGAAGGCGTAATTTTCAGTCCACGTTCATCGTGTCCGCAGAAGACGAACCGGTGAGGTGCTTGTTTTATAGTGGTGTTCTTGGGTGACGTCACACCGCGACTACCAGGTGGTGTCGCTAGAAGGGCCAGGTCGTCTGAAAATAACCATGCTGTCATCTGGTCAACAGTGTAATCCGGACGAAGTTGATAAACGCCGACGATATCGCTTCTATGCCCGCACGTGTAGGCGCTCGTTGCTGTAGATGCGCCGATCTGGAAGATGCCCTGCAGAACGCAGAACAAGGTCCTCCTAGGCGTCATGATAAGTCCGCGTCCATCGTGCCCACAGAATACGAGCCGTAGAGGTGCTTCTTTTATAGTGGTGCTCTCAGGTGACGTCACACCGCGTCTTCCAGGTATTGTCGCTAGAAGAGTAAGGTCGCCAGAAAATAAACATGCTGTCACCTGGTCAACAGTGTAATCCGGCCAAAGTTGATAAACGCCGACGATATCGCTTCTATACCCGCACGTGTAGCCGCTCGTTGCTGTAGATGTGCCGATCCGGAAAATTCCCTGCAGAACGCAGAACAAGGTCCTCGTAGGCGTCATTGCCAGTCCGCGTCCATCGTGTCCACAGTAGACGAACCGGTGAGCTGCTTCTTTCATAGTGGTGTTCTTGGGTGATGTCACA
Organism: Amblyomma americanum; assembly: GCF_052857255.1. Taxonomy (NCBI): domain Eukaryota; kingdom Metazoa; phylum Arthropoda; class Arachnida; order Ixodida; family Ixodidae; genus Amblyomma; species Amblyomma americanum. Next base: position 176,405,583 of record NC_135502.1, on the reverse strand, counting down.
CCACGACTATCAGGTGGTGTCGATAGAAGAGCCAGGTGGCCAGAGAATAACCATGCTGTCCTCTGGTCAACAGTGTAATCCGGACGAAGTTGATAACGCCGACGATATCGCTTCTATCCCCTCACGTGAGGTGCTCGTTGCTGTAGAAGCGCCGATCAGGAAATTGCCCTGCAGAACGCAGAACAAGGTCCTCGTAGGCGTCATTGCCAGTCCGCGTCCATCGTGCCCACAGAATATGAACCGGAGAGGTGCTTCTTTTATAGTGGTGTTCTTGGGTGACGTCACATCGCGACTACCAGGTGGTGTCGCTAGAAGAGCCAGGTCGCCAGAAAATATTCATGCTGTCATGTGGTCAACAGTGTAATCCGGACGAAGTTGATAAACGCCGACGATATCGCTTCTATCCCCGCACGTGTAGGCGCTCGTTGCTGTAGATACGCCGATCTGGAAAATCCCTGCAGAACGCAGAACAAGGTCCTCTTTAGCGTTATTACCAGTCCGCGTCCATCGTGCCCACAGAATACGAACCGGTGAGGTGCTTCTTGTATATTGGTGGTCTCAGTGACATCACACCGCGACTACCAGGTGGTGTCGCTAGAAGAGCCAGGTTCCGAGACTATAACAATGCTGTCATCTGGTCAACAGTGTAATCCGGACGAAGTTGTTAACGCCGTGATATCGCTTCTATTCCCGCACGTGTAGGCGCTCGCTGCTGTAGATGCGCCTATCAGGAAATTGCCCTGCAGAACGCAGAACAATTTCCTCTTTAGCGTTATTGCCAGTCCGCGTCGATCGTGCCCTCAGAATCCGAACCGGTGAGGTGCTTCTTGTATATTGCTGGTCTCAGGTGACGTCACACCGCGACTACCAGATGGTGTCGCTAGAAGAGCCATGTCCCGAGAATATAACAATGCTGTCATCTGGTCAACAGTGTAATGCGGACAAAGTTTATAAACGCCGACGATATCGCTTCTATCCCCGCACGTGTAGCCGCTCGTTGCTGTAGATGCGCCGATCTGGAAAATGCCCTGCAGAACGCAGAACAAGGTCCTCGTTAGCGTCATTGCCAGTCCGCGTCCATCGCGCTCACAGAATACGAACCGGTGAGGTGCTTCTTTTATAGTGGTGTTCTTGGATGACGTCACACCACGACTGCCAGGTGGTGTCGCTAGAAGAGCCAGGTCGCCAGAAAATAACCATGCTGTCATCTGGTGAACACTATAATCCGGACGAAGTTGATAAACGCCAACGATATCGCTTCTATCCCCGCACGTGTAGGCGCTCGTTGCTGTAGATGCGCCGATCTGGAAGATGCCCTGCAGAACGCAGAACAAGGTCCTCGTAGGCATCATTGCCAGTCCGCATCCATCGTGCCCACAGAATACGAACCGGTGAGGTGCTTCTTTTATAGTGGTGTTCTTGGGTGATGTCATATCGCGACTACCAGGTGGTGTCGCTAGAAGAGCCAGGTCGCCAGAAAATAACCATGCTGTCATGTGGTCAACAGTGTAATCCGGACGAAGTTGATAAACGCCGACGATAATGCTTCTATCCCCGCACGTGTAGGCGCTCGTTGCTGTAGATACGCCGATCTGGAAAATGCCCTGCACAACACAGAACAAGGTCCTCTTTAGCGTTATTGCCAGTCCGCTTCCATAGTGTCCACAGAAGAGGAACCGGTGAGGTGCTTCTTCTATAGTGGTGTTCTTGGGTGACGACACACCACGACTACCAGGTGGTGTCGCTAGAAGAGCCAGGTCACCAGAAAATAGCCATGCTGTCATCTGGTTAACAGTGTAATCCGGACGAAGTTGATAACGCCGACGATATCGCTTCTATCCTTGCACGTGTAGCCGCTCGTTGCTGTAGATGCGCCGATCTGGAAAATGCCCTGCATAACGCAGAACAAGGTCCTCGTAGGCGACATTGCCAGTCCGCGTCCGTCGTGTCCACAGAAGACGAACCGGTGAGGTGCTTCTTTTATAGTGGTGTTCTTGGGTGACGTCACACCACGACCACCAGGTGGTGTCGCTAGAAGAGCCAGGTGGCCAGAAAATAACCATGCTGTCATCTGGTCAACCGTGTAATCCGGACGAAGTTGATAAACGCCGACGATATCGATTCTATCCACGCACGTGTAGGCGCTCGTTTCTGTAGATGCACCGATCAGGAAAATGCCCTGCAGAACGCAGAAAAAGGTCCTCGAAGGAGTCATTGCCAGTCCGCGTCCATCGTGCCCACAGAATACGAACCGGTGAGGTGCTTGTTTCATAGTGGTGCGTGACGTCACACCGCGACTACCAGGTGGTGTCGCTAGAAGAGCCAGGTCGCCAGAAAATAAACATGCTGTCATCTGGTCAACTGTAATCCGGACGAAGTTGATAAACGCCGACGATATCGCTCCCATCCTCGCACGTGTAGGCGCTCGTTGCTGTAGATGCGCCGATCAGGAAAATGCCCTGCAGAACGCAAAACAATTTCCTCGTTAGCGTCATTGCCAGTCCGCGTCCATCGTGCCCACAGAACACGAACCGGTGACGTGCTTCTTGTATATTGGTGGTCTCAGGTGACGTCACACCGCGACCACCAGGTGGTGTCGCTAGAAGGGCCAGGTCCCAAGAAAATAACAATGCTGTCATCGGGTCAACAGTGGAATCCACGCGAAGTTGATAACGCCGACGATATCGCTTCTATTGCCGCACGTGTAGGCGCTCGCTGCTGTAGATGCACCGATCTGGAAGATGCCCTGCAGAACGCAGAACAAAGTCCTCGTTAGCGTCATTGCCAGTCCGCGTCCATCGTGCCCACAGAATACGAACCAGTGAGGTGCTTCTTGTATATTGGTGGTTTCAGGTGACGTCACACCGCGACTACCAGGTCTTGTCGCTAGAAGAGCCAGGTCCCGAGAAAATAGCAATGCTGTCATCCGGTCAACAGTGTAATCCGGACGAAGTCAATAAACGCCGACGATTTCGCTTCTATCCACGCACGTGTAGGCGCTCGTTGCTGTAGATGCGCTGATCAGGAAAATCCCCTGCATATCGCAGAACAATGTCCTCGTAGGCGTATTTTTCAGTCCGCGTTCATCGTGCCCGCAGAAGACGAACCGGTGAGGTGCTTGTTTTATAGTGGTGTTCTTCGGTGACGTCACACCGCGACTACCAGGTGGTGTCGCTAGAAGGGCCAGGTCGTGAGAAAATAACCATGCTGTCATCTGGTCAACAGTGTAATCCGGACGAAGTTGATAAACGCCGACGATATCGCTTCTATGCCCGCACGTGTAGGCGCTCGTTGCTGTAGATGCGCCGATCTGGAAGATGCCCTGCCGAACGCAGAACAAGGTCCTCGTTAGCGTCATTGCCGGTCCGCGTACATCGTGCCCACAGAATACGAACCGGTGAGGGGCTTCTTGCATATTGGTGGTCTCAGGTAACGTCACACCGCGACTACCAGGTCTTGTCGCTAGAAGAGCCAGGTCCCAAGAAAATAACAATGCTGTCATCCGGTCAACCGTGTAATCCGGACGAAGTTGATAAACGCCGACGATATCGCTTCTATCCCCGCACGTGTAGGCGCTCCTTGCTGTACATACGCCGATCTCGAAAATGCCCTGCACAACACAGAGCAAGGTCCTCTTTAGCGTTATTGCCAGTCCGCGTCCATAGTGTCCACAGAAGACGAACCGGTGAGGTGCTTCTTTTATAGTGGTGTTCTTGGGTGACGTCACACCACGACTACCAGGTGGTGTCGCTAGAACAGCCAGGTCACCAGAAAATAGCCATGCTGTCATCTGGTCAACAGTGTAATACGGACGAAGTTGATAACGCCGACGATATCGCTTCTATCCTCGCACGTGTAGGCGCTCGTTGCTGTAGATGCGCTGATCAGAAAAATCCCCTGCATATCGCAGAACAATGTCCTCGTTGGCGTAATTTTCAGTCCGCGTTCATCCTGCCCGCAGAAGACGAACCGGTGAGGTGCTTGTTTTATAGTGGTGTTCTTCGGTGACGTCACACCGCGACTACCAGGTGGTGTCGCTAGAAGGGCCAGGTCGTCAGAAAATAACCATGCTGTCATCTGGTCAACAGTGTAATCCGGACGAAGTTGATAAACGCCGACGATAAATCTTCTATCCCCGCACGTGTAGGCGCTCCTTGCTGTACATACGCCGATCTCGAAAATGCCCTGCACAACACAGAACAAGGTCCTCTTTAGCGTTATTGCCAGTCCGCGTCCATAGTGTCCACAGAAGACGAACCAGTGAGGTGCTTCTTTTATAGTGGCGTTCTTGGGTGACGTCACACCACGACTACCAGGTGGTGTCGCTAGTAGAGCCAGGTCACCAGAAAATAGCCATGCTGTCATCTGGTCAACAGCGTAATCCGGACGAAGTTGATAACACCGACGATATCGCTTCTATGCCCGCACGTGTAGGCGCTCGTTGCTGTAGATGCACCGATCTGGAAGATGCCCTGCATAACGCAGAACAAGGTCCTCGTAGGCGACATTGCCAGTCCGCGTCCGTCTTGTCCACAGAAGACGAACCGGTGAGGTGCTTCTTTGATAGTGGTGTTCTTGGGTGACGTCACACCACGACTACCAGGTGGTGTCGCTAGAAGAGCCAGGTCGCCAGAAAATAACCATGCTGTCATCTGGTCAACCGTGTAATCCGGACGAAGTTGATAAACGCCGACGATATCGCTTCTATCCACGCACGTGTAGGCGCTCGTTGCTGTAGATGCACCGATCAGGAAAATGCCCTGCAGAACGCAAAACAATTTCCTCGTTAGCGTCATTGCCAGAACGCGTCCATCGTGCCCACAGAACACGAACCGGTGACGTGCTTCTTGTATATTGGTGGTCTCAGATGACGTCACACCGCGACCACCAGGTGGTGTCGCTAGAAGGGCCAGGTCCCAAGAAAATAACAATGCTGTCATCGGGTCAACAGTGTAATCCGGACGAAGTTGATAACGCCGACGATATCGCTTCTATTGCCGCACGTGTAGGCGCTCGCATTGTAGATGCGCCGATCTGGAAGATGCCCTGCAGAACGCAGAACAAGGTCCTCGTTAGCGTCATTGCCAGTCCGCGTCCATCGTGCCCACAGAATACGAACCAGTGAGGTGCTTCTTGTATATTGGTGGTTTCAGGTGACGTCACACCGCGACTACCAGGTCTTGTCGCTAGAAGAGCCAGGTCCCGAGAAAATAGCAATGCTGTCATCCGGTCAGCAGTGTAATCCGGACGAAGTCGATAAACGCCGACGATATCGCTTCTATCCACGCACGTGTAGGCGCTCGTTGCTGTAGATGCGCCGATCAGGAAAATGCCCTGCAGAACGCAGAACAAGGTCCTCGTAGGCGTCGTGATAAGTCCGCGTCCATCGTGCCCACAGAATACGAGCCGTAGAGGTGCTTCTTTTATAGTGGTGCTCTCAGGTGACGTCACACCGCATTTTCCAGGTATTGTCGCTAGAAGAGTCAGGTCGCCACAAAATAACCATGCTGTCATCTGGTCAACACTGTAATCCAGCCGAAGTTGATAAACGCCGACGATATCGCTTCTATCCCCGCACGTGTAGCCGCTCGTTGCTGTAGATGCGCCGATCTGGAAAATGCCCTGCAGAACGCAGAACAAGGTCCTCGTTAGCGTCATTGCCAGTCCGCGTCCATCGCGCCCACAGAATACGAACCGGTGAGGTGCTTCTTGTATATTGGTGGTCTCAGGTGACGTCACACCGCGACTGCCAGGTGCTGTCGCTAGAAGAGCCAGGTCTCCAGAAAATAACCATGCTGTCATCTGGTCAACAGTGTAATCCGGACGAAGTTGATAAACGCCGACGATATCGCTTCTATGCCCGCACGTGTAGCCGCTCGTTGCTGTAGATGCGCCGATCTGGAAGATGCCCTGCAGAACGCAGAACAAGGTCCTCGTTAGCGCATTGCCAGTCCGCGTCCATCGTCCCCACAGAATACGAGCCGTAGAGGTGCTTCTTTTATAGTGGTGCTCTCAGGTTACGTCACACCGCATGTTCCAGGTATTGTTGCTAGAAGGGTCAGGTTGCCACAAAATAATCATGCTGTCATCTGGTCAACACTGTAAACCAGCTGAAGTTGATAAACGCCGACGATATCGCTTCTATCCCCGCACGTGTAGCCGCTCGTTGCTGTAGATGCGCCGATCTGGAAAATGCCCTGCAGAACGCAGAACAAGGTCCTCGTTAGCGTCATTGCCAGTCCGCGTCCATCGCGCTCACAGAATACGAACCGGTGAGGTGCTTCTTGTATATTGGTGGTCTCAGTTGACGTCACACCGCGACTGCCAGGTGGTGTCGCTAGAAGAGCCAGGTCTCCAGAAAATAACCATGCTGTCATCTGGTCAACAGTGTAATCCGGACGAAGTTGATAAACGCCGACGATATCGCTTCTATGCCCGCACGTGTAGGCGCTCGTTGCTGTAGATACGCCGATCTGGAAAATCCCTGCAGAACGCAGAACAAGGTCCTCGTTAGCGTCATTGCCAGTCCGCGTCCATCGTGCCCACAGAATACGAACCGGTGAGGGGCTTCTTGTATATTGGTGGTCTCAGGTGACGTCACACCACGACTACCAGGTCTTTTCGATAGAAGAGCCAGGTCCCGAGAAAATAACAATGCTGTCATCCGGTCAACAGTGTAATCCGGACGAAGTTGATAAACGCCGACGATATCGTTTCTATCCACGCACGTGTAGCCGCTCGTTGCTGTAGATGCGCCGATCAGGAAAATGCCCTGCAGAACGCAGAACAAGGTCCTCGTAGGCGTCATGATAAGTCCGCGTCCATCGTGTCCGCAGAAGACGAACCGGTGAGGTGTTTATTTTTGAGTGGTGTTCTTCGGTGACGTCACACCGCGACTACCAGGTGGTGTCGATAGAAGGGCCAGGTCCCAAGAAAATAACCATGCTGTCATCTGGTCAACAGTGTAATCCGGACGAAGTTGATAAACGCCGACAATATCGCTTCTATCCCCGCACGTGTAGGCGCTCGTTGCTGCAGATGCGCCGATCAGGAAATTGCCCTGCAGAACGCAGAGCAAGGTCCTCGTAGGCGTCATTGCCAGTCTGCGTCCATCGTGCCCACAGAATACGAGCCGTAGAGGTGCTTCTTTTATAGTGGTGCTCTCAGGTGACGTCACACCGCGTCTTCTAGGTATTGTCGCTAGAAGAATCAGGTCGCCAGAAAATAACCATGCTGTCATCTGGTCAACACTGTAATCCGGCCGAAGTTGATAAATGCCGACGATATCGCTTCTATCCCCGCACGTGTAGCCGCTCGTTGCTGTAGATGCGCCGATTTGGAAAATGCCCTGCAGAACGCAGAACAAGGTCCTCGTAGGCGTCATTGCCAGTCCGCGTCCGTCGTGCCCACAGAATACCAGCCGTGAGGTGCTTCTTTTATAGTGGTGTTCTTGGGTGACGTCACATCGCGACTACCAGGTAGTGTCGCTAGAAGAGCCATGTCGCCAGAAAATAACGATGCGTCATGTGGTCAACAGTGTAATCCGGACGAAGTTGATAAACGCCGACGATATCGCTTCTATCCCCACACGTGTAGGCGCTCGTTGCTGTAGATACGCCGATCTGGAAAATCCCTGCAGAACGCAGAACAAGGTCCTCTTTAGCGTTATTGCCAGTCCGTGTCCATCGTGCCCACAGAATACGAACCGGTGAGGTGCTTCTTGTACATTGCTGGTCTCAGGGGACATCACACCGCGACTAACAGGTGGTGTCGCTAGAAGAGCCAGGTCCCGAGAATATAACAATGCTGTCATCTGGTCAACAGTGCAATCCGGACGAAGTTGATAAACGCCGGCGATATCGCTTCTATCCACGCACGTGTAGGCGCTCGTTGCTGTAGATGCGCCGATCTGGAAAATGTCGTGCAGAACGCAGAACAAGGTCCTCGTAGGCGTCATTGCCAGTCCACGTCCATCATGTCCACCGAAGACGAACCGGTGAGGTGCTCTTGTATATTTGTGGTCTCAGCTGACGTCACACCGCGACTACCAGGTGGTGTCGCTAGAAAAGCCAGATCGCCAGAAAATAACCCTGCTGTCATCTGGTCAACAGTGTAATCCGGACGAAGTTGATAAACGCCGAAGATATCGCTTCTATCCCGGCACGTGTAGGCGCTCGTTGCTGTAGATGCGCCGATCTGGAAAATGCCCTGCATAACGCAGAACAAGGTCCTCGTTAGCGTCATTGCCAGTCCGCGTCCATCGTACCCACAGAATACGAACCGGTGAAGTGCTTCTTTTATAGTGGTGCTCTCAGGTGACGTCACACCGTAACTACCAGGTGGTGTCGCTAGAAGAGCCAGGTCGCCAGAAAATAACCATGCTGTCATCTGGTCAACAGTGTAATCCGGACGAAGTTGATAAACGCCAACGATATCGCTTCTATCCCCGCACGTGTAGCCGCTCGTTGCTGTAGATGCGCCGATCTGGAAAATGTCCTGCAGAACGCAGAACAAGGTCCTCGTAATCGTCATTGCCACTCCGCGTCCATCGTGTCCGCAGAAGACGAACCGCTGACGTGATTCTTGTATATTGGTGGTCTCAGGTGACGTCACTCCGCGACTACCAGGTGGTGTCGCTAGAAGAGACAGGTCCCGAGAAAATAACAATGCTGTCATCTGGTCACCAGTGTAATCCGGACGAAGTTGATAAACGCCGACGATATCGCTTCTATCCCCACACGTATAGACGCTAGTTGCTGTAGAGGCACCGATCTGGAAAATGCCCTGCAGAACGCAGAACAAGGTCCTCGTTAGCGTCATTGTCAGTCCGCGGCCGCCTTTCCCAATTGTATGCAACAGTACCGAGAAGTGTGAAGGGCTCATAACATGGGAGACAGGGAGTCTGCACTCGACGATAGATTATGCACTTATATCACATAGGATGTATAATAGATTAGGGGTAACGAGCATAGATGGAGAGCATGGTTCCAGAAGTCTAGGTAGTGACCACAGACGTATCAAGTTGTGTTTCAGAAGAGAAACGAATGTAGCACTGATGTGAGGTGAAAAAAGCAGAGGGGAATTTTTACTCACAAAAGCAGTAGGAAGCAGCAGCCAAACAAATTGATGAAGTAATTTTTGAGGATAATGAAACAGAATGGATTTATACCAAATTAACTCAATTATTTGAGCTTGAGCTAGCTAAGGTGCGAGTCAAGCCAAAAAGGAAAAGACGCAAACCTAAGAGTTAGTAGGATCAGGGCCGGATTAAGAAAAATGGAGGCACTGGGCTAATGCGCATGCAGGCCCCTTTCCCTATATCAACCCCCCCCCCCCCTGTAGTCTGCTACGCTACTGGAAATATGTCGTTTCATTTTACTCCACTAAATTAAAAAGAACGAAGTGCGATCAACTGGATTATTATTTTTGGTATTATTATTGGGAAAACAACAAAACTTGTTTGAAACGCGTGCTGTTTTAAACACCAACCCATATGTTCAATTTGTGATTAATCTGTATTCTGTTTCCAGCAAAAGCTAGGCTTTAAGGAAAATAAGGAAAAGTTTAGTGCTCTCAAGACGAACAAGAACGTAGAAAGGACAACACAGCTCAGTTTTCGATCCTTCTGAAGCTAGGTTTTGTTTGCATCACTAAGTTTTATCCCGTGAGGAGACGCATGGTTGTATCCAAAACAATCTTTATTAAAATTCGATCATTCGACTGCAGTAATCGTTATACACGTTACTCTATAAATATGCAATAGATATATGCAATACCTAAGGCAATACAAACACCATAAAATGCACTAGAATAAAAATGAAAATTACCAACTGTAATTACAAAACATTAGTTTAGAACATTTTCGTTAAAAGTAAGACAAGCAAGGACGACACCAAATAAACGTGGCACTATCAAAAGCAACAAAAAAGCAGTTCTTTATAAGCACGCTAAATATCACAAGAAGAACAAACAAGAGATGAACAACGAAGATTTGCATATTCTGAATTACACTGCTCAGCGTTTCATTCGCAACGTGGAGGCTAAGAGGCTACACAATGAACTTATTGGAACTATTCATGCATAGCTCAAACAGTCCTTTTTTAGAATGGCACCTTTCGCGCCTTAGCTTTGGCGAAATCAGATATAGTCTGATCGAAGGATAGATCGCGGAGGAGGTCAGTTTCAATGTGCATGATAGCAAGCGAGTTCACCTTGGCGTCAAGGGAGCTCGAACGAAGGCGATTTTTTATCAGCGACAACTTGGAAAACGATCGTTCGGTCTCACAGTTTGCCTCGGGTATGCTTAAGTATGCACTCGCAAAGCAATAGAAAGGTTCGGAAACACATCAATAAGCTTTCTTTCGTGCAGCAACTTCATTATTTCCATGGGACTCGTATCCTGGCGCAGAGTTGTGCAGAAATTTCGCAAACTGAACGATTTCAGCGGAAAATACTGGCTCCAAATCATTTTTGTAGGTTTTCACCAACTTCTTAGCCTGCTGTGCTAGAGAGGCCTCGCTCCCAACTTCTGTAAGCAATTTTAAGAATCCGAACCTTTCGCAGAGTTCAGTGTAGGCAGCCTTAGCACTCGCAAAGCAGAGCCTAGGCTGTCAAGTACAACATTGTAGGTCTCTACGATAAACTTTTTTCTACCTTGCAGAACACTATTGCTTTTTGCGTCCGGGTGCTTACTCAAAACAATGCGTTTGCCCTCATCCTGATAACATTGATTGGTACTTAGCGTGCGTGTTTTCTCTTCGAAAGTATCAAAGAGAGGTCGCAAAGTATTAACAAAGCCTTCTAGTGAGCTCAGTAGGTCTACATCAGTTGAAATGTCTAGGCCTGGTTTCTGAAGTGCTACGCTCGTTTTGTCAAAGCGCTCCAAGATTTCGCTTCAAAAATCGCCATGAATGCAGTCTCTAGTTTTGTTATTTTCTTGAAGAGAGAGTGCGCTTCGTTCCTAGTGTCATCGTTTTCTTCCTCGTTCTTTGATGTAGGTTCAAGGCAACACAATTGAAATTTTTCAGAATGGCCTTTCATGATTCAGCGTGTCTTGACCACCTGGTATCACAGACTTTTAAAACAATAGAAGAACTTCAGATTGGGATAGTTGGTGTTGATGCATTATGGTGGTTCAACAGCGCAAAAACACACACAGACCAAGTAAGAGACGAGACACACAAACCAGCGCTGAACTTACAACTGATTTTTTATTAAGAAGAAGCACGTCATATATACAAACACGAAAAACGGCGCACATGCGCAATGTCAATAAAACTCCTAGTGCGAGTACATTGTAAAAACCGCTTTAAAAGCCCGTGTGCATCTGCAGAACCGCTACCCACTATGTAGCATATTGATTTCTTGAGGCGATAATGTAACAGATAACGTACTCGCGCACTCTTCACTTTTTCTGATATGAAACGCCTCAGCTACTTCTCTAGCGCGCTGGTCAGAATGAGCGAACAGGACATCAGTATCATCAAAAAACGGCGAGCATTTGCACGTGAAACAATGCTTAGCTGAGTTAGTTTCTTTCTTCTTTAAAGAATTAGCATGCTCCATAAGCCGCACGTTAACGGAGCGGCCAGTCTGGCCTATGCAGGCAAGGCCACAGGACAGGGGAATTTGATACACTATGCCCGTTTTACAGAGAACATATATATTTTCATGATTTATGCTGCAAACATTTCTTCTGCGCCCTTCATGCCTTCTTTGAACCGCCGCCCCCACTATCTCTAGCTTGTTAGGTGCAGAGAACAGAACCTTTGCCCCATGGTTGTTCCCACCCTTTTAATCCGGTGCGACAGCGTGTGGACTTATGGTATAACCACTACCTTTCTTCTCCCTTCTTCCGAACCCTTTTCCAGCCCCGAGGTACTTGCAGACAATTTCAGGGAGCGGAGGACTTTGTCTGCACTCGAAACGAGAACTGAGTCCGGGAAACCAGCTTCCTTACATCTGTCTGCTGGGGCTAAGAGACTGGGCATCATTTTGATAAGATTTCTTTACTGCCATGCCTAAGCATCTCGTAACGATACCACTTTTTACAAGCTTTGAATCAAAGGACCTGTAATTCAAAAGAGTCTTTTCACTCCTAGGGGAATACTGCCAACAGACATGGTTGGGTTCGAAGGACAATTTTAAAGCAAGAAATTGCAAGACTTTCCTGAGGGACTTCATGTGTGAGCCTTAGCCTCGACCCATTGCGTGCACAAACATCAAGAACATTTTACACAAATTCTGGATTCAAGGACCTAGCCAGCACCAGGTAATCGTCTACATAATGAAAAATGCGTATACAACCGGCTAGATCAGTCTCAACTTTCATATCAACCCGGCTTAGACAAATGTTACTGAGAATGGGAGCTACCCTGGCACGTATGCACACATCTGATTTCTGCATATAAATTCGATCATCCCACTCAACAAACGTGTTACTGAGGTAGTAAGATAACAGTTCAAGAAAGGGTCCTGAATTGTGATTTCACACTCATTTTGGAACACGCACTCATCGTTGTCCTCCGTAATACATTGATGAACATACTGGATTAGTTCAAAGTGTGGAAGATAATAAAACAAATCAACCACATAGCCACCGTGGTGGCTGAGTGGTTATGGCGCTCGGCTGCTGGCCCGAAAGACGCGGGTTCGATCCCGGCCGCGGTGGTCGAATTTCGATGGAGGCGAAATTCTAGAGGCCCGTGGGCTGTACGATGTCAGTGTACGTTAAAGAACCCCTGGTGGTCGAAATTTCCGGAACCCTTCGCTACGGCGTCTCTCATAGCCTGAGTCGCTTTGGGACGTTAAACCCCCATAAACCAAACCAAATCAACCACATCTACGCTAAAACCATCACATAGTGCCGGGCTCTCATTTCGGAGGAAATCAGCTACTGCCTCAGAATTAGGTACGAGAAACGGATCCTTTACTCGAAGTGACGACAAATGTTTTCAAAGATAGGTAGATACAACCAACTGCCAAGAATTATGCTCAGAGACGATTGCCCGGAAAGGAACGTTAGGCTTGTGCGTCTTAGCACTAAAGAAAAGTCTAGCACCGAGTGTTCAGCTTCCTTCACTTTCTAATTGCTATATCTTCTAACTTAAACTTCCGAAGTAAAGTCACCGACTTCTGCTTGCTCTGCGCCGAATTCTTAGTGACACTTTTGAAGTTCTTCATAACTGCTGCATGGGCCTTTTCAGAAAACTGCTCCACTGACATGACTACAAAAAACCCTCCTTATCCGACTGGACTGTGCGCAAGCGGTTATCGTACAGATAGTTAACTAATGAGGGAAACTGCTTAGACTTCCCATTCGAACTAATCCATCTAGAAACGGCATCATTGCACTCAGACCCGCACTTAGGTCGATCTGCAGCTGGGGCTTTAGGAGAGACATCTCGCGCAAGTGCCAACCTTTCGACGGTCATCGTGCCCGATTCTAGGCAAAACTTCGGCCCAAGACGTAAAGTTTTTGCATGCCTTGCATCCACGGCGATGTCTCCAAGTAGCAAAAGCTTCCCTCCCGCAGAAGAATGCCTCTTGGCTTTGGGAAGAGAAGGTTCCACAGGAATTCCGCAAGCTGGTCTGTGGTCCTACACCAATCACGAAATACACGCTCGTTCTGGCAAGATGTCCCGCTGGCGTATCTTGACCACAACACATCCTAGAAGAATCTTGCCTGGGGCATCCATTCACTTCGAAGAATCTCTTCGTGTGCCCCATGGATGGCCTCAGTCAACCGCAGAGTGCCTGTACATCCTGAGGGCGAATGTCTTGCCCACAGTGCCACGAAGCAGTGTGCGCTGGCCAGTTCCGCCCATGCTGCCCAAAAGATACCTCCATCGCTTAGGTGAGGCAGCAAAGAACACATACAGTCTCTGAATTACAGTGAAAAATATGACTGCCTCAAGGCGACTGTCAACGCTACGCGCGCCAACTAAGTTCAGTGAATGACCAGCACACGGGACGTAGACTGCCAATTCGTTCAGGTGTTTGATTTGAGCTTGCAGTCATTTGTATTTTCCTGACATATTACTCGCATTATGATAAGCTTCGCCCCTGCAATCATCAATAGAGATGCCATTGGTCGTCAAGAGGGTCATCACGGTATTGAAAAGATACAAGCCGGTATGCGATGCGATTGGAACAAATGCAAGAAAGCGTTCGGGCACTTTCCCATTTAAATAATATCGTAAAACAACTGACAGCTGATCACCGCGAGTAAGGTCTTGAGTCGAATCAACAATTAAAGAGAAGTATTTTGCGCGTGTCACTTCGTCAACGAGACGTTCCTTGACAGCCTTTGCCATATGCTCGATAAATTCACCAGAAATGTTTTTTGACAGATACGATGGGTGACCTTTTCCTTTGTTCCCGTAGCGTTTAATGTGCTCCTCTAGAAAGGGATAAAACTTGGCAATAGCCTCAAGCACTCCCATATAATTGCCATTTCTCGGTGAACCAAAAATCTCCTCACTGCCAATAAACGCTAGGTTTCAATCAGCTAGAAGCTTAACTACAACGACTACGCGCTAACACCTCTGTCCAGTAAGCGGTCTCAGTGACAAGATGCTTAACCAGCTCCTTGTCAATTGTGCTGCTCGAGTTAGAGTGGGCGAGCCATGCTGCCACGCAGTTCCGGGGCTCGACGCTATTTTCATGTGCGCAAACCTTTTCTTCTGCTCTTTTCTAATCAGAAAAGCCGTGCGTGGTGAAACCACTGTGGTTGCTTGAAATCGAAAATAGTTTGCACGTGAAACAGTAAACGCAACCTTTCGCACGAAAAGATGAGGTGACATATAGCGTTTCTGAGTTTCGTATTGCCTTTCGGAAGACCAAAAATTTTCTGCCCGATTTTGAAAATACAATGGCTCTTTTTCAATGCGTACTCTGAAAGCTGTCAATAATAACGTCCGGCCATTTAGCAGGGTCACTTCGGAGAATCTCGCAACAGACCACTTGCTGCCGGGGTGCCTGTACTTCTCTGTTGCCGCAACAAGAAGCCGTCTCATTTGTCCTCTCGAGGCACACTTTGTGGGTGGGAACATGATTATTTGAAGCCAAACTAACAGGAAATAAGTGAGCCGGTTCTTTGAGTGTTGTTTCCTGGCGCTCGTCAGTAGCAAGAGGCTCATCGGGGAGGTTAGGCACTTGTTGATCAGCAGTAGTAGAAATCGGGCGAGGCGGACCGGACACCTGGAGCTCTGTGGCAGGGGCCCGGCCGAGTAGCATAGACGTTGCTGGCTCAGGAACAGGACAGGGCTCGGTTAACGTCGGTTGCTCAGAAATATGGACGACAGAGGTTGGCCCCGTTTTCACAGGATACAGACAACCAAGATGAGTCAAGCCTTGCTTCTTTCCAGGAAACCATGGTGATCGAGTTGGCAAGTCCTCCACAGAAACACAGTCGGTACTATTGGAAGTTTGATACGAACTCTGGGTAGAGCGATCATACTGCTCCGCGGAAGCTGCATTCAGTAGGTACTTTGACATCTTTGGTAGCTTCTTTTCACGCCTTTCTCTTTCTAACTGCGCCTTTCGTTTAGAGGCACCACTTTGATGCCTCCGACCAAGCATTTTCGCATGAATGGATGCTAATTGTTCACCGCACCGGGCACTTCGTCAGTCCGACGCGACCGCAGGTGTGGAACGGTGGCCGTGCCGATGACTGGCGCACGCTGCCTGGATAGTCCGTGGCTGGCCGAGAGTGGTGCGTCCCCCGGGAGCCCCTCAGCAGGCGGGCTTATGCAAGCTTAACCGGCGGCTCGGGGCTCAATCGCAGCCCACGATCAACTTCCTTTCATAGACGCGCGCCGCGCTGCGGCGATGTCTGAGGTTATAAATAACGAACTACTCATTGCTGCTGTTGAGAGGCGGCGCTCGCTTTGGCTGGCAAGCGACAGGCTGCATAAAAATAAGAACGTGAAAGCAGCACTTTGGAGAGAAGTGGCGGAGGATGTACTACCGGGAGCCCCAGGTAGGCATACACTTCGCTCATGATGAGCACTTCAATGTTGAAATGTGCTTGAAACTTTTCGCGCTACAATTGTGCAGAAAGCGTGGACCTTGTACAAAAGCGCTGGAAATCGCTGCGCGACAAATTCCGCCGCCTGTACACGGCACGTCAGTTGGGGCGGAAGAGCGGCACTGGCGCGGACGACATCGAGCCCACGGACTTCGTGTGGGCACATTACGAGCCGCTGTTGTTCCTCAGGGACACGATGGTAACCAAGCCGTAAGTTCATCAATATTTTTATTCCCATAACGAGCTGTTCGCTTTAAGGAACACAAGCAGTGCCGTCGTTTGCCGTGGTGGGAACACTGCATGCGTGAAGCAAGCGCTTTTTGACGTGATGCGATTACATCCGAATTGAACGTGTTCTTGATGCAGGACTTGTTGCAAGAAAATGCGGCACATTCTGTGGCAAAGCTGCAGCTGAGCGTGCTGTTGGCAATTGCTCCACGTCATAAATCCAACGCAAAGTGTGCAAATGCACCCGACACAACCACCCTGTTGCTGCTTGCGCCGCTGAGAAAGCAGAACGCCGAGCCGCCGTGACACTGGCGGGAGCTAACGATAGGTGTATGAAAATCAGGCACTTTAAAAGTACGCAGACTTCATATGCTGTCTTAATTGCTCAGTATTGTGTATTCTTAAACAGGCATTTTAAACAAGCATCTTGTGTTGCTTACTGGGCTTTTCATGCAACTTGCATGCCACTGACGTCCACACATTAAAAATGAAATCTCGTCATTTATTTCAGCCACGAGAGTGTTGGAAGTTTACAACATAACAGGTGGAATTTTTGCTACTGTTATTGCATGAATTTTTCCTTTCCGTGTTTGTTTTTTTATAACTTATATATGAGGTATTATTTTCATCCCCAGGTGAAAAATCTGTTAATTTGATTGTTTTGTAATGATGTCATCTGGTCCCAGAAAGAAGCCTTCTGGTTTGCTGCTGGTTGAAATAGCCCCTGTAGGGCACCAACTATTTTTTGGCTTTAATCTACTGGTCCTAAAAGGAAGCCTTTGGTTTCCTGCTGGTTGAAATGGTCCCTGCTGGGAGCTTCTGGTTCTGAAGTGAGATCTGCTGGCTACTACGGAACTTTTTGTTGTCGGATTTACAACTTTTTTCTGTTGTATATGTTGTAATGGTGTTCCTTAACGCACAAAATTTTTCATCAAAATCTCTTCGAGGTTTTCTGCTATACATTGCATAAATAGCGCTGAAGTTTAATGAGAAAACTATGTTTATTAACTAGTTGTTCCCCGCTAACACCTGTGGGATGCCGTTAATGAGGGAGTATATAAGCATGAACACATAGTAAGTTTCAACCAATGTGAGTGTAAGTTATGTGTATTGCAGTGCTTTGTTGTAGGCCTTGTTGGCACTCAATTGTTACGATTAAAGCTGCGTGTTCTCACTATAGGCAGATCTGCGTGGTCCTGCAGGGCAACACATTTTATGTAGGTTGCTTCTGTTGTCCTGAATTTTGGAGTGTGTTTATTGTCATTAAGCAACTCTTTAAAACATTTTGTAACTTGTCAGAAAGGGATGAAATCTAAGGGCATATTACACGGATGGTTTATCGAAGTAAATGTTCGCGCTATCAGCAGTTACTGGTTCCAGCAGCTACAGGGAGTGGTCCAATAAACCATTTGAATTGGGGCAATAAAGAACCCCATTTGGACCTTTTCACTGCAGTCCTATCTCACACTTGTGGATGCTTGTAAAGACATACCTGCAGCTCATGCTATTCTATTTTAAAGGATACCCTGTTGCTCAGATTCCAGTTCATGATCAGGAATGCCAGGTGGCGGAAATAAATGCGCAGATTTCATTTTTTATTTGTAGCTATTATGTGGTTGTACGAATTAACATGCCAACCAATTGTATTGAAACAGTTCCCTCGCCATGAAATGCACGTGGCAGGCCGTGTGGATGCGTTCAGCCAAACAGAAATGCTGAAAATATGTTTGAGGGCATATCAGCTCTATTATTAATGAAGAAAATGTGACAACTGGGAATCCGCAACAACACTTTTATGATGCAATGATCACAGCTTGACTCTTGGTTGCTTAAGCAGTAAGTGTAGATCATGTTCAAAATATCACAAAGCAGCATGACCAGAAATAAGATCAACACCTTCAGCCTTACATGCCTGTACACTTCAAATACAAAGCCCTCACTGTGAAATACTGTTAAACTGAAGAACTAGCATATGAGTTAAGACCACGAAACACAGAAAATAGCACTGTAACATACAAAGTATATTGCACACTGAAAGAAACACCGCTTTGCACTGACTGGAAGCATTTAACACATCTAATATGCGACTCCAACACAAATGCTCAACATACTGTGTGCACCCAAAAGGCCTCATGAAGGTTCCACGTTTATGCATATTCATCTAGGAAAATTGGACGCTTTATGTGTACAAAAGGAACACCACTGTTTGCAATGTGCTTTGTCCATTGCAGATAAAATGTGTTTTTTATTATGTGCACTGTCACAGCTAAGATCTACACGAGATTCCGTGGCACCAAACAAGAGACAAGGCACAAGTGCTCTTTACTTCCTTGTTTCGCGCTATGGAACGGCATGTGAATTACCCACTAGCCTGAACCCGCACTTCTAAGCTAAGGATCATAAGCAATGTTACCAGCGGTTCACCATTATTCACTCAAACACTCACTGCTTAATCAATCAGACAGGAGTGCCATGTTAAAGTGCAGATTTCCTGCAGCTATACAGATACTGTATAGACAAGCCAAGGAGCTGCATAATATGCTTAATGTGTAAGACAGCTACTAAGTGCAATCAATGAACCTGCATATTTTATTTTCAATACAATGTGCACCAACTCCACACATATAGTTCTTTGGGTCACCACTATGCATATGTAACTCACATGTATCAGATTTTGTTTCATATAACTTCCAGTTGACAGGAACGTCCTCCTGCACCCAAGCAGTTTAAAAATGGCAGCACTTTTGTTGCATTAACTGCACACCAAAACCTCAGAGGGTAGCATAAACAATGTGTCACCTTTATAGTACTATTATGGTAGTCTTCATGAAGAGGTCAGTAGTAGTAATGTATAGCAAAAGCAGCCAAAAGATGAAGCGGTGCAGTGCATGAAACAAAACATTTGGGTACATGAGTAGGCAAATGGCTTAGAGCAGTTTAAAAATTCCACAATAATGTATACAAGACTTTACAAGATAAAAATGCAAAAAGCTAGGATATACAAGACAGTATGCTCAAAAAATGGTATGCAAGACATACGAGGGAACAGCATATGAGGATGCCACAGTATGTACAGCTGTCATGAGCTAGAATAGGGTCAGTCCGTTCTGCAAATATCATTGCATGACCTGAAAATGATGATTAGATGTAAAAAGACTCGTTAAGCGTATATCGAAACATTCTTGCAAAAAGTGACTTGAAAAACGCAACTTCATGGTGTATATACATGTACACTCTCATATACAGGACGTCAGGAAACTACAGGCAACAATTAAGGGAGCCAGGTCCAAACGGCGTGCCAGGGGCAAGCAGTACGCCGGCGTACCAGCACAACAGTGCCCCAGAGCCATCAGAGACCATCATTGAGTAGGAGGAGTGGCGCCTGGACTGCGCATCGCAGGCATCACTCGTGCACGAGGTGGTGACTGACGCGCCACTGCCATCACGCCACGAGTCGCTGCCGTCACGCCACGAGTCACCTGCATCGAGCCCGTCGGTGCCATTCCTCCAGGCACCTATCGGCTTGCTGGAACAAGAGGCATCAGTGCTGCAGTCATCAGCGCCTACACAGAACAAGCAAAAGAGGACAAGAGAATGTGCTGATGATGCTCTGGCTGAACACGTCGGAAAACTCACAGATGCACTGCAGACCGTGACGGACATGATGAGTACGACCACTTTTGTCTTTCAATGGCCAAAATGATGAAGCGCGTGAACAAGAATCAGCAGATTGACCTGCGCGTCAAGCTGCTACAAGTTTTTAATGAATTTACTTTTGAATGAAGTTTTACTGTTTGGCATCTTTCTTTTGGCTCTAGAATATGCTTAAAATGTGACACCAAAGTAGTAACACTTATGCCACAATGTGAAATTCCGATGCGCGAGAGATTTTGGTCAGAACAACTCCTTGGTTATGTGCCTGACACAGGCTATGGGATTCACGAGAATAGACAATTCCTTTACCCCAAGGAAAGAACAGTGACCGTGCTTTTGATTGTCTAAGCACATTATGCGTAAAGAGGCGTCATTCTGTTCCGCAAGCCTCACAAAATCGCCGGTGTGCACAAATTTCACCCTCGACGCTGTGAGCCTAGCACTTACCAAGGTTGTGCATTTTATCTGAGACACAGCGCCATTGCCCAATTACATATTTTGACAGTAGCCCCACTCTTGTTTGCCGTGAGCGTTCATTATACCAGTAACTGTTATAAGCGGGCCTGACTGTACTTCTTTCCGGTCAGTGCAGTGCTGTCACGTGTTCGTTCCTGAATACATAGGGCCGCAAACAGCTTCATGCATGGCCAAAGCTAACATAGTAAGAAGTTCCTATGCATTTCTCTTAAACACTAGAGTACCTTACCTTCAATGTCTAGGATGACATTGCTGGTCTTGCACCCTGCTCAACTGCCTCCTTTGATATTCCTGGCTGCTGCCACTGCCAGGGAACTTCACCAGCCTTGCCGCAGAAGTACGCAGCAAACTGCTGCCTGGCCGCAGCAGCATCAGTGTGGTGGTTTTGTGCACGCGCAGGAGCCAGTGGGAAGTACTGACGCTCCACACAGCTCTCCCCCAACACCCATTGCTTGCCTCGCCGCCAGTACCCTTCCACAACATTCCCAGACATGTCTTCCCTGTCTGTCAAGGTCTGCGACTGTGGATTTTGGATAGTCAGGAAGTTGTGGAGGATGCAGGCAGCCTTGACAATGCAGTCCACATTACTCAGGTGCAGAGGGATAGTGCGCAGTAGGATGCGCCACCTGGCCGCTGTAATTCCGAAGGCGTTCTCAACACAGCTTCTGGGGAAAAAAACGATAACAATCAACAAACAAAGGTTGTGGCATATCCAGTGCATTTATTAACGAACACGTGCATGGGGATACAGATACAATTGAATTCAATTTGCCGAGACCTGCTTGCTTTGAGCTTTCCATTTATTCAAGCTGACATTTCCGTGTTGTGAATATAAAGTGTATTGAGAAAGCTTGCATTAATTCAATGTCAGTATAATTCCAACATTTGTTGTAGTTATTTTAATAATCTCTGTTTTGAATTAAGCCTGCATTCTACCACCTTCTTGCACAGACAACTTGGCCACCGTGATTAAATAATGCCACATCATACCGTGCTCTGCTTAACCGGTAGTTGAAGATCCTCTTCTGATTGTCTAGCTGCCTAGATGGATAAGGGTGCATAAAATCAACTCGAAGCTGGAAGGCTTCGTCGCCCACGAAAGCGAAGGGCGTAGTCTCTTGCATCCCAGGCAATCTTCCAATTCTTGGAATGTCCAGGCGTCCCTCGCTAAGGTCACACCCGAAGTCACTTTTTTTCAGTGTGCCACCATCACTAAGCACGCCTTCAGCACCGACATCCACAAGGATATACTTGCATTCACTGTTGACGACAGCCATGAGCACAACAGAGTATGCGCCCTGAAATAAAAAGCGTAGCACATACAATTAGCACAGGTGGCAGCACACCTAGTCTGAAATGTTCAGTGTGACAATAACAAGGCATGACTGCATGGTACAGTAAAATTTCATTATAAGAGACACTGTTATAAAAGACATGCGAGAATGGTTTGGTTGGTTCCCCAGTTTGCCATGTTAACAACTATGCACAAAAGAGACACCCGGTTACTGTATGCCATTTCACAAATAGCAGGCAATGCTGTGAAGCCTATGGAAAAAGTGCGTCCGCCGCGAAACCATATTAGATGCTGTTGGGCACTCAAGTGTTCGAGCTCTCTAGCATTACTGTAATGTTCACTGAATGTTAACTACTTTTAGGGCACGGACAGCCTGTACGAACAGGCACGCTAGCTTTGGCAGCGTTGCCTGTTGTGTATGAAATGGAGTATAAGGAGATCAAATATGGCTTGTCCAATTATGTGTTGCTCCAAATGTGTATACAAGAATCATGTAGTCAATGCCAGTTTATTTAGACATTACATTTCATAACATATCTAAATTGAAGTAGTGTACAGAGCATGCACAATTTTTACCTTGTAGTTGTAGAACTTGCTCCTGGGGTTTGGAGGGCAGACGATGGCCACGTGCTTGCCATCAACCGCTCCCAAGCAGTTCGGAAACTGCCATCGCAGGGCAAAATCCCTGGCAATTCCTTCCCACCGCACCTTTGGAGGTGTCTGGAAGCAGTCAGCAGCACTTTGAGTGAGATCGACAGCGGCAACCTTGCAAAATGTTACATGACCAAAAGCCAACATCCAATTACAGACATGTGCAATACGATTTTTTTCGCAATAATTCCCCTGTTAAGTTCCTTTCAGTGCAAGAGCACTACTTCACGACGAATCCTAAAAATCCCGAGGGGACTATGAAGCCTGTTGAAAAGCCGCTATAAGCTCACAACATGAAAAACTGCCACATGAAAGGGTACACCTCTGAGAGATAACCAGCGCCAACTCTCATAGCAGAGTGGAAGAATATTGCAAAGGCCTACTTCACCTGCATCAAATGATCTTTCAGTCCTTCCCAAATGGCCCGACATGTTTCGTGGATGCACCACCGTGCTGTCTTGATGCCCACGCGGAACGCGAGAGCAACATTGCAAATATCTTGCCCTGAAGCCAGATAGCTGGAAGACAGAAGAAAACAATCAACACATGACATAACCTTGCCTTGCGCCTCCGTTTTACATGTATTTTCTATTATTCTGCCAGCGTCTCAATTTTATACGCAGCTTTTGTAGAGGTATGGCAGGGAAAGTCATTTCATAATGTGAAGCTCCTAGATTCTAGCAATGCTAGATTACAGGTTTAGCACCTCCATTTATTCAAATTTTGCCCGTGTCTCAGTTGTTCTACTGCACTACTTGTTACCTTACCGTTTATCTGTAGTGACACTCTTCACTAGCTTTATTTTGTTCCTTTTGAGTTCACTTTCGTCAAATTCGGACTGTCCTTGGCTGCATTTGCTTGCTTTCTTTTCTTTTTAAGTCCTCGGGTGCTACAACCCGGCCTTCCTGTGCCGTGCACCTGCATTGCTAGGGGTTCCCTACTCTTTTGGCCACATCTTAATCATTTTGTTTTTGTTCTGGTTTCTCCTGTTGTGACTTACTGCTTTTATCTGTCTTCTTTTTTTTCTTCTCATTTTTCCGAATATGTTTTTGAGCATTTAGCACTGTTTCGTTTGCCTTAATTGGTTTCAGCTCTGTAAGCAACAGCTGCTCCAGTCTCTCTCGCCCTTTCATTTTTTATTTTTTGAGAGGACCATTACAAGGCTTAAAGGGTAGCATGTGCATTTCGCCAAACTATCACACAACTATGTGTCGAAATGCTTCTTCTCAGAATGTAGAATTCAAGCTTTACAAACCTCAATGCTATTGCCAGTCACTCGCCTGGCTCCAGGGACTCTCTCACAACATGCTGCCATGTGAGGTTTTGCAAAACAAATCCCAGCACTTCGTCAAACAGCACTGGAGTCATCCGGAAAAACTTTCGGAAAAGTTCATGGTCACCTTCACGCATGCGACGCATCTGTAGAGGGAAAATATGTGGTTTGTTATGCCAACAAGTAAAAACCAGACAGCATGACTGCAATACACTGTGATGCGCTATTACAGCACAACTATTGTGGATGGTTTCTGTGACTGAATGAAGCAGCCTTGTTGTGCACAGTGTCAGTGAAAAGTCTTCGGGGTCAAAGATTTTCGTTTCAGCCGCTCAGTGGAGATATCACGATGCTATTAAAGTCCAAAGGGCCTTGAAATGCTAGGTTTCTTCTGATTGGAGAGAAGCTTACTTCTTGAATGCTTCACTACAAGAAGCATTCAAGGGACATTGATTGCACAAGTGAAAGTTGTGGCCTGACGACCTGGCGGCGTGTGCACATTATTTATGCCAGCTGAGGTATTGAAGTCGTTTCAAAGCTGCATCTTGTCAATGTCAGTGCTGCCCTTCTGCCTCACTAGCTTTATTATTTCAAAGTTGCATCTCTGCGATGCAGGCACTACACTTGTGCACGAGCAGTGCAGAAGCAGCCAATTTTTCATGCCCCTTGGTTCTCCTGACACTGTTTTGCAATAGCGATGTGCCCCGGAGACCACCGAGAGGAGCCCCAACTTTCGAAGACCGCGCTTATTCGTCAGTTGCCAATGTTCGAATACACTGACGTGAAACTCCTTTGCCTTTTTTATGTGATCTCTGTTGGCAGCGAAGAATTTTGGAGCATACTTTATCCGAGTTGCTTCACATCTCCAACGGTGGATGATAGTTGGCCTCCAAGTGGAACTCAACACTCTCAAGAGTATGTGTGTGTGTATATATATATATATATATATATATATATATATATATATATATATATATATATATATATATATATATGCACTAAGTGCCTAGCATTCAGTTCAGATGGAACATGACTGCTATTTTAGTCCCACCAAACAGCAACTACCGGCACTGCAGTTCCACCTGTACCAAAGCCTCCATTCCTTCTTGGTACTAACCCCTCCCACCCACTCCCGCTGTTCAATGTCACTTCTTGTGTTAACGGTATGTGTAGACACTACTACAGAACATTAAAACATGTATGATAGCGTATTGGTAGCTGGCTTTTTTTTTCTTAACCATTACACCTCAAAGCCAAGCAGTTATGTTTGTTTCAGTTTGGGTTCGTTGTCACAGAGTGGCAGCTGCTGTTCATATTGGACACAGCTACAACAGCGGCGAACTTTTCTTTCTCACAGTGCACAGCCGACAATGTACCTGCTGCTGGAATTCCGTCCGCACGTACCGCTGCACAGTACCACAAAATGTAGCAATATTTGCTGTTGCGTGATTTTAACTTGTTAGCTAGATTACGTCCGCTGTCGTTAGGGGACCTATAAGTGACGGCACTGTGTAGACGCAATCAAACCATTGATGATATAGCCCCACGGAACAAAGCATTCTTCTTTGCTCAAGGTGCAGTCAAAGGCACATTTTCCAAGCAGATTAATGCAGAGAAGCCGACCACCAGACCAGGGGGAAAGGATCTCTGTACCCAGTGTATCATAGTGAGTACCCGGCGGCACTGGCGACCGAACTGCGCGCCTACGGCACAGGGGTCAGATGTTTTAACCACTAAGCCGCCGAACTGTTGCGCTAAATATCTTTTCAATACACTACACGGACGTTTTACACCTACAGAGGAAACGAAGATACTTACCGCAGGGTGATATCGGCCTTCTTGCCTGCGCGCCACGAACACGGGCCGAACCCATCAGCGGTGCCTTCTCCACTGGCGACGCTCCTGCCTCATCCTCACAATGAGCTAAAGTGCTGTTCTTATCACAAGCAGTAAAACTCGTCTTCGTGCACAGATCGCTGGCATTATTGCCAATAATGATGCTTGGAGAGGAGCGCAATACTACAGTGATCTTCTAGTTCACTGTAGCAATACAAGCGTTTGCGGGTCGGTAGGCTGGAAACGTTGATTGGTTTAAAAAATGTGCCGTCACCCGTGACGTCACGCCTAAACGTCATGGTCACTTGACTTTTGATGACGTCATGTCCGGTTGAGGACACACACATTTTCCTTAGGTTTTTCTCGGAATTCCCCACGTTTTTCAACGCGCGCGGGATAAAAAAAAAGCTCATCTTGCACGTGTGCACGTGTCTCTAGTTAAGCTAACTGCGCCGCTGATTCCGCATCGACTATTCCTGCCGAAGAGGCTCCAGGGAAGTCTGCCCTGTCTGGGTTTGATTCTGTTTATTTGTTTACTCGTTTTGGCCAGCGGCACGCGAGTACATGCATGTATAATTCTTATCTGTCCCGCGAATCCGCCACCGTCTGTTTCTGTACTAGCCGCCGCTCTGCCTTGAGGGCGCCTATTCTCCCCTCCTGCTCCTCGTTTTCCTTTTTTTATTTCTCTTTTTTTTCTGCCTGCTCACCGCGGCTGCTCCGTGGACAGGGGGCGACAGCGCGTTTTTCTTTTTCTCTTTATTTCTCTTTCTCCTATGAAAAACGCTCTCCTTCGAGCAAACAAACATATCACAGAAGAGACAAACAGCAAGCGGCCAGACTCCTCTCTTCGACTGAGGGAAAGGAGTAGGGTGGTTAAAGGAACAGACGAAAAAAAAAAAGGGGGGGGGGGAATAAAAAGCAGAGGTTAGAGACAGCGGGCGCGGAGGGGGGTGAATTGTCCGCATGGAAAATAGGGGGGCGCCGACAGGAATTATTATGGGGGGGAAGCTTCCTTCGGCGGAAGCGAGAGGTTCGAACACGAGGAACGAAAATATGATAAACAAGAAAACAGCAACAAAAGAACAAAGAAACGGAAAACAACATTGCGCGCATATGCCTCAGAGCGCTATGCGTTCCCCGCGGGTGCGGCTGTTAACAGTTAAAATGTAAGTTACAGCGGCGTTGCGGCCGACCAAACGCACCGCAGAAACCCGATCCCGCAGCCGGGTGCCGCAAAGCGCAAATGTCTCCGCGCTGCCTCGCGTCAGAAGGGCGCCTCCTCCCCACGTTCCGTCGCGGAGACAAAAAGAGGGCTCCTTCGTAGAAAGTGAGAGAGAGAGGAGAGTAACAGAAAGAAAATGGGGAACGAAGGCGCGAAATCGCCCAAGTGTCCGTTATTGCAATGGGTTACTGTCCTATATGGAGCATCGCGCTCTACTATCTGCGAAGCAGGAAAAAAAGAAATCAAGAGAAATAAAATATATATAAAAAAATAAAAAGTTGAGGGGGGAATAGGCAATATGCTTTGCTCTCAGAACTGTTTTCTCTGGTCATGAAGAAGAAAGAATGGCTGGGGGAGGAGAAGGGCGGCATGTGGAAGCAAGCACGTAAATTGGCATGACCTCAGGCGATGCTGTCGGGGTGCTGTGAATTTCAGTAGGGCTAGGACTCTGACCCCTGAAGTGTGGAGAGAGTACCAGGGTTTTCATTCATACCGGCCTGCACAGTATTAAACTGATATATAAAGTATGATTCTCGTTGCTCACGCTCACGGGTATTTTGGAAGTCGCTGTGTAGCAGCGCAACTTTTTGTTTGTGAAACTCGTGACCTTCCTGGGAAAGATGTTTCGACAGGGGGAGGAGAGGAAGAGATCTGGTGTGCGCGCGGTGCTTGTTGAATCTAATTCGGAAGGAATTCTCGGTTTGGCCAATGTATTGCATCTGACAATCACCATACTCGAGCATCTACACTACGTTACCACTGTCACAATTCAAGTTTTCACGGATGGAGTGTTTGAAGTTAGAGTGCGTGCTTTGAGCTAGTGTTGTTGTCTGCATATGCTGGCAAACTTGACATCGATTCTTCCTGCAAGGTAGGCAACCAACAGGCTTTCCCTTATAGACAGTAGAGCGAACTACATAATCATGTATGTTTTTTGGTAGCCTGTAGGTAACGTGTGGAACTGTTGGAAAATTTTTGACAGTCTGTCGTTTTGTTCGATTATGTTGAAATGTTTTTTTTTAGAATTTTGTTGACATTAGGAAGGTTGCTTGCGAAGGTTAAGACGAGATTAGAGCGGTGTAATTTGCGGTTGCTGATGGGGGATCCCCAAACATTTCGTTACGACTTTTTGCTTCCGCTTTCCTAATGGCATCATCAAAAATAGAGGCCGCGGATAGCATTGGTCCCTCAGAACCTCCCGCATACGGTTAGAATTTTCTGTGAAGTCTTCTGGTCGTGAGCAGATCCGTTTGAATCTGATGGCTTGGGAATATGGAATTGAACTTTTGCAGTGGCGTGGGTGGCAGCTTTTGTAATGAAGGTACTGTTGTCTATCCGTGGGCTTTCTATAGAGCAAGGTTTGTTGCTGGGCGAGTTGGTTGGGGTACATCTTGAGAACACAGCGCTTGCAGACAAAGGACCAGAACAAGAAGGACACACACCTGCGCTAACTAACAACTTTTATTTCGGAAGGGGGCCGATCCGCGCCTTTTATACAGAATTGGAGGGAATGATGCGCACGCGCACAACACAGCCAGGTGGGAGCATGGAAAGAGCCAACACATAGACCAACTATTCTTATCGCCACTGATAACCAACAACGCAGCCAAAACAAGCAAGAAAAGAAAAAAGAAAAAAAGAAAAAAGAAAAAAGAAAAAAGAAAAGAAGAGAAAGAACCAACGGGGGGAGCAAAGGCAGGGAACGTAAGAAACAATTCCAAAAAGTACCAAAAGATCCCGAAGAAGCCAACAACCAACACGGCTAAACGACTCACGATGAAAGGTAACAAGATGAAGGCACTAAAAACTGAACAAACAGGCATAAAAGGTGCAGGAAAACCTGCGGGAGAGTAAAAGATTCGGCACAGCTAAAAGATGACGGAAACTAAAGGCGTTAAAACAGATACAAGCAAAAACCCAAGAAGCCGACGCGAAAGAATACAAGCAGAAAAGGTGGTCACTAAAATATGACATTAAACAGACAACAGATCTCTAAAAACAAGCAAAGAATCGTAAAAAACGTGTGGGCGATAAAACATAACAGAGAAGAATACAGAAGAGTTTAAAAAGGAAAACATCGCAAAAAAAGAGGGCGCAAAAAAATCATCACGGAATGAAACGAAAAGAATACACTGAATCAAATCAAAGCAGAGAGGAATGAACACTCTTTGTCTAACAATGCAACTGATGGTGTGCTAACGCACTCATCTTTTAGCTTGGTAATAGTGGCTGCTTCAATTGAAGCAGCCACTATTACCAAGCTAAAAGATGAGTGCGTTAGCACACCATCAGTTGCATTGTTAGACAAAGAGTGTTCATTCCTCTCTTGAAGCAGCCACTATTACCAAGCTAAAAGATGAGTGCGTTAGCACACCATCAGTTGCATTGTTAGACAAAGAGTGTTCATTCCTCTCTGCTTTGATTTGATTCAGTGTATTCTTTTCGTTTCATTCCGTGATGATTTTTTTGCGCCCTCTTTTTTTGCGATGTTTTCCTTTTTAAACTCTTCTGTATTCTTCACTGTTATGTTTTATCGCCCACACGTTTTTTACGATTCTTTGCTTGTTTTTAGAGATCTGTTGTCTGTTTAATGTCATATTTTAGTGACCACCTTTTCTGCTTGTATTCTTTCGCGTCGGCTTCTTGGGTTTTTGCTTGTATCTGTTTTAACGCCTTTAGTTTCCGTCATCTTTTAGCTGTGCCGAATCTTTTACTCTCCCGCAGGTTTTCCTGCACCTTTTATGCCTGTTTGTTCAGTTTTTAGTGCCTTCATCTTGTTACCTTTCATCGTCAGTCGTTTAGCCGTGTTGGTTGTTGGCTTCTTCGGGATCTTTTGGTACTTTTTGGAATTGTTTCTTACGTTCCCTGCCTTTGCTCCCCCCGTTGGTTCTTTCTCTTCTTTTCTTTTTTCTTTTTTCTTCTTTCGTTTTTCTTTTTTTCTTTTTTCTTTTTTCTTTTTTCTTTTCTTGCTTGTTTTGGCTGCGTTGTTGGTTATCAGTGGCGATAAGAATAGGTGGTCTATGTGTTGGCTCTTTCCATGCTCCCACCTGGCTGTGTTGTGCGCGTGCGCATCATTCCCTCCAATTCTGTATAAAAGGCGCGGATCGGCCCCCTTCCGAAATAAAAGTTGTTAGTTAGCGCAGGTGTGTGTCCTTCTTGTTCTGGTCCTTTGTCTGCAAGCGCTGTGTTCTCAAGATGTACTTTCTATAGACACTGGTGATTAAGCTACCCTTCTCCACTCGAACTGAGACGTCCAAGAAAATAATTTGACTGGTGGAGTAAGTGTGTGTGAAACAAAGGTTTGGATGTATGTCGTTAAATGCTGAAATAAACTGGATGAATTGGTCCTCGGTTTTCGTCCATACCATTAATATGTCGTCTAGGAAGCGTTTGCAAAAAGCCGGTTTTGTTGGGTATGAGCGGATAAACTCCGATTCAATGCTATGCATATATATGTTGGAATAATTTGGCGCCATTTTCGTTCCCATAGTGGTACCTCTCGTTTGTAGGTAAAAGGAGCTGTAGAACTTTCGAAAGAGTTGAGTTTGAGGACCAGATTAGTAAGTGCAGCGATGGTACCTTGGCTAGGAGCATCAGCGCTTGTTTGTTTTCCATAGGATGCGACCAGAGCTCGAATGTCAACATCATGCGCTATGTTGGTGTACAGAGACACTACATCAAGGGTACCTAAAATATATATATATATATATATATGTGTGTGTGTGTGTGTGTGTGTGTGTGTGTGTGTGTGTGTGTGTGTGTGTGTGCGTGCGTGTGTGTGTGTGTGTGTGTGTGTGTGTGTGTGTGTGTGTGTGTGTGTGTGTGTGTGTGTGTGTGCGTGCGTGCGTGCGTGTGTGTGTGTGTGTGTGTGTGTGTGTGTGTGTGTGTGTGTGTGTGTGTGTGTGTGTGTGTGTGTGTGTGTGTGTGTGTGTGTGTGTGTGTGTGTGTGTGTGTGTGTGTGTGTGTGTGTGTGTGTGTGTGTGTGTGTGTGTGTGTGTGTGTGTGTGTGTGTGTGTGTGTGTGTGTGTGTGTGTGTGTGTGTGTGTGTGCGTGCGCGCGCGCGCGCAAAGTTGAGAAACGCTTTATTGAGACATTTATTTTGAGTCGACGTTTCGGACAGATCCAGTCCTTTCTCAAGACTGAAGTTACAGCGATCTTCCTCCCCTTCTTAAGGAGTTGGAATTGGCACACATGTCCGCCACATGAACAGAGCAACAAACAATCAGATGCTGAAAAGAAGATGGGCACGAAAGAGAAATACTAGAAAAGGAAGAAAGAGAAATAAAGAGAGAGAGAAAAACGCGCTGTCGCCCCCTGTTCACCGAGCAGTCGCGGGGAGCGGCAGGAATTGTCGAAGTCGCAATTCTTCGCAAGTTCGCGTAACTGAGCAATATAAACCTCTGACAGGCTCACCAGGGTTCTGTAAACATATCTTGAACCACGTTGGCGTTCCGTCGTGGCTGAGAACAGACGGTCGCAAGTGTTGAGCGCGGTTAGAAACGCATCTTCGCCTTTCGTAACTTCATTTAATTGAGGTCCCTGCTCCTTCGTTTTAAACTTGCGCCCGTGGCGGGAGGCGCTCCGCAACGACGCGGACCTTCGACGCCGCGCGAATGCAGAAGCATAGCTTTGCGCCGGGATGCAGCAAACTCAGGCGCCAGACGCCTCTAAGTAGGTAGAAAACAGTGCCTTCCACTGGTTCCATGGTATTGGTGGCTGGCCCGGGGTTCCCAGGAATGTACGAGGGGGCGTAAGATCCCGTGCAACTCATAGTAAACGTTTACCTCGTCGGCACGTTGTTGTATTGTAGATGCAAGATTGAACGAGACACCGGAGCGAACGATGTCATGCTGACGCCAAGTTTCCGCCCCCCCCCTCTACTTTTCCTGCGTCACGTATACGTGGTGTCAAGCAACATGCATGTGACTGAAACTGAAACTCTGAAGAATAGAAACTGAAAGTAAGAGAACTGAAACTGAAAATAAGAGAAGAGAAACTGAAACTGCCGCACAGTTCTTTACCTGATGGACACCACGGTATCATGTATTACTTAACGTCTTCATAAAACCGCTGTTTTTTCTTCTATAGGATTAGCAGCATTAGTATACGTTTGCTATTAATAACACCCAGGTAATGAACATTATTTACCAACTTAGGTATGTTGGTTCAGGTGTAACACACGAATAATTTATAGGCATGCCTTTGTGTATACGTCAGAAATTAAATTGTGAAGCAAGCCTTGAAACTGCCTGTGCATTTCTCATAAAAAAAGGAAAAAAATTATCTTGCTTTCATAGCATGCGTGTCATCTATATCAGATGTGATTGCAATCTTGAGCTATAACTTGAAATGACCCATGCTGGCTGCCATGAAAAACACTTTTTTAATTGTTCAACAAACCTCATAACTCATTTATGTCACGAAAGGAATGAAATGCTTCACTTATGTCTCATTGCTTTGGTACAGTCATGGTTCATTATGCAATGTAAAATCTGATTTAGGAATATTTTTTTTACTTGTTGCACAATTTGTTCCTGAAATTCAGCACATCCGCCAGTGTTGCGTTCCCCCGTGGTTTTCTTTTTTAATGAGTACTGATCAATAGCCACCGGATTCTTGGCCGATCGCCCAGTGTGAGTATGTGCCATCTTTTGATAGGCTAACAATATCAACAACATTCGTCTTTCACTTTCAATCATATATGTGCTGCACTATACTTTTTCTTCTATTTGTATTGATTCCATGCATAATGATGTCAGAGTTTAAAGACAAATCCTCAATGCTTGCAGATATTTACTATATGCCCAATTTTTGTTATTGCGACAATGATGGCACAATATGTAATGAAGAAGTTAATATATATTTCACCACTTCAGTTCGCAAAAAGACTATGAGAGAGAAAGGGCAAATCACTCACAGCCAAAGTACCTTTCACATACTTCTAAGCTGTGCAGATAAAACGACTAAAAAGGTAATTTTCCCTAAACTCATTCCATACTACGGCCGGCTTTCAGGCTAATTGTGAGAAATGTCTGTGTAAGCATGGAGAAAGGGTTGAGCCAGAATGCTGTCATGATTCGTGGAAGAAAAAGACAGTAGGCATGGGAGGCACTGGGTAGAAGAAGAAGAAGAGGCACTAGCCACGCTATCAGCTTCCGCAAGTTAGGTTCACGCAAGGTCCGCTGCAGGTTGATCTGATCTCCTTGCCACTAGGTGCTGATACGCAGGCTAACCCCGCCTTCTATTACGACCATATTTGCCCGTCCCAAGCGAAACATATGCCCGCAAATATCCTAAACGGTCTTCTTTCTAAACACCTACAGAATTTTCTTCATCATACTGTTCTCTCCACTGATGCCTCCGGCAGCTGTGAGAAGGCGGCTATTGGGATATATTCGCAAGATCTGGCTTGGAGCTATTCCGTTCGTATCCCTGGTTATAATCGTATATTCTTCGTAGAGTTTTTGGCTATTGGTTTGGCTTTTCTCAAACTTCCCAGGCATGTAGCACGGGTTCTTATTCTTGCAGACTGCCTTTCAGTTCTAGTCTCTCTCCAAAATTCTGGAAAATCTTTATTGAATCGATCGCTTAGGTTTTTTGTTCCATGCACAGTACGTGAGATCCTCTTTGTCCGGGTACCAGCAGGCATTCGGGTGTCTATTTTAACGAGGTGGCTGATTTATTGGCAAGGTTAGCTCTAAGCGCTCCAGTAGTCTATCCCGTCCCTCACCTCATTCTGTTGTAAACTTCACGTTTACAGCTCTTCCAAAATAGTTCAGCCAGCTTGAGTGATCCGTTGTTCAATACCGTAGATTTCCGCCACTTAAAGTACCCATGGAATGTCGGGTGGTGTAAATCAAGGGGTTGTGAACTGTCCATGACACTTCTGCGATACAAAATTCCTCACTTAAATTTGTACTCACGCAAATGCGGGTTCGCTGCGACAAACCTTTGTGTCTCATGTGGGCAAGTTGAAACATTAGATAATTTTCTCCTCTCTTGCCGGCGGTTCGCAGTTCAGAGAAAACAGTATTTGAAGGTCCCTCTTTCGAGGTTAGGACTCCCTCTGTCTCTTCCAGTTCTTCTCGCGTTCGGTGCGAGCGCCAAGGAATTCCCGTTAAGTAGTGTTTGTGGCTACCTTCATGATTACATAAGTGTAACTGATCGGTTACCTTGTTAGCTGTATGCAAAATTCTGTCTCATGTCCAAAATGCTTGATTCTATTCTTGGTAATTCATATTTCTTAAATTTAATTGAATTTCCCTATTTTTATCTTAATTCAGTCTTCTACGCCGCCGCCTCACGTCTTTTTTTTTCCCTCGTGCAAATACTTCATTGGCAATCTCCACTGTACCTTGGCCAATCCCCCCGCGTGGGTATGTGCCATATTTACTGAGGTGAAGAAGAGTGCGGACTACAAACACTATCTGTACTTGTGCTCTGTGTTTTTTTGTTTGTTTGATTGTAAGCCATTAATGGGTAGAAAGGCATGCACGTAATGGGCATACCCTGTGCACATGAATGCGGAAAGCTGGTCATGGCTGTCAAAGCATTGCCAACAAAGCAACGGGACCTTCAAGAAACAGGATATGTTGTGATCCCTCACATGCAATGATTTTCACACAATTCGAAAATGTGGCAAGTTACAGCAGCCCCGTGGTTATATTGCTGCAAACAAAGCTAGCTCATTTATACGGAAACATTTTTAGAGGCTGCCAAAAAGGAGCATGTCAAAAAGTTACACATAGCATCCTGTATCATTGATGATGTTTATATGTGTGGTAAACGATAGGAACAAGCATCTCTGTGTTGGATAATTGTTCTGCAATCCACGCACTGTCATGCAGCACATACACAATCACAGTCCAGTGACTGCAGAGCGGTCTGCAACCAGTAACTTTCAACTATACTATGCAGCAAGCTTCTTTGCACGGTATTTGTTACATTTATCGAACGATGACATGGAATTGGTATGGCTATTTCAACACAGTGCATTTCCTATATACTCCTTTCTGCCGTACTGTACTTTTTACACGAAAAGCTTCCTACAGAGTCATTTAAATCACTACGCATAAATATGTTTGTAGCAGGTGTGTGAGCACGAACAAAAAAATGTTTTTATTTCCCTTAATTCTCACGACATGGGCATTTATATGTTGGTACAACTTTTTTCAGGCATTCCAACTGATGCACCGATGTGTTTGGTACACATTCATCTTCAGACATTTCATGTCTGTTGGGTAAAAAATACGAAATAATAGTTGACTGCATTAGTTTTTACTGAAATAACTAGCATCACACAGCATTCTCTTGAAATTCCTCTAGCTGTCTGTAATCGGCTTCTTTGTATAGCTTCATACTTGTTTCATTTAAACTCTGCACACTGCTCTTTTCACCGCACATAGTGACAAGGCACGCGGAGCCCTGCGGGAATGGGCGAGGAGGATTCAGAGGTCGGCTGCTACTTCTCTGGAATCCAAACACAGCTATAGGCACTTGTAAATCACGGTTAATTTTGGAAAGGCAGCTTTGCCCTCTTCCTTTCGTCGTCTTGTCTTGTCCATCGTGCGGCGAACCCGACAAAGGGGAGGCCATCAACCCCGACCTCTCCTCCCCCTCTCCACCTGAAGCGGGGGGGGGGAAAGATTCCGCAAAGAGTTTCCTAGAGACGTCCTTTTTTTTCGGTGGGGTCAACCAGGGGCCAAATGACAAGCCCAAGGAGGCAACGTTCTCTTTTCATTTTAGAGACCCAAGCTTACACTGCAAAATGAAACCTTGTCTTTCTCTTCCAAATGCAATTTCATTTCATTTCATTTTATTTTTGCAGAATACAAGTTACATCCTAGAGAGATGCAAGGGCTAAAAGCTGCTAAAAAGCAGCTTCACTGGGCCCAAGCACCTCTGAAATGGCAGTACACGACAAATGCACTTCAAGCAAGAAAAAAAATGTTTACAAATATATATAGATTATAACAAACACAAAAAACAACGAAGCAAGTGACATATAGATTCAATGCAATGAAAACAATGAGCATGTATGTTCACTAACAATAGTTTACAGACGCATGAAAACAAAGAGAGGAGCCGAGAAAAATAGAGGGAAAAAAACTTAATAGGCATACATGGCACCGGCAGACTACAGAGGAACATAAAATGCATTAAGAAAATACATTTTTAACTCGCTTGGTGTAACACTAGCCAAACCTTTGTACTTAATAAGAGTGGTCGGTAAAATGTGTTCAAATTTTTTGTAGTTTATAAATATTTCGAGAATATTGAATATACCAGAGATCGGTGTTTCGTGTGTAGAGTCGATTCGAAGCGGTCCTTAAATGTGCAGTACGTATTAAGAATAATCTATAAGCAAAAGAAGAATGGTAAAATAACTTCAAAATGCGAAAAACATACTTATGTTCAAAACGAATTATGTTATAATTTCTAAAAGCAGTTTGCGTTGGAGAGATAAGGAAGGTTTGCAATGTAGCGGATCATTTTCTTCTGCAGAACTTGTATTTTTATCTCATTTGTTTTTGTGGTGGTTGCCCAAACAGAGTTACAATAATTCAAAATGGAACCGAAAAGAGCATGATAAATTTGAATTTCCACGTGAGTGGGAAGGAGCCATAGACATCGTGATAGAACACCTGCTACTGAAGAGAGCTTTTTACAAATATTTTCATCATGCCGATCCCAGCTGAGATGCGACGTGAAAGTAACTCCAAGGATTTTGTGGCTGTCAACAATTTGAATTTCTTGACCTGCGTATTTAGGAGCGTGTTGTGGTTCGACTGGATTGTTCCTTACACGGAAAATTATTACCTTAGTCTTTGTAGGGTTTATTTGGAGGCAATTAGAAGAGGACCAGTACTCTAGTTTCGTAAGGATTACGTTACACTCTTCAATTAACTCGTTTATGTCGTGACCAGAGATTAATATACTGCTATCATCGGCGTATATAATAAATTTCGCTTTGTCATAAATATGCACAATGTCATTTATATAGATGTTAAAAAGCATCGGGCCCAGAATGCTGCCTTGAGGCACACCATTTCGTACCGCCAGAAAAGAAGACTGATGGTTGTGGATATAGACAGATTGTTTTCGATTTTGCAGGTATGATTTCATGAGGTCTAAAGGTGTTCCACGAACTCCGTTTTGAGAAATTTTATGAGTTAATATTTGATGGTTTAGGGAATCGAAAGCCTTAGTAAAATCAATGAAGAGTCCGGCAGTGAGAATACCTGCTTCAGTGTTTTGCAGGATACATTCCTTAAGTGATAACAAAGCTGTTTTCGTCGAATTGCCTCCGCGGAAGCCAAATTGAGCCTCAGACAGGATTTGTTTTGCATTAAAAAGTTCACTAGACGGGAAAAGATTACTTTTTCCAAGCCCTTCACAGATATTGGTCTATAATTGGGCACTACATCTTTATCTCCCCCTTTAAACACAACTGTCACTCTTGCTTTCTTCATTTCTTCCGGGTAAACTCCCGTTTCAATTACCAAATTGAAGATGTATGCAAGCACAGGTGCAATATATGATAGTACATATTTGACTGGTTTTATCTGAATATTGTCAACGTCTAAGGCTTTGCTAATATTCAAATTCCTAAAGGTTGTACATACTTCGGTGTCATAGGTGGGCTCAAGGAAAAGGCTTTCGAAAGGGCTAAAAGATGAAGGAACTTCAGGTAGATGCATCATAGGTAAATGGGTAGTTAAAAAATTACTGTTTAAAGGCCAGCAAGAGCCTGACCGGATAATTCAGAGCCCTTATAGATTATTCGTTGAGCTGGCGCATTTTTCGTATTGCGACAAAACAAGTTATTTACAACTTTCCACACAGCGTCTGAATTTTTCATTCTAACATCAGAAAACGGTTTTTGATGATACACAATCTTGGCACGCCTAAGCTCAGCATTTAGTTAATTTCTTGTTTTTTTTTTAACAAGATAAGGGATTCTAGAGGGGGATTATTCAAAAAGGCATGGTACAACTTGTTTTTGCGCTTTATCATTCTTTTGAGCTCTGGCGTGATCCATGGTTTTCTTGTTCGTTTAGACTGCTTAATGTTTTTGAAGGGAAAGTGCTTAGAGTATATTTCTACAAAAACATTGATAAACTCTGAATATGCATTATTTGAGTCTTTTATATCGATTAACTTGGAGTCCCGTCCAAAACCAGTTTTTTGTTATCTGGGTACCCCCAACCTTTTTTTATTTGCGTGTAATTCCAGCCCTGCTTCACCTGTGCCATTGTAGCCGCTATTGTTTATTAAGCACCATCCTGATATTAGCAGTTCCTAATTCAAGCCTTCTGTGGGGTTTGAAGGACCTATTTAATTGGAAATGAGAACACGTGCACAGGGTGGAAAGCGTGTGATCTGCCAGGAAACACTGAGGCGGCCCCAAAAAGGGCCTTTATTAAGGTTGACAGCCGTTTTGTGCCTCTTCACTTGGCAGCGACAACACAGCGTGTGCGGTCCCCACGGTTTTGCCCCAGCTGTCGAAGCAATCCTCGGGCACAACCTTCGACATCTGATGTTTTTATTTAAAAAACACATGGACCAAAGTCGTGCTGTATGTAGTGCGATCGCCATGTGGTTCCACTGACGGCGAACAATCATCCACCTAGCCCGGCTCTTTGGACAGATTCAGGAAACGACTGAAAAGAACGAAAGTAACGAGCAAACAAGTTAGAACACAAAGAAACGAAGGCGCGCTGCGCTAATGCTGTAGCGCGGTCTAATATGTAAACTTTCACGGCTGGCGTCGATTTCTACAAAGCGCGGGTAGTCGCTACGGAAATAAACAAAGGCGCACTGGAGCTGGGTAAGTCTGCAGCTACAAGCACGAGTTTTTTATCTCTACCGCCGATATCCACACCGCGCGATCGTCATAACATTTCTTGGACTTGCTGTTGAAGCTGACAGCGATCATCAAAATTAAGGCCTCCGACTGTAGTGGCAGAGGCTTGCCATTGAAAGGAACAAAGCCGTGCACTTTGTCAACCAGGCAACGAGGCCTAGCGCAAGTTTTAGAGCCGACTTGGACAAAGCGCGAGACGGCGCGCGCTTCTAACGCTTGGGTTCCGGAAACCAAGGAGGTTGGAGGACAATCTATTTTCATTGACATAGTGTATAGAAATTGCGGAAAAGGAACATAGGCCCTTATGGCTAGCATTTCTGGATATTAGGGGAGCCTATGACAACGTTACTCAGGAGCATTTGTGGGACATACTGGGCACATTGGATGTGGAAAATGGAGTAATTAATCTTTTAAAAGATATATATAGAGGTAACAGAGCGCTCATAAAATGGGGGAAAAATGTATCAGGGCCTGTAGAGATACAGCGGGGGCTTAGACAAGGATGTCCTCTGTCCCCTTTGTTGTTCATGCTGTACCTGCAAGGGTTGAAGACCAAGCTAGAGGGGAGCGGACTAGGCTTCAACCTATCTTTTTTCAAGCAAGAGAATTGATTAAACAGACATTACCGGGACGATATAGCGATAATGGCTGACAACAAGGAAGACCTGCAGAAGTTGTTAGACAAATGCAGTACAGAGGGAGATAGATTAGGCCTCAAGTATAGTAAGGAAAAATCTGCAGTCATGATATTTAATGAAGAGTGCGGCGAGCATAGAATACAGGAGTTCGTGCTAAAAGTAGTGAATGAGTACAAGTATCTTGGGGTGTGGATAAATAACAGTGTTGAGTATCTGACAGAGCATGAAAAATATGTAATGAATAAAGCTAGTAGGAATGCAGCTGTCATGAAAAATAGGGCACTGTGGAATTACAATAGGTATGAGGTGGTAAGAGGGATCTGGAAAGGGGTGATGGTCCCTAGCCTGACCTTCGGTAATGCGGTCCTGTGTATGAGGCCAGATGTTCAAGCAAGGCTGGAAATTAGGCAACGGGGAGTAGGGAGGTTAGCTCTCGGAGCACATGGCAATACACCAAATCAGGGGGTACAGGGTGATATGGGATGGGCGTCTTTCGAGAGCAGAGAGGCTAGCAGTAAGATAGCATTTGAGGAACGATTGAGAAAGATGGAGGAAATGCGGTGGGCTAGGAAAGTTTTCAGATACCTGTATATAAAGAATTTTGACACGAAATGGAGAAAGCGAACTAGAAAATTCACAAGCAAATATCTGGACAGCAGTAAGGGGGCAAATCAGCAATTATCGGTTAAGAAAAAGGTTAAAGAAACAGAGAGATCTTTGTGGAAAACAGGGATGCTGACGAAATCGGCACTGGGAACATACCGGACCTTTAAGCAGGAAATTGTCAAAGAAAATATCTATGATAATTGTAGGGGAAGTTCTTTGTTGTTTGAGGCCAGGACTGGAGTTTTGCGGACTAAGACGTATAGAGTCAGGTACCAGGAGATAGACACTTTGTGCATTGCGTGCGGAGAGGAGGAGGAAACGGCTGAACACTTGATACTTTTCTGTAAAGAGCTTCACCCTACAGTGGAAAGCATCGGAGCTGACTTACCCAAGGCACTGGGGTTTAGGGATAGTGAAGGGAAAGTGGATTTTAAGAGATTAGAAGTAACCAAGCGAAGGTTATCTGATGGGTGGCTAAAAGGAAGGCAGGAGTAAAATTTCACAAGACATGGCTAGGTGGCTTGAGCCACCGCCCGATGTAAAGGGTTCAGCCGTATCCATCCATCCATTCATGCTGACGCAAAGAAAGAAAGGCGCGCTATGCTGGGATAATGCCGTAGCGAGGTCTAATATGTAAATTTTCACGGCTGCCGTCGATTTTGACAAAGCGCGAGAAGTCTCTAAGGAATTAAACAAAGCTGCACTGCACTGGGTGAATGCTAGACACTTAGGCCAGGCGCGATTTCCACAAGACTCGGTCTGTGTGCACGACGTCGTGATCTTGAACCGGAAAAGGTATGCGCACGACGCGACCTTAGCGCCCTCAGCAGCGGTGGCGGCGAGTGCTCCGGCGTCAAACATGGCTCGCAGACGGTCGCGGAGACAGCTTTCTCGTCGTAGTCACGTTACTCAAATTGGCGGCCGTACGGCTAGGTGTTGTGTGCCGCTACCGCTGCCCATGCTGGCGATATATACTGATCGATAGCGGGTGCGGTCAGCGCCGTGATTCTCGCCCGCTTCCGTGACAGTCTTCAAAACTTCAGTAGCAGTACTTCACACGGCTCCACGACTCCAGGCAGGCAGCCACTTCGCCGAACAGAGAATGTAGCACTGCTAGAAAAACAGTTATAAGCTGCTGTCGTACAGTCTATGACTACTGTTAAATGTGATAAGGAGCACCAAACTAAGATCGCGTTCCGCGCGCTGGTCAGCCCGACGACGATTAGGGTCGGTGTATATTGCTGTTGTAAGGCGTGTCAGTTGATTTTGAGCAATACGGCACGAGCACGGCGTTGCGGCGGCCGAGCCAAACATTCTTCAACAGTAAAGGGATGTCAGCCGAACATTCTTCGAGCGCGCGCCACCGCTGCCGCTGAGGGCGCTAAGGTCGCGTCGTGTGCATACCTTTTCCGGTTCAAGATCACGACGTCGTGCGCACAGACTGAGCCTTTCCACAATGCGCGAGTCGGAACTTCTGGACTTACCGTTGCAGCTGATAGCGATCCTAAAGGGCAGATTGTAGTGGCAGAATTATCGTGGCCACTTTTACCCTGGACTTTCCACTGCAAAGGAACAAAGGCGCACTGGGGTCGATGCCCCGGCGTCTCGCCACGTGGTATCGGTTCGCGGCAAATAAGGACAGCATCGGCTCGTCAGAAGCATCCTGGAAACGATGCTGCAAAAAAGTTACGTTACAAGCACCGCAATTTGGCGAGTTCTGCACGAGAAAACTTTCGAAAACGTTGTTCAACCCTTACCTC
The DNA here is from genome assembly GCF_052857255.1 of Amblyomma americanum. Classification (NCBI taxonomy): domain Eukaryota; kingdom Metazoa; phylum Arthropoda; class Arachnida; order Ixodida; family Ixodidae; genus Amblyomma; species Amblyomma americanum. The sequence goes on along the minus strand of NC_135502.1, from coordinate 176,364,048 downwards.
GGGATTGAGAACGTGCACGCCCGACAAGCGCTTCATCGTGGCTGTCAGACGGCGGTTCAGATGGCGACGCCGGCGGTCCTCAAACCGCACCTTATGTGGGTCGTCGTAATGGAGTTGAAAATTTTGAACACCAGCACGACACTAGCCACCTGCTCCTGCAGCAGGAAAACGAGGTCCTGGAATGCGCAAGGCATGTAGGTAAGCGGTACAGCACTTCATGAAGCGAAATTTGAGATAAAATGCGTACCTTTATGTCGCTGGTGATTTCTCGCAGGTCAGCGCCTTTTGGGGGTGGTCGCAATGTCGTGGAAGTAAGAACTGTACAGAAATTTCAGCTGGCTGTCGCCGACGAACCCGCCGCGGTGGCTCAGTGGTTAGGGCGCTCGACTACTGATCCGGAGTTCCCGGGTTCAAACCCGACCGCGGCGGCTGCGTTTTTATGGAGGAAAAACGCTAAGGCGCCCGTGTGCTGTGCGATGTCAGTGCACGTTGAAGATCCCCAGGTGGTCGAAATTATTCCGGAGCCCTCCACTACGGCACCTCCTTCCTTTCTTCTTTCACTCCCTCCCTTATCTCTTCCCTTACGGCGCGGTTCAGGTGTCCAACGATATATGAGACAGATACTGCGCCATTTCCTTTCCCCAAAAAACCAATTATCAATTATCATGTCGCCGACGAGCGCACCACGCAAAAAAAGCCATACCTGGACAGCTCTCGAAACGCGCGCGTCGCCGGATGGATGGATGGATGGATGGATAGGGCTGAACCCTTTACATCTGGCGGTGGCTCAAGCCACCTAGCCATGTCTTGTGAAAATAAAAAAAAACATTCCCCTATGCACCTTGGTTTCGGTGACTGTTAGCTCCCTTCATAAGTTTGTCAAACGGGCCCCTCATTTCATTTAACTTATCTTCTAATAGCTTAACGAGGGTCTCGGTTCTGGCAGTCTTGATGCCATAGGTAGCTTAAGAGGGCTCTCGCACAGTTTCCGCCCTCGCCGTTAGATGACGTTCCACGTCACACTCGCGGTATTACAGGACATGCTATGTCCGCCGCTATGGTCGAGGGTGGCGCTGGTGAACACTCTCAAGGTTCGCTTACACCCAATGAACATATATACCCACGAGAGCAGCAGATTGGACAGCCGGCGCCGTAGCTCAGTTGGTAAGAGCACCGGACGCGATATTCGGAGGTCGTGGGTTGGGAACCCACCGGTGGCATGGTTGTTTTTTCTGCCGCTTTATACGTAATTTTCTTTAAGCGATTTATTAATCTAAGTACTACAATATTCCACTGATAAGCACAACACATAAAAAAAAATTCCCCTATGCACCTTGGTTTCGGTGACTGTTAGCTCCCTTCATTCATAAGTATATATATATATATATATATATATATATATATATATATATATATATATATATATATATATATATGCGCTTCGCCTCAGTGGATTCTAGTCATTATGGAGAGCGCGAAAGAGACGCAACAACGACAGAACGAAGTGAGGAAGAAACAATGCGCTCAAGAGACACCAGAAGAACGCACCGCACGACTCGAGAAGCGTCGTAACGAAGATGCGGCTAAAAGAAGTAGTGCCACGTCCCAGAGTGACTCTTCAACTGCAACAGAGACACTTTGAGTTCTCGAGGGCGTCGGAATGAGACGCTGCGTAGACGACGTGCCGAGGAAACGAAGCTTTCGCAATTCAACTAGGGTTAACCAGAGCTAAAGCACAGCCAATTTTTTAACTCACTTTCTGCACCAAGGTTGTGAGATGAATTCAGCTGGTTGCTTCTTTTATGCAAGTTTATCTGTTACCCTACTAAAAGAGTGCAGTTTTCGAAAGAATGGTTTCATCAGAAAACATCGCATAGACCAAGCTGATGTTTGGCATTTTCCAAGCAGTAGCTTTCAAGACTCATTCTCCCCTCTGAGCATTTGTGGCTTCCTTTGAAACTGTGCAAGAATAAGAAAACCATGCAAAGGTGTACAGTGCACGCATCATTGTGCAAGTTGCTCAAGTCAGTCTGCACACAGGAACACATTCTCTCATTAATTCTGCACTGAAATTGAAAGGGTCTCACTGGCATTACCCATCCAAAGTAAAACTGTTTACAACAAAAAGAAAAAGTGTGCTTTTCATCAATACACACTTCTGCAGTAATTACTGGTTGAGTATTATTTATTTCATTTATTTGACGAGCGTAGGTAGGAGTGGTCATTACATTGAAAGAAACAAATCACTGAGTGAAATAGAAAGTGTGTTGCACTTACCACAGCCACCAAAAGCAATGAAAGAACAATATTTGTCGTATTGCTTGCACAGAAACTAGCCTTACATTAGAGTGAGTGTGCACGAATGAAACTGACAGAGGGCCAAAGTAAATCTAAACAAGACAACACAACAAGAGTGACACAGTACTATATCAGTGTGTGCAACACGATTACAGTAAAATCTCGTTAATTTGGCCTTCAAGGGACCAGAAAGAAATGTTCAACTTATCCAATAATTCGATATATTGAATGGGTTTAAAAAAACTGCCCGCAACAGTTTCCATCAAGCAATGTTATCTTATGATGATGGTTGTCTTCATTTGAGATAAAAACCAAGCAACGGCAAACATTTTTCGAGATTTTGTCAAGTGCGTTACTTTGCACACACTGTCGGGAATGTCGAAGAATTTCTGCAGACTCGTAAAGGCTTCTGCGGCCCTTTTCACTGTGTGGTGCAGTAGCAGTGGTGCCTCTCCAAGAACGGCCCTGTCGCATTTTGAGGATGTTTCGCCACATGAATTGTGAACAGCGCATATCAGTGTACTAAAAAATAATGCACAGCAGGCGGAACAAGTGAAAATGGAAAGCAGTGCTGTGTGCATGTCTCCTATTTCTTGTCCTGCATCCGTTCTTGCTGTTCCACCTTCTGTGCAACGGAAAAAGCACACAGATGCAAGCGAGGGAAATATGCATGAGCATTATAACGGCATACAAATAAAAGACCAGTGATGCAGCACTAAGCAGCATCCGAAACAGCGCGACTGGCTGATGCGTGTGCCCGATGGCAGCCGTGGCCTGCAGGATGGTGTGCAGTTAAGAAAAGTGAGATCAAAACTATGCGACAGCTAAATTTCTGCAATCGGGGACTTCCGATCATACATCCAATTGCCGTCGCGCCTGCCATAGCGCACTCACTTGAGGTGTGCGGGCACCATTGTTTCATGCAATTCAATTTCAAGGAGGTCTATTGTATAGTCGCTGGCTGCGCGAGTTGTACCTTGACAAAATCCTCTATCTGAATTAACCGCTGCGAGCCTTCCCGCGTCCGAATCAACAAGTGTTCGACAGCATACACTTACCTGGGCGTCGGCTGGGACCACACTCCTAGTTCGAATGATCAAAATTTCCGAATTAATGGGTGTCGAATTAATGATATTTCAGTTACGCAAAATCATAGGCGTCATGTACTGAAGCTGAAAATGGGACAAGCAAGGCGTCTGAACATGCACAGTCGGCCAGATAAAGCCGGGAATCACTGCAAGTGAAAGACTGCCGTACTCAAGCATGACTGGATGGTTGGTTTTCGATTATGTATGCACTCAGCTGGTTCGAATCTCAGATTGTTCGCGGGAAAAATGAATTATTAGCGCCTGAAACGATAACATGTTCCCTTTCATATTGGAGCTACCTGTACATCCACCCTGAAACTTGGTCTGAGTGCTCACCTTGCCTAGCATCCGCCCTTCGAGTTTGGCATAACATAATATTGCATGTGTGCGGTGGAAGTGGACGTGCCCCTGGGTGGACCTGCGCCCATCTGGATCAAGGCCAACGTGAACCAAACTGGCTTCTACCGTGTCAACTATGACGCGTCCAACTGGGCAGCCCTGAGAGCACAGCTGCACCGCGAGCACGGCGCCCTTTCTGCAGCCGACCGGGCGAGCCTGTTGGATGACGCCTTCACCCTAGCAAAGGCCGGGGAGCTGAACCTGTCTGTGGCCCTGGACATGGCAGGGTACCTGCGTAGGGAGCGGGACTTTGCGCCCTGGGCAACTGCCCTGCCCCACTTGCTCCACCTGCAGCGCATGGGCAGTGATGCCAGCTGGCTGCCCACCCTCCAGGTACAGTGCTGTTGCAGATAGGCTAAGTGGGCAAGCCGGAGTTGGCTGATAGGTCACTGCATTCTAATGACAAAGATGCTGCTTGCATGAAATCTAGAAAAGGCCGAAAAATTAAGTACAAAATACAGGTTATTAGCGCGACGCCGTAGAGGCTGTCATTCTGCAAAGAATGCGGCATCAGCGCTGTGAGCGAAAAAGCAGATGGCCCAGCTGCCACCTATGTCATTTGACTGTATGACGTCATCAGAACCTGCCCACCGTGGCGGTTAAATTAATGATTGGTCATGAGAGGTTGCTCGGGTAGGGCAACCTGAGCGTCACAAGCCACACTGGTGGGGCTGTGTTCGAGCCAGCTACCTTCTGGGGCAGTGGTTCATCGTTTAATCACTGCACCACTGTTCCATGAGTGGTATGAGGACTCCAGCTATCTTTGAATGTAAAGAAGAGAATGACCAATTTTGCATATATGGGCAACTAGGCAAAACCTACGTGACAGAGGAGGAGTACTTGCACGGGATGGATTTTTAATGATATAGCTTTTTACTCTTAATGGTAGGTTGTGGGGTCGAGTCGGGGAGATAAATACGTTCTCCCCGCTTAATCGCGGCTGACACGGTTCAAAGCCGACCGGACCCCACCCCGGGATCGCGTACGCTACCGAGCGCATGCCAACCACGGCGGGCCTTGCTCCGGGGGAACAAAGGAACGACACATTGGCTGACACAAACAGGCATTTATTGCTACAGCAACAAATAGCAACAAGGTACACTTATGAATCAAGGTCGTCCGAGCAAGGTTCCGAGCGAATGTTCGCCTGCGCTAGGGCAAGGGATACTCCGCGGCCTGGACGAGACAAGAATCCGGGAGCGGGTCGCCCCGCCGCTTCCTCGCCATGCCGAGGAAGAGAGGAGCCGCGAGCGACACGTCCGCTTCCGCCGACGATCCCAGCCGAAGAGCCTCATGACCTCTCCCGCCGCGTTGTGGCGTGTACACTCCTTCTCTTGTCCATTGTCTTTTGTGACTGGTTTTTTTTTCAAGTTACTATGAACCAACTCTCCCGCGTGCGGGCTTCAAGCAGTCTCTCGCGCAGCGACACTGGCACCCTCTCTTGCCAGGTAATGTAACTATGTAACTGGCAAGGGAATGCATTCCTGCTCGAGGTGAGGTTGCTGCTGCACGGTGCCTTGCGGGAAAGCAAGCACAGGGGACTGCAGGGCAGGTCCCCACAAGGTTAGGCGTAATGTGGTGGTGAAAGAAATAACAGTGTCCACGTTTTCTATGTGATATACAAAGAGGACCCCAGGTCGCTGAAGGGACCCATTAATGCCATCGCGTCATAACGTTAAGGTGGAACAGGCCACCGCGGTGGCTCAGTGGTTATAGTGCTCAGCTGCTGACCTGAAGGACGCGGGTTTGATCTCGGCTGCAGTGGTTTTATTTCGTTGGAGGCGAAATGTTAGAGGCCTGTGTGCTGTGCGATGTCAGTGCACATTAATGATCCCCAGGTGGTCGAAATCATCCGGAGCCCTTCACTACGGCGTCCCTCAGAGCCTGAGTCGCTTTGGGACGTTAAACCCCGTAAACAATGCACCAAACCTAAAGGTGGAGTTTAAATGTCCCCTCAAGTTTTTGTCACCACTGGCCGATTTCGTAAGTAAACTGTGGGGACAGTTGCTCACCAGGAGTGTCCTTGAAGCTGCCATACAATACTTTCAGGAATGTTTGTGGAGTCCTTTTCAGTCTTGACGTCACAGGTCTGAATTGAGTGGCGGGAAAATAAATGTCCCACTTTTAAATCCAATTTTAATGCGTTAGCGTTAAGGGCCCCATTCTCCAGCAAATCCGGCATCGGCATTGTCGGTGTCGGCGTTGTGAGCGAAAAATCACGGGCATGGGTCTGCCTGGTGGTTACCAGAGAGCAACCTAGGAGGCAGGTTGGCCACCTAGGTCATGTGACCATGTGGCGTCGTCACAACCTTCCCACCGTATAGCGAGCAAAAAACTGCCCGCCATGGCAGGTTGCAGTAAAAATAATGATTGGTCACTTGGGATGAGCAACCTGGGTTGCACAAGGCTCACAGCTGGGAACACCTGCCATCGCAGGGCAGTGGCACATCGCTTAACTGTTGCACCACTGTGCCAGGAGGGGTATGAAGACTTGCAGGGATCTATGACTGTAAAGTAGAGAATGACATTCTGCATATTTGGTAATTAACCCATTACGAAATCGTGTCATACCCTCAAGGCAGAGCTTAATTAAGTGACCCCTACAATTTTTCTCAGCATTGAGTGTCTCTTTTTGCTGCCGGACAAACTTTGGCAAGTGCCGTAGAATCATCATAAAAATAGCCATAAAACCTGTTTTTGCAAAGAAAAGATATCAGATGACGTTGTCGTCAGAGTCCTTTTGAAGCCATTAATTCCCCAGTTCTCGGGTTGAGGGGGCTGAAACACATGCTCGTGCATCAGGGCCTTCATTTCAGGTACCCCCACTAAATCTGTCATGGTGCGCACCATAGCATGGGTGGTTGCAACTTGAAATGCTATAGAAAGTGTGCAGTGCAGATGAATATATGTTTTAACCTTTAATTTAAGCTTCGATCTCACCTCTGTAGCAGGGAACAAACGTACTGCGTGGGTACAAATGAAAAATTTAGTTTCGAAACCGAGAGGTGTGCATACAGTCGAACCCAGATGTGTTGAATTCTAAGGGGATTGGAAAATAGTTCAATATAGCGAAAATTCAATGTACACATAGAGGCTTGAACTGCACTCGAGGTCATGACAAACTCTGGCTTACTGATCGCAAGAGTCATGCATCAGAAAGTCTCGGCACGCAACGTGAAAGCACTTTATTTCACGAAAAAAAAAATTGCTAATTTTCAACTGCTTTTGCTTTGGGTAATGAAGATGAAAACGCTGGTTTGGATCTCCTCCAGACTGTCCAGGTGTCACAGCCCGGTGCCTTCCATTTCGCCCCAAAAACGCCGAATGAGGCTGAATGCTGCCGCCAGTTCAGCGGCTTTGCATGGGCGCATCTCTTCTGGAATACAGTTGTCCTCGTCGTCGCTGGAATTGCTTTCTTGGGCAGAAGCTATTCCGGCTACAATGTCCTCATCAGCAAGGTCATCTACAGCCTGAACTTCGCCGTCAGCGTTGATGAAGTCCTCAACAGTAAGCTCCGATGGGATGACGCCGGGAAAATGGGACGAGTCGCAAACACATCCTTCAAGCATTCATCATCATCTAAAGATTCGAGACATTCATCTCCAGCCACTTCAAGGCCTTGCCGAAACGGCTGGCTACCGTGGCCTGTTTTATGTTGTTCCAAGCACTGGTAATCATCTGGTAATCCAAGCACTGGGTGGTGCCTAGCAGCAGCTTAAGATCAGTTCTCATGCGGAGGTTTATGAGGAGCCGCTGAACAAGTCGCCTTCTGTAGCCTACCTTGAAAGCCTTTATGATACCCTGGTCCATAGGCTGCAGTCTTGCTATGGTGTTCGGCGGGAGAAACTTGAGTTCAATGTTCTGCAGCTTGCAAGTCATTTCACGGGCCGAGCACTTGTCTAACACAAGGCATCTCCTGGCTGCTGGCAGCAGCCCCATTTTCGCCTGAAATGGCTTTTCCCACAATGCAGTGGCAGTCTTTAAACTGTTGCAGCCACCCAGTGCCACCGCAAAATTTTCTTTGCCAAGACCCATGGCAAACCATTCGGCCTTCTCCATTAACATGGGACCATCCATGGAGATGTTTTTCGCTCAGAGTTCGAAGAACCATGCATATAGCGTCTTCTTAACTTTGTCAAAAGCAGCAGGGCGTGCGCGACATGCTCCCAAGCGACTTTGCTCACCTGCTTTGAGCGTGACGTCCTGCTTGTTTTTCAGCAGCTTACTTAGAGTGCTCTGCGGAATGCCGAATGAGCGTGCCACTGAGCACTTCTTTTCGCCACTCTGGACGCGTCGGGTCACCTCAAGCCCTGTTGCGAAGTCCAGATTCTTTCTCTTTTTTACATCCATAGGTGCCATAGCTCACTAGGTGACAGCAGTCATGCACGCTACAATTGGTGCATTGAAACAAAGACACGCACAAGAAAAATGCGACAGCACCTCACTGGCCGATGGAGTCGACTGGCGTCGGTGGAGTCGAGGAGTCAGTAGAGTCGGCGAAGGAATGTCAAGGGCAAAAAGAGAAATGAAGGAGAGAGAGGCAGCAAAGTCAGCAGAAATGCCACGTTGGTGGTAGTTGTGCCAGTCGTGGGGTGCCGTGGGCGTAACCACTGCCTGGCTCTTTCCAGTTCTCTTGTCTCCCTCACCAGTGAGCAGACGCTGCCCTCACCTATGAGTGGTCTGACCGGTTTTCTCTCTTTCCCGAACGTCGCCGCTCTCCTCCGTGCTGCGCATTGTGGGACCGTACATGCAAGTGTCTTTGGGGAAAGCACACCTTCCAGGGGCCCGGCGCGGTGTTCGAAATATCGAACGTCCGGCGAAACTGGAGTTCGATATACTGCACATCTGTCATACCTTTACATAGTATTTTCAAGAGGATAATCTTTGTGTTCGATATAGCCAATAATTCGAAATATGTGGTTTCATATATCCGGGTTCGACTGTATCACATCAATGAAAAATATGAGACAGTTCCTTTCTATCTGAATAAATAGTTGGAATTGCACAATGCCAAGAGAGGAAACTTGGTGGTGCAGTGTTATTTAACAGCACAAAAGACGCAATTGTTAAGAGCAGACAGAACATAAGGTCCGACTGTCAGCTAATCTTTTTCTCAAAGATGCGTACAATGTACGCTTGGCCACAGCTCCACAAACAGATATTACATATAAGGAAAAGTTAGCCAAACAACTCTTACATGTGTCGCTCGTGGTAGCTAGGAAAGGAAACTCTTTATGGTGTAAATCCGGTGTGGGCGAGCGCACACACATTTATTTCTCATGAGGAATTGTTCACAAATTTTTCTCTGGCACTGTTCTGTGTCTTTGCATGATAAGCTGTTCCCTTTTCTGAACACATTCAAGTCCAAATATGTTGAACTGTTTATATCGAGCAGTCAGAACAGTCCCTTCATAATTCCATGCAAAAGTATAGCACAGTTGTTCGCATTTACCGAAATCCATTCACTGGACACTCTGCCCAACGTGGTGGCTCAGTGGTTAGGGTGCTGCTTGGCTACTGAGCCGGAGTACTGCGGTTTGAACTCCACTGCGGTGGCTGAGTTTCGATGGAGGTGAAATGCAAAAGGCGCCCGTGGGCTATGACATGATGTCAGGGCACGTTAAAAGATCCCCAGGTGGTCTAAATTATTCTGGAGCCCTCCACTATGGCACCTTTTTCTTCTTTCACTCCCACCTTCCTCCCTTCCCTTACAAGGGTTTACATAAGTTGTGATACAGTTACTGTGCCATTTTCTTTCCTCAAAAACCAATTTTTAATTTTCAACATTCAACATATCAACCAGAGCTGCGCTGCCCTGCAAGTGGGTGGTTCTCCTTTTAATGGCGTTCCCCGTGGTTATTTTTTGTGTGCAGAGAGAGATTGGCTGTGCAGCCTTGGGCACCAGCTGGCTTTGCTAGCACTGTAAAACTGCGTGATGAGGTGTGTGGGAGTAGGCTTCAGTCTCTCATACTTATTTTCCACGCGGCACGGCGGCCGTGCGGTGAGGTCAACCTAACTGACAGCAGCCTAGCGATGGCCCTCACATGGTGTTCTTTGCTCACTTCGCTGCCGAAGGCATTGCGGAAGCCAACTGTACCTTAATTTGAGTGAGAGATTATTTTATTTATAGTGTACTGGCTACAGGATTACAAATCTTATGATAGGCAGTGGCTAGTTCTAAAGCATCTTTCTCTGTGGCTTCGATGCGATGCAGGTTAGGCCTAGCAATGCACTGGCAGCACCAACGTTCCTGCCACACCCATAGGGAGGAACCAGCACACTGTGATTCCTGCTAATGCGGCGCTGCGGTCGAAGGTTGAGTGATGTAGTGGGCGGCGTTTGCTAGCATGCCGCAGGTTGTGTTTTGCTCTATGAGGGCTGGTATGCATAGCACGTTTCCTGTTTTTCTAGATATCTGCTGGACTCTAACATGTATTTAATAATCTGTTTAACTTTATCAGTGCTATGTTTTCGGCAATAAATGCGTGTGCACATTCATGTGTCCTATCTTTGGTCAAGGTATACTGGTCTTTATAGCTTTGTTTCTCGCTGCTGCAACCTCGTCTGCATGTGCGAAGTGGAAATCTTTACTACAGTCTCATACAACTCAAGAATGCAGCGACGAATGCCTCTCAAAGGCCTCTCAACTGGCTCTCATGGCGCCACGGTCAATCTCCTGGCATGAAATCGCCTGTGGCTGCCTCTATCAAATAGGATTAACCCCAACTTCCGGACACTCTTTCGACGCCATTGATTGGAAGAGGTATTTGACACTGCGCTCTGTTACTTGCAGCTTACACTTCACTACCAGAAAACTTTGCCATTACCTCTCCGTAGTGGAAGATCCATTAACATCAGGGATTAATAAACATAGGCAACATGACTCCTTTCTTTTACAATTTCAAACCAAAAAAAAGCAGTTTATTAACATACCTAGCATGTGCCGTCACTAGTACATGCTCTTAGACAAGCATTGCATTCTTGCTTTCCCGCTGTGCTCGCACCGCATAATCATTCTTACCGCATAATTGTTTTTTCTTTCGCAAAAAAGTGCATGCGCGTCTTTAAGTAGAAATGGATGACACGAGCTTAAACTGATTGCCTTGCCATGACAGCCAAAAGCACTGGTTCGATGCTTAACGACAGTGCCCAACAGTTTCCAGAAAATGTGACCAAATACTGCGCAGCACTGGTTCCACGCTTAAAGGGACGCTGAATAAGAGTCTAGAAATAATGAGAAAATGCTTCCATTCGTAAGGCACTATTACCTAAGTATACAGTTATCATTCCAGTTATTTTCGAGTTTATTGGAGTGGCTGGAATGGAAAGGTGTGAAAACTGGCCGTGGAAGCATGGCTCCAGAGCGCGCCGATGCCGCATGGCGGCGCTCTGGTGCCGCATGGCGGCCATGATGTGGTAAGGCACGTGGCCGGAATGAGTGCACTGCTGCAGCCGGATATCTCCTACCGTGAGCAAATTATTTACTCTAGCCAAGAAGTGTTCTGTTTAAAGGTCCCAATCTGCACCGCATACCCGGCGCATTTTGGGAATGCGTACACAGAATATTTCCTAAACATTGCTTATTAGAAGGACCCTGAAATGACCACATTGTATCATTTTTCCTGCACTTTTAGCTGGTTCAAATAATGCATGCTACAAGGCCTGTGAATTTTATGGTCTCATGACCTAAAGGAATGTCAACGTATTTCGGAGCAGAAGTTTACGGTGTGCAGGTGTCCACAAAAAAAATAAAAAATCGGCGCAGTCACGAAAGTCAATCGCCTGCAATAGCTTGAGGTTGAGGGAACCTCTGAACTCTCCATCCATTGGTTGCAATACCAGGCCACTTAGTCGCGAGGCAGCGCTACAATATTTTTTTTCCAATAACACGCATCCGAGAACACAGTACTTTGCACATTTTGGTAGTGCTTGCATTATTGAAGTGAATGCTTGGGATTTTGGCGCTTTTGTAAGCAATGCACTTTAATGGTAAAAACAACAATGATGCAAACCATCTCATCATTAAATATTTAGACTAAATAAAGAGGTGACATGTTGAGAGCTCTTAAAGCACAAGTGGGAAGCTGCGGCAATAGGTGCACATGTTCCGATTGTTTCAGCTAAAAAGGTACTAGTGTTTGAGTGATGTTACAGAGGCATAACAGATTACTGCCCTGAGACCTAATAGGGATCACTAAAATGGATCTTATTCAATATCTTCGCAGTCTTTTGTTTATATTACGTGTAAAAAAATACATTAGTCAATTTGTCTTTCAATGGTTGAGCAGTACATGCATTTACTTTTGTTTGTTTTTTGCGGCACATACCATACATACATCAATGCCGATGTAAGATTCCTGTAGTGATGCATAACATTAAACAAGTGTAATACTTGCGGTATACATGATGTCCGGCTTATTGTGAGAGGTCAAGGGAAAACAGCGTAAAGAAATTTTTGAGTCACTTTTGGCTGTTTTCTGTATATTACGTCTGGCGAAGAAAAGTTCGGGTCATTAACCAGATTAATCAAAGCTGCAGTATTATGAATAAGTGGTCGGCTGGGCCTTTGATTTCAGCATCCATCTTGAGGCTGCAGTTCTGTTTGTGTTGCGTGATATTCTTTACTTTATCCATGTTGAGCGGGCGTGGGCGCTACACTGAAAGCGACTGCAAAGGTATCACAACAATATAAAGTATTTTTTTACAATGGCTAGTAAACTTAGTCATTGGAGGTGGATGCTAGCTTTTCTTAGCAGACATGCCCATGCATTCGCAGATCTGAGCAGTGCACGCTAAATTAGAGTTGCTTATGTGATACATCGCTTGAGAACTCTCTTGGCAGTGCTTCTATGCAGGCATGCATATTTATTCATATTCATTCAGAATCTTCCTGGATCCGGTAGCACTTAAATTTAGAGGAAGGGTATGCGCAAATGAAAACACAAAACGTGTATTTTTTCAGCAGGGAAGGCCAAAACGCTGGAGAAACCTCTTCTGAGCGTTTGCAGTACCGATTATCGCATGCAGGTAGAAAACAACAAAGCTCTGTATTCTTTTTCTTTTTGTCACGATTTGCATCTTTCGCCTGCGCGAGAACTCGTCGCGAAAGGAAGCAATCACGCAAACTGCCGAGCAACATGTGCAACATGATCGGGAGCCCAGCGATAGAACCAGCTGAGTTGATACGGTGCTGGCATGGCCGAGCTTAACGTGCCACTAGCGGCGGTGCCACACTCTCCCCTAGCAGCAATGGCATACCTGGGTGCAGCTGAAGGAAGGTTTCGTGGTCTTCACACCTACCCATTCTAGCCACCTTAGCTGTATTTTGGGTGTTTTGTCAGCGGCCACACAGAGAGTGCCTGCCTACGAGCTGGTGGGCATGGCGTCATACCTACCCTCAGCAGTGCCGTGGGAAAGCTGCCTTGGCAGTGCAATCCCCGCCCGCTCGTTCCTCTGGTAGGCGCGAGATGGCGCTACTGGTACCGTCTCTGCAAAATGTTGCTTTTCAGTGTGAAAGCACTACTTCACGAGGTCAAATTGGCTCACCGGTTCTGTGATGCTTGACCTTGAGGATGATCTTGGGTCCACCATAAATAAATAAATAAGTGAATAAATGAATAAATATTGCCGTGACTGGGATTCGAATCAGCGGCGGTGCTATGGTGCTCTAGAATACTGGGCAGTGTGATGACCGGCAGCGGAAACGCGGGCTGCGTTTGTGATGACCGCCACGGGCTCCCGAGGGAGGGTGCTGCATGCAACTGGTACCTAGAGTCACTGGATAATATAAATTATCCAGTGACTCTATTGGTACTCTAAGTTGGCCGCCTGGCGCATAGCGGTACGGTGATGCCAGGGCTACATCGTAGTTGCGCAGTTCTGTTTGACGATGTCATTGCACGCGATGCAATTGCTAGTTTATTTATTAGAGGGGCTACTTATTCGCTGAGTTTGGCTGCGTTCCAATACTCTAGACGTCTAACAAGACGTCTAGTGTGACGTCTAGGAAGCAGTCTACATGTCCATGTATTGGAACTTGTCTACTGCTCGCGCCGCCTCGTGGCATAATAATGTAACTAAAGCTTATGAACAGTTGTACTATTTTTCACAAACTGAGCAATGACGATAATTAAAAACGTGTTTTCAACAAGTTTACACATTTCTTCTGCAATGACTTTGCGCGTAAACCGGACTGGTGGATGTGCCTAACGGTCTGTCTACTTGTAGCAGACGGGGCCGCTCTCCAAAGACGACGCTAAAGAGATGCGATTATTCTTTTATTATTGATGCTAAACTGTACATGCTCCTCGGACGTGCTCGTCCAGACGGTCCTGTAAAGATAAGAAAGAATACGAAAGACTGTAATCAATGTGCGCGAAATGCGATACGGCTAATAGACACTGCAACAGGAAAACATACGTGACATTAAACCTGCTGTCTGCCGTACGTGGCACTCGGAGACAGCGAGAGACCTGAATACAGCAGCGATCTTTAATCCTGCAAAGACTAAAATCAATTCGCCACATGCCGGTGTATTTGTTCTGTGAGTGTAGAGATAAAAAAGAATGCACGCGAAAGAGCTGGTTGATGCAACTAATACAGCAACAGAAGAACACATTTGTTAACCGTCACGCCAGCCGTCTTAACGCCCGTCGAGGAAACCAACGACAGCGACAAGTATTCTCTAAAACCAAGGTGCTAATTAAGATTCGACATCGTCAGATGCCGGATCACGTAAATAGACCTACAGCGTCCGCTGCTGTAGCAAAGCTCTCAACTGCACGATTTTCTCCTGCGTGATTCACTGTTAGGAATCGCACGTCCATGAAGATTAATTAGCCACTAGTTTGCGTACCAAATAACATAATGGAATGACTCACAATTTTCCTTTCCTATACTCCGTGTACAGTCCGACGCCCGCAAGAGCACGACTCGCTCATCCGCGTACATCAGCTCCGCCATCTTTAGACAGCAAGTCAGCCTGCATCGATGTGGACTTCGGTGAAGCAGTCTTATGAGACTGCTTCGCCAAGAAATGGAACGCGTCCCAAGATGGCGGCTGTCCGGCTAGACGTCTAAGTAGCCGTCTACTTTGGAGTATTGGAACGCAGCCTTTGTATTTATCAGTGTAATTTTTATATGCCTTACTGCAGATGTCTTGCGGGCATGGGATCAGTGTGCGGCGTTTGTATTGCTATTCGGTACTGGTTCAAAGCATCTGATGCGTGCAGCCAGAACATGCCCAGGTGAGATGTTTGGAGGCATGGTCTTCAACAAAACTTATTATTTTGGAGTTATTTCTTCCCTTGGGGAAATAAAGGCTTCTGCCAAGATGCGCAAATTTAGTTGTACTTAAGCAATTGCAGAAGAAAGCAATATATGTTTGAATAGCAGCTTGTGCTTCTAAATAAGGACTGCTTACAAACACCTTTTCTTGCAGCTTATGCTTATCAATGCATGATTGAACTTTTACATTAAATTCGGGTTTGGGTGTCAAAGATATCTGAGATAGTTACTGCGTCATTTCCTTTCCTCAAAACCAATTTTCAGTTCCCAATCTGAAGTGATAACGTACTCAGTTTTCTGTAGCTAAAAAAATTGTGACTGAATCCCACACAGTACCAACTAGTTTGTAAAGGCAGCCAGAATGGTGCAGACGACCAGCTGAGTCAAAATTCATAGTGTATTGGGACCTAGGATCCAGCCTGGTGCAATCTCCTAACAGTGAAGTTGCTTTCATGCAGTGTGTCCATGGGCAGGAATATGCGTTTTTCAACAACAGTGCTCATCATTAACTGAAATATTTATTACAAGCTGTCGCAGATAAACGCCCGTAAATATCCTTTGCTCCACGCTGCACACTTGCGCGGCTGGCCAGCCGGCTGGCGTAAGTATTGCTGGTAGCACCCTCTGCGCTGCGGTACCTCCATCATCGCAACAGTGGCCCCCCGCTCCCATGCATTCGCGGTGTGGTCGTCACAACACTGGCCAGTATTCTAGAGCACTATAGTGGTGCGAATAGATCAGCTTTGCTGACCACTGCACAAGATCTCTAGGCTATCACTGCAGCCGATCACGTCTCATGTTAAACTGCAATGCACTCTCACTCAGTGCATTGCACATCGTCTTCTTCATCATCTAATATTTGTGCTTTGAGCTATGCGGTGGTAGTGACAGAAAGATGTGTGCTGCATGCGTTGGTGTGGACAGCGTTGGGGCAGAAACGCGGCACTAGAGCATTATGGGTTGGCGTTGACATTGGTGCAGAAATGCGACATTGGAGCATAGGCCTCCGGAGTACGTCGGGCAAATTGGCATTTATGACGTAAACTGAATCACTGAGGTAAACTGAATGAATCTACGGTAGAAGTTAAGAAAAAGCGGTTGGAAACTTGGTGGCTCAAAAGCGAGGATGTGACGTACGGTTACAAGTTCAGGATTCAAAAATGTATTTAAACAAACGCGGAGAATTTATAGATATCATTATGTTTGATGCATTGAATAAAGACATAAGGGAAAAAAGAGACTGAGCATGGCGGCAACTCGGATCACCCCGTTTCAGAGGGGGCGCTCCGAACTTCCAACCATCCGTCCGTCCGTCCGTTCACCCACCCACCCATCCATCCATCCATCCATCCATCCATCCATCCATCCATCCATCCATCCATCCATCCATCCATCCATGCACCCATCCAGCCATCCATCCATCCGTTTTTCGACACGGAGTGTTTTTTCGACACGGAGTGTTTTTCGACACGGAGTATTTTTTGGACACGGAGTTTTTTTTATCCATCCATCCATCCATGACATCGCATATTGGCCGACTTCCCCGATTTCCGAAGGCAATTTTGCTGAAAATCATCGCAGCATCAGTGATGGTCAGTGAGCTTCAGTAGGTTTGGCAAAGCTTCAGTGCACTCTTTTTTCATGTAATAGCCTTGTGTGTTAGAAGAATACATGATTTTAAAAATGCCGTTGTGCCGTCTATGTTTCTTGTGTGCCAGAAGTATTCAAATAATTTGCTTCGAAATTATTCAAGGAAAGTTACTACTTGCTCTGAACCAGAAAACCATTGTTTGCTCAGCTGTAATTTTTATATATAAATTTATCAATATATCAAATTATTTCATGATACCCTTTGAGTTTTATACATCCGGGATCGACTGTACTGCTTAGCAGTGCATGTAAGGATTGTTTAATTTTTTTCATTCTGTTAGAAGTTTGAAGTTTCATTTATCGCATGTTGCAGGTTACAGGTTACAGAAGCAGGTCCCAAAGCCAGAGGCTGTGGACGGGACGTCCTGTAAATTGTAAAAAAGTATAGTCAGCAGTGGCAAAAATTATACAGTTATTAGCATCAATAGGGAGTGGTGAATGAAACATGAGAAACTATTACGAACAGTTTTATAGC
Source organism: Amblyomma americanum (assembly GCF_052857255.1). Lineage (NCBI taxonomy): Eukaryota > Metazoa > Arthropoda > Arachnida > Ixodida > Ixodidae > Amblyomma > Amblyomma americanum. The sequence goes on along the minus strand of NC_135502.1, from coordinate 176,346,852 downwards.
AGTTTCTGTTTGTGCAGCTGTCACCAGGTGTATATATTGCGTGCGTCTTTCCAAATGAAATCAACAGTGAGTCAGAACCTATTTTGTGTCCTTGCGTCGATCTATCTACATCTTTGTGCTGACTTGACCATCGAGGATCAGAGCAGGAGCCAGGTTGTGCTGGCTCTTTGTGAAGGAGGTGGGAGGAGGAAAGAACTCTGTGAGACTGTTTGCGTGCCAGTATGACAACAAATTGCCGAGAGAAGGTCAGCTTCAGATGGGAGCCCACTGGTTTCCCACCGGCCTCTCAAAGGCAACACTCCCTAATGGGAGGCCGGGCTTGCTTACAAGGAGTGCTTAGTAAAGTGCACACTGGTGCACGTTATCACATGCCCTTGCCTGCACTGATCTCCACGTCCTAGTAAGGAGATGAGCCAGCAGTTGAGGAGGACGTTCTCAGTGGTCCATACTAGGCCAACTCCCACTCTGGCTGCTTGCAGTGGCTCTATCCCACACTGGTATAAGGCCTGCTTGCAGGCTCAATCATAATAGTGGTGTTGAATTAGTTTCATGTGCACATGCACAGCATTCCAATGCAGTGTGTGGCTTATGAACTTACCTCTCCTTTTCCATGAAGAGCTATTGGAGTTACTGGCACAATGATTTCACTACTGTGCATTTTTGTGATACTGACTAATTTGTGGGTGGTGGCCATGGGTGCGGCAGTGCTGGTGTCACACTTACACTACTGCTGTGTGCAACCCCATTCCACTCTTTTCGTCACCTCCACATGGGGAGGGGCGTTGTTTCCACCAAGCAGCTTTCAGTGCCTGTTTGCAGAGGTGGTAAGTTAAGTAGAGAGGAAGAGAGAAAAAAGAGGGTGGACAAGATCAGCAGGTGGAGAGAGTAGAACAATGGGAAACCTGAGTGATTGGTCAGCCCATGTGTGTCGGCTACCTGTCTCTGGCTTTGCTAAGACATTGTCATGAGGAATTTGCTTGATTGCACAACAGAACCAGTTTGCTTGCCATAACCAACCTTCAGAGCCTTGTAAAAAATTTTCTCCTTTTATGTTGTGCCTATGCAAAGTGTGTTTCAGATCCAAGGACTTTAGTGACTCGAATGTGGATCATAGCTCTTTATGTGCTGCTCCAAATGTAGCATCCAGCTCTTGCTTTAAGTGATCATAGCCTGCAGCAACACACACAAGAGAGTTACAAATCCAACTGACACCCTAAGGGCATGGATATATGAGACAATCGGGAATAAGAGACCATTTTCGTCCACTTGATTGCTGCCTTATCTCTCCCATTGAGCGATCTCTTTTGTTAGAGACATTCAGTTGTTAAGGATAAATAATCATTGAATTTTGATGAAGAGCCTCAATTGTAAGAGGCATTTTAACTTAACTTGTGGGGTATCTTTTTCCCTCTGCACATGCGGCGCCACCGCTTGCAAACCACCGTTGCATCCGTGCGCCAAGGAGAAGGCAAGGCGTAATCACTTCCGTGACATTCATTACGCTCGACTGAAACTAACATAGAATTGGTTGGCTGGATGTAAATTAATGTTGACAAGTGCACATTAAATGCGAATGCTTCATGAGGAACGGTTTTTTAAACTATCGAGGAGGTACCTCGAGTGTGAGCATGCGTGGGCATCTGCCAGCACAGAGATTGGTGGGAGTGCGCAACAGACCTGCTTGCGCTACTCCCTTGATCAAGAAGCTCGAAACCCAAAAATAGGGACATGAGATACCAATTTACACTGCCAGCAGGTTATGCCACGAACCAAAGAGCAAGCCTCTGCCAGGACGCCACATGCAGTGCGCGACCCTCACCACCGCTCTAGGTAGGGCCCCCACTCCCAGCTTTAAAGCTCAATGAATTCACACCTTGGAGGAGAAGGTTTCCACGGGACGTACAGTACTCACGGATTGAAATAGGACATTCGGAGCGCTAGCCTTGCAGTGCCACGCAGGCATGTGGTAAACCACAGGCCGGCTGATTGGCTACTGGAAGGAACAATTCTGCTTTGTAGATGTTCTCCCTCTCACGCCATACCACAATGCACCACCTTGGTTCCATGAGCGTCTACGGGCGGCGCTCCATGAAGCGACGGCCACGCGCTCCGAATGTCCTATTTCAATCCGTGAGTACTGTACATGAAGCGAGTCCGTTTCCCAAGGCAACGGTGGGCATGTTAACCTGGCTGGGAGAGACATACGGGAAGAAGGGCGCCTCAAATAGCAGTGGCCACCTAAACAGTACAATCTTGCATGCTCTTCGGCGGCCGTGTTTCGTGCACTGCAGGGCCTCTAGAAGTCTCCGGTTTGTGTAATAGAGTTTGCTGTACAAAGTGATGGTAGACAGATGCCTTAAATTTTTACAATTCACGATCAGTAACCTAAATAGGTAAATATTGGCACTTAGCTTATCTCGACCGTCAATTTCTCTCTTTCTCGACTTAAAGTTACCGAGGGCTATGTGTGCTACTACTTTTGTGCAGCAAATTAGTGTAAACACAGACTGCCAACAGGTGCAGCTGCTGCAGTAGGAGGCATATGGTTTCTTGACATTTGCCAGTCAGACAAAAGTAAACAGCTACTCTTTACAGCTTATAAGTTTGTACAACAAGCTATAGAGTTCTTTTGTGAGACTCCTAGTTCATGGGTCACAACATAAACACAGCAAGATATCTGTATATACTAAAAACACAAAATCCTGCTTATAAGAGACATCTCATATAGGAGGGACAAAAACTCTTATCCAGTATTTGTTGCTGTGAAGGGGTTCAACTGTACACCTGACTTCTATATATAACAAGCTGGCCAAGTGTCTTCTGACTGGAGGCATTGGAGTCAGTGGAGGCAAGGGGTCGCAGCCAGGGACCAGATTCTGCTGGCCCCATGGGAAGATGGTAGGGGGCGATGGTGTGAGACCTTCTTCATAGCAGGAATGAGGGAACTGCTTAATTACAGTATTTACATGATGGGAAAGCAAAGCAATTTACAAAAGAGGCAGAGAACCTTCCTCAGAGGAGAGTGCGCATGTTCCTGTATCAGATGCTGGCTTTTCAAAGAGGCAACATTTCCTGTAGTCCCTATAAGTAACTAAAAGGAGGTCAAGCTTACTGATGTGAAAGCATCCAGAAAGTATGCAGGTCAAAAAAAAATTGAAAATTTCAGTTGCTTTTAATCACTTGATCAATTGGACCTAATTAGTTTCAACTGGATCAAACCAATTGGACCCATTAGGCACTAGGACAAGGTAGTGGGAGAGACATGGGAGAGGCCTTTGCCCTGCAGTGGTCATAGTCAGGCTCATGATGATGATGAATTTTTGCATCTAGCAACTATTTGCAAAATGTACCGCTCAGTTAAGCTGCACAAGATAGAGAATGTGAGGAATATATCTACAACTCAACTTGCGTATTATTGACGTGGAAAGGGAAAACTGATTTTTAGGATTGGAGGGGAAGTCTGCAAATCAACATTTTTACAAGGGAATTGAAACTATGAAAATTACGTGCTTTTATGGAAATCAAGGCTCACAGATACACATATATCACATATAGGAAGCACTGTGTGGTCAGACACAAGTAGCATAACCTCAATGTATGCATCTAAAGAACACATTTCTGCTCCCATTTATATTCTTCATTTATGAGACACTCATGCAGGGACCAGTGGCACTTGCCCATTGAGTGCACTTACTATATATACTCATTTAAGGGGTGCATTTTGTTTTTTAAATTTAGGGCGTGAATTTTGAAGGTGCAGCCTATACGTGAATACAAAAAATTATAACCACATTTTTTCTCAATTAACCAGTCCAGAACGGGGTGCGGCCCTTGCATAAGATCAAACGGTATTTCATTTAATTTTGACTGCAGTTATAGTGCAGATGACGAATACAATCTAGTAGGTTAAGCTGATTATAGCTGTTATTATAAGAAAGAGGATTTTGGTCGGGGCTAGTTAGTTCATTGTCTTTCTTCGACAGATTACCAGCCCATCCTGCCTTGCGTGTCTTCTTTTTGTGTCCATGTACCATAGCACTGTGGCAATCTGTCGAAGAAAAACAATATTATAGGGACCATATTTGTTCTGCGTTATTTGTCGAATACGAATATGTTCACATGAATAATTTGGGTGTTATTGGACAGACCAATTGGAATCAATCGGTAAGACCAAATGGGCTCACCAGTTGGAAACTGAATTGGTGTAATTGAGAGATGCATTTGGGCTATTGGGACACCATTCCAACCGGAGCCATCTGGAAACTCAGTTGGTCTATTTGGAACCGGCTGGAAACCCAACTGGTTTCAATCGTTTTTTTTTTTTTACTGGGAATTGACTTGCACACATTGTCGCACCCTCGCCCCCCACTGGTGGCCACACTCTAGCGAGTTCACAAGCTTGCAGGGAAAGAGGATGCCATTGCCTCCTTGGTGATGCTGTTTGTTAGCTCCTCTGCCTGTCCAGCATGGTGTCGCCACGTGATTCATGTTTTGTCGCCAGCCACTAGCCAGCACACCGTCATTGGCTTCAATGCAGCTGGTCGCAGTTGTTGCAGGTATCTGGAAGTGTCTGCTCGCAGGCCTGCTTGTAACAATGCTGCCTTGTACCTCGTGTTTAATGGCGAGGCCTGTTACTGGGAGCATTCCTGAACTATCAATGAAGCAGGGTTCGTAACAGGGAGTGTTCCTTTAGCTATTTGCTTTGCAAATTTATCTTTTAAAATTTTTAGAAACTTAAATATAGATTTAAATTTTAGATACAAATCTAAGTTTAAAATTTTGAACTTTTAAAATATTTAAAACAAAAACTTTAAAAGTGATCTTTAAGTTCAAAGTTAAATTAACAATTATACTTGAATGAAATAAACACCTGGAGTATTTCTGCAATTAAAATTTAAATACAGATTTTAATTTAAATTTATTTATTTGTTTTTATTTACAAATACTGCTGTATTGACTCAAGATCATAGCTGGTGGAACGTACCTCAGCCAAAATACAGAAATACGGGCATGCAAAAAACAAAACAAATGCATACATACAGGCTCAGCAAAGAGAATATCGTAGAAAGCTAACTAAAACCATTAGTTTAAGTTATTTTTAAATAAATACAGTGTCTACATCACAACACAACCAAATTTGAATTTATGTTTAAGACATAAAATGTAGAATTTTAGAAACAAAAACGACTAATTTCTTTTCTTTTGAAGAAAAGATTTGCACAGCTTGGCGCATTAATCAGCAAGAGCTGTTGTAGCTCTCGCTAGGATTGATTTTATAGGGTTTAGTGTTCCAAAGCGACTACGGCTATGAGGGACGCCATAGTGGAAGGCCCTGGATAATTTCGACAGGCTAGCTAGGGCACTTTAACACGCACTGACATCACATAGTACACGGGCCTCTAGCATATCGCGTTCATTGAAATGCCACCGCAGCAGCATGGATCGAACCCGCGTCTTTTGGGTCAGAAGCCGAACACCATAGCCAGTGAGCCACTGGGGTGGCTCTTTTATAGCTTTGTTTTAGTCATTTACGTTAATCCCTCTCTCTCTCTTTCCTCTCGCACTTTTTGTCCACTTTTCCTCCACCTGCCAACTGCGGCAAGTGGCGGACATTTCATTTTATTACATTAAATTAAATTAATTCAAGGTCCTACGACTGACGCCGTAGATTCCAGGGTAGACCGCAGGGCTATATGTCTAAGCCAAAGCTATAACAGCATTCGGTGTGAAAAGAATACGATAGAGGAGACTGGGGCATTTCTCCTTGAACTAACCCCTTTTGTATGCAAAGCAGAGGACGCAAAAAAGTTTGTGAATGAGTTTTTTTTGTTGGAAAGAATTTTTGTGGTTAAGTTGGCTTTAAAAACTTTGCAAGTTGTCAGTTATGACCATTGATGGATGTAGCTGAATGTTTTAACTGAGCCTTAGGCTAGTTTAGTCAGCTTTGCCAGCCATAGTGTGCGAGCATTGCCCTGAAGCTGCATTGTTCCTTTGCAGGAGCATCTGCTATCGCTGCTTCGTCCGGTGCTGGCCGACCTGGGATGGGAGGATGCGGGCTCACACCTGGACCGGTCAGTTCCTGCCTGCTAGTGTGATGAGCGTTGCAGGGTGGTGTCGAGGAAAGCTTTCATTCTGCTCTCTGTCTGGTAGAGGAAGGGGGCCTGTTGGTTCTAAGCAGCTTTGGAAACATTGCATGCATTCATTACAAGGCCCTGCCACAGAAGCCACAAGAGGGTCAGCTGAGGCATATATTCTGTACCCAAAGGAGAAGAACGGGGGGCTGGTGGTTAAAGGCCGCATAAGTGCAGCTTGACAGAGCCTGACCCACTCCAAGTGGGGTCATGCTCTAGAATATCTTTAAGATAAAAGTATAGTCAGAATGGTATCTACTGGTAGGGAAAACCGAGAATTTGAGTAAGTATGAAAAGCTCGGGGACAAACTTTGTAAATTTGAGCTTCTGTCTGGGAAAATTAACTGTTATTTTATTTAAATAGAGTACATGTGGCCCTCACGACAGCCTCGACGACAGGCTCCTCAGTGACAGCCGGCTTCCTCTTGTGTCATTGTGCTCTCTAGTGAACCGCCGTTCCAGCAAAGCAGCAAAAAGCATAGTGGTGCTTCGAATTTCGAAGTTACTTCAAAGCGGATGCTTCTGTGGTGTATCTGCTGATGAGACCATGCAATGCAGAGAATGTGCTTTGTACAGCTTATGCACAAAGCTCCTCAGCGACTGCCAGCCTCATGTTGTGTCATTGTTCAGTCTAGTGGACCATTCCAGCAAAGCAGCAAAAAGCGTTGCGAACGCTTCTCAGGTGTTGTTGCTGATGAGCTCATGCAATGTAGAGAATGCGCTTCGTACGGCCTGTACACGAGGCTTATAAGTGACCGCCGGCCTAATGTGTCCTTGTGCTGTCTAACGGATCATCATAGTAAAGCGAAAAAAAGTGTTGCAGCACTTCGACTTCCGAAGTGAGTCGAAAGCAGACGCTTCCCCAGTGTCATCGCCGATGAGACCATGCAATGCAGAGAAGAGAGAACAACTTGTATGGCTCTTCGTGCAGTTCCCAGTAGACATCACCAGTAAGCCAGCAGAAAATATTGTGCAATGCTTGCGATTTTTAATGTGAGCCCGAAATTAACTCTTCCTGCTCAACACCGTGATGGACGCTTCCATTTCTGTCAGGGGGGGGGGGGGGGGGGGCAGCGGTACATGTACCTACTGCAGGTGGCACAGCTTTGGATGAGGGGTAACATAGCTTTGTGCCCTGTCGTGATGTGCCGACGCTGGCATAGCTACAAATAATGAATTATGTCTAGACTTTAGTTCAGCTGTTCTGAACCGACTTAGTTTTAATGACTGCAGTGGTCTCGCAGGCAAAGCTTTGTGCAGCAAGGCATGTCATTCCAATTTTCTTAATCTCAATGGTAGTGCTGACTTCCTTGTCACTCAGATGTTTTCTACAGACTGTTCCGCAATTGAACGCGCGCCATAGAATGCACCTCACAGCTAAACAGGGGAATTGGTTGAGCTGAAATTATTCATAGAAATGGCATTTGGTCGGCAGAATTGTTTTATACCACATTTCTTTTGGCTGCTTGCCTGAATCAATAAGAAAAAGTCTCATGAATCAATAAGAAAAAGTCTCATGTTCGCATCGTCAGCAGCAGTGATGAAACGAAACAGTCCGCTCTCTCAGCGATTGCACCAGTGGCGCCATCTCGCTGGTTGACGGGGGAGATTAGGCAAAAGGATGGGGGTCTTTTGCGGGTGGCTTGAAGATTCTTCAGCAGCTACTTTATCAGTGATTACAAAAGGCTTAGTTTGGCCAAAAGTGCTCTAAGTCTGAAGACTTTCTTGGTACAGCGTTGTCAAACGTACCGCAAAACACCACCCCACCTCCTTTGCTGAATCCTTTGCTGAGAAACGAGATGGCGCAACCGGCGCTGAGGCAGCGCCCGTTTTGTTTCGTTGTTGCCACAAACGATGCGGATATCCGAATTTTTCTTATTGATTCAGGCAAGTACCCCGAACATATGTGATAATAAACAATTCTGCCAGCCAAGTGCCATTTCTGTGCGAAATTTGAGCTCACACCAGTTTAGCTGTGGGGTGCATTCTACGGCGCACATTTAGTTGCGGAACACATTGTATTTGAGGGCTTTACTTTTGTATTCTTTGCATGGAAGAGAGGTAAGGTTCATCTTTTGACTTTGGCGAGTGATCAGCAATCTGCATCACCATGATTCCTGACCAGACGGTATGCCGTCAAACCCTCGACTACATCAATCTGCGCCATCAGTTTGGACAACCGGCATCACCGGAGCATAGTGAACAAGGGAGCCGTAGTGCTCCCGAAACGTCTTTTCATCTGTTGACTTTGGCCAGTGACCAGCAATCTGCATCATAATTACAAATACTTTGTTACTGATATGTCAGTTGATTCGTCAACAATGATGCTGTATTTGCTGTTGCCAATGTCAGATGAAAGGTCCTCTTTAAAGTGCAGGTACAGAACATTTTTAAGCACTGCAGCACATTTTGTCCTCTTCATTTTCCTTTTGCAGCCCCACTGTCTGGGAATGATTTCTTGATGAATTCTGCCAGATGGTCGGTATTCATAATGTTGCAGTGTTCAGCTATGAACAATGCCGCCCCACACTTATTCTGAGCTCGCTGCATTGCTTTCAGCTCTTTTCGGGAAGGCAGTCTGCTTTTGCGATGGGCCCAATATGCTAGCAGCATTGTGATGCTTTTTTGTATCTTTGTGTGCCTTCAGGTCGTTGTATTTGGATCCAAGTTGGCACTGGCAAAACTTGCATTCGGCAACCTTCAATCCATTGGTCTTTCAGAGGAGCCAGCTGCTCAGGTCTGGGTCTTTAAGCCATACGTCTCGAAACTTTGGAGCATACTTCTTTTGGCATGATGAAGATGCTGGTGCTGAGGTAACCTGCGCTTTTACGGAGTGCTAAGGCGAGGTAGGGTAGCACAATATTGACCTATGCGCCGGCGTGTCGTCTGTCGCCACGCCTCGCAGGGTCGATGCATAGGGTCATGCATGGGATCACTTGACAAACAATAGCAGCCAGGTGTGGAGAGACGCAAGCTGTGAATCTCTCCACAGAGTTCTTCAAGGCGTATCGTATAACGGCCCACACCAACTGGCTCGCATCGCGGATGATGAGCCGGCTCCCGGCAATGCTGCCCTTCCTCGCACATAACTCACGGGCCACTTTTTTTACTAAAGCACGAAGACAGATTTGCTCATTTTGTTCAGATCCACTACAAATTCATTTAAGTAACCTGAAATCCGCTAAAACAATGAGACCCGCCAATTACAGATTCAAAATCTGCTAAAAAGTCCGCCAGCCGCTAGATAAACATTTTTCCCGTTAAGAGGCAGCAAAAGTCTCTAAATTTAGTGGGAAAGCCACTAAATTGGCAACACTGCCCTTGGCAGGTGGCAAAGCATGACACCGCCAGTGGGTGTGGAGACATGGGGCTCTTATTCCATCATAATGAGAACTCCAACCCCTAGTTATAAGTGCTTGACTGTATCACCGTATTGCTGTGAAGCGTTTGTTTTTCCAGGTTCTTTCTTTATCGCGTCTGGCATGCGGCCGTATCAGTTTGTTTGCTACCCAATTTTTGTAACACAGATTACTGCTGCAGTATAGTCGTTGTACATTTTAGAGCTAGCATTGGGTCACATTTTTCCAACATAGCTAGAAGTAAAACAACCTTCAGTATTAAGAAATGTTGCTACAATGTTACCAAGCATCACATTAGTAATTTTGTTCTTTCACATTGTAACTACATTGTGAAGTGGCAAAGAAATGTTGGGCCACATATGATGACATTGATGTAACATTAACCTTATGAGCAGCACAATTGTCCGCTCTTTCTGGCTATTGAAAAGTAGACACCAGGTTCTTGTGCCTCACCATTAACCACACACACGCATGCGTGCACACAAACACACACACACACACAGACGAACAATTGCATGCACGCACGTGCACACACACACACACACACACACTTATAAAGTAGACTGACACATGCTTGAAAACAAAACAAGGGTTTACTTACATTTTGACTGGGGACCATTCTTCAAAGTGCTAAATGATAATTCCAGGCCAGTATTTATGCATATTGATTATGCGCCAAGCACATAGGTGCCATTTCTGTGAAACTTTTTTTTTCCTTTTTGGGCTCTAACTCGGGCCCATTGTAGCAGCCTTTTCTAACCTCTATAAATACTCTTCTGGAATAATCATGTAGTACTCTGAAGAAGATTGGTCCCCAGTCAAGACGTCAGTAAACCCTTGTTATGCTTTTTAAGCGCGTGTCAGTCCACTTTATAAGTATGTAACTTCTGGTTCATAGTGCCTTCCTCGCAACTGTTATATATCACAGTTGAATCCACTTATAACAATACTCAAGTGCCACGGAATTATCATTTTTATACTTATTGTTATAACTGGGTTTTGCCCAAAACAAGAAAACATGACAAACTTTAGAGCATTTAATGACAGGAAAGACCTGGAAGGGCTTGATCATTCTAATGCCTGTACAAGCTCGTTAATTCAAACTTCAGCTGACCATAAAAAATGTTGGAATTATCGAATGTTTCCAAAAAACTAACAAGAACCGCTTGCATCATGGTATGTTTATTTGATGAAAGACTGGGTAGTGGTTGGTTGCTTTTTAGATAACAGCGTGGCGATGATTATTTTTCACATTTGCCTAAATGGTTTAATGCACGTTAATGCATGCATACTGTCGGAAGCGTCAAAGCAGTACTGCTGAAAAATGGTAAGGGCCTCCCCAGCAACCTTCACTCACGGTGCGACACAGTAGTGCTGCACCTCCGCCACTACTGCGTCACACCCCTCACAAGTGGCAGCGTAGCATGTGAGGAGGCTTCACTGCACAAACAGAGAATGGCACATGACGAGCACGCAGTTTCAGCACACTAGAAGAACCAAACAGATGAGAACCACACATATGAAAGCACTCATGCCAATCAGCACTGACTGATTGAGAGTACGCATGGCGCTCGTGGCCAGAGCAGCGACACAGCAGCTCGCCTGCCCTTGGGACACGTGCATTCCGCGACGCGGAGAATGTGGCCAATTTAGAGAAGAACAGGAGAAGGTCAGACAATGCACACGCTCTCGCTGCCAGTCGTCGCGTAGTCGCGTCGTTGTGTAGTGCAGCTACGCATGCAGTTCATTTGAGATCCGAAGCATCCGAAGGCGCTGGACTCGCAAAGTGAACTGAGCACATGTGCCTGCTAGGCCTAAAGTCTATTTGCCCCTTTGCTGGGAGCCATTTGCGCAGCAAGCTGAGTTTGCTCAACAGGAACCTGTGCATTGAAATGTGAAAGTAGGGAACAAAGGTTTTTGTGAATTGAGAACTCAGCACTCTGCTGTCATGAGCGCTGTGCACATTTCTCATAGGATTCTCGAAGACTCTTATCTTTCAAAAGCGCAACTTATGTTAACCATAATTGCCAAAGATTGTGTTCGGTTCATTTCGAAGACAGGCGGTGGCTGCGCATTGCATGCAGTAACGACTTCCACTTAATAAAATAATTCACGCAAATACCCGCATGTTGCACTTGTCAGTGTGAACGCGGCCATCACTTATTTGTGGTAGGAAAAGTTTGCACTTCCTAATTCATGTTTTTCTTTACAAAATCTGGTTGCGCAGTGCCAGAGCATGCCGAGAGCCAGCGCTTAGTGCGCGCAAACTAGTTTCTCATAGAAAAGTGAGGGCTCAGGCAAGTTTCTCATGGCACGAGCATAGCCTATGCATAGACATGGTGTGCATCCCGCAGTAGCAGACTACACCAGTGAAGTGTTTGTTTTTCACAATGCGAAAACGGAAGCTTCTAAAGTGTAGTGTTTTAAGTGCCACCAATTTCTTTGGAAGAATTCTGCAAACACAGTTATTTTCCACGGTTCGCTATAGTTGGTGGCCTTCTCTCGCCATGAGCGAATCGTCTATGCCTACGTGCTTTCCTTCTCATTTACTGCAATGCACACTAAGCATATTTTATTACGGGACATAATGATTGTAAAATAATGCTTCCTAGCCATGTATTTCTGCAGGTGTAGTATTGTACTAGGGCCAAGCCAAGTACGCCCACGCTGTCTTCCTGGCATTCCCATGGTGGATGACATGCCCTTTAAGAAGCTCCCATAGACGATGGGGCCAGCTTTCCCTCCAGGTAATATTTAAACACGCTTTGGGTTAGCCAATCAAAATGCACACAATAAGTTTTGGAATAGTATGCGCGGCATCGTAGGTTGGTTTATCGTGACATCATAGCTGAGCCAAAATCCAGTTTCGGTTTCAGTTTCCTGGTTTCTGCTGGTTTAAAATGCTCGGTGTTTTGGAAAATGTTTTTTCTAACCAGAACGGAAGGGGGCAGTTCGACCTAGGTATACGTTGCCGCTGGCAGATGAAACACTCTAGTAGATCAATTACGCTTTCACTGTCCCAGGTGAAGTTACCTTCAATTCTTACACTCTTGCTGTAAGCAGTGCTAACAGCTATCTCGTTTACGCAATTCTAAAAACTGATATGGTTATTACTAACAGCTGGCTAAAAAAAGTGCAATCAAGTGCCTATTGGCAATAGTTAAGAAGCTAACTATTAAAATTTATGTAATCACTTTACTAGTTAACATGATTAGCTTGTTTTTTGACGTCCGCCAGCACTGGTATTACTATGGTACAAAAAGCTTCTCTTTACGTCAAAACCCTGTTCTTAAAAAATTTGTGATCAGATTCCCTGAAACACGTATATACCAAATGCCCCCAGCTAAATATAACCAAGCTTTTAAAAAAGATAAAATATCCTAGCCCCAGTGAAACCAACTGACGGTTGTTCAGAGTCGCGTGACCTAATCTCCAGTATTTGTTTCATTCTTCAAAGTTAAATAATTACTTAAGCCTGAATAGCTAACTTTATAATTTCCGATTTGAGGAACAAAATTTTATTGCAAAAATTGTAGATCACCCCAAAAAACCATAACAGCGCTGTTTCCATCAAGTTACAATTTACCTGGCTTTATTTATTGGCCTTAAAAGGAAGCTACCACGGGACCAGCTGCTGGCTCACATCTCTGTCCCAATGTGCTCGCAAAGGCTCATCGGGGAGAGCACTTCAGAAAATACCGGGTTTTCCCTAAGACGTGTCTTAGGATGTTGAAGTGACACTGCTGTCACGTGAAATTTTTTTTTTTACTGTGTGAATTATGGTTTAAGGTTGGTAAAAGAAGCTACTTTGCCTAAACAGTACCTTGGTGCAAACAGTTGTTTTTCAAAGCGATCTACAACTTCTATATTGAAACTTTGTTAATTAAAAAAATAGTTAATTAGGCTTAACTGGATAGTTAACTTTGAAGAACGAAAAATACTGCAGACTAGGCCAGGCGACTCTAAACAACACTCAGTTAGTTTCACACGGCTAGGACATTCTGTGTTATTAAAAACTTGGTTTCAATTAGCTAGGACACCTGGTATACAGGTGTGTTCAAATAAGAACAGTAATCGAGATCCGACGACCAGTTTTTGTTTTGAATAAAATTTTTATATGTGGTGGGCAAATGTGATGACACAGAGGATTAGTACTTATTTTTGCAAGAAACGCTGCAGTTTTTTTTTTTAATTTTGTATCACGCGAGGTGGAAAATGTCAGTTTTGCGATTTTCCAAACTCGCTAGTTTGAATCCTTGCAGAAAAAATTTAAAATTGAAATTGGTGTTTGAGGAAAGGAAATGGTGCAGTATCTGTCTCACATCTCAGTGTACACTTGAACCACTCCTTAAGGGAACGGAGGGAGATGAGAGTGAGATAAGAAAGGAAGAAAGAGGTGCCGTAGTGGATGGCTCCTGAATAATTTTGACCACCTGGGGGTCTTTAATGTGCACTGGCATTGCACAGCACACGGGCGCCTTTGCGTTTCGTCTCCATCGAAACGCGGCCAGACGTCGCGGCCATGTTCGAACCCAGCTACTCCGGCTCAGTAGCAAAGCGCCCTAACTGATGAGCCACCACGGCAGGTAAATAAAATTTTGTGGAATGTGATGAGTTATTCACTAAGCGTAAGCAAACTTTTCTGTTGGAAGCAATGCAAAGACATTTTTCGCTCCTATAATTTCACAGCAAAAAAATCGTAAACATTGTTGAAAAATTAAAGCAATTCAATTAAGGCAGTTTTTAAGGCAATAATGGGACAAGAAGGAGTAAGAACCTGAGACTTGAAATTTTTTCTCGGTATTAATCTGCCTTTTGTAGCGATAGCTACATTACGGTAGCATTTCGAGCCTTCAGCGTGGCGGCGCCACCACGTTGTCACGTGGTGCAGAGCAGCTGCCGGTGGCGCGGCGCTGTGGCTGATCACGTGGTTGGTCACGTGACCAAGTTCCACTCAGCCAGCTGTAGCTATCGCGTCACTCCAGGTTTAACCAGAGCTGAACCACCGCCAATTTTGTTACTTTTGTCAGACAAAATTTGTACTCCTAGAATGGTCAGGTGATTTTTAATTACACGCTTAAATCATCTGGAATTTGAAAAATTTGAATAAAGGCGAATTTTGGGGCGGATATTTATAAAAAAAAACAACCTCACCGATTTTTTTTTAAATTTTTCTTAAAGACCTGTAGTACCTGGTAACTTTAGACCAAGAACAAAGTTGCATTATATTGTTTTAAACTATAAAAGTAAAGGCCTAACACTGTTCTTATTTCATTCATTTACGTGGATATTGTCTCCTAAAAGTGTAGTGGTCGTGAATTCAACTTCAAACTGAGTGCATGTGGTTGCATTTCAGTTAGCACAATGGAAAAAGCTAAGAAAATACCTTGAAAGCATATTTAATTTGTAAGCGTTTTTTAATAAGTCAAAACAAGAATATTTTTGCTTCTTTGCCTGGCTTCTATACGTCAGGCTAGTGGATTCAGAATATTGCAGTGGTTCAAAAGTAATTCATGGCATTTTTGAATCACATTTATAAAGCACTTAGCTCAAACGTTCGCAGCATTTAGAATAATCGTAGGTTCTTTAATTAAACTTAAACGAAAAGTGCGTGAGATGGTATAGTCGGGATTTGTGCTTCTGGTACACCTAAATGAGCCAGGAAAGCCCCTTTATCCCAAAAACGAGAATATTCTGTGCATATGTCGACAACCTAGTGCCACCTGCGCCTTCGGTACGGGCAAGCGTTGCCGCAATGTTGTTTCACCACAAAAAAAAATCAGTTTTTTAGTGAGCACGAAAACCTAAAACAACCTGGGAGTCGAATTAGATGGTTAAATGGCTGCAACTTCTTTATTGCCGTTGAAATAACATTTAAGGAAGGCCACTGAAGGCCACTGAAGGAAGGCCCCACAAGTACACAAAATGTAATGCAGCAGAACTTCTGCATGAAATAAGGCAGAGATATAAGTAGAAAATATAGTTTTATATTTTCGTGTTGTCTATTACTAAATGGTCGCATTTCCAATACAGTCGAGCCCACTTATATTGATACCAGTTATTACAATATATCTGCTACAACAATGAACAGCCATGGCACTGTCAAATTAACTTTTTATCCAATAGTAAAATATCCGTTTACTACAATGATGGGTTGCTGCATTAACGGTTATAACGATTAAAACTGGCTACTGTGACCCAGCTTCAAAATAAAAAAACTCGTGATTCACCTGAAAACGCAAGTGTCCGTGCATAACAAAATGTGCTTGGCGTGCTTGCCATGATTCACACGAAAACGCAAATGTCCGCGAGCTCGCGAAGTGCATTTCGCTCCGCGTGGGACCCTTCCACCTCTCGAGACGAGTGGATTGCGCCCACGATACGAAGAGAGGAGATTTAGTATCCAATTCTCTAACCTTCCCCCCTCCATGCTCCGTCGCATGGTCACATCCCTGTGTCTGTGCTTGTTGGAGCGACTGCATAAAGAAAGGGATCCTGATCGAGCGTCTGTTTGTGTGGCGTAAGCGGAAGCACGTTGCGGGCGTGTGTTGAAGTGTTTATATGCGTCGTGAGCGCATGTGGCGTGGGTGCAATGCCTGTGGCGCTTCGCTTTCTCATCGAACAATGGCAGATCCATCTGCCATACGCACTTCGCAAGACTGCGCGGCGCCATTGCTAGCGAAAAGAAAACGTACGGCGATTTCACTGGAGACAAAGCGCAACATAGTTAAGGACCATAAGAATGGCCAGAAGGTGTTGGCCCTGGTGCTGAAGTGCGGACTGCTTCAACCGACAGTTTCTACAATCATCGCACTGCAAATAAGCTGCTTCATGAAGAATGTGCCCTTTTCTTTCTCTTTCTACCTTCCCAACTCTCTGCATGCCCTGAGGCAATAAATATCGTTATAAAAAAAAGTCCGGCAGGGTGCCTATAAGGAAGTGTAGGAAACTGTATTTCAATGATTTCTTAGTGCCCATTAGTGGGATCAGCCATTAGTGGGCTGACTCTGGCAGTGAAGGCGAGTCACCCTGCCTTTCATCTTCATGAAAACGACTTTCATCTGTGAAATGGCTGGCTGCAGTGCTTTAAAGACAGGCTCAGGATTGTATACAAAGCATTCACCGGCGAGGGAGCTTCACTTGACTGTGAAGTGAGACACCGATGGGAAGAAGAAACACTACCACGTATCATTGAGAAGTATGTCGACAGCTACATTTACAAGGGTGATGAAACTGGACTTTTTTCAGATGCTTCGCGCAAAAACCCATGCGCTTCAAATAGACCCATGCAAGGGCGGAAAGAACAGTAAGGTGCATGTGACCGTATTTCTGTGCGCAAGTATGGACATAAATGACAAATGTCCAGTATTTGTCATCGGGAAGTCCAAGAATCCCCGTAGCTTTCGAAGCGCCGCCAGAATACCCGTACGCTACCACCACAATAGTAAGGCGTGGATGACACTAGCGCTCTTTCATGTGTGGCTCATGGAATTCAGTGAACGCATTGAACGCTAAGAGAGGAAGGTCGCGCTGGTCCTTGATAACTGCGGTGTGCATCATTCCACGCCAGAGCTTTCCAGTGTGCAAATTTTTTTCCTTCCGCCGAACGCCACTTCTGGTTTGCAGCCTATGAATGCTGGCATTATCGCTAATTTCAAGGCCCTGTACCGCCGCCGCGTCCTGAACAGGTTAGTGCATGCTATGGACATGGCTGCTCGGAGAAGTGATGAGCAGCCTGATTTCAAGGTTAGCCTACTGATGGCAGTTCAGTTCACCTTCGGCGCATGGTCCGAACTCAATGCTTTGACGGCGCAGAACTGATTCAAGGAAGCAGGCTGCGTTCGGGATCGCACGACTGCCGCAGGTGATGCTTGCATAGTTCCGACCGATGAAGGGATGCCGGAACGGTGGTCTGCGCTCACCGACGACTCGTCGGGACTGGACGAGTTTCTGCATGCAAATGATTAGAAACGTCCGAGAACCTCACGTCTTTTACTGGGAAGCAGTCAAAGGGAAGGTCATTCCCACCAAGCGAAGTGTGCGAAAAATTTCTCAGGCTCTTTCCCTCTTCTTTGGGTTCGTTGGCTACTTGACGCCGTCGAAGTTGCCGCTGCTGTCGCTGGCACTGTGGTTACTCCGGTCAAGGGAGTATGCACCCTAATCCACTTCGACTGGTGTGCATCCCATTCATAACAGCGTGATCTTCGCTGCAAGACCTGCATGCCCCAAGTTCATGAAGATCAGGCGACTCCTTCATAGCATGTACTTTCAGGCGAGGGGGTTTATTTAAGGTTGGGGGGATGTAAGGACTTTGCCCCGCGTCGTCCCCTTTGGTTTGCTTTCCCACGATGCACCCTCCGTAGTTAGTTCAACTACAACGGAAAGTGCCGGCGACACACCGGCACCAAGGGCGTGATTGCTGCGCGTGCACTTGGGAGAGTACACTCTCTTCGGCTCCGGAATTCGGCGCGCGCTGACGTACCGGTGCAGCGCTCCGCTCTTCGCCAGTGGGGCAATGCCTTGTGGGGAGAACGTTCTCTCGCATCTCGTCCAGTCCGGCCGTGAAGTATCTCCCCTGCCCTAATGTGGTCAAACATTCGTTCGTAACCTTCCTATGGGGGCCGGATGACCTCAATTCCTTAGCGTATTTTGTTGCTAGCCGGCGTTATTGTGCTTATACCAATAGATGCCTTGTTTGTAGATGCTTTTCGGCATAACATTCTCATCTCTGTATTACATAAGAATATAGCTAAGATGAGCTAACTAGCAGGCTGGTTAACTATTATTGAACTGTTAACTGTTACTAATAGGCTCCTTCATTATTTAGAGGCGTGTAGCTAACCATAATTAATATCCATATTAGTTTTCATAATTTCCAAAATGCGGTTACCCACGGCACTGTAGCCCAACAAATTTTGGCTATTTCAACAAGTTACGTGCACTGGAAAGGTTGCTTTGCCTGTAAGCTTCTCTAAAGTGCATGTATTGGCGCGATGGGGCCAGAATTTGTTGGCCCACGACGCCGAGGGCAAACACATTTTCGAAATTCTAAAACTGATATGGATAATACTTACGGTGGGCTACACGGCTCTAAACATTTAAAGAGCTTAACAGTAATACCGTATTACACAATTTTAAGTCGACTTATTTTTCAAAATCTGAAAATTCGAGGGGGGGGGGGGGGGTGGTCGACTTGCATTCGAAACCAAAGCATGGCACCATAAGCAAAGGCAAGGCAAGTGAGATATCGGGCATGCTACAGCATGGTTTCATTTTTGCTGTGCAGCTCTGTCACATCGCTCTTCGTGCTAGCCTCGAGCAGCTGCTATGTCAGCGCACAGAACCGACATCCCCTTCCCGCGCGCGGCGGCTGATGGCGGCTATTGATAAGCAGCAAACCAGCACCCCACACGTCTGCAGATTGCTGCTGCTGACAAGCGGTGGCGGCCTAGTAACGCATTCGCTTTCTGCTCTTTCTTTTTTACTTTCGGCTGCGCACTCGGCGCTCAAGGGAGCATCTATAGTTGATGTAAGGGCCACTGTGTCGGTAGCCGATGGAAGAGCTGACGCCATTCACGCAAAGTTTCTCTTTAGCTCCGACACATTCGACTACTGCCGGCTGCGTTTCAAAAGTTTTTAATATAGTGCTTTGTCAGCTGTTCCACACGATGTCGTGATGTCGATGTTTGGGAAGTGCGGGATTTTGTTGGATGATAGCGTTATAACGACGTGCTGTGGGGCCGCAGCAGCGGTCACAAATGCAGCGCTAGTGAGGACGATGGTGCAAGTATGGACGAGTAGTCAAGTGACTAATACATTTTCGTTCTAGAATGTGCCCACGGGCACGCTCACGCGGCAGCCGATAGCGGCTGGCGATAAGCGGTGGCCGCTGGATGATCCTATCGCGTTCTACTATTAAAGGCCAAGCTTAAACAACCTCGGAAGTTGTTTTTTTCCCGGAAATGTGATGTAGGGGGTCGACTTACATTCGAGTTGACTCAGAGTCGTGTAAATATGGTATTCATACTTGGCAGCGCAAAAAAACGAGGACAAAAGCGAACGAGGAGGCACAACACAAGCGCAGACTATCAACTGAACTTTTATTCACAGAAAGGAAGCTTTAAAGGCGTGATAAAACACAAAAACATGAAAAGGAAACGCCACAACCGATGTACAAAGAAAACAATGACATTTCATTCCTGCGTGATAAGGAACACAACAGCAACAGAAAAACAAAATCAATCGCATCAGGCCAACTCCCCGTACTGTTTACTTGCCCTCAAGAAACTGCGCAGAAAAGGAACTTCCTTATCCTGCAGGCTCCCGTGTCGCACCTGTCTTGAGCGACATTTTCCTAAGCAGGATGGATGTAAAGCTAGCGGAAGATAACTTGCTGATTTTGCAGGGAGAGTCTTCCGGTACGTGGATGATTTTTTGATTTTCTTAAAGGATATCTCCCCCAGGGTTATCCCGGATGTCGTCAAGATATTCAAGGAAAGGGGCGACGGTCTGAAGTTCACATTTGAATTACCACAGTTAGCCTCCATCCAGTTCCTAGACCTGAGGATTGATTGCCACGCGAGTGGTGTGTGCTGGGAGTATCGCTCACGACTGGAAAAGCCCCTCCTCAATCACAGTTCTGGTCATTCGAAATTGGTAAAGGCCGGCATTGCTTCTTCTTGCCTAAAAGCTTCTCTCTCAAAATCCTGCTCCCACAAGGTTGGAACAAGCTTCCTGGGACAAACGCGCAGGTTAAAGGAAGCAGGTTTTCCTGATCAGACTCTGGCTAGGGTCACTGAAAGGATCTTAGCCAGGTCAGGTAGGCCCCCGGTCATCATGAAAGAGAACGGTGCGGAAAACGATTGGTAGGAATCCCCTACGTGCACGGCATTTCACATCGCCTAAGAAAAGTAGGGACGAGGTATGGGGCGAAAGTTGTTTTCACCGCGAAGAACAAGCTCGGTGGTGTGTGCAGTGCTGTGCGCAAAAAGATTGAGCATGGTGGTGACCGCGCAGTAAATAATTGCACGATAGGCCACAAAAAGAGGCCACAGATTGCGACGCGTGTTGTGTATCGCGTTCCACTTTCATGTGGTAAGAATTACATCGGCCAGACTGGTCGATGTATCAATGAGCGTCTAGCGGAACACCGCAGATCACTAAAAGGTGATGTGTCCTCCAACCTGGCTTTGCACTGCAGCGATTGCAAAGATTGCTTTCCTCACCTTGACAGGACAAGTATCCCGTTCAGGCACAGGGATAAGGTATTGCGGGAGCTGATAGAAGCTTACTTGATTAAGAAACAGAGAGAAGCGTGTGCCGCATCACCGTCGGTCAGCCTGCAGGATAAGGAAGTTCCTTTTCTGCGCAGTTTCTTGAGGGCAAGTAGACAGTACGGGGAGTTGGCCTGATGCGATTGATTTTGTTTTTCCTGTTGCTGTTGTGTACCTTATCACGCAGGAATGAAATGTCATTTTTTTCTTTGTACATCGGTTGTGGCGTTTCCTTTTGACGTTTTTGTGTTTTATCACGCCTTTAAAGCTTCCTTTCTGTGAATAAAAGTTCAGTTGATATTCTGCCCGTGTTGTGTCTCCTCGTTCGCTTTTGTCCTCGTTTTTTTGCGCTGCCAAGTATGAATCCACACCAACTAGCCCAACTTTCTGTTCTTATTAAATATGGTAGTTAAAACGTTAACTATTCAGTATTAGTTAACTGGCCTGCTAGTTAGCACATCTTAGCTGTACTCTGATGTACTACACCACTGACAATGCTATGCCAAAGAAAGTGCTCTTCTAACTCAAAGAGCCTATTTTTAAAAATTGTGTAAAATCGTAAATGAAACACCCAATATGTATGTTTGTGTGTGCGTGTGCAATTTTATTCTTCCTTGACTGCAAGCATGGTGCGCAAGTGCATGTGCATGCAAGTGTTGTACTTAACTTTCTGAGGCTCTGGTATAACGATATATCTCTGTTGAGAACTTCTTCAACAGCTGAAATTGTTGTGTCCCTTCTTCTCTGTCCCATCTATCGTGCTGTTATGGATCACCGTGAACACCAACTCGCTCAGCAACTGATATTGTTGAAATTACTCTTTTTTTCGATTAAACACATGCGTCTGGAGCAAAATTTCGGTAGAAATTTAGGTCTGATTTCACTGACGCTCTGTCGCCTAATGGTCGTCATCACACACATTTGTTTTTGCAGTGTTTGGGATGGTTGTTTATGTATTTTAGGAGCCTTACCTTGAAAGTTCACTGTCCCTGTTAAATTGAGAGTGCCCATAAGCAAAGGGCATTCAGATCCCCACATTTGCTGAGTGCATGTGTTGCTTTTATCACTGCTGAGCTTCTTTCTTTTGAGAGCACAAGTTTGCTCAAATAGTTTCACCTCAGTGCCAGCCTTCTTGTCTGTCATCTGCATCTCCATCCATGCCTGCTATCACAACCATGTGACACTGGTATGGTATATCCAGTTGGTTGCTGCTAAACTGTCATTTCAGGCACTCATAAATGACTGTCATTCTATTATCTATGTCAAATGTGACACCATTTTGACATGCAGACAGCTTTGCAAAGCACAGAATGTTGTCTTGTAGTGGTGACAACAGTCTAGCTGTAAGGAAGACAGCAAAATGGCTTCAAAAAGAAGCTCTTTATTGGGCTGACTTGTGCTCACGAAGAACAGAACAGCTCAGCAGCAGTGATAGCAACAAGTGTGATCGGTGGTTGTCGAAGAACAAAGTCGCTACTGCTTTCGGCAGCGCTCAATTTAAGACTGACAGTGAACTTTAAAGATAAGGCACCGAAGCAACTACCACAATCTCAAATAGCATATAAGAAGCTGCACGTGGCTGCGATCATTCGAGATGAACCTGGTTGCGTCTTGAATCAGAAACAAAGTGGTAAAACTGTGTGCGGCAGCCTTGAGCATAAACAAACAAAGAGTACAAAGTTTTGAGCCAATATGGCTTCTTTTAAAACCTATGTGGAGAATCTGCTCTGTGATTGTTGGGTGTGACAAGCACAGGGTTCTTCACACATATGCAACCCTGGCCACCCTTTCCTCAGCAGGGTGGTGGGTGCCAACCAGAAGGACGTGGTGTACCGGGCGGGTGTGCGGCGGGGCGGCCGGCGGGAGTGGCAGTACTGCTGGCAGCGCTACCTCTCGTCGCAGGTGCCGGCTGAGAAGGCCCTGCTGCTCCAAGCCCTGGGTACCTCCATCAGCCGCTGGCAGCTCCACCAGTGGGTATTCTGCTGCCTTGCATAAGAGCTCTTGAAAAAGCTTGAGTGATGTTTTGCCATATGTGTGTACTAGGTTGATGTCAGGTGTGTACCGGTGAAGTGCCATTGGATTTTGTCAAATATTGGCTCACTGTGCAGAGGTCATCTAGTGAGAGCTGTGGTGCACAAAGCCCATTAGTTCTTGGCAGGCTCGGGAGAGATTTCAAGATGCTTTTATGCACACTATTGTGCATCGTTATCATGAAGACTAAAAAATTTTCCTGCCTCAACCGCTAGCTCATTTACGGGGAAAATGCACACAGAACTTGGGTATTGTGGTAACTTCTGTCTCATATTAAGTCTAACAATAGTACTTACCTGATTCAACCGTGTGTGATGCGAACCTGTAATCATCTGTGCTGAGATCAACAAACTGAAAGCTGCCAGTGCCGGGTTGCCGTCGAAGGGCAGCACTGGCGCCATCAAAGAACCTGCGCACCTTGTAATGCTTGGCTCAGTACTTTTCGCATTGTGACTTTTTCATCTGCAGACAACAGATGCCACCACTACTGCTTTTTGGCAAAAACCCTGCTTTAGCAGCTTTTGGTTCCTCAGTCTCAGCACAGACAGTTCTTGGTTTATATCACATGGGGCTGAACCAGGTACGTACCATTGTCACTTGCTACAAGACAAAAGTCACCACAATAGCCAACCTGTGTGCGCAGTTTCACTGCAAATGAGCCAGCGATTGAGACAAGCAAATTTTATGAAGTCTTCACGATAAAGATGCACAAAACTGTGCAGCTTTGTTGCAAGAGGGACAGCAGAGGCTCTGCCGCAGTTTGTTCCTGATAGATATGAAAGTGACTGTGCACTTTGCAACTATGCAGTGGGCGGGCATCTTACTCAAGAGCATGCCAATGTTCCTAGCAGAGTGAAATCAGGCTGAAGGGGGGGAGAGGGGGGCTGTGCAGGTACCTGCAGTTCTCGCTGGATCCAGACAAGGTGCGTGCCCAGGACACGCATACCGTTCTTGGCGTGGTGGCTGCCAACAGTGCGGGCCACTTCTCACCTGGCACTTCCTCAAGAGCCACTGGGATGCCATCTATGGCCTGTGAGCAGCATCCTTCTGTGAAGCGATTTCACTGACCTACGCTATTCTCAGCATTGCAGAGGACATTTGTGAGGGGCGTCTCTTTCAGGAGAGTGTTTCTTCTCGTTTGCTTCAGCTTTAAGGAGACAACGTTTTCCCTGGACAGTATCCTCTCAGCCCTGCTGCCCAGCTTTCACACAGAGTATGACTACCAAGAGGTCAGTGGGACCAGAGCACATTGCTGCTGCTGCTGCTGCTGCTGCTGCTGCTGCTGCTGCTGCTGCTGCTGCTGCTGCTGCTGCTGCTGCTGCTGCTGCTGCTGCTGCTGCTGCTGCTGCTGCTGCTGCTGCTGCTGCTGCTGCTGCTGCTGCTGCTGCTGCTGCTGCTGCTGCTGCTGCTGCTGCTGCTGCTGCTGCTGCTGCTGCTGCTGCTGCTGCTGCTGCTGCTGCTGCTGCTGCTGCTGCTGCTGCTGCTGCTGCTGCTGCTGCTGCTGCTGCTGCTGCTGCTGCTGCTGCTGCTGCTGCTGCTGCTGCTGCTGCTGCTGCTGCTGCTGCTGCTGCTGCTGCTGCTGCTGCTGCTGCTGCTGCTGCTGCTGCTGCTGCTGCTGCTGCTGCTGCTGCTGCTGCTGCTGCTGCTGCTGCTGCTGCTGCTGCTGCTGCTGCTGCTGCTGCTGCTGCTGCTGCTGCTGCTGCTGCTGCTGCTGCTGCTGCTGCTGCTGCTGCTGCTGCTGCTGCTGCTGCTGCTGCTGCTGCTGCTGCTGCTGCTGCTGCTGCTGCTGCTGCTGCTGCTGCTGCTGCTGCTGCTGCTGCTGCTGCTGCTGCTGCTGCTGCTGCTGCTGCTGCTGCTGCTGCTGCTGCTGCTGCTGCTGCTGCTGCTGCTGCTGCTGCTGCTGCTGCTGCTGCTGCTGCTGCTGCTGCTGCTGCTGCTGCTGCTGCTGCTGCTGCTGCTGCTGCTGCTGCTGCTGCTGCTGCTGCTGCTGCTGCTGCTGCTGCTGCTGCTGCTGCTGCTGCTGCTGCTGCTGCTGCTGCTGCTGCTGCTGCTGCTGCTGCTGCTGCTGCTGCTGCTGCTGCTGCTGCTGCTGCTGCTGCTGCTGCTGCTGCTGCTGCTGCTGCTGCTGCTGCTGCTGCTGCTGCTGCTGCTGCTGCTGCTGCTGCTGCTGCTGCTGCTGCTGCTGCTGCTGCTGCTGCTGCTGCTGCTGCTGCTGCTGCTGCTGCTGCTGCTGCTGCTGCTGCTGCTGCTGCTGCTGCTGCTGCTGCTGCTGCTGCTGCTGCTGCTGCTGCTGCTGCTGCTGCTGCTGCTGCTGCTGCTGCTGCTGCTGCTGCTGCTGCTGCTGCTGCTGCTGCTGCTGCTGCTGCTGCTGCTGCTGCTGCTGCTGCTGCTGCTGCTGCTGCTGCTGCTGCTGCTGCTGCTGCTGCTGCTGCTGCTGCTGCTGCTGCTGCTGCTGCTGCTGCTGCTGCTGCTGCTGCTGCTGCTGCTGCTGCTGCTGCTGCTGCTGCTGCTGCTGCTGCTGCTGCTGCTGCTGCTGCTGCTGCTGCTGCTGCTGCTGCTGCTGCTGCTGCTGCTGCTGCTGCTGCTGCTGCTGCTGCTGCTGCTGCTGCTGCTGCTGCTGCTGCTGCTGCTGCTGCTGCTGCTGCTGCTGCTGCTGCTGCTGCTGCTGCTGCTGCTGCTGCTGCTGCTGCTGCTGCTGCTGCTGCTGCTGCTGCTGCTGCTGCTGCTGCTGCTGCTGCTGCTGCTGCTGCTGCTGCTGCTGCTGCTGCTGCTGCTGCTGCTGCTGCTGCTGCTGCTGCTGCTGCTGCTGCTGCTGCTGCTGCTGCTGCTGCTGCTGCTGCTGCTGCTGCTGCTGCTGCTGCTGCTGCTGCTGCTGCTGCTGCTGCTGCTGCTGCTGCTGCTGCTGCTGCTGCTGCTGCTGCTGCTGCTGCTGCTGCTGCTGCTGCTGCTGCTGCTGCTGCTGCTGCTGCTGCTGCTGCTGCTGCTGCTGCTGCTGCTGCTGCTGCTGCTGCTGCTGCTGCTGCTGCTGCTGCTGCTGCTGCTGCTGCTGCTGCTGCTGCTGCTGCTGCTGCTGCTGCTGCTGCTGCTGCTGCTGCTGCTGCTGCTGCTGCTGCTGCTGCTGCTGCTGCTGCTGCTGCTGCTGCTGCTGCTGCTGCTGCTGCTGCTGCTGCTGCTGCTGCTGCTGCTGCTGCTGCTGCTGCTGCTGCTGCTGCTGCTGCTGCTGCTGCTGCTGCTGCTGCTGCTGCTGCTGCTGCTGCTGCTGCTGCTGCTGCTGCT